>NC_136069.1:1201845163-1203168913 GCF_964261635.1 Lissotriton helveticus
CAATTACTAATTCTATATTATCTTTCAGATCACTAAACTTGAGGGTGCACTATGTCCCGGCACATGGTTGGAGACACACCGGTGGCACAAAGGTGAGCTGCGAAGATTTTCTCCAGTGTCAACACTCCCTCTCCTCTATTTCTTCCTTTCTCTCTCACACACTTTCTCTCTTTCTCTATCTCTTCCTGTCTCTCGCATTCTTTCTTTCTCTCTTTCTCTCTCACTCTTTCTCTCTCGCTCTTCCTCTCTCTGACTCTTTATCTCTCTTTCTTCCTCTCTCTCACACTGTTTCTCTCTTTCTCTCTTCCTTCTATCTTACTCTTTCTCTCTTTGTCCGTCTTCCTCTCTCTCACTCTTTCTCTGTCTGTCTTCCTCTCTCTCACACTTTCTCACTCTCTCTTCCTCTCTCTCACACTGTTTCTCTCTTTCTTGTATCTCACTCTTTCTCTCTTTCTATCTTTCTCTGTCTACCTCTCTCTCTCACTCTTTCTTTCTTTCTCTCTCTTCATCTCTCTCTCTCACTCTTTCTTTCTCTCTCTCTTCCTCTTTCACTCTTTCTTTCTTTCTCCTTTGCTGGACGCAAGATGCACCACCTTATCTTTCTTTTTGTCTTGCAGGCTGTGATTCACAAATGGTTCAGCGATGACACGCCATGGCTGCACATAGTTGTATTTGTTGTTGTTTTGTTTTAATAAAATGTTTAATATGTAAATCCATACATGACCAAGATTCTTATTTGTCCATCCTCACAAGCATCTTCTTAATAATGGTTCACAGAGGGACACTTGTGGGCCCAAGAGGGTTGTTGGGGGTATGCTGGTGATGTAGGAAGAGGGTGCTAATGTGGCTATACGCAGCGTGAAAGGAGTCTCTCTCACAGACAGAGCTCCGGTATGTTTTCAGAAATGCCTCGGACAGATGCCATCTGACAGACTGAATCATAAAATGGCTTTTCAATGCTCATATAGTGTGACTTAAGAGCAGTTCACACCCAGGCTCGCACAGGGACAACTGTGGCCCGTGTGCTCGACTTGCAGAGGCAGAACTATTGGCCGTCCTCTCCCAAAGGATCATCAGCGTAGTAGCTCACAGACATAGAGAGGCACAGCAACGTACTAGCTCGCAAAGGTAGAGAGCTGCAAGCCCACAGACTAGCTTTTAAAGGCATAGCTGCAAAGTGGTGATGTTGGGCAGAGGGAGCGTGAAAGGGTTATCTTCCTACTGGTGTCCTGGAGTGGAAATCGTGCTCCCTGGCGCTCACCTGGTTCTTCTTTACTGTTAAAAAATCTTAAACCTTCACTACGTCCATATCGTCATTACACAGAGTTCCAGTTTATTGAATTGCCCCCAGGACCTTTCTTTTATATTTTCACTTACTGCGAGGCACAAGATTGCTGCTAACACTTCCTGGTTTGAAATGTTAGCAGCCAATCAGAAGACACTTCCTGCTTTGATGTGTTAGCAGCCAATCAGAGGCAAGCTTGTGCTCGGGAGTTAGGCACCGATCAAATATATGTATATTTTTTTCCTTTAATATCTCAAAAACTAATGAAAGGATTTACACCATTTCAACAAAAGCGTGCTTTCTAGAACAAGACCTTTCTCCCGACCAAATTTGGCGTAATTTCGTTCAGCAATTTGACCTGCAGCCTTGTCTAAAGTTTCCTATGGAAAATGGATTGAGAAAACATGTTTTGGGACCTCCCTTTTTTCTCAGCCCCCCCTTGACCAATCACCCCTAAAGATAGGAGCTGATCAAAAAAGATAAACCTTTTGGAAAACTTCGTAAACATTCGTTAAAAGACGCCAAAGTTATAAGCACATGGAGGGCTCCAGGAGCGGAGTCGCGTAACAACCCTCCCAACATGAGTGAAGCAACGAGACTGCGGGGACCCCAGCGGCCCCCCGCAGCCCCAGCGAGTACCCGCTATGTTTTTTTTTTATTCCCCCGGGACCTAGCCCACCCTGGGGTCTCATTAAAATACAACGCTGGAACCCGCGACCCCAGCGCGAATTGATCTGATTATTTTTTTAATAAAATGCTTTCTTTGGCCCTGGGAGTCCTTCTGAGACCCGCTAAGCATATCTAGGGGGCCAGGGTGTTTCTACCCCACCCGCTTATCTTGTTTTGTGCCTTTGTTTCTCTTTTTTCCGGTGACTAGCTTCTACCGAGTCACAAGATGGCTGCCAACACTTCCTGGTTTGAAATGTTGGGAACCAATCACAGTGAAGCTCGCGCAAAGGACTTAGGCCCTGCCCAGATATCAAAACTTTTATTTTGTTAATATGTCAGCAATTACTGAACGAATTTACATCGTTTAAAAAAAGGTAGCTTTCTCATCCAAGCACTACCTTTTTGCCAAATTTGGGGGTAATTCCGTTCAGTAGTTTTGGCTGTAGCCTTGCACGAAGTTTCCTATGGGAAATTTATTTTTTCACTCTTATATTTTGAATTTCTCAAAAAATTTCTGAACCAAGCTCTACCTTTCTGCCACATTTGGTGTAATTCCGTTCAGCAGTTCGGGCTGTAGCTTGTTGTATAAGTTCCCATAAAAATTAACATGGGGAAAATGCGTTTTGGGAGCCCCCATTTTCTCAGCTCCCGCTTGACGAATCACCCCCAAACTTTCAGGATAGGAGCTGACCTGGAGAATGTCGCAAAGATTCGTCAAACAACGCCAAAGTTATTAGCAAATCAAAAAAATATTTTCCTAGGAAAACTAGGTTGTAACTATAACTACCTACTGGTGACTGCCTGACGCGTTTCAGGATTATCTCACCCTTTTTTCAGAGGCAATATTCAGAAAGGATTTGGAAGCCATTTTTAATGCGCACATTTGTTAAGATTTCCAACACCTGCCACAGTAGGCGTGTCCTTTCGCAAAGCCTTCGAGGCTTTGCAGTGCGCCAACCCTCTTCCCCCTGAGGTGCAGCTTCCAATACCTTCAAGTTTGAACTAGAATAAAATTCCAAGTGGAAAAAAATCACTATACAGGGTGCTGCCTGCCCCGCTTTCCAGCAGTGAAACATGTCGCAAGACAGCACCATCCTGCACTGGTGCCGCACTCCTTAATTCTGTAACTGCAAGCAACAACTTTGATCCTGCAAGGACCTGCATCCAGGTGATGGGCGTCACTTCAATGGCTGGGCAACAGCCATTCATAATTCCAACAAAGCGGGTAAGCCCCAAGAAACTAAGTGAAGCCACATAAAGTCAATAGGTACTCGTATTTTAATCCATTTCATTCCCAGCAGACAACTCACAAATGCAATCTTCAAACAGTTATAATCTGCCTGATGCGTTTCAGGATTATCTCATCCTATCTTCAGAGGCAATGTTCAGAAAGGATTTGGAAGCAATTTTTAATGGGGTGACCAAAACGAGCAGCACTCACACACAACTCGCTTTTCCCCAGTAAAAGCAATTAATTGGTATGCACAGCTCGATTCCTCTGTTGTTACAAGCATACGGCTGCCTCCTGACGCGTTTCGTATTTTAACTTCCTCAGAGGCACAGCATTCGAAGGAAGAACCGGGCCACACCAGCCTTCTATAATCCCATCACACGCTGATATGCAGCTGCTCTCAATGAGTCAATGTGCCATGGTCTGTGGGAGATGTAGTCTGTCTCTTACTTCCTTAAATAGTTGCCAGATTGCCAGCTCTTCATAAGCCCCAAGGAATTCAAGCCGCGCTCAATCCATGCGCCATGTTCCACTTCAAGCCCCGCATATTTGAGGCTAGTGGCCCCCTTCCATAGGGTGGTGCTCGCTCAGCGGCTGGTCTGCCGATTTAATATCAAAGCTCAGTGGGGTGACCAAAACGAGCAGCACTCGCACATGACACGCTTTTCCCCAGTAAAAGCAATTTATTGGTATGCACAGCTTGATTCCTCTGTTGTTACAAACATACGGCTGCCGCCTGACGCATTTTGTATTTTAACTTCCTCAGAGGCACAGCAGTCGAAGGAAGCACCGGGCCACATCCGCCTTGTATAATCCCATCGCACGCTGATATGCAGCTGCTCTCAATGAATCAATGTGCCATGATATGTGGGAGATATAGTCCGCCTCTTACTTCCTTAAATAGTTGCCAGATTCTCAACTCTTCATGAATCCCAAGGAATTCAAGCCATGCGTAATCCATGCGCCGTGTTCCACTTCAAGCCCCGCATGTTCGAAGCTAGTGGCTACCTTCCATGGGGTGGTGCTCACTCAGTGGCTGGTCTGCCGCTTTAATATCAAAACTCAGTGGGGTGACCAAAACGAGCAGCACTCGCTCACGACATGGGTTTCCCCAGTAAAAGCAATTTATTGGAATGCAATTGCATCATCGCGTCCGTTTTTGGGTGCTCGCGGGGAAATATCTCGCAAATGTACCCACGCGTCCTCAATGGGTGCGGCCATCTTGTTTTTCATTCATTGCTATAGTTCTGGGCATGCTTTTTCTATGCTGCTTTCATCTTTGCAATCCTTTGTTTGTTTGAACTTTTTTTTAATCTTTTTTACTCAACATCTAGCCCTCTCTTTTTCTACATCTATATTTTGTGTTTTTTTCTACTTTTGGCTACTTTAAAACTCCTTTTTTTAACTCTTTTCTTTTATTTACTTTTTCCCTATTCTCTTTCCTATTTATTTCCATTTCTGTCCAGGACCATGGCAAAGGGAGCCGGGAAGAGCAAGGGGAAGGGTCCCGCACCCAATACCCGGCTCCCTTGTGGACGCTTAAGGGGGAAGCAAGTAGTAGCCCGGGAGATTTTCAGCACGGTGAAGGTGGCCACACTTACCTTTTATGTTCAGCACCACTTTCCGAAGACCGTTGCAGCAGGCAGCAGGCCCGGTGCAGGGTATGGCCTCCGGTAGCATCGCAAGCTCTGGGATAAGGTGTGCTGGGCCATGTTTAGGAGCTGAGGGGGAAGGCTCAGCAGCGGCAGACGGTGGTGAGTTATTATAGTCCTTACTGATTGACATTTTAGAGTAGGCTCGCAAAGGAGTGTGTGAGGTACTGTGCAGTAGACAGTACACTAGTACAAGTACACTGTACTGTTAAGAACAGTTACTAATTTAGAACTACATTTTTGCCAATCACGGAGAAGACAGTCACCCTTGACTTAGCAATACCATTAGGGGCGGTAGTTCTCGAGTAAGCAATGGCCCCTCTATTTGAATTTCAACTCAGCTGAGAAATGTTTATCGTGAAGGCAAGTCATATCAGATGAACTTGAGGAATGTGATGAATGAAAAGGGAAATAACTTAGGGTAAAAGGAAGGACGAGCGATTCGTAACATTTATGACTGTAAAGAATGACACGTGTTTTGGAGTGCAGGCAGAGGTGGCTGATAGGAAGGAATCAGATGCATGGCTGCTTGAAGCAAGGATGGTTGGAGGAGAAAGAAAAGGGGACTTCCTGTGTGGGTAAATCAGAAAATGCATGTGTGGTGTGCATTGCAATATATCATTTGGGTGAAACTCAAATGCAAGTCAAGACGGTGGTTTACCAAATAAAATGAAAAGGGTGTTAGTTGGTTGTTGAGATAAAGTAAAGTTGGTACAGTTGAGACATTAAGAAGAATGATAGACGTTTACTTTGGAAGCCTGGATGGTATCTTCTTCTTCATCGATAGCAGAGGTGTACGTGTAGAGCAGACGCTCAGTGGATGAAGAGTGTTACTTTGAACAGCATGTCCGTGCCAGAGTAGCAAATCAGAGGAAATCCAAATACTAGAAGTTGTGATTGTTCAGAAATACTCCCTTGACTAACAGTACAGTAGTTTACTTTGCAAGCACAGCATATATTGTGAATGTATTGCATAGTTGACATTATATCAAGTCAAGTCCCTTCCTCCGGCAATTATGGGTACCACACTCACTTCCTATGTTAATAATTTTCTTTCAGATGTGTCATGGGTGGAATATCGCTGTTGTTCACTCAATCTACCAAAACAAATCACCTAAAGTCATCCATCATATAAGAAAAGATCATGTGATCAGCAGGATATATGATCAGAAATGAGTAATATTCATTTTCCTTTTGTAGTAGTCAAGGCCCGGGGGCAGTGCGAAATATAAATTACATTGAGCAGAAGCCCTTGATGTAACCCAGCATGGCCAGTGCCACCACTATAGAAAAGTAAGAGCTTCCCTATCCCCACCTGCATGTACTGCTTAAAGTAATGCGAGGCTGCGTCATCATGGCTTGTGTCTGTTTTTCTTGGGTGCAAGCTGACTGAGCTGGCATTATGCCGGCTACCACAACTTCACGTACAAGTAATTTCTTTCGCAAAACAAGAGAAAAAAGAAAACTGGTGTACTCTCTGACTCTCTGGGTATGTAGTGAGTACATAGTGCTGCTAGTAGAATTCCTGAAACTCCCACTAATGTTACAGGCCTACATACATACATGCCAAAACATTATACTGTGCTTGCAAGTTGCTAGTGTTACTGTGAGACAACTTTCTATTGAACTATTTTGTGTTAATGTTAAAGAGTATTGGTTACATAATTTTTCTGTCTTTCTTCATATAGATGCTCCACAAAAGCTCACCAGAAAGGAGATGGCTGTCCGGGCCAGGGCCAGGAAGCTGGAGGCCATTTGCGCTGAATATTGGCGGCTGTGGGCTCAGGAGCAGGAGGAGGAGGCGGCAATAACTGCATCCTCCTCCAGTGCCCCAGGACCACCAGCCAGCAGCCTCCAGTAATACGGCGCCGTGGTCCGACAGCCTCCCGTCGCCGCCGCACAGCAGAAAGCAAAACACCTGCTGCCCCCCCAGAGCCTGGATGGCATGTCAGCGCCGCCGCCGGAGGAGAGTGGACTCCCTGGAGCGCGTGGTGGAGAAGCTCCAGCACCAGCTCCGGGACCTCAGCAAAGAGATGCGGAACCACCTGTCCACAGGACACCGCCGGAAGAAGTGACTGTCCCTTGTTTAAAGACTGTTGGGGTGGGAATTGGGTATTGTGGAAAGGGAGATTTTTTTAAGGACATTTGGGCATTGGTTGGGGTTAGGGAGGGGGGTGGGTTGGGCCTTCTTGTGGGATAGTTTATTTTTGTTAGGGCTCCAATAAATATTTATTTCCCTACTTAAACATAGCATACGTGTTTTTTTTACTGTTTTGTGGGGGAGGCGGTGGGGGTTAACTATACATTTGTTTTCCTGAAACTTAACTGGCTTGTTGATTCAAATTGTCTAACGCCGAAATTTGTACAAAAGTGCCACTGACACAGTTAGTGATTTCAATTGTCCTACTACTTTACTAGTACTACCGTCAGTCTCTCCTCTCCTCCTACTCCATTATTCTTTCTCCCCCAAAATGCTTATCTTACCAGTGATTCATGTTTGAGAATAGGGCTAGGCACAGGGCTGGCTGCATGGCAACTGGCGATTAAGGTTGGGTATGGAATCCTTGACGGATGAAAAGTCACCGTTGTGCTGGTTGTAGTAGTGGTACACACTGGCAGTAGCAGCATATACAAAAAAGGAAATGAAAGATTGAGTGGCCTGAGCGTAGCATTAGAACAGTACGATAGATAGTACAGTATGTAAATTGTAGCCTAAGCAGTGCTAAAGTATTCAAAATATAAGTACTAGTTGTGTGGAGTATGGCTACTATAAGAAATAGTATTGAAGGCGAAGGACACAGCAGCGTAAGCATTAAGCATTTGATTTGTCACGTGTAGGAGGAGGATGTTGTTAATGATCAATCCATGATGGCGCACATGAAATTCTGATTTGAATGATTTTTCTGTTGCTTTGACCTTATCCTCCCCAGCAAGTGTGTGGAATTATTGTAGTCATTTAGTCACACCTCAATGAAAACCACACAGCCCGAGGGAAGAGAATTAGGGTTTGAAAATTGGAAGGGAATGGGGTTTGGGACAGTTTTATGGAGAAAAGAAAAAAAAACACAGCATGGACAAACAACAAATGAAGATAAACAAATCTTTGGATACAAAGATATTCATAAATCTTTTAAGGGACATAAAGGTAGTGCATGAAATACTGCCTGCATGAAGTTGTTTGGTAAATGGATGGTTAGGTTACTGAAAAGTAGTACTACAACTTACTAACTATGAAGAAACAATGTGACAGTACAGGGCTTCAGTAATTACGCAATTTCACTTGCCTATCTGCCCTCAGAAAGAATAAACACTTAGTAGTACAGTAAATTAGTTTTAAAAACTAGCAAAGAAAAACGTATCAAACAGCTGGAGGGATGAATTTAAAGCAGAGAGCAAACAAATGTACAGAGTCACACTCATAAAAGTTCACAACAATAACATTATTTAAAAGATAAGGAGCAGTGAAGAGGATACTGTAACTGTATGTTGTAGTTGTCCTGTTCAATTTGGAAAGTTGCATGCATCCAACCATTCCTCTTCTTCGTGGTACTCCTCCATTCCATCTGACGCTCTGTTGATCAATCTTGGTGACCAGACACACTGTCCACTGCCTGCCTGGCAGATGCAGAATTGTGGATCAATAATGGTAAGCCTGAGTAAATAGTTTTTCCCATCGCACAGGGTAAAAGCCAGCATGTAATTGTTGATGGAAAAAAAAACAGGAAGTGAAATTAAAACACTGTGGAGAATAAAATATAAGGTACGGTGTGCTGTAGTGCAAAAATAACAGTTTCAGTTTCAGAGGCAACAGTATTACATACAAGCATCATCATTTCTAAAGTGCGTACTCTGAGTCTCCTTTTCAAGGATACTAATTAGCACACAGCAGGCCAGGGCCATGCAGACGGTCAAGGCAGGCACCACTGAGTGAAGCAACCTGATGTAGCATACCTCTTTGACACAGACAGACAAAGAATATCTAATTGTATGCAGCAAGCCACATAGTCGCAATTTTACATGAACTGCTGTCTGGACTCTGGCATAACAATACTGCACGAGCTCGACCACTTCATACCACGACTAGACAGACATGTAGTTCTGCTGTAGTTGTTGTTGACTGGTTTACCTGTTTGCCACTCATGAAATGGCCATAGTTCTTCCGTAAACCGAAAATGATGATCCATCCATCCTAGTGAGTGACTGTAAAGAAATAAGATATATTACTTAACTTTGATCATCAACACTCATCATCATCATGGTATATTGGCAAACTCAATGTTGTTCATGCAGTCGCAGTCTACACACACAGTGAGTCCAAGGACATTTTGCATATTTAAAAATGCAACGTAGTGGCCCCTGCAGAAGAAGAATTTGAATTAAACGAGGTAAAAAAACACAGAGTAGACTTGAGTTACATTTAGTGTGTAAAAGATTAAATATTAACAGAAGACATATGATGATTCATTTCATGCACAACAAACAAACAGCAATTGCTTTTATCAGAGCCAGACAGCCAGTGCTGTCCACTGCAGTGCATGCCATCTCATTATTCATTACCTGTTCCACTTTTTATCCGCATCTTGTTGTTCTTAAAGTGGAGGCCCACAGGGCAGCCTCTCGTATGTGTCAATCAATTTCAGAAGTAACTGTCAGCAATCAGCATATAGTCAGTAATTCCAGTCCCACTTCTTTTGAGGGGACTTGTCTACAAAGCGACAGTTTCTTCATTCTGCGTAATCCAGCCATCTGCCTGGAGGGAAATGGATAGGTGGAGTCTGGAGGAGGAGGATAGAGGAGCATAACTGAGTTGTGAACTTGTGAACTTCAGGATTGCAGACAGCGGCACCTTCAATAAGGAAATAAGACGAAGACAGTGCTGCTGATGGATTTGTTGTGATTAGGTGATTAGAGTTTTGTTGTGGTAAAAGTTGCAAAACAAAGACAGACACACAGGAATAAAAGTGAATAAGGACGAAAAAAAAGGAAGTAATTTTCAGGCCTCGGTGTCAGGGAAGTAGAGCTCGTCCTCAAACTCTGTGAATTGAGACGGGAGTAGGTCAGCTAACAGAGAAGAACTTCCTCTTCTTCCTGCGTGCATTCACGTATTTTGTAATCTGGTGGTATGAAGTGCTGATTCAGCTTGATCATTGTTAACCTCTCCACATTTTTGGGCGGGAGGTGGGTGCTTTTTGAAGTTACAATGGCACCAGCAGCACTGAACACACGTTCAGAAGACTCACTTGCGAATGGGCAAGACGAATAATTTAGAGCCAGATTGGTGATCATTGGCCATAGAGGCCTTTTCCCATACCAATACAGCAATGTGTTCTGATTAACGAAGACCTCTGTTGGGTCATCCTGATAGGCCTGCACCATACACTAAAGGTTCTCCAGGGATGCTCCACTTTGCGTACTATTTGTGGCCTTTGCATCACTGGAACAAGCAAACCCTTGAGGAGTTAGCCAATCCGCTTGCGACAATATTATGTCTGGGCCTGGTGCAGGTGAGGATGATGATACGGTTGCTGGTGTCGTTAACGGCTGTGAGGGATAGTGACTGCCTTCGGCCACAGATTCAGAAGTGGACCTTGGCGCCAGATGGCCTGCTGATTCAGTAGTACTTCTGCCAGTTCCTTGAATTTTCTGCTGCTCTTTTCGAACCATGTAGCTGACTGAGCTAGCCAATGTTTGTACTTTGAAACATCTGCTTCATTAAAAGGAATGAATGCTTTGCTGGCCAGTCCCTTTTTATACAGTGGATCCAGAATAGTGGCACAAATGTAATGTTGTTCTGTATGTATTTTTTAAGCCTTTCATTGTTAACTAGTCGGCTTAATAATCTCTCCGCCAACTGATATGCGTCTTGCTTTTCAGCATTTTTTCGGAACGTTGAAGACACTGCCTTCAGTTGGTGCTCTAGCATGCGCAACAATGGGATAGCTTTGCCTAAAGTACAGTCCTCCCTGCTGACTTCACGTGTGCAGACCTCAAAAGGAAGAAGCATGTCTGTTAGGCTTTTAACTAGCTTCCATTCCTCCAACTCTAGCCCCATGTCTTTCATAGTAGAACCCGGTTGAATGACATACTCATTGATTAGAATGCACAGCTCAGACAGACGCTCAAGCATGTAGAATGTTGAGTACCAACGTGTTACCACCTCCTGGATGAGTCCTCTGACTGGCAGTCTACGTTCACGTTGCATGTTCCTCAGCTGCTTCTGGGCCTTAAAAGAATGGCTGAAATGTGTGCAGATTCTTCGGCAGGTGATCAGTATCTTGCTGACTGTGTTTTCTTTTTTCAAGAAATCTTGCACAACAATGTTAATACTGTGTGCCAAACACGGCACTCTGAAATAGTCACCATCTTGCATGGCCTTAACTATATTACTGCCATTATCCATACATAACCAATCATGAGCTTTGTTGGATGCAGCCGTTCATAGACCTTACTCTGAAACTCATCCAAAAGGTTTTGTGCAGTATGAGATTTCTCCATGGCAAACGTGGCTACTGTTGCATGTTTCCGAGAAGCTTGAAAAACTGCGTCCGGGTCAACACCTGCATATAACTTGTCTCTAACCCCTGCAAAAGGGACCCAGTGTGCAGTGATGCACATGTTATCAAGGGCTTGGCAACTGGTCCACATGTCTGTTGTCAGGTGGATAGTGTGAACAGCACTCTTCTGCAAAGCTGCCCCAATCACCTCCAGCACATCTTGATGTAGTGCTGGAACCGCAACTCTGGCAAATGGTGGTCTGGACCATTTTACGTGATGATGATGATGATGCAGACTTATTCAACCCAGTTAGGCTCATTGATGTACTTTTTCGCATTGGTGTCTCTCCCAGACTCTTAGTGTGCCTCATACATGTTGCTGGGGTAGAGGGTGTCGGCGCTACCACTGCAGTGCTGCTGCCAGTGGTAATGGGTGTACCAGAAAAAATGCCTGTTGCTTCTTCACTTCCCCCTGCACGATCAGCCCCTCGTCATCATCATCAGATGCAATATGAATGGAAAGATTTGGATTTGTTGTACTTTTGTATTCCAAGTGTGCGCCTCCCAAATGATAGTGTGGTGTTTTTGGAGATGACCTATCTGGCCTCCGGTACCATAGTTGGTAACAAGCTTACCCTGACTAACTACAGTTTTACAAATCGAACAAATTATCATTTTTTCCCGCCTTTTTGCTAACACTAAAGAAGTCCCAAACTGGGGACTCGAGATGTCTGCTGGTGGTGGAGGTGCTACTTTCAATGCCAAATGAAATGGAGGATGGGCGTGGCTGAATTTGACTCTGTTGTGCACTTACAGCACCACTACTTGAGGTAATGGAGGTCGAACTAGATGGAGGTCCCTGCCAGCCCTTCTGACGAGAAAATATGGAAGCTGTAGGTCGTGTTGGTGTAGTAGTTAACTGCGTTGGTGGTGGTACCAGTGCCACGCTGCCCACATCCCGCTCAGCAGCAATTCGGGATAGGCTAAAAATGTTTGTCTGCTGCATGACCGCTGGGGCTGGAGTGATGACTGTGATGACTGGGTCGTCGTCAGACTGTTCAATCGCAGCAGAATACACCTCTTCTTGTTCGTCGTCATCACCCATAAGTGGAAGCCTTGCGGGAGCCTTCCTTTGAGGCTTAGCTACCTTTGTCGGCTCATGGCGTGCCTCACTCTCAGACTACATTGGTGGTTTCCAATCAACATCAAGATCATCACAAGGAAGGGGGTTTGAAGAAGAACTTGTAGTAACCCTCATTTACTTTTTTCTTGCTGGGGCTCTGGAAGACAATGGATCATCAGCAGGAGGAGTGGCTTCCACGGATGATACCTCCACTTGAATCTCGATTTCCTGATGCGCCCCTACTTCTGGAGGAACAAGCATTGTGGGCAGTTGTGCCACTCTATGCGCCTCTAGTTGCACCTCTCCTTGTGCCTCTCCTTGCGCCTCTCCTTGCACCAGGGCTGGTCTGGCTACCGGGCAGTTGTGTGTGCTGCCAAGCAGGGGGATGATTTCTCCGTAGTGTGAGCTTATTTCGTTTATGGAGACCTGCGTGCGCTTTGAAATAAAAAAAGCAAAACTCATTTTGTTTTGCACACACAGGTCCCCATCAACGAAATCATCTCCCTGCTCGGCAGCACACACAACTGCCCGGTAGCCAGTCCGGCCCTGCCTTGCACCTTTCCTTGCGCCTCTGCTTGCGCCTCTCCTTGCGCAAGTACTTGCGCTTGTACTAGTTGCATCTGTGGTTGTCATTGCGGCTGTGGTTGTTGAACACTCGCCAGATGAGTTACACCCTGCATTGATTGGATGCTACTTTCTTGCGATGAGCCAACATCACTGGTCGATGGTGATTGAGCAAATAAAGTGGCTGCCTTTGCAGCACTCATGGTATTGGACCTAACTTGGCGTGGTGGCACGGAGCCCAATGAAGCGGAGGTGCTGCTCCCAGCTTGGTCCCTGGCAGACCCTGATGCTGCAGGCGTAGTTTTTTTTTCCTGAAAAAGTGTCTGTGGGCACACCAGTCTCCTTGGTAAGTGGCACCACTTGCTTCTTCTGCTCCTTCTTACTGGCAGTGGCACTGGCAACTTTCTTGGTAGAGTAGCTACGGCCATCTTTCTTTGGGCCCACCTTCTTCAGATGTCAGAACAGCAGGCCGCAGTTGCACGAGTTGCAGAGATGTCTGTGGCCACAATTGACGTCACGTGAGGTTGTGCAGGCCTGTGCACACTGCCTGGCTTCAAAATGGCCCCTTGACCCCCGGCCCCATGGCCAGGCCCTGCCTGGACCAGGACTCAAAATGGCCCCCACCGACATGGCCAGGCCCAACACCACTTCAAAAAGTCAGAAAACACAGAAAAAGCACCACAATCCAATGCCACCCATGCCCTCAATGATGTTTAAATTCAAGACACCCCACAGAAAGACTTGGTCAATGGACCACTCACTACCCCTGGGCCTACTGGCTAGTGTGGCTTTACAGGCACTCCAAAATTAAAAAAAAGAAATCCACATATTAAAGTGAGTTAAAATTCCATGACAGAAATGATATTTAAGTTCAACAAAACTCACAGAAACAGTTGTATCATGCACCCATGACTAACCCTGGGCCTACTGGATACTGTGGCTACGCACAATATATTTTTTAAAAGTTGTGAAAAAGTTTTCAAATTTTAGTTGCAGCAACTGCAATGCCATTTGAAGCTAGTGGCCCCCTTCCCTGAAGTGGTGCTCGCTCAGCGGCTGGTCTGCCGCTTTAATATCAAAGCTCAGTGGGGTGACCAAAACGAGCAGCACTCTGTTGTTAGTAACAAGCATACGGCTGCCGCCTGACGCGTTTCATATTTTAACTTTCTCAGAAGCACTGCAGTCGAAGGAAGCATCGGGCCACATCCGCATTCTATAATCCCGTCACACGTTGATATGCAGCTGCTCTCAATGAGTCAATGCGCCATGATCTGTGGGAGATGTAGTCCGTCTCTTATAAGTATGGGCGAAATTTGCGGTGATTTCACGCGAAATGGCAACAGAACCCGCAAACTCGCAGATTTTTTTGCCATTTGCACAAATATGTGACCACGTGTGCCTGTAACTTTGCCAGCCCACCAAAAGGTGCCGAGGTCCCTTGAGTGAGCCGGCCATTATAGTGGGGACGGGTGGGTAGACATTTCATATTGCTAGTGTGTGGTGGACGGGGCCAAACGGGCGGGTATTCTAAGCGAGTTCACATGCATCTTGTTTATAAAGGGTCAGAGACCGAGCAGAGCAGCAGGTGAGGAGAAAGCAGCCTCCTGGTCAGAGGAGCTACACGGGGATGGTGCTCAGGAAACTCTTGGATGCAAAAATGCGTTTGGCACAGGACCCCAGAATCCTTCAGATGTCCAAGATAGCTCTGCTGCGCGTTTTGGTACAAAGCCATTCTGATCCTGCTCAGTGGGTTCAGGCGCATGCATCTGCTGCTGCTGGGCAATGTCCCATCTCATACTAAACTGCCCCGTACAGGCATATGCTGGCGCTGGGCAGTAGGGTGCAGTGGCATGCGGGTGCTGCACGCCTGGTACATGCACATACCGGTGCCAGGGGGACACGTGTTTATTGGTGCTGTATAGCAAGTTATTACTTTACATTTTGACTGCACCAGATGGTGGTACTACCTACACGGATCAGGAGCATCCAGGCACCAGACTTCATGGTTCAAGAGCATAATGGTGCTGTGCGGTACGGGTATAAATGTACTGGGGGCAGGAGGGCACTTAGCACAATGTGTGCTCAAACCCAGAGGGCTCCCAGGCAATTGAGCACAAATGATTTTCACACTGAGAGGGCTACGGGGCAGTTCAGCAGCGCGGGGGCCCACACCCACTGGGCCCCGGGGCAGTTCAGTAGCGCGGGGGCTCACACCCACAGGGCTCCCGGCAGTTTAGCAGCACCACCCTCTGGTTCATCACTGCCACCCTCTGGTTCACCACTGCCACACTCTGGTTCACCATTGCCACCCTGTGGTTCATCACTACCACCCTCTGGTTCGTCACAGCTCCCTATGGTTCACCACTGCCACCCTCTGGTTCACCACATCCCCCCTGGTTCATCACATCACCCTCTGGTTCACCACTGCCACCCTCTGGTTCATCACTGCCACCCTCCGGTTCACCTCTGCCATCCTCTGGTTCATCACTGCCACCCTCTGGTTCACCACTGCCACCCTCTGATTTCGCTGAGTTTTCTGCAATTTCGCGAGATTTGCGGATCGCGAAATTACAGAAAATCCGCAAATTCCGTGAGCGGAACAAATTTTCCGCCCATACTTAGTCTCTTACTTCCTCAAATAGTTGCCAGATTCTCAGCTCTTCATGAAATCCAAGGAATTCAAGCTGCGCTCAATCCATGCGCCGTGTTCCACTTCAATCCCCGCACATTCGAAACTAGTTGCCCTCTTCCATGCGCTGTGTTCCAGTTCAAGCCCCGCACATTTAAGGCTATGGTCCCCCTTCCATGGAGTATTGCTCGCTCAGCGGCTGGTCTGCCACTTTAATATCAAAGCTCAGTTGGGTGACCAAAATGAGCATCACTCGCACACAACATTCTTTTCCCCAGTAAAAGCAATTATTGGTATGCACAGCTTGATTCCTCTGTTGTTACAAGCATACGGCTGCCACCTGACGCGTTTCGTATTTTAACTTCCTCAGAGGCACAGCAGTCGAAGGAAGCACCGGGCCACATCCGCCTTCTATAATCCCATCGCACGTTGATATGCAGCTGCTCTCAATGAGTCAATGCGCCATGATCTGTAGGAGATGTAGTCTCTGTCTCTTACTTCCTTCAATGTTTCCAGATTATTAGCCCTTCATGAGCCCCAAGTAATTCAAGCTGCGCTCAGTCCATGCGCCGTGTTCCACTTCAATCCCCACACATTAGAAACTAGTGGCCCTCTTCCATGGGGTGGTGCTCGCTCAGCAGCTCGTATGCCGCTTTAATATCAAAGCTCAGTGGGGTAACATAAACGAGCAGCACTCGCACACTACATGCTTTTCACCAGTAAAAGCAATTTACTGGTATGCACAACTTGATTCCTCTGTTGTTACAAGCATACGTCTGCTGCCTGGCGCATTTCATATTTTAACTTCCTCAGAGGCACAGCAGTCGAACGAAGCACCGGGTCACATCGTCCGCCTTCTATAATCCCATCGCACGCTGATATGCCGCTGCTCTCAATGAGTCAATGCGCCATGATCTGTGGGAGATGTAGTATGTTTCTTACTTCCTTATATCGTTGCCAGATTCTCAGCTCTTCATGAGCCCCAAGAAATTCAAGCTACGCTGAATCAATGCGCCGTGCTGCACTTCAAGCCCCGCACATTCGAAGCATTGACTCATTGAGAGCAGCTGCATATCGGCTTGCGATGGGATTATAGAAGGCAGTTGTGGCCCAATGCTTCCTTCGACTGCTGTCCCTCTAAAGAAATAAAAATACGAAACGCGTCAGGCGGCAACCATATGCTTGTAACAACAGAGGAATCAATTTTTGCATACCAATAAATTGCTTTTACTGCGGAAAAGCATGTCGTGTGCGAGTTCTCCTCGCTTTGGTCACCCTACTGAGCTTTGATATATACATATATATATATATATATATTACCTACTGGCGGTCGCCAGTAGGTATATATAGTTAGGATTTTTTCCCTATGGGATTTTTGAAAATTCTATGTCTAATAACTTTGGCGTTTGTGGACGGAATTGGCTGAAATTTTCAGGAAAATGGCACATTTTGTTTCTGAGCAGCCCTTGAAAATTTGGGGGGGTTCGTCAAGGGGGGGGGCGAGAAAAAAGGGGGGTCCCCAAACGTGTTTTTAACATTGAGTTTTCCATAGGGCGGTTGGCCTCACTTTTAGCCCGAAGGGCTGAATGGATTTGCACGAAACTTGGCAAAATTGTAGGGACTGGTAGCCCGATGTGCCTTTTGTAGGTCTCAATATATGTGCTTCAGTGGATTTTGAGAAATTAACGTTCAAAAAAAGATATATATCTGTAACAGCGGACCGGGCAGCGCTCCAGTTCGCGTACTTTTCGCGCAACGGAGCTTTGTGAAGCGAAGCTGATTGGTTCTCCGGCATCTGTAAACATTCCAAACAGTCCGTAGCGGCCGCCATCTTGTCTCTCGGTAGGATCGAGAGACAAGAGGAGGCCAAAGCGAAGGGGCAAATGACCATAAGGGGGCATAGTAGATTCTCGCTGACCCCCTAGGTTTGATGTGGAGGTTTTAAAAGGGCCCCGCGGGGCAAAAAAAAAAATAATAATAATAATCGAACGGCTGAATGGATTTGCACGAAACTTGGCAAAATTGTAGGGACTGGTAGCCCGATGTGCCTTTGCTAGGTCTCAATATATGTGCTCCAGTGGATTTTGAGAAATTAACGTTCAAAAAAAGATATATATCTGTAACAGCGCTCCGCTTCGGAGCTTTGCGAAGCTGATTGGTTCTTCGGCGTCTGTAAACATTCCAAACAGTCCGTAGCGGCCGCCATCTTGTCTCTCGGTAGGATCGAGAGACAAGAGGAGGCCAAAGCGAAGGGGCAAATGACCATAAGGGGGCATAGTAGATCGTCCCTGACCCCCTAGGTTTGATGTGGAGGCTTTAAAAGGGTCTCGCAGGGCAAAAAAAAAAATATATCGTTTTTTTAGTTTTTTTGCGTGGAGTGCGCCCGGGAAGCGTTCTGGGGAGCGTACTTTCTTGAAAATTAGTGAAAAAAGTTAGAGTAAAATAATAATTGTGAGTGATCAGATGTAGGGTAGCTCTGAGAAGAGCTTTTGGGTTTATGGTACATTTAGGTACTTATAAGTAGGTACCAATGCACAGTCTTAAATTCAGAGTGAAAATTCTGTTGCCCTCATCTGAGAAGTGAACTCCATCTCCTCTGTAGATATCTTGCATGTAGTAACGCAAGTTATTGTTGTACAGGGAGCCCATTCCATGGTCTCTCATGTAAGCTGAAACAGATTTGTTTACATGCTTCCTCGATTTCTCAATTTGTGGACAAAATTGGTTCGACCACCTCCATTTTTGTCTTTGGCATATATTTGAATATACCAAGGCAGTCTGAGGAAAAAGTGCCATCAATTGCTCAAAGGTGTCCTTTAAAAGCATTTCCAGACCTACCCCAGTCAAAGTGCCCAAATCATTACCTCCACAGTGCACAATTAACAGGTCAGGTTTTGGCAAATGCATAAAGGTTTTCACCAATGGTATCAATTGGTGACATTTTAATCCTCTGTGGCCAAACCACTTAATTTCCACATCTTGTAAATTGAGGTTAGGTAAATTCCTGTTTTCAGCGTACCTCTGAGCCCAATAGATGTAACTATGTCCAACAATCCAGACAGAAAACATGGCGAGAGAAGGTTCTCCTGCAGTCAGATGAAGTGTGGCAATGAAATGGCAGTTGAAAAAATGAGAGTGTAAAATGAAAAAAACTGAGGAGTTTCTGTGTTAATGAAGCAGTAAGAGTGATTGGTGGATTTTGATTGCTGAAAACAGAAAGTTAGGGTGCATGGATGAGTTCGTTGAAAGATGTATTTTGAGTGGCGAAGAAAAAATCATTAAATGAAAGATTGCACTGGATATGCAGGTGCACTGAGAGTTCAGAGTTCAATTGCAACATTGTTGTGTGAACTTGGAAACACCAGAGGTCTTGCAAGAGGTGGTTGCTATGCAGAATAAGCAGAGAGGGGGCAGAGGGGGGAAGGGTTTTGATTTGAAAAAAAGTGAGGGAAGAGTTTTGATTGGGTGACATGAGAGATATGTGTGAAGAATTACAGCATTTCTGTGCTTTTGATAGCTGCAGACTCTGGAGTGCATACCTTTTGCTCTGCTGAAGACAAATTGGTGTGTTTCTGGGACTGTTTTGAAACTCAAAGTATTTGCTAAGGTGAGAAAAGATTTCTTTAATTTAGATAGAAAATAGTGTGCTTTAAGGAGAAAATTATGAAGAAAGTTGTGTTTTTCAAATGTTGCTTTGTCTCAAGTGTTTTACAAATAGATTTTGTTTCTTTGAGAAATTGTAATTGGAGAAAATGTGAAGTATTAGTACTGACAGGGTTTTTATGTGCATAGGAGCTGTGGAGTGTTTTCAAATTATGACTTGTAAATCGTTTTTGAGAAAAAGCAATGGTTTTAATATTGATGACAAGGACATAATGGTGTCTGCTTCTTTATAAGGTAATTGAGAGTCTCTGATGTTATTTTTCCCATTTCAATGTAAGAAGTTTGTCTGTGGAGCAAATTGCTTGTAAATATGCTCCCACCTGTGCATGGCAAATTTAGATTTTGAATGTTTGCGTTACATAGGCATGTTAAAGGTGACTGAAACATGCTGCAAAGGCAATCAAAAAACGCTTTTATGTGTCTTAAGGACATTTTAAGTCATTTCCCCATGTGCAGTGTTTTCAAATTATGAGTTGAAAATCGTTTTTGAGGTAAAGGAATGTTTTCAAAATTTATGTGCGCCATATGCCCCCAAATTTCTTTTTCAGGGGTGCAGCAGGGTGTTCTTGAGACACCCCTGCACCCTCGGAAAAATTCGTAATTTGCGATGAGGTAATTGCTAATCGCAAATTGCACCTTCATTCCTATGGGCCTCCTGCTGCATGGAAATGAATGGGTAATTTGTAATTAGCAAATAGCTCATCGCAAACTAGGAATGGTAAAGAATCGCTATTTATTCCTTAAAGTTCGCTATTTAGGAAATGCAAAAAACTTTGATGATACATATGGCGGTTCATCTCTAACAAGATAAGAAGCATAGGGATAGATTTATGATGACTGGCGCATCACCAGGGATGTGTTAGTCATTCTGTGCCGCTGTTCCGTCACCTATGGTGTGCTGCATTTACAATGCGGCGCATCATGGGGCAAAAACAGCACAGATGCGTGACGTATCTGTGCCGTAAAGGTGGCGCATTGCTGGAGTTGTATCGCAAGTGTGATGAAGCTCCAGCAAGGCTCAGGGGTGCCCCTGTCGCAGGGTTTCTGTTCTCACACAGAACTGTGGACAGAGGATTGGAACCTCGGCGAATTAGGGTGCCCCAAAACTCACCTTAGTAATCAAAAACCCCTTAGCAAGCTGGGTACAGTGTCACATTGGATATAACAAACTCTCAATGTTTAGACAATCCAGAATATGAACTTATAGTACCTCAGGATACGTGGAACTCATGAACAGTCGGTCGTTATATATTTCTTAGAAACCAGAACATGGAGTTAAGAAGAACACATGTGTATTTGAAATGTTTATTTACTAATGCCGTCTTCTCAGGCGTAGTATCTTAGATAATACAAGTACACATATTATCAGTAGCAAAATTACCAACATAGTTACTAGTACATAAAAAGCGAATGGTGACAGTATGTTAACATGCTGTAAATGAATAAGAGTTAGCAACACTTATAAGCAGCCGCGGGCCGTGGAGGGAGTTACGGTGGGGCAGGGAGGCGGGGAGGGGGAGGGGCAGGGTGGAGAGGGCTCCACCCTGCCCCTCCCCCTCCCCGCCTCCCTGCCTCACCGTAACTCCCTCCACGGCCCGCGGCTGCTTATATCTGACCCTCCCTAATATACATATTATATTATTTGCTAAGAAGGTCTCTTTGTGTTGGTTTAGGGCGTGCCCATACTTTAGTGTCTTAGATTTGAAGGAATCACATCAGCATACACCAGCTCTCTCTTCATGTGAACCGCATCAAGTGTTGTGTATGTGTGTTCGGCAAAGCAATATAAAACCCGCCTCATGCCCAGAATTGGCAGAAGCTGCACTTATGTTATGAGTATGAAGTCGTGGAGATCAGACCTCATAACAATTCTGTATCGTGTTGTTCTTGAAACTTCAGCAGTCGCTGTACAGATATAGTTTAACAAGCAAAGCAGATAGTAGAGCAATAACATATTATTCTCATGTAAACCACGATGAACTACTAGGTTGAAAGCTAAAGCAACAACTAAGTGTCGTGTGCAGAAGTTGCAAAAAAGGAAAAATGGCGTTTAAACCGGTAATGAGCCCATACTAACTTAACACGGTGTAAAGATATCCAGGATCTAGATGACACCTCCCCATGATCCGGAAACGAACTGAATAAGATAATAGAAGTGGCATCTCATGAGAGCAGATTGCAACTTTATATGTGGACGGTCCGCAAGGTAAAACATTAAAAACTAGGAAAATGTAATGCTAAAGAAAAATAAAACAGCCAACTACTTTATCGAGGCTTAAGCCAATAGGCAAGCTAAATAATAAAAACTTGACAAATAAGTCAATGAATTGTCAATGAAATGCTAGTACTCAGCATATCAAACATGAAAAAGGTCTATGACATAACTGTGTATGCAAAATAAGCTGCAACAGCCTCCAATAGGAAGTCACCGTCTTCATCCGAAAAGAGTTCAGCCATCCAATTTAAAAGCGGAAAAGAACATACGTGCTCTCCCAGCACCGGATCCTCTATCACCATCAGAGGACAGCTCGGTGGGTTTTCAAGAAAGCTCTGTTCCAAGAAAGACTGTGTTGCCGCCAGTAAATTCCAGGGACCAATTAGTCCATGCATCAATGCCACAGCCATAATCCTTTCGCCAGGACAAACCAACTCGTGAGTAATGATAGGAGTCATCAGCTGATTAAAGTCGACGTCAGGAGAAACCGGTCCGCAGAGACACAAATCAATGGCCCAATCGAAATCACAGGTCAGGCAGTGAAATACAGGCTGGACACAGGTGAAGTAGGAGAATCGAAAAGATAATCCATATGCCGTGCTTAATATCGCCAACGGCATTGTGCCATAATATTCAAGCATGCGATTGCGGAACAGCGTCAGCAGCTGCAGGGCGGGAGCTTGCACAGGAGGGACATCCATATTTAAAAATGTAAAAAAAGCACAAGACCGTCAGCTGGTAATGCAAGTAAAAATGGGAATCCACCAAGCACAGTGGAAAAAATAGAATGAAAGAAAGCAGGGATGACTCCAAAGATTTTCTCAAATGAAGTCACGAGACCACTGGTAACAACTTTAAAAAAGTGCGCCAGGCCCTTTGTGGAGGACGCGTTAAAGATAGTCCGAACCATCTTGCTGAAATGGAAAGGCAAATCTGTATTTAAAAGGGTCTGCACCTCTGTACGGGTGTTCGCTATGTGAAGCACGAAAGTTTCACGGGCCGAACTCAAGGCCACCTCTCTCTGAGACAAAAGAGCTCTTATTCTTGCCATGCCGTTGAAATCTGCTCCCAAGGTTGGTATTTGTGGCCAGATTGAAAACTCCCTATGTTCATGTGTGGGAGGAAATAGAACATTTCTGCAGCAAATAACCCGTTCACTTACTGTTACGATAAAAGGAATACTTTTAATTAACCCAGAACAATCTTCATTATTGAGCATCAAATAACTACCATTTTCCAACAACTTGAACGTGGGGATGATAGCAGGAACTGGCGTGCCTTGCAACACGCAAGCCATATTTGGTCGGTGTTTGTTGCATGAACCGTGTAACTGTATGTGCCTACACATTAGTGAATGATCTGGCGTCTCAGTGCATTCCTCTCCATTCAGATAAACTTCTTGATCATCTTTGAAACATCTGTATGTGTATGGAAGCGACCAGACCTCATGAAGAAAACCACTACCTAAAGGTGCATAACGACCTATTGGTATATATTTCATACAATTTGAAAACTTATATAAAGCAAAAGGCAGCGTTATTAAACCGTGGATAAGGCACGTTGCCAAAGCAGCCAACCTTTTGGATTTATACTGGAAATGTTAAAGGAAGAATTATGGAGTAGGGCCTGTAAATCTTTAATGGACAACCGAGTAAAATTACTCCAACCATCATATTCCTCTAACTCCGGGATAGTAGGGGTGTTTAATTTTTTAGAAGTAGCCAATCCAAAGCATTTGGTCTGGGAAATTGTTTCATTCACAAACAACATATGATTTGGGATGAGATATGCACGGTGCAAAGCCTCAGTGCCTTTTACCTGCCAGGTTCGTGAACCCCAAACTGATGTAGATCCTGGATATCTTTACACTGTGTTAAGTTAGCATGGGCTCATTATTGGTTTAAACGCCATTTTTCCTTTTTTGCAACTTCTGCACACGACACTTAGTTGTTGCTTTAGCTTTCAGCCTACCTGCGTCAAGATCTATGCCTGCTTCAAGCAGGCGCAGGGTTTTGATGCAGCTTTGTCCTATCTGATTGTAAATGCGGCAGACTGTGGGTGGTAGAGCAGCGGTGCACCTTAACTGGTGCATCTCTGGGGATGTGCTAGTTAATATAAATCTGCCCCTTTCCATACATACTGAGCATGTCATGAATGATGTAATATGTGACATCATCAGCAGTGGATTACGGGTAATAGTATCTCTAGTTTACTCCCCTATAGCTGTCTTTCTTTTAACATAACTGTCTGTTTCCTTCCCTTATACTTACAGTTTTTTTGGTTCGCTTCCGGTTCGCGTACCGGCGAGCGAACTGGGAAGCGAACTAAGAGAAATAGAGGTTGGCACAGTTCCAAATATTGTACCAATTTTTTAATACCGGGGAGGTAGTTCTGAAAAGAACTTTTTTTTTATTGTTTTTGTTGTTTTATATTTTTTTTATTTTTTTTCGGAATTTTTTTTTACTTTTTTTGAATTTTTCTGAACAGTTTTATATATTTTTTTTTTTTTTTTTGGAGGGGGCAACGAAAACGATTCATTGTAAAGGGCTCAACAGGAGCAACAAAAAAAAAAAAGAATTTATTGTTTGGGGCGTTTCGGACAAACATGAGCATGATTGTCAATAGCTCTGTTGATCAGAGTGATGCTACTTTCTCCGTAGCAAATGAATCCACTGCAATGTACGCAGACTTGTTTTACTTCACGAAATCTCGTTTGTATATTTGGCACCATCTCCCTGCCCTCTGGTCCCGTTACTTCCGGTACAACAGATCTTCTGGCCATAATAGGGAGATTATCTAGGTCGTTACGAAACTGTGCAGCACTGTAGTTGTTAGGATGCCACCTAGTCATATGGCGATGCATTGTGTAGTTTCCGAAACTGTATTTTTTGTCGGTCCCTCTGGACAGTCTATCTTGACATATAAGGCAAGTTACGTATCTTGCATTTACTTTTTTCTGACCTTTGGGAATTTAAAAAAATTGCCAAATGAAGTTTTCTTTCCGGTGAGACGTCCTGGGCTCCTCAGGCAAAAAGTGCCTCTCTTCGTGCTCTTCGTCCTGTTCATCTTCTTCCTCTTCTTGCTGAATTATAACTTCAGCAGGTGGTCCACTCTTCCTTGGATGTGGTGGAGGTGGTGGGGAAGCACCAGCTGAAGCTACTAAAGAAGCCATTGCTCACTGGTAACAAAGGGTCTTTCTCTCACAATGATGAAAGTCAGAGTGAGGAAAGAAGGAGGGATTTTCATCATTTGGGAAAAACAATAGTTCTCAACCAATGAAAAGTGTTAATTTTAGATTATATGACCTAGTCTTACATCATTAGGAAACCAAAAGTGAAATGAACCAATGAAAAGTGTTATTACCAAGTCACATGACCTGCTGTGTTTACGTTACGCGCTTTGCAGGGCCTCCCGGTTTGCTTCCAGAAACCTGCGCTTTGCGCCTCGCTTCGCGTACCAGTTCGCTAACGTAGCACGTCATATGACGTATCACGCGACAACGCGAAACGTCATGTGGACGGGAGGCGTCACGATGTTGTTTTCTAACGCGGCAGTTGCGGTAAAGAAACGTTTACCGGCTCGCGGTCTATTTCGCGGCATCAAGGTCAGCTAACGGGAAGTTTCCCGATTCGCGAAGCGGGAACGAAGAAAAAAAAATATTAACATTTTTTTTTATTAATAAACATATAAAATATATTTTTGGATTTAAAGAAGAATACATTTTACAGCTACAGATATTAGCTGTTAAAAAACCAATGAAATTCACTGAAAAAACCATAGGTTATAGACCATATATAGTTAGGAATTAGCATTTAGAAAACCTTATTTTACTCACACAAAACCATTGAAATTCGATATATAGTTAGTTGCACTAACTATATATCGCGCACCCGCAATCCACTGCTGATGATGTCACATATTACATCATTCATGACATGGTCAGTGACATCACTGATGACATCACTGATGACATCTCAAATGACATCACTGATGATATCTCATTTGACATCAATGGTCACATCAATGATGATATCATTAATGTGACAATACAATGCATCTCCTCACACTTTAATATAACCTCTGTTACACCCAGTGTTAAATACAGAGTATAATTTTTGAAACCATTGACACACCAATACTAGTTACTACATACGCACTCACTGATTCCTACGTCTACACACACATTCACTCATTCACCCATACAATCATTCATACATACAATCACTCATCTTTACAACACTATCATATGCACTCATACACCTATACAGACACTCACACTCTGCCACTCATCCATGGAGTTACTCACACACCTAGTCAGTCCTGTAAAGAATCAATCACACTTCCATTTTCTAATCTACACAGTTAAACATAGAGTACCTTAAATTTTCAAACATATACTAACACATACTTACTCTCTTATAGAATCACTGATACAAGTACACATTGATCTGCACAGAGTCACACACCTTCCAGCCAGCCATACACACACTCAGTCTCCCATACAAATACTTGTGCAACCAATCAATAACCCATATAGCTACTTATATAGCTACTGATCAACACATGCAGCAGCTTGCACAACAACAGACATACTGATGCACACTTTCAGACAGTTTAGTCACTAACCCGTGCATTTAGTAAGACGCATTTAATCACTCACTCATACAGTCAATCACGCACCTACTAAAACCTTCATTCAGACACTTATACATCCACTCATTCTTCAATATGTAAAACATATTTAAACTTTACAGAAACACATAATCACTGGATGTTGTCATCAGTGATGTCATTTGAGATGTCATCAGTGATGTCATCAGTGATGTCATCAGTGATGTCACTGACCATGTCATGAATGATGTAATATGTGACATCATCAGCAGTGGATTGCGGGTGCGCGATATATAGTTAGTGCAACTAACTATATATGGAATTTCAATGGTTTTGTGTGAGTAAAATAAGGTTTTCTAAATGCTAATTCCTAACTATATATGGTCTATAACCTATGGTTTTTTCAGTGAATATATATATATATATATATATATTACCTACTGGCGGTCGCCAGTAGGTATATATAGTTAGGATTTTTTCTCTATGGGATTTTTGAAAATTCTATGTGTAATAACTTTGGCGTTTGTGGACGGAATTGGCTGAAATTTTCAGGAACATTGAACATGTTGTTTCTGAGCAGCCATTAAAAATTTGGGGGGGGTTTGTCAAGGGGGGGCTGAGAAAAAAGGGGGGTCCCAAAACGTGTTTTTCCCATGTTAATTTCCATAGGGCGGTTGGCCTCACTTTTAGCCCGAACGGCTTAATGGATTTGCACGAAACTTTGCAAAATTGTAGGGACTGTTAGCCCGATGTGCCTTTGCTAGGTCTCAAGATATGTGCTCCAGTGGATTTTGAGAAATTAACGTTCGAAAAAAGATATATATCTGTAAGCACGCTCCGGGCAGCGCTCCGGTTCGCGTACTTGACGCGTAACGGAACTTCGCGTAGCGAAGCTGATTGGCTCTCCGGTGTCTGTCAACATTCTAAACAGTCCGGCGCGGCGGCCATCTTGTCTCTCGGTAGGATCGAGAGACAAGAGGAGGCCAAAAAAAAGGGGGAAATGACCATAAGGGGGCATAGTAGATCCTACCTGACCCCCTAGGTTTGATGTGGAGGCTTTAAAAGGGCCCCGTGGGGCAAAAAATAAAAAAAAAAAAATTTTGTTTTTTTTGCGTGGGTAGCGCCCGGTACGCGCACCTGGAAGCGGTCCGGGGAGCGTACTATAAGGAAAAAAGAATGATAGATTTTTCAAATATTGTATGTTAATTGATTGTTTGTTTTGTTGATTTTTTTATTTCTTTATTTTTTAAGCAATTATTTATTATTGTGATTGTGTTTCAAAATTTAATAAAATGTCTAACATTTCACTGTCTGAAATTTCGTTATTTTCATTGAACATAGCTTGTAATGTTTGAGTGTGTAAAATGTCCTCATTTTCAAGGAGGACATCTACTGATTGCACACATTGCAGTAGTTCTTGTTCCCAAGTTTTATCCATAAATTCAATGTCATTTGGATCAATGATTTCTTGGTTGGTCTCTGCAAGGACAATTTCAAATGAAATTTTCTGTTCGCCTTCCATTTTGCCTGAAATTTGCATTAAAAAAATATATATTAGTAGAGATAGGGCACTGTTGGGATTAATTTTAGATAGGCAGTTTTTAACAGTGAATTTATCTTTGGGCAGTGTATAGTATCAGAGTGGAAGTAGGAATATAAAAAAGTGTATGTGATTTAACGTAAGTAAATTCATAATTATACAAGAGAAGCCTAACTCCATCCATAACTATAACAGAGAAGTCTATCTAAATCTATAACTACTACAGAGGGATAGTATATAACTATCAGAAAAAGTTTACCATATTAACTTAAAGTGCACAATATACTTCAGTTTTTAAAATAACAACTTACCTTTAAAAATAAGTTGAAGTTATTAGTGAAAATCCTATTGAAATGTACACCAGGAAGTAGTAGTCAAAATGGCTATGTTTCCTTCTCTTCCTTTATATATATTCAGGTACATAACCAATCAAATGTCAGGTAAAAAAAAATAGAAAATGAAAGTAACATTTTAATTGGTTGTCAATTCCAACACTTCAGATGTGTTTTGTGAAGTAATTTACCTCAGGGTATTTAGAGAGGTCTACAGGCTAAATGGCTAAATGGAATTCCAACCAAATTTGTGAAAATGGTAGGGATTGGTATGTAGTATGAGCAAATCTATATTTGGTGAAAGTGTCTCTAGGGTTTCTTCTGTAAATTACTTTCCCACCTTTTTTAATGGAGCGCTTCCCGGGGAGCGCCCCGGTACGCGAACCGGCAGCGTTACCGGAGTCCACCATTTTGTGTTTCGGTCGAATTAAAATACAAGATGGAGGGCAAATAATGTTCAGAATGGGTAGAAGGGGGCACGGTAGACGTATCTTGACCCCCTAGGTTTTCTGAGGGTGGCTGAGGAGGCCCATATGTGCGGAAAAAAAACATTTTTTAAAAAAAATTTGCGCGGTTAGCTTCCGGTTCGCGTACCGGGTAGCGCTCCGGGGAGCGTACTTTGTTGAAAATTAGTGAAAAAAGTTAGAGTAAAATAATAATTGTGAGTGATCAGATGTAGGGTAGCTCTGAGAAGAGCTTTTGGGTTTATGGTACATTTAGGTACTTATAAGTAGGTACCAATGCATAGTCTTAAATTCAGGATGAAAACTCTGTTCCCTTCATCTGAGAAGTGAACTCCATCTCCTCTGTAGATATCTTGCATGTAGTAACGCAAGTTATTGTTGTAGATGGAGCCCATTCCATGGTCTCTCATGTAAGCTGAAACAGACTTATTTACATGCTTCCTCGATTTCTCAATTTGTGGACAAAATTGGTTTGACCACCTCCATTTCTGTCTTTGGCATATATTTGAATATACCAAGGCAGTTTGAGGAAAAAGTGCCATCAATTGCTCAAAGGTGTCCTTTAAAAGCATTTCCAGACCTACCCCAGTCAAAGTGCCCAAGTCATTACCTCCACAGTGCACAATTAACAGGTCAGGTTTTGGAAAATGCATAAAGGTTTTCACCAATGGTATCAATTGGTGACATTTTAATCCTCTGTGGCCAAACCACTTAATTTCCACATCTTGTAAATTTAAGTTAGGTAAATTTCTGTTATCAGCATACCTCTGAGCCCAGTAGATGTAACTATGTCCAACAATCCAGACAGAAAACATGGTGAGAGGAGGTTCTGCTGCAGTCAGATGAAGTGTGACAATGAAATGGGAGTTGAAAAAATAAGAGTTTAAAATGAAAAAAACTGTGGAGTTTCTGTGTTAATGAAGCAGTAGCAGTGATTGGTGGATTTTGATTGCTGAAAACAGAAATGAGGGTGCATGGATGAGTGCTTTGAAAGATGTAATTTGAATGGTCAAAAAAAAATAATTTTATGAAAGATTGCACTGGATATGCAGGTGTACTGAGAGTTCAGAGTTCAATTGAAACATTGTTGTGTGAACTTGCAAACATGAGAGGTCTTTCAGGAGGTGGGTGCTATGCAAAAAAGGCAGAGAGGGCAGAGGGGGGAAGGGTGTTGATTTGAAAAAAGTGAGGGAAGAGTTTTGATTGGGTGACATGAGAGATATGTGTGATGAGTTACAGCATTTCTGTGCTTTTCATAGCTGCAGACTCTGGAGTGCATACCTTTTGCTCTGCTAAAGACAAATTGGTGTGTTTCTGAGACTGTTTTGAAACTCATAAAGTATTTGCTAAGGTGAGAAAAGATTCATTTAATTTAGATAGACAATAGTATGCTTTAGGGAGAAAATTATGAAGAAAGTTCTGTATTTAAAATGTTGCTTTGTGTCAAGTGTTTTACAAATAGATTTTGTTTCTTTGAGTTACATAGCCATGTTAAAAGTGACCCTTAAAAAAACGCTTTCATGTGTCTTAGGGCATTGTAAGTCATTTCCCGATGAATGTAGGTATATAATTGATTTATATGATGTGTTTAAAATCGTTTTTTGAAAAATATTAGGTTTCTTGATATGTACTGCTAGAGCTTCATAGGTTGCTTGGGGCATATTTATAAGGCATTTGAGTTTCTCTGATGTTATTTTTCCCATTTTAATTTAAGACCTTTCCACGTGGAGCAAGGTCCTTGTAAATATGCCCCCATCTGTGCTTGGAAAATTTAGATTTTAATTCTTTGACTAACATAGCCATGTTAAAAGTGACCCAGAAATGGTGCAAGGGCCTTAAAAAAACGCTTTCATGTGTCTTAGGCCATTTTAAGTCATTTCCCCTTGAATGTAGGTATATAATTGATTTAGATGACGTGTTTAAAAACGATTTTTGAAATCAATTAGTTTACTTGATATGTAGTGCTAGAGTTTCATAGGTTGCTTGGGGTATATTTAAAAGGCATTTGAGTCTCTCTGATGTTATTTTTCTCATTTTAATTAAAGACCTTTCCCCGTGGTGCAAGGTCCTTGTAAATACGCCCCCATCTGTGCTTGGCAAATTTAGATTTTAATTCTTTGACTATCATAGCCATGTTAAAAGTGACCCAAAAATGGTGCAAGGACCTTAAAAAAACGCTTTCATGTGTCTTAGGCCATTTTAAGTCATTTTGCCTTGAATGTATTTGAATAACTGCTTCATTTGATGTGTTTAAAAACGTTTATTGAAGTCATTTAAGTTTCCTGATATGTACTGCTAGAGATTCATAGGTTGCTTGGGGTACATTTAAAAGGCATTTGAGTCCCTTTGATGTTATTTCTCCCATTTTAATTAAAGACATTTCCTCGTGGTGGAAGGTCCTTGTAAATACACACCCATGTGTGCTTGGCAAATTTAGATTTTGATTATTTAACTTACATAGCCATGTATGCCTCTTTTGCATCACTGTGCGCCATTTTTGTGACGCAGCGGCGGTGCAAAAGATTTGCTATGTGGCGACATATTTACAACTTGATGCACCTAGGCAGATGTGTCATGCTGTAAAGTCCCGTGCCATTTGAACCCGATGCAGCAGTGATGCAAAAGATGCACCATGTTGCAAGACAGGCCTCATTTCATCTGCAACAAGATAAGAAGCTGAATCTTTTGTAAATGTGAAAATTGTTGTATACACTGCTCAACTTATGTGTACTCTTTGATATGCTAGAGTCCATGTGCAGTATGAGATACCTAAGCAAAGGAAACACAGGTGAAGTGATTGTGAAATGAGGAAAAGAAACTCCACATTTTTCAATTACATCACCTGTGTTTCCTAAGTTTACGAATGACATTGTGCAGATGAGGTTTAGGTCTGTCCACGGACACAGAAGAGGTCTGGCCTTTGTTCAAGAGTGAAGTGGACATGACTTACTTCATTGGTAGGTCTTCACATGTATTATCTCATCTATACTCTTCAACAAGCGTAAATTTAATCTGCAACCCTGAGTAGGCCTTACCTTAAACAAACCTCTGGATAGGCCACACCTTAATGTCATCCTGAATCAATCATTTAACATGTTAGGGACAGATTTATGATAGGTGTATGACTCTTTTGCGTCACTGTGCGTCACTTTTGTGACGCAGCGGCGGTGCAAAAGATTTGCTATGTGGCGACATATTTAATAATTGATGCATCTAGGCAGATGTGTCATGCTGTAAAGTCCCGTGCCACATGAAACCGATGCAGCAGTGATGGAAAAGATGCACCATGTTGCAAGACAGGCCTCATTTCATCTCCAACAAGATAAGAAGCTGAATCTTATGTAAATGTCAAAATTGTTGTATACACTGCTCAGCTTATGTGTACTCTTTGATATGCTAGAGTCCATCTGCACTATGAGATACCTAAGCAAAGGAAACACAGGTGATTTGATTGTGAAATGCGGAAAAGAAACTCCACATTTTTCAATTACATCACCTGTGTTTCCTAAGTTTACGAATGACATTGTGCAGATGAGGTTTAGGTCTGTCCACGGATACAGAAGAGGTCTGGCCTTTGTTCAAGAGTGAAGTGGACATGACTTACTTTATTGGTAGGCCTTTACATATATTATCTCCTCTGTACTCTTCAACAAGTGTAAATCTCATCTGCAACCCTGAGTAGGCCTCACCTCAAAGAAACCTCTGGATAGGCCACACCTTATCGTCATCCTGAATCAATCATTTAAAATGTTAGGGACAGATTTATGATAGGTGTGTGTCTCTTTTGCGCCGCTGTGCGTCACTTTTGTGACGCAGCGGCGGTGCAAAAGATTTGCTATGTGGTGACATATTTACAACTTGATGCATCTAGGCAGATGTGTCATGCTGTAAAGTCCCGTGCCGCATGAAACCGATGCAGCAGTGATGGAAAAGATGCACCATGTTGCAAGACAGGCCTCATTTCATCTCCAACAAGATAAGAAGCTGAATCTTCTGTAAATGTCAAAATTGTTGTATACACTGCTCAACTTATGTGTACTCTTTCATATGCTAGAGTCCATCTGCACTATGAGATACCTAAGCAAAGGAAACACAGGTGATGTGATTGTGAAATGAGGAAAAGAAACTCCACATTTTTCAATTACATCACCTGTGTTTCCTAATTTTACGAATGACATTGTGCAGATGAGGTTTAGGTCTGTCCACGGACACAGAAGAGGTCTGGCCTTTGTTCAAGAGTGAAGTGGACATGACTTACTTCATTGGTAGGCCTTTACATATATTATCTCCTCTGTACTCTTCAACAAGTGTAAATCTCATCTGCAACCCTGAGTAGGCCTCACCTCAAACAAACCTCTGGATAGGCCACACCTTATCGTCATCCTGAATCAATCATTTAAAATGTTAGGGACAGATTTATGATAGGTGTGTGTCTCTTTTGCGCTGCTGTGCGTCACTTTTGTGATGCAGCGGCGGTGCAAAAGATTTGCTATGTGGCGACATATTTACAACTTGATGCATCTAGGCAGATGTGTCATGCTGTAAAGTCCCGTGCCACATGAAACCGATGCAGCAGTGATGTAAAACATGCACCATGTTGCAAGACAGGCCTCATTTCATCTCCAACAAGATAAGAAGCTGAATCTTCTGTAAATGTCAAAATTGTTGTATACACTGCTCAACTTATGTGTACTCTTTCATATGCTAGAGTCCATCTGCACTATGAGATACCTAAGCAAAGGAAACACAGGTGATGTGATTGTGAAATGAGGAAAAGAAACTCCACATTTTTCAATTACATCACCTGTGTTTCCTAATTTTACGAATGACATTGTGCAGATGAGGTTTAGGTCTGTCCACGGACACAGAAGAGGTCTGGCCTTTGTTCAAGAGTGAAGTGGACATGACTTACTTCATTGGTAGGCCTTTACATATATTATCTCCTCTGTACTCTTCAACAAGTGTAAATCTCATCTGCAACCCTGAGTAGGGCTCACCTCAAACAAACCTCTTGATAGGCCACACCTTATCGTCATCCTGAATCAATCATTTAAAATGTTAGGGACAGATTTATGATAGGTGTGTGTCTCTTTTGCGCCGCTGTGCGTCACTTTTGTGACGCAGCGGCGGTGCAAAAGATTTGCTATGTGGCGACATATTTACAACTTGATGCATCTAGGCAGATGTGTCATGCTGTAAAGTCCCGTGCCACATGAAACCGATGCAGCAGTGATGTAAAACATGCACCATGTTGCAAGACAGGCCTCATTTCATCTCCAACAAGATAAGAAGCTGAATCTTCTGTAAATGTCAAAATTGTTGTATACACTGCTCAACTTATGTGTACTCTTTCATATGCTAGAGTCCATCTGCACTATGAGATACCTAAGCAAAGGAAACACAGGTGATGTGATTGTGAAATGAGGAAAAGAAACTCCACATTTTTCAATTACATCACCTGTGTTTCCTAAGTTTACGAATGACATCGTGCAGATGAGGTTTAGGTCTGTCCACGGACACAGAAGAGGTCTGGCCTTTGTTCAAGAGTGAAGTGGACATGACTTACTTCATTGGTAGGTCTTCACATGTATCATCTCCTCTATACTCTTCAACAAGCGTAAATTTAATCTGCAACCCTGAGTAGGCCTTACCTTAAACAAACCTCTGGATAGGCCACACCTTAATGTCATCCTGAATCAATCATTTAACATGTTAGGGACAGATTTATGATAGGTGTATGACTCTTTTGCGTCACTGTGCGTCACTTTTGTGACGCAGCGGCGGTGCAAAAGATTTGCTATGTGGCGACATATTTAAAAATTGATGCATCTAGGCAGATGTGTCATGCTGTAAAGTCCCGTGCCACATGAAACCGATGCAGCAGTGATGGAAAAGATGCACCATGTTGCAAGACAGGCCTCATTTCATCTCCAACAAGATAAGAAGCTGAATCTTATGTAAATGTCAAAATTGTTGTATACACTGCTCAGCTTATGTGTACTCTTTGGTATGCTAGAGTCCATCTGCACTATGAGATACCTAAGCAAAGGAAACACAGGTGATGTGATTGTGAAATGAGGAAAAGAAACTCCACATTTTTCAATTACATCACCTGCGTTTCCTAAGTTTACGAATGACATTGTGCAGATGAGGTTTAGGTCTGTCCACGGACACAGAAGAGGTCTGGCCTTTGTTCAAGAGTGAAGTGCACATGACTTACTTCATTGGTAGGCTTTCACATGTATTATCTCCTCTGTACTCTTCAACAAGGGTAAATTTCATCTGCAACCCTGAGTAGGCCTCACCTTAAACAAACCTCTGGATAGGTCACACCTTATCGTCATCCTGAATCAATCATTTAAAATGTTAGGGACAGATTTATGATAGGTGTATGCCTCTTTTGCGTCACTGTGCGTCACTTTTGTGACGCAGCGGCGGTGCAAAAGATTTGCTATGTGGTGACATATTTACAACTTGATGCATCTAGGCAGATGTGTCATGCTGTAAAGTCCCGTGCCACATGAAACCGATGCAGGAGTGATGCAAAAGATGCACCATGTTGCAAGACAGGCCTCATTTCATCTCCAACAAGATAAGAAGCTGAATCTTCTGTAAATGTCAAAATTGTTGTATACACTGCTCAACTTATGTGTACTCTTTCATATGCTAGAGTCCATCTGCACTATGAGATACCTAAGCAAAGGAAACACAGGTGATGTGATTGTGAAATGAGGAAAAGAAACTCCACATTTTTCAATTACATCACCTGTGTTTCCTAAGTTTACGAATGACATCGTGCAGATGAGGTTTAGGTCTGTCCACGGACACAGAAGAGGTCTGGCCTTTGTTCAAGAGTGAAGTGGACATGACTTACTTCATTGGTAGGTCTTCACATGTATCATCTCCTCTATACTCTTCAACAAGCGTAAATTTAATCTGCAACCCTGAGTAGGCCTTACCTTAAACAAACCTCTGGATAGGCCACACCTTAATGTCATCCTGAATCAATCATTTAACATGTTAGGGACAGATTTATGATAGGTGTATGACTCTTTTGCGTCACTGTGCGTCACTTTTGTGACGCAGCGGCGGTGCAAAAGATTTGCTATGTGGCGACATATTTAAAAATTGATGCATCTAGGCAGATGTGTCATGCTGTAAAGTCCCGTGCCACATGAAACCGATGCAGCAGTGATGGAAAAGATGCACCATGTTGCAAGACAGGCCTCATTTCATCTCCAACAAGATAAGAAGCTGAATCTTATGTAAATGTCAAAATTGTTGTATACACTGCTCAGCTTATGTGTACTCTTTGGTATGCTAGAGTCCATCTGCACTATGAGATACCTAAGCAAAGGAAACACAGGTGATGTGATTGTGAAATGAGGAAAAGAAACTCCACATTTTTCAATTACATCACCTGCGTTTCCTAAGTTTACGAATGACATTGTGCAGATGAGGTTTAGGTCTGTCCACGGACACAGAAGAGGTCTGGCCTTTGTTCAAGAGTGAAGTGCACATGACTTACTTCATTGGTAGGCTTTCACATGTATTATCTCCTCTGTACTCTTCAACAAGGGTAAATTTCATCTGCAACCCTGAGTAGGCCTCACCTTAAACAAACCTCTGGATAGGTCACACCTTATCGTCATCCTGAATCAATCATTTAAAATGTTAGGGACAGATTTATGATAGGTGTATGCCTCTTTTGCGTCACTGTGCGTCACTTTTGTGACGCAGCGGCGGTGCAAAAGATTTGCTATGTGGTGACATATTTACAACTTGATGCATCTAGGCAGATGTGTCATGCTGTAAAGTCCCGTGCCACATGAAACCGATGCAGGAGTGATGCAAAAGATGCACCATGTTGCAAGACAGGCCTCATTTCATCTCCAACAAGATAAGAAGCTGAATCTTCTGTAAATGTCAAATTTGTTGTATACACTGCTCAACTTATGTGTACTCTTTGATATGCTAGAGTCCATCTGCACTATGAGATACCTAAGCAAAGGAAACACAGGTGATGTGATTGTGAAATGAGGAAAAGAAACTCCACATTTTTCAATTACATCACCTGTGTTTCCTAAGTTTACGAATGACATTGTGCAGATGAAGTTTAGGTCTGTCCATGGACACAGAAAAGGTCTGGCCTTTGTTCAAGAGTGAAGTGGATATGACTTACTTCATTGGTAGGCCTTCACATGTATTATCTCCTCTGTACTCTTCAACAAGCGTAAATTTCATCTGCAACTCTGAATAGGCCTCACCTCAAACAAACCTCTGGATAGGCCACACTTTATCGTAATCTTGAATCAATCATTTAAAATGTTAGGGACAGATTTATGATAGGTGTATGTCTCTTTTGCGTCACTGTGCGTCACTTTTGTGACGCAGCGGCGGTGCAAAAGATTTGCTATGTGGCGACATATTTACAACTTGATGCATCTAGGCAGATGTGTCATGCTGTAAAGTCCTGTGCCACATGAAACCTGCGTCAGTTTTCATATAAGTGTTTTGTTGCAAGGTATGCATTAATTTGCATGAAAGCCCTGTAAAACTAACACAGTGAAATTTAGAAGATTTCACTGAGTCAGCTTTATAGCATTGCTGAATCAAATCCTTACGCCTGTTTGAAACAGGCATAAGAAGTGATGCACCATGCAATGTGAGGCTTCCTCCTGTGCATTGCAGTAGACATGTCACGCTTATGACGTGATTCCTGCAATGTGCTGCTTTTGCGGCACAGATGCGTGACGCATCTGTGCTGTTTTTGCTCAATGGTGCTCCACATTGTAAATGCGGCACACTATGGGTGGCAGAGCAGCAGTGCACATTAACTGGTGCATCCGTGGGGATGCGCCACTTAGCATAAATCTGCCCCTGTACATTTAAGTATGAGCAGGGGACACAGAGTCGGTGAGGCTTATCCAAGGTTAAGAAGAGATGAGTCCTGTTCACTGAAAACTTGGACATAGGCCTCACCTCCTCAGCATCGCTGGACATGGCTAAATAATAGCTGCAAAATGTTACTCTTGTTAAACAAATTTTCTATTATAATCTCTGAGATTTGTCTCTTACTCTGCAACATCTCATTGTTGTTCTCTTTCTTTAAAGATAACGACAACATCAACATGAGTGACTATCAGCAATCAATTGATCTCGACCTCATCATTGAACTTGTAATTGAAACGTCAGTGGAAGTAGATCCCTTGGATGATTTAAATCCTGAGGATGATGAAGAATATGATGAGGATGCCGATTTGTCAGAATTGTATGACATAGGGTGGTAAGCTGACCTGCTTGAGCCTATGGAACTATAAACATTTATTTTTAAAATTTACAATAAATGAAAAGTAAAAATGTAAACTGTTTAATTTTAAATTAAACACACCTTCAAAAACAGGTTATGTGTAGTGTCTTCAATAAAATATTAAAATATGCTCATAAAATTAGATCAGATTCACATATAAAACAGGACAGGTAAAATGAAGAAGAATTCCATTTCTTTTCTGCTATTTCTGTATTCTAAATTTGCCAAAGCACTAAAAAATATTATATGTAAAAATGTTAAGTAGTGTGTTAAGTTTTTGATGACTGTTATTGATTTACTGTTTGGTAATAGTGGTTAATAAAATTTTTTATTATATTTTACCACAGATTCAACTGCAAATCATTTCAAATTTTGAGAATGCCAACTAAGGAGAGAATGAGAAAGGCTACAAAACGTCAAAGACAGCAGGTCCATCATTTACTGCAGCAGTCCTCTACAATAAAAAATCGTCAAGTCACCAAGAAAGCACCGGGTAAGACCACGAAAACATTCATAAGAAACATTTCTAGAAAAAAAAGTAGTACTACAGAAAATGTTTTTGTCCAGAAAAAGAGAAGCAATTTAAACGGAAAGGAAAGGCCAATCAAAAATGTTACTGCTAGAGCAAGAGATAACTCTGTGCATGATAGTAGAAGGAAACAACAGTTTAGGGACATTCGTAAACGAATGTTCCGCAACAGGATAATTGGCAATTTGTAAAAAAATATTAAGAAAGGTCAACAGAAAGTGGTTTTTTATAAGAGAAAAAAAAAAGTTGAGAAAGTTATTGATCAGGCATTTGAAATTAAACGAAAGTTATTTATTTTGATAATCAATAGAATTAGGAAGCTAAACAAGGCAATTTATGATTTCAAAAGAAATAGTAGATGGAAGAGAATAGTTAATCGTAGTAATTTTTGTGAAGTTTTTTCCGGAGAATGGATGCATAGTTCAAGTTGTGAGGCATTTTTCAATGAGGAGAGTTATTTCCAGGATAATGATTTGGTGCATGCAGTTGACACCAGCGGTCGAGCTTATGAGGTGAAAGATGGTTGTCCAGTTGAAAAAGAAAAACTTGTGACAACAGAGGCAGAAGAGATGTTAGGTAATGAGGTTTTAGGAAGACGTCCTAAGGGACCTGTGTACACCTGGAAGTGTAGTAGTATTTGCAGTGTGCGAAAGGATTCCATCAATTTGCTTTGTGATTTTGTATGGACATTTAATAAGAAAAGTTTGAAGCAGAAAATGAAGTTGTTGCAAGAATTAGATCCTTGCAGAGTGAGAGAAGTGACAGGTTTGCATGGTCATTCACTGGCTTGTCTTTCCAGGAGAGTATGCCAGAGTGTTTTTCATCATTTCAGGATGCTAGCAGTGCATCATAATAAAGTGAGGAAATTAGTTAGAATGTTGTATTATGCTAAGAGTCCAGCAGTTATGCTTAAACAATTATGCGCTGCTCTTTTGCATGGTTCTGAAATAGATGTGAAGAATATGTGTGAAGAAATCGAGTTTTGTTACTTTGGAAGTAAAGAGGAGAATGTTGAAATTGACCCAGAAGAAGAGGGTAATGTGGAAGATAGTGTACAGGTTTCCAGTACAGATAATTTTCAGAAGGAAATTGCCACGTTTCAGGTGAAATCAAGTGAGAGGCCTAATTTCACTTGTGTGTGTTGTCGACGCACTTATTATAAGAATCAGACTAAGTTAGTGGATTTATATGCAAGAAGTGAAAGGGAAAATAATAGTGAATGGAAGGATTTCGCTACATACTTGATGGTAGAAAATTGTTTTGATTTGGGATCGGATCAACGTGTGTGTACTTATTGTTGTAACAAATTAAATCAAAACCAGATGCCTGCTAGAGCGGTTCATAATAATCTGGAATTGGTTGAGATTCCTTCTGAATTGAAGGATTTAAATACTTATGAATCTATTTTGATTCAAAGTATCCATCCCTTTCAGGCTATTGTAAGAATGGAGCCAAAGACAGGGAAATTGCCTCCATCAGATTTACAGAGAGGATTAAAGGGAAGAGTTGTTTATTTGCCTCTAGATTTCAAGAAAAACATTAACACAATTGGAGTAGAAAAAGTGGAAGAGGAACCTCTGGTTATCTTAGTTAATGGGGTTCCGACAAAGAATAAAAAAATATGGCAAGATTTAGTGGATGTTAGGAAAGTAAAAAAGGCAACATTGTATTTGAAAAAAAATAATAAGTACTATAAGAATGTATATGTTGCAGAAGAGGAAGTAAGTGAGGAAGAGGATAGCGATTTGTGTGCTGGTCAAATTGAGAAAGTAGAACCCTCTAAAAGTGAAGAAATATATGAACATTATAGTGTTCATCCTTTGCATTCCAAGGAAGTCATGGGGAATGCTATTGAGTTGTTTCAAATGAAACAAGCCAAAGGGAGTCCCATTAGTGTCTGGGAGGAAAGTTTGGAAGCTCGGTGTTTCCCACAGCTATTTCCAACAGGTCAAGGAGGAAGATATGATGAGCGACCTCATCAAATTCCTGCTTCTGAATACCGGACTTTACGATTGTATGCAGAAGATGCTAGGTTTCGACAATGCATTCCCTATTTGTTTCATCTCCTGTTTGAAAGTGATCTGTCTGGACTGTCATATGCAGTGAACCACATCTTGAAAAGTGGTATACAGATGCAAAACATCTCGGCAAGTGACTTTATGGATAAAGTCAATGTCCAAGACAGTATTTTGGATTGTCACCTGATTAATCTCATGGCGTGTCAGCGTGGTACTAATGAGTACTGGTACCGTCGTCATGGTGATTTAAAATGTATGCTGAGGAACTTAGGAACTCCCACATGGTTCCTCACTCTGAGCTGTGCCGAGTATGGCTGGGAAGACTTACTTGAATTTCTACGAGAGGCAAATGGAAACATCGAAAACATCGAATTCAAGACACCCGGAGAACTGTGCTCTTTGGATCTAGTGAATGTATGCAGGTACTTCAATCATAGATTTGAAGCTATGATGTCTTTCATCATGAATAAGAAGAATCCACCTCTTGGAGAGGTGTTGGATTTCTTCTGGAGAAAGGAGTACCAAGCAAGAGGTGCTCCTCATATACATATGCTGCTGTGGATCAAGGATGCACCTAAATTTGGAACAGATCCAGAAGACTTAGTGATGAGTTTCATAGAACAGTATTCTACATGTGCTGTTGCAAACGCAAAGGAGGACAAAAGCCTAAGAGAACAAGTTCTACGCTTCCAAAGCCATCGTTGCGGAAAGTACTGTCGTCGTAAATTCAGAAACAAGGACAAGTTCTACACCAAATGTCGTTTCGCCTTTTCACGACCGGTGATTTCTAAAGGAAGAGTGAACAGTTTGATGTCTTCGCTGCGACATAATGTGATGAAGAAATCACCTAAAAACACATACAATTTGAAGAGGAACGAAGAGTCCAAGTACATCAACGACTACAACCCAGTGATTTTGTCCATGTGGAATGCTAACATGGATATACAGTTTGTGGCTGATAACTGTATGGCTGTGGCTCGGTATGTGACATCTTACATCACCAAAAAAGAAAAGACAGAATTGAAGGATATGTGGGAGGACATTTCCCATGAAAAGAGCCTCAGTAAGAAGTTGTACAGTTTCAGTCTGAAGATGTTGTCGCATCGAGAAATCGGAGCTTACGAATGTTCTGACCGGTTGTCTTCAGCAAGTCTCTATGCCAAATCTAGGAGTATCGTTTGGGCGAGTCTTGGTCTTGCTGCAACGCGTAATCGAGTTCTGAAACCTGTGCGGGAAATTGAGTATTTGGCGGAAAAGGAGCCAAACAGTACCGACATTTTGAAGACCAACATGTTGGATACATATTATCCAAATCGAAGCAGTCACCTCGAGAATGTTTGTCTGTTTGAGGTTCTACAAAATTACATATTCAAGAGGAACATCAAAGAAGATATTGATAAAGGAGTGTATGCTGTAATTGGAAGTGAGGGATGTCTGGTCAAGCAAAGAAAATGCCACTTGGTAAACCATCGAAAATTGAGTGGCGAATCTCCTGAAAAAAAGGAGTTTTTCTATTTAGCACTTTTGCAACTTTTCAAGCCTTGGCGTGCAGAAGAGGAACTGCTTGGAGATTTCCTCTGTTATGAAGACTCTTTCACTGCCGCCAAGGAGACCATAGAATGTCCTGCTTTTCCCAAATATGTACAAATGTTGAATGCGGAAATTGAGCAGGAAGCAACGATTGCAGCCGAGATTGCCAGAGACAGTTCTCAGGACAGTCAGAGTTCTGTTTCATTGAGTCAGGATCCACTAGGAGGACCTGTTATCGAAAATGAAGCTGCCACTGCCATGAATGAAGTGGAAAGAGCCATGGCACATGCTCAGGAGGATGCGGTTAACTTAGAAGACTTGGAAAGACAACTCAACGTTGAGCAGAGGAAAATATATGACGAAGTTACCAAGCAAATTGATCATGGATTAAGTCATGAGAAGAAAGAGTGCTCATGTACATCGTTGAAGCCTGTCCGACTGTACGTGAGTGGAGAAGCGGGAACTGGAAAGAGTTTCCTCATTAAAGCAATTTCATGTTATTTGAAGGAAAGGACTGAGTCATCGCTGTCTTGTGTTGTCACCGCTCCAACTGGACTGGCAGCACATAACATTAAAGGTATTACTTTGCATCGTCTACTGATGCTGCCAGTGGAGCATGATAACAAATTACAATACCACAAGTTATCTGGAGATGCTTGTTGTGAAGTTTCAAGAGTCTTGAGGAAAATGAAACTTCTTATCATTGACGAAGTAAGCATGGTTTCCAATGTCATGCTTGCCTTTGTGCATTTGAGAATGCAAGAAGTTCTTAAAACAGAGTATGATGTGTTATTTGGTGGCAAACACATCATTGTTTTCGGAGATCTTCTGCAGCTGACACCAGTGAAAGGACAACCTGTGTTCAAAATGCTCACGCATGAAGATACCAGGAAGTGCCTAGGGAGCATTGGCAACGTCAATATATGGTTAAACTTCAATTATGCTGAACTGCATGAAAATATGCGTCAGGCGAAGGATGAAGTTTACAAGAATATTCTACAAGATGTTAGAATTGGAAAAGTGACCGAGCATGGGAAACAAGCTTTACATGCACGATTACTGTCAAATTTATATCCAGAACAAGACGTTGTGCCTGAGAATATTTTTCAGAAAATTACTGAGAAGAAATCTGGAATATGTGTGATGCCAACTCTTGCAGAATGTGCCATCTTCAACAACAAAATGTTGTATTTAGAAAACCAAGAGATTGTGAAACTGGAAGCTATTGACAGAGTAGAGCATATGGGATCAACAATTATTTTGTCTGAGAATTTGAAAACAAAATTGGATTCATTAGAGAAGACTATATCTAAAACTGCAGGTTTTGAAAAGACTCTGAATGTGTGCTTAAATTGCCGTATAATTTTAAGAAGGAATTTACATGTTGAAAGAGGTCTGGTAAATGGATCAATGGGTAATGTTGTTGATTTTGTGAAATACAGAAATAGAGATGGAATTGAATTTTTTAAAATTAAATTTGATGGCATTTAGGAAGTACAGCTAATTGGTCGTTGTTCTGCTAGATTTTTGCTTGTAAAACACTTATATGTTCGCCGTAAGCAGTTTCCTGTTTGCTTGGCATATGCGGTGACAATCCATAAATCACAAGGTTTAAGTGTAGACAGTGCATTGGTGAATATTGGCAGTTCTGTGTTCAAGGAGGGTATGGCAAATGTGGCATTGTCACGAGTTAGAACTTTATCGGGATTGTACTTGATTGAGTGTGATGTCACAAACATTTGTGCGGATCTAGATTGTGTTAAGGAATACAATAGGTTAAGAAGAGAGTGCGCCACATTTGCCTCAATATCCTTTGTTTGAGAAACGTGTGGTAGGCCGGAAACGAAGAAATGTGACCAATACTAGGGAGGTTGTACTAAAAAGACGAAAAGTTGATGAACCTGAAATTATAAGCAGAAAGAAAAAGGATTCTGTTGAAGATGTTGTTGGTTTTCAATTTGAAAACAGTTCTGGTGTTAACTGCTATGCTAATGTAGTGGTTAATGTTTTGTTTTCTCTAGAAAATGTAAAAGAAGAGATTGTGGTCAATTCGGATCACAGATTTTGCAGTTTGTTAAATTCTGTGTTAGAGAAATGTAGCACTGATAGAACAAAAATAGAAAGTGTGTCTGAAATTCGAAATCTGTTAGACAGATGTTCAGGTAAAACACAATTCTCTCAAAATATTCAGCAAGATTGTCAGGAGTTTTTAATGTATATGCTTGATGTATTGCATGCTGAAGGTGTAGATGTAGATCACCTGTTTGGGCTTTCTTATCAATGGCAGCATGACTGCGAGAACTGTAGGGTATCAAGTACTACTAGTGTAGACTCAGAAAGATTTATATATTTAACTTTGCCAGACAGTAAATCAGTGTCCTTTAATAAGCTAGTAAAAGCAGCTGATCACAACATGGAGTGTAGCCAATGTAAATCTGAAATGATGTCAACATTATTTATACGAACATATGGCCAGTATGTCATTTTAATGTTCCAACGATGTAGGGCTGATGGAACAAAATTGACAACTTTAATTAAAAATGTTGTAGCTTCGCAGTTGTCAATATCAGGAAGGACTTTTGTAACTGCAGCAATTATATATCATGACGGTCCTTCAATAACATCAGGACATTACACAGCTTATTTAAAGTCTAGAAACAGCTGGTCATTCTGCAACGATTCTGTTTTAACTTTCAAAAAAAAATTGCCGTATGACCTTAAAAATTCTTACCTGGTGTTTTTAAAACCAAAATTTTAGGGAAAGAATCTCGGGATGTGCTCTGAGGAATTTCAAGAGGTTCTAATGGCTCCTACACGATTTGGCCTTGAGGATAAGTGTAGTACAGAGACAATAGTTCCTGGAAAAAAAGAAGATTTTCTTACAGAATGTAGTTGCCACAGATTAGTTGAAGGACAACAGAGTATTTCCCAAAGCAAACGGTCTTCTTACCATAACACTTGACGTCATGGAAAAATAACTGCACTTTGAATGAGTTCAGAAAAACTCTTTCTTTTTATAAGCTAATTCAGGCAGCCAATCAAAACATGGAGTAGAGGGAATGTAAGTCTGCAATGCTGTCTAGATTATTGGTCCAAACTTTTGATTATAAAGTCATTTTAAAAATCCAATTATATAAACCTGATGAAAGTAAGTCTTCAACTTTAATTACAAATGTTGTGGCTACACAGTCGTTGATTTTAGGAAGAAGATTTGTAACTGCAGCTATTATATTGCATGATGGTCATTTGACAAGTCCGCTTATTACACAGGTTATTGAAAATGTAAAAAGAATTGCTGTTTCGGAAATTATTGCCATTTGACTACGATACAATGTTGCCTTTTTACTAAAAAATATTCTTACTTTCTGTTTTCAGAAAAGAGAATTTAGGGTAGGTAACTGGCGTATAATGATTCTAGGGGTTGATATAATTTTATCTACTGTTTTATATTGCTTTGTGATTAAAAGTGATGAAGAGAATTAAATAATTGTAGTAGTCATAGAGGTAGTGTAAGTCTGCTTCATAGTAAGCAGTATCAGTGTCATAGGAAATGTAGAACATGAGTGAGCAAAAAGGGTAAGATATTACTAGTCTAGGATTGTGAAAGTGATCTTGAACGTTTTCTTTCTGAAAGTTGCGGAAATACAAAATGACGGGATTTGCTTACAAGAATTCCAAGAGTTATAAATGGCTCTTACACGATTTGGCCTTGAGGAAACGTGTGGTAGAGAGCGAGAAGTCATTTATTGTATGTAACATATTTTTCAAAACGATGGAGCTTTTCTTTCAGAAAGTGGCGGGCTGAAAAAACAGCACAACCGAGTGTAAGCTGTTCATAGGACATCCTTCGATGTCATGGAAAATAAGTTATTTTTGAGGAGTTTTGATTTCTGATTGGTTATGTTATATGGGTTTTTTAAACACAATCATTTTGATTGAGTTTTTTTTCCCCGCTGTTATATGATGAATACCTTCAAGTCACTGTTTTTAGTGGAATTTGATACATTCTGAGAACAGCAAAAATAAACCATTCAACATGTATAGTTAATTCTGTACTGTTTGTATTTATGATGTACATTTAGAACTGTGTAGGAGGCATGGAGAAGGTGAGGCTTCTGTAAGTGTCAAAGTTGTTGCATTCAGTGCATACTCTTTCATATGCTGGACTACATCTGCACAATGAGATACTTAACCAAAGGAAACACAAGTGATGTGATTGTGAAATGAGCAAAAGAAATTGCATATTTTTCAAATACATTACCTGTGTTTCGTAACATTACGAATCAAATTGTGCAGATGAAGTTTAGGCCTCTCCAGGGAAACAGAGGAAGTCTGAACTTTATTGGTTGCCCTGCACATGTATTATCTCCTCTGTACTCTTCAACAAGGCTAAATTTGATCTGCAACCCTGAGTAGGCCTCACCTGAAACAAACGTCTGGATAGGACACACCTTATTGCCATCCTGAAACAATCATTTAAAATGTTAGGAACAGTTTTATGATGATTGTGCACCTCTTTTGCGCTGCCATTGAGTCACTTTTGTGAGACAACAGCAGTGCAAAAGATGCACCATGTTCCAAGATAGGCCTCAGTTCATCTGCATCAAGATACTGTTAGTTTAAAATGTATATCTTTAGGACTGTGTAGGGGGCCTGGAGAAGCAGAAGCTTCTGTAAGTGTCAAAGTTGTTGAAAAACTGTTTGTCCTTCAATCTTTTACCTTGTCTTTTCTAATTTTTAAATACATGTTTTAATATTTTTCAAATGTTTGTTCTCTCTTTCACAGATTGAAAGTATAAAAATAACAAGTGACTAAGTTAACGACAATTATAAGGTAAATGTTTTGTACTCTTTTCGTTACATTTCTATCACATTTAACTACTATTAGTTCCACTGCTTCATTTCTTTAACCCTAACTTTCCTGCCTTTGCTACTTCCCTCATTCCTTTCTCTATTACTTACTTACTTACTCTACTCCTTCCACTCCTTTTCTCAGTCCCTCTCCTCATAGTTCCTCACTCTTGTTCACTCACTCCGTCTCTATTACTCTTAGTGTCTCTGACTGATCACTCTTTCACTACTTGTTCATTATGCTTTCTCTGTGTAGTTGAAGCACACTAAGGGGCATATTATGAACACAGCCAATAAAATTATTGCTGTTTTTATCGGCAGAAAACTGCTGCAAAAGCGGCTGTAGCTGCAGTTTTCTGCTGCAAAAGCGGCTTTAGCGACACATTTCTGCCAATAAAAGCTGCAAAACTTTTATTGCCTATGTTGATAATATGCCCCTATTTTATTTACATTTCTTTGCTGTTTCAATTATTCCTTTTCTGTTACTTCTTCTTTTCTGCTTTCTGTTTTTTCTCTCTGTTATTCCACATGTTTTAATCTTATTTTGAACATTCACTCACATTCTCTAAGAAACTCTTCTTTGTTATTCTTCTACTCTCCTTTTTTTCTTTCACTTCCTTATCTATTTTGTTTTTCACAATTATACCCTCTTCCATCTTTTCTTCGGTAAATAAATCTATTAAACAGTATCTCTGGTTTAGTCCCTATAGCTGTCTTAGTTTTAACATTACTCTCTGTTTACTTCCCTTATACTTACTCTTCTTTTTTTTTAAAAAACATTTTTGGGTTCGCTCCCGGTTCGCGTACCGGCGAGCGAACCGGGAAGCGAACCAAAAGAAATAGAGCTTGCCAGAGTGCTAAACATTCTAGCAATTTTTTTTATAAAGGGGAGGTAGTTCTGAAAATAACTTTTTTTTTAATGTTTTTGTTGTTTTATATATATATTTTTTTTTCTGAACATTTTTTTTTGTATTTTTTGAACAGTTTTATGTTTTTTCTGTTTTTTTGGGGGGAAACAACAAAAAACAGGCATTGGAAAAGGCTCAACAGGAGCAAAAAAATTTTTACTTTTTGGGGCGTTTAGAGCACTTGTGGTTTTCAAATGCTCTGTTTATTAAGTTAATGCTCATATTGGCACATGAGAGCAATGTACCTCAATATAAACAGGTAATCTTCATATGGACAAAGTTGTCCTGAATGTTTGCCCGACAGAGATACCTGTGACGATGTCCTGGCCACAGGAGTTGGTGGATTGTCCTGAAGGTCACGCATCTCTGCCCGGCTGTAATTTAGTGGATGCCACCTCAGCATGTGACGGTGCATAGTATAGTTGCCGTAACTATACTTCTTTTCTGTGCCTCTAGATAAGTCCTCTTTACATATCAGGCACGTCACATATCGAGCATTCACTTTTTTCTGTCCTTCAGGAAAAGAAAAAAACTGCCAAATGAAATTAGTTTTATGATGAGATACCCGGGGCTCCTCTTGTAAAAACTGTGTTCCCTGTATCTCCTGTTCCTCTTCTTCATCCTCTTCCTCCTCTGTGTTGGTAATGAACTGTGGAGGTGGTCCTCTCTTCCTATGAGGAGGTGGTGGTGGTGGGGGTGCACCAGCTGAAGCTACTAATGAAGCCATTGCTCAGTGATCACAAAGGGTCTTCCTCTCACAAAGATGAAAGTCAGAGTGAAGAAAGAAGGAGGGGTTTTCATCATTTTGGAAAAAAATAGGTCTAAACCAATGAAAAGTGTTATTTTTAGGTCACATGACCTAGCCTTACATCATTAGGAAACCAAAAGTGAAATGAACCAATGAAAAGTTTTATTAACAAGTCACATGACCTGTTACGCTTATGTTACGCGCTGCGGAACGCGCCCCGGATCGCTTCCGGGGAGCTGCGCTTCGCGCCTCGGTTCGCGCTCCGGAGCACTTCCGGGTGCGCTAACGCGGCGCGTCATAAGACGCATTACGCGGCAACGCGATACATCGCGCTTCCGCGACGCGTCACGATGTTGATTTCTAACGCGGCAGTTGCGCAAACGGAACGTTTACTGGTTCGCGGACCGGGTCGCGGCACCACATTGAGCTAACGGGAAGCTTCCCGGTTCGCGAACCGGGAGCGAACCAAAACATAATAATAAAAAAAAATAATAATAAACATATAAAATACATTTTTTGATTTAAAGAAGAATACATTTTACAGCTATAGATATTAGCTTTTAAAAAACCAATGAAATTCACTGAAAAAACCATAGGTTATAGACCATATATAGTTAGGAATTAGCATTTACAAAACCTTGAAAATTCACTGAAAAAAACATAGGTTATAGACCATATATAGTTAGGAATTAGCATTTAAAAAACCTTTTTTTACTGACACAAAACCATTGAAATTCCATATATAGTTAGTTGTACTAACTATATATCGAGCACCCGCAATCCACTGCTGATCATGTCACATATTACATCATTCATGACTTGGTCAGTGACATCACTGATGACATCACTGATGACATCTCAAATGACATCACTGATGACATCACTGATGACAACATCCAGTGACTGTATGTTTCTGTAAAGTTAAAATATGTCTTACATATTGAAGAATGAGTGGATTTATAAGTGTCTGGATGAAGGATTTATTAGGTGCATGACTGACTGTATGAGTGACTGATTAAATGTGTCTCACTGAGTGCATGGGTTAGTGACTAAACTGTCTTAATTTGTGCATCATTATGTCTGTTGTTCTGTAAACTGCTGCATGTGTTGATCAGTAGCTATATGAGTAACTATATGGGTTATTGGTTGATTGCCTAAGTATTTGTATGGGAGACTGAGTGTGTGTGTGGGTGGCTGGGAGGTGTATAACTCTGTGCATAGATGTGTGAGCAGTTTATTCACTAGATGTATGGGTTCAAAAGTGCATGTGGAAACACCTGTATGGGCGGTTGACTGTGTGCATGAGTGTATTGGTGAGTGAATGGATATCTAAGTGCTACATGTCAAAGTAAGTACATATGTCAAACACAGTACATGTGAGAGTTGACATATATAAATAACTATGCATAAGAGCCAGTGAATGTGTGAGTGGCTGTATGGATCATTGTGAACTTGTATCAGGGATTGTATAAGAGAGTAAATATGTGTTAGTATATGTTTGAATAAGTAAGGTGTGTATAACTGTATAGTTGAGGAAATGGAGGTGTGATTGATTCTTTGCATGACTGACTAGGTGTGTGAGTAACTCCATGGATGAGTGACAGTCTGTGAGTGTCTGTTTACACTGAGTGTATCTAAGTTTTTATTAGAGTCTGAAGAGATTCATCGTATTATCACATGAATAATGTCATCAGTGATGTCTTTTGAGATGTGATCAGTGATGTCATCAGTGATGTCATCGGTGATGTCATTTGAGATGTCATCAATTATGTCATCAGTGATGTCATCAGTGATATCATCAATGATGTCAATTGAGATGTCATCAGTGATGTCATCAGTGATGTCATTTGAGATGTCATCAGTGATGTCATCAGTGATGTCATTTGAGATGTCATCATATATATATACACTGATGACATCATTCATGTGATAATACGATGAACCTCTTCAGACTCTAATATAACCTTAGATACACTCAGTGTAAACAGACACTCACAGACTGTCACTCATCCATGGAGTTATTCACACACTTAGTCAGTCATGCAAAGAATCAATCACACCTCCATTTCCTCAACTATACAGTTATACACACCTTACTTATTCAAACATATACTAACACATATTTACTCTCTTTTACAATGCCTGATACAAGTACAGAATGATCCATACAGCCACTCACACATTCACTGGCTCTTATGCACAGTTATTTATATATGTCAAATGTCACATGTACTTTGTTTTACATATGTACTTACTTTGACATGTAGCACTGAGATATCCATTCACTCACCAATGCACTCAGTCAACCGCCCATACAGGTGTTTCCACATGCACTTTTGAACCCATACATCTAGTGAATCAACTGCTCACACATCTATGCACAGAGTCATACACCTCCCAGCCACCCACACACACACACTCAGTCTCCCATACAAATACTTGGGCAACCAATTAATAACCCATATACTTACTCATATAGCTACTGATCAACACATGCAGCAGTTTACAGAACAACAGACATAATGATGCACAAATTAAGACAGTTTAGTCACTAACCCATGCACTCAGTGAGACACATTTAATCACTCACTCATACAGTCAGTCAAGCACCTAATAAATCCTTCATCCAGACACATATACCTCCACTCATTCTTCAATATGTAAGACATATTTTAACTTTACAGAAACATACAGTCACTGGATGTAGTCATCAGTGATGTCATCAGTGATGTCATTTGAGATGTCATCAGTGATGTCATTTGAGATGTCATCAGTGATGTCATCAGTGATGTCATTTGAGATGTCATCAGTGATGTCACTGACCATGTCATGAATGATGTAATATGTGACATGATCAGCAGTGAATTGCGGGTGCGCGATATATAGTTAGTACAACTAACTATATATGGAATTTCAATGGTTTTGTGTCAGTAAAAAAAGGTTTTTTAAATGCTAATTCCTAACTATATATGGTCTATAACCTATGGTTTTTTCAGTGAATTTTCAAGGTTTTGTAAATGCTAATTCCTAACTATATATGGTCTATAACCTATGGTTTTTTCAGTGAATATATATATATATATATATATATATATATATATATATATATATATATATTCACTGAAAAAACCATAGGTTATAGACCATATATAGTTAGGAATTAGCATTTACAAAACCTTATTTTACTCACACAAAACCATTGAAATTCCATATATAGTTAGTTGTACTAACTATATATCGCGCACCCGCAATCCACTGCTGATGATGTCACATATTACATCATTCATGACATCTCAAATGACATCACTGATGACATCACTGATGACATCTCAAATGACATCACTGATGACATCACTGATGACATCTCATTTGACATTACTCATGACATCATTCATGTGATGATACGATGAACCTCTTCAGACTCTAATATAACCTTAGATACACTCAGTGTAAACAGACACTCACAGACTGTCACTCATCCATGGAGTTACTCACACACCTAATCAGTCTTGCAAAGAATCAATCACACCTCCATTTCCTCAACTATATAGTTAAACACACCTTACTTATTGAAACATATAATAACACATATTTACTCTGTTATACAATCCCTGATACAAGTTCACAATAATCCATACAGCCACTCACACATTCACTGGCTCTTATGCACAGTTATTTATATATGTCAACTACCACATGTACTGTGTTTTACATATGTACTTACTTTGACATGTAGCACTGAGATATCCATTCACTCACCAATACACTCATGCACACAGTAAACCGCCCATACAGCTGTTTCCACATGCACTTTTGAACCCATACATCTAGTGAATCAACTGCTCACACATCTATGCACAGAGTCATACACCTCCCAGACACCCACACACACACTCAGTCTCCCATACAAATACTTGGCCAACTAATCAATAACCCATATAGTTAGTCATATAGCTAATGATCAACACATGCATCAGATTACAAAACAACAGACACAATGGTGCACAATTTAAAACAGTTTAGTCACTAACCCATGCACTCAGTGAGACACATTTAATCACTCACTTATACAGTCAGTCATGCACCTACTAAATACATCATCCAGACACTTATACATCCACTCATTCTTCAATATATAAGACATATTTTAACTTTACAGAAACATACAGTCACTGGATGTTGTCATCAGTGATGTCATCAGTGATGTCATTTGAGATGTCATGAATGATGTAATATGTGACATCATCAGCAGTGGATTGCGGGTGCGCGATATATAGTTAGTACAACTAACTATATATGGAATTTCAATGGTTTTGTGTGAGTAAAATAAGGTTTTGTAAATGCTAATTCCTAACTATATATGGTCTATAACCTATGTTTTTTTCAGTGAATTTTCAAGGTTTTGTAAATGCTAATTCCTAACTATATATGGTCTATAACCTATGTTTTTTTCAGTGAATTTTCAAGGTTTTGTAAATGCTAATTCCTAACTATATATGGTCTATAACCTATGGTTTTTTCAGTGAATTTCATAGGTTTTTTAATAGCAAATCTTTATAAAAATAATACATTTTAAATCGAATTTTATATTTTATAATTTTTGAATTTTTTTTTTATATTATTTTTGGTGCGCTCCCGGGGCGCGGACAGGTGAACGCACGGGTAAGCGCAATCTTGCGGTGCGCCCCGGGGCGCGTACTAATGCGCGTCCCGGAAGCGCTATTGCCGCGAACGAAAACAACATCGTGACGTATCGCGTAGCCGCCACGCCTTGCGTCATAAGACACGTATCGTGTAGCCGCGAGATGCGTCTTATGACGCACCGCGTAAGCGCCCCCGGAAGCGCATTCGATCGCGCAACGTAAGCGCCCCGATGCGCTTACGATACACGCCCGGGACGCGCCCCGGGGCGCGTAGCGTAAGCGCGTCAAACCATGTGACTTTAAAATAACACTTTTCATTGGTTCAGAACTTTTTTTTTTCCAAATTGTGTGAAACCCACCCATTTCTCTCACTATTGCTTTGTACTTGGAGAGAGCAAGAGCTGTTCTGTCTACTCTGTTGATCTCCTACTTTTCTGATCTCCAGAAATGGCTGCAAGAGAGTCATCCAGCAGTGATTCAGACGGATTTTTAGATATGGACCCTCCTCAGCAAAAGAAAAAAAAACATTTCATCTGGAAATTTTACGACATCCCTGAAGGACAGAAAAAAGTCAACGCTCCCAAAGTAACCTGCAAAATATGTGGGAGTAGTTTATCCAGAGGCAATCCTCTGAAAAAATATAGTTTTGGGAATGCTAATTTGATCAGGCATGTGAAAAGAAGACACCCTAACAACTTTGCCAGGGAGAGTGTCAGAGAGCTGGCACGGAATGTACCCACAGATGGCGGCAGCACCTCCACTGGTGTAGCAACACCTTCGGGACCAACCCGTGGAAGAATGGTCCCTAACATTCAGCCGGTGTTTGCAGGCATCAAATTTTTGTGCACGGAGTGTGACGAACTGCTCTGCTATGGGGAGCAGAGTGTTGAACTCATTGCCCTAAAGAAACAGCAACACCGCTGCTCTTCCAGTCCCTAAATGTTCAATTTTTTTTGCTCCTGTTGAGCAGTTTTGGAATCCTTGTTTTTGTTTTTCCCTTGACAAAAATCCCCCAAAAATATAAAATTGTTTTAAAAAGTCTAAAAAAAATATAAAACAACAAAAACAAAAAAAATATATAAAACAACAAAATCAAAAAAAAAGTTCTTTTCAGAACTACCTCCAATTTATAAAAAGAAGCTTTTTTTTTTTTTTTTTTTAAAGTCTGTCATTTTTTATCTCCATGGTACGCTCCCCCGTACGCTCCCCGGTGCGCGTACTGGGCGCTCCCCCCCGCGAAAATCGAAATTAAAAAAAAAAAATATTTCACCCGCGGGAGCCTTTTAAGGCCCCCACATCAAAAGTAGGGGGTCAGGGGGGTGTACCCTGCCCCCTTTTGCTCATTTCCCCCCTTTGATTCTTGCCACCTCTTGTGTCTCAATCCTACCGAGACACAAGATGGCGGCCGCTGCGGACTGTTTCGAATGTTTACAGACACCCGAGAACCAATCAGCTTGCCGTGCGCAAGTCGCGTGGCGCGCCTGGAGCGCTCCCCGGTACGCGTACCGGGCGCGGCTCTAGATATATATCTTTTTTTAAACCTAATTTACTCAAAATTCACAGGACCACATATCTTGAGACCTAGCAAAGGCACATCGGGCAAACAATATCTCCAATTTTGCCAAGTTTCGTGGAAATCCATTCAGCTGTTTGAGCTAAAAGTGAGGCCAACCGCCCTATGGAAAATTGCATGGCAAAAACACGTTTTGGAACACCCCTTTTTTCTCGGCCCCCCTTGACGACCCCCCCCCAAATTTTCAGGGGCTGCTCAAAAACAAAATGTTCAATTTTCCTGAAAATTTCAGCCAATTCCGTCCACAAACGCCAAAGTTATTAGACATAGAATTTTCAAAAATCCCATAGAGAAAAAATCCTAACTATATATACCTACTGGCGACCGCCAGTAGGTAATATATATATATATATATATATTACCTACTGGCGGTCGCCAGTAGGTAGTTATAGTTAGGACCTACTTTCCATATGAAATCCACAACATTCTATTTGGAATAACTTTGGCGCCTGTAGACGAATCTTCACAAATGTCTCCAAGAAACTGGCCTGCTTGGTTCCGATCCTTCCCTGAAAGTTTGGGGGTGATTCGTCAAGTGGGGGCTAAGAAAAAAGGGCGGTCCCAAAACGTGTTTTCCCCATGCAATTTTTCATAGGGACCTTTAGCCAGGGCTACAGCCCAAACGGCTGAACGGAATGACTCCAAATTTGGTAGAGAGGTAGAGTTTGGTTCGCAGATTGTGCATTTTATTAAATGATGTAAATCCATTCAGGAGTTCCTGAGAAAATCAAAAGTAAAGTCACAGCAATATCTAGAGACGAAGTACGGTATGCTACTGAAATCTGTACAATTACAAGCATGAGCTGCATGCTGATTGGATGTCAACTGACTGTCAACACTCCAATAGGTGGAGTATGGAGGAGGAGGATAGAGGAGCATAACTGAGTTGTGAACTTGTGAACTTCAGGATTGTAGACAGCGGCACCTTCAATAAAGAAATAAGACGAAGACAGTGCTGCCGATGGATTTGTTGTGATTAGGTGATTAGAGTTTTGTTGTGGTAAAAGTTGCAAAACAAAGAAAGACACACAGGAATAAAAGTGAATAAGGACGAAAAAAAAAGGAAGTCATTTTCAGGCCTCGGTGTCAGGGAAGTAGAGCTCGTCCTCAAACTCTGTGAATGGAGACGGGAGTAGGTCAGCTAACAGTGAAAAACATCCTCTTCTTCCAGCGTGCATTCACGTATTTTGTAATCTGGTGGTATGAAGTGCTGATTCAGCTTGATCATTGTTAACCTCTCCACATTTTTGGGCGAGAGGCGGGTCCTTTTTGAAGTTACAATGCCACCAGCAGCACTGAACACACGTTCAGAAGACACGCTTGCGATTGGGCAAGACGGATAATTTAGAGCCAGATTGGTGATCAGTGGCCATAGAGGCCTTTTCCCATACCAATACAGCAATGGGTTCTGATTAACAAAGACCTCTGTTGGGTCATCCTGATAGGCCTGCACCATACACTCAAGGTTCTCCAGGGATGCTCCACTTTGCGTACCATTTGTGGCCTTTGCATCACTGGAACAAGCAAACCCTTGATGAGTTAGCCAATCCGCTTCCGACAATATTATTTCTGGGCCTGGTGCAGGTGAGGATGATGATACGGTTGCTGGTGTCGTTAACGGCTGTGAGGGAAAGTGATTGCCTTCGGCCACAGATTCAGAAGTGGACCTTGACGCCAGATGGCCTGTTGATTCAGTAGTACTTCTGCCAGTTCCTTCAATTTTCTGCTGCTCTTTTTCGAACCGAGTAGCTGACAGAGCTAGCCAATGTTTCCAATGTTTGTACTTTGAAACATCTGCATCATTAAAAGGAATGAATGCTTTGCTGGCCAGTTCCTTTTTGTACAGTGGATCCAGAATAGTGGCACAAATATAATGTTGTTCTGTATGTATTTTTTTAAGCCTTTCATTGTCAACTAGGCGGCTTAATAATCTCTCCGCCAACTGATATGCGTCTTGCTTTTCAGCATCATTTCGGAACGTTGAAGACACCGCCTTCAGTTGGTGCTCTAGCATGCGCAACAATGGGATAGCTTTGCCTAAAGTACAGTCCTCCCTGCTGACTTCACGTGTGAAGACCTCAAAAGGAAGAAGCATGTCTGTTAGGCTTTTAACTAGCTTCCATTCCTCCAACTCTAGCCCCATGTCTTTCATAGTAGAACCCTGTTGAAAGACATACTCATTGATTACAATGCACTGCTCAGACAGACGCTCAAGCATGTAGAATGTTGAGTTCCAACGTGTTACCACCTCCTGGATGAGTCCTCTGACTGTCAGTCTACGTTCACTTTGCATGTTCCTCAGCTGCTTCTGGGCCTTAAAAGAATGGCTGAAATGTGTGCAGATTCTTTGGCAGGTGGTCAGTATCTTGCTGACTGTGTTTTCTTTTTTCAAGAAATCTTGCACAACAATGTTAATACTGTGTGCCAAACACGGCACTCTGAAATAGTCACCATCATGCATGGCCTTAACTATATTACTGCCATTATCCTTGAAAACATAACCAATCATGAGCTTTGTTGGATGCTTACTCTTACTCTGAAACTCTTCCAAAAGGTTTTGTGCAGTATGAGATTTCTCCATGGCAAACATGGCTACTGTTGCATGTTTCCGAGTAGCTTGAAAAACTGTGTCCGGGTCAACACCTGCATATAACTTGTCTCTAACCCCTGCAAAAGAGACCCAGTGTGCAGTGATGCACATATTATCAAGGGCTTGGTAACTGGTCCACATGTCTGTTGTCAGGTGGATAGTGTGAACAGCACTCTTCTGCAAAGCTGCCCCAATCACCTCTAGCACATCTTGATGTAGTGCTGGAACCACAACTCTGGCAAATGGTGGTCTGGACCATTTTACGTGATGATGATGATGATGCAGACTTATTCAACCCAGTTAGGCTCATTGATGTACTTTTTCGCATTGGTGTCTCTCCCAGACTCTTAGTGTGCCTCATACATGTTGCTGGGGTAGAGGGTGTCGGCGCTACCACTGCAGTGCTGCTGCCAGTGGTACTGGGTGTACCAGAAAAAATGTCTGTTGCTTCTTCACTTCCCCCTGCACGATCAGCCCCTCGTCATCATCATCAGATGCAATATGAATGGATACATTTGGATTTGTTGTACTTTTGTATTCCCTAGGTGCGCCTCCCAAATGATAGTGTGGTGTTTTTGGAGATTACCTATCTGGCCTCCGGTACCATAGTTGGTACCAAGCTTACCCTGACTAACTACAGTTTTACAAATCGAAAAAACAATCATTTTTTCCCGCCATTTTGCTAACTCTCAATAAGTCTTAAACTGGGGACTGGAAATGTCTGCTGGTGGTGGAGGTGCTACTTTCAATGCCAAATGAAGTGGAGGATGGGCGTGGCTGAATTTGACGCTGTTTTGCACTTACAGCACCACTACTTGAGGTAATGGAGGTCGAACTGGATGGAGGTCCCTGCCAGCCCTTCTGACGAGAAAATATGGAAGCTGTAGGTTCTGTTGGTGTAGTAGTTAACTGCGTTGGTGGTGGTACCAGTGCCACGCTGCCCACATCCCGCTCAGCAGCAATTCGGGATAGGGTAAAAATCTTTGTCTGCTCCATGACCGCTGGGGCTGGAGTGATGACTGTGATGACTGGGTCATCGTCAGACTGTTCAATCACAGTAGAATACACCTCTTCTTGTTCGTCGTCATCACCTATAAGTGGAAGCCTTGCGGGAACCTTCCTTTTAGGCTTAGCTACCTTTGTCGGCTCATGGCGTGCCTCACTCTCAGACTACATTTGTGGGTTCCAATCAACATCACGATCATCAGAAGGAAGGGGGTTTGAAGAAGAACTTGTAGTTACCCTCCATGACTTTTTTCTTGCTGGGGATCTGGAAGACAATGGATCATCATCAGGAGGAGTGGCTTCCTCGGATGATACCTCCACTTGAATCTTGATTTCCTGATGTGCCCCTACTTCTGGAGGAACAAGCATTGTGGGCAGTTGTGCCGCTCCATGCGCCTGTAGTTGCACCTCTCCTTGTGCCTCTCCTTGCGCCTCTCCTTTGCACCAGGGCCGGACTGGCTACCGGGCAGTTGTGTGTGCTGCCGAGCAGGGGGATGATTTCTCCGTAGTGTGAGCCTATTTCGTTGATGGAGACCTGCGTGCGCTTTGAAATAAAAAAAGCAAAACGAATTTCGTTTTGCACACACAGGTCCCCATGAACGAAATCATCTCCCTGCTCGGCAGCACACACAACTGCCCGGTAGCCAGTCCAGCCCTGCCTTGCACCTCTCCTTGCGCCTCTCCTTGCGCCTCTCCTTGCGCAAGTACTTGCGCTTGTACTAGTTGCATCTGTGGTTGTCATTGCGGCTGTGGTTGTTGAACACTCGTCAGATGAGTTACACCCTGCATTGATTGGATGCTACTTTCTTGCGATGAGCCAACATCACTGGTCGATGGTGATTGAGCAAATAAAGTGGCTGCCTTTGCAGCACTCATGGTCTTGGACCTAACTTGGCATGGTGGCACGGAGCCCAATGAAGTGGAGGTGCTGCTCCGAGCTTGGTCCCCGGCAGACCCTGCTGCTGCAGGCGTAGTTTCTTTTTCCCGACAAAGTGTCTGTGGGCACACCAGTCTCCTTGGTAAGTGGCGCCACTTGCTTCTTATGCTCCTTCTTACTGGCAGTGGCACTGGCAACTTTCTTGGTAGAGGAGCTACGGCCACCTTTCTTTGGGCCCACCTTCTTCAGATGTCAGAACAGCAGGCCGCAGTTGCACGAGTTGCAGAGATGTCTGTGGCCACACGTGACGTCACATGACGTTGTGCTGCACACACCACTGCAGTACTTCTTCCTGGCACTGATGAATGATGAACTATGAATGATGTGGTTCTCTTGTGCACCTAAAAGCAAAGGAAGCCAGAGGAACATCAGTTAAATAAATGTTGCATATGTCGTGCTTCAATTAATATTTGCAGCTAGGCATTTATTATTATTACAAACACCCAAAGACCTAAAATAAACATTGCAATTCTAATCAAAAAAGGATGTTTACATTAATAGAAGAAAGACCACACAGAGAGAGTTGTTTCATGCACCACTGAGTACCCCTAGGCCTAATGGATGAAAGCAAGTCAAACTGGGTGCAGGCCTGAGCACACTGCCTGGCTTCAAAATGGCCCCTTGACCCCCAGCCACATGGCCAGGCCCTGCCTGGACCAGGCCTCAAAATGGCCCCCACCCACATGGCCAGGCCCCAACACCACCCCAAAAAGTTGAAAAACACACAAAAATCACCACAATCCAATGTCATCCATGCCCTCAATGATGTTTAAATTCAAGACACCCCACAGAAAGACTTGGTCCATGCACCACTGAGTACCCCTGGGCCTAATGAATGAAAGGAAGCCAAACTGGGTGCAGGCCTGTGCATACTGCCTGGCTTCAAAATGGCCCCTTGACACCCAGCCACATGGCCAGGCCCTGCCTGGACCAGGCCTCAAAATGGCCCCCATCGACATGGCCATGCCCAACACCACCCCAAAAATTCAGAAAACACACAAAAAGCACCACAATCTAATGCCATCCATGCCCTCAATGATGTTTAAATTCAAGAAAACCCACAGAAAGACTTGGTCCATGGACCACTCACTACCCCTGGGCCTACTGGCTAGTGTGGCTTTACAGGCACTCCAAAATTAAAAAAAAGAAATCCACATATAAAAGTGAGCTAAAATTCCATGACAGAAATGAGATTTAAGTTCAACAAAACTCACAGAAACAGTTGTATTATGCTCCCATGACTAACCCTGGGCCTACTGGATACTGTGGCTACGCACAATATATTTTTTTAAAGTTGTGAAAAAGTTTTCACATTTTAGTTGCAGCAACTGCAATGCCATTTTAAGCTAGTGGCCCCCTTCCCTGGGGTGGTGCTCGCTCAGCGGCTGGTCTGCCACTTTAATATCAAAGCTTAGTGGGGTGACCAAAACGAGCAGCACTCGCTCACGACATGGGTTTCCCCAGTAAAAGCAATTTATTGGAATGCACAGCTTGATTACTCTGTTGTTACAAGCATACGGCTGCCGCCTGACGCGTTTCATATTTTAACTTTCTCAGAAGCATTGCAGTCAAAGAAAGCATCGGGCCACATCTGCCTTCTATAATCCTTAAATAGTTGCCAGATTCTCAGCTCTTCATGAGCTCCAAGGAATTCAAGCCACGCTTAATCAAGCGCCATGTTCCACTTCAAGCCCTGCATGGTCGAAGCTAGTGGCACCCTTCCATGGGATGGTGCTCACACAGCGACTGGTCTACCGCTTTAATATCAAAGCTCAGTGGGGTGACCAAAACGAGCAGCACTCGCACACAACACTCTTTTTCCCAGTAAAAGCAATTTATTGGTATGCACAGCTTGATTCCTCTGTTCTTGCAAGCATACGGCTGCCGTCTGACGCGTTTTGTATTTTACCTTCCTCGGAGGCTCAGCAGTCGAAGGAAGCACAAGGCCACACCTGCCTTCTATAATCCCATCGCACGGTGAAATGCAGCTGCTCTCAATGAGTCAATGCGCCATGATCTGTGGGAGATGTAGTCCGTCTCTTACTTCTCACCTCTTCATGAGCCCCAAGGAATTCAAACAGCGCTCAATCCATGCGCCGTGTTCTATTTCAAGCCCCGCACTTTAGAAGCTAGTGGCCCCCTTCCATGTGGTGGTGCTCGCTAAGCGGCTGGTGTGCCGCTTTAATATCAAAGCTCAGTGGAGTGACCAAACCGAGCAGCACTCACACATGACATGCTTTTCCCCAGTAAAAGCAATTCATTGGTATGCACAGCTTGATTCCTCTGTTGTTACAAGCATAGGGCTGCCGCCTGGCGCGGTTTGCATTTTAACTTCCTCAGAAGCACAGCAGTCGAAGGAAGCACCGGGCCACATCCGCCTTCGATAACCCCATCACACGTTGATATGCAGCTGCTCTCAATGAGTCAATGCACCATGATCTGTGGGAGATGTAGTCCGTCTCTCATAAGTATGGGCGAAATTTGCGGTGATTTTGAGCGAAATGGCAGAAGAATCCGCGAGTTCGCGAATTTTCCCGCGAACTCGCAGAATATTTTGCCATTTGCACAAATATGTGACCACGTGTGCCTGTAACTTTGCCAGAGCAGCAAAAGGCGCCGAGGTCCCTTGAGTGAGCTGGCCATTATAGTGGGGACGGGCGGGAAGACATTTCATACCGCTAGTGTGTGGTAGACGGGGCCAAACGGGCGGGTCTTCTATGCATGTTCACATGCATCTTGTTTATAAAGGGTCAGAGACCGAGCAGAGCAGCAGGTGAGGAGAAAGCAGACTCCTGGTCAGAGCAGCTACACTGGGATGGCGCTCGGGAAACTCTTGGATGCAAAAATGCGTTTGGCACAGGACCCCAGAATCCTTCAGATGTCCAAGATAGCTCTGCTGCGCGTTTTGGTACAAAGCCATCCTGATCCTGCTCAGTGGGTTCAGGCGCATGCAGCTGCTGCTGCTGGGCAATGTCCCATCTCATACTAAACTGCCCCGTACAGGCATATGCTGGCGCTGGGCAGTAGGGTGCAGTGGCATGCGGGTGCTGCACGCCTGGTACATGCACATACCGGTGCCAGGGGGACACGTGTTTATTGGTGCTGTGTAGCAAGTTATTACTTTACATTTTGACTGTACCAGACGGTGGTACCACCTACACGGATCAGGAGCATCCAGGCACCAGACTTCATGATTCAAGAGCATAATGGTGCTATGCGGTACGGGTATAAATGTACTGGGGGCAGGGGGGCACTTAGCACAATGTGTGCTAAAACCCAGAGGGCTCCCAGGCAATTGAGCACAATTGATTTTCACACTGAGAGGGCTACGGGGTAGTTCAGCAGCACAGGGGCTCACACCCACTGGGCCCCGGGCCAGTTCAGTAGCGCGGGGGCTCACACCCACAGGGCTCCCGGCAGTTTAGCAGCACCACCCCCTGGTTCATCACAGCACCCTCTGGTTCACCACTGACACCCTCTGGTTCACCACATCACCCCTGGTTCATCACAGCACCCTCTGGTTCACCACTGCCACCCTCTGGTTCATCACTGCCACCCTCCGGTTCCCCTCTGCCACCCTCTGGTTCATCACTGCCACCCTCTGGTTCACCACTGCCACCCTCTGATTTCGCGGAGTTTTCTGCAATTTCGCAAGATTTGCGGATCGCGAAATTGCAGAAAATCCGTAAATTCCGCTAGCGAAACGAATTTTCCGCCCATACTTAGTCTCTTACTTCCTTAAATAGTTGCCAGATTCTCAGCTCTTCATGAGACCCAAGGAATTCAAGCTGCGCTCAATCCATGCGCCGTGTTCCACTTCAATCCCCACACATTCGAAACTAGTGGCTCTCTTCCATGCGCTGTGTTCCAGTTCAAGCTCCGCACATTTAAGGCTATGGTCCCCCTTCCATGGAGTGTTGCTCGCTCAGCGGCTGGTCTGCCACTTTAATATCAAAGCTCAGTTGGGTGACCAAAATGAGCATCACTCGCACACAACACTCTTTTCCACAGTAAAAGCAATTATTGGTATGCACAGCTTGATTCCTCTGTTGTTACAAGCATACGGCTGCCACCTGGCGCGTTTCGTATTTTAACTTCCTCAGAGGCACAGCAGTCTAAGGAAGCACCGGGCCACATCCGCCTTCTATAATCCCATCGCACGTTGATATGCAGCTGCTCTCAATGAGTCAATGCGCCATGATCTGTAGGAGATGTAGTCTGTCTCTTACTTCCTTAAATGTTTCCAGATTCTCAGCTCTTCATGAGCCCCAAGGAATTCAAGCTGCACTCAATCCATGCACCGTGTTGCTCTTCAATCCCCACACATTAGAAACAAGTGGCCCTCTTCCATGGGGTGGTGCTCGCTCAGCAGCTGGTCTGCCGCTTTAATATTAAAGCTCAGGGGGGTGACCAAAACGAGCAGCACTCGCACACTACATGCTTTTCACCAGTAAAAGCAATTTATTGGTATGCACAACTTGATTCCTCTGTTGTTACAAGCATACGTCTGCCGCCTGACGCATTTCGTATTTTAACTTCCTCAGAGGCACAGCAGTCGAACGAAGCACCGGGTCACATCCGCCTTCTATAATCCCATCGCACGCTGATATGCAGCTGCTCTCAATGAGTCAATGCGCCATGATCTGTGGGAGATGTAGTCTGTTTCTTACTTCCTTATATCGTTGCCGGATTCTCAGCTCTTCATGAGCCCCAAGAAATTTAAGCTGCGCTGAATCAATGCGCCGTGCTCCACTTCAAGCCCCGCACATTCGAAGCATTGACTCATTGAGAGCAGCTGCATATCGGCGTGCGATGGGATTATAGAAGGCAGTTGTGGCCCAATGCTTCTTTCGACTGCTGTCCCTCTAAAGAAATTAAAATACGAAACTTCTCAGGCGGCAACCATATGCTTGTAACAACAGAGGAATCAATTTGTGCATACCAATAAATTGCTTTTACTGCGGAAAAGCATGTCGTGTGCGAGTTCTCCTAGTTTTGGTCACCCCACTGAGCTTTGATATATATATATATATATACATATATATATATATATATATATTACCTACTGGCGGTCGCCAGTAGGTATATATAGTTAGGATTTTTTCTCTATGGGTTTTTTGAAAATTCTATGTGTAATAACTTTGGCGTTTGTGGACGGAATTGGCTGAAATTTTCAGGAAAATGGCACATTTTGTTTCTGAGCAGCCCTTGAAAATTTGGGGGGGGTTCGTCAAGGGGGGGCTGAGAAAAAAGGGGGGTCCCAAAACGTGTTTTTAACATTGAGTTTTCCATAGGGCGGTTGGCCTCACTTTTAGCCCGAACGGCTGAATGGATTTGCACGAAACTTGGCAAAATTGTAGGGACTGGTAGCCCGATGTGCCTTTTGTAGGTCTTAATATATGTGCTCCAGTGGATTTTGAGAAATTAACGTTTAAAAAAAGATATATATCTGTAACAGCGGACCGGGCAGCGCTCCAGGACGCGTACTTTTCGCGCAACGGAGCTTTGTGAAGCGAAGCTGATTGGTTCTCCGGCGTCTATCAACATTCCAAACAGTCCGTAGCGGCCGCCATCTTGTCTCTCGGTAGGATCGAGAGACAAGAGGAGGCCAAAGCGAAGGGGCAAATGACCATAAGGGGGAATAGTAGATCCTCGCTGACCCCCTACGTTTGATGTGGAGGTTTTAAAAGGGCCCCGCGGGGCAAAAAAAAAATAATAATAATAATCGAACGGCTGAATGGATTTGCACGAAACTTGGCAAAATATTAGGGACTGGTAGCCCGATGTGCCTTTGCTAGGTCTCAATATATGTGCTCCAGTGGATTTTGAGAAATTAACGTTCAAAAAAAGATATATATCTGTAACAGCGCTCCGCTTCGCGTACTTTTTGCGTTACGGAGCTTTGCGAAGCTGATTGGTTCTCCGGCGTCTGTCAACATTCCAAACAGTCCGTAGCGGCCGCCATCTTGTCTCTCGGTAGGATTGAGAGACAAGAGGAGGCCAAAGCGAAGGGGGAAATGACCATAAGGGGGCATAGTAGATCCTTCCTGACCTCTTAGGTTTGATGTACCATTTTGCCAAGTTTGGTGTAATTCCGTTCAGCCATTCAGGCTGTAGACGTATGTAAATGTCCTATGGAAAATTGCATGGGGAAAACACATTTGAAAGTGTTGAAATTTAGAACCAATTAAAATGTTACTTTGGTTTTGTATTTGTGTGTGATGAAAGTTAATTGGTTATGTATATATTTCAAATGAGAGGAAACCACAGCCATTTTGTGATACTACTGTCTGAGGTACATTTGTGAGGAATTTTTGGTGGTGAATTTCTGGTGTTTGATTTACACAGTACTAACACTTCTCCTACTTTTAAAAAGGTGAGTTGTTAATTTGTAAGGGGAACTATGTTGTACACTTGAAGATAATTTGAAAAATGTTTTCTGTTATTTATTTGCAGTCCTTCTGTTATACTAAATACTTGATAAAGTTAGTTTTATATTATGTATTACTAAAAACGATAAATGAAAGTGATTATTTTTTTCTGCAATTTACAGCAAGCAATTTCAAAATAAAATGGCTCACAATGAAGAGACCGTGGCAATTTCTTTTGAATTGTCCACTACATTGATTGAAATTGAGAGCACCAATAATGAAATATTGTCACAAGGAGGACATGACTTGTATGATTCCATTAGATTGATTGAAATGGACAGCACCAAGAATGAAATATTGTCACAAGGAGATGACTTGAATGATTCCACTACATTGATTGAAATTGAGAGCACCAATAATGAAATATTGTCACAAGGAGGAGATGACTTGTATGATTCCATTAGATTGATTGAAATGGACAGCACCAATAATGAAATATTGTCACAAGGAGGAGATGACTTGAATGATTCCACTACATTCATTGAAATTGAGAGCACCAATAATGAAATATTGTCACGAGGAGATGACTTGAATGATTCCACTACATTGATTGAAATTGACAGCACCAATAATGAAATATTGTCACAAGGAGGAGATGACTTGAATGATTTTTTTGATCAATCTCTTGATGGCGAATTTATCGAGTGTTTGGAGACCATAGAGTTACAAGAATCATCATTGGAGACTTTTCATGAGGACATTGCTGATGAGGACATGTTACTAGTTCTTTCAAATTTAGAAAATTCTGAAGAATAAATTTATATTTAGAAATCAAAAATTGTTTGAGACATTATTCATTTTTATTTTTAATTTATGAGGTTGTAGCGAAGTGATTGTAGTATAAAATGAGACTTATAGTATAGAGTGCAACATTTTTATGTTACATGGTAAGTTTACTCATATTTACTTCCCTTCTGCCACTATATTATCTCCAATGTGTATTTGACATCTCTTCTTCATCTCCGGCCTCCTTTCTCTCACTGTGTGTCTCCGATGCATCTTATCGCTGCTATTTTGTGTAATTACAGAAGAGAGTAAAATAAAATAGTTCGGAACGTGAAAAGGGGGCAAAGTAGAGTACTCCTCACCCCCTAGGCCTTTTTAGGCGGTCCCAAAAGGATCAGTTTCTGCTTTCCTGAGAGATTATGGTATGAGTTCCATATACCACAATAACTTGCATTACAACATGCAAGATATCTATCTCCTATTACCAACTTTTGGAGATATTCGCGCTAAGCGCGAATATCTCCAAAAAGTAACACCTGCCCTGAGCAGTTCTTAGCCATGTTATCCAATGGGAGGTGGATAACATGGCTAAGAGCATTAGCTCGGTAATGCATGAATATCGCTGAGTTTTTAGCGATATTCATGCATTGCGGCCGTTTATTATCGCATTTGCGATAAACCTTGATAATAGCAAGGTTTATCTTCGATAATTTCTGACGATGCTTAGTGGTAAAAAATTCGTTGGTAAGCATCGTTAGCGATAAATATCGCTTAACTTTGGTAATATGCCCCAACGTCTGTTAACGTTCGATTCGAAGGAAATGAGGAAGTGTTGAAAAACATTGTCTGCGCCATCTTGCCTTTTCTGAAATGCCACACTTTTGTCGTGCACGGCAGCCATTTTAGATGTCTTGACCAGACCCACTCTCTGCACGCTGTCGATTCGTAGCATGGCTCCTCACCCACGCAAGCATCTTCCCCAGGCACTGGTCACCACCGCTCTCTGTCTTATGCATGGACAATAAACCTCCCCCCATCTGCGCTGCTCTTCCCTGAGAATCACACTCTGTGCCCGCCCGACACCTCCCTTTCGCCCTATTCACTACCGCACCCTCTGACACTCCTCTTCCTCTGTGTCCGATTGTCCAGGCTATCAGCTAGCCCTGCAGATGTAGTTTATGGCCCCAGCTGTAAAGAATCACCCCTCTTCAAAGGAGTTATAGTAGATCAAGGCCCACACCCGATGAGATCCGTCACACCACACGTGTTCCTACTATCTGAAAACCATCCTGTATTGTGATTGGGGAGGGGACCGAGCCCGAAGCGGAAGATTCCAGGAATGACTCTTTGTACATCAAAGTTTTTACAATTATGTGTCACATTAAAAATATATAGCACTCCAACAAAGTAGTAGGAATATAAAACTTTAATAACATATAAATATATACAACAAAACAAAAACAGTAAAAACATTTAAACAACGAAGAGACCGTGGCAATTTCTTTTGAATTATCCAATAGATTTATTGAAATTGACAGCACCAATAATGAAATATTCTTGTCAGTAGCGGTCTGTTGTGCGAATAGTTCCAAGGCAGCAGAACGCGCTGAAATCTAGATGGCACGAAGGTGATGTCTAGTAAGTTGCCGCCCAGCAAATAACGGCGTGGGGCGCCGCGGGGGTGAGTGAGTCCAGTAGGCACCACAGCTATTCTTACCGGCATTGCAGAATTACTGCTGGGGACAATGCCTGTGCTGTAGCAGGGTCACAGCAGAAACAAAAAGGATTCTGTTGAAGATGTTGTTGGTTTTCAATTTGAAAACAGTTCTGGTGTCAACTGCTATGCTAATGTAGTGGTTAATGTTTTGTTTTCTCTAGAAAATGTAAAAGAGGGGGAGGCAGTCCAAAGTTCCGTTAAAAGGGCAAAGGAAAGGATCGGTGGTTTGAACTATCAGTCAAAAAGGGGAGGGGGTGCAATAATTTTTCCTACCGGGTCACACTGTGCTTTCACCGGAAGTGAGGTCTGCAGGATTCTAGTAATTCAAAGTGAGGCTGGCGCCAGCATGGGAGCGCCGACGTCCCGCGGATACAGTTTCGTCACTCCACGGGCGATCATGGCAGTCATTCCCCATCGGGGGTCGGAGACTCCCGCGGCTCCTCTAGAATCTTCAAGGTCGTGGAGGACTACGGTGGTGGAGTCAACCAGTGACCGGGCCATTTCTTTATGCTGGGCCCGCTCTTGCCAGGTCGACCGCCATTTTGAGAGTTCGGCAGCTACCGGCGATCGCGGGGTCACATGAGCGGACGGGCTCCACCCTGCCCGGCGAGACGTTGCAGCATGGCCACAGTGGAAGAACCCTTTTCCGGGCGCCTGGAGCGCTGAGGGTGCAGCTGGGAAGCCTCCACCTGGGGAGGCGGGAGAGGCCTGTTCGCACCGTCTCTCCCTCCCAGTGCACCCCACGGCGTCTCGCTTGAGATTTGTTATGGCCGGACCAGGCGATGAGGATGAGGGGGGGGGTCGGAGGCATGTGCAAGACATCCCCCCCCCAGTGTTGTCGCAGCCATTATTCAAGAAAGAAGAAGTGTCCCATCCGTCTTCGGGCCGGGCTTCCGGTAGATGTCGGCCGGACGCCCCTGGCTCTGGCCCCATGAACGGGTTTCTTGGTTTATCGGCTGCAGCCGGATCCCGTCGGCCTCGGCCCCCCGACCGTTGGTGGCCGGACCGGAAGAGCATGTGGCGGGACTACCTGCAACTCTCAAGGGCCACCGCGGCCGGACTGGGAGAGAGAGGGGAGGGTCGAGGAGACATTCCCCCCCCCTGCAACTGTTCAGCGTTGTAAAGGCAATCCCCTGGCCGGGTCCCGCTGGCCTCGGCCTCTCCTCCGGCTACACCCTACGTTAGGATCTCCTGGCCGAGGCGTGGCAGCAGGACCTGCCTTATATGGGCTGCTCCCGGCTGGGCGTAGTCGGAACCCTGCCCCACCTTGGAAGTTTTCAGAGTGGGGGCGGATGTTCTACTGACTTGCATTTTCCCTAGTCTATCGATTTTTTGGGCGTGGCAGGCGGTGGGACAGCGAGGGGTGATTTGGTTTCTCTTACTGTTTTTCTGGTCTCTCACCACTGGCATATTTTAACGTTTTCTTGTTTCTAGGCCATTAATAGGTTTTATCATTACGTTATGTTATCGTTTCTTTGTTCGTTGTTTAATAAAAGTTCATGTTCATCAGTGGCCTACTGATTTTCGTTTTCCTATTCTTTTCTTTCCAGGTTGTTTCATGCTAAAGTTTCTGTTAACAGGATACAGTGATCACTTCGTTATTATTGCATATGTCCTTTTCACTAGGGGTGCTCTCTGGTCGGGCCAGATGACGTATCTCTAGTAAATGGTCCGGGTGAAACAGGTGCATCAATCAGTGGGGAGTAGATAGGCATGACAGATTACAACGGGGGAGAAAGGTCCGCATTACGTACCCTTTCACTACTTGCAAAGATTTTCCTACGTTTATTTGCAAACAGGAAATACCTCCAAAAAGAACTAATTCCCAAACAGTCAATGTTAGGACAATCAATCAATCAATGAGGAATGAAATAGGTACGACGTGTTAAAGGCTTGCGTTACCTACCCTTCACTATCTGCAAAGGGAGAGAGAATATTCCTATTCTTCCTCGTTTGCAGGCAGAGAAGATCCTTAAGAGAATTAACTTCGAACAATTCAATGCTCGATTCAAACAATCAACAAGGGGTACTGTGAACACAAATGAACGCCGCTTATGTACATACGCATTGCTATTTTCAACAGGTTGTTCCTAATGTTTCTATTTTAGCGAGGTCAAAAAGAGATCCCATTAGTGGCCTACTGATTTTGCTCGATTCCTTTTGTTTTTTTACACGATTTTTCGCTATCTGCAAAGACTAAACAGAGTATTGCGACTCTGTGCTTGTTTGTAAATAGAGAATGAACCAAAGAGAACAATCAATCAAATGGAGAGAGAAGCAGGCACGACGGATTACAAAGGGGGCAAAGGGCTGCGTTAACTACCCTTCACTATCTGCAAAGAGAGAGTACTCCTAATAGAAATGAGGGGTGGGGGGCAGCATTCAAAGCAGATCAGTGTGCATAAACACGAAAATGTTTTTACTTACCACGTACTTGACATTCGACAGCTTATGATATTTGCTATTAAAAAACCATTGAAATTCACTGAAAAAACCATAGGTTATAGACCATATATAGTTAGGAATTAGCATTTACAAAACCTTGAAAATTCACTGAAAAAACCATAGGTTATAGACCATATATAGTTAGGAATTAGCATTTAGAAAACCTTATTTTACTCACACAAAACCATTGAAATTCCATATATAGTTAGTTGCACTAACTATATATCGCGCACCCGCAATCCACTGCTGATGATGTCACATATTACATCATTCATGACATGGTCAGTGACATCACTGATGACAAACTGTTCAGAAAAATTCAAAAAAAGTTAAAAAAAATTCAGAAAAATAATAAAAAAAGTTCTTTTCAGAACTAGCTCCCCGTTATTAAAAAATTGGTACAATATTTGGAACTGTGCCAACCTCTATTTCTCTTAGTTCGCTTCCCAGTTCGCTCCCCGGTACGCGAACCGGAAGCGAACCAAAAAATTGTTTTTAAAAAAAAGAACAGTAAGTATAAGGGAAGGAAACAGACAGTTATGTTAAAAGAAAGACAGCTATAGGGGAGTAAACTAGAGATACTATTACCCGTAATCCACTGCTGATGATGTCACATATTACATCATTCATGACATGCTCAGTGACATCATCAGCAGAGGATTGCGGGTAACAGTATCCCTAGTTTATTCCCTATAGCTGTGTTTCTTTTAACATAACTGTCTGTTTCCTTCCCTTATACTTACTGTTCTTTTAAAAAAAAAATTTTTAGATCAGTCAGAAACAGTGAAAGTAATGAAATATAAAAGACTATGTAGAATATGAGCACTGTATGCAACAACTTTGACACTTACAGAAGCCTCACCTTCTCCATGCCTCCTACACAGTTCTACATGTACATCATAAATGCAAACAGAACAGAATTAATTATACATGTTAAATGGTTTATTTTTGCTGTTCTCAGAATGTATCAAATTTCACTAAAACAGTGACTTGAAGGTATTCATCATATAACAGCGGGGAAAAAAAAACACAATCAAAATGATTGTGTTTAAAAAACCCATACAACATAACAAATCAGAATTCAGAACTCCTTAAAGTTAACTTACTTTCCATGACGGCCAAGGATGTCCTATGAACAGCTTACACTCTGTTGTGCTGTTACTTTCAACCCGCCACTTTCTGAAAGAAAACCTCCATCGTTTTCAAAAACATGTTACATACAATAAATGACTTCTCGCTCTCTACCACACGTTTCCACAAGGCCAAATCGTGTCTGAGCCATTTATAACTCTTAGAATTCTTTTAAGCCAATCCCGTCATGTTGTATTTCCGCAACTTTCACAATTAAAATGTTGAAGATCATTTTCACAATCCTGGACTAGTAATATCTTCCCCTTCTTGCTCAATCATGTTCTACATTTCCTATCACACTGATACTGCTTACTATGAAGCAGACTTACACTACCTTTATGACTAGTACAATTATTTAATTCTCTACATCACTTTTAATGACAAAGCAATGTAAAACAGTAGACAGCATTGCAGACTTACATTCCCTCTACTCCATGTTTTGATTGGCTGCTTCAATTAGCTTATAAAAAGAAACAGTTTTTCTGAACTCATTCAAAGTGCACGTATTTCTCCATGACGTCCAGTGTTATGGTAAGAAGTTATGTCTCTGTACTACAATTATCCTCAAGGCCAAATCGTGTAGGAGCCATTAGAACTTCTTGAAATTCCTCAGAGCACATCCCGAGATTCTTTCCCTAAAATTTTGGTTTTAAAAACACCAGGTAAGAGTTTTTAAGGTCATACGGCAATTTTTTTTTGAAAATTAAAACAGAATCATTGCAGAATGACCAGCCATTTCTACACTTTAAATAAGCTGTATAATGTCCTGATGTTATTGAAGGACCATCATGATATATAATTGCTACAGTTACAAAAGTCCTTCCTGATATTGACAACTGTGAAGCCACAACATTTTTAATTAAAGTTGTCATTTTGTTCCATCAGGCCTACATCGTTGGAACATTAAAATGACATACTGGCCATATGTTCGTATAAATAATGTGGACATCATTTCAGATTTACATTGGCTACACTCCATGTTGTGATCAGCTGCTTTTACTAGCTTATTAAAAGAGACTGATTTACTGTCTGGCAAAGTTAAATATATAAATCTTTCTGAGTCTACACTAGTAGTACTTGATACCCTACAGTTCTCGCAGTCATGCTGCCATTGATAAGAAAGCCCAAACAGGTGATCTACATCTACACTTTCATCATGCAATACATCAAGCATATACATTAAAAACTCCTGACAATCTTGCTGACTATTTTGAGAGAATTGTGTTTGGCCTGAACATCTGTCTAACAGATTTCGAATTTCAGACACACTTTCTATTTTTGTTCTATCAGTGCTACATTTCTCTAACACAGAATTTAACAAACTGCAAAATCTTTGATCAGAATTGACCACAATCTCTTCTTTTACATTTTCTAGAGAAAACAAAACATTAACCACTACATTAGCATAGCAGTTGACACCAGAACTGTTTTCAAATTGAAAACCAACAACATCTTCAACAGAATCCTTTTTGTTTCTGCTTATAATTTCAGGTTCATCGACTTTTCGTCTTTTTGCTACAACCTCCCCAGTATTGGTCACATTTCTTCGTTTCCGGCCTACCACACGTTTCTCAAACAAAGGATACTGAGGCAAATGTGGCGCATACTCTCTTCTTAACCTATTGTATTCCTTAACACAATCTAGATCCGCACAAATGTTTGTGACATCACACTCAATCAAGTACAATCCCGATAAAGTTCTAACTCGTGACAATGCCACATATGCCATACCCTCCTTGAACACAGAACTGCCAATATTCACCAATGCACAGTCTACACTTAAACCTTGCAATTTATGGATTGTCACCGCATATGCCAAGCAAACAGGAAACTGCTTACGACGAACATATAAGTCTTTTACAAGCAAAAATCTAGCAGAACAACGAGCAATTAGCTGTACTTCCTCAATGCCATCAAATAAAATTTTTAAAAATTCAATTCCATCTCTATTTCTGTATTTCACAAAATCAACAACATTACCCATTGATCCATTTACCAGACCTCTTTCAACATGTAAATTCCTTCTTAAAATTATACGGCAGTTCAAGCACACATTCAGAGTCTTTTCAAAACCCGCAGTTTTAGATATACTCTTCTCTAATGAATCCAATTTTGTTTTCAGATTCTCAGACAAAATAATTGTTGATCCCATATGCTCTACTCTGTCAATAGCTTCCAGTTTCACAATCTCTTGCTTTTCTAAATGCAACATTTTGTTGTTGAATTTGGCACATTCTGCAAGAGTTGGCATCAAACATATTCCAGATTTTTTCTCAGTAACTTTCTGAAAAATATTCTCAGGCACAACATCTTCGTCTGGATATAAATTTGTCAGTAATCGTGCATGTAAAGCTTCTTTCCCATGCTCGGTCACTTTTCCAATTCTAACATCTTGTAGAATAGTCTTGTAAACTTCATCCTTTGCCTGACGCATATTTTCATGCAGTTCAGCATAATTGAAGTTTAACCATATATTGACGTTGCCAATGCTCCCTAAGCACTTCCTGGTATCTTCATGCGTGAGCATTTTGAACACAGGTTGCCCTTTCACTGGTGTCAGCTGCAGAAGATCTCCGAAAACAATGATGTGTTTGCCACCAAATAACACATCATACTCTGTTTTGAGAACTTCTTGCATTCTCAAATGCACAAAGGCAAGCATGACATTGGAAACCATGCTTACTTCGTCAATGATAAGAAGTTTCATTTTCCTCAAGACTCTTGAAACTTCAAAACAAGCATCTCCAGATAGCTTGTGATATTCTAATGTGTTGTCATGCTCCACTGGCAGCATCAGTAAACGATGTAAAGCAATCCCTTTAATGTTATGTGCTGCCAGTCCAGTTGGAGCGGTGACAACACAAGACAGCGATGACTCTGTCCTTTCCTGCAAATAACATGAAATTGCTTTAATAAGGAAACTTTTTCCAGTTCCCGCTTCTCCACTCACGTACAGTCGGACAGGCTTCAACGACGTACATGAGCACTCTTTCTTGTCATGACTTAATCCATGATCAATTTGCATGGTAAGTTCGTCATATATTTTCCTCTGCTCAACGTTGAGTTGTCTTTCCAACTCTTCTAAGTTAACCGCATCCTCCTGAGCATGTGCCATGGCTCTTTCCACTTCATTCATAGCAGTGGCAGCTTCATTTTCGATAAGAGGTCCTCCTAGTGGATCCTGACTCAATGAAGCAGAACTCTGACTGTCCTGAGAACTGTCTCTGGCAATCTCGGCTGCAATCATTGCTTCCTGCTCAATTTCCACATTCAACATTTCTACATATTTGGGAAAAGCAGGACATTCTATGGTCTCCTTGGCAGCATTGAATGAGTCTTTGTAACAAAGGAAATCTCCAAGCAGTTCCTCTTCTGCACGCCAAGGCTTAAAAAGTTGCAAAAGTGCTAAATAGAAAAACTCCTTTTTTTCAGGAGATTCGCCACTCAATTTTCGATGGTTTATCAAGTGGCATTTTGTTTGCTTGACCAGACATCCCTCACTTCCTATTACAGCATACACTCCTTTCTCAGTATCTTCTTTGATGTTCCTCTTGAATATGTAATTTTGCAGAACCTCATACAGACAAACATTCTCGAGGTGACTGCTTCGATTTGGATAATATGTATCCAACATGTTGCTCTTCAAAATGTCGGTACTGTTTGGCTCCTTTTCCGCCAAATACTCAATTTCCCGCACAGGTTTCAGAACTCGATTACGCGTTGCAGCAAGACCAACACTCGCCCAAACGATACTCCTGGACTTGGCATAGAGACTTGCTGAAGACAACCGGTCAGAACATTCGTAAGCTCCGATTTCTCGATGCGACAACATCTTCAGACTGAAACTGTACAACTTCTTGCTGAGGCTCTTTTCATGGGAAATGTCCTCCCACATATCCTTCAATTCTGTCTTCTCTTTTTTGGTGATGTAATATGTCACATACCGAGCCACAGCCATACAGTTATCAGCCACAAACTGTATATCCATGTTAGCATTCCACATGGACAAAATCACCGGGTTGTAGTCGTTGATGTACTTAGACTCTTCGTTCCTCTTCAAATTGTATGTGTTTTTAGGTGATTTCTTCATCACATTATGTCGCAGCGAAGACATCAAACTGTTCACTCTTCCTTTAGAAATCACGGGTCGTGGAAAGCCGAAACGACATTTGGTGTAGAACTTGTCTTTGTTCCGAAATTTACGACGACAGTACTTTCCACATCGATGGCTTTGGAAACGTAGAACTTTTTCTCTTACGCTTTTTTTCTCCTTTGCGTTTGGAACAGCACACGTAGAATACTGTTCTATGAAACTCATCACTGAGTCTTCTGCATCCGTTCCAAATTTAGGTGCATCCTTGATCCACAGCAACATATGTATATGAGGAGCACCTCTTGCTTGGTACTCCTTCCTCCAGAAGAAATCCAACACCTCTCCAAGAGGTGGATTCTTCTTATTCATGATGAAAGACATCATACCTTCAAATCTATGATTGAAGTACCTACATACATTGACTGGATCCAAAGAGCACAGTTCTCCGGGTGTCTTGAATTCGATGTTTTCTACGTTAGCATTTGCCTCTCGTAGAAATTCAAGTAAGTCTTCCCAGCCATACTCAGCACAGCTCAAAGTGAGGAACCATGTGGGAGTTCCTAAGTTCCTCAGCATACATTTTAAATCACCATGACGACGGTACCAGTACTCATTAGTACCACGCTGACACGCCATGAGATTAATCAGGTGAGAATCCAAAATACTGTCTTGGACATTGACTTTATCCATAAAGTCACTTGCCGAGATGTTTTGCATGTGTATACCACTTTTCAAGATGTGGTTCACTGCATATGACAGTCCAGACAGATCGCTTTCAAACAGGAGATGAAACAAATAAGGAATGCATTGTCGAAACCTAGGATCTCCTGCATACAATCGCAAAGTCCGGTATTCAGAAGCAGGAATTTGATGAGGTCGCTCATCATATCTTCCTCCCTGACCTGTTGGAAAAAGCTGTGGGAAACACCGAGCTTCCAAACTTTCCTCCCAAACACTAATGGGACTCCCTTTCGCTTGTTTCATTTGAAACAACTCAATAGCATTCCCCATGACTTCCTTGGAATGCAAAGGATGAACACTATAATGTTCATATATTTCTTCACTAGTACAGGGTTCTACTTTCTCAATTTGACCAGCACACAAATCGCTATCCTCTTCCTCACTTACTTCCTCTTCTGCAACATATAAATGTTTATAGTATTTATTATATTTTTTCAAATACAATGTTGCCCTTTTGACTTTCCTAACATCTACTAAATCTTGCCATATTTTCTTATTCTTTGTTGGAACCCCATTAACTAAGATAACAAGAGGTTCCTCTTCCACTTTTTCTACTCCAATTGTGTTAATGTTTTTCTTCAAATCTAGAGGCAAATAAACAACTCTTCCCTTTAATCCTCTCTGTAAATCTGATGGAGGCAATTTCCCTGTCTTTGGCTCCATTCTTACAATAGCCTGAAAGGGATGGATACTTTGAATCAAAATAGATTCATAAGTATTTAAATCCTTCAATTCAGAAGGAATCTCAACCAATTCCAGATTATTATGAACTGCTCTAGCAGGCATCTGGTTTTGATTTAATTTGTTACAACAATAAGTACACACACGTTGATCCAATCCCAAATCAAAACAATTTTCTACCATCAAGTATGTTGTAAAATCCTTCCATTCACTATTATTTTCCCTTTCACTTTTTGCATATAAATCCACTAACTTAGTCTGATTCTTATAATAAGTGCGTCGACAACACACACAAGTGAAATTTGGCCTCTCACTTGATTTCACCTTAAAACGTCGCAATTTCCCTCTGGAAATTATCTGTACTGGAAACCTGTACACTATCTTCCACATTACTCTCTTCTTCTTGGTCAATTTCAACATTCTCCTCTTTACTTCCAAAGTAACAAAACTCAATTTCTTCACATATATTCTTCACATCTATTTCAGAACCATGTAAAAGAGCAGCGCATAATTGTTTAAGCATAATTGCTGGACTCTTAGCATAATACAACATTCTAACTAATTTCCTCACTTTATTATGATGCACTGCTAGCATCCTGAAATGATGAAAAACACTCTGGCATACTCTCCTGGAAAGACAAGCCAGTGAATGACCATGCAAACCTATCACTTCTCTCACTCTGCAAGGATCTAATTCTTGCAACAACTTCATTTTCTGCTTCAAACTTTTCTTATTAAATGACCGTATAAAATCACAAAGCAAATTGATGGAATCCTGTCGTACACTGCAAATACTACTACACTTCCAGGTGTACACAGGACCCTTAGGACGTCTCCCTAAAACCTCATTACCTAACACCTCTTCTATCTCTGTTGTCACAAGTTTTTCTTTTTCAACTGGACAACCATCTTTCACTTCATAAGCTCGACCACTGGTGTCAACTGCATGCCCCAAATCATTATCCTGGAAATAACTCTCCTCATTAAAAAATGCCTCAGAGCTTGAACTATGCATCCATTCTCCAGAAAAAACTTCACAAAAATTACTACGATTAACTATTCTCTTCCATCTGCTATTTCTTTTGAAATCATAAATTGCCTTGTTTAGCTTCCTAATTCTATTGATTGTCAAAATAAATAACTTACGTTTAATTTCAAATGCCTGATCAATAACTTTCTCAACTATTTTTTTTCTCTTATAAAAAACCACTTTCTATTGACCTTTCTTAATATTTTTTTAACAAATTGCCAATTATCCTGTTGCGGAACATTCGTTTACGAATGTCCCTAAACTGTTGTTTCCTTCTACTTTCATGCATAGAGTTATCTCTTACTCTAGCAGTAACATTTCTCATTGGCCTTTCCTTACCGTTTGAATTGCTTCTCCTTTTCTGGACTGAAACATTTTCTGTAGTAATATTTTTTTTACTAGAGATATTTCTTATGAATGTTTTTGTACTCTTACCCGGTGATTTCTTGGTGACTTGACAAATCTTTTTGTTAGAGGACTGCTGCTTTTTTTCATTCACCTGCTGTCTTTGACGTTTTGCAGCCTTTCTCACTCTTTCTTTGCTTGGCATCCTAAAATCTTGAAATAATCTGCAGTTGAATCTGTGGTAAAATATAATAAAAAATGTTATTAACCACTATTACCCAACAGTAAATTAATAACAGTCATCAAAAACTTAACACACTACTTAACATTTCTACATAGAAGAATTTTTTGTACATGGCAAATTTAGAATACAGAAATAGCAGAAAAGAAATGGAATTTATATTCATTTTACCTGTGCTGTTTTATATATGAATCTGATCTAATTTTATGACCATATTTTAATATTTTATTGAAGACACTACACATAACCTGTTTTTGAAGGTGTCTTTATTTTTAAATTAAACGGTTTACATATTTACTTTTTATTTATTATAAATTTATAAAATAAATGTTTATAGTTCCATAGGCTCAAGCACGTCAGCTTCCCATCCTATGTCATACAATTCTGACAAATCTGCATCCTCATCACGTTCTTCTTCATCCTCAGGATTGAAATCATCCAAGGGATCAACATCCACTGATGTTTCAATTACGAGTTCAATGATGAGGTCGAAATCAACTGATTGCTGATTGTCGCTCATGTTGATGTTGTCTTTATCTTTAAAGAAAGATAACAACAATGAGATGTTGCACAGTAAGAGACAAATCTCAGAGATTATAATAGTAAAATTGTTTAACAAGAGTAACATTTTGCAGCTATTATTTAACCATGTCCAACGATGCTGAGGAGCAGAGGAGGTGAAGCCTATCTCCAATTTTTCACTGAACAGGACTCATCTCTTCTTAACCTTGGATAAACCTCACCGACTCTGTGTCCCCTGCACATAATTAAATGTAAAGGGGCAGATTTATATTAACTAGCACATCCCCAGGGATGCACAAGTTAACGTGCACCGCTGCTCTGCCACCCATGGTGTGCCGCATTTACAATCAGATAGGACAAAGCTGCATCAAAACCCTGCGCCTGCTTGAAGCAGGCATAGATCTTGACGCAGGTAGGCTGAAAGCTAAAGCAACAACTAAGTGTCGTGTGCAGAAGTTGCAAAAAAGGAAAAATGGCGTTTAAACCAGTAATGAGCCCATGCTAACTTAACACAGTGTAAAGATATCCAGGATCTACATCAGTTTGGGGTTCACGAACCTGGCAGGTACAAGGCACTGAGGCTTTGCACCGTGCATGTCTCATCCCAAATCATATGTTGTTTGTGAATGAAACAATTTCCCAGACCAAATGCTTTGGATTGGCTACTTCTAAAAAATTAAACACCCCTACTATCCCGGAGTTAGAGGAATATGATGGTTGGAGTAATTTTACTCGGTTGTCCATTAAAGATTTACAGGCCCTACTCCGTAATTCTTCCTTTAACATTTCCAGTATAAATCCAAAAGGTTGGCTGCTTTGGCAACGTGCCTTATCCACGGTTTAATAACGCTGCCTTTTGCTTTATATAAGTTTTCAAATTGTATGAAATATATACCAATAGGTCGTTATGAACCTTTAGGTAGTGGTTTTCTTCATGAGGTCTGGTCGCTTCCATACACATACAGATTTTCAAAGATGATCAAGAAGTTTATCTGAATGGAGAGGAATGCACTGAGACGCCAGATCATTCACTAATGTGTAGGCACATACAGTTACACGGTTCATGCAACAAACACCGACCAAATATGGCTTGCGTGTTGCAAGGCACGCCAGTTCCTGCTATCATCCCCACGTTCAAGTTGTTGGAAAATGGTAGTTATTTGATGCTCAATAAAGAAGATTGTTCTGGGTTAATTAAAAGTATTCCTTTTATCGTAACAGTAAGTGAACGGGTTATTTGCTGCAGAAATGTTCTATTTCCTCCCACACATGAACATAGGGAGTTTTCAATCTGGCCACAAATACCAACCTTGGGAGCACATTTCAACGGCATGGCAAGAATAAGAGCTCTTTTGTCTCAGAGAGAGGTGGCCTTGAGTTCGGCCCGTGAAACTTTCGTGCTTCACATAGCGAACACCCGTACAGAGGTGCAGACCCTTTTAAATACTGATTCGCCTTTGCATTTCAGCGACATGGTTCGGACTATCTTTAACGCGTCCTCCACAAAGGGCCTGGCGCACTTTTTTAAAGTTGTTACCATTGGTCTCGTGACTTCATTTGAGAAAATCTTTGGAGTCATCCCTGCTTTCTTTCATTCTATTTTTTCCACTGTGCTTGGTGGATTCCCATTTTTACTTGCATTACCAACGGACGCTCTTGTGCTTTTTTACATTTTTAAATATGGATGTCCCTCCTGTGCAAGCTCCCGCCCTGCAGCTGCTGATGCTGTTCCGCAATCGCATGCTTGAATATTATGGCACAATGCCGTTGGCGATATTAAGCACGGCATATGGATTATCTTTTCGATTCTCCTACTTCACCTGTGTCCAGCCTGTATTTCACTGCCTGACCTGTGATTTCGATTGGGCCATTGATTTGTGTCTCTGCGGACCGGTTTCTCCTGACGTCGACTTTAATCAGCTGATGACTCCTATCATTACTCACGAGTTGGTTTGTCCTGGCGAAAGGATTATGGCTGTGGCATTGATGCATGGACTAATTGGTCCCTGGAATTTACTGGCGGCAACACAGTCTTTCTTGGAACAGAGCTTTCTTGAAAACCCACCGAGCTGTCCTCTGATGGTGATAGAGGATCCGGTGCTGGGAGAGCACGTATGTTCTTTTCCGCTTTTAAATTGGATGGCTGAACTCTTTTCGGATGAAGACGGTGACTTCCTATTAGAGGCTGTTGCAGCTTATTTTGCATACACAGTTATGTCATAGACCTTTTTCATGTTTGATATGCTGAGTACTAGCATTTCATTGACAATTCATTGACTTATTTGTCAAGTTTTTATTATTTAGCTTGCCAATTGGCTTAAGCCTCGATAAAGTAGTTGGCTGTTTTATTTTTCTTTAGCATTAAATTTTGCTAGTTTTTAATGTTTTACCTTGCGGACCGTGCACATATAAAGTTGCAATCTGCTCTCATGAGATGGCACTTCTATTATCTTATTCAGTTTGTTTCCGGATCATGGGGAGGTGTCATGTAGATCCTGGATATCTTTACACCGTGTTAAGTTAGCATGGGCTCATTACCGGTTTAAACGCCATTTTTCCTTTTTTGCAACTTCTGCACACAACACTTAGTTGTTGCTTTAGCTTTCAACCTAATAGTTCATCGTGATTTACATGAGAATAATATGTTATTGCTCTACTATCTGCTTTACTTGTTAAACTATATCTGTACAGCGAGTGCTGAAGTTTCAAGAACAACACGATACAGAATTGTTATGAGGTCTGATCTCCACGACTTCATACTCATAACATAAGTGCAGCTTCTGCCAATTCTGGGCATGAGGCGGGTTTTATATTGCTTTGCCGAACACACATACACAACACTTGATGCGGTTCACATGAAGAGAGAGCTGGTGTATGCTGATGTGATTCCTTCAAATCTAAGACACTAAAGTATGGGCACGCCCTAAACCAACACAAAGAGACCTTCTTAGCAAATAATATAATATGTGTATTAGGGAGGGTGAGATATAAGCAGCCGCGGGCCGTGGAGGGAGTTACGGTGGGGCAGGGAGGCGGGGAGGGGGAGGGGCAGGGTGGAGCCCTCTCCACCCTGCCCCTCCCCCTCCCCGCCTCCCTGCCCCACCGTAACTCCCTCCACGGCCCGCGGCTGCTTATAAGTGTTGCTAACTCTTATTCATTTACAGCATGTTAACATACTGTCACCATTCGCTTTTTATGTACTAGTAACTATGCTGGTAATTTTGCTACTGATAATATGTGTACTTGTATTATCTAAGATACTACGCCTGAGAAGACGGCATTAGTAAATAAACATTTCAAATACACATGTGTTCTTCTTAACTCCATGTTCTGGTTTCTAAGAAATATATAACGACCGACTGTTCATGAGTTCCACGTATCCTGAGGTACTATAAGTTCATATTCTGGATTGTCTAAACATTGAGAGTTTGTTATATCCAATGTGACACTGTACCTAGCTTGCTAAGGGGTTTTTGATTACTAAGGTGAGTTTTGGGGCACCCTAATTCGCCGAGGTTCCAATCCTCTGTCCACAGTTCTGAAACCGGTCCTTGGATGCTTGATTCCGGTCTGGGAAAGACATGGCTTGGTAGTTCGGACTGGACTGTTCCCATGAGGCACAGGGTCAGAGCTGATTTGCATATAGCCAGTGTCTAAGCCAGGGTGGTGTGGAGTGCAAAAAAACGATGGATTTAGGCCCAGATCCTTGTACTGGGGTGAATGTATGACATTGTTCTACATTCTGTCCATCAACTGTATTTTTTGCAATTTCACCCCGAGTGGGCTGGGGATGCTCAGACGTGAGTCCCAGGCTCTCCACACCACTGGAGTCAAGCTATCCAGGCTGAAGAAGGCTGATAGCCAGAAACCGGTCCTTGGATGCTTGATTCCGGTCTGGGAAAGACATGGCTTGGTAGTTCGGACTGGACTGTTCCCATGAGGCACAGGGTCAGAGCTGATTTGCATATAGCCAGTGTCTAACCCAGGGTGGTGTGGAGTGCAAAAAAACGATGGATTTAGGCCCAGATCCTTGTACTGGGGTGAATGTATGACATTGTTCTACATTCTGTCCATCAACTGTATTTTTTGCATTGTAAATGCAGCACACCATAGGTGACGGAACAGCGGCACAGAATGACTAACACATCCCTGGTGATGCGCCAGTCATCATAAATCTATCCCTATGCTTCTTATCTTGTTAGAGATGAACCTCCATATGTATCATCAAAGTTTTTTGCATTTCCTAAATAGCGAACTTTAAGGAATAAATAGCGATTCTTTACCATTCCTAGTTTGCGATGAGCTATTTGCTAATTACAAATTACCCATTCATTTCCATGCAGCAGGAGGCCCATAGGAATGAAGGTGCAATTTGCGATTAGCAATTACCTCATCGCAAATTACAAATTTTTCCGAGGGTGCAGGGGTGTCTCAAGAACACCCTGCTGCACCCCTGAAAAAGAAATTTGGGGGCATATGGCGCACATAAATTTTGAAAACATTCCTTTACCTCAAAAACGATTTTCAACTCATAATTTGAAAACACTGCACATGGGGAAATGACTTAAAATGTCCTTAAGACACATAAAAGCGTTTTTTGATTGCCTTTGCAGCATGTTTCAGTCACCTTTAACATGCCTATGTAACGCAAACATTCAAAATCTAAATTTGCCATGCACAGGTGGGAGCATATTTACAAGCAATTTGCTCCACAGACAAACTTCTTACATTGAAATGGGAAAAATAACATCAGAGACTCTCAATTACCTTATAAAGAAGCAGACACCATTATGTCCTTGTCATCAATATTAAAACCATTGCTTTTTCTCAAAAACGATTTACAAGTCATAATTTGAAAACACTCCACAGCTCCTATGCACATAAAAACCCTGTCAGTACTAATACTTCACATTTTCTCCAATTACAATTTCTCAAAGAAACAAAATCTATTTGTAAAACACTTGAGACAAAGCAACATTTGAAAAACACAACTTTCTTCATAATTTTCTCCTTAAAGCACACTATTTTCTATCTAAATTAAAGAAATCTTTTCTCACCTTAGCAAATACTTTGAGTTTCAAAACAGTCTCAGAAACACACCAATTTGTCTTCAGCAGAGCAAAAGGTATGCACTCCAGAGTCTGCAGCTATCAAAAGCACAGAAATGCTGTAATTCTTCACACATATCTCTCATGTCACCCAATCAAAACTCTTCCCTCACTTTTTTTCAAATCAAAACCCTTCCCCCCTCTGCCCCCTCTCTGCTTTTTCTGCATAGCAACCACCTCTTGCAAGACCTCTGGTGTTTCCAAGTTCACACAACAATGTTGCAATTGAACTCTGAACTCTCAGTGCACCTGCATATCCAGTGCAATCTTTCATTTAATGATTTTTTCTTCGCCACTCAAAATACATCTTTCAACGAACTCATCCATGCACCCTAACTTTCTGTTTTCAGCAATCAAAATCCACCAATCACTCTTACAGCTTCATTAACACAGAAACTCCTCAGTTTTTTTCATTTTACACTCTCATTTTTTCAACTGCCATTTCATTGCCACACTTCATCTGACTGCAGGAGAACCTTCTCTCGCCATGTTTTCTGTCTGGATTGTTGGACATAGTTACATCTATTGGGCTCAGAGGTACGCTGAAAACAGGAATTTACCTAACCTCAATTTACAAGATGTGGAAATTAAGTGGTTTGGCCACAGAGGATTAAAATGTCACCAATTGATACCATTGGTGAAAACCTTTATGCATTTGCCAAAACCTGACCTGTTAATTGTGCACTGTGGAGGTAATGATTTGGGCACTTTGACTGGGGTAGGTCTGGAAATGCTTTTAAAGGACACCTTTGAGCAATTGATGGCACTTTTTCCTCAAACTGCCTTGGTATATTCAAATATATGCCAAAGACAGAAATGGAGGTGGTCAAACGAATTTTGTCCACAAATTGAGAAATCGAGGAAGCATGTAAATAAGTCTGTTTCAGCTTACATGAGAGACCATGGAATGGGCTCCCTGTACAACAATAACTTGCGTTACTACATGCAAGATATCTACAGAGGAGATGGAGTTCACTTCTCAGATGAGGGCAACAGAATTTTCATTCTGAATTTAAGAATGTGCATTGGTACCTACTTATAAGTACCTAAATGTACCATAAACCCAAAAGCTCTTCTCAGAGCTACCCTACATCTGATCACTCACAATTATTATTTTACTCTAACTTTTTTCACTAATTTTCAAGAAAGTACGCTCCCCAGAACGCTTCCCGGTTCGCGAACCGGGCGCACTCCACGCAAAAAAACTAAAAAAACTATATATTTTTTTTTTGCCCTGCGAGACCCTTTTAAAGCCTCCACATCAAACCTAGGGGGTCAGGGAGGATCTACTATGCCCCCTTATGGTCATTTGCCCCTTCGCTTTGGCCTCCTCTTGTCTCTCGATCCTACCGAGAGACAAGATGGCGGCCGCTACGGACTGTTTGGAATGTTTACAGACGCCGAAGAACCAATCAGCTTCGCAAAGCTCCGTAACGCGAAAAGTACGCGAAGCGGAGCGCTGTTACAGATATATATCTTTTTTTGAACGTTAATTTCTCAAAATCCACTGGAGCACATATATTGAGACCTAGCAAAGGCACATCGGGCTACCAGTCCCTACAATTTGGCCAAGTTTCGTGCAAATCCATTCAGCCGTTCGATTATTATTATTTTATTTTTTTTTGCCCCGCGGGGCCCTTTTAAAACCTCCACATCAAACCTAGGGGGTCAGCGAGAATCTACTATGCCCCCTTATGGTCATTTGCCCCTTCGCTTTGGCCTCCTCTTGTCTCTCGATCCTACCGAGAGACAAGATGGCGGCCGCTACGGACTGTTTGTAATGTTTACAGACGCCGGAGAACCAATCAGCTTCGCTTCACAAAGCTCCGTTGCGCGAAAAGTACGCGAACCGGAGCGCTGCCCGGTCCGCTGTTACAGATATATATCTTTTTTTAAACGTTAATTTCTGAAAATCCACTGGAGCACATATATTGAGACCTACAAAAGGCACATCGGGCTACCAGTCCCTACAATTTTGCCAAGTTTCGTGCAAATCCATTCAGCCGTTCGGGCTAAAAGTGAGGCCAACCGCCCTATGGAAAACTCAATGTTAAAAACACGTTTTGGGACCCCCCTTTTTTCTCAACCCCCCCTGGACGAACCCCCCCCAATTTTCAGGGGCTGCTCAGAAACAGAATGTGCCATTGTCCTGAAAATTTCAGCCAATTCCGTCCACAAACGCCAAAGTTATTAGACATAGAATTTTCAAAAATCCCATAGAGAAAAAATCCTAACTATATATACCTACTGGCGACCGCCAGTAGGTAATATATATGTATATATATTCTATCACTGCATAGGAACCCATTTGACACACAGCCACTGGAAGTTTCAATAAGCACAGTTTAATGGCACCCACTTGACGAATCACCCCCAAACTTTCAGGGAAGGATCGGAACTGAGCAGGCCAGTTTCTTGGAGACATTCGTGTAGATTCGTATACAGGCGCCAAAGTTATTCCAAATAGAATGTTGTGGATTTCATATGGAAAGAAGGTCCTAACTATAACTACCTACTGGCGACTGCCAGTAGGTAATATATATATATATATATATATTCACTGAAAAAACCATAGGTTATAGACCATATATAGTTAGGAATTAGCATTTACAAAACCTTGAAAATTCACTGAAAAAACCATAGGTTATAGACCATATATAGTTAGGAATTAGCATTTAAAAAACCTTATTTTACTCACACAAAACCATTGAAATTCCATATATAGTTAGTTGCACTAACTATATATTGCGCACCCGCAATCCACTGCTGATGATGTCACATATTACATCATTCATGACATGGTCAGTGACATCACTGATGACATCACTGATGACATCTCAAATGACATCACTGATGACATCTCACTTGACATCAATGATCACATCACTGATGATATCATTCATGTGACAATACAATGCATCTCCTCACATTTTAATATAACCTCTGTTTCACCCAGTGTTAAAAACAGAGTATAATTTTTGAAACCATTGACACACCAATACTAGTTACTACATACGTACTCACTGATTCCTACGTCTACACACACATTCACTCATTCACCCATACAATCATTCATACATACAATCACTCATGTTTACAACACAATCATATGCACTCATACACCTATACAGACACTCACACTCTGCCACTCATCCATGGAGTTACTCACACACCTAGTCAGTCCTGTAAAGAATCAATCACACTTCCATTTTCTACTCTATACAGTTAAACATAGAGCACCTTACGTTTTCAACCATATACTAACACATACTTACTCTCTTATACAATCATTGATACAAGTACACATTGATCTGTACAGAGTCACACACCTCCCATCCAGCCACACACACACTCAGTCTCCCATGCAAATACTTGGGCAATCAATCAATAACCCATATAGTTACTCATATAGCTACTGATCAACACATGCAGCAGTTTACAGAACAACAGACATAATGATGCACAAATTAAGACAGTTTAGTCACTAACCCATGCACTCAGTGAGACACATTTAATCACTCACTCATACATTCAGTCATGCACCTACTAAATCCTTCGTCCAGACACTTATACATCCACTCATTCTTCAATATGTAAGACATATTTTAACTTTACAGAAACATAGTCACTGGATGTTGTCATCAGTGATGTCATCAGTGATGTCATTTGAGATGTCATCAGTGATGTCATCAGTGATGTCACTGACCATGTCATGAATGATGTAATATGTGACATCATCAGCAGTGGATTGCGGGTGCGCAATATATAGTTAGTGCAACTAACTATATATGGAATTTCAATGGTTTTGTGTGAGTAAAATAAGGTTTTTTAAATGCTAATTCCTAACTATATATGGTCTATAACCTATGGTTTTTTCAGTGAATTTTCAAGGTTTTGTAAATGCTAATTCCTAACTATATATGGTCTATAACCTATGGTTTTTTCAGTGAATTTCAATGGTTTTTTAATAGCAAATATCATAAGCTGTCGAATGTCAAGTACGTGGTAAGATTTTTTTTTTTCGTGTTTATGCACACTGATCTGCTTTGATTGCTGCCCCCCACCCCTCATTTCTATTAGGAGTACTCTCTCTTTGCAGATAGTGAAGGGTAGTTAACGCAGCCCTTTCCCCCTTTGTAATCCGTCGTGCCTGCTTCTCTCTCCATTTGATTGATTGTTCTCTTTGGTTCATTCTCTATTTACAAACAAGCACAGAGTCGCAATACTCTGTTTAGTCTTTGCAGATAGCGAAAAATCGTGTAAAAAAACAAAAGGAATCGAGCAAAATCAGTAGGCCACTAATGGGATCTCTTTTGACCTCGCTAAAATAGAAACATTAGGAACAACCTGTTGAAAATAGCAATGCGTATGTATATAAGCGGCGTTCATTTGTGTTCACAGTACCCCTTGTTGATTGTTTCAATCGAGCATTGAATTGTTCGAAGTTAATTCTCTTAACGATCTTCTCTACCTGCAAACGAGGAAGAATAGGAATATTCTATCTCCCTTTGCAGATAGTGAAGGGTAGGTAACGCAAGCCTTTAACACGTCGTACCTATTTCATTCCTCATTGATTGATTGATTGTCCGAACATTGACTGTTTGGGAATTAGTTCTTTTTGGAGGTATTCCCTGTTTGCAAATAAACGTAGGAAAATCTTTGCAAGTAGTGAAAGGGTACGTAATGCGGACCGTTCTCCCCCGTTGTAATCTGTCATGCCTATCTACTCCCCACTGATTGATGCACCTTTTTCACCCGGACCATTTACTAGAGATACGTCATCTGGCCCGACCAGAGAGCACCCCTAGTGAAAAGGACATATGCAATAATAACGAAGTGATCACTGTATCCTGTTAACAGAAACTTTACCATGAAACAACCTGGAAAGAAAAAAATAGGAAAACGAAAATCAGTAGGCCACTGATGAACATGAACTTTTATTAAACAACGAACAAAGAAACGATAACATAACGTAATGATAAAACCTATTAATGTCCTAGAAACAAGAAAACGTTAAAATATGCCAGTGGTGAGAGACCAGAAAAACAGTAAGAGAAACCAAATCACCCCTCGCTGTCCCACCGCCTGCCACGCCAAAAAAATCGATAGACTAGGGAAAATGCAAGTCAGTAGAACATCCACCCCCACTCTGGAAACTTCCAAGGTGGGGCAGGGTTCCGGCTACGCCCAGCCGGGAGCAGCCCATATAAGGCAGGTCCTGCTGCCACGCCTCGGCCAGGAGATCCTAACGTAGGGTGTAGCCGGAGGAGAGGCCGAGACCAGCGGGACCCGGCCAGGGGATTGCCTTTACAACGCTGAACAGTTGCAGGGGGGGGGAATGTCTCCTCGACCCTCCCCTCTCTCTCCCAGTCCGGCCGCGGTGGCCCTTGAGAGTTGCAGGTAGTCCCGCCACATGCTCTTCCGGTCCGACCACCAACGGTCGGGGGGCCGAGGCCGACGGGATCCGGCTGCAGCCGATAAACCAAGAAACCCGTTCATGGGGCCAGAGCCAGGGGCGTCCGGCCGACATCCACCGGAAGCCCGGCCCGAAGACGGACGGGACACTTCTTTCTTTTATAATGGCTGCGACAACACTGGAGGGGGATGTCTTGCACATGCCTCCGACCCCCCCCTCGTCCTCATCGCCTGGTCCGGCCATAACAAATCTCAAGCGAGACGCCGTGGGGTGCACTGGGAGGGAGAGACGGTGCGAACAGGCCTCTCCCGCCTCCCCAGGTGGAGGCTTCCCAGCTGCACCCTCAGCGCTCCAGGCGGTGGCATCCTAACAACTACAGTGCTGCACAGTTTCGGAACGACCTAGATAACGGTTCTTCCACTGTGGCCATGCTGCAACGTCTCGCCCGGCAGGGTGGAGCCCGTCCGCTCATGTGACCCCGCGATCGCCGGTAGCTGCCGAACTCTCAAAATGGCGGTCGACCTGGCAAGAGCGGGCCCAACATAAAGAAATGGCCCGGTCACTGGTTGACTCCACCACCGTAGTCCTCCACGACCTTGAAGATTCTAGAGGAGCCGCGGGAGTCTCCGACCCCCGATGGGGAATGACTGCCATGATCGCCCGTGGAGTGACGAAACTGTATCCGCGGGACGTCGGCGCTCCCATGCTGGCGCCAGCCTCACTTTGAATTACTACAATCCTGCAGACCTTACTTCCGGTGAAAGCACAGTGTGACCCGGTAGGAAAAATTATTGCACCCCCTCCCCTTTTTGACTGATAGTTCAAACCACCGATCCTTTCCTTTGCCCTTTTAACGGAACTTTGGACTGCCTCCCCCTCTTTTACATTTTCTAGAGAAAACAAAACATTAACCACTACATTAGCATAGCAGTTGACACCAGAACTGTTTTCAAATTGAAAACCAACAACATCTTCAACAGAATCCTTTTTGTTTCTGCTGTGACCCTGCTACAGCACAGGCATTGTCCCCAGCAGTAATTCTGCAATGCCGGTAAGAATAGCTGTGGTGCCTACTGGACTCACTCACCCCCGCGGCGCCCCACGCCGTTTTTTGCTGGGCGGCAACTTACTAGACATCACTTTCGTGCCATCTAGATTTCAGCGCGTTCTGCTGCCTTGGAACTATTCGCACAACAGACCGCTACTGACAAGAATATTTCATTATTGGTGCTGTCAATTTCAATAAATCTATTGGATAATTAAAAAGAAATTGCCACGGTCTCTTTGTTGTTTAAATGTTTTTACTGTTTTTCTTTTGTTGTATATATTTATATGTTATTAAAGTTTTATATTCCTACTACTTTGTTGGAGTGCTATATATTTTTAATGTGACACATAATTGTAAAAACTTTGATGTACAAAGAGTCATTCCTGGAATCTTCCGCTTCAGGCTCGGTCCCCTCCCCAATCACAATACAGGATGGTTTTCAGATAGTAGGAACGCGTGTGCTGTGACGGATCACATCGGGTGTGGGCCTTGATCTACTATAACTCCTTTGAAGAGGGGTGATTCTTTACAGCTGGGGCCATAAACTACATCTGCAGGGCTAGCTGATAGCCTAGGACCGGCCTGGACATTCGGACACAGAGGAAGAGGAGTGTCAGAGGGTGCGGTAGTGAATAGGGCGAAAGGGAGGTGTCGGGCGGGCACAGAGTGTGATTCTCAGGGAAGAGCAGCGCAGATGGGGGAAGGTTTATTGCCCATGCATAAGACAGAGAGCGGTGGTGACCAGTGCCTGGGGGAGATGCTTACGAGGGTGAGGAGCCATGCTACGAATCGACAGCGTGCAGAGAGTGGGTCTGGTCAAGACATCTAAAATGGCTGCCGTGCACGACAAAAGTGTGGCATTTCAAAAAAGGCAAGATGGCGCAGACAATGTTTTTCAACACTTCCTCATTTCCTTCGAATCGAACGTTAACAGACGTTGGGGCATATTACCAAAGTTAAGCGATATTTATCGCTAACGATGCTTACCAACCAATTTTTTACCACTAAGCATCGTCAGAAATTATCGAAGATAAACCTTACTATTATCAAGGTTTATCGCAAATGCGATAATAAACGGCCGCAATGCATGAATATCGCTAAAAAGTCAGCGATATTCATGCATTACCGAGCTAATACTCTTAGCCATGTTATCCACCTCCCATTGGATAACATGGCTAAGAACTGCTCAGGGCAGGTGTTACTTTTTGGAGATATTCGCGCTTAGCGCGAATATCTCCAAAAGTTGGTAATAGGAGATAGATATCTTGCATGTTGTAATGCAAGTTATTGTGGTATATGGAACTCATACCATAATCTCTCAGGAAAGCAGAAACTGATCCTTTTGGGACCGCCTAAAAAGGCCTAGGGGGTGAGGAGTACTCTACTTTGCCCCCTTTTCACGTTCCGAACTATTTTATTTTACTCTCTTCTGTAATTACACAAAATACCAGCGATAAGATGCATCGGAGACACACAGTGAGAGAAAGGAGGCCGGAGATGAAGAAGACATGTCAAATACACATTGGAGATAATATAGTGGCAGAAGGGAAGTAAATATGAGTAAACTTACCATGTAACATAAAAATGTTGCACTCTATACTATAAGTCTCATTTTATACTACAATCACTTCGCTACAACCTCATAAATTAAAAATAAAAATAAATAATGTCTCAAACAATTTTTGATTTCTAAATATAAATTTATTCTTCAGAATTTTCTAAATTTGAAACAACTAGTAACATGTCCTCATCAGTAATTTCCTCTTCAATCATCTCATCTGGAATCTCCTCATTAAAAGTCTGCAATGATGATTCTTGTAACTCTATGGTCTCCAAACACTCGATAAATTCGCCATCAAGAGATTGATCAAAAAAATCATTCAAGTCATCTCCTCCTTCTGACAATATTTCATTATTGGTGCTGTCCATTTCAATCAATGTAGTGGAATCATTCAAGTCATCTCCTCGTGACAATATTTCATTATTGGTGCTCTCAATTTCAATCAATGTAGTGGAATCATTCAAGTCATCTCCTCCTTGTGACAATATTTCATTATTGGTGCTGTCCATTTCAATCAATCTAATGGAATCATACAAGCCATCTCCTCCTTGTGACAATATTTCATTATTGGTGCTCTCAATTTCAATCAATGTAGTGGAATCATTCAAGTCATCTCCTTGTGACAATATTTCATTCTTGGTGCTGTCCATTTCAATCAATCTAATGGAATCATACAAGTCATGTCCTCCTTGTGACAATATTTCATTATTGGTGCTCTCAATTTCAATCAATGTAGTGGACAATTCAAAAGAAATTGCCACGGTCTCTTCATTGTGAGCCATTTTATTTTGAAATTGCTTGCTGTAAATTGCAGAAAAAAATAATCACTTTCATTTATCGTTTTTAGTAATACATAATATAAAACTAACTTCATCAAGTATTTAGTATAACAGAAGGACTGCAAATAAATAACAGAAAACATTTTTCAAATTATCTTCAAGTGTACAACATAGTTCCCCTTACAAATTAACAACTCACCTTTTTAAAAGTAGCAGAAGTGTTAGTACTGTGTAAATCAAACACCAGAAATTCACCACCAAAAATTCCTCACAAATGTACCTCAGACAGTAGTATCACAAAATGGCTGTGGTTTCCTCTCATTTGACATATATACATAACCAATTAACTTTCATCACACACAAATACAAAACCAAAGTAACATTTTAATTGGTTCTAAATTTCAACACTTTCAAATGTGTTTTCCCCATGCAATTTTCCATAGGACATTTACATACGTCTACAGCCTGAATGGCTGAACGGAATTACACCAAACTTGGCAAAATGGTACATCAAACCTAAGAGGTCAGGAATGATCTACTATGCCCCCTTATGGTCATTTCCCCCTTCGCTTTGGCCTCCTCTTGTCTCTCAATCCTACCGAGGGACAAGATGGTGGCCGCTACGGACTGTTTGGAATGTTGACAGACGCCGGAGAACCAATCAGCTTCGCAAAGCTCCGTAACGCGAAAAGTACGCGAAGCGGAGCGCTGTTACAGATATATATCTTTTTTTCAACGTTAATTTCTCAAAATCCACTGGAGCACATATATTGAGACCTAGCAAAGGCACATCGGGCTACCAGTCCCTAATATTTTGCCAAGTTTCGTGCAAATCCATTCAGCCGTTCGATTATTATTATTTTGTTTTTTTTTTGCCCCGCGGGGCCCTTTTAAAACCTCCACATCAAACCTAGGGGGTCAGCGAGGATCTACTATGCCCCCTTATAGTTATTTCCCCCTTTGTTTTGACCTCCTCTTGTCTCTCGATCCTACCGAGAGACAAGATGGCGGCCGCTACGGACTGTTTGGAATGTTGACAGACGCCGGAGAACCAATCAGCTTCGCTTCACAAAGCTCCGTTGCGCGAAAAGTCCGCGAACCAGAGCGCTAACCGGTCCGCTGTTACAGATATATATCTTTTTTTAAACGTTAATTTCTCAAAATCCACTGGAGCACATATATTGAGACCTACAAAAGGCACATCGGGCTACCAGTCCCTACAATTTTGCCAAGTTTCGTGCAAATCCATTCAGCCGTTCGGGCTAAAAGTGAGGCCAACCGCCCTATGGAAAACTCAATGTTAAAAACACGTTTTGGGACCCCCCTTTTTTCTCGGCCCCCACTGGACGAACCCCCCCCAAATTTTCAAGGGCTGCTCAGAAACAAAATGTGCCATTTTCCTGAAAATTTCAGCCGATTCCGTCCACAAACGCCAAAGTTATTAGACATAGAATTTTCAAAAAACCCATAGAGAAAAAATCCTAACTATATATACCTACTGGCGACCGCCAGTAGGTAATATATATATATATATATATATATATATATATATTCTATCACTGCACAGGAACCCATTTGACACACAGCCACTGGAAGTTTCAATAAGCACTGTTTAATGGCAGCATGCTGGCAGCTTACACTGAACAGAAAGCAACTTCGTTAAAATCCTAGGCCAGAGGCGTTTCAAGAGCTACACGCTCTCTTCTTCAGTGGCGTGCAGGTTGTAACGTGGATTGAAGCGCCCGCTCTGACTCACAGTTAATATTCACCACCTGCCTCAGTGGGCGTTGCCGACAGCACGGCCTTCTGGATGATGTAGTCAGTGCCAGTATTTTCCTGGTGGGAGTGCTTCATATTCACCAATAAAACCAATATATTCCCAAGTGGGTCAAAATCACCAAACTGTCAGTCTCGCTGTCTTGCTTTTTTGCTTCCATAATGCTGAGAACGAGTGTCACCCTGCAATGACACCAGTCCATCTTCCCTCCTTTGAAAAAGACACCCAGCAGGGGCCTGATCAGGATCCGCTACAGCGCCGGGCTGTCATCGCGACCGGGAAACAGCCGCTTTTAATTCTATCACTGCACAGGAACCCATTTGACACACAGCCACTGGAAGTTTCAATAAGCACGGTTTAATGGCAGCATGCTGGCAGCTTACACTGAACAGAAAGCAACTTCATTAAAATCCTACGCCAGACGCGTTTCAAGAGCTACACGCTCTCTTCTTCAGTGGCGTGCAGGTTGTAACGTGGATTGAAGCGCCCGCTCTGACTCACAGTTAATATTCACCACCTGCCTCAGTGGGCGTGGCCGACAGCACGGCCTTCTGGATGATGTAGTCAGTGCCTGTATTTCCCTGGAGGGAGTGCTTCATATTCACCAATAAAACCAATATATTCCCAAGTGGGTCAAAATCACCAAACTGTCAGTCTCGCTGTCTTGCTTTTTTGCTTCCATAATGCTGAGAACGAGTGTCACCCTGCAATGACACCAGTCCATCTTCCCTCCTTCGAAAAAGACACCCAGCTGGGGCCTGATCAGGATCCGCTACAGCCGCGGGCTGTCATCGCGACCGGGAAACAGCCGCTTTTAATTCTATCACTGCACAGGAACCCATTTGACACACAGCCACTGGAAGTTTCAATTAGCACGGTTTAATGGCAGCATGCTGGCAGCTTACACTGAACAGAAAGCAACTTTGTTAAAATCTTAGGCCAGACGCGTTTCAAGAGCTACACGCTCTCTTCTTCAGTGGCGTGCAGGTTGTAACGTGGATTGAAGCGCCCGCTCTGACGCACAGTTAATATTCACCACCTGCCTCAGTGGGCGTGGCCGACAGCACGGCCTTCTGGATGATGTAGTCAGTGCCTGTATTTCCCTGGTGGGAGTGCTTCATATTCACCAATAAAACCAATATATTCCCAAGTGGGTCAAAATCACCAAACTGTCAGTCTCGCTGTCTTGCTTTTTTGCTTCCATAATGCTGAGAACGAGTGTCACCCTGCAATGACACCAGTCCATCTTCCCTCCTTTGAAAAAGACACCCAGCAGGGGCCTGATCAGTGGCTGTGTGTCAAATGGGTTCCTGTGCAGTGATAGAATTAAAAGCGGCTGTTTCCTGGTCGTGATGACAGCCCGCCGCAGTAGTGGATCCTGATCAGGCCCCTGCTGGGTGTCTTTTTCAAAGGAGGGAAGATGGACTGGTGTCATTGCAGGGTGACACTCGTTCTCAGCATTATGGAAGCAAAAAAGCAAGACAGCGAGACTGACAGTTTGGTGATTTTGACCCACTTGGGAATATATTGGTTTTATTGGTGATTATGAAGCACTCCCACCAGGGAAATACAGACACTGACTACATCTTCCAGAAGGCCGTGCTGTCGGCCACGCCCACTGAGGCAGGTGGTGAATATTAACTGTGAGTCAGAGCGGGCGCTTCAATCCACGTTACAACCTGCACGCCACTGAAGAAGAGAGCGTGTAGCTCTTGAAACGCGTCTGGCGTAGGATTTTAACGAAGTTGCTTTCTGTTCAGTGTAAGCTGCCAGCATGCTGCCATTAAACCGTGCTTATTGAAACTTCCAGTGGCTGTGTGTCAAATGGGTTCCTGTGCAGTGATAGAATTAAAAGCGTCTGTTTCCCGGTCGCAATGACAGCCCGCCGCTGTAGCGGATCCTGATCAGGCCCCTGCTGGGTGTCTTTTTCAAAGGAGGGAAGATGGACTGGTGTCATTGCAGGGTGACACTCGTTCTCAGCATTATGGAAGCAAAAAAGCAAGACAGCGAGACTGACAGTTTGGTGATTTTGACCCACTTGGGAATATATTGGTTTTATTGGTGAATATGAAGCACTTCCACCAGGGAAATACAGGCACTAACTACATCATCCAGAAGGCCGTGCTATCAGCCACGCCCACTGAGGCAGGTGGTGAATATTAACTGTGAGTCAGAGCGGGCGCTTCAATCCACGTTACAACCTGCACGCCACTGAAGAAGAGAGCGTGTAGCTCTTGAAACGCGTCTGGCGTAGGATTTTAACGAAGTTGCTTTCTGTTCAGTGTAAGCTGCCAGCATGCTGCCATTAAACCAAGCTTATTGAAACTTCCAGTGGCTGTGTGTCAAATGGGTTCCTGTGCAGTGATAGATATATATATATATATATATATATATATATATATATATATATATATATATATATATATATATATATATATATATATATATATATATATATATATATATATATATTACCTACTGGCGGTCGCCAGTAGGTAGTTATAGTTAGGACCTTCTTTCCATATGAAATCCACAACATTCTATTTGGAATAACTTTGGCGCCTGTAGACGAATCTACACGAATGTCTCCAAGAAACTGGCCTGCTCAGTGCCGATCCTTCCCTGAAAGTTTGGGGGTGATTCGTCAAGTGGGGGCCAAGAAAAAAGGGCGGTCCCAAAAAGTATTTTCCCCATGCAATTTTTCATAGGGACCTTTAGCCAGGGCTACAGCCCAAACGGCTGAACGGAATTACACCAAATTTGGTAGAGAGGTAGAGTTCGGTTCGCAAATTGTGCATTGTGTTAAATGGTGTAAATCCGTTCGGGAGTTCCTGAGAAAATCAAAAGTAAAGTCATAGCAATATCTAGAGACGAAGTACGGTATGCTACTGAAATCTGTACAATTACAAGCATGAGCTGCATGCTGATTGGATGTCAACTGTCTGTGAACACTCCAATAGGTGGAGTCTGGAGGAGGAGGATAGAGGAGCATAACTGAGTTGTGAACTTGTGAACTTCAGGATTGCAGACAGCGGCACCTTCAATAAGGAAATAAGACGAAGACAGTGCTGCTGATGGATTTGTTGTGATTAGGTGATTAGAGTTTTGTTGTGGTAAAAGTTGCAAAACAAAGAAAGACACACAGGAATAAAAGTGAATAAGGATGAAAAAAAAAGGAAGTAATTTTCAGGCCTCGGTGTCTGGGAAGTAGAGCTCGTCCTCAAACTCTGTGAATTGAGACGGGAGTAGGTCAGCTAACAGAGAAGAACTTCCTCTTCTTCCTGCGTGCATTCACGTATTTTGTAATCTGGTTGTATGAAGTGCTGATTCAGCTTGATCATTGTTAACCTCTCCACATTTTTGTGCGAGAGGCGGGTCCTTTTTGAAGTTACAGTGGCACCAGCAGCACTGAACACACCTTCAGAAGACACGCTTGTGAGTGGGCAAGACAAATAATTTAGAGCCAGATTGGTGATCAGTGGCCATAGAGGCCTTTTCCCATACCAATACAGCAATGGGTTCTGATTAACGAAGACCTCTGTTGGGTCATCCTGATAGGCCTGCACCATACACTCAAGGTTCTCCAGGGATGCTTCACTTTGCGTACCATTTGTGGCCTTTGCATCACTGGAAAAAGCAAACCCTTGATGAGTTAGCCAATCCGCTTCCGACAATATTATGTCTGGGCCTGGTGCAGGTGAGGATGATGATACGGTTGCTGGTGTCGTTAACGGCTGTGAGGGAAAGTGACTGCCTTCGGCCACAGATTCAGAAGTGGACCTTGACGCCAGATGGCCTGCTGATGCAGTAGTACTTCTGCCAGTTCCTTCAATTTTCTGCTGCTCTTTTTCGAACCGAGTAGCTGACAGAGCTAGCCAATGTTTGTACTTTGAAACATCTGCTTCATTAAAAGGAATGAATGCTTTGCTGGCCAGTGCCTTTTTGTACAGTGGATCCAGAATAGTGGCACATATGTAATGTTGTTCTGTATGTATTTTTTTAAGCCTTTCATTGTCAACTAGGCGGCTTATTAATCTCTTCACCAACTGATATGCATCTTGCTTTTCAGCATCATTTCAGAACGTTGAAGACACCGCCTTCAGTTGGTGCTCTAGGATGCGCAACAATGGGATATCTTTGCCTAAAGTACAGTCCTCCCTGCTGACTTCACGTGTGAAGACCTCAAAAGGAAGAAGCATGTCTGTTAGGCTTTTAACTAGCTTCCATTCCTCCAACTCTAGCCCCATGTCTTTCATAGTAGAACCCCGTTGAAATACATACTCATTGATTACAATGCACTGCTCAGACAGACGCTCAAGCATGTAGAATGTTGAGTTCCAACGTGTTACCACCTCCTGGATGAGTCCTCTGACTGGCAGTCTACGTTCACGTTGCATGTTCCTTAGCTGCTTCTGGGCCTTAAAAGAATGGCTGAAATGTGTGGAGATTCTTCGGCAGGTGGTCAGTATCTTGCTGACTGTGTTTTCTTTTTTCAAGAAATCTAGCACAACAATGTTAATACTGTGTGCCAAACACGGCACTCTGAAATAGTCTCCATCATGCATGGCCTTAACTATATTACTGCCATTATCCGTGGAAACATAACCAATCATGAGCTTTGTTGGATGCAGCCGTTCATAGACCTTACTCTGAAACTCATCCAAAAGGTTTTGTGCAGTATGAAATTTCTCCATGGCAAACATGGCTACTGTTGCATGTTTCCGAGTAGCTTGAAAAACTGTGTCCGGGTCAACACCTGCATATAACTTGTCTCTAACCCCTGCAAAAGAGACCCAGTGTGCAGTGATGCACATGTTATCAAGGGCTTGGCAACTGGTCCACATGTCTGTTGTCAGGTGGATAGTGTGAACAACACTCTTCTGCAAAGCTGCCCCAATCACCTCTAGCACATCTTGATGTAGTGCTGGAACCGCAACTCTGGCAAATGGTGGTCTGGACCGTTTTACGTGATGATGATGATGATGCATACCTATTCAACCCAGTTAGGCTCATTGATGTACTTTTTTGCATTGGTGTCTCTCCCAGACTCTTAGTGTGCCTCATACATGTTGCTGGGGTAGAGGGTGTCAGCGCTACCACTGCAGTGCTGCTGCCAGTGGTACTGGGTGTACCAGAAAAAATGTCTGTTGCTTCTTCACTTCCCCCTGCACGATCAGCCCCTCGTCATCATCATCAGATGCAATATGAATGGATACATTTGGATTTGTTGTACTTTTGTATTCCCTAGGACCGCCTCCCAAATGATAGTGTGGTGTTTTTGGAGATGACCTATCTGGCCTCCGGTACCATAGTTGGTACCAAGCTTACCCTGACTAACTACAGTTTTACAGATCGAACAAACAATCATGTATTCCCTCCTTTTTGCTAACACTAAAGAAGTCCCAAACTGGGGACTGGAGATGTCTGCTGGTGGTGGAGGTGCTACTTTCAATGCCAAATTAAGTGGAGGATGGGCGTGGCTGAATTTGACTCTGTTGTGCACTTACAGCACCTCTACTTGAGGTAATGGAGGTCGAACTGGATGGAGGTCCCTGCCAGCCCTTCTGACGAGAAAATATGGAAGCTGTAGGTTCTGTTGGTGTAGTAGTTAACTGCGTTGGTGGTGGTACCAGTGCCACGCTGCCCACATCCCGCTCAGCAGCAATTCGGGATAGGGTAAAAATGTTTGTCTGCTGCCTGACCGCTGGGGCTGGAGTGATGACTGTGATGACTGGGGATCTGGAAGACAATGGATCATCATCAGGAGGAGTGGCTTCCTAGGATGATACCTCCACTTGAATCTCGATTTCCTGATGTGCCCCTACTTCTGGAGGAACAAGCATTGTGGGCAGTTGTGCCGCTCCATGCGCCTCTAGTTGCACCTCTCCTTGTGCCTCTCCTTGCGCCTCTCCTTGCACCAGGGCCGGACTGGCTACCGGGCAGTTGTGTGTGCTGCCGAGCAGGGAGATGATTTCTCCGTAGTGTGAGCTTATTTCGTTGATGGAGACCTGCGTGCGCTTTGAAATAAAAAAAGCAAAACGAATTTTGTTTTGCACACACAGGTCCCCATCAACGAAATCATCTCCCTGCTCGGCAGCACACACAACTGCCCAGTAGCCAGTCCGGCCCTGCCTTGCACCTCTCCTTGCGCCTCTGCTTGCGCCTCTCCTTGCGCAAGTACTTGCGCTTGTACTAGTTGCATCTGTGGTTGTCATTACGGCTGTAGTTGTTGAACACTCGTCAAATGAGTTGCACCCTGCATTGATTGGATGCTACTTTCTTGCGATGAGCCAACATCACTGGTCGATGGTGATTGAGCAAATAAAGTGGCTGCCTCTGCAGCACTCATGGTCTTGGACCTAACTTGGCATGGTGGCACGGAGCCCAATGAAGCAGAGGTGCTGCTCCCAGCTTGGTCCCTGGCGGACCGTGCTGCTGCAGGCGTAGTTTTTTTTCTCCTGAAAAAGTGTCTGTGGGCACACCAGTCTCCTTGGTAAGTGGCGCCACTTGCTTCTTCTGCTCCTTCTTACTGGCAGTGGCACTGGCAACTTTCTTGGTAGAGGAGTTACGGCCACCTTTCTTTGGGCCCACCTTCTTCAGATGTCAGAACAGAAGGCCGCAGTTGTACGAGTTGCAGAGATGTCTGTGGCTGTAAAGGATACAAGTCGTTTCCGCAGGAGCGTCAGGAATGCGAAGTATAATCCACAGCCTTCCCCTGCAGCCTTCCGACTCTATCGAACACTAGAGCACAAGAGGCGGAACAGGGGAAAACAGGGAGACAAAACAAGGAAAGGTGGGGGTAACAATTGTGTGATGATGGTCTTCAGACTGGATGTTTCAGCTTTCTTGGGGGCTTGGCAACGAGGTAGACTGCAATGCAAAGGAGTGATATTCTTGAGACTGAATAGGACAATCACATTCACAATTATATGAAATATCCTTTCATACCTAGATTGATGTGTGTTAACGTCCCTGAATGGAAGAACCTCTGGTAAGGGATTTATCTGGAGCTGCAGTGAAGGAGGCAATATATACATAAGTCTAGTGTCTCTATGTTGCTGGTACTACAAGCTACGAAAATATGCTGCTCACTCTGATTTCTGTCTGAACATCCAAGAAACACACCCCAAAGGTTTGAGAGGATTCAATAACTCTGTTGCCAATATTCGTATTAGCTGGAGAAACATCTACAATAAACAAAACAGGATTTTACACACTACAACACAGTCTTTTGATAACAATATATATGTGCAGCGCAATAATGCGCTGTTACCGTGATTCTGGGACGTGCAGCTGTAGCCCGATCCACACTGGTCCACGCAAGATACCAAGTCCAAATACTTGATACTCCACAAGTGTAGTACCCCAAGGAATGCCGGGAGTAGGGACGGGCAGGGCATAAGAAAAATAATGAAGAGGAAAACCCTAACTGACTAATACTAATTCACCGAGGAAAACCCGGCCCCCAGCGGAGAGGAAACCCGGCTGACCAGCGGAGCTCCCCGGTGAGGGTAAATGAAGGGAGAAGGCTAGCCCGGCCTGTCAGCGGAGAACAAGCCCGGCTGACAAGCGGAGCAACAAGGAGGGCTTGCAGAAAGAAGAGGAATCCCGCCGGATGGCGGAGTAAAACCCGGCCGCCGGGCGGGACACCAAAAGAATGGGGAGGAAATAAGGCAAATGAAAAGTGACACGGTCCGTGTCACAAGGAACAAGCGCAGAGGCAAGGCGCTTGCTCAAAAACAAAGAGAGAGACCACGGAGGCTCGGAATGAACCCACAGAGCCGCGGACTCTCACGAACAATTAGTACACTAGTACTCAGGAACGGAAGTCAGGCACAGGAAGTCAGGCAACAAACGGACCCGACGGAGCTAGACGCAAGAACGTGAAGCGTCGCTCCCTGGGTCAAGAAATCTTAAGTAGTGCACCAATTAAAGGGACAGCGCACGGGGAAGGGGCTTGAGGCATGACAGTGGCCACACGTGACGTCACGTGACGTTGTGCTGCACACACCGCTGCAGTACTTCTTCCTGGCACTGATGAATGATGATCTATGAATGATGTGGTTCTCTTGTGCACCTAAAAGCAAAGGAAGCCAGAGGAACATCAGTTAAATAAACGTTGCATATGTCGTACTTCAATTAATATTTGCAACTAGGCATTTATTATTATTACAAACACCCAAAGACCCAAAATAAATATTGCAATTCTAATCAAAAAAGGATGTTTACATTAATATAAGAGAGACCACACAGAGAGAGTTGTTTCATGCACCACTGAGTACCCCTAGGCCTAATGGATGAAAGCAAGTCAAACTGGATGCAGGCCTGAGCACACTGCCTGGCTTCAAAATGGCCCCTTGACCCCCAGCCACATGGCCAGGCCCTTCCTAGAACAGGCCTCAAAATGGCCCCCATCCACATACCCAGGCCCCAACACCACCCCAAAAAGTAAAAAAACACACACAAATCACCACAATCCAATGCCATCCATGCCCTCAATGATGTTTAAATTCAAGACACCCCAGAGAAAGACTTGGTCCATGCATCACTGAGTACCTCTGGGCCTAATGGATGAAAGCAAGTCAAACTGGGTGCAGGCCTGAGCACACTGCCTGGCTTCAAAATGGCCCCTTGACCCCCAGCCACATGGCCAGGCCCTGCCTGGACCAGGCCTCAAAATGGCCCCCACCCACATGGCCAGGCCCCAACACCACCCAAAAAGTCGAAAAACACACAAAAATCACCACAATCCAATGCCATCCATGCCCTCAATGATGTTTAAATTCAAGACACCCCACAGAAAGACTTTGTCCATGCACCACCGAGTACCCCTGGGCCTAATGAATGAAAGCAAGCCAAACTGGGTGCAGGCCTGTGCACACTGCCTGGCTTCAAAATGGCCCCTTGACCACCAGCCACATGGCCAGGCCTTGCCTGGACCAGGCCTTAAAATGGCCCCCACCAACATGGCCAGGCCCAACACCACCCCAAAAAGTCAGAAAACTCACAAAAAGCACCACAATCCAATGCCACCCATGCCCTCAATGATGTTTAAATTCAAGACACCCCACAGAAAGACTTGGTCCATGGACCACTCACTACCCCTGGGCCTACTGGCTAGTGTGGCTTTATAGGCACTCCAAAATAAAAAAAAAGAAATCCACATATAAAAGTGAGCTACAATTCCATAACAGAAATGAGATTTAAGTTCAACAAAACTCACAGAAACAGTTGTATTATGCACCCATGACTAACCCTGGGCCTACTGGATACTGTGGCTACGCACAATATATTTTTTTAAAGTTGTGAAAAAGTTTTCAAATTTTTGTTGCAGCAACTGCAATGCCATTCGAAGCTAGTGTCCCCCTTCCCTGGGGTGGTGCTCGCTCAGCGGCTGGTCTGCCGCTTTAATATCAAAGCTCAGTGGGGTGACCAAAACGAGCAGCACTCGCTCACGACATGGGTGTCCCCAGTAAAGGCAATTTATTGGAATGCACAGCTTGATTACTCTGTTGTTACAAGCATACGGCTGCCGCTGGACGCGTTTCGTATTTTAACTTACTCAGAGGCACAGCAGTCGAAGGAAGCACCGGGCCACATCCGCCTTCGATAACCCCCTTCACACGTTGATATGCAGCTGCTCTCAATGAGTCAATGCGCCATGATCTGTGGGAGATGTAGTCCGTCTCTTATAAGTATGGGCGAAATTTGCTGTGATTTTGCGCGAAATGGCAAAAGAATCCGCGAGTTCGTGAATTTTCCCGCGAACTCGCGGATTTTTTTGCCATTTGCACAAATATGTGACCACGTGTGCCTGTAACTTTGCCAGCGCGCCAAAAGGCGCCGAGGTCCCTTGAGTGAGCTGGCCATTATAGTGGGGACGGGCGAAAAGACATTTCATACCGCTAGTTTGTGGTGGACTGGGCCAAACGGGCAGGTCTTCTATGCATGTTCACATGCATCTTGTTTATAAAGGGTCAGAGACCGAGCAGAGCAGCAGGTGAGGAGAAAGCAGCCTCCTGGTCAGAGGAGCTACACGGGGATGGCACTCGGGAAACTCTTGGATGCAAAAATGCGTTTGGCACAGGACCCCAGAATCCTTCAGATGTCCGAGATAGCTCTGCTGCGCGTTTTGGTACAAAGCCATTCTGATCCTGCTCAGTGGGTTCAGGCGCATGCAGCTGCTGCTGCTGGGCAATGTCCCATCTCATACTAAACTGCCCCGTACAGGCATATGCTGGCGCTGCGCAGTAGGGTGCAGTGGCATGCGGGTGCTGCACGCCAGGTACATGCACATACCGGTGCCAGGTGTTTATTGGTGCTGTGTAGCAAGTTATTACTTTACTTTTTGACTGCACCAGACTGTGGTACCACCTACACGGATCAGGAGCATCCGTGCACCAGGCTTCAAGGTTCAAGAGCATAATGGTGCTGTGCGGTACGGGTATAAATGTACTGGGGGCAGGGGGGCACTTAGCACAATGTGTGCTCAAACCCAGAGGGCTCCCAGGCAATTGAGCACAAATGATTTTCACACTGAGAGGGCTACGGGGCAGTTCAGCAGCGCAGGGGCTCACACCCAGTAGGCCCCGGGGCAGTTCAGTAGCGCGGGGGCTCACACCCACAGGGCTCCCAGCTGTTTAGCAGCACCACCCTCTGGTTCATCACTGCCACCCTCTGGTTCACCACTGCCACCCTGTGGTTCATCACTACCACCCTCTGGTTCGTCACAGCTCCCTATGGTTCACCACTGCCACCATCTGGTTCACCACGTCACCCCTGGTTCATCACAGTACCCTCTGGTTCACCACTGCCACCCTCTGGTTCATCACTGCCACCCTCCGGTTCACCTCTGCCACCCTCTGGTTCATCACTGCCACCCTCTGGTTCACAACTGCCACCCTCTGATTTTGCGGAGTTTTCTGCAATTACGCGAGATTTTCGGATCGCAAAATTGCAGAAAATCCACAAATTCCACGAGCGGAACGAATTTTCCCCCATACTTAGTCTCTTACTTCCTTAAATAGTTGCCAGATTCTCAGCTCTTCTTGAGACCCAAGGAATTCAAGCTGTGCTCAATCCATGCACCGTGTTCCACTTCAATCCACGCACATTCAAAACTAGTGGCCCTCTTCCATGCGCTGTGTTCCAGTTCAAGCACCGCACAATAAGGCTAGGGTCCCCCTTCCATGGAGTGTTGCTCGCTCAGCGGCTGGTCTGCCACGTTAATATCAAAGCTCAGTTGGATGACCAAAATGAGTATCACTCGCACACAACACTCTTTTCACCAGTAAAAGCAATTATTGGTATGCACAGCTTGATTCCTCTGTTGTTACAAGCATACGGCTGCCACCTGACGCGTTTCATATTTTAACTTCCTCAGAGGCACAGCAGTCGAAGGAAGCACCGGGCCACATCCGCCTTCTATAATCCCATCGCTCGATGATATGCAGCTGCTCTCAATGAGTCAATGCGCCATGGTCTGTAGGAGATGTAGTCTGTCTCTTACTTCCTTAAATGTTTCCAGATTCTCAGCTCCTCATGAGCCCCAAGAAATTCAAGTTGCGCTGAATCAATGCGCCGTGCTCCACTTCATGCCCCGCACATTTGAAGCATTGACTCATTGAGAGCAGCTGCATATCGGCGTGCGATGGGATTATAGAAGGCAGTTGTGGCCCAATGCTTCCTTCGACTGCAGTCCCTCTAAAGAAATTAAAATACGAAACACGTCAGGCGGCAACCATATGCTTGTAACAAAAGAGGAATCAATTTGTGCATACCAATAAATTGCTTTTACTGCGGAAAAGCATGTCGTGTGTGAGTTCTTCTCGTTTTGGTCACCCCACTGAGCTTTGATATATATATATATATATATATATATATATATATATATTACCTACTGGCGGTCGCCAGTAGGTATATATAGTTAGGATTTTTTCTCTATGGGTTTTTTGAAAATTCTATGTCTAATAACTTTGGCGTTTGTGGACGGAATCGGCTGAAATTTTCAGGAAAATGGCACATTTTGTTTCTGAGCAGCCCTTGAAAATTTGGGGGGGGTTCGTCCAGTGGGGGCCGAGAAAAAAGGGGGGTCCCAAAACGTGTTTTTAACATTGAGTTTTCCATAGGGCGGTTGGCCTCACTTTTAGCCCGAACGGCTGAATGGATTTGCACGAAACTTGGCAAAATTGTAGGGACTGGTAGCCCGATGTGCCTTTTGTAGGTCTCAATATATGTGCTCCAGTGGATTTTGAGAAATTAACGTTTAAAAAAAGATATATATCTGTAACAGCGGACCGGTTAGCGCTCTGGTTCGCGGACTTTTCGCGCAACGGAGCTTTGTGAAGCGAAGCTGATTGGTTCTCCGGCGTCTGTCAACATTCCAAACAGTCCGTAGCGGCCGCCATCTTGTCTCTCGGTAGGATCGAGAGACAAGAGGAGGTCAAAACAAAGGGGGAAATAACTATAAGGGGGCATAGTAGATCCTCGCTGACCCCCTAGGTTTGATGTGGAGGTTTTAAAAGGGCCCCGCGGGGCAAAAAAAAATAATAAAAATAATAATTGAACGGCTGAATGGATTTGCACGAAACTTGGCAAAATATTAGGGACTGGTAGCCCGATGTGCCTTTGCTAGGTCTCAATATATGTGCTCCAGTGGATTTTGAGAAATTAACGTTCAAAAAAAGATATATATCTGTAACAGCGCTCCGCTTCGCGTAACGGAGGTTTGCGAAGCTGATTGGTCATTCTGTCACTGGGCTATAGTTGGGCTACATCTGGCTGATATTTGGGCTACATTTGTTTTTTTGTGTGTCTGGCGGCCATCTTTGGGCTACATTGGGCTACATTGGGCTTCATTGGGCTACATTCGGCTAATTAGCAAATAGCTCATCGCAAACTAGGAATGGTAAAGAATCGCTATTTATTCCTTAAAGTTCGCTATTTAGGAAATGCAAATAACTTTTATGATACATATGGCGGTTCATCTCTAACAAGATAAGAAGCATAGGGATAGATTTATGATGACTGGCGCATCACCAGGGATGTGTTAGTCATTCTGTGCCGCTGTTCCGTCACCTATGGTGTGCTGCATTTACAATGCGGCGCATCATGGGGCAAAAACAGCACAGATGCGTGATGTATCTGTGCCGTAAAGGTGGCGCATTGCTGGAGTTGTATCGCAAGTGTGATGAAGCTCCAGCAAGGGTCGGGGGTGCCCCTGTCGCAGGGTTTCTGTTCTCACACAGAACTGTGGACAGAGGATTGGAACCTCGGCGAATTAGGGTGTCCCAAAACTCACGTTAGTAATCAAAAACTATTTAGCAAGCTAGGTACAGTGTCACATTGGATATAACAAACTCTCAATGTTTAGACAATCCAGAATATGAACTTATAGTACCTCAGGATACGTGGAACTCATGAACAGTCGGTCGTTATATATTTCTTAGAAACCAGAACATGGAGTTAAGAAGAACACATGTGTATTTGAAATGTTTATTTACTAATGCCGTCTTCTCAGGCGTAGTACCTTAGATAATAAAAGTACACATATTATCAGTAGCAAAATTACCAGCATAGTTACTAGTACATAAAAAGTGAATGGTGATAGTATGTTAACATGCTGTAAATGAATAAGAGTTAGCAACACTTATAAGCAGCCGCGGGCCGTGGAGGGAGTTACGGTGAGGCAGGGAGGCGGGGAGGGGGAGAAGCAGGGTGGAGAATACAAGTACACATATTATCAGTAGCAAAATTACCAGCATAGTTACTAGTACATAAAAAGCGAATGGTGACAGTATGTTAACATGCTGTAAATGAATAAGAGTTAGCAACACTTATAAGCAGCCGCGGGCCGTGGAGGGAGTTACGGTGGGGCAGGGAGGCGGGGAGGGGGAGGGGCAAGGTAGAGAGGGCTCCACCCTGCTTCTCCCCCTCCCCGCCTCCCTGCCCCATCGTAACTCCCTCCACGGCCCGCGGCTGCTTATATCTCACCCTCCCTAATACACATATTATATTATTTGCTAAGAAGGTCTCTTTGTGTTGGTTTAGGGCGTGTCCATACTTTAGTGTCTTAGATTTGAAGGAATCACATCAGCATACACCAGCTCTCTCTTCATGTGAACCGCATCAACTGTTGTGTATGTGTGTTCGGCAAAGCAATATAAAACCCGCCTCATGCCCAGAATTGGCAGAAGTTGCACTTATGTTATGAGTATGAAGTCGTGGAGATCAGACCTCATAACAATTCTGTATCGTGTTGTTCTTGAAACTTTAGCACTCGCTGTACAGATATAGTTTAACAAGTAAAGCAGATAGTAGACCAATAACATATTATTCTCATGTAAACCACGATGAACTACTAGGTGGAAAGCTAAAGCAACAACTAAGTGTCGTGTGCAGAAGTTGCAAAAAAGGAAAAATGGCGTTTAAACCGGTAATGAGCCCATGCTAACTTAACACGGTGTAAAGATATCCAGGACCTAGATGACACCTCCTCATGATCCGGAAACGAACTGAATAAGATAATAGAAGTGCCATCTCATGAGAGCAGATTGCAAGTTTATATGTGGACGGTCCGCAAGGTAAAGCATTAAAAACTAGGAAAATTCAATGCTAAAGAAAAATAAAACAGCCAAGTACTTTATCGAGTCTTAAGCCAATAGGCAAGGTAAATAATAAAAACTTGACAAATAAGTCAATGAATTGTCAATGAAATGCTAGTACTCAGCATATCAAACATGAAAAAGGTCTATGACATAACTGTGTATGCAAAATAAGCTGCAACAGCCTCCAATAGGAAGTCACCGTCTTCATCCGAAAACAGTTCAGCCATCCAATTTAAAAGCGGAAAAGAACATACGTGCTCTCCCAGCACCGGATCCTCTATCACCATCAGAGGACAGCTCGGTGGGTTTTCAAGAAAGCTGTGTTCCAAGAAAGACTGTGCTGCCGCCAGTAAATTCCAGGGACCAAGTAGTCCATGCATCAATGCCACAGCCATAATCCTTTCGCCAGGACAAATCAACTCGTGAGTAATGATAGGAGTCATCAGCTGATTAAAGTCGACGTCAGGAGAAAACGGTCCGCAGAGACACAAATCAATGGCCCAATCGAAATCACAGGTCAGGCAGTGAAATACAGGCTGGACACAGGTGAAGTAGGAGAACCGAAAAGATAATCCATATGCCGTGCTTAATATCGCCAACGGCATTGTGCCATAATATTCTAGCATGCGATTGCGGAACAGTGTCAGCAGCTGCAGGGTCGGAGGTTGCATAGGAGGGACATCCATATTTAAAAATGTAAAAAAGCACAAGAGCGTCCGCTGGTAATGCAAGTAAAAATGCAATCCACGAACCAGAGTGGAGAAAATGGAATGAAAGGGAGCAGGGATGACTCCAAAGATTTTCTCAAATGAAGTCACGAGACCACTGGTAACAACTTTAAAAAAGTGTGCCAGGGATTTTGTGGAGGATGCGTTAAAGATAGTCGGAAACATGTTGCTGAAATTGAAAGGCAAACCTGTGTACGGGTGTTCGCTATGTGAAGTACGAAAGTTTCACGGGCCGAACTCAAGGCCACCTCTCTCTGAGACAAAAGAGCTCTTATTCTTGTCATGCCGTTGAAACGTGTCCCAAGGTTGGTATTTGTGGCCAGATTGAAAACTCCCTATGTTCATGTGTGGGAGGAAATAGAACATTTCTGCAGCAAATAACCCGTTCACTTACTGTTACGATAAAAGGAATACTTTTTAATTAACTCAGAACAATCTTCATTATTGAGCATCAAATAACTACCATTTTCCAACAACTTGAACGTGGGGATGATAGCAGGAACTGGCGTGCCTTGCAACACGCAAGCCATATTTGGTCGGTGTTTGTTGCATGAATCGTGTAACTGTATGTGCCTACACATTAGTGAATGATCTGGCGTCTCAGTGCATTCCTCTCCATTCAGATAAACTTCTTGATCATCTTTGAAACATCTGTATGTGTATGGAAGCGACCAGACCTCATGAACAAAAGCACTACCTAAAGGTTCATAAAGACCTATTGGTATATATTTCATACAATTTGAAAACTTATATAAAGCAAAAGGCAGCGTTATTAAACCGTGGATAAGGCATGTTGCCAAAAAACCCGCAATCCTCTGCTGATGATGTCACTGAGCATGTCATGAATGATGTAATATGTGACATCATCAGTAGTGGATTATGGGTAATAGTATCTCTAGTTTACTCCCCTATAGCTGTCTTTCTTTTAACATAAGTGTGTGTTTCCTTCCCTTATACTTACTGTTTTTGGTTCGCTTCCAGTTCGCGTACCAGCGAGCGAACTAGGAAGCGAACTAAGAGAAATAGAGGTTGGCACAGTTCCAAATATTGTACCAATTTTTTAATAACGGGGAGGTAGTTCTGAAAAGAACTTTTTTATTTTTATTTTTCTGAACATTTTTTTACTGTTTTTGAATTTTTCGGAACAGTTTTATATTTTTTTGGGTTTTTCTTGGAGGGGGCAATGAAAACGATTCATTGTAAAGGGCTCAACAGGAGCAACAAAACAAAAAAAAGAAGTATTTATTATTTTGGGCGTTTCGGACAAACTTGCATATGATAGTCAATAGCTCTGTTGATCAGAGTGATGCTTCTTTCTCCGTAGGAAATGAATCCATCGCAAAATACGCAGGTGTGTTTTACTTCACCAAATCTCATTTGTATATTTGGCACCATCTCCCTGCCCTCTGGTCCCGTTACTTCCGGTACAACAGATCTTCTGGCCATAATAGGGAGATTATCTAGGTCGTTCCGAAACTGTGCAGCACTGTAGTTGTTAGGATGCCACCTAGTCATATGGCGATGCATTGTGTAGTTTCCGAAACTGTATTTTTTGTCGGTCCCTCTGGACAGTCTATCTTGACATATAAGGCAAGTTACGTATCTTGCATTTACTTTTTTCTGACCTTTGGGAATTTTAAAAAATTGCCAAATGAAGTTTTCTTTCCGGTGAGACGTCTTGGGCTGCTCAGGCAAAAACTGCCTCTCTTCGTGCTCGTCCTCCTGTTCCTCTTCTTCTTCTTCTTGTTGAATTACAACTTGAGCAGGTGGTCCACTCTTCCTTGGATGTGGTGGAGGTGGTGGGGAAGCACCAGCTGAAGCTACTAAAGAAGCCATTGCTCAGTGATCACAAAGGGTCTTTCTCTCACAATGATGAAAGTCAGAGTGAGGAAAGAAGGAGGGATTTTCATCATTTGGGAAAAACAAGAGTTCTCAACCAATCAAAAGTGTTCATTTTAGATTATATGACCTAGTCTTACATCATTAGGAAACCAAAAGTGAAATGAACCAATGAAAAGTGTTATTACCAAGTCACATGACTTGCTGTGTTTACGTTAAGCGCTTTGCAGGGCCTCCCGGTTTGCTTCCAGAAACCTGCGCTTTGGCACTCGCTTCGCGTACCAGTTTGCTAACGTAGCACGTCATATGACGTATCAAGCGACAACGTGGAACGTCATGCGGACGGGAGGCGTCACGATGTTGTTTTCTAACGCGGCACTTGCGGTAAAGAAACGTTTACCGGCTCGCGGTCTATTTCGCGGCATCAAGGTCAGCTAACGGGAAGCTTCCCGATTCGCGAAGCGGGAACGAAGAAAAAAAAATATTTTTAAAAAAAATTATTCATAAACATATAAAATATATTTTTGGATTTAAAGAAGAATACATTTTACAGCTACAGATATTAGCTGTTAAAAAACCAATGAAATTCACGGAAAAAAACATAGGTTATAGACCATATATAGTTAGGAATTAGCATTTACAAAACCTTGAAAATTCACTGAAAAAACCATAGGTTATAGACCATATATAGTTAGGAAATAGCATTTAGAAAACCTTATTTTACTCACACAAAACCATTGAAATTCCATATATAGTTAGTTGCACTAACTATATATTGCGCACCCGCAATCCACTGCTGATGATGTCACATATTACATCATTCATGACATGGTCAGTGACATCACTGATGACATCACTGATGACATCTCAAATGACATCACTGATGACATCATCCAGTGACTGTGTGTTTCTGAAAAGTTTAAATATGTTTTACATATTGAAGAATGAGTAGATGTAGAAGTGTCTGGATGAAGGATTTAGTAGGTGCGTGACTGACTGTATGAGTGAGTGATTAAATGTGTCTCACTGAGTGCATGAGTTAGTGACTAAACTGTCTTAATTTGTGCATCATTATGTCTGTTGTTCTGTAAACTGCTGCATGTGTTGGTCAGTAGCTATATGAGTAACTATATGGGTTATTGATTGATTGCCCAAGTATTTGTATGGGAGACTGAGTATGTGTGTGGCTGGCTGGGAGGTGTGTGACTCTGTGCAGATCAATGTGTACTTGTATCAATGATTCTATAAGAAAGTAAGTATGTGTTAGTATATGTTTGAAAACGTAAGGTGCTCTATGTTTAACTGTATAGACAAGAAATGGAAGTGTGATTGATTCTTTACAGGACTGACTAGGTGTGTGAGTAACTCCATGGATGAGTGGCAGAGTGTGAGTGTCTGTATAGGTGTATGAGTGCATATGATTGTGTTGTAAACATGAGTGATTGTATGTATGAATGATTGTATGGGTGAATGAGTGAATGTGTGTGTAGACGTAGGAATCAGTGAGTACGTATGTAGTGACTAGTATTGGTGTGTCAATGGTTTCAAAAATTATACTCTGTTTTTAACACTGGGTGAAACAGAGGTTATATTAAAATGTGAGGAGATGCATTGTATTGTCACATGAATGATATCATCAGTGATGTGATCATTGATGTCAAGTGAGATGTCATCAGTGATGTCATTTGAGATGTCATCAGTGATGTCATCAGTGATGTCACTGACCATGTCATGAATGATGTAATATGTGACATCATCAGCAGTGGATTGCGGGTGCGCAATATATAGTTAGTGCAACTAACTATATATGGAATTTCAATGGTTTTGTGTGAGTAAAATAAGGTTTTCTAAATGCTATTTCCTAACTATATATGGTCTATAACCTATGGTTTTTTCAGTGAATTTTCAAGGTTTTGTAAATGCTAATTCCTAACTATATATGGTCTATAACCTATGTTTTTTTCTGTGAATATATATATATATATATATATATATATATATATATATATATATATATATTCACTGAAAAAACCATAGGTTATAGACCATATATAGTTAGGAATTAGCATTTAAAAAACCTTATTTTACTCACACAAAACCATTGAAATTCCATATATAGTTAGTTGCACTAACTATATATTGCGCACCCGCAATCCACTGCTGATGATGTCACATATTACATCATTCATGACATGGTCAGTGACATCACTGATGACAACATCCAGTGACTATGTTTCTGTAAAGTTAAAATATGTCTTACATATTGAAGAATGAGTGGATGTATAAGTGTCTGGACGAAGGATTTAGTAGGTGCATGACTGAATGTATGAGTGAGTGATTAAATGTGTCTCACTGAGTGCATGGGTTAGTGACTAAACTGTCTTAATTTGTGCATCATTATGTCTGTTGTTCTGTAAACTGCTGCATGTGTTGATCAGTAGCTATATGAGTAACTATATGGGTTATTGATTGATTGCCCAAGTATTTGCATGGGAGACTGAGTGTGTGTGTGGCTGGATGGGAGGTGTGTGACTCTGTACAGATCAATGTGTACTTGTATCAATGATTGTATAAGAGAGTAAGTATGTGTTAGTATATGGTTGAAAACGTAAGGTGCTCTATGTTTAACTGTATAGAGTAGAAAATGGAAGTGTGATTGATTCTTTACAGGACTGACTAGGTGTGTGAGTAACTCCATGGATGAGTGGCAGAGTGTGAGTGTCTGTATAGGTGTATGAGTGCATATGATTGTGTTGTAAACATGAGTGATTGTATGTATGAATGATTGTATGGGTGAATGAGTGAATGTGTGTGTAGACGTAGGAATCAGTGAGTACGTATGTAGTAACTAGTATTGGTGTGTCAATGGTTTCAAAAATTATACTCTGTTTTTAACACTGGGTGAAACAGAGGTTATATTAAAATGTGAGGAGATGCATTGTATTGTCACATGAATGATATCATCAGTGATGTGGTCATTGATGTCAAATGAGATGTCATCAGTGATGTCATTTGAGATGTCATCAGTGATGTCATCAGTGATGTCACTGACCATGTCATGAATGATGTAATATGTGACATCATCAGCAGTGGATTGCGGGTGCGCAATATATAGTTAGTGCAACTAACTATATATGGAATTTCAATGGTTTTGTGTGAGTAAAATAAGGTTTTTTAAATGCTAATTCCTAACTATATATGGTCTATAACCTATGGTTTTTTCAGTGAATTTTCAAGGTTTTGTAAATGCTAATTCCTAACTATATATGGTCTATAACCTATGGTTTTTTCAGTGAATTTCAATGGTTTTTTAATAGCAAATATCATAAGCTGTCGAATGTCAAGTACGTGGTAAGAATTTTTTTTTTCGTGTTTATGCACACTGATCTGCTTTGATTGCTGCCCCCCACCCCTCATTTCTATTAGGAGTACTCTCTCTTTGCAGATAGTGAAGGGTAGTTAACGCAGCCCTTTCCCCCTTTGTAATCCGTCGTGCCTGCTTCTCTCTCCATTTGATTGATTGTTCTCTTTGGTTCATTCTCTATTTACAAACAAGCACAGAGTCGCAATACTCTGTTTAGTCTTTGCAGATAGCGAAAAATCGTGTAAAAAAACAAAAGGAATCGAGCAAAATCAGTAGGCCACTAATGGGATCTCTTTTTGACCTCGCTAAAATAGAAACATTAGGAACAACCTGTTGAAAATAGCAATGCGTATGTACATAAGCGGCGTTCATTTGTGTTCACAGTACCCCTTGTTGATTGTTTCAATCGAGCATTGAATTGTTCGATGTTAATTCTCTTAAGGATCTTCTCTACCTGCAAACGAGGAAGAATAGGAATATTCTCTCTCCCTTTGCAGATAGTGAAGGGTAGGTAACGCAAGCCTTTAACACGTCGTACCTATTTCATTCCTCATTGATTGATTGATTGTCCGAACATTGACTGTTTGGGAATTAGTTCTTTTTGGAGGTATTCCCTGTTTGCAAATAAACGTAGGAAAATCTTTGCAAGTAGTGAAAGGGTACGTAATGCGGACCTTTCTCCCCCGTTGTAATCTATCATGCCTATCCCCACTGATTGATGCACCTGTTTCACCCGGACCATTTACTAGACATACGTCATCTGGCCCGACCAGAGAGCACCCCTAGTGAAAAGGACATATGCAATAATAACGAAGTGATCACTGTATCCTGTTAACAGAAACTTTAGCATGAAACAACCTGGAAAGAAAAGAATAGGAAAACGAAAATCAGTAGGCCACTGATGAACATGAACTTTTATTAAACAACGAACAAAGAAACGATAACATAACGTAATGATAAAACCTATTAATGTCCTAGAAACAAGAAAACGTTAAAATATGCCAGTGGTGAGAGACCAGAAAAACAGTAAGAGAAACCAAATCACCCCTCGCTGTCCCACCGCCTGCCACGCCAAAAAAATCGATAGACTAGGGAAAATGCAAGTCAGTAGAACATCCGCCCCCACTCTGGAAACTTCCAAGGTGGGGCAGGGTTCCGGCTACGCCCAGCCGGGAGCAGCCCATATAAGGCAGGTCCTGCTGCCACGCCTCGGCCAGGAGATCCTAACGTAGGGTGTAGCCGGAGGAGAGGCCGAGACCAACGGGACCCGGCCAGGGGATTGCCTTTACAACGCTGAACAGTTGCAGGGGGGGGGGAATGTCTCCTCGACCCTCCCCTCTCTCTCCCAGTCCGGCCGCGGTGGCCCTTGAGAGTTGCAGGTAGTCCCGCCACATGCTCTTCCGGTCCGGCCACCAACGGTCGGGGGGCCGAGGCCGACGGAATCCGGCTGCAGCCGATAAACCAAGAAACCCGTTCATGGGGCCAGAGCCAGGGGCGTCCGGCCGACATCCACCGGAAGCCCGGCCCGAAGACGGACGGGACACTTCTTTCTTTTATAATGGCTGCGACAACACTGGGGGGGGATGTCTTGCACATGCCTCCGACCCCCCCCTCGTCCTCATCGCCTGGTCCGGCCATAACAAATCTCAAGCGAGACGCCGTGGGGTGCACTGGGAGGGAGAGACGGTGCGAACAGGCCTCTCCCGCCTCCCCAGTGTAGGCTTCCCAGCTGCACCCTCAGCGGTCCAGGCGCCCGGAAAAGAGTTCTTCCACTGTGGCCATGCTGCAACGTCTCGCCCGGCAGGGTGGAGCCCGTCCGTTCATTTGACCCCGCGATCGCCAGTAGCTACCGAACTCTCAAAATGGCGGTCGACCTGGCAAGAGCGGGCCCAGCATAAAGAAATGGCCCGGTCACTGGTTGACTCCACCACCGTAGTCCTCCACGACCTTGAAGATTCTAGAGGAGCCGCGGGAGTCTCCCACCCCCGATGGGGAATGACTGCCATGATCACCCGTGGAGTGACGAAACTGTATCCGCGGGACGTCGGCGCCAGCCTCACTTTGAATTACTAGAATCCTGCAGACCTCACTTCCGGTGAAAGCACAGTGTGACCCGGTAGGAAAAATTGTTGCACCCCCTCCCCTTTTTGACTGATAGTTCAAACCACCGATCCTTTCCTTTGCCCTTTTAACGGAACTTTGGACTGCCTCCCCCTCTTTTACATTTTCTAGAGAAAACAAAACATTAACCACTACATTAGCATAGCAGTTGACACCAGAACTGTTTTCAAATTGAAAACCAACAACATCTTCAACAGAATCCTTTTTGTTTCTGCTGTGACCCTGCTCCAGCACAGGCATTGTCCCCAGCAGTAATTCTGCAATGCCGGTAAGAATAGCTGTGGTGCCTACTGGACTCACTCACCCCCGCGGCGCCCCACGCCGTTATTTGCTGGGCGGCAACTTGCTAGACATCACCTTCGTGACATCCAGATTTCAGCGCGTTCTGCTGCCTTGGAACTATTCGCACAACAGACCGCTACTGACAAGAATATTTCATTATTGGTGCTGTCAATTTCAATAAATCTATTGGATAATTCAAAATAAATTGCCACGGTCTCTTCGTTGTTTAAATGTTTTTACTGTTTTTGTTTTGTTGTATATATTTATATGTTATTAAAGTTTTATATTCCTACTACTTTGTTGGAGTGCTATATATTTTTTATGTGACACATAATTGTAAAAACTTTGATGTACAAAGAGTCATTCCTGGAATCTTCCGCTTCAGGCTCGGTCCCCTCCCCAATCACAATACAGGATAGTTTTCAGATAGTAGGAACACGTGTGGTGTGACGGATCTCATCGGGTGTGGGCCTTGATCTACTATAACTCCTTTGAAGAGGGGTGATTCTTTACAGCTGGGGCCATAAACTACATCTGCAGGGCTAGCTGATAGCCTGGACAATCGGACACAGAGGAAGAGGAGTGTCACAGGGTGCGGTAGTGAATAGGGCGAAAGGGAGGTGTCGGGCGGGCACAGTGTGATTCTCAGGGAAGAGCAGCGCAGATGGGGGGAGGTTTATTGCCCATGCATAAGACAGAGAGCGGGGGTGACCAGTGCCTGGGGAAGATGCTTGCGAGGGTGAGGAGCCATGCTACGAATCGACAGCGTGCAGAGAGTGGGTCTGGTCAAGACATCTAAAATGGCTGCCGTGCACGACAAAAGTGTGGCATTTCAAAAAAGGCAAGATGGCGCAGACAATGTTTTTCAACACTTCCTCATTTCCTTCGAATCGAACGTTAACAGACGTTGGGGCATATTACCAAAGTTAAGCGATATTTATCGCTAACGATGCTTACCAACCAATTTTTTACCACTAAGCATCGTCAGAAATTATCGAAGATAAACCTTACTATTATCAAGGTTTATCGCAAATGCGATAATAAACGGCCGCAATGCATGAATATCGCTAAAAACTCAGCGATATTCATGCATTACCGAGCTAATACTCTTAGCCATGTTATCCACCTCCCATTGGATAACATGGCTAAGAACTGCTCAGGGCAGGTGTTACTTTTTGGAGATATTCGCGCTTAGCGCGAATATCTCCAAAAGTTGGTAATAGGAGATAGATATCTTGCATGTTGTAATGCAAGTTATTGTGGTATATGGAACTCATACCATAATCTCTCAGGAAAGCAGAAACTGATCCTTTTGGGACCGCCTAAAAAGGCCTAGGGGGTGAGGAGTACTCTACTTTGCCCCCTTTTCACGTTCCGAACTATTTTATTTTACTCTCTTCTGTAATTACACAAAATACCAGCGATAAGATGCATCGGAGACACACAGTGAGAGAAAGGAGGCCGGAGATGAAGAAGACATGTCAAATACACATTGGAGATAATATAGTGGCAGAAGGGAAGTAAATATGAGTAAACTTACCATGTAACATAAAAATGTTGCACTCTATACTATAAGTCTCATTTTATACTACAATCACTTCGCTACAACCTCATAAATTAAAAATAAAAATAAATAATGTCTCAAACAATTTTTGATTTCTAAATATAAATTTATTCTTCAAAATTTTCTAAATTTGAAACAACTAGTAACATGTCCTCATCAGTAATTTCCTCTTCAATCATCTCATCTGGAATCTCCTCATTAAAAGTCTGCAATGATGATTCTTGTAACTCTATGGTCTCCAAACACTCGATAAATTCGCCATCAAGAGATTGATCAAAAAAATCATTCAAGTCATCTCCTCCTTCTGACAATATTTCATTATTGGTGCTGTCCATTTCAATCAATGTAGTGGAATCATTCAAGTCATCTCCTCGTGACAATATTTCATTATTGGTGCTCTCAATTTCAATCAATGTAGTGGAATCATTCAAGTCATCTCCTCCTTGTGACAATATTTCATTATTGGTCCTGTCCATTTCAATCAATCTAATGGAATCATACAAGCCATCTCCTCCTTGTGACAATATTTCATTATTGGTGCTCTCAATTTCAATCAATGTAGTGGAATCATTCAAGTCATCTCCTTGTGACAATATTTCATTCTTGGTGCTGTCCATTTCAATCAATCTAATGGAATCATACAAGTCATGTCCTCCTTGTGACAATATTTCATTATTGGTGCTCTCAATTTCAATCAATGTAGTGGACAATTCAAAAGAAATTGCCACGGTCTCTTCATTGTGAGCCATTTTATTTTGAAATTGCTTGCTGTAAATTGCAGAAAAAAATAATCACTTTCATTTATCGTTTTTAGTAATACATAATATAAAACTAACTTCATCAAGTATTTAGTATAACAGAAGGACTGCAAATAAATAACAGAAAACATTTTTCAAATTATCTTCAAGTGTACAACATAGTTCCCCTTACAAATTAACAACTCACCTTTTTAAAAGTAGCAGAAGTGTTAGTACTGTGTAAATCAAACACCAGAAATTCACCACCAAAAATTCCTCACAAATGTACCTCAGACAGTAGTATCACAAAATGGCTGTGGTTTCCTCTCATTTGACATATATACATAACCAATTAACTTTCATCACACACAAATACAAAACCAAAGTAACATTTTAATTGGTTCTAAATTTCAACACTTTCAAATGTGTTTTCCCCATGCAATTTTCCATAGGACATTTACATACGTCTACAGCCTGAATGGCTGAACGGAATTACACCAAACTTGGCAAAATGGTACATCAAACCTAAGAGGTCAGGAAGGATCTACTATGCCCCCTTATGGTCATTTCCCCCTTCGCTTTGGCCTCCTCTTGTCTCTCAATCCTACCGAGAGACAAGATGGCGGCCGCTACGGACTGTTTGGAATGTTGACAGACGCCGGAGAACCAATCAGCTTCGCAAAGCTCCGTAACGCGAAAAGTACGCGAAGCGGAGCGCTGTTACAGATATATATCTTTTTTTGAACGTTAATTTCTCAAAATCCACTGGAGCACATATATTGAGACCTAGCAAAGGCACATCGGGCTACCAGTCCCTAATATTTTGCCAAGTTTCGTGCAAATCCATTCAGGTGTTCGATTATTATTATTATTATTTTTTTTTGCCCCGCGGGGCCCTTTTAAAACCTCCACATCAAACCTAGGGGGTCAGCGAGGATCTACTATTCCCCCTTATGGTCATTTGCCCCTTCGCTTTGGCCTCCTCTTGTCTCTCGATCCTACCGAGAGACAAGATGGCGGCCGCTACGGACTGTTTGGAATGTTGACAGACGCCGGAGAACCAATCAGCTTCGCTTCACAAAGCTCCGTTGCGCGAAAAGTACGCGTCCTAGGACGCTGCCCGGTCCGCTGTTACAGATATATATCTTTTTTTAAACGTTAATTTCTCAAAATCCACTGGAGCACATATATTGAGACCTACAAAAGGCACATCGGGCTACCAGTCCCTACAATTTTGCCAAGTTTCGTGCAAATCCATTCAGCCGTTCGGGCTAAAAGTGAGGCCAACCGCCCTATGGAAAACTCAATGTTAAAAACACGTTTTGGGACCCCCCTTTTTTCTCGGCCCCCCCTTGACGAACCCCCCCCAAATTTTCAAGGGCTGCTCAGAAACAAAATGTGCCATTTTCCTGAAAATTTCAGCCAATTCCGTCCACAAACGCCAAAGTTATTAGACATAGAATTTTCAAAAAACCCATAGAGAAAAAATCCTAACTATATATACCTACTGGCGACCGCCAGTAGGTAATATATATATATATATATATATATATATATATTACCTACTGGCGGTCGCCAGTAGGTAGTTACAGTTAGGACCTACTTTCCAAATGAAATCCACAACATTCTATTTGGAATAACTTTGGCGCCTGTAGACGAATCTTCACGAATATCTCCAAGAAACTGGCCTGCTCAGTTCCGATCCTTCCCTGAAAGTTTGGGGGTGATTCGTCAAGTGGGGGCTAAGAAAAAAGGGTGGTCCCAAAACGTGTTTTCCCCATGCAATTTTTCATAGGGACCTTTAGCCAGGGCTACAGCCAAAACGGCTGAACGGAATTACACCAAATTTGGTAGAGAGGTAGAGTTTGGTTCACAAATTGTGCATTTTGTTAAATGTTGTAAATCCGTTCAGGAGGTCCTGAGAAAATCAAAAGTAAAGTCATAGCAATATCTAGAGACGAAGTAAGGTACGCTACTGAAATCCGTACAATTACAAGCATGAGCTGCATGCTGATTGGATGTCAACTGTCTGCCAACACTCCAAACTAGGAAGTGTTGGCAGCCATCTTGTGCCTCAGTAGAACCAAGTCACAAGAATACAGTAAAACAAAGTTGAAAAATAAGGAAAGGGGGCAGGGTAGAAACCTGTTGTCCCTCTAGGCCTGCTCAGAGGCTCCCACATAGATCTTTAGGCGCAAACATTTATTTATTTTTTTAAAATAAAAAATACGCGGGGTGCGCATATTGAACTGGTACGCGGTGGAAAAGGAAAAAAAAACTAGAAGTCTGTTTTATTCTTAATTAGCTCCCGGGTGGGGCCAAATCCAGAGGGAAATTTTTTTCTATAATGGGGGGCTTGGAAGTGTCCAATAGGAACAAAAGAATGAAAAAAAAACTAATGTGGAGGACATTTATTTCTATAATGGGGGCTTGGAAGTGTCCAATAGGAACAAAAGAATGAAAAAATAAATAATGTGGAGGACAGTGATGCTCCTGCTTACTGCGTTTTATCAGGTCAATAGACTGTTCCCCATAACACAAAAGTTTATTGCAATAAATGCATAGAATTTTAACTTTAGCAAAATCAGGATCAATTTGTGGGTGTGTACTGCTTGTTGGAAATGCTGGTGCAGCAGTTGATGTACTTGGTGCAGCAGCAGGTGAGTTGTCCTTCAACCTCCGTGTTGCAGCTTGAGCAAAGTTGTTGGGGTGTAAGTTCTTCATGTGTCGCTCCATATTTGCTGTGCCAAAGGAGTATTTTTTGGATGGATCACCCCTTGAAAGAGTTGTTTGGCACATTTTACAGGTTAATTTTTGAGCATTAACCTTTTTTTGCCCTTCAGGAAAAGTAAAAAACTTCCAAATTAGAGCTTTTTTCCTCATCTTTGTAGGTTCTTCAGTAATGAAATCACCGTCTGAAGAATGGCTGGAAGATGAGTCCATTGCTGTTATTATGGTAAACTTTGATCTATTTGACAAGATTCTCAGAAGAGATGCTTCTTCTTCGAAAGTGAAAGTAGAATTATTAAAATGGGACGGAAGGTCCAATAGTTGTAATAGGAAGTGTTATGAACCAATCAAATCTCTTCTTTTAAAGTCACTTGGCTTTGCGTATGCTTACGCTGTGCTTACGGTACTGTTACGATGCAAGTACGCATGACGTTCCACCGCGATTTGTGTAATTGCTTTTAAAAGTAATATAGGATTATTGGAAATTACATTTTTTTTCATAATTATCCTAGATAATGTCTTCTGTTAGTATGTTCATTAAAAACATAAATATATGTTTTTAAACAATTAAGAACATTTGCGTCCTTGCATACGAGGCGCCGTACATGACGTCACACGGAAGCTTTGATGCGTCGCGTAACGTGAAAGCGTATTCGTAGCATATGCTGAGAATGATTAGCAGTACACACTATGGTGTGATCACTCTCTCACTGTCAAATCAGAGCACAGGGCGCTCTATGAGAATGGTTAGAAGTGGTCACTCATTGGAGATCCGATTCAGCTGTGTGGGTTACCCCACGGTATCATAACATTACTTTTTAGCCTGTTTAAGTTTGAGGTTTGCATGAAATACTAAGTTATAGGCAGATATGGATGTTTAGGCAGCGCTTATCTCCATGAAGCTTGGTTATTATCATTTACATATAGGTGTCGGAGGGAGGGAAAAGGAGTCTATCTAAATGGTGAGGATTGCACAATAGCACCAGATCACTCCTTAATTTGTAGACACATACAATTGCATGGCTTTTGTAATCAAGATGCGCCTAATTTGGCCTGAGTTTTGCAAGGCACTCCAACACATGTTATCATACCAACGTTCAGTTTATTGGAAACGTGAGTTATTTAATTTGAAATAATGCAGATTGTTGTGCAATGTTAGCAGACATCGTTTACATGATTACGGTAACTGAGCGTGTGGTTTGCTACAAAAAAGTTGTGTTTACTCCTCTGCATGGGAAGCTGGATGTTTCCATCTGGCCGACTATTCCGACCTTGAAAGCAGAGTCAACCAAATGAGCCGTATAAGAGCGCTATTGTCTCAAAAAGAGGTTGCTCTTACATCTGTGGAGAAACATTTATCCTTCATGTAGCAAACACCCGCACAGAAGTGCATGATTTATTAAATACAGATGTGGCGCTGCATTTTGGGGAGTTAAATCAGAGTATCTTTAATATGTCCTTGACTATGGGGGTGCCTTACTTTTTTTAAGTTAGAAGTCGTGGCCTTGTGACTTCTTTTCAAACTATATTCGGTGTCTTTTCGGCATTTTTTCATTCGATTTTTTCCAGCATCTTTGGTTGATTCCCCTTAATACTCTCATTAGTTCCAGGTGTGCTTGTATTAATTTGTTTACTTAAATATGGATGCATATCCAGCAGCACACGAGAATATGTCCCGACTGTTGCTGCTTGGCAACCGAATGCTTAGTTATTACGGAGCGCTGCCTCTGGCTACATTGAGTGCACTTTATGGATTATCGTTTCGATTTTCCTTTTTCACATGCGTTCAACCTGTCTTTCATTGCCTGAGCTGCGATTTCGACTGGGCCCTGGATTTGTGTCTCTGCAGTACGGTGTCTCCCAACTCCGATTATGACCAGCTGATGAGCCCCTTAGTGGTTCATGACTTGCTCTGTTCTGGCGGCGGGATTATGGCCTTAGCAGCGATACATGGAATATTGGGACGTTGGAATATTTTTGCAGCGGCGCTTGACTTCTTGGCACGCAGTTACATTGAAGATGACCCGAGTTTTCCTGAGATGGTAATAGAGTCTCCGGTCGTTAAGGAACATGTATGTTCATTCTCACTATTGAATTGGATGGCTGAAATGTTTTCAGATGAGAACAATGACTTCCTCTTGGAGGCTGTTGCTACATACTGTGCTGTTGGATTAAGACTCTTTGATTTTTCTACCTACTCTTTATTATTTATTTACTGTTTTCTATCAAACAGCAAATAGTTTTTTTTGCAAATTTGAACTTGACTCTGCTTTTCAGGTTTGGACTCTGCGTTCCTAATTCGGCCACGTTTATATCATGTGCTTTGATCGAGGGAGGGTGTCTTGGGCTGAGCCTTGCACTCACACCGTGTTAAGTTAGCATGTGTTTATTAGAAGCTTAAATGCCATTTTTCCTTTCCTGCTCTGCTTTGCACACGACATGCACTTGTGATATTGTTCAGAGAAGGCTATTTTGCTTCATATGAGAATAATTTGTTATGCTACATTTCTAGACTGACTTGCTAGTTTAGTGTGTATAGTGAGAGTATGGAACATCAAGGTTATCTTGGATACTGTGTCTGTTATTCGAAATGATTCTCGCACGTTCGACCCATAACACATATGCAGCTGTGACCACCTCTGATACTGGCCCGTTTAGTAATGCATCGTGGAGGCATAATTACACACAGTTGGAGAACATTCGTATCCTGACAGTTTGTGCAGAACTCAATGTGATCCACTACTGCTGAGTACCAGAGGTATGGGTCTGCCCATGTAATCCTATGAGATCTTCTGTAGTTATAAACTAACCTGGTAGGTAAGGAGGGTGAAATGTAGGTATATTTTAAATTTGTTTACCTTTAGCATTATAGGATGCTTTTTCCCTTTGTATTTTATGGAATAGTAACAATGCTGACAACCTTGTTTCTGATGATATGTTTGATTGTATTATCTAAGGTACTGTGCATGAGACTTCGGCGTTATAAAGAAACATTTTAAACTTGCACGTGTCTTTATTTACTCCTTGTTTTGGACTGGTGTAAGACTATAACTATACCGAAAGAGTGCTCTTGTTATCCACCTTACTTGAGGTAATCTAGGTTGCATGTTCTGTGTTGACTAGTCATTGGTGTGTTTGCTATAGGACGAAGAACCAATGAGTCACTGATTGCTAGTCTGGTAGAGGGTTTGGGTACTAAGGTGGGTTTTGGTACGCTGTAATTCACTGAGGTCCTAAGTCTTTATGCACAGGTCTGTGTAGGAGCAGAATTCCTGGAACACTAGTTACATCAAAAAGGCTCGATAAAGGGCCTTGAGTTTAAATCAGAATATGAAATTGAAGAATAATTGATAATCCCAGTCAAGAAAGGGAGCAGGTGTGCAAATTTAGAGTGTCTTCGGACGGGGTAGTTGGTACAATAAAAAGGCTCGATATAGGCCTGCACTTTGGATAGGAATATGAAATAGAAGAATAGTTGATAATCATAGGTAAAGAATGCAGGAAGTAGTTGTAGGTATGTGTGGATGATGTGTTGATTGAGTGTAAGATGAAAAAGGTGAAAAATAAGAATTTGCATTGTCAGTGAAGTGGATCTTTGGATTTCCAGCTCATTACACAGAGTGTTGGATTCCGCAGTGGGAGCAAGAAAAATGAGTACCACATCTAAGGAAGCAAGCTACTGCATAAAGAATACACAGTTGGGCAGATTTACAAACCCCTTGTGCCACTTTTGCGTCATACTTAACATGGGAAAAATGACGCAAAAGTGGCTTGTTAATCTGCCCCAGTGTGTGGTAGAAAAGATGCAAGGAAGGACGGAAATGTGCAAATTACCCCCTGCTATTCACGGGTAGTAGTTACCACGAAGGCTGAATAAAGGGCCTGCACTGAATTTGAATTAAAGAGGAATAATTGATAAGCTCAACCAAGAAAGGTAGCAAATAGGTGTGTGTATTTGTGGATGTTGTGTTGATTGAGCGGAAGATGAATAAGGTGAAGAATAAGAGAGGCTGCAGAGATGCAAACTTTCCATTTCTTTGTAAGGGAAGTGGGTGTTTAGTTTTCCAGTGCATATATATATATATATATATATATATATATATATATATATTACCTACTGGCGGTCGCCAGTAGGTAGTTATAGTTAGGATTGTTTTCCATAGGAAATCCGCAACATTCTATTGGGAATAGCTTTGGCGCCGGTCGACGAATCTTCGCGAATTTCTCAAAGAAGATGGCCCGCTCCGCTCTGCTCCTTCCCTGAAAGTTTGGGGGGGATTTGTTAAGCGGGGGCCGAGATAAAAAGGGGGTCCCAAAACGTGTTTTCCCCATGTTAATTTCCATAGGGCGGTTGGACTCACTTTTAGCCCGAACGGCTGAATGGATTTCCACCAAACTTGGCAAAATTGTAGGGACTGGTAGCCCGATGTGCCTTTGCTATGTCTCAAGATATGTTCTCCAGTGGATTTTGAGTAATTTATGTCCAAAAAAATATATAAATATATATATATATATCTATAAGCGCGCCCCGGTACGCGCACCGGGGCGCGTACAAGCGCGCAACGCGGGTTCGCGAGCGGAAAGCTGATTGGCTCTCGGGTGTCTGTCAACATTCCAAACAGTCCGGAGCGGTCGCCATCTTGTGTCTCGGTAGGATCGAGACACAAGAGGTGGCAAAAACAAAGGGGGAAATGACCAAAAGGGGGCAGGGTAGACCCCCCTTGACCCCCTAGGTTTGATTTTTTTATTTTTTTTTCGATTTTCGCCGGGGGGGGGGGGGCGCCCGGTACGCGCACCGGGAAGCGTACCAGGGAGCGTACCATGGTAAAAACCCTGTGAAATAGTAAAATAATAATTTAAAGTGCTTAGAGGTAGGGTAGCTCTGAATAGAGTTGTTGTGTTTTTTGGGTGTTTTAAGTACCAACATGTAGGTACCAATGCAGAGTCTTAAATTTAATGTACACCGTTTCCTGTGTAGATATCTTGCATGTTGTTACAGAAGTTATTGTGGTATATGGAATCCATATCATAGTCTGTCAGGAAAGCAGAAATAGATACTTTAAGCACTCCCTGAGAAGGCCTAGGGGATCATGTGTAGTCTATCCTGCTCCCTTATGATGATGAAAATGAGTAAACTTACTATGTAAGACAAAAAAGTTGCACAGAATACTATAAGTCTCACTTTATATTATAATCATTTTGGTAGTACTTCATGAATTACATATAAAAATGAATAATGTCTCAAACAATTTTTGATTAATAAATATAAATGTATTCTTCTGATTCTTTTTCAAAATTTAATAAAACTTCTAACATTATATTGTCTGGAATTTCCTCATAATTATCATTGCATGATTCAATTTGTTCCAAACAGTCAATTAATTTTTGGGTGTTTTAAGTACCAACATGTAGGTACCAATGCAGAGTCTTAAATTTAATGTACACCGTTTCCTGTGTAGATATCTTGCATGTTGTTACAGAAGTTATTGTGGTATATGGAATCCATATCATAGTCTGTCAGGAAAGCAGAAATAGATACTTTAAGCACTCCCTGAGAAGGCCTAGGGGATCATGTGTAGTCTATCCTGCTCCCTTATGATGATGAAAATGAGTAAACTTACTATGTAAGACAAAAAAGTTGCACAGAATACTATAAGTCTCAATTTATATTATAATTATTTTGGTAGTACTTCATGAATTACATATAAAAATGAATAATGTCTCAAACAATTTTTGATTAATAAATATAAATTTATTCTTCTGATTCTTTTTCAAAATGTAATAAAACTTCTAACATTATATTGTCTGGAATTTCCTCATAATTATCATTGCATGATTCAATTTGTTCCAAACAGTCAATTAATTTTTGGGTGTTTTAAGTACCAACATGTAGGTACCAATGCAGAGTCTTAAATTTAATGTACACCGTTTCCTGTGTAGATATCTTGCATGTTGTTACAGAAGTTATTGTGGTATATGGAATCCATATCATAGTCTGTCAGGAAAGCAGAAATAGATACTTTAAGCACTCCCTGAGAAGGCCTAGGGGATCATGTGTAGTCTATCCTGCTCCCTTATGATGATGAAAATGAGTAAACTTACTATGTAAGACAAAAAAGTTGCACAGAATACTATAAGTCTCACTTTATATTATAATCATTTTGGTAGTACTTCATGAATTACATATAAAAATGAATAATGTCTCAAACAATTTTTGATTAATAAATATAAATGTATTCTTCTGATTCTTTTTCAAAATGTATTAAAACTTCTAACATTATATTGTCTGGAATTTCCTCATAATTATCATTGCATGATTCAATTTGTTACAAACAGTCAATTAATTGTTGGTCTATAGAGTCATCCATGAAATTCAAGACATCTTTTTTTTCATTGTTGTTTTTCTTCCATTTTCTTTCTGTAAATTGAATAAAAAATAACTTTATCAGTTGAGTTAGGGTACTTTTGGGTTTAAGTTCAGACAGGTATTTCTGGGTTTTTAACAGTGAAGTAAATTTTCAGCAGTGTATGGTTTCAGGCAGGAAGTAGAACTATTAAAAAGTGCATGTGATGAAGCCTAAGTAAATTCATAATTATACCAGAGAAGCCTAACTCAATGCATAACTATTACAGAGAAGCCTATCTCAATCTATAACTATTACAGAGGGATAGTATATAACTATCAGAAAATGTTTTCCCAAATTAACTTAAAGTGGACAACATACTTCCCTTTCCAAATTAACAACTTATCTTTGTGAAAGCAGTTGAAGTTTTCATTGAAAATCCTTTTCAAATGTACTTCAGGAAGTACTTGTCAAAATGGCTGTGTTTCCCTCTTTTGTTTATATATATCTTCATGTACATAACCAATCAAATGTCAGCACATAAAAGTACAAAATGTAAGTAACATTTTAATTGGTTGTAATTTCTAACACTTTCATATGTGTTTTTGTCATGTAATTTACCTCAGGATATTCAGACAGGGCTATAGCCTAAATGGCTGAATGGAATATCACCAAATTTGGGAAAATGGTAGGGACTGGTATGTAGTATGGCCTATTCTATATATGGTGAACATCTCTACAGAGGTTTTTATGTAAATGACCTTTTAAAAATTTTTAGGAGTGCTTACCGGTGAGCGCCCCGGTACGCGCACCGGCAGCGCTACGGAAGTCCTCCATCTTGTGTTTCGGAAGAATTGAGACAGAAGATGGAGGACAAACAACATTGGGAATAAGTAAAAGGGGGCACAGTAGACACCCCCTGACCCCCTAGATTTTCTGAGGGGGGATTAGGAGGCCCATATAGGCCCAAAAATAAATAAAAAAATAATTTTTCGCGGGGGGAGCGCCCGGTACGCATACCGGGGAGCGTACTTTGGTTAAAAACAGTGAAAAAAATTAGAGTAAAGTAATCATTTTGAGTGATCAGAGGTAGGGTAGCCCTGAAAAGAGCTTTTGGGTTCTGTGGATGATTTAGGTACCTACAAGTAGGTTCAAATGCACAGTCTTAAATTCAGAAGGAATATTCGATTCCCCTCATCTGAGAAGTGCACACCATCTCCTCTGTAGATATCTTGCATGTTGTAACGCAAGTTATTGTTGTATATTGAACCCATTCCATAGTCTCTCATGTAAGCAGAAACAGATTTATTCACATGTTTCCGTGCTTTCTCAAATTGTGGACAAAATTGGTTGGACCACTTCCATTTCTGTCTTTGGCATATATTGGAATATACCAAGGCAGTTTGTGGAAAAAGTTTCATCAATTGCCCAAAGGTGTCCTTTAAAACCATTCCCAGACCTACCCCAGTCAAAGTGCCTAGGTCATTTCCACCACAGTGCAAAATTATAAGGTCAGGGTGTGGCAGATGGTGAAAGGTTTTCACCAATGGTATCAATTGATGACATCTCAATCCTCTTTGGCCAATCCATTTGATGTGCACATTTGGTGAATCAAGGTTGTGAAAATTTCTGAGAGCTGCATACCTTTGAGCCCAGTGGATGTAGCTGTGTCCAATAATCCAGACAGAATACATGGTGAGAGGAGGTTCTGGTGCAGTCAGATGAAGTGTAGGAATAAAATGGCAGTTGGAACAGTAGGAGTTTGCAAAAAAAACTGTGGACTTTCAGTGCTGTGATTGGTGGATTCAGATAGTTGAAAACTGAAAGTTAGGGTGCATCGTTCTGTTCTGTGAAAGAAGTAATTTGAATGGTTAAGAAAAAGTCATTAAAAGAAAGATTGCACCTGATAAGCTGGTGTATTGAGATCCTTACTGAGTTCATTTGCAACATTGTAGAATACACTTTTAACCCTGAGAGCTCAGTGAGGAGGGAGTTGCTATGGTAACAGGTAGAAAGGGCTGAGGGGGGGGGGGGTTGGTTTGAAAATAGAGAGGGAAGAGTTTTAATTGGTTAACATGAGGGATATGTGTGTATAATTAGAGGTTTTCTGTGCCATTCATGGCTGCAGTGCCTGGAGTACATACCTTTTGCTCTGCTAAAGAAATATTGGTCTGTGTATCTGACACTGTTCTCAATCTCCCAAAGCATTTGTAAAGGTGAGTTATGATTTATTCAATATAGATAGAGAGTTCAGATTATGAAGCACATTGAGCTTCTTTGCTGTTGGTTTGTGTGATGCTTTTTGAAAATGCATGGTATCAATATTTGCAAGATAGAGGATTTGTATTTTGTGAAATAGTGAGGTTTCAGTAGTGAAATTGAATGCTTCTACAAAGGACCTGTGCTCTGTTTCTAAAATGTTATTTAAAAAATGATTTTAGGGCAAATCAATGAGTTTCAGTAGTGGAATTGAATGCTTGTACATAGGACCTGTGCTCTGTTTCTAAAATGTTATTGAAAAAACGATTTTAGGGCAAATCAATGGGTTTCAGTAGTGAAATTGAATGCTTGTACATAGGACCTATGCTCTGTTTCTAAAATGTTATTTAAAAACGATTTTAGGGCAAATCAATGGGTTTCAGTCGTGAAATTGAATGCTTGTACAGAGGACCTGCGCTCTGTTTCTTAAATCTTATTGAAAAAATGATTTTGGGGCAAATCAATGGCTTTTACATTTTTGAGAAGGAATAAATAGTGTGTGCATGATTACATATAAATATTTGAACCTTTCACAATCATGTCACCTGTGTTACCTCAGATTATGAAGCAGACTGAGCTTCTTTGCTGTTGGTTTGTGTCATTTTTTTGGTAATGCTTGGTAGGAATGTTTGCAAGAGAGAGGAAATGTATTTTGTAAAATAGTGAGTTTTCAGTACTGAAATTTAATGCTTGAACATAGGACCTGCGTTCTGTTTCTAAAATGTTATTAAAAAAACGATTTTGGGGCAAATCAATGGCATTTACATTTTTGAGAAGGAATAAATAGTGTGTGCATGATTACATAAAAATATTTAAATTTTTCACAATTATGTCACCTGTGTTACCTCAGATTAGGAAGCAGACTGAGCTTCTTTGCTGTTGGTTTGTGTAATTTTTTGGGTAATGCTTGGTAGGAATGTTTGCAATAGAGAGGAAATGTATTTTGTAAAATAGTGAGTTTTCAGTACTGAAATGGAATGCTTGTACATAGGACCTGCGCTCTGTTTCTAAAATGTTATTCAAAAAATTATTTTGGGGCAAATCAATGGCTTTTACATTTTTGAGAAGGAATAAATAGTGTGTGCATGATTACATAAAAATATTTGAACCTTTCACAATCATGTCACCTGTGTTTCCTCAAATTAGGAAGTTGATTGTGCAGATGAGGTGAGGTATGTCCAGGGGTGCAAAGGAGTTGAGGCCTGTGTCCATGAGTGCAATGGAGAGGACTTACCTCCTCTGACCCTTAAACAAGCATTATCTAATCTGTGCCTCTTGGACAGACCTCAATACATTGAGTATAATTGATGGTAACAGGTTGCAGGTGAGAAGAGGCGTGTCCAGGGGTGTAGATTAACTGAGGCCTGTCTAATGGTGCAGATGAGTTGAGGTCTATTCAGGGTTGCAGATGAGGTGAGGATTGTCCAGGGGTGCACAGGAAGTGATGCCTGTGTTGAAGAGTGTAGTGGAAGAAAGGTCTGTCCAGGGGTGGAAAGAAGGTGAGGGCTGTGTCTAAGAGTGTAGTGGGGGATAGGCTTCATGAAGTCCAGTCCAGTGCACTCTTAGACACCAGTCTCACCACCTATGCTACCCAGGACAGGCCTTACCTCATGTGTACAATCTGCTTACTAATCTGAGGAAACACAGGTGATATGATTGTGAAATGTGCAAATATATTTTTTTAATCATGCAGATACTATCTAATCTTTGTCAATAATGTAAAACCAATTCATGTGCCCAAAATATTTTTTTAGAATTCCATTTAAAAAACAGAGATAAGGTCATATGTATAAGCATTATAGTGTTTATATCGTTTGCTTATTGTCATTGCTTTGTTGTTTGGTAATAGTGCTCTATAATGAGTTTTTTATTATTATTTGTTTACCACAGATTGAAATCAAGATTTCAATAGTAAGAAAATATGCCCTCAAGGCATAGGAGACGGAAAGATGCTAAGCGGAAAAAATCAAAAACAGCAACGGAATTAAAGCAGTCTCCTACAGCAAATACTTCAAAAAACGCGAAAAAAGCTCCTGGTAAGACAACTAAGTCTTTTTTTCGGAACATATGTAGATCCAAAAAAAATGATAATATACATGTGAATGTACAGAAGGAGAGAGCAAATTTGAAGAGGAAGGAGAGATCCCCAAAAAATATTACTACTGCAGCAGGAGACAATAATATGTATAGGAATAGAAGGCAAAATCAATTTAGGGACATTCGTAAACGAATGTTTCGTAATAGGGTGGTTTTAAATTTGTTAAAAAATATTAAGAAAGGTAAACAGAGAGCTGCTTTTTATAAGAAAAAGAAAAGTGTAGAGAAGATTGTTGATCAGGCTTTTGAAGTTAAGAAAAAAAAAATTATTTTAGTAATCAATAGAATTAGGACACTTAACAAGACAATTGATGTTTTCAAATCAAAGAGTAGATGCAAAAGAGTAATTAATCGGACTAATTTTTGTAAATTTTTTCTGGAGAATGGATGCATAGTTCAAGTTGTGAGCCATTTTTAAATGAGGAGAGTTACTTCAGGAGAATGATTTGGTGCATGCAGTTGACACCAGTGGTCGAGCATATGAGGTGAAAGACGGTTGTCCGATTGAAAAAGAGAAACTTGTGCCTAGAGAATCAGAAGAGGTGTTAGCTGATGAAGTTTTAGGGAGACGTACTAAGGGTCCAGTGTACACTTGGAAGTGTAGTAGTATTTGTAGTGTTCGACAGGATTCAATCGATGTGCTTCGTAATTTCTTTCGTACATATAGTAAGAAAAGTCTAAAACAGAAAATGAAGATGTTGCAAGACTTAGATCCTTGCAGAGTGAGAGAAAACACAGGTTTGCAAGGGCAATCACTGGCTTGTCTTTCTAGAAAAGTCTGTCAGAGTGTTTTTGATCATTTTAGGATGTTAGCAGTGCATCATAACAATATGAGGAAATTAGTGAGAAGGTTGTATTATGCAAAAAGTCCAGCACTTAAGCTTAAACAGTTAAATAGTGCTCTTTTGCATGAAACTTAATTAGATGTGAAGAAGATTTGTGAAGAAATTGAGATTTGGTATTTTTGTGAAAAAGAGGACAGTGTAGAAATTGACACAGTAATACAAGGTAATGTGGAAGACAATGTACAGATTTCAAGTACAGAAAAGTTTGACCAGGAAATTACCAGGTTTAAGGTGAAATCAAGTGAAAGGCCTAATTTTACTTGTGTGTGTTGTCGACGAACTCATTATAAGCATCAAACTAGATTAGTTGATTTATATGTAAAAAGTGAAAAGATAAATAATTATGAGTTGAAGGATTTTGCAACTTATTTGTGGGTGGAGAATTCTTTTGTTTTTAGTTCTGATCAGCGTATTTGTAAATATTGTTATAATAAATTAAATCAAAACAGAATGCCTGCTAGAGCTGCTCATAATAATCTTGAGTTGGTAGACATTCCTCCTGAATTGATGGATTTAAATACATATGAGTCTATTTTGATTCAATGTGTCCATCCTTTTCAGGCAATTGTTCGCATGGAGCCTAAGATAGGGAAATTGCCTCCTTCAGATTTACAGAGAGGATTAAAGGGAAGAGTTGTTTATTTGCCTCTAGATTTCAAGAAAAATATTGATACAATTGGTGTAGAAAAAGTGGAAGAGGAACCAATGGTTATTCTAGTTAATGGGGTTCCGACAAAGAGTAAGAAAATCTGGCAAGATTTAGTGGATGTTAGGAAAGTCAAAAAGGCAACGTTGTATTTGGTCAAAAACAATGAGTACTACAAACATGTATGTGTTGGAGCATAGGAAACAGCTGCAGATGAAGACAGTGATTGTTCAGCTGGCCAAATTGATAAAGTTGATGTGTCTACAATTGAAGAAATATATGAACATTATACTGTTCATCCTTTGCATTCCAAAGAAGTAATGGGGAATGCAATTGACTTGTTTCAAATGAAATCAGCAAAAGGAAGTCCCATTAGTGTATGGGAAGAAAGTTTGGAAGCTCGTTGTTTTCCACATTTATTTCCAACAGGTCGAGGTCGACGATATGACGATCGAGCACTTCAAATTCCTGCATCTGAATACCGGACTTTAAGATTATATGCTGAAGATCCAAGTTTCGTCAATGTATTCCATATTTGTTTCATCTACTGTATGAAAGTGACTTGTCTTGGCTTTCTTATACAGTAAATCATATACTGAAAAGTGGAGCACATCTGGAAAATGTTTCGGCGAGGGACTTTATGGAGAAAGTCAATCTGCAAGATAATATTTTGGAATCTCATCTAATCAATCTCATGGCATGTCAACGTGGTACAAACGAGTATTGGTACCGTCGTCATGGGGAATTGAAATGTATGCTAAGAAACGTAGGAACTCCTACATGTTTCCTCACTCTTAGCTGTGCCGAGTATGCATGGGATGACTTACTTCAATTTATACGCGAGACAAATGCAAATATACAAAATATAGAATTCAAAACACCTGGAGAACTGTGTTCTTTGGATCCAGTGAATGTATGCAGATATTTTAATCATAGATTTGAAGCTATGATGTCTTTTATTACCAACGAAAAAAATCCTCCCCTTGGAGAGGTTTTGGATTTCTTTTAGAGAAAGGAGTATAAAGCGAGAGGTGCTCCTCACATACATATGTTGTTGTGGATTAAAGATGCACCTAAATTTGGAACAGATTCGGATGAAACAGTGATGAGTTTCATTGAAGAGTATTCAACATGTGCTGTTCCGAAAACTACCGAGGAAAACAGATTAAGGCAACAAGTTTCACGCTTTCCATCCCATCGTTGTGGGAAGTATTGTCGTCGAAAATTCAAAAACAAGGAAAAGTTCTACACAAAATGTCGTTTCAGCTTTCCACGACCAGTGATTTCTAAAGGAAGAGTAAATCATTTGATGTCTTCTCTACGACATACTGTGACGAGGAAATCACCCAAAAATACATACAATTTAAAAAGAAACGAAGAATCCAAGTACATCAACGACTACAACCCAGTGATTTTGTCCATGTGGAATGCTAACATGGATATGCAATTCGTTGCTGACAACTCTATTGCTGTGGCTTGATATGTGATGTCTTACATCACAAAAAAAGAAAAGACAGAACTGAAGGAAATGTGGGAGGATATTTCACATGAAAAGAGTCTAAGCAAGAAATTATACAGTTACAGTCTGAAGATGTTGTCACATCGAGAAATTGGAGCATATGAATGTTCTGATCGATTGTCATCAGCAAGTCTATATGCCAAATCTAGAACCATCATTTGGGTGAGTCTAGGTCTTGCTGCAACACGAAACCGAGTTTTGAAATCTGTACAAGAAATAGTGTATTTGGCGGAGAAAGAACCAGACGGTACAGATATTTTGTAGACAAACATGTTGGCTACATACTATCCAAATAGAAGTCCTTACCTTGAGAACGCTTGTCTCTATTAAGTTCTGCAAAGATATATTTATAAGAAGAACATCAGAGAAGATATCAATAATGGAATATATGCTGTCATTGGATGTGAAGGATGTCTAGTAAAACAGAGAAAAGGTCATTTGATTAATCATCGAAAATTAAGTTGCGAAAATCCAGACAAAAGGGAATTTTACTATTTGGCTCTTTTGCAACTCTTTAAACCATGGCGTACAGAAGAGGAACTACTTGGAGATTTTCTCTGTTACGAAGATTCTTTTAATGCAACCAAGGATACCATAGAATGTCCTGATTTTCCAAATTATCTGCAAATGTTGAACGAAGAAATAGAGCAAGAAGCCACAATTGCTGTAGAGATTGCTAGAGACAGTTCTCAAGACAGTCAGAGTTCTGCTTCATTGAGTCAGGATCCACTAGGAGGACCATTTATTCAAAATGAGGCTGCCACTGCCATGGATGAGGTGGAAAGAGCTATGGAACAAGCTGAAGAGGATGTAATTAACTTAGAAGATTTGGTGAAACAACTAAACATTGAGCAGAAACAGATATATGACGAAGTCACAGAACAGGTTGAACATGGATTCAGTCATGAGAAAAAAGAGTGCTCATGTACATCATTTAAGCCTGTCTGACTGTATGTGAGTGGAGAAGCGGGAACTGGAAAAAGTTTTCTGATTAAAGGAATTGCAACTTATCTGCAGAATGGACTGAATCACCGCTGTCTTGTTTTGTTACCGCTCTAACTGGGCTGGCAGCACATAACATTAAAGGGATTACTTTACATCATTTACTGATGCTACCAGTTGAGCATGATAACAAATTACAATTGCACAAGCTATCTGGAGATGATTGTTCTGAAGTTTCCAGAGTCCTGAAGAAAATGAAACTTCTTATCATTGATGAGGTAAGCATGGTCTCAAATCTAATGCTTGCTTTTGTGCATTTGAGAATGCAAGAAATTCTTAGAACAGACTATGATGTCTTATTCGGAGGAAAACACATTATTGTTTTTGGAGATCTACTGCAGTTGACTCCAGTGAAAGGACAACCAGTGTTTAAAATGCTTACGGATGAAGATACCAGGAAGTGCCTGGGAAGCATTGGAAACGTTAATATTTGGTTAAATTTCAAATATGCAGTACTACTACAAAATATGCGACAGGCAAAGGATGAAGATTATAAAAATATTCTACAAGATGTAAGAATCGGAAAAGTAAGTGAGCATGGGAAAGAAGCTTTACATGCACGATTAATTTCAAATTTGTATCCAAATGAAACAATTCTTTTCCTCCGAATTCTTATTCGGAGGAAAACACATTATTGTTTTTGGAGATCTACTGCAGTTGACTCCAGTGAAAGGACAACCAGTGTTTAAAATGGTTACGCATGAAGATACCAGGAAGTGCCTAGGAAGCATTGGAAACGTTAATATATGGTTAAATTTCAAATATGCAGTACTACTACAAAATATGCGACAGGCAAAGGATGAAGATTATAAAAATATTCTACAAGATGTAAGAATCGGAAAAGTAAGTGAGCATGGGAAAGAAGCTTTACATGCCAGATTAATTTCAAATATGTATCCAAATGAAACAATTCTTCCAGAGAATATTTTTAAGAAAATTAACGAGACCAAATCTGGGATATGTTTGATGCCAACTCTGAAAGAATGTTCCATCTTCAACAACAAAATGTTAAAGTTAGAAAATGAAGAGATTGTGAAACTGGAAGCGATAGATAAAATAGAGCATATGGGAGCAACAATTATTTTGTCTGAAAATTTGAAATCAAAATTGGATTCATTAGAGAAGAGTATATATAAAACTGCTGGTTTTGAAAAGACTCTGAATGTGTGTTTAAATTGTCGTATCATTTTGAGAAGGAATTTAAATGTTGAAAGAGGTCTGGTAAATGGAGCAATGGGTAATGTTGTTGATTTTGTGAATTACAAAAATAGAGATGGAATTGAAATTTTAAAAATTAAATTTGATGGCATTGACGAAATAGAACAAATTTGTCGTTGTTCAGCTAGATTTTTGCTTGTGAAAGACTTATATGTTCGCCAAAAACAGTTTCCTGTTTGTTTGGCATATGCGGTGACAATTCATAAATCTCAAGGTTTAAGTGTAGATAGTGCTTTGGTGCCCATTGGAAGTTCTGTGTAAAGAGGGTATGGCATATGTGGCATTATCACGAGTCAGAACTTTATCAGGATTGTACTTGATTGAGTGTGATGAAACAAAGATTTGTGCAGATCTACATTGCGTTAAAGAATACAATAGGTTAAGAAGAGAGTAGGCTCCACATTTGCCTCAATATCCTCTGTTTGAAAAACGTGTGGTAGGCCGAAAAAGAAGAAATGAGAATAATTGTAGTGAGGTAGTAGCAAAAAGACAAAAAGTAGATGAAACTGTAATTGTAAGCAGAAAGAAAAAGGATTCTGTTGAAGATGTTGTTGGATTTCAGTTTGAAAACAGTTCTGGTGTCAACTGCTATGCTAATGTAGTGCTTAATGTTGTTTTTTTTAATTCAAAATTTACAAGAACAGATTGTTGAAAATCGGGATGAAACATTCTGCTGTTTATTGAATTCTGTGTTTGAGAAATGTAGCAGTGATAGAGCAAAAACAGAAAGTGTTTCAGAAATTCGAAATCTTCTAGACATATGTTCTGGTCAAAATCAATTTTCACAGAATATTCAGCAGGATTGTCAGGAATTTTTAATGTATATGTTTGATGTATTGGAAGATGAAGGTGTAGATATAAAAAATCTTTTTAGCCTTTCTTATCAATGGCAGCATGACTGCGACAACTATAGTTTATCTAGTAGTACTAGAATAGACACTGAAAGATTTATATATTTGACTTTACCAGACTGCAAATCAGTGTCTTTTAATAATCTAGTTAAAGCAGCTGATCACAATATGGTGTGTACCCAATGTAAGTCTGCAATGCTGTCCACATTATTTTTACAAACTTATGGTAAATATGTCATTTTATTGTTCCAACGATGTAGACCTGATGGAAGTAAATTGTCAACTTCTATTAAAAATGTTGTGGCTTCTCAGTTATCAATTTCAGGAAGAACTTTTGCAACTGTAGCTATTATTCATCATGACGGTCCTTCAACAACATCAGGGCATTACACATGCTATTTAAAATGTCGTAAAGGTTGGACTAACTGTAATGACACTCATTTGACTTTCAAACAACCTTTGCCTTTTGACTTAAAAAATTCATACCTAGTTTTTTTAGAGACCAAAATTTAAGTAAAGGTATATGCCCTATGAAGACGGGAGCAGTTAATAAAAGTTAGTTTGCTGTTTAAAATTATATTGTGAGTAAAAGTGATGAAGATAATATAAAAATGATAGTTCTCATAAAGGTACGGTAAGTGGATCGCATATTAAGTGATATCAGTATTATAGGAAATGTTCAACATGGGAGAGCCAGAGCTGGAATTATGAATATTTAAATATTATGAAAATGTTGTTTGAGCCTTTCTTTCATAACGTCGGGAGAAAGGTAATTTTAGAGTTTGTTTTAAGTAATTTGAAAATATACTGATACATCTGACACTATTTGGCCTTAAGGAAAGGTGAAGAAATGAGCAAAGAGTCATGACTGAACAGAAGGAGTATATGAAAACATTGAAACATATTTCAGATGTTCTTGGAGCTTTTTTCTAGAGAGTCGATGAAATGGAATTTTTAGAGAACAGCAGAGTACCTTCCAACGAAAAGGACCTTCATGATGTACTATTTGGCCTAAAGGAAAAGTATGTGAATCAAAGATTAGTGTACATATGTGATTTGTAAGTTTATATGTTTTTTTTTAAACACAATCTTTTTTCCCGCTGTTATATGATGAATAGTTTGAACTCACTGTTTTTAGTGAAATTCAATATGTTCTGAGAACAGCAAAAATAAACTATCTAACATGTTGTATAAATTATTCTATAGTTTGTATTGTGTAATTTTGTATTGTATTCCCATTGTCTCACACTCACTTTCCTTTTTCCTCTCTGTTTCAGCTCTCTTTACTCACTCACACTGCCTTTCTCTCACTTTATTTCACATCCATTCGTTTACTGCACTTCTTTCACAACCCCTCATTTCCATTTCAACTGTCTGCATCCCCTCTCTCCCTTGCATCACTTTTCAGCTTTCAGTCCCTCTATTTTACTTCCCTTTTCCGTCTTTTCCTCCTTTGCTCTTTTAGTAATTCCTCTTTACTCACTCACCAGTATTGTTGCAGTTTATCACTATAACTCACCCACTCTCCCTCGCTTATCTTTGTTTGCTCCTTTTTTTTACCTCTTCTCTCTATTTTCCGTTCACTACCTCTATGTCCTCAGTCCCTCACTCTCCTTGTGTTATGTTCACTTGTGTTTATCTACCTTCTATCATTTCTCTTACAACAACTTCACTGCTCCTCTCTCATCATTCTTCACCCCATTTCTTTTAGTCCGGTTCCATTACTACCCCTCATTTCCTATCTTTCAATGTTCTTCTCTTTACTTTCATCACCGAATCACTTTCTCTCGGTACCACTGCTTTAGTCCTCTTCCCCTATCTTTCCTTCTTTTGCTCCCTTACTAATTTTCCTTTCCTCACTCATTGTACTCCACTTCACTCAGTCCTTGCCTTAATTTCTTTGTCTACTAACTTCCTCACTCCTTTTCCCTCAATCCTTCTCTATTATCCTCTCCCCCTTCATCCCTTCAGTCTATGACTCTGCTTCACTTACTCTCAGTTATCTTCCATTCCTCATTCTTCTAAATGCATCTTTAATTAGACTCCGTTCCCTCTCAGTCATTGTCTTTTTACTCACTCCTGTTTCCTGATTTAGTTTTGCTAACTCACATTCTTTTAGTATATTTCTTACCTTCAGTTAATTTCTCTCTTCTTATCTTCCTCTCTGTTAGTGAATCTATATGCCTTACTCTTAGTAATTTGCTCTACTTCTATTTCTTTTACCCTCTTTTGGTCCTTTTACATCCCTTTATTTCCCTTTCTGTGTCTTTCAATCATACTTTATTTCTTAATACACTGTTATGATTTTTAACCTCTTCATTTGTATCTTTTATTTTAAAATATATATTTTACTAATTATAACTTATTTTTTCTTCTCTCTTTCACAGATACAAAGTGTAGTAAACAAATGTAATTGTGATATGAAAGCTTTATTTCGATATAAAAACATATCATAAAAGCGATACATTACATCAATAATAAAAACAATTTAACAATGCACAATGTAAAAACCCTTCAGAATCAACAACGGGATTAAAAAAATATATCATTGGGCATAATGTAAAAAACCGGTACAGGCAGAAAACACATTACTGGATCAACAGTTTCTTTGCAGTTCTTATTCGCCAAGCCCAGCCCAGAAATTTTGCCATACAGCAGGCAAAGAAGGGTCGGGCATCTGTACGTAATATACGTAAGGCTTCCAAATGTGATCTAGTGCCCAAGCACCTACATAAAGGCTTCAGCCATCTCAACCTAGGCCCCACATAAGCGTAGCACTCAAACAACAGATGAGCAACAGACTCAACCCTTGAGTCACAGAAGGGACAATATGGTACAGTTTGTAGTGGTGGTTTCCAGGTGGAAGTTAGCAACCCTAAGGGAAGTACTCCCACCCTGAATTTGAAGTACAGTGAACTGTCGCCCGAGTTATGGATTAGATCCAGATAGGGTTCCCTATATGGGAGCTCCTTAACTAACAAAAACTGAGCAACAGATTTACAATGCTTAGGATTGCACAGTCTCTCGTTATCCACCCATAACCAATAAGCCTTCTTTAGTAATTGTTTTGACGGTGCTGATCTGTTAGCCCACGCGTCTCCTAACCCCAACTCATAGAGAAGCCGCTTTACCTCCCTGAGCCAGGGTACCTTATGCCAGCCCGAAAGGGATAAGAGTTCACTTAAGGCATCTGCGTAGCTACACAATTCTGGGACGTTCCATATCCTGGCCCATAATAGAAGGGGACGTAGCCTTGCTTGCTCACATATTGGGCATGTGCCTGCATCTAGCAAGAGTGGGATTGTAGGGGTACTGTGGGGTAACCTCATAAGATCTTTGTTGAAGTTATTTTCGAGGTGCGATAAGGTGTCAACTCTCTGAATACCCCACAGTTCAGCGCCATACAATGCTGCACTCACCACCCTTGCCCTGTAAATGTCTAATAGTGCCCCAATAGGTTTTATGGATAAAGCACGTTGTTCTTTGAGCAGGGCACCTGCGACCCTCTTATGGGTCAAAAACACCTTTTGTTGGTGTGCCTTCCAACTCATAGTGTCGCAAAGTCGGATGCCCAGGTAGTCAAATTCTTTGACTCTTTCAAGTGGGACAGAGTCTAGAGCAGGAGGGGCAACAGATTTCTTAGGGGGATTAAGGACAAGGAATTTGGTCTTGCCTATATTTATAGACAGGCCCTTAGTAACGCAAAAGGCCTGAAAACTAGAAAGCAACTTTTGAATGCCTGCTGGTGATTTTGAGATTAGAAGGGTATCATCCGCAAATAGGAGCGTCGGAACTTTCCTCCCAGCCAGGGAGGGTGCATCTGATGGATGTTGTAGAAGATGCTCCACCACTCCGTTGACATAGAAAGAAAACAGAGTGGGGGCAAGCACACATCCCTGGTGGACGCCCCTATTTACAGGGATACTAGATGTTTTTTTCCCCTTGAACACCCCATCTAATCTGGGCAAAGTTGCTTTCATGGAATTTTATAAGCAAAGCCAGCAGGTGAGGGGGTATGCCTAACCTATCGAGGACATTCCACAATTGGGCGCGTGGGACCAGGTCGAAGGCAGTTCGCAAGTCAATAAAGACTAAATACAAACTGCCCCCACCCAGCACCACCACTTTCCAATATATCATTAAAAGGCGAAATGTCTGCTCGATGGTGCCTGTCCCTGTTCTAAAACCTGCTTGGAAATCTGACAGAATCTGGTTTTCTTCAGCACACTGCAGGATCCTACTTAATACCACTTTGCCCGCAACCTTTTGTGTTGAGTCCAGCAGACTGATAGGGCGATAGTTAGCTGGGTCGTCCCTACAACCTTTCTTAAAGATAGGGACGACCTCAGCACCCCTCCATGAGTCAGGGAGAGAACCGCCCAGCAAGGCCTCATTTAAGAGTGAAGCAATTAATCTGCTCCACAATAATGGGTATTTCTTCAGCAAGTCACCCGGAATCCCATCAGGGCCTGCAGCCTTATTGGTTACAATGCACCTGATTGCCCTTTCGACTTCCTCAGTGGTGAAAGGACAGTCAATAATTGGAATATCAACTGGGGGACTGGGCAAAAGATCCAAACTTGGATGGGATGCCCCCGGTGGAGCAGAATAGAGCTTGGAGAAGTGGGCAAACCAGACGTCACCAGGGATGTTACAGGTTAACTGTTGATCAAGAGGCTTGTCCCTTGCTCTGAGCAAATCCCAAAACCCCTTGGAGTCTTTCCTAGTACTTGCCTCCACTAACTCCCACCAAAAATTGTATTCATGAGCCTCCTTGGCCTCAGCCACGGTTTTTTTTGTAAAATTTCCTTGCAATTCTGATATTGGCTGGGTCCTTGTTCTTCACTGCGGAGATAAGTTCCCCCTTGGCAGCCCGACATTTGGAGGAATACCACTTGACTCTTGCCTTAGAAGCACCTTTCGGTACAACCCTCGCACTGGAATGGGGAATGGTAAACAGTACGCTTAATGCCGCAATAGTTTCTATAAATATCGGTAAAACATCTTGCCTGGTGGGACATAGGGCATCAAGCCGTGGCCCCACCACTGACATGATGGTCCCTGCTTGCGCCATCCTTACTTCATCCGCTGCTGCTTTTGCCCACTTTAGGCGCCTGCCACAGTTTGAAGGAACAATTTCATGGGTGGATTTCCACTTGTGGGTGAACTTGTCTCGGTTCCCAACCTGCCAAGGAGAAATGAGGGTTAAGGAAAGAGGATTATGGTCGCTATCACAGGTCGCTATGACCTCCATGTCTTGGTGAAAAGGCCAAAGATTATAATTCAACATGATATAGTCAATTCTGGAGGTGTGTCCCGTCCTGTTATAAGTATGCACACCCCTGGAATCCGATTTGGATCGTCCATTTGTTGGTCTCAGGTCGTGTTCCATGCAAAGTGCATTGATGTCTATCGCACTTTGCGTCCATTTGGGGATCGTATCTAGGGTCAGGATAGGGATACCTCTCCTTGTGTCCTCTTCAAAAGAGTCCAATATGTCCTCCCTGGCCAATGGCTCAAAACAGCAGTTGAAATCGCCTGCAAGGAGAACATAAGAATCGATATTGCAGGCAGCTAAATCGCTGCTTAATCCTGTTGAGGTTAGGCATGATGCCCCTCCCCTCGCTCCCCTCAAATAAAGATTGAAGACTTCTAGCTTCCTTCCCCCTTGGAAGTGTATAGTTATCCTCTGGAGGTCAGGAGATTGAGTGATCCTTTGGCTTACACTTAAACCTAGTGCGATACTAACCCATATAATAAGGCCGCCAGACGGGCGACCTTTGCATCCATGTTGTTGGGAAGCTGGGACAAAGTAGGTTGTGAAGCCTACTCTGTGCCTGGGTTCTAGGCACCAGGTTTCCTGTAGGAGGCAGATGTTATAAGGGTCCAAGAAAGCATTCCATTCAGGGATTTCAAGGTTACGGGCAAGCCCTGCCACATTCCAGCTTAGAATCTTTAGCAAGGGTTCATGTGAAGTAATTTCCCTTGGGGGATAGACAGGTATAGCCGAATAAGTCACAGGGCCTGCCACCCCTGCAGCCGCTCTTGATAACCTTAATGGTGATTCAATCTGCCGATGTTTGGAATGCATTACTACTCCGGACGGCTTCCTATCTATAGGGACATCCTGAGTGGATGACAGAGGAAACAAACAAGGTAAATCCAGCCGTTCGACTACGTCTTGCGAATCTAAAGTGTAAGGAGCGATCAATCCCCCCTCTATAGACAAGGTATGTGGTGTTCCTACTGAGCCTAGGGGGCTAGGAACTGAAGGTTCATTCAACAAGGAGAAAGGATCTGCGAGCCCTAAGGCCTGGGTTGAAGGTGGTTTTTCCATTAACTGATGGGCAAGTTGCCTAGGGAGTCAATCTACCTCCTCCAGGCTGGCAAATCTGTTGGAGGTTGGAAGGCCATTCCAATGTAAAGGAAAATCCTTTTGGGTGTTAGGGTAGCTTTTCCATGCGTGGTGATGTACCAGTGACCAGTCATTCACCTGAATATATCTGGGAGATGGTGGGTAAAAGAAGGAGAGTGGCCTAGGTATGACAGAAGAACCTTCGCTGATGGGCCAAGAACAGATGTGATGTGCCGTGTGCGGGTCCTCAAAGGTCACCACTATACAGTCCCCGGGGCTGGTTTTCCTTGTGGGACCCACCCAGGGAATTCTACGTACCATCAAAACTCTGCTTCTCCGGCCATTGGGAATTGGTCTGTTCGCATTGAGCCAATGCATTGTCTTGTTCTTCAGAGACCAGAGGTGCTCGTGTTGACCATTTCCAATCTGGGGGACGCCCGTCAACACAACCACATAATCATTGGCCTCTGGAGGAAGATCAATGTAACCCCCTCTAAAGTTATTCTTAACAGAAGTGCCCTGGGTTGGTTGGTTAGCCACTTCACTGGGAGGGGGTCTAAAAGGGATGCCAGCGTTGGGATTTACTAATGGCTGTGGAATGATGCGCTTGGGAGCCTTAGGTTTAGAGGCAGCGGCGGTTTGATCCACACCCATGGTCCGTGGTTTGGGAACCGGCCGTACAGGGGCTGGTACTGGGGGGGGAGGTTGCGGGGTTTGTAATGTAGGGACTGATGGTGATGGGTCAACAACAGGGAGACCCTGTTTTTCAAGACTTCTCAAGCCGAGAGTGGCCAGGGCAATAATGCTCTTTTCCATCTCGAGCAAGTTGTTTTCGATGCATGAGAGTCTGAGGTCGAGGGGGGAAAGAAGTTTCTTAAGAGTTTCCCAAACTAAACCTATAACTTCCCCTTCATTCCTTTCCAAGCCCTCTACATGTAGGCCCACATCCTCTACGATGGTAGTGGAGGAAGCAGTGGCTAACCCCTCTCCCCCTCCCTCCCTTGGTGGTTGCTCACTAGAGGTACACTCTACTTTTGCGTTAGGTACTGGGACGCTAGTCAGTTTTAGATGTTGTGCAACCGCAATTTTTGCCTTCTTGCGAGAGTAGGCAGAGCGGAAATTGCGTTTCCTTTTAGGTTGTTTGCCATTAATAGTATTACAACTAGATGAATTGAAAAATACCGGGGAGGGGGGTTTAGAAATAACAGCCTGTTTGGGAGAAACAGCTGGTTGGTTCGCTTTGTCTAAATTGGCTGGTGGCTCAAAGGGCAGGGGAAGGGGAGGGGAGATCGGGGTATGATGAACATCAACCTGCGTGACTACACAATAGGGAATGGCAGGACGCTCCGGGGTAACCGCAGTGGCTATATGGCCTAGGGAGGATTTTTTTGAAGTTGCAATGACCTGGGACAATCTTCTAGCAGCTGCCAGTTCCAGGGAGACCCGAGTCTGAAGTTTAGACATTTCTTGATCTATGGCTAGATTGGTACGGGTAATAAAATCATCCATAGGGCCATTGATTGGTGGGCCACTCTTGACGACCTTGCTCCGAGTTAACCTGGTGCACATATCTTAAGCTACACGAAGGCAACCGCTAAGACTAGGAGTGGGAGTAGGATAATATGATGGTTTACCTATTTAAACTCCGTAGAGGAGATAACGCGGGGAAAGGCGAAAGAGGGTGGGCCAGTCCAGACCACTCAGACCTCGAACGGCCTCAAAAGGCCCGCTCTTAGCCCGGTCTTCGCCCCGAGCTGCGTCCCGCACTGCGGGAGTCTGATTGTGTGATATAGGGGGCTTAGTGGGCGGGGGGCGGGCCAGCGGGGAGAGCGGACCAGATGCTGTCTCCGTGGTCTCGCAGGGACTCCTGGATGCTGGAGTCCCCGCACGCTCGCAGCCCCGCCGAGCCTCACACCCTTACCTCCGCCTTGCTGCTCCTAGTTCCCGGTGAATGATGCTCAGCGCACACCTGTGCGAAGCGGCACCCGCAGAGCGGGTGCGGCGAGGAGTTGGCTGATTTGCCCTCAAAGTCCTGCAGCGTCTGGTCAACTAAGCCGGTACAGTACAATGCCCCAACAAGTGGTGGTGGGAGTCGCCTTTACTAGCTTCAGGTGGAGGGGGGGCGGGCCAGCGGGGAGAGCGGACCGGATGCTGTCTCCGTGGTCTCGCAGGGACTCCTGGATGCTGGAGTCCCCGCACGCTCGCAGCCCCGCCGAGCCTCACACCCTTACCTCCGCCTTGCTGCTCCTAGTTCCCGGTGAATGATGCTCAGCGCACACCTGTGCGAAGCGGCACCCGCGGAGCGGGTGCGGCGAGGAGTTGGCTGATTTGCCCTCAAAGTCCTGCAGCGTCTGGTCAACTAAGCCGGTACAGTACAATGCCCCTAAACAAATGTAATTAAAGTTACATTAATTATATGGTAAGTGTGACTAAAAAAATGTAGTTTGTCATCACCCTTTCCTTTAACCTCACTATTATTCTCTCACCCTACCTCACTCCTGTTTCCTTACTCTGCTTCCCTCACTTATTCTTATCTTCCATGTTTACTCCCCTTTCCCTAACTCCCCTCGCACATTCAACTTCTTTCAGTCCCCCTGCTTAACTTCCCTTACCCTCTGTTCCCTTCCTTTGCTCCCTCACTCATTCCCTTTCCCTTAATCATTTACTTCACTCCTGTCACTCCTTCTCTCAGTCCGTCTGTCCTCACAGTTTCTCACTTCCGTTCCCTCACTCTGTCTCTCTTATCGTCGCTGTCTCTATCCCCTCATTCTGTCAATACTCTTTCGTCATGCTCACTCCCTACAACTCACCCACACTCCCTCACTTACCTTTGTTTGCTGCTTCAGTCACTCCCTTTTTCTAATCCTCCCTCACTGTTTTACTATCTAATACACAGTCCCTTTGTGTTGCTCCCTCTAGCTCTCTTTCTCTTAACATCACTCTCTCTGTCCCTTTCCCTCATGCTCACTCCTTCATTCTTTTTTTTTTCTTTTTTTTGTTGCGCGCCCCGGTACGCCTACCGGGGAGCGTACCGTTACGCGTACCCTGGAGAAAAAAGAATGACAGAGTTTTTAAAAAATGTAGCATTTTTATATAAATTGGAGGTAGTTCTGAAAAGAACTGTTTTTTATTCTTTTTGTTGTTTTATATTTTTTTATAGTTTTTTGAATTTTTTTGAATTTTTTTGGCTTTTCTGAACAGTTTTATATTTTTTTTGTATTTTTTATGGGGAGAAAAAAAAAACAGGGAATTGAAAACGGCTCAACTGGAGCAAAAAAAAATAGAAAAAAATTAAAGTTGCTTGCTGCAGTGATGGTTGTCTGCAGCTCGATTGAGTAAAGTGATGCTATGCTCACCATATGAAATTGTTTTGTTGCAATATATGCAAACAAATTAAAAATTTGCAAACCTGGTTTGTAAATTAGGGACCATCTCCCTAGCCTCTGGACCCGATGGAGTGGGTTGATTGGAGGCGCTTGAAGGAGAAGGATGGGGAGGGTTCCTGGTCAGTTCCCTGACCTCTGCTGCCGAATAATTGTTCGGGTGCTTCCTCTGCATATGTTGAATCATAGTGTGGTTCACAAAAGAGTATTTTTTGTTTGGGTTCCCTCTTGACAGTTGTTCGCCACAGATGAGGCAAGTCACCTTAGCTGCATTCACTTTTTTTGCACCCCTTGGCATCTTGTAAAACTCCCAAATAAAATGTTCCTTGGGTCTGTATGGGGGATTATCCTCAGGCAGAAAGTGCCTCTCCTCCTCCTCCTCTTCGTCCTCCTCTTCTTCTTGACCACCAATGTGGTGTTGTGGTGGTCCTTGTGGTGGTGGTGGAGGTGGTGGTGGTGCAGATGCTTACGTAGCGCGATCGTATGCGTTCGGCTGCTTCCGGGTGCGCTTACGCAGCGCGTCATAAGACGTATCACGCGGCTACGTGATACGTCACAATGATGTTTTCTTTCGCGGCAGTAGCGCTATCGGGGCGCTCACCGGTACGCGCACTGGAGCGCGGCACAACACTGCGCTTACCGGGAGCGCAGAAGGGCAAAAAAAAAAGGGAAAAATATACATAAAAAAATAGTTTTACATAAATATACAATATAAAATTAATTATAAAAAGTATTTTATTTCATAACTATAGAGATTTGTTATTAAAAAACCTTTGAAATTCACTGAAAAAACCATAGGTTTCACACCAGTTATAGTTAGGAATTAGCATTTAAAAAACCTATTAAATTCACTGAAAAAACTATAGGTATCACACCAGTTATAGTTAGGAATTAGCATTTGAAAAACCTATTAAATTCACTGAAAAAACCATAGGTTTCACACCAGTTATAGTTAGCTGGAAATTTTACTCGCATAAAACCATTGAAATTCCCATGTTATAGTTAGTTGGAGTCACTATAACTTGCGTGTGCAATGCACTGCTGATGACGTCACACATTACATCACTCATGACTGATTGGTTCCGCTCCTTGCCCGAAAGTTTGGGGGTGATCCGTCAAGTGGGGGCTGAGAAAAAAGTGGGGTCCCAAAACGTGTTTTCCCCATGCAATTTTCCATAGGAACTTTAGCCAGGGCTACATCCCGAGCGGCTGAACGGAATTACACCAAATTTGGCAGAGAGGTAGAGTTCGGTTCGCAGATTGTGCTTTTTGTTAAATGGTGTAAATCCGTTCAGTAGTTCCTTAGAAAATTAAAAGTAAATTCATAGCGATATCTAGAGACGAAGTACAGCACGTGTACGTTAATCCGTACAATTACGAGCTGCATGCTGATTGGCTGTCAACTGTACGTCAACACTCCAAACAATAAAGTGTTGGCAGTCATCTTGTTTGTCGCTAGAAACGACTCACAAGAAAACAGTAAAACAAAGTTGAGAAATAAGGAAAAGGGGCAGGGTAAAAACATCCTGACCCTCTAGGCTTGCTCAGGGGGTCGTACATGGATCTTTAGGCTCAATTTTTTTTTTTTTAAATAAAAAATCGGGGGGTATGCGTACGGTATACGTACACTGCCCGCCTCCTGGAACCCTTGGTGGCCCTGGGGTCCACCATCTCTCAGGGTCGATTCTTGCAGTGTCCCGGGGTGCGTACTTCCGGGACACTGTTGTTTGGTATGTAGGGCGTTACCGTCGCCGCTCCCACTTTACCACAGGAAACCGCTTACCTATTTGAAAAAGAGAGCAAGTTAATCTTTTCTCTCTTTCAAGAGGGCAGGTTGTTTTTCGAAAGAGAGAGCAGCATATAAACTGATGTCTCTAATAAAACAATGCCGGCTCTCGAAGACGCGGGGAAGATCGAGGGGGCATTGGGGCTAAAAAAAAAGAAAAGTTATTTTTAAGAACTAACTTTACTGGTCAAAAAAAGAGCTATATTTCTATGAAAGTATGTAAAACTTTCTGGGGTTTTTTGTGCACCAGTTGTACTCTCTACGCATGCGCAGCCTCGTTTCCAAGCCCACGTTTTTTCTTTTTCTTCAAGTTCGCCAAGCAAACCTCTCCTTATTTCAGGTATTAATTTTGCCGCTATCTTTTCCCGGGCCGTGTGTGTCATCCACTGCTATACTTTTGTAATACATTAATAAACATATTGTATCTATGTTTATTTGAAATGTAGTCTTGAGGCACCAAACGTTGATTACATACTCCGTCCACCGCCATTTTAGTCGTTTTTCTCCGTTCTTTTTATTATACCTGTTACTTTCATTTTACTCTCCACTTATCTTCTGTAAGATCCATGAGATTTCCTGGCACAGACACCACGGTGTTTGTCCTTGGCCTCTGATCTTATGACTTGGTCACACATATACCTAAAAACTGATTTGAAGGACGTAAGCCAGAGCCATTACAACGCGTGTTCGTAAACACAAAGATATTATTAGGATTATGCGTTTATCATGCGTGGTAAATGTATACTAGTTGTAAAAGCATGTGTGGTAAAGCCATATGCGTGCCAATGGCTTCGTGGTGATGATCACGCGTGGTTATGACCGCGTTGTAATGGCTGGTCCCGCCCAGGACACTGCAGGAAGCGGGTCTGGGCGTGGTGCACTCCAGGGCACCAGGCAGAGGGCACGCAGCCCCTCTCATATAATATAGAAATCTTTGTGGTGTGATTGTTTCCGTGGTTTGAGGGGCGTTATTGAGGTCCACACTTAATTTTGTAGGGTGGTAGGTTTGCATGGGAAAATGTCGCAAGAGGTTTGCAAATGTGGTACACATTGTTTCGTATTAGTTTGATTTCTTTACCATGTTGTAGTGTATCCAGAGAAAATATAAGTCAGTACTTTTCAATCTTACTCTTGAACATCTTACTATAGAACTTCAACATTATAAATATTTTTATTGTGGACCGTCAACCCCCCACAAAAAAAAAAGAAGTATGTAGTTTTTTTTATTAACTTCTATTAAAAGTATAACTGTAAACGAAACTATATTATAAAGAACTAGAAAAATAACTTTAAAAAAACAATATTAGAAACAAATTGTGAAGTGGATTCCAAAGGACGTCGGATTTGTATTCTGCAAAATAAAAAAGAAAATTAGAGTTTAGAATTATGTAGATGTGAGTAAATGAGATGAAGCATTACAAGTCAAGGTAACAGTATGATTTTACGTGTACAGTGTGCCTGGTACATTTTACTTCTGTTATAGTGCCGCATTCAATTGGTGTCTATATGGAAGTGCCAACTGCGTCACTGACACAAAAGTGGCACAACGGGATTGTAAATACGCCAACTTATTTCTAATGCCTTGTAGTGAAGGCATTGTATATCTATGCCTCTGTGCTTACCGTGTATAAACACTACGGCCAGTGGAATTCAAAACTTAAAGACTTCTTTGCTTTTACATGTGAAAGCAGACAGCATTTTCTATAACTTTAAAAGAGAAAGAGAAATAATGTTACAGAGAGTGAGAGAGAGAAAGAGAGAGAAAACAACATTAAAAAACTGTCTCACAGAGTCTGGAGTTGAGATTTTTTCTTGAAAAGTTAGACGTAGATTTACAAGCTGTTTGCGTCACTTTTCCCATGTTAAAAGTGACACAAAAGTGGCATAATAGGCTTGTAGAACTGTTTGTTAGACTGTTGTAACCTATCTGTTGTCACTGCTCAAAGGTAATTATACATTTTACACAGTGAAGTTGGTGCACACTATCCACTGTCTCCTTTCACAAATGAAGGTAACACTACGGTTTTACTTGTGCAGTGTGCCTAGTACATTTCAGTTCTGTTATAGTGCTGCGTTCAAGTGGTGTCTATATGGAAGTGCCTACTGTGTTACTGACACAAAAGTGGCACAACGGGATTGTAAGTACGCCAACTTATTTCTAATGCATTGCAATGGAGGCATTTTATATCTAGGCCGCTGTGCTTACCTTGTATAAACACTGCGGCCACCGGAGTTCACAACTTGAGTTCAACTGTGCTTCCACATGTCAAAGCAGTCAGTATTGTCTATAAGTTTAAAAGAGAAAGAGAAATGATGTCACAGAGAGTGAGAGAGAGAAAGAGAGAGAAAACAACATTAAAACTGTCTTGCAGAGTCTGGAGTTGAGATTTTTTCTTGAAAACTCAGACGCAGATTTACCAGCTCCTTGCGTCACTTTTCACATGTTAAAAGTGACAGAAAAGTGGCGTAATAAGCTTGTAGATCTGTTTGTCAGACTGTTGTAACATATCTGTTGTCAGTGCTCGGAGGTAATTATACATTTTAGACAGTGAAGCGGCTGCACACTACCCACTGTCTCCTTTCACAAATGAAGGTAACACTACAGTTTTACGTGTTCAGTGTGCCTAGTACATTTCAGTTCTGTTCTAGTGCCGCGATCAAGTGATGTCTATATGGAAGTGCCTACTGCGTTACTGACACAAAAGTGGCAGAACGGGATTGTAAATATGCTGACTTATTTCTAATGCATTGTAATGAAGGCATTGTATATCTAGGCCTCTGTGCTTACCGTTGTATAAACACTGCGGCCAGTGGAAGTCACAACTTGAAGACACATTTGCTACTGCATGTCAAAGCAGACAGCATTTTCTATAAGTTTAAAAGAGAAAGAGAAATGATGTCAGGGAGAGTGAGAGAGAGAAAGATAGAGAAAACAACATTATAACTGTCTCGCAGAGTATGGAGTTGAGATTTTTTCTTGAGAAGTTAGACGTAGATTTACAAGCTGCTTGCGTCACTTTTCCCATGTTAAAAGTGACACAAAAGAGGCGTAATGAGCTTGTAGATCTGTTTGTCAGACTGTAGTAACCTATCTGTTGTCACTGCTGGGAGGTAATTCTATATTTTACACAGTGAAGCTGGTGCACACTACCCACTCACTCCTTTCATAGAATATTTGTTGTTTCAGAAGCAAAATTCTTTGTCACCTAGTGCCGTTGGCGTAATTGAAATATGGTACTCTACGTGTGGAAGAAGCCTTCACTGTAATCAAGAGAGTTAATCTTTTCAATTCAGATATGATTGCATACAGCAAAGTGGAGATAGCAGCGTCCAAATCTTTAAAAAAGAAAGAGAAATGATGTGAGAGAGTAAGAAAGAGAAAGGGACAAAAAGACATTAAAACGTGGGAGAGACACACACGACAGGGGAGGTGTACGTCAAGCCAGAGGCGCAACACACACTCAAAAATATTGGGGGTGGGGGGGCTAGAAAAAATTTGGGGTGGGGCTTTAGTTCAAGCAAAAAGAAGAGTGGAGTTGCAGGGGCCTGTAAGCGGGGGGATTATGAAAGCCTCATTAACAAGCAAAATGTATTTAAAAGACCTGTGACGTACTCGGGTGCGACTGTGTGTGGGCCCAGGAAGCTATCTTATTCTAGCTGAAGCCCTGTTAGCCCAATGTTTTTTTTGCGCCTGCTGCATACTACATATTCTCTCCATTGACAGATATTTTGTTGTTGTTTCAGAAACAAGCTTGTTTGCTCCCACCTTGTACTATTGCTGTTGTCCGTGTTACATAATCCAACTTGAAGCTGTACATCTAAAAGATATTGAAAGAAAGATGTTATGATTGGTAATTCTTGCTATATTAATTTGGAGTTAGATAATATTGCGTTTTTGTAGACGTTGATTGTCAGATTTCTACGAACTGTGTGTATTGTGAATATATTCCGGACATTTCAGCAATTATAAAAATGTTACTGCTATTGGGAAAAAAAATTAAACATGTAAATTAATAAATTATGTAGGAGTGCGTTCATCTAAAATACTAAGTCGCATTTTCGTATGCAGTCAGCTACAACCCTTTGACTCCTTCCGATGCATACTCAAGCCTCACTGCTCACCTTTTCGTGGAAAAGACACCTTCTTCATGAGGAAGTTCCGATCTCCAACAAAGAAGTCTCATATATGGTGCTGAGTCTTGATTTCTCTATGGCTAACGACATATTCGTGCTCCCATTATCATCATCGCAGGTTCTTCACCCGCTCAGTGCTTCGGGCACCACTAACTCAGTGACCAAAGAGGCCACGCATGTGGTAGTGGGCCCCTTGTTCGGTGCTTTGGGAACAACTCTAAAATAGCGTACAGCGCGTGCGCTCCATCTTTTTTATACATAGGATCACGTGTGTAGTGACGGATACGCTGAATGTGTGGTGTGGGAGTGTGTGTGTCGATCCGACAACTAGACTTGCAACTAAGAAATCACTACAATGGAAATTTGGGCTTCATAGTGTTGTTGTGTTTTCCTAGTAGCGTAAGAGTGGCTTTCTTTTTTCTATGTGACGTTACAATACAGTCACTATGTAGCATATTTTGTGACACATTTTATTGTATAATCCGTTTCAAAAACTAGTCGTGGTAGCGTGCTTTTAAATTAAACTGTCAAGTCTGCTTACGAGTTTGTTGAGTGTGGAAGTATTTTTTTTTCTATTTTCTATTCTATTATATTTATGTTGACTTTTCTCCTTTAGCATGCAGTACTATATTATTTTATAAAATGTATAAGTGTTGAAATCATCTTTGAAAGTAGAGTGTAAGCATGTAAGCTGCTGTATGTGACAAAAAGCAATGCCGGTTCCTGCAGGAAGTGGGTAGCCGGCTGGGACCGTGGAGGCCTTGGGGCTCTTCCCACAGTCCTCAATGTTACATTTGAGCCCCGGGTGATGGGGTCCTCGGGCATTATGAAAAATGTGTGGTAAAGGCTATTTTTTAATGGTTGAGTTATCGTACGCGTACCAAGCATGTATGGACGATGTACGGTGCGAAGATTGGAAGTCGTCCCATAAGCGTACTGAAGGAAGAAAAAGAAGAATATTTTTCAGATATTTATGAAGTGTATGTGTTTAGATATTGGGTGGCTCTAAAAGAGCCCTTGTGTTTATTGGGAGATTTTAGTACCTACAAGTAAGTACCAATGCAGAGTCTAAAGTTCAAGAGGAATACTCTGTTTCCCTCATTTGTAAAATGTACACCGTCTCTCCTATAGATGCCATCCATATTGAAATGTAGATTGTTGTGGTAGATGGACCCCATTCTATAGTGTCAGAGAAAGACAGAAACAGATTTATTCACATGTTTCATAGCTTTTTCAATTTGTGGACAATAGTGGTTGGACCACTTCCATTACTGCCATTGGCATATATTAGAATATACAAAGGCCGCTTTGGGGAACAGTGTCATCAATTGTTGAAAGGTGTCCTTCATAAGCATTTCCAGGCCTATCCCTTTCAAAGTGCCTAGGTCATCGCCACCACAGTGCACAATTATGAGGTCCGGGTGTTGGAGATGTAAAAAGGATTTCACCAATGGCATCAATTGATGCCACTTTAATCCTCTCTGTCCAATCCATTTAATGTCTACATTTGGTAAACGTAGGTCTTTTTGAATTCTTGTCTGTTGTGCATACCTTTGGCTTCAGAAAATATAGCTGTGTCCCACAATCCACACTGTAAACATCTTGGAGAGAGATCTGGATGCACTCTGAAGGTCTCTGTAATTGAAATGGCAGTTTGAAAAGTAAGATTTTTCTAAAATGGTGTACAACATGCAGTTTTGAAAAAAGAAAAGAAATGATTTGGTGATTATGGTGTTAACCTGGGCTTCAACGGGGATTCACAAGGGCATAATATGAAACCCAGTATCGCCGCTTTAGCAGTAGTTTCCTGCCGATAAAAGCGGCTAAAATGTGTCGCCCTTTCTTCATAATATGGCCCTATATTTGTCCCTTTTTCCATAATTTCTAGCCTTTCTTTTTATACTTCCTTCTCTCTTTTCTTACTCCTTTCTCTCTCTCGGTACTACTGTGTTTTTCTTATATTGTCCTCCTTGAACATATTGCCCTTGTTTGTCTTTATATTATCCTGTTTCTTCTCTTATTCCTTCTGTCTCCTCATTTTCTTCCCTTTCTCTTCATATTGAATTTTTTTCTTGATACTCCCCGGTTCTGTCCTCTTGCTTGTTTCTTTCCCTGTATATAGTCTGGGTCGATTTGCAAGCCTCTTGTGCTTCTTTGTTGTTTTATTGTGTTAGGGGCATATTATCAAGGACCGGTGTTAAAATTATCGTCGTTTTTTAGGCAGGAAACTGCCAACAAAACAGCGGTAATGGGCGTGATAATAAACTCTTGTTAATTTCCATAGAAGCCCATGTTCTGATGTTAACATAGGCTTCTATGGGAATTAACAAGGGCGTATTATCAAGCCCATTATCACCGTTTTATCGGCAGTTTCCTGCTGATGAAACGTCAATAATTTTAACACCCGTCCTTGATAATATGCCCCTTAGTTTTTTTGATGTAATAGTGGCAGAAAAAATGTGTTAAATTGCATATATATTTGGAAAATTCGTTAGTGCTGTTCACTGAAATGTTGTAAGTATATGTATGGAATACGTATAGTCATTTAAACGTTTTTCAGTAGTAAATGGTAAAATGCATGGTCTCATTTTTTGTGTCTAATATCACAATGTGCATGTGTGTACATTAAGGAGTTATATTCACACCTTTTTAAACATTTTACAGTAGTGAATGTGTTTTGATAAAATGTATGGTCTTATAATTTTTTGGGTAATAACACACTGTGCATGTGTGTATATTAAGGAATTATGGGCCATATTATCAAGCCTGGGCGATAAAATTATCGTCTCTTTATTGGCAGGAAACTGCCACTAAAATGGCGATAATGGGCTGGGGTATAGGCTCTATGGAATTCTAATCGAAGCCCATGTTAGATGTGAAGGACATCTTACATGAATTTCAGTTGGAATTCCATAGAGCCTATTATCATACCCATTATCGCCACTTTAGCGGCGGTTTCCTGCTGATAAACCGGTGATAATTTTATCGCCCAGGCTTGATAATATGGCCCTATATTCGAACATTTTTGCATATTTTCTACAGTCTCTTGTTATACTCCCTCCTGTCTCGTCTTACTCCTTCCTTTATCATTAAACTATCTTATTTTTCTTATACTCTGCTCTCTTTTTATACTTTATTTTCATACTTGCTCCTCTTTTTGCATATTTGTACTCCTCTTTATATTCTCTCTTGTCTTTATATTCATCACTGTTGTCATAGTTCTTACTGTCTTCTCATAGTACTCCCTCTCTCCTTATACGGTCAGTCTTCCTTTATAATTGTCTTTTGTCCACAGTTTTGTGTCTGTGTCTTTTTACAGTCTTTCCTCTTTCTTCATATATACTCTTCTGTTCTTATATTCTCTGTTTCTTGTTATTCTCGCTGTTCTTTGTAGGTACTCCCTATTGTTTTATCACACTTTTCTCTTTCTTCTAATACTCTTCTCTCTGTACTCACATTTCACCTCTCTTTTCTTATGCTTTGCATGCTCTACTTATATTGCCATCTTTTCTTATTGTCATATTTGTCTCCTCATTTTCCCCCGTTCTTATACTCTGCCCTGTTTTCATATTGTCCTCTCTTTTCTCTTACTTGTGCATATCTCCTTGTAGTACTGAGTTTTTCTTATATTTCCTTTTGTCCTATACTCCTTCTCTCTGTGTTCATATTTTCCCCTTTTTCTTCATATTCCTTTTCTCTTTTCATTTTCTGTCCTCTCTGTTTATACTTCTGTTGATATTGTTTGCTCTTTTCTCTTACTCCTCCTTGACTCCCTGCATACACTCTGCAGCACTTTCCTCATATTCTTTGTGTTTTCATACTGTTCTCTCGTTATATTTGTTTCTCTTGCCATACTTCTGCCTCTTTCCTCATACACTTTTCACTCTTCATAATATTCCATCTGTTTATACTCCTTCTTTTCTCCTCAGACTGTATCCTCTGTTCTTGTACATCCCTTTTTTCCTTATGCTCTACTTTTCCCCACATTCTTTGTGCTCTCTTCTTGTACTGTTCTGCCTGTCCTTATACACACTGTACTTTGGTAGTATTCGTGTTTTGTTCTTATAGTTGCGTGTCTTTTCACATATTCCTTCTTTTTTCTTTAGAGTCTTTCTCTGTCTTATTATAGTGCCCCCTCTGTCTTCTTAGTTTCTTTTTTCTTCTTATACTATTTCTTCTCTCCTCATATTTCCATCTTTCTCTTCATAGTCTCCCTTACCTATCGATACTTTCCAGTTTATTCATACTTCCTTTATTCCGTTCTATTGCAGTGTCTGTTTATACTCCCCTTTTTCGTTATATTTTCCCTTGTTTCATACTTCTTCCTCTCTTGTTGTAAGTACTTTTATTTTCATAGTCTCACATTTCTCGTCATAATCCTCCCTCTGTTCTTATACGTAATATAATAGAATATTCCATATATTTATTTTTGTAATGTTATATATATGTTTTTTAATAGATTCTGTTTATCAATACTGAAAAAACGGTATCATGCCTACCAAATGTCAAAAGAAGAAACAATGAAAGACAGGTGTTTATTTGAAGAGAAGTCATCCACAAGATTTACATGAAGAACCATGTGCTAAGAAAAAGAAAAAAAGTCCTGGTAACAGCAGGAACACTTTTCTGAAGAAAATATTAAAGACTAAGAGTAGTGTGCACAGAGTAGTGTGCACAAAGGAAAAAATGGTATTAGTGTGTCTGCAACGAAAAAGAAAAAGAAGAATGAAGAGAACAATTATGGAAAGTCAACTGCAGAAAAATAGTGTATAGTAAATGGAGAAAAACCAATTTATGGAAATTAGGAAAAATATGTTTTTTAATAGAGTTCTGTTAAATTTAATTAAAGAAATTAAGGAATGTAAAAAAAACTTTTTTTTATAAGAAGAAGAAAGGTATAGAAAATGTAGTTGAGAAAGCTTTCGAATGAACACAAAATAGTTTATTTTAGTAATCAATAGAATTCGATCACTAGATAAACCAATCCATTTAATGAAGGCCAAAAGTAAGTGGAGAAGAGTAATTAACAGAAGTAATTTTTGTGAGTTTTTTTTGGGTGAATGGAAACCTAGTTCAAGTTCTGAGCCTTTTTTTAATGAAGAAAGTTATCTTCAGAGTAATGATTTGTTGCATGCAGTTGACACTAGTGGTCGTGCTTATGAGGTTAGAAATTGTTGTCCTATTGAGAAAGAGAAAATCGTTCCTAGAAATGCAGAAGAGGTGTTAGCTGATGAAGTTTTAAAGAATTGGAATTGTAGTAGTATTTGTAGTGTACGGCACAAATTCATTGATTTTTTACGCAATTTCTTATGTAACTATACAAAGAAAAGTGTGAAACAAAAGATTAAGATGTTGCAAGGACTAGACCCTTGCATAGTAGGAGAAAATACTGGTTTGCAAGGTCATTCTCTGACTTGTAATTCTAAAAACGTATGTTGAAGTGTTTTTCACCATTTCAGGATGTTAGCAGTACATCATTCTGAAATGAGGAAATTAGTCAGAAGATTGTATTATGCAAAAAGTCCAGCTCTACTGTTAAGAAAGTTGAACAGTGCTCTTTTGCATGGATCTGTATCAAATGTAAAGAACGTTTGTGATGAAATTGAGGTTAGTTATTTTGGTACTGAGGAAGACAGTACAGAAATTGAGATATTAATAGAAGGAAATGTAGAAGAGAATGTACAACATAATAGTACAGATAATTTTGAGCAAGAAATTACAAAGTTTAAGGTGATTTCAGGTGAAGGGCCAAATTATTGTTGTGTCTGTTGTCGAAGAACTCATTATAAAAATCAGACCAGGAGTGTTGATTTGTATTTACAGAGTGAAAAGGAAAATCATAATGAGTGGAAGGATTTTGCAACTTATTTGTTGGCAGAGAATTTGTTATAACCTAAGGTTTACATTCATATGTGAATCAGCCTAGGTCCTCCTAGCTTCTCAGCCAGAGTGAGAGATGGTGACAGAATGTTGGTGTGACTGTGATGATTGGACTGCCTGTGTGCCTGTGTGGATGAGTAGTGACAGTTGGAGATGGGCTGAGCATCTAGGCAGGCTGCTCCTGTTGGGGCTGGCGTAGGAGATATTGGAGCTGTGTTAAGAGCTGTTACATGGCTGATCCTTGTTTGATACCACTTGACATGGATTAATAAAGAAGACTTTAAGAACTTACAACCTGGCTACCAGTGTCTTCATGTACTGAGTACAACATATTTTTGGCGACAAGCGGACCTGGACCGAAGCGTACATATAGATTGAACAGTAACCCAGAACCTACAAAGAAACCAATGTAACCAGCGCAACTACAAAGAAAAAAGAAAGAAAAATACATGAAGGAGAATGGAGTAAAAGGCAAGCCGGCCCCACCAGTGTCCTGTCATCGGACGGCCCCAACCTGTGTCATGCCTGATCTTACTCCATGGACAAGACCACAGTTATGGTCTGTATGTTAGGGTATGAATGTACTGACTTTCACCCTACCACTTCCCTTTGAGTCTGCTGTATGGATGTATCAGCTGCGCAAGGGAACTGAGGCTGATCAAGATAAGAGTTATGGTCTAACTCTGTGAAGTGATTTCACAGGTGCCACACAGTAGCGGTGTGGTTATGCCACGTTTTGGTGTCTTCATTACGGATGGGAAGCTGTAATTACTTTTGACATCTCATTCAGCTTGGAAATTCTGCTTTTTATAAGAAACTGTAAGTTGGAGGAGTAGTCTCTACAGCCAAATTTGGTGTTCCAGCCACAGTGTTTTTATAAGAGATTTCAGAGAGTGGAGGTGTTGTTACAGCCCACCTTGGTAACACTCCATTGGACTTACAATTAGGATTGGTGTGTATACAAAAGGTTTGTTGTGTTTGTGGCACACTTCTGCCACATGTGGCTTATCTAGCCACAATGTTTTTCATCATCACTATGTGTGCCCAAGAACACAAAGTGCTACACATTGTGCTTCCATATTTTTCTTTGACTCTGGCATAACTGTCTGCTCTGCGTGTGTTTACTTTGAGCGTAAGACACAGTGTTTTATGAAATTTGTCCGGTTTGGTTGGCAAGAGTTGAACTTGTGTGGTGTAACTATGTTTCTAGGTCATCCATTACAATATGCAGGCTTGGGGGTAAGCTTACTTGTACTTTATTGTGGTCTCTGGCTGTCCCCTGGTCTCTTGGCAGTTCAACCGCTGCTCTTTATTTAAAAATAAATAAATGGCACAAGCAAAGCAATCCGCGCAACTACCTTTCTCCAGCTTGTTGGTGTGTGCAGTTCTTTGCGTCATTTTCGGAATCGTCAACGTCTCGTTCATGGCTGCTTGAACTTCAGGGATGCTTCTGGAAATTTTTGTGCTCGGACGCACAGTGAGCCTCTCTGCATCAGCTGTGACACAGCGTGCCTCCATTTTGGGATGTATGTTGCAGTGTAATCGATTCTGTGTGTGGTTTTTGTTTGTTTTGCCAACCACAAGTCCCAGCACTATTTGAAGGTATAAGGATTTGTTTCTTCGTGGGCTGCTTCAGACCAACAATGCCACATCGAATTTGGACTTCTGGAAAAGGACTCATACATTTCTCTTCACTCGGAATGAACTAAGCAACGTATGGTGATATTTTATATTACAGTGCCATCTAGTGGTCGTTTTCGTATTTTACATTTCTATTGACATTTCATTAATTTTACTTTTGTGCATCTTACGCTCCATTATTCAACTATCTGGAAATTTTGAAAGTATTTTCTTGTATCATCGCGCTGCGAGCCAAGGCAGCTTATTTTCTAATGTAAACAGCAGTACCCCAAACCTCTGAACCTATGAACAATAGTCAGTGTTGGACTCATCTTTGGGTGCCACCATGATGTCTTTTGAATGGAGGTTGTTATATTTAACACAACTGTATTAGATGTTTACAGTAAGATGTTGCTTGTGTATTCAACATGGTGAGGATTTGTTTGTGACAACTAAGTAACATGGTACATTTTAACATACGAGTTTTAGTTACTATCTCTGACATGTTTTGCTTTATGTGTATAATTATTTTTAGGTATGTGCTCTATTTAGTTCCCTTACGCAAGGGTGTTGCTACCTAAAATTTCATATTTTGTGTTGTAACAGTTTTAACTTGGGACGTCTTAGTCTTCTGTGGGTGGACATCACATGTTATTCCCACTTGAGGGTCGTTCTGGTTTTGGTGGGTGGTTTCCATTTTCTTGTGTTGTGTTGGTAAGTCGCCTTGCGCTGCACGTCTTATATATTTGTATGTGTGTAAGTCGCCCTGCGCCTCACATGTTGTCCTGTGTAAGTCGTCCTGCGCTTCAGGTGTTGTCGTGTGGAAGTCTCCCTGCGTGTCACATTTTGTCCTGTGTAAGTCACCCCGCACTTCAGATGTTGTCGTGTGTAAGTCGCCCTGCGTCTCACTGTGTGTACCCTCTATGTGGTCCATATTGTGGTACACATGTATTTGTAGTGTTGGTTCACCCTTGTTGTCTGTTTCTGGCATTAGGTATTTGTTGTGGGGTGTGTGCATCCTTCACTACATCTTTATTTTGTGTTATTGGGAAAGGATGGGGTTATTGCTAGATTGAAATGTTTTATTGCTGTTTTTCCTTCCCAATTTGACATTGTGAGAGGATGGGGATTTTGATGCATGTTTTTAATATGTCCTATTCTGCCCATTTTTTTGTTTGCTTTGTTCTCTCTCTGGTGATGTTTTGAATTCATTTTCATCCCTTAGTTATGAAGATTATCGCCTTTTGTGTATAGTTCCTTTCTTTAAAATTGTGAGTTTTGTTTTTATTTTAAAAGGAAAGGGATAATGTTATATCCTAAGGTTTACATTCATATGTGAATCAGCCTAGGTCCTCCTAGCTGCTCAGCCAGAGTGAGAGATGGTGAAGGAATGTTGGTGTGACTGTGATGAATGGAATGCCTGGGTGCCTGTGTGGATGAGTGGTGACAGTTGGAGATGGTCTGAGCAGCTAGGCAAGCTCCTCCTGGTGGGGCTGGCGTAGGAGATATTGGAGCTGGGTTAAGAGCTGTTACATAGCTGATCCTTGTTTGATACCACTTGACATGGATTAATAAAGAAGACTTTAAGAACTTACAACCTGGCTACCAGTGTCTTCATGTACTGAGTACAAAAGAATTGTTTTAATTTGGGTTCTGATCAGCGTATTTGTAAATATTGTTATAACAAATTACACAAGATCATATATGCCTGCTAGAGCTGTGCATAATAATCTTGAGTTGGTAAATATTTCTTCTGAACTGATGGATTTAAATACCTATGAGTCTATTCTTATTCAATGTGTGCATCCATTTCAGGCTATTGTTCGTATGGAGCCTAAGATAGGAAAATTGCCTCCTTCTGATTTACAGAGGGGATTAAAGGGAAGAGTTGTATATTTGCCTCTAGATTTAAAGAAAAATATTGAAACAATTGGTGTAGAAAATGTAGAAGATGAACCTCTAGTTATTCTTGTTAATGGCGTTCCTACTAAGAGTAAGAAAATCTGGCAAGAACTAGTGGATGTTAAGAAAGTGAAAAAGGCAACGTTATATCTAGTAAAAAATAATGAATATTACCGAAATGTGTATGTGAGGGAAGAAGAAATAACTGTAGAAGAAGATAGTGACTTGCCATCTGGACAAATTGAAAAAATGGATGTGTCCAGAACTGAAGAAATCTACGAACATTACAGTGTTCATCCACTGCATTCTAAAGAAGTGATGGAGAATACTATAGAGTTATTCCAAATGAAAGAAGCATAAGGAAGTCCCATTAGTGTATGGGAAAAAAACTTGAAAGCTCGTTGTTTCCCTCAATTGTTTCCCACAGGAAAAGGAGGACGATATGATGACCGACCTGTGCAGATTCCTGCATCTGAATAACGGACATCAAGATTATATGCAGAATATCCAAGATTTCGACAATATATTCCGTATTTGTTTCATCTTTTGTTTGAGAGTGATTTGTCTGGACTTTCTTATGCAGTAAACCATATATTGAAAACAGGTGTACATCTGCAAAATGTTTCGGCAAAGCAATTTATGGATAAAGTCCTTCAGAAAAATAATGTTTTGGAATCTCAGCTAATTAATCTCATGGCATGTCAGCGTGGTACTAATGAATACTGGTACCGTCGTCATGGAGAACTCAAATGTATGCTAAGGAACTTAGGAACTCTTATATGGTTCCTTACTCTAAGCTGTGCTGAATATGCTTGGGATGAGTCTGAACACCTGAACACCTGAACCTGTTGATTAATTATAATATCTTCCCTTTTTTTCCATCGTTCAATTATCTTGCTGTAAAAGTCCTGGTCCTTACTTTCTATTAATATTTTAATCCAGATACTCATTTTCTTTTGTGTTATATTATTAAGGGTAGTGGAAATATTTTCTTTGTGGGATACATTTCCTATATTAAGTTCCCTAAGTTTTGGACATATCATAATAAATGACCAGTTCAGAATTGTGTGCGAGTGAATTAACTGGCTGTAAATTTCATCCCAAGATTTCCACCTATTTCCCAATAGGAAGTCTTCAATTTTTTCAAAACCATTTTGCTTCCAAAGAGTTATTATATTGTTGTCCATACAACCTGCTTCTCCCAGGCTAAAATTCATTAAATTCGTCTTATTACTTACATTGGGTAAATCATAAAATTTTAAGAACTGAGTTTTGACCTTAAAAATCCACTGCAAAGTTTTATATCGTACTTTTTTTGGGTCTTTCGTGGTTCTAACCGGATCATAGATTTTCAATTCCAACAGCATCCTTTTCATAAAAAAATTGTCTGTCTCATGGCAATCTAAAGAAAAAAAAAACCTATGACTGTAATGTGCAAAAGACGCAAAATAATATTCTTTAATATTTGGAAGGGACAACCCTCCTTGTGTGGAGGATAAATATAAAGTGCTCAGTGCAAGTCTAGGGGATTTTTTTGCCCATAGGAAAGAGGAAATCAGAGCTTCTATTTTTTTAAAATATGAGGCCTGGATTGCGCAGGGAATCGCACTAAAAAGGAAATTAAAAAGGGGTAATACCGACATTCGAATTAGCGATGCCCGCCCTATAAGAGACAGGGGTAGTAGATTCCAACGATCTAAAAGTGAACCCACCTTTTTTAATAGAGGTAGAAAATTTAAGAAGTAAAGATCGTCTAGGCTATCCGATATAAATATACCAAGATATCTCTTTGGACCCGTGTTGTATATCTGCCTGAATTCAGGAGCTAAAGTGTCTGTAGTGCAGTTGAGTAGGATAATTTCTGTTTTGTTTACATTAATTTTATAACCCCCTAGCTTTTGAAAGTCAGAGAAGATTTTTAGAATCTTCAATTGACTTGAGGGTTTAGAGTCTAAAAAAAGGGCAATATCATCCGCGTATAGTTTTATATTTGTCATTCCTAAAATTGGGGCGGTGACAGCTTTGATATTCCTAATGGCGATCGCTAGAGGTTCAATAAAAAGTGCAAATAAAATTGGGGACAAGGGGCAACCTTGTCGTGTGCCTCTCGTGACCTCACAGGACCCAATGTTGGTATTATTGATGATAATTTGTGCCCTAGAATTCGTGTACAAGTGTCGTAAAAGAGAGATAAAAGCATTCGGGAAATTGAAACTATGTAAAACTGCAAACAGACAATCCCAGGAGACTAGATCGAAGGCTTTCTCCGCATCTAAAAACCAAATTTGAGCCTTAACCTTGTTAGTTTTAAAATAGTCTAGCGCCTCCAGTAAAAATGTAGTATTAGAATGGAGATGCCTGCCTGCAATAAAACCGCACTGATCGTAAGCTATTAGTGATCCTACTAGTTTATTTAATCGGTTTGCTAAAAGTTTAGTAAAAATTTTATAATCTGTGTTCAGAAGGCTAATCGGTCGGTAAGAATTTATATTTTCCTTGTCCTTTCCCTTTTTTAAAATACTAACCACCACCGCTGTGTGAAAAGAGTCTGGTGGGGGACCTCCTTGAAGTAAATTATTAATTAATTCCAAGAATTCTTTACGCAATATTCCCCCAAATTTTTTAAAGAATTCAATGGGAAGACCATCCTCACCATTGGCTTTGCCATTGGGGAAAGACTCTATCACTTCATCTAGTTCTGATAATGTGAAATCCTGTGTGAGGTAGTTCTTGCCTTCAGCATCCATTTTAGGTATTTCCAATGGCTGAAGAAAATCTGTGATAGATTCAGGTGTGGTCCCCGCAGATGCTTGATATATTCCCTCGTAGTGTTTTAAAAACAGCTCGCCAATGGCAGTGGTGGTCTTAACTTGATTTTTAGTGATGGAGTCAGTTAACTGATCTATTCTGTTGCGAGCCTGCTTTTCTTTAGATTGCCAGGCCAGAAGCTTTCCTGTGTACTCACTCTCCTCGTAAATTTTTTGTGCCTGAAAATTACTATTTGTCTCACCTAGTTCATAATAAAATTCCTTCATCTTACGCTTCGCCTCGAGCAGATTGTGGCTGGAAATCTGGGATCTAACCCTATAATGCTCTTGGGTAGCCTGGGACAGTTCAGTTTGAAGTTTGATTTTCTCCTCCCGTTTTGCCTTAAGCTTGGGGATCTCTTTAGATGTGATTATTCCACGTATAGTAGCTTTGAATGCATCCCAGATTATGTTTAAAGGAGCTGTACCTCTATTCTGTGAAAAAATTAGCTCGATCTTTTCATTAATGTCAGTGCGCCATTGTTGGTCAAGGAGGTTGAGTTTGTTAAAAAACCATCTATTTATAGATCTTGCTTCATAATTCCCCAGTTTGACCTCCATGCAAAGAGCCGCATTATCCGAATAGGCATTGGGTAGGTAATCGTAATTATATAATTCTAGGTCATGGGAGGACAAGAAAAAATCCAGCCTTGACGCAGAATTATATTTTGCTGAATGGCATGTGTACTCACGCTTGGTGGGATTCAGATTACGCCAACGATCAATAACGTCAAGATCTATCTTGCAGCTTTGAACAGCTAATGAGACTTGGGGTTTATTCTGTCGACGGTCTTTCTTGGAAGAGTCCAATCGAGGGTTTTGTAATAGGTTAAAATCACCCCCCCCCCAAATTATTGGTCCAGAAAGGCCGGTTAATGCCTGCTTAACCTGTAAAATAGGTTGCGGGTCGTCCAAAATAAGTGCGTAAATTGTGGCAAGGATAATGTTGACATTATTTAATTTACGAATGTACGACTACCCATCTGCCTCTAGAATCTATGCACAACCCTTCTAGGTAAAAACCTACATGTCTTTCTATTAGAATAGAAACTCCTCTCTGGGCCAACCCTGCAGGAGCAGATATGTTATAGCCCGTCCAGTTTTTGAAGAGTTTAGCTGACTCTGCCTGATCTTTGTGATGGGTTTCCTGCAAATAGATGACATCAGGTATTAGATTGTATAACCAGCTTTCAATAGCGTTCCTCTTACGGACGTTATTCAACCCATTAACATTTAATGAAATAAATTTCACCATGTCATTGATGTTCTGGATAATGATCATAGCCCTCGAATAAAGTGCACGAGTGCAGAATTAGCAAATATGCAAACATCAGCGACAGCATGAAAAACTGATAAGTAGTACTAATATATAACAATGAAGAACAAAAGTAACAGATATTCATGGGAAAAATCATGAAAAATCTAAAGTTCAATGTGCAAATATGCAAGCGAGCAGCAACAATGTAAAGTGCTATCTGAGGGGACCCATCATTCATTGCACAAGACATGAAGATAGAAGAGATAGCAGCTTGGTTTTGAAAATTTAGATATTCAAGACATTGGACGTAGCCCCTAGCTAAAGTGCAAGTATGCGAAATAAGAGAACGTATAAACAGCAGCAGCAGGATGGATAAATAATAACTATTTAAAAAAAAAAAATACTAAAGAGCAATAGCAGCAAGAATTCATAGAGAATTTCATAAAAATCTGAGTTTCCATGTGCAAATATGCAAGCTAGCGACAAAAGTGTAGAGTGGTGTATGAGGAGATTTGCCATTCATTGTACTAGGCATGAAGATAGATGTACAATAGAGTACCCTTGTCTGTACAAGGTATGCAAATAAGCAGCTAAACAATTCACAGAGAAAAAAAGAAAATAATTTGCAATAAGTTTGAGACTCCTCCCAGAGCAAAAAATGGGCACCTATATTTGTAGGATCTTGTCAATTTATCGATATCCAGAAATGAGCCAAAGTGACATGTGCTAGAGATTAATGAATAACCTTCGTACCGTAGTCATTAAAATGTGGAAAAACATATTGCATTTGAACTCTCTTTTTTTCCCCCATGCAACACCCCCCTTCATCCCCCTTCCCTCCCCCCCTGAGTGGACGGAGACCCCAGAGTCCCACTTCCGTCCTGCTCTGTTGTCTCTTTCTTTTGGATGCCATCTCTTTGCATCCTTGTGTGCTTCCTGTTTCCAACAAGTATCCGCCGTACATTCGTGATTAGTGATAGATTCAGCAGAATACATCAACTTGATTTATTATCCGCCAAGGCCGTCAAGTAGTGTCTGGGCTTCACGTAGGGCCGTGAATATAAAGAATTTTCCTTTAACCAAAACTTTAAGTTTTGATTGCTGCACTATCATAGCCTCGGCTCCTTTGCTCTTAAAGGGGTCTATGAGCTTCACAAAGTCTCTGCGTCTGTGAGCAGATGCAACTGACATATCGCCAAAAATCCTGAAATTATTCACCCCCTCTGCATTGAAAGTTCTTTTAGAAAATGCGGTATTTAGGATTTTTTCTTTTACCCTAAAGTCTGCAAAGTTGAGGAGGATTGTACGGGGGAATTTTAAATTACTGGGTTTATGTGCAGGGACTCTGTGCGCCCTTGTTATAGTCAAATCACCTTGTAGCTCAGGGATCGCTTTTTTTAATAATGAATCTGACCAGCTAACTACGTCCTTGTCTTCAAGGCCCTCTGGTATGCCTACTAATCGTAGATTCGATCTCCTATTGTAATTCTCAAGGTCCTGGAGTTTTTCATCTAGATGGGTTTTCTCTCTGTTGGCCTCCGTAAGATTTTTCTGAATTGTAGACAGTGAGTCCTCTAGAGATGATATTCGAACTTCGGCTTCAGAGACCCTCAGAGGAATGTTCCCAAGGCACTCTTCCATCTTCGTAAGCCTGCTGTGTAGAAGTGAGATTTCCTGAGCCTGAGATAATTTGAAATCTCTTAATTCCTGGAGAATCGTAATTAAGATATCTTCCATCTTATTTGCTTTTGTAGCACTCGGGAGAACGAGCAAGACATCATCCTGGGAGGTCAAGGACTTCTCTAAACTTGGGGCTTGATTCGGAGCTGTCGTAGTTTGCTTATTGCCTGGGGCTAGACTGGAGACTGCACTTGTGGACAACGACGGAGGGGGGACCACATCCGAGGCGGAAACCGTTGGTATAGGCAATGCTGCTACTCCTTCCAGCCTTGCTGCCCCTGCGATGTTTAGCATCGGAGTCTTCTGTGGCGACTTTTGCGTTGTGGGGCTGCCTGCTCTCCCTGCCGTGTTGGAGGACACCCGTTCTATAGTGACTCTTGTACCCCCTTGATCTCTCTCCCCTTGTGAAAAAGTGCTTGAAAGTTAACCCTGCTGACCCTGCTGCAGAAGGGTTTTGAGAAGAGAGGGTATTGTTTGGGGGTAGATCGACTCTCAGGACACAAAGAAGGGGACGTATTAGCGGCCTTAACCGTTTGGTCCACGTTGAAACTGAGAGACTCACCCACTTGGGAGCTAGGAATTTCAGACAGGGGCCTGTTTTTGAGGATTTCAATGGAGCGTCGTCGCTCGGCCCTACGCTCAGCTAAGGAGCAGTCTTTCTCTCCATCCCCGCCACCCGGAGTTCGTGCAAAATGAATATCCAATGTCCTGTTTTTGGTTCCCCCCGCCTTTACGTTGGACACCCCCGGTCCGTTTTTTTACCCTTATCTCTCTCATTTTCCTCCCCCTTATCCCCCCTGTCGCCGGCAGCGTGCAAGCTCAATTCCGCTGACAGCTCCGACAGAGTCAGGCTCTCTGCCTCTTCATCCTCTTCACCCTCTTCTTGTTCATTGTCCTCGTTGATATCATTATCTTCCTCCATGTGTTTCCTTAATACGTTATACTTGTTTTTTATATTTTGATCATTAAGCTCCATTACTTTCTGTTTTAGAGCTTCTTGTTGTTGCTTTTTCCTTCTGTTTTTTCTCTCCCCCCTTATAGTTGATGGAGAGCTAATCAGAGTAGGGAGCTTCACTTCCTTTCCCAGCTCTGGCTTGAGCTGTTTGCCCCTTGCTCTTGCCGCCATCAGGATTCGTAGGTCGCAGATCGCAAACGTGTGTTTTTTTTTTTTTTTAAAGAGTGCCTCTGACTTTGCTCAGGGGAATTAGAACATTTTGAACGGGGATTTTTCTTAGCAGTGAGAGAGTGAGACAGTGATTAGCTCCCCTCAAAGCAGATGTAAATGCGTAACGAAGTTACAATGGTACACAAGCCAGCCTAGCTCCTTTACTCTCCTTTACGCCATCAAAAGTTCTGAAGACAGCTGTGCGCAGGTTGATGAAAAGATTGCAGGGGGGTGTGGTACAAACAAAGCGAGTGCGAGCTGGAAAGAGCCCTGCCCAGCGCGCCTTACCTCGCAAAACAGGTCAGACCAACAATCTCCCCCCGACTCCGGTGCCTCACCTTCACTTACAGGACCCCAGCGTTCTCTTGCTGCTCTGGCTCACTTCCAATTGCTGCCAAATGATCCAAAAATGCTGTCAAATGCTGAGCAGTTTATGTCGGGTCAGGTCACTGGGTGGTGCTCTGGGCGGCGCTCTTCCCTGCCATGTCCCTTGGAAGTTCTTGCTGCAACCTCCGCAGCTCAGGGGCTTAGGGGCTTAGGGGCCGGGGATGGTATCCCGGTCTGCACGCTTCACCCTCCGTAGATTCCAGCCCAGAGTCCAGAGTCCAGAGTCCAGCTCCCCCGCTGCCTCAGAGAAAACAGGGGAAGTCCAAGCACCTCTCCAAGTGATGAAGAAAAATCAGCGCTGCTCTCGTTGCCGCGCCGCAACAGCTCGGAATGCCTCGCGGGACCCCCCGTCGGCTCCAATAGACGAGAGACAGCTAGCTAGCAAGGCAGCTAGCTAGCGAGGACAAAAGGGGGTCTGGAGCATCGGGAGCGGCAGCGGCAGCGTTGCGGCGGACATGGGCGTATCCGAGGAAGGAGGAAACAGGAAGCACAGCGGCGGCGCGGGTGGGTCCGCGTCAGCCGTTCATTCCCTGTGTTAGCATTCTCCAGACAGAGTACATGGTGAGAGGAGGTTCTGGTGCAGTCACGTGAAGTGTAGGAATGAAATGGCAGTTAGAACAGTAGGAGTTTGCAAAAAAAAAACTGTGAAGTTTCAGTGCTCTTGAATCACAAGCAATGATTGGTGGATTCAGATAGTTAAAAACTTAAAGTTAGGGTGCATGGTTCTGTTATGTGAAAGAAGTACTTTGAGTGGTTAGGAAAAAGTCATTTAAAGAAAGATTGCAGTGGATAAGCTGGTGTATTGAGAGGTCAAACATGCTTGCTGATTTGATTTGCAACATTGTAGAATAAACTTTTAACCCTGGGAGCTCAGTGAGGAGGGAGTTGCTATGGTAACAGGTAGAAAGGGCTGAGGGGGGGAAGGGTGTTGATTTGAAAATAGAAAGGGAAGAGTTTTGATTGGTTACCATGAGAAATATGTGTGTAGAAGTAGAGGTTTTCTGTGCCATTAAATGTTGCAGTGCCTGGAGAACATACCTTTTGCTCTGCTAAAGAAATATTGGTGTGTGTATCTGACACTGTTCTGAATCTCCTAAAGCATTTGTAAAGGTGAGTTATGATTCATTTAGATAGAGAGTTAAGATTAAGAAGCACATTGATTTTCTTTGCTGTTTGTGTTTCTGTGCAGTGTTTCTAAAATGTTAATTGAAAAACGATTTTAGTGCAAAACAATGGGTTTTAGTAGTGAAAATGAATGCTTGTAAATAGGATCTGTGCTCTGTTCATAAAATATTAAATAAAAAACGATTTTTGGGCAAATTAATGGCTTTCAGTAGTGAAAATGAATGCTTGTACATAGGACCTGTGTTCTGTTCCTAAAATGGTAATTGAAAAACGATTTTAGTGCAAATCCATGGCTTTAACATTTTTAAGAAGGAATAAATAGTGTGTGCATAATTATATAAAAAAATGTGAATCTTTTACAAACATGTTACCTGTTTTACCTCAGATTGGGAAGCAGACTGGGTTTTCTTGCTTCATTTTTTGGGTAATGCTTGGTAGGAATGTTTGCAAGAGATAGGAAATGTATTTTGTAAAATAGTGACTTTTCAGTACTGAAATGGAATGATTGTACATAGGACCTGCACTGTGTTGTTAAAATGTTATTGAAAAATCGATTTTGGGACAAATCAATGGCTTCTACATTTTTGAGAAAGAATAAATAGTGTGTGCATGATTACATAAAAAAATTTGAACTTTTCACAATTATGTCACCTGTGTTACCTCAGATTAAGAAGCACACTGAGCTTCTTTGCTGTTGGTTTGTGTTATTTTTTTGGTAATGCTTGGTAGGATTGTTTGCAAGAGAGAGGAAATGTATTTTGTAAAATAGTGAGTTTTCAGTACTGAAATGGAATGATTGTACTCCAGCAATGCATCCTTTCACATGGGGAAAGCTGCATGTGAAAGTGTTTGCCTCAGTCTTATATCTGCTGTAAGGCAGGCGCAAGATTTGGATGTAAAAGTGTCCTAAAAGTGACGCAGTGAAATCTCATAGATTTCACTGCGTCACTATTACGAGGCTTTCTGCGGAGAAATGACCCCTCTGTGTACATTACACCTGACAGAGGTATAATGTGGCGCAGAGGTTTAAAAAGTGACGCATCTACCTACATGCGTCACTTTTTAAATAAGGCGCAACAAGGCACATGTTTTATGCCGCCGATGCGTCACAAAAAGTGACGCATCAGCAGTGGAAAATTGATGCAGGGCTTCAAAAATGAGGCTCATCTTTTTTTTGCACACTATTCCAGTTTAGTCCTGTCCACTGCACTCTTGGACGCAAGCCTCACCTTTTGTGCTCCCCTGGACAGGCTTCATCACATCTGCACTCCTGCTTAGGCCTCATAATCTTTTTTTAGAATAAAAATTGAAAAACAGAGAAAGGGTCATATATATAAGCTTTTCATTGCACTACTGAAACATTTTTGAGGTAAATTAATGTATTTTACATTTTTGAGAAAGAATAAATAGTGCATGATTACATAAAAAAATGGACCTTTTCACAATTATGTCACCTGTGTTACCTCAGATTAGGAAGTAGAATGTACAGATGAGGTGAGGCATGTCCAGAGGGACAGAGGAGGTGAGGCTTGTGTTCAATACTGTAGTGGGAGAGAGGCTTTTGTTGGAGAGCGTAAATGGTGAGACCTGTGTCCAAGAGTGAAGTGGACTTGGCTTCATGAAGCCTATCCCCCACTGCACTCTTAGACACAGGTCTCGAGTTCTTTGCACCCGTTGACAAACCTCTCTTCTACTACACTCTTTAATAGAGGCCATACCTCTTGTGCACCCCTAGACAATCCTTACCTCACCTGCAACCCTGAATAGACTTCAACTAATTGGCATGCTTAGACAGGCCTCAGCTTATTTACACCCTTAGACATGCGTAACCTCATATGCACCTATTTACTATCAATTATACTCAATACATTGAGGCCTGTTTAGAGGACAGAGATGAGGTAAGGCTTGTCCAAGGGTGAGAGGAGGTTAGTCCTCTCCACTGTAGTCATGGACACTGAATGCTTGTACATAGGACCTGCACTGTGTGTCTAAAATGTTATTTAAGAAACGATTTTGGTGAAAAAAATTGACTTTTAGTTTTTTGAGAAGGAATAAGTAGTGTCTGCATGATTAAATACTTATATTTCATCTTTTCACAATAATGTCACCTGTGTTACCTTAGATTAGGAAGTAGATTGTGTAGATGAGGTGAGGTTTGTCCAGAGGGACAGATGAGCTGAGGCCTGAGTTCAAGACTGTAGTGGGAGAGAGGCCTTTCCTGGAGAACATAGGTGGTGAAGCCTGTGAGTAAGAGTGCAGTGGACTAGACTTCATGAAGCTTATCTCCTACTGCACTCTTAGACACGGGTCTCACTTTCTTTGTACCTGTGGACATACCTCTCTTCCACTACACTCTTCAATACAGGTCTCACCTCTTCTGCATCCTTGGAGAATCCTCACTTGATCTGTAACCCTGAATAGACCGTTTGCTTTTTGTCATTGCTTTGTTGTTTGATAATAGTGGTCTATAATGTGCTATTTTTTTTAACACAGATTGAAATCAGGATTTTAAGAGTAAGGAAAGATGCCCTCAAGGCAAAACAGCATCGGAATTACAGCAGTACTCCACAACAAAGACTTCAAAAAACAGAAAAGAAGCTGCTGGTAAGATAACTAAGTGTTTCTTACGGAACATATGTAGAACAAAAAAAAATGTTGGACAGCATGTAGAAAAAGAGAAGGAGAGAGTAAGTTTGAAAAGGAAGGAGAGGCCCTCAAAAAATGTTAGAACTGGAGCAGGAGAGAATAATATATATCGGAATAGAAGGCAGAATCAGTTTAGAGACATTCGTAAACGAATGTTTCGCAATAGGTTGGTTTTAAATTTGTTAAACAACATTAGGAAAGGAAAACAGAGAGCTGCTTTTTATAAGAAAAAGAAAAGTGTAGAGAAGATTGTTAATCAGGCTTTTGAAGTTAAGAAAAAAATATTTATTTTAATAATCAATAGAATTAGGACACTTAACAAGACAATTGATGTTTTCAAATCAAACAGTAGATGGAAAAGAGTAATTAATCGGACTAATTTTGGTAAAGTTTTTTCAGGAGAATGGATGCACAGTTCAAGTTGTGAGCCATTTTTTAATGAGGAGAGTTACTTCCAGGAGAATGATTTAGTGCATGCAGTTGACACCAGTGGTCGAGCGTATGAAGTGAAAGACGGTTGTCCGATTGAAAAAGAGAAACTTGTACCTAGAGAACCAGAAGAGGTGTTAACTGATGAAGTTTTAGGGAGACGTACTAAGGGTCCAGTGTACACTTGGAAGTGTAGTCGTATTTGTAGTGTGCAACAGGAATCAATTGATTTGTTTTGTAATTTCTTACGCACATATAGTAAGAAAAGTCTGAAGCAGAAAGTGAAGTTGTTGCAAGACTTAGATCCTTGCAGAGTGAGAGAAAACACAGGTTTGCAAGGGCATTCACTGGCTTGTCTTTCTAGAAAAGTCTGTCAGAGTGTTTTTCATCATTTTAGGATGTTAGCAGTGCATCATACCAAAATGAGGAAATTAGTGAGAATGTTGTATTATGCAAAAAGTCCAGCACTTAAGCTTAAACAATTAAACAGTGCTCTTTTGCATGGAACTGAATTAGATGTGAAGAAGATTTGTGAAGAAATTGAGATTTGTTATTTTGGTGAAAAAGAGGACAGTGTAGAAATTGACACAGCAATTCAAGGTAATGTGGATGACAATGTAATGTGGAAGACAATGTACAGATTTCAAGTACAGAAAAGTTTGAGCAGGAAATTACCAGGTTTAAGGTGAAATCAAGTGAAAGGCCGAATTTTACTTTTGTGTGTTGTCGACGAACTCATTATAAGCATCAAATTGATTAGTTGATTTATATGTAAAAAGTGAAAAGATGAATAAATATGAGTGGAAGGATTTTGCAACTTATTTGTGGGTGGAGAATTGTTTTGATTTGAGTTCTGATCAGCGTATTTGTAAATATTGTTATGATAAATTAAATCAAAACAGAATGCCTGTTAGAGGTGTTCATAATAATCTGGAGTTGGTAGACATTCCCCGTGAATTGATGGATTTAAATACATATGAGTCTATTTTGATTCAATGTGTCCATCCTTTTCAGGCAATTGTTCGCATGGAGCCTAAGATAGGGAAATTGCCTCCTACAGATTTGCAGAGAGGATTAAAGGGAAGAGTTGTTTATTTGCCTCTTAATTTCCCCAAAAATATTGATATAATTGGTATAGAAAAAGTAGAAGAGGAACCTTTAGTTATTCTAGTTAATGGGGTTCCGACAAAGAGTAAGAAAATCTGGCAAGATTTAGTGGATGTTAGGAAAGTCAAAAAGGCAACGTTGTATTTAGTCAAAAACAATGAGTATTACAAAGATGTATGTGTTGCAGCAGAGGAAACAGCTGCAGATGAAGACAGTGATTGTTCTGGCGGCCAAATTGAAAAAGTTGATGTGTCTAGAAGTGAAGAAATATATGAACATTATACTGTTCATCCTTTGCATTCCAAAGTAGTAATGGGGAATGCAATTGAATTGTTTCAAATGAAAGCAGCAAAAGGAAGTCCCATTAGTATATGGGAAGAAAGTTTGGAAGCTCGTTGTTTTCCACAGCTATTTCCAACAGGTCGAGGTGGACGATATGACGATCGACCACTTCAAATTCCTGCATCTGAATATCAAACTGTAAGATTATATGCTGAAGATCCAAGGTTTTGTCAATGCATACCCTATTTGTTTCATTTACTGTATGAAAGTGACTTGCCTGGGCTTTCTTATGCAGTAAACCATATACTGAAAAGTGGAGCACATCTGCAAAATGTTTCGGCGAGGGACTTTATGGAGAAAGTGAATCTGCAAGATAATATTTTGGAATCTCATTTAATCAATCTCATGGCATGTCAGCGTGGTACAAACGAGTATTGGTACCGTCGTCATGGGGAATTGAAATGTATGCTAAGAAACTTAGGAACTCCTACATGGTTCCTCACTCTTAGCTGTGCCGAGTATGCATGGGACGACTTACTTCAATTTCTACGAGAGGAAAATGCAAATATACAAAATCTAGAATTCAAAACACCTGGAGATATGTGTTCTTTGGATCCAGTGAATGTATGCAGATATTTCAATCATAGATTTGAAGCTATGATGTCTGTTATTACCAACAAAAAAAATCCTCCCCTTGGAGAGGTTTTGGATTTTTTTTGGAGAAAGGAGTATCAAGCGAGAGGTGCTCCTCACATACATATGTTGTTGTGGATTAAAGATGCACCCAAATTTGGAACAGATTCGGATGAGACAGTGATGAGCTTCATTGAAGAGTATTCAACATGTGCTGTTCCGAAAACTACCGAAGAAAACAGTTTAAGGCAACAAGTTTTACGCTTTCAATCCCATCGTTGTGGAAAGTACTGTCGTCGAAAATTCAGAAACTAGGACAAGTTCTACACAAAATGTCATTTCGGGTTTCCACGACCAGTGATTTCTAAAGGAAGAGTAAATAATTTGATGTCTTCTCTGCGACATACTGTAACGAGGAAATCACCAAAAAATACATACAATTTAAAAAGAAACGAAGAGTCCAAGTACATCAACGACTACAACCCAGTGATTTTGTCCATGTGGAATGCTAACATGGATATTCAATCGTTGCTGACAACTCTATTGCTGTGGCACGATATGTGACGTCTTACATCACAAAAAAAGAAAAGACAGAACTGAAGTAAATGTTGGAGGACATTTCACATGAAAAGAGTCTAAGCAAGAAATTATACAGTTACAGTCTGAAGATGTTGTCGCATCGAGAAATTGGAGCATATGAATGTTCTGATCGATTGTCATCAGCAAGTCTCTATGCCAAATCTAGAACCATCATTTGGGTGAGTGTAGGTCTTGCTGCAACACGAAATCGAGTTTTGAAATCTGTACAACAAATAGAGTATTTGGCGGAGAAAGAACCAGAAAGTACAGATATTTTGAAGACAAACATGTTGGATACATACTAACCAAATAGAAGTAGTCATCTTGAGAACAGTTGTTTGTATGAAGTTCTGCAAAACTATATTTATAAGAGAACCATCAGAGAAGATATTAACAATGGAATATATGCTATCATTGGGTGTGAAGGATGTCTAGTGAGACAGAAAAAAGGCCATTTGATTAATCATCGAAAATTGAGTTGCGAAAATCCAGAGAAAAGGGAATTTTACTATTTAGCTCTTTTGCAACTCTTTAAGCCATGGCGTACAGAAGAGGAACTACTTGGAGATTTTCTCTGTTACGAAGATTCTTTTAATGCAACCAAGGATACCATAGAATGTCCTGTTTTTCCAAATTATCTGCAAATGTTGAACGAAGAAATAGAGCAAGAAGCTACAATTGCTGCAGAGATTGCTAGAGACAGTTCTCAAGACAGTCAGAGTTCTGCTTCATTGAGTCAGGATCCACTTGGAGGACCAATTATTCAAAATGAAGCTGCCACTGCCATGGATGAGGTGGAAAGAGCTATGGAACAAGCTCAAGATGATGTAGTTAACTTAGAAGATTTGGTGAAACAACTAAACCTTGAGCAGAAACAGATATATGACGAAGTCAGAGATCAGATTGAACATGATTTCACTCATGAGAAAAAAGAGTGCTCATGTACATCATTTAAACCAATACAACTGTACGTAAGTGGAGAAGCGGGAACTGGAAAAAGTTTTCTGATTAAAGCAATTGCAACTTATCTGCATAAAACGACTGAATCACCGCTATCTTGTGTTGTTACCGCTCCAACTGGGCTGGCTGCACATAACATTAAAGGGATTACTTTACATCGTTTACTGATGCTGCCAGTGGAGCATGATAACAAATTGCAATATCACAAGCTATCTGGAGATGCGTGTTCCGAAGTTTCGAGAGTCCTGAAGAAAATGAAACTTCATATCGTTAATGAAGTAAGCATGGTGTCAAATATAATGCTTGCTTTTGTGCATTTGAGAATGCCAGAAATTCTTAGAACAGACTATGATGTCTTATTTGGAGGAAAACATATTATTGTTTTTGGAGATCTACTGCAGTTGACTCCAGTGAAAGGACAACCTGTGTTCAAAATGCTCATGCATGAAGATACCAGGAAGTGCCTAGGAAGCATTGGAAACGTTAATATATGGTTAAACTTCAAATATGCAGAACTGCTTCAAAATATGCGGCAGGCAAAGGATGAAGATTATAAAAATATTCTACAAGATGTAAGAATCGTAAAAGTAAGTCAGCAAGGGAAAGAAGCTTTACATGGACGATTAATTTCAAATTTGTACCCAAATGAAAACATTCTTCCAGAGAATATTTTTAAGAAAATTAACGAGAAGAAATCTGGCATATGTTTGATGCCAACTCTGAAAGAATGTTCCATGTTCAACAACAAAATGTTAAAGTTAGAAAATGAAGAGATAGTGAAACTGGAAGCTACAGATAAAATAGAGCATATGGGAGCAACAATTATTTTGTCTGAAAATTTGAAATCAAAATTGGATTCATTAGAGAAGACTATATCAAGTCAAGAAGTCTTTATTCGATTAGTTCATCATAAAAGACATAAAATACAATATATACATAAAAACAGATAATACAATGATTAAATCCTTTGACAAGCTAATCTGCTTCTTGTACATATATACAAAACTTTACATATGGACATATAGGAGACATTGCATCATCAGGTTGGAGAATGCTAGACAGTCACCTATTAATTATTATTAATGAACCTGGTTCTAAGCACCCAGGCCCACCCGAGGAATTTAGCGACCCCAACAACAATAAGCGGATCCAGGTTAGTTTTTAACATTCTGGTTGCTTCTACAGCCAATCTGGTTCCTAGCTGCCGACATACAGGTTTTAGCCACTTGGCTCTGGGGGCAGAATATAACGGGCACACATACAGTAAGTGATCCAGGCTTTCCCTGATATCTTTGCATTTTGGACAAAAACCCGACCTTTCAATTCCCCATTTTTTAGTAAACTCCCCAATGGGGAGAGAACCGCATCTAAATTGGAAAAATAGTTTGCGGTCCAAGGGTTTAGTTATGGTATCCCAAAACCCTCTCTAGCTTGGGTATGTCCTTGTGCACAATAAACAATCCAGTAAGGCTACTAGGATTTATTTCCGTATACATATTGTGGGTCACCCATTCCCAATAACAACTTTTGAGATCCTTTTTGGAGGGAAAGTTGGCTGACTCAGGCGAAAGCCACAAACCGCCATGGCCCAAAGCTGATAGGATAGTCTTAAGGTCTCTGAACCATCCTATTTTTGAGGCACCAGGACTATTTTTGACCTCCAGACAGGCTGCTGCGTAATGGTGGAGTTCTGGCGTTGTCCACAAACGGCGCCAGAATGCAAGGGGGCGGAATCTTGCTTGAGCCTCCACCGATTGACACCCTAGATCATAAAGGAGGGGTATTGTTGGGGTCGACTGTGGGAGACCTGTAGACAGTCTTATGAATTTGTTTTGGGCAAGTTTTAATGAGTTCAAATTGCTGCCCCCCCATAGTTCCGCACCATACAAGATGGCTGAGAGAACCTTACCACCGTAGATCTTAATGAGCGGGGACATTGGCCTCGTAAATGACCCTTTATGTTCTTTAATCAGTGCTCCGCCCAGCTGTTGATGTTTCAGGGTCATAAGCTCGATCTGATGGGTCCAACTCAAGGTGTCACTAAAGGTGACACCCAGGTATGTGAAGTGTTTGGTTTGCTCCAGGGGGATGTCCCCCATAGAAACCCTTGCATTTATTTGTTTGCGCCCCCTTAAAACCATAAATTTGGTTTTGGAGACATTCACCTCCAGCTCATGATCGCTGCAGAAACTCTCGAACCTTGACAGTGCACATTGCAGGCCCTGTCTGGTTCGTGAAATCAGGAGAGTGTCATCAGCGAACATGAGCAGGGGGATTCTCATGCCTGCCAGGGTTGGTGCATCCGTGGAAAAGTTGTCGTAGTACTTTGTAACTCTATTGATATATAGAGAAAACAAGGTAGGTGCCAAGACGCAACCTTGCCTGACACCCTTTGCCACAGGAAAATTCTCTGTCACCTCACCCGGTTTGCCCCATCGCACAAACGCAAATGTCTCAGCGTGGAGGTTCACTATAAGGCGCACCAAAATGGGAGGCATGCCCATATCTAAGAGGCAGTTCCAAAGCCCGGCCCTCGGGACAAGGTCGAAAGCTGACCGAAGATCCACGAAGGCGGCATACAGATTACCTTTACCCAAGGTAACCCTCTTCCAGTGCAGAAGCATGAAACGAAACGCTTGGTCCAGGGTACTCACACGGGGTCTAAACCCAGCTTGGAGGGGAGTAAGGATGTTAAATTCCTCAATCCAGGCCTGAACCCTTGACAGAACAAGCCTACTGATGATCTTCTGGACCACGTCAATTAAACTGATCGGCCGGTAGATCGAAGGAACCGACCGATCTCCCTTCTTAAAAATGGGCAGTATTTCAGCGCCTGCCCATGAGTCGGGGATCCTGGCGCCCATAACCAGCGCATTTGCCAGTTGTACTAAGTACGGTACCCATAGCTCTTGGTCTTGTTGGAATAGGTCTGCTGGAATACAGTCTGGGCCGGGCGCTTTTCCCCTAGGGATGGTTTTCAGGACTGATTCTACTTCTTTAGCTGTAAACACAAGTATATCGATGGTGATTGGCCAGCTAATGGAGTCTTGCGAAGTGTCATGACTTCTGAATTGTTCTTCAAAATATGTCACCCATTTCTTCTGTTCGATGGATGCGGGGCTAGGGCGATCATCCTGGGACTGACCCCACCTAAGGAGGTGCCAAAAATGTTGGAGGTTCCTGGCGCCACAAGCCTCAGCTAGGAGGCTCCAGCGCTCGTCGTCCCAAGTAGCTTTAGCCCGAAATTTAGCAACTTTATATGCCTTCCTACAATTTTTAATTAAGGCTTGGTTCTTTGATTTCAAGGCCTTAAACAGAGATGACTGGGACTTTCGACAGGCTTCATTATACCAGTTTGCAAGCTTTTTACCCTTTCCCCTACCCCTGTTGACAACAACCAACTTAACGAACAGAGTTTTTAGGGACTGAAATAAGCCAGCATAGATATCTGTGATTTTAGAAATTGTCGTTTCCTGATTATCACAATTGTCAATCTCCGATAGAGAATTTGATACCAAGATCCTAATTTTTTCACGTGCTTCAGTATCCACAGCAACCTTTGGCCAGCGCACCCTCCTCAAATCATTTGTTAAAACCACAGCCTCTTGTACAGGGTTAGGCTGGGGATTGGCCGGCCCTGCAAAGCTGAAATCCTTCAGTTCCGCTATTAGTGGTTCGTGGTCACTTTCTGGACGCGGCTTAATTGACATGTCCTGAACTAAATGCCACATTTTAATATCAACTAAGATATAATCAATGCGACTGCTATGTCTACCATTAAAAAACGTATTATTGCCCACCCTATCAGAGGTTACGCGTCCATTAAGGGCACGCAGCCCCCAATTTAAACAGAGACCTTTGATAAATGTAGCTGCCTGGGACCACTTAGTAATCGGGGGTAGGTCGAGTTGGGGAATCCCCCAGGTCAGATCCTCGTCCTCTGTCAGTAATCCATCCTCTATACCTAGAGGTTCAAAACAGGTATTAAAATCCCCCATAACAACCACATATCCAGATAGTTGGTTAGAACCCAGGAAGTCATCCAAACAAGTTAGGGTGGATGACACTCGACCACCCGTTATACCTCTTACATATACATTGATAAGCAGTATGGACAACCCACTGCTGGCTTTCACACTAATTATCAGTATATCAGGGCAGTCTATAAAAACTTCCTTCACAGACACACCTGCTACCTGGTGAACCCAAATGGTGAGGCCACCCATGGCCCTACCTCTGTGGCCTCTAACTGCTGGTTTATTAAAATTCAGGAAGCCTGGAAAAAACACTGATTTGGTCGCCCAAGTCTCCTGGAACGACCAGACATCGCCCTGTCGGATAAAATCAGCCCAATCGGGGATACAAAAACAAGAATCAATTCCTGCAACATTCCAACATCCCAGGATAGTGCCCTTTTTACATGAGTGATCACACATATTGGTTACAACATTAGAATAAGATACATTAGACAAGGAGGTAGATTCAACGTGCCCCACTACATCTGTAGCCTGACCATCCGTTAGCAGACGCTTTGACCCTGCCTGACTCATTAACCCAGAGCTCGACCCTACAATATCAACATCATTAAGCAATGAAGGGGTAGATACCAAAATAGGTATTTCTGCCTCTCCTCTGTAGGCGAGACGGCTCTCCACAGGATGATGGAGTTGGACTTCCAAACTTTCAGGCACATTGTTGGAGGAACCCGGGGCAACTCCCCCCCTCGAACACTCATGGTTGGGAACATCAACCCCGGACGAACGTGCTGGTCAATCGTTCGTCGACAACCACGATAGTGGGTCGTACAAGTTTCTCAAAGGGATATTCCAAAGCTCTTGGGGCCGGGTAGACCTATTCGAAAGAGGGTAATCTGGCAAGGAGCTTGGGTACTGTTGTGTCTGTATAGAAGCAGGTGGCATAGAAACCAATGGGTACTGGTGGATATTGGGGAATGGTTGATCGAATAAGACTGGGGGGCCCTTGGGCTGGGTAGTGATCTTAGCCCAACCCGGAGTCTGTACGGGACAATTGTAGTTAGATTGAATGTAGGAACGATACTGCGCCTCAGGGTTAAATTGGAATCCATGGTAGTTAGTAGAAAAATTGGTCCATTTAAGGAGGCTTTTGGTGTTATTATAATTATTTTTATTTGCAGGAGGTTGATCCGATGGATTGATCAGGGTTTCGGGATAAAAGTATGTAAGATTCCTCGTAGAAATCCCTCCCTCATTGCTACCCACATACCAATCGGACAGATGGGATACTACTTTGTGGTCCCTAAAATTAATAATGATTATGTCCCCCTCTATGTCCTTGGGGCGAACCCCTACCCACCGACATCTTCTGACTGTAACAATGTCCCCATTAAGATGTGAAGGAAGGGGCCTATTTGTTTTCAGCCAGAAGATGACTTTGTTTTTTAAACTTTCATTGTTTTCCCTATCCCCTTCCACAACTGGTGGCACACCCGTCATAACAATGACATAGTTTGTGGAGTCCGGGGGCAGGTCTACATTTTTCTTATGGGGAAGGGGTCTGTTGGTTATGCCAGAGGGGTTAGCTGTTTTACCCATCCCATTCCTTACCTGTGACACAGCACCCTTTCCAGGAGGTTTGTTTACTACCACCCTGGGATTTGCTTTGGCAATAGTTGCCGCTGCTGGGGGTTTAGCTACTAGGACTGGTGCTTTATTAGTAGTAACAATGGCATTATTAGGAACGCTTTTAGTGGGTTTACTAGAAGAGGTAGATTTAGTGCCACTACCCAGGGATGGACCGGAAGGTATGTTCAATGGACCTTTGGCCATATCCACGCTAGGTGCGTGTAGAGGTTCGATGTTTGCCAACAGGCGGTCCAATTTATCTCCCAGTATCCTAACACGTTCCAGCACAGGAAGCATGTAAGATTTAATCAGCTTCTCTATGTTGGCGTAGGACACCTCATGGGCCTCCTCACTAAGTGACTCCGGGATTTCCATCGCCTGTATGTCTGAAACCACTGGCGCTACAAGGGATGGTAGCCCCAACTCGATGTTAGACTTGGACGGGGCTGGTGTGGGTAACTGGCCGTTATAACCTTTCCTTTTTACCCCACCCTTCCTCCTTCTTTTCCTTGGTGGAGAATGCACAACCCTTTTGGCCTCATCAGGCTTAGATCTAGTATTACATTTACTCATTGTAGATATAGACTCCTCTGAGTCTATACCCACCAATGGGAGGTTGGGCAACATGGGACAGGGGTCCAAATCAATAAAATTATTAGATGGAATACTTGTTACCAAAAAACTAGATTGATCCACTGGCGGACAGCCCAAGTGATCTCCGCTGGTGACATCAACACAGAGCGGGGAAATGCTTGGAAATCTAAATATGTTTGGGGTTTGATTAATGTCAGTAGTATCGGCCTCAATTGAGCTCATCCCTTGGGCGGCCATATCATGTGTAAGATTTAACACTGATTGTGACTGCAGTGAAATTTTCTTTAGCTGCTCAACTGATCGTCGACGTTCTGCTCTCCTCTCTGCTAAGAGAAGGTCCCTATCTAAGTCCTTAGTAGATTTTTTGAAAAATTTGTCCAATGGACCGAGAACAGATGTTCCTACACCGGGAGGGGCAGAGTGACTCATGACAAATCTGGTTAATTAAATATTCACAACCCAGGAACAAAAGATAAACGTTAGGGTAATCACAATACAAAGCTCCAGTGCAAATTAAAAATGACCTGGCCCAGCCCGGCCTCCTGCGGCCCCGGACGGCCACAGACGGTCCCGCCCTTGTCCCGGGCTTCTCCCGGGCGCGCTCCCGCACGCTCCCGCTTAGCGGGGACAGTGGTTCAAGATATACTCTATGGGCACTTGCTTAATGGTTGGCGTACAGGGGGGTGTGGCCAGCGGGGAGAGCAGCCCAGGTGTGTTAGATGGGCGCGCAGGGGCTCCTGGTCATCGGAGTCCCTGCCTGCGTGCTCGCAGCCCCGCCGGCTAGCTCACCTGCCCGCGCCTCCTGACCTCAGCTGTTCAAAGGTCCAGGGTCTGCTTCCTCCTATGCGCGAGGCGCTGCGGGACAAGGGTGACGAAGAGAAAGTCACTAAGGTCCTCTGCTGTCCTCCGGTAATGCAGGCTCTCCCTTCCTGCGACAATATCCTCGGGCGGGCAGCAACGAGACAATGGTTCCCTACTATATCTAAAACTGCTGCTTTTGAAAAGTCTCTGAATGTGTGTTCGAATTGTCGTATCATTTTGAGAAGGAATTTAAATGTTGAAGGAGGTCTGGTAAATGGAGCAATGGGTCATGTTGTTGGTTTTGTGAATTACAAACCAGAGTTGGAATTGAAATTTTAAAAATTAAATTTGATGGCATTGATGAAATAGAACAAATTTGTCGTTGTTCAGCTAGATTTTTGCTTGTGAAAGACTTATATGTTCACCGAAAACAGTTTCCTATTTGTTTGGCATATGCGGTGACAACTCATAAATCTCAAGGTTTAAGTGTAGATAGCGCTTTGGTGAACATTGGAAGTTAAAGAGGGTATGGCATATGTGGCATTATCACGAGTCAGAACTTTATCAGGATTGTACTCGATTGAGTGTGATGAAACAAAGATTTGTGCAGATCTACATTGCGTTAAAGAATACAATAGGTTAAGAAGAGAGTATGCTCCACATTTGACTCAATATCCTCTGATTGAAAAACGTGTGGTAGGCCAAAAAAGAAGAAATGAGAGTAATTGCAGTGAGGTAGTAGCAAAAAGACAAAAAGTAGATGAAACTGTAATTGTAAGCAGAAGGAAAAAGGATTCTGTTGAAGATGTTGTTGGATTTCAGTTTGAAAACAGTTCTGGTGTCAACTGCTATGGTAATGTAGTGGTTAATGTTGTTTTTTTGTCTTCAAAATATACAAGAACAGATTGTTGAAAATCGGGATCAAAGATTCTGTTGTTTGTTGAATTCTGTGTTTGAGAAATGTAGCAGTGATAGAGCAAAAATAGAAAGTGTTTCAGAAATTCGAAATCTTCTAGACATATGTTCTGGTCAAAATCAATTTTCACAGAATATTCAGCAGGATTGTCAGGAATTTTTAATGTATATGTTTGATGTATTGGAAGATGAAGGTGTAGATATAAAAAATCTTTTTACCCTTTCTTATCAATGGCAGCATGACTGCGACAACTGTAGTTTATCAAGTACTACTAGAATAGACACTGAAAGATTTATATATTTGACTTTACCAGACTGCAAATCAGTGCCTTTTAATAATCTAGTTAAAGCAGCGGATCACAATATGGTGTGTACCTAATGTAAGTCTGCAATGCTTTCCACATTATTTCTACAAAATTATGGTCAGTATGTGATTTTAATGTTCCAACGATGTAGACGTGATGGAACTAAATTGACAACTTCTATTAAAAATGTTGTGGCTTCTCAGTTATCAATATCAGGAAGAACCTTTGCAAGTGTAGCTATTATTTTTCATGAGGGTCCTTCTACAACATCAGGGCATTACACATGCTATTTAAAAAGTGGTAAAGGTTGGACCCACTGTAATGACACTCATTTGACTTTCAAACAACGTTTGCCTTTTGGCTTAAAAAATTCATACCTAGTGTTTTTACAACCAAAATTTAAGTAACGGTAATTGACCTATGAAGACGGGAGCAATTAATAAAGGTTATTTTGCTGTTTAAAAATATATTCTGAGTAAAAGTGATCCAGGTAATATAAAAAATTGACTTGTCATATAGGTACTGTAAGTGGATCTCATATTAAGTGATATTAGTATTATACAAAATGATGAACATGAGTGAGTCAGAGATGGTTTTACAAATACTTAAATATTGTGAAAATGTTCTATGAGACTTTCTTTCAGAACGTCGGAAAAAAGGTAATTTCAGAGTTTCTTAGAATTAATTTGAAAATATACTCATACATCTGACACTATTTGGCCAAAAGGAAAGGTACAGGAACGAGTAAAGAGTCATGACTGAAAAAAAGGAGTATATGAAAATATTTCAGATGTTCTTGGAGCTTTTCTTCTAGAAAGTGGATGAAATGGATTTTTTAGTGAACAGCAGAGTACTTTGCAACGAGAAAAGGACCTCCATGATATACTATTTGGCCTCAAGGAAAAGTAAGTCAATCAAAGATTAGTGTAGATTTGTCATTTGTCAGTATCTAATGTTTTTTTTAAAACACAATCTTTTAGATTGTGTTTTTTTTCCCACTGTCATATGATGAGTAATTTGAACTCACTATTTTAAGTGAAATTCATTATATTCTGAGAACAGCAAAAATAAACTACGTAACATGTTGTACAAGTTATTCTATACTTTGGATTGTGTAAATTAAATTGTATTCCCATTCTCTGACACTCACTTTCCTCTTTTAGCTCTTTTTACTTTACTTTTGTCTTTCTCTGACTCTCTGTAACCCCCGTTCTTTTACTCCACTTCTTTGACAACCCCTCATTCTCATTTCAACTGTCTGCATCCCCTCTCTCCCTTGCATAACTTTTCAGCTTTCAGTCTCTCTGCTTTACTTCCCTTTTCCGTATTTTCCTCCTTTGCTCTTTTAGTAATTCCTGTTTACTCACTCAGCAGTATTATCGCACTCTATCACTATAAATCACCCACCCTCCCTCGCTTATCTTTGTTTGCTCTTTTTTTTTACTTCTTCTCTCTATTTTTCGTTCACTACCTCCATGTCCTCAGTACCTCACTCTCCTTGTGTTATGTTCACTTGTGTTTATCTACCTTCTATCATTTCTTTTACAACAAGTTCACTGCTCCTCTCTCATCGTTCTTCATCCCATTTCTTTTACTCTGGTTACATTACTATCCCTCATTTCCTTTCTTTCAATGTCCTTCTCTTTACTTTCATCACCAAATTATTTTCTCTCAGTACCACTGTTTTAGTCGTCTTCTCCTCTCTTTCCTTTTTTTGCTCACTTACTCATTTCCTTTGCTCACTCATTGTACTCCACCTCACTCAGTTTTTCTCTTGGTGTGTCTGTCTACTAACTTCCTCACTCCATTTCACTCAATCGTTGTATATTATCCTCTCTCCCTTCATCCCTTCACTTTATGACTGTTCTTCACTTACTCTCAGTTATCTTCTATTCCTCATTCTTCTAAATGCATCCTTAATTAGACTATTTTCTGTCTCAGTCATTATCTGTTTACTTACTACTGTTTCCTGATTTAGTTTTGCTAACTCACATTGTTTTAGTATCTTTCTTACCGTCAGTTAATTTCTCTATTCTTCTCTTCCTCTCTGTCAGTGAATCTATATGCCTTACTCTTAATAATTTGCTCTCCTTCTATTTCTTTTTCTCTCTTTTTGTCCTCTCTTTTTGTCCTTCTACCTTACTTTATTTCCTTTCTGTGTCCTTCACTCTTACTTTATTTCTAAATACACTGTTATGATTTTTAACCTCTTCATTTGTATCTTTTAATTTAAAATACATATTTTACTAATTATAACTTATTTTTTCTTCTCTCTTTCACAGATACAAACTGTAGTAAAAAAATGTAATTAAAGTTACATTTATTATATGGTCAGTGTGACTAAAAAAATGTAGTTTGTCATCACCCTTTGCTTTAACCTCACTAATATTTTCTCAACCAACCTCACTCCTGTTTCTTTACTCTGCTTCCCTCACTTATTCTCCATGTTTACTCCCCTTTCCCTATTTCCCCTCTCATATTCAACTTCTTTCTGTTCCCTTCCTTTACTTCTTCACTCATTCTCTTTTTCTTAATTATTTACTTCACTCCTACACACACACCTCATCCCCCTCCCAACACATAGACACACGTTTGACATACACCCCACACACACAGCACACACACACCTCATACACACACACACCCCCACACACACTCTTCACACACACACACACATTCCATATACACACATACATCCCACACACATACCCCCCACACCCACATATCCCTCACAGATATCTCACACACCCTCACCTACACCACACCGAAATACCCCACACACCCACACCAACAGACACACCTTACACACCCATACCCCGACCTACACCCACTGACTCCCTATAATCACACACACTGCATTACTTACCTTTCTTTGCTGTTTCACTCAAACCCATTCAGGCAGTGTTTCCTTTACTCTCTTTGTCCTTTCTCTTTGTCATTCCCCATGTGTTATCCTAATTCAATTTTTCACCTTCTTTCACACCTCTTTACTTACACTAACTGGTCTTTTCTCACCCTCCTTCAACGTTCTTCATTTATCTTGGTTCCGCCACTACCCTTCATTCTCCATTTTTTACTGTTCTTTTTTTTTCTTTCAACACCCACTCACATTCTCCCACTATCTCTACTTTAGTTTTCTTCCTCTCTCTTCCTTTCTTTCGCTCCTTTAGTCATTTTACTTTTCTCACTTTCACCCTATTACACCTTCTCTGTTTTTTACTATGTAATAAACAATCCCTCTGTGTTTTTCCCTGTAGCTCTCTTTCTCTTAACATTACTCTCTTTGTGTTCTTCCCTCATGCTAACTCCTTCATTAATTTTTTTAAATATTTTTTGGGGTGCGCGCCCCGGTACGCGTACCCTAAGGAAAAAAAATTGACAGAGATTCTTTAAAAATATAGGTTTATTTAAAAAAAATAAAGGTAGTTCTAAAAAGAACAGTTTTTTTCTTCTTTTTGTTGTTTTATATTTTTTTTATTGTTTTTTTGAACATTTTGTACTTTTTTTGCCTTTTCAAAACAGTTTTATATTTTTTTGTATTTTTTATGGGGAGAAACAAAAAAAAGAGAATTGAAAATGGCTCAACTGGAGCAAAAAACGGAAAAAAATAGGGTTTTTTGGGGCAATTGTGGTTGTCACCAGCAAAGACGATGAGCTTTACACTCTTTTCACCATACGACATGAGCTTACCACAGTATATACATGTTACTCTAAAATCTTCAAAACGTTGTTGTATGCAAGGCATCGTCTCCGTTGTTTCTGGTCCCAATGGAGTGGGTTGCTTTCTTTTGGAGGTGGTCCTTGAAGACTGGGGGAGGTTTCTGGCCAGTTCCCTCATCTCTGCAAGAGAATAGTTGTTTGGATGCTTGCAGGTCGTATGTCTAATCATGGTATTATTACCAAAGGAATATTTTTTGTTTGGGTTGCCCCTTGAGAGTTCTTCGCCACAGATTAGGCAAGTTACCTTGGCTGCATTCACTTTTTTCTTGCCCTCTGGGATTGAAAAAAACTCCCATACAATGTGTGGCCTTGGCTGGTATGGGGTATTGTCTTCAGCCAGCCATCTTCTCCTGTCCTCCTCTTCCTCTTCCTCCTCCTCCTCTTCTTGACCACCAATGTACTGTGGTGGTGGTCCTCTTGGTGGTGGTGGTGGTGGTGGTGCAGATGCTCCAGCTGCTGCTGCTACTGTAGCCATTTTAAAGTATAAAATAATTTTCTCTATTGCTGAAACAGGTCTTCCTCAGTCAAAGGACAAAGTCAGAATAATGAAAAAAGGTGGGGTCTTTCATCATTTGGGAAAAACAAACTGTCCTGAACCAATGAGAAGTGTTATTTTCAAGTCACATGATCCGGGCATACATCATTTAGAAACCAAAACTGATCTGCACCAATGAAAAGTGTTATTTTTAGATCACATGACCCGACGCGCTTACGCTACGCCCCCCTAGTCGCGCTCCAGGGCACATCCGGAGGTGCGTAGCGTAAGCGCGTCAGGACGTTGCGCGATCGTATGCGCTCGCGTGCTTCCGGGTGCGCTTACGCAGTGCGTCATATGACGCATCACGCGGTTACGCTAAACGTCACGATGTTGTTTTCGTTTGCGAGAATAGCGCTAACGGGACACTCCCCGGTACGCGCCCCGGGGCTCGCCGTAACATTGCCCTTACCTGTGTGTTCACCGGTAAGCGCCCCGGGAGCGCCCCAGGGCAAAAAAATATATATATATATTTACATAATTATACATTATAAAATTCGTTATAAAATGTTTTACTTTTTATACCCATAGAGATTTGCTATTAAAAAATCTATGAAATTCACTGAAAAAACCATATGTTTCACACCAGTTATAGTTAGGAATTAGCATTTAAAAAACCTATATTATAGTTATAGTTAGCTGGAAATTTTACTCGGATAAAACCATTGAAATTCCCACGTTATAATTAGTTGGACTCACTATAACTTGCGCGAGCAATGCACTGCTGATGACGTCACATATTACATCACTCATGACATGGTCAGTGACATCACTCATGACATCACTCATGTTACCATCCTTGTGACAGAGTGACTGACCTCCTTTCACTGTAATGTAATCCTTGAAACAAATATTCAAAAATAGAAACTTAAATTTTCAAAAAAATGGAGATACCCATACCAGTTATAACAACCAATTCAATAATTACACCATCTACATACACATCCACTCATTTACCAACAGTTATATATACTCACTCATACATATACTCACTCATCATATGTAGTGATACACCTATACATCCTGTTACACACCAACAGTCATCCAAAAGTTACTCACACATTCAAATAAACTATTGAACATCCATTTATTTGCATATAGAGCTATACACAGACTATCATTTTACTTCTAAGGAAATTTACACATATTTATTCTCTTAAACAATCACTTATAGAAACACATACTTATTTAAACAGGAACTCTTAAAATCCCTCACTCTCACATATACTCACTTATATACATCAATATTCACATATACTAGATTAAAACATATGTAGTTACTGATAAAGACACTAGTGAGATAGTCATTCACTCACTAACACACACATATACACACTCATCCACCCATACAGTCCTGCACATATGCTGTCTTCAAAACACATACAAAGAGAGAGTCAGTCATTCATGCATCTATGTGCTAAGTAACACCCCCACCAAACCATACAAACACTCATACTGATATTAAGAAAAACATCTAATAACCCATATACATACACATGTAGCTACTCACCAATCCATGCAGCCACTTATACACAAAGTGAAACACTAATACATATATTTAAATATTTAAACATTACTCACTAATATTTATTTTTCAAAAAGACACACATTCACTGAATGGTGTCATCAGTGATGTCATGAGTGATGTCACTGACCATGTCATGAGTGATGTATTATGTAACGTCATCAGCAGTGCATTGTACGCGCAAGTTATAGTGAGTCCAACTAACTATAACGTGGGAATTTCAATGGTTTTATGCGAGTAAAATTTCCAGCTAACTATAACTGGAGTGAAACCTATTGTTTTTTCAGTGAATATATATATATATATATATATTCACTGAAAAAACCATAGGTTATAGACCATATATAGTTAGGAATTAGCATTTACAAAACCTTGAAAATTCACTGAAAAAACCATAGGTTATAGACCATATATAGTTAGGAATTAGCATTTACAAAACCTTATTTTACTCACACAAAACCATTGAAATTACAAATATAGTTAGTTGCACTAACTATATATCGCGCACCCGCAATCCACTGCTGATGATGTCACATATTACATCATTCATGACATGGTCAGTGACATCACTTATGACATCACTGATGACATCTCAAATGACATCACTGATGACATCACTGATGACATCTCAAATGACATCACTGATGACATCACTGATGACAACATCCAGTGACTGTATTTTTCTGTAAAGTTAAAACATGTCTTACATATTTAAGAATGAGTGGATGTATAAGTGTCTGGATGAAGGATTTAGTAGGTGCATGACTGACTGTATGAATGAGTGATTAAATGTGTCTCACTGAGTGCATGGGTTAGTGACTAAACTGTGTTAATTTGTGCATCATTATGTCTGTTGTTCTGAAAACTGCTGCATGTGTTCTTCAGTAGGTATATGAGTAACTATATGGGTTATTGATTGGTTGCCCAAGTATTTGTATGGGAGACTGATTGTGTGTGTGGGTGACTGGGAGGTGTATGACTCTGTGCATAGATGTGTGAGCAGTTGATTCACTAGATGTATGGGTTCAAAAGTGCATGTGGAAACAGCTGTATGGGCGGTTGACTGTGTGCATCAGTGTATTGGTGAGTGAATAGATATCTCAGTGCTACATGTCAAAGTAAGTACATATGTAAAACACAGTACTTGTGAGACTTGACATATATAAGTAACTGTGCATAAGAGCCAGTGAATGTGTGAGTGGCTGTATGCATCATTGTGAACTTGTATCCAGGATTGTATAAGAGAGTAAATATGTTTTAGTATATGTTTGAATAAGTAAGGTGTGTATAACTGTATAGTTGAGAAAATGGAGGTGTGATTGATTGTTTGCATGACTGACTAGGTGTGTGTGTAACTTCATGGATGAGTAACAATCTGTGAGTCTGTGTTTACACTGAGTGTATCTAAGGTTATATTAGAGTCTGAAGAGGTTCATCGTATTATCACATGAATGATGTCATCAGTGATGTGATCAGTAATGTCAAATGAGATGTCATCAGTGATGTCATCAGTGATGTCATTTGAGATGTCATCAGTGATGTCATCACTGATGTCATTTGAGATGTCATCAGTGATGTCATCAGTGATGTCATTTGAGATGTCATCAGTGATGTCATAAGTGATGTCACTGACCATGTCATGAATGATGTAATATGTGACATCATCAGCAGTGGATTGCGGGTGCGCGATATATAGTTAGTGCAACTAACTATATATGGAATTTCAATGGTTTTGTATGAGTAAAATAAGGTTTTGTAAATGCTAATTCCTAACTATATATGGTCTATAACCTATGGTTTTTTCAGTGAATTTTCAAGATTTTGTAAATGCTAATTCCTAACTATATATGGTCTATAACCTATGTTTTTTTCAGTGAATTTCATTGGTTTTTTAAAAGCTAATATCTGTAGCTGTAAAATGTATTCTTCTTTAAATCCAAAAATATATTTTATATGTTTATTAATAATTTTTTTTTTAATATTTTTTTTTTCTTCGCTCCCGCTTCGCGAATCGGGAAGCTTCCCGTTAGCTGACCTTGATGCCGCGAAATAGTCCGCGAACCGGTAAACGTTCCTTTAGCGCAACTGCCACGTTAGAAAACAACATCGTGACGCCTCGCGTCCGCATGACGTTTCGCGTTGTCGCGTGATACGTCATATGACGTGCTACGTTAGCGTACCCGAAAGCGAACTGGTACGCGAACAGAGGCGCGAAGCGCAGGTTCACGGAAGCAAACCGGGAGGCGGCGCAAAGTGCATAACGTAAACACAGCAGGTCATGTGACTTGGTAATAACACTTTTCATTGGTTCATTTCACTTTTGGTTTCCTAATGATGTAAGACTAGGTCATGTAATCTAAAATTAACACTTTTCATTGGTTGAGAACTATTGTTTTTCCCAAATGATGAAAACCCCTCCTTCTTTCCTCACTCTGACTTTCATCTTTGTGAGAGAAAGACCCTTTGTTACCAGTGAGCAATGGATTCTTTAGTAGCTTCAGCTGGTGCTTCCCCACCACCTCCACCACATCCAAGGAAGAGAGGACCACCTGCTGAAGTTATAATTCAGCAAGAAGAGGAAGAAGAGGAAGAGGAGGAAGAGCAGGAAGAGAGGCAGTTTTTGCCTGAGGAGCCCAGGAGGTCTCACCGGAAAGAAAACTTCATTTGGCAATTTTTTAAAATTCCCAAAGGCCAGAAAAAAGTAAATGCAAGATACGTAACTTGCCTTATATGTCAAGATAGACTGTCCAGAGGGACCGAGAAGAAATACAGTTACGGAAACTACACAATGCATCGCCATATGACTAGGTGGCATCCTAACAACTACAGTGCTGCACAGTTTCGTAACGATCTAGATAATCCCCCTATTATGGCCAGAAGATCTGTTGTACCGGAAGTGACGGGACCAGAGGGCAGGGAGATGGTGCCAAATATACAAATGAGATTTGGGGAAGTAAAACAAATCTGCGTACATTGCAATGGATTCATTTGCTACAGAGAAAGTAGCATCACTCTGATCAACAGAGCTATTGACAATCATCTTCCAGTTTGTCCGAAACGCCCCAAACAATAAATTCTTTTTTTTTTGTTGCTCCTGTTGAGCCCTTTACAATGAATCGTTTTCGTTTCCCCCCCCCAAAAAAAACAAAAAAATATAAAACCGTTCAGAAAAATTCAAAAAAAGTAAAAAAATGTTCGAAAAATAATAAAAAAAATATAAAACAACAAAAACAATAAAAAAAAAAGTTCTTTTCAGAACTACCTCCCCGTTATTAAAAAATTGGTAGAATATTTGGAACTCTGCCAACCTCTATTTCTCTTGGTTCGCTTCCCAGTTCGCTCGCCGGTACGCGAACCGGGAGCGAACCAAAAATGTTTTTTTTTAAAAAGAACAGTAAGTATAAGGGAAGGAAACAGACAGGTATGTTAAAAGAAAGACAGCTATAGGGGAGTAAACTAGAGATACTATTACCCGTAATCCACTGCTGATGATGTCACATATTACATCATTCATGACATGGTCAGTGACATCATCAGCAGGGGATTGCGGGTAACAGTATCCCTAGTTTACTCCCTATAGCTGTCTTTCTTTTAACATAACTGTCTGTTTCCTTCCCTTATACTTACTGTTCTTTTTAAAAAAAAAATTTTTAGATCAGTCAGAAACAGTGAAAGTAATAGAGACAGAGTGAATGACCAAGAGTGAAGAAGTATGAGAAGAGAGGGACTAAGAAAAATAGTGAAGGAGTAGAGTAATTAAGTAATAGAGAAAGGAATGAGGGAAGTAGCAAAGGCAGGAAAGTGATAAAGAAATGAAGCAGTGGAAGTAATAGAAGTTAAATGTGATAGAAATATAACAAAAAGAGTACAAAACATTTACCTTAAAATTGTCGTTAAGTTAGTCATTTGTTCTTTTTATACTAAAAAATCTGTGAAAGAGAGAACAAACATTTGAAAAATATTAAAACATGTTTTTAATAAATTAGAAAAAACAAGGGAAAAGATTGAAGGACAAATAGTTTTTCAAGAACTTTGACACTTACAGAAGCCTCTGCTTCTCCATGCCCCTACACAGTCCTAAAAATATACATTTTAAACTAATAGTATCTTGATGCAGATGAAGTGAGTCCTATCTTGCAACATTGTGCATCTTTTGCATGACTGCTGCATCGGTTTCGTGTGGCATTGTTTTTTTACAGCATGACACATCTGCCTAGATTCATCATTTTATAATTTTGTCCCCTCATAGCAAATCTTTTCAACCGCGACTGCGTCACAAAAGTGACGCACAGTGGCGCAAAAGAGGCATACACCTATCATAAATCTGTCCCTAACATGTTAAATAATTGATTCAGGATGACAATAAGGTGTGGCCTATCCAGAGGTTTGTTTAAGGTGAGGCCTACTCAGGGTTGCAAATCAAATTTACACTTATTGAAGAATACAGAGGAGATAATACATGTGAACGCCTACTAATGAAGTAAGTCATGTCCACTTCACTCTTGAACAAAGGCTAGACCTCTTCTGTGTCCGTGGACAGACCTAAACTTCATCTGCACAATGTCATTCGTAAACTTAGGAAACACAGGTGATGTAATTGAAAAATGTGGAGTTTATTTTCCTCATTTCACAATCACATCACCTGTGTTGCCTTTGCTTAGGTATCTCATAGTGCAGATGGAGTCTAGCATATCAAACAGTACACAGAAGTTGAGCAGTGTATACAACAATTTTGACACTTAGAAAAGCTTCAGCTTCTGCATGTCCCCTACACTGTGCTAATTATATACATTTCAAAGTGATGGTATCTTGCTGGAGATGAACTGAAACCTATCTTGCAACATGGTGCATGTTTTACACAAAAGTGACCCACAGCGGAGCAAATGAGGCGCACGGTCATCATAAATCTCAGCCTAACATTTTAAATCATTGTTTCAAGATGCTGATAAGGTGTAACCTATTCACAGATTTGTTTCAGGTAAGTCCTACTCAGAGTTGCAGATGAAATGTAGGTTTGTTGAAGAATACAGAGAAGAAAATACATGTGCAGGCCTACCAACCAAGTGTGTCATATCGACTGCACTCTTGGACAAATGTTAGACCTCCTCTGTCTCCAGGAACAGGCCTACACCTCATCTACACAATGTGATGTGTAATGTTAAGAAACACAGGTAATATAATTGAAAAACGTGCAATTTTTTTTCCTCATTCCACAATCATATCACCTGTGTTTCCTTTGCTTAGGTATCTCATTGTGGAAATGTAGTCTATCATATGAAAGACTACGTAGAATATGAGCACTGTATGCAACAACTTTGACACTTACAGAAGCCTCACCTTCTCCATGCCTCCTACACAGTTCTACATGTACATCATAAATGCAAACAGAACAGAATTAATTATACATGTTAAATGGTTTATTTTTGCTGTTCTCAGAATGTATCAAATTTCACTAAAAACAGTGACTTGAAGGTATTCATCATATAACAGCGGGGAAAAAAAACACAATCAAAATGATTGTGTTTAAAAAAACCCATACAACATAACAAATCAGAATTCAGAACTCCTTAAAGTTAACTTACTTTCCATGACGGCGAAGGATGTCCTATGAACAGCTTACACTCTGTTGTGCTGTTATTACTTTCAACCCGCCACTTTCTGAAAGAAAACCTCCATCGTTTTCAAAAACATGTTACATACAATAAATGACTTCTCGCTCTCTACCACACGTTTCCAAAAGGCCAAATCGTGTCAGAGCCATTTATAACTCTTGGAATTCTTGTAAGCCAATCCCGTCATGTTGTATTTCCGCACCTTTCAGAATTAAAATGTTGAAGATCATTTTCACAATCCTGGATTACTAATATCTTACCTTTCTTGCTCACTCATGTTCTACATTTCCTATGACACTGATACTGCTTACTATGAAGCAGACTTACACTATCTCTATGACTACTACAATTATTAAATTCTCTACATCACTTTTAATCACAATGCAATATAAAACAGTAGACAGCATTGCAGACTTACATTCCCTCTACTCCATGTTTTGATTGGCTGCTTGAATTTGCTTATAAAAAGAAACAGTTTTTCTGAATTCATTCAAAGTGCAGTTATTTCAACATGACGTCCAGTGTTATGGTAAGAAGTTATGTCTCTGTACTACACTTATCCTCAAGGCCAAATCATGTAGGAGCCATTAGAACTTCTTGAAATTCCTCAGAGCACATCCCGAGATTCTTTCCCTAAAATTTTGGTTTTAAAAACACCAGGTAAGAGTTTTTAAGGTCATACGGCAATTTATTTTTGAAAATTAAAACAGAATCATTGCAGAATGACCAGCCGTTTCTAGACTTTAAATAAGCTGTGTAATGTCCTGATGTTATTGAAGGACCGTCATGATATATAATTGCTGCAGTTACAAAAGTCCTTCCTGATATTGACAACTGTGAAGCCACAATTTTTTTTATTAAAGTTGTCAATTTTGTTCCATCAGGCCTACATCGTTGGAACATTAAAATAACATACTGGCCATATGTTCGTATAAATAATGTGGACATCATTTCAGATTTACATTGGCTACACTCCATGTTGTGATCAGCTGCTTTTACTAGTTTATTAAAAGAGACTGATTTACTGTCTGGCAAAGTTAAATATATAAATCTTTCTGAGTCTACACTAGTACTACTGGATACCCTACAGTTCTCGCAGTCATGCTGCCATTGATAAGAAAGCCCAAACAGGTGATCTACATCTACACCTTCAGCATGCAATACATCAAGTATATACATTAAAAACTCCTGACAATCTTGCTGAATATTTTGAGAGAATTGTGTTTGGCCTGAACATCTGTCTAACGGATTTCGAATTTCAGACACACTTTCTATTTTTGTTCTATCTGTGCTACATTTCTCTAACACAGAATTTAACAAACTGCAAAATCTTTGATCAGAATTGACCACAATCTCTTCTTTTACATTTTCTAGAGAAAACAAAACATTAACCACTACATTAGCATAGCAGTTGACACCAGAACTGTTTTCAAATTGAAAACCAACAACATCTTCAACAGAATCCTTTTTGTTTCTGCTTATAATTTCAGGTTCATCGACTTTTCGTCTTTTTGCTGCAACCTCCCTAGTATTTGTCACATTTCTTCGTTTCCGGCCTACCACACGTTTCTCAAACAAAGGATATTGAGGCAAATGTGGCGCATACTCTCTTCTTAACCTATTGTATTCCTTAACACAATCTAGATCCGCACAAATGTTTGTGACATCACACTCAATCAAGTACAATCCCGATAAAGTTCTAACTTGTGACAATGCCACATATGCCATACCCTCCTTGAACACAGAACTGCCAATATTCACCAATGCACTGTCTACACTTAAACCTTGCGATTTATGGATTGTCACCGCATATGCCAAGCAAACAGGAAACTGCTTACGGCGAACATATAAGTCTTTTACAAGCAAAAATCTAGCAGAGCAACGACCAATTAGCTGTACTTCCTCAATGCCATCAAATTTAATTTTTAAAAATTCAATTCCATCTCTATTTCTGTATTTCACAAAATCAACAACATTACCCATTGATCCATTTACCAGACCTCTTTCAACATGTAAATTCCTTCTTAAAATTATACGGCAGTTCAAGCACACATTCAGAGTCTTTTCAAAACCTACAGTTTTAGATATAGTCTTCTCTAATGAATCCAATTTTGATTTCAAATTCTCAGACAAAATAATTGTTGATCCCATATGCTCTACTCTGTAAATAGCTTCTAGTTTCACAATCTCCTGCTTTTCCAAATGCAACATTTTGTTGTTGAATTTGGCACATTCTGCAAGAGTTGGCATCAAACATATTCCAGATTTCTTCTCAGTAATTTTCTGAAAAATATTCTCAGGCACAACATCTTGTTCTGGATATAAATTTGACAGTAATCGTGCATGTAAAGCTTCTTTCCCATGCTCGGTCACTTTTCCAATTCTAGCATCTTGTAGAATACTCTTGTAAACTTCATCCTTCGCCTGACGCATATTTTCATGCAGTTCAGCATAATTGAAGTTTAACCATATATTGACGTTGCCAATGCTCCCTAGGCACTTCCTGGTATCTTCATGCGTGAGCATTTTGAACACAGGTTGCCCTTTCACTGGTGTCAGCTGCAGAAGATCTCCGAAAACAATGTTGTGTTTGCCACCAAATAACACATCATACTCTGTTTTGAGAACTTCTTGCATTCTCAAATGCACAAACGCAAGCATGACATTGGAAACCATGCTTACTTCGTCAATGATAAGAAGTTTCATTTTCCTCAAGATTCTTGAAACTTCAAAACAAGCATCTCCAGATAGCTTGTGATATTGTAATTTGTTGTCATGCTCCACTGGCAGCATCAGTAAACGATGTAAAGTAATCCCTTTAATGTTATGTGCTGCCAGTCCAGTTGGAGCGGTGACAACACAAGACAGCGATGACTCTGTCCTTTCCTGCAAATAGCATGAAATTGCTTTAATAAGGAAACTTTTTCCAGTTCCCGCTTCTCCACTCACATACAGTCGGACAGGCTTCAACGACGTACATGAACACTCTTTCTTGTCATGACTTAATCCATGATCAATTTGCATGGTAACTTCGTCATATATTTTCCTCTGCTCAACGTTGAGTTGTCTTTCCAACTCTTCTAAGTTAACCGCATCCTCCTGAGCATGTGCCATGGCTCTTTCCACTTCATTCATAGCAGTTGCAGCTTCATTTACGATAACAGGTCCTCCTAGTGGATCCTGACTCAATGAAGCAGAACTCTGACTGTCCTGAGAACTGTCTTTGGCAATCTCGGCTGCAATCGTTGCTTCCTGCTCAATTTCCGCATTCAACATTTCTACATATTTGGGAAAAGCAGGACATTCTATGGTCTCCTTGGCAGCATTGAAAGAGTCTTCATAACAGAGGAAATCTCCAAGCAGTTCCTCTTCTGCACGCCAAGGCTTGAAAAGTTGCAAAAGTGCTAAATAGAAAAACTCCTTTTTTTCAGAAGATTCGCCACTCAATTTTCGATGGTTTACCAAGTGGCATTTTCTTTGCTTGACCAGACATCCCTCACTTCCTATTACAGCATACACTCCTTTCTCAGTATCTTCTTTGATGTTCCTCTTGAATATGTAATTTTGAAGAACCTCATACAGACAAACATTGTCGAGGTGTTTGCTTCGATTTGGATAATATGTATCCAACATGTTGGTCTTCAAAATGTCGGTACTGTTTGGCTCCTTTTCCGCCAAATACTCAATTTCCCGCACAGGTTTCAGAACTCGATTACGCGTTGCAGCAAGACCAAGACTCGCCCAAACGATACTCCTGGACTTGGCATAGAGACTTGCTGAAGACAACTGGTCAGAGCATTCGTAAGCTCCGATTTCTCGATGCGACAACATCTTCAGACTGAAACTGTACAACTTCTTGCTGAGGCTCTTTTCATGTGAAATGTCCTCCCACATATCCTTCAATTCTGTCTTCTCTTTTTTGGTGATGTAAGATGTCACATACCGAGCCACAGCCATACAGTTATCAGCCACAAACTGTATATCCATGTTAGCATTCCACATGGACAAAATCACCGGGTTGTAGTCGTTGATGTACTTGGACTCTTCGTTCCTCATCAAATTGTATGTGTTTTTAGGTGATTTCTTCATCACATTATGTCGCAGCGAAGACATCAAACTGTTTACTCTTCCTTTAGAAATCACCGGTCGTGGAAAGCCGAAACGACATTTGGTGTAGAACTTGTCCTTGTTTCGGAATTTACGACGACAGTACTTTCCACATCGATGGCTTTGGAAACGTAGAACTTTTTCTCTTAGGCTTTTCTTCTCCTTTGCGTTTGGAACAGCACACGTAGAATACTGTTGTATGAAACTCATCACTGACTCTTCTGGATCCGTTCCAAATTTAGGTGCATCCTTGATCCACAGCAGCATATGTATATGAGGAGCACCTCTTGCTTGGTACTCCTTTCTCCAGAAGAAATCCAACACCTCTCCAAGAGGTGGATTCTTCTTATTCATGATGAAAGACATCATAGCTTCAAATCTATGATTGAAGTACCTGCATACATTGACTGGATCCAAAGAGCACAGTTCTCCGGGTGTCTTGAATTCGATGTTTTCGATGTTTGCATTTGCCTCTCGTAGAAATTCAAGTAAGTCTTCCCAGCCATACTCGGCACAGCTCAGAGTGAGGAACCATGTGGGAGTTCCTAAGTTCCTCAGCATACATTTTAAATCACCATGACGACGGTACCAGTACTCATTAGTACCACGCTGACACGCCATAAGATTAATCAGGTGAGAATCCAAAATACTGTCTTGGACATTGACTTTATCCATAAAGTCACTTGCCGCGATGTTTTGCATGTGTATACCACTTTTCAAGATGTGGTTCACTGCATATGACAGTCCAGACAGATCGCTTTCAAACAGGAGATGAAACAAATAGGGAATGCATTGTCGAAACCTAGCATCTCCTGCATACAATCGCAAAGTCCGGTATTCAGAAGCAGGAATTTGATGAGGTCGCTCATCATATCTTCCTCCCGAACCTGTTGGAAAAAGCTGTGGGAAACACCGAGCTTCCAAACTTTCCTCCCAAACACTAATGGGACTCCCTTTGGCTTGTTTCATTTGAAACAACTCAATAGCATTCCCCATGACTTCCTTGGAATGCAAAGGATGAACACTATAATGTTCATATATTTCTTCACTAGTACAGGGTTCTACTTTCTCAATTTGACCAGCACACAAATCGCTATCCCCTTCCTCACTTACTTCCTCTTCTGCAACATATACATTTTTATAGTATTTTTTTTTTTTTCAAATACAATGTTGCCTTTTTGACTTTCCTAACATCCACTAAATCTTGCCATATTTTCTTATTCTTTGTCGGAACCCCATTAACTAAGATAACCAGAGGTTCCTCTTCCACTTTTTCTACTCCAATTGTGTTAATGTTTTTCTTCAAATTTAGAGGCAAATAAACAACTCTTCCCTTTAATCCTCTCTGTAAATCTGATGGAGGCAATTTCCCTGTCTTTGGCTCCATTCTTACAATAGCCTGAAAGGGATGGATACTTTGAATCAAAATAGATTCATAAGTATTTAAATCCTTCAATTCAGAAGGAATCTCAACCAATTCCAGATTATTATGAACTGCTCTAGCAGGCATCTGGTTTTGATTTAATTTGTTACAACAATAAGTACACACACGTTGATCCAATCCCAAATCAAAACAATTTTCTACCATCAAGTATGTTGTAAAATCCTTCCATTCACTATTATTTTCCCTTTCACTTTTTGCATATAAATCCACTAACTTAGTCTGATTCTTATAATAAGTGCGTCGACAACACACACAAGTGAAATTTGGCCTCTCACTTGATTTCACCTCAAACGTTGCAATTTCCCTCTGAAAATTATCTGTACTGGAAACCTGTACACTATCTTCCACATTACTCTCTTCTTCTTGGTCAATTTCAACATTCTCCTCTTTACTTCCAAAGTAACAAAACTCAATTTCTTCACATATATTCTTCACATCTATTTCAGAACCATGCAAAAGAGCAGCGCATAATTGTTTAAGCATAATTGCTGGACTCTTAGCATAATACAACATTCTAAGTAATTTCCTCACTTTATTATGATGCACTGCTAGCATCCTGAAATGATGAAAAACACTCTGGCATACTCTCCTGGAAAGACAAGCCAGTGAATGCCCATGCAAACCTGTCACTTCTCTCACTCTGCAAGGATCTAATTCTTGCAACAACTTCATTTTCTGCTTCAAACTTTTCTTATTAAATGACCGTATAAAATCACAAAGCAAATTGATGGAATCCTGTCGTACACTGCAAATACTACTACACTTCCAGGTGTACACAGGACCCTTAGGACGTCTTCCTAAAACCTCATTACCTAACACCTCTTCTATCTCTGTTGTCACAAGTTTTTCTTTTTCAACTGGACAACCATCTTTCACTTCATAAGCTCGACCACTGGTGTCAACTGCATGCACCAAATCATTATCCTGGAAATAACTCTCCTCATTAAAAAATGCCTCAGAGCTTGAACTATGCATCCATTCTCCAGAAAAAACTTCACAAAAATTACTACGATTAACTATTCTCTTCCATCTACTATTTCTTTTGAAATCATAAATTGCCTTGTTTAGCTTCCTAATTCTATTGATTATCAAAATAAATAACTTACGTTTAATTTCAAATGCCTGATCAATGACTTTCTCAACTATTTTTTTTCTCTTATAAAAAACCACTTTCTGTTCACCTTTCTTAATATTTTTTAACAAATTGCCAATTATCCTGTTGCGGAACATTCGTTTACGAATGTCCCTAAACTGTTGTTTCCTTCTACTATCATGCACAGAGTTATCTCTTGCTCTAGCAGTAACATTTTTCATTGGCCTTTCCTTTCCGTTTGAATTGCTTCTCCTGTTCTGGACTGAAACATTTTCTGTAGTAATATTTTTTTTACTACAGATATTTCTTATGAATGTTTTTGTACTCTTACCCGGTGCTTTCTTGGTGACTTGACAAATATTTTTGTTAGAGGACTGCTGCTTTTTTTCATTGACCTGCTGTCTTTGACGTTTTGCAGCCTTTCTCAGTCTTTCTTTGGTTGGCATGCTGAAATCTTCAAATGATCTGCAGTTGAATCTGTGGTAAAATATAATAAAAAATGTTATTAACCACTATTACCCAACAGTAAATGAATAACAGTCATCAAAAACTTAACACACTACTTAACATTTTTACATAGAAGATTTTTTAGTGCTTGGCAAATTTAGAATACAGAAATAGCAGAAAAGAAATGGAATTTATATTCATTTTACCTGTGCTGTTTTATATGTGAATCTGATCTAATTTTATGAGCATATTTTAATATTTTATTGAAGACACTACACATAACCTGTTTTTGAAGGTGTCTTTATTTTTAAATTAAACGGTTTACATTTTTACTTTTTATTTGTTATAAATTTTTTAAATAAATGTTTATAGTTCCATAGGCTCAAGCACGTCAGCTTCCCATCCTATGTCATACAATTCTGACAAATCTGCATCCTCATCACGTTCTTCTTCATCCTCAGGATTTAAATCATCCAAGGGATCAACATCCACTGATGTTTCAATTACGAGTTCAATGATGAGGTCGAAATCAACTGATTGCTGATTGTCGCTCATGTTGATGTTGTCTTTATCTTTAAAGAAAGATAACAACAATGAGATGTTGCAGAGTAAGAGCCAAATCTCAGAGATTATAATAGTAAAATTGTTTAACAAGAGTAACATTTTGCAGCTATTATTTAGCCATGTCCAGCGATGCTGAGGAGGTGAAGCCTATGTCCAATTTTTCAGTGAACAGGACTCATCTCTTCTTAACCTTGGATAAGCCTCACCGACTCTGTGTCCCCTGCACATACTTAAATGTAAAGGGGCAGATTGATGTTAACTAGCACATCCCCAGGAATGCACCAGTTAACGTGCACCGCTGCTCTGCCACCCATGGTGTGCCGCATTTACAATCAGATAGGACAAAGCTGCGTCAAAACCCTGCGCCTGGTTGAAGCAGGCATACGTCTTGGCGCACGTAGGCTGAAAGCTAAAGCAACAACTAAGTGTCGTGTGCAGAAGTTGCAAAAAAGGAAAAATGGCGTTTAAACCGGTAATGAGCCCATGCTAACTTAACACGGTGTAAAGATATCCAGGATCTACATCAGTTTGGGGTTCACAAACCTGGCAGGTACAAGGCACTGAGGCTTTGCACCGTGCATGTCTCATCCCGAATCATATGTTGTTTCTGAATGAAACAATTTCCCAGACCACATGCTTTGGATTGGCTACTTCTAAAAAATTAAACACCCCTACTATCCCGGAGTTAGAGGAATATGATGGTTGGAGTAATTTTACTCGGTTGTCCATTAGTGATTTACAGGCCCTACTCCGTAATTCTTCCTTTAACATTTCCAGTATAAATCCAAAAGGTTGGCTGCTTTGGCAACGTAGTTCAGATTCTTGCAATTTGCTTGGACCCTTCAAACTCTGAAAAATGGTAAAGTTCCCTGGGGATACATGAACATTTCTTCTTTATTTGCCCCATTCAATTTGACTAACAAACAACGCTTGCTGTCAATGCGTGATGCTTCCTTTTCTATGTTACATATTGAAAGGTTAGAATCTTTGCCTTTTTCAGTGGCAGAGGCCAATGCTGCAACGTGCCTTATCCACGGTTTAATAACGCTGCCTTTTGCTTTATATAAGTTTTCAAATTGTATGAAATATGTACCAATAGGTCGTTATGAACCTTTAGGTAGTGGTTTTCTTCATGAGGTCTGGTCGCTTCCATACACATACAGATGTTTCAAAGATGACCAAGAAGTTTATCTGAATGGAGAGGAATGCACTGAGACGCCAGATCATTCACTAATGTGTAGGCACATACAGTTACACGGTTCATACAACAAAGACCGACCAAATATGGCTTGCGTGTTGCAAGGCACGCCAGTTCCTGCTATCATCCCCACGTTCAAGTTGTTGGAAAATGGTAGTTATTTGATGCTCAATAATGAAGATTGTTGTGGGTTAATTACAAGTATTCCTTTTATCGTAACAGTAAGTGAACGGGTTATTTGCTGCAGAAATGTTCTATTTCCTCCCACACATGAACATAGGGAGTTTTCAATCTGGCCACAAATACCAACCTTGGGTGCAGATTTCAACGGCATGGCAAGAATAAGGGCTCTTTTGTCTCAGAGAGAGGTGGCCTTGAGTTCGGCCCGTGAAACTTTCATGCTTCACATAGCGAACACCCGTACAGAGGTGCAGGCCCTTTTAAATACTGATTCGCCTTTGCATTTCAGCGAGATGGTTCGGACTATCTTTAACGCGTCCTCCACAAAGGACCTGGCACATTTTTTTAAAGTTGTTAGCAGTGGTCTCGTGACTTCATTTGAGAAAATCTTTGGAGTCATCCCTGCTTTCTTTCATTCTATTTTTTCCACTTTGATTGGTGGATTCCCAGTTTTACTTGAATTAGCAGCGGACGCTCTTGAGCTTTTTTACATTTTTAAATATGGATATCCTTCCTGTGCAAGGTCCCGCCCTGCAGCTGCTGACGCTGTTCCGCAATCGCATGCTTGAATATTATGGCACAATGCCGTTGGCGATATTAAGCACGGCATATGGATTATCTTTTCGATTCTCCTACTTCACCTGTGTCCAGCCTGTATTTCACTGCCTGACCTGTGATTTCGATTGGGCCATTGATTTGAGTCTCTGCGGACCGGTTTCTCCTGACGTCGACTTTAATCAGCTGATGAGTCCTATCATTACTCACGAGTTGGTTTGTCCTGGCGAAAGGATTATGGCTGTGGCATTGATGCATGGACTAATTGGTCCCTGGAATTTACTGGCGGCAACACAGTCTTTCTTGGAACAGAGCTTTCTTGAAAACCCACCGAGCTGTCCTCTGATGGTGATAGAGGATCCGGTGCTGGGAGAGCACGTATGTTCTTTTCCGCTTTTAAGTTGGATGGCTGAACTGTTTTCGGATGAAGACGGTGACTTCCTATTGGAGGCTGTTGCAGCTTATTTTGCATACACAGTTATGTCATAGACCTTTTTCATGTTTGATATGCTGAGTACTAGCATTTCATTGACAATTCATTGACTTATTTGTCAAGTTTTTATTATTTAGCTTGCCTATTGGCTTAAGCCTCGATAAAGTAGTTGGCTATTTTATTTTTTTTTAGCATTAAATTTTGCTAGTTTTTAATGTTTTACCTTGTGGACCGTGCACATATAAAGTTGCAATCTGCTCTCATGAGATGGCACTTCTATTATCTTATTCAGTTCGTTTCCGGATCATGGGGGGGTGTCATGTAGATCCTGGATATCTTTACACCAGTTAGCATGGGCTCATTACCGGTTTAAACGCCATTTTTCCTTTTTTGCAACTTCTGCACACGACAATTAGTTGTTGCTTTAGCTTTCAACCTAGTAGTTCATCGTGGTTTACATGAGAATAATATGTTATTGCTCTACTATCTGCTTTGCTTGTTAAACTATATCTGTACAGCGAGTGCTGAAGTTAAAGGAACAACACGATACAGAATTGTTATGAGGTCTGATCTCCACGACTTCATAGTCATAACATAAGTGCAGCTTCTGCCAATTCTGGGCATGAGGCGCGTTTTATATTGCTTTGCCAAACACACATACACAACACTTGATGCGGTTCACATGAAGAGAGAGCTGGTGTATGCTGATGTGATTCCTTCAAATCTAGGACACTAAGTTATGGGCCCGCCCTAAACCAACCCAAAGAGACCTTCTTAACAAATAATATAATATGTGTATTAGGGAGGGTGAAATATAAGTGTTGCTAACTCTTATTCATTTACAGCATGTTAACATACTGTCACCATTCGCTTTTTATGTACTAGTAACTATGCTGGTAATTTTGCTACTGATAATATGTGTACTTGTATTATCTAAGATACTACGCCTGAGAAGACGGCATTAGTAAATAAACATTTCAAATGCACATGTGTTCTTCTTAACTCCATGTTCTCGTTTGTAATGAATATATAACGACCGAGTGTTCATGAGTTCCACGTATCCTGAGGTACTGTAAGTTCATGTTCTGAATTGTCTAAAGATTGGGAGTTTGTTATATCCAATGTGACACTGTAGCTAGCTTGTTAAGGGGTTTTTGGGTACTAAGGTCAGTTTTGGGGCACCCTAATTCGCCGAGGTTCCAATCCTCTGTGCTTAGTTCTGTGTGAGAACAGAAACCCTACGACAGGGGCACCCCTGAGCCTTGCTGGAGCTTCATCACACTTGCGATACAACTCCAGCAATGCGCCACCTTTACGGCACAGATGCGTCACGCATCTGTGCTGTTTTTGCCCCATGGTGCGCCGCATTGTAAATGCAGCACACCATGGGTGTCGGAACAGCGACGCAGGATGACTGGCACATCCCTGGTGATGCGCCAGTCATCATAAATCTATCCCTAAGCTTCTTATCTTGTTAGAGATGAACCGCCATATGTATCATCAAAGTTTTTTGCATTTCCTAAATAGCGAACTTTAAGGAATAAATAGCGATTCTTTACCATTCCTAATTTGCGATGAGCAAATTGCTAATTGCAAATTACCCATTCATTTCCATGGAGCAGGAGACCCATAGGAATGAAGGTGCAATTTGCGATTAGCAATTAGCTCATCGCAAATTTGGAATTTTTTCGAGGGTGCAGGGGTCTCTCAAGAACACCCTGCTGCACCCCTGAAAAAGAAATTTGGAGGCATATGGCGCACATAAATTTTAAAAACATTCCTTTACCTCAAAAACGATTTTCAACTCATAATTTGAAAACACTGCCCACGGGGAAATGACTTAAAATGTCCTCAAGACACATGAAAGTGTTTTTTTAAAGCCTTTGCAACTTTTTTGGGTCACTTTTAACATGGCTATGTAACTCAAACAGTCAAAATTTAAATTTACCATGCACAGGTGGGAGCATATTTACAAGGAATTTGCTCCACGGGGAAAGGTCTTTTAATTTAATATTGGAAAAATAACATCAGAGACACTAAAATGCCTTATAAAGAAGCATACACCATTATGTCCTTGTCATAAATTTTAAAAGCATTCCTTTTCCCCAAAAACGATTTTCAAGTCATAATTTAAAAACACTCCACATGGGGAATTGACTTAAAATGTCCTTAAGACACATGAAAGCGTTTTTTGATTGCCTTTGCAGCATGCTTGGGTCACTTTTAACATGGCTATGTAACGCAAACATTCAAAATCTAAATTTGCCATGCACAGGTGGGACCATATTTACAAGCAATTTGCTCCACAGGGAAAGGTCTTACATTAAAATGGAAAAAATAACATCAGAGACACTCAATTGCCTTATAAAGAAGCATACACCATTATGTCCTTGTCATAAATATTAAAACCATTCCTTTTCCTCAAAAACGATTTACAAGTCATAATTTGAAAACACTCCACAGCTCCTATGCACATAAAAACCCTGTCAGTACTAATACTTCACATTTTCTCCAATTACAATTTCTCAAAGAAACAAAATCTATTCGTAAAACACTTGACACAAAGCAACATTTGAAAAACACAACTTTCTTCATAATTTTCTCCTTAAAGCACACTATTCTCTATCTAAATTAAAGAAATCTTTTCTCACCTAAGCAAATACTTTGAGTTTCAAAACAGTCTCAGAAACACACCAATTTGTCTTCAGCAGAGCAAAAGGTATGCACTCCAGAGTCTGCAGCTATCAAAGCACAGAAATGCTGTAATTCTTCACACATATCTCTCATGTCACCCAATCAAAACTCTTCCCTCACTTTTTTTCAAATCAAAACCCTTCCCCCCTCTGCCCTGTCTGCTTTTTTTGCATAGCAACCACCTCTTGGAAGACCTCTGGTGTTTGCAAGTTCACACAACAATGTTGCAATTGAACTCTGAACTCTCAGTGCACCTGCATATCCAGTGCATTCTTTCATTTAATGATTTTTTCTTCACCACTCAAAATACATCTTTCAAAGAACTCATCCATGCACCCTAACTTTCTGTTCTCAGTAATCAAAATCCACCAATCACTCTTACTGCTTCATTAACACAGAAACTCCACAGTTCTTTTCATTTTACACTCTTATTTTTTTAACTGCCATTTCATTGCCACACTTCATCTGACTGCAGGAGAACCTTCTCTCACCATGTTTTCTGTCTGGATTGTTGGACATAGTTACATCTATTGGGCTCAGAGGTACGCTGAGAACAGGAATTTACCTAACCTCAATTTACAAGATGTGGAAATTAAGTGGTTTGGCCACAGAGGATTAAAATGTCACCAATTGATACCATTGGTGAAAACCTTTATGCATTTGCCAAAACCTGACCTGTTAATTGTGCACTGTTGAGGTAATGATTTGGGCACTTTGACTGGGGTAGGTCTGGAAATGCTTTTAAAGGACACCTTTGAGCAATTGATGGCACTTTTTCCTCAGACTGCCTTGGTATATTCAAATATATGCCAAAGACAGAAATGGAGGTGGTCGAACCAATTTTGTCCACAAATTGAGAAGTCGAGGAAGCATGTAAACAAATCTGTTTCAGCTTACATGAGAGACCATGGAATGGGCTCCTTGTACAACAATAACTTGCGTTACTACATGCAAGATATCTACAGAGGATATGGAGTTCACTTCTCAGATGAAGGGAACAGAGTTTTCATTCTGAATTAAAAAATGTGCATTGGTACCTACTTATAAGTACCTAAATGTACCATAAACCCAAAAGCTCTTCTCAGAGCTACCCTACATCTGATCACTCACAATTATTATTTTACTCTAACTTTTTTCACTAATTTTCAACAAAGTACGCTCCCCAGAACGTTTCCCGGTTCGCGAACCGGACGCTTTTTTTTTTTTTTTTGCCCTGTGGGGCACTTTTAAAGCCTCCACATCAAACCTAGGGGGTCAGGGAGCATCTACTATGCCCCCTTATGGTCATTTGCCCCTTTGCTTTCGCCTCCTCTTGTCTCTCGATCCTACCGAGAGACAAGATGGCGGCCGCTATGGACTGTTTGGAATGTTTACAGACGCCGGAGAACCAATCAGCTTCGCAAAGCTCCGTAACGCGAAAAGTACGCGAAGCGGAGTGCTGTTACAGATATATATCTTTTTTTGAACGTTAATTTCTCAAAATCCACTGGAGCACATATATTGAGACCTAGCAAAGGCACATCGGGCTACCAGTCCCTACAATTTTGCCAAGTTTCGTGCAAATCCATTCAGCCGTTCGATTATTATTATTTTATTTTTTTTTGCCCCGCGGGGCCCTTTTAAAACCTCCACTTCAAACCTAGGGGGTCAGGGAGGATCTACTATGCCCCCTTATGGTCATTTGCCCCTTGGCTTTGGCCTCCTCTTGTCTCTCGATCCTACCGAGAGACAAGATGGCGGCCGCTACGGACTGTTTGGAATGTTTACAGACGCCGGAGAACCAATCAGCTTCGCTTCACAAAGCTCCGTAACGCGAAAAGTACGCGAACTGGAGCGCTGCCCGGTCCGCTGTTACAGATATATATCTTTTTTTGAACGTTAATTTCTCAAAATCCACTGGAGCACATATATTGAGACCTAGCAAAGGCACATCGGGCTACCAGTCCCTACAATTTTGCCAAGTTTCGTGCAAATCCATTCAGCCGTTCGGGCTAAAAGTGAGGCCAACCGCCCTATTGAAAACTCAATGTTAAAAACACGTTTTGGGACCCCCCTTTTTTCTCGGCCCCCCCTTGACGAAACCCCCCCAAATTTTCAGGGGCTGCTCAGAAACAAAATGTTCCAGTTAGGATTTTTTCTCTATGGGATTTTTGAAAATTCTATGTCAAATAACTTTGGCGTTTGTGGACGGAATTGGCTGAAATTTTCAGGAAAATGGCACATTTTGTTTCTGAGCAGCTCCTGAAAATTGGGGGGGGGGTTCGTCCAGGGGGGTCAAGAAAAAAGGGGGGTCCCAAAACGTGTTTTTAACATTGAGTTTTCCATAGGGCGGTTGGCCTCACTTTTAGCCCGAACGGCTGAATGGATTTGCACGAAACTTGGCAAAATTGTAGGGACTGGTAGCCCGATGTGCCTTTTGTAGGTCTCAATATATGTGCTACAGTGGATTTTGAGAAATTAACGTTTAAAAAAAGATATATATCTGTAACAGCGGACCGGGCAGCGCTCCAGTACGCGTACTTTTCGCGCAACGGAGCTTTGTGAAGCGAAGCTGATTGGTTCTCCGGCGTCTGTAAACATTCCAAACAGTCCGTAGCGGCCGCCATCTTGTCTCTCGGTAGGATCGAGAGACAAGAGGAGGCCAAAGCGAAGGGGCAAATGACCATAAGGGGGCATAGTAGATCCTCGCTGACCCCCTAGGTTTGATGTGGAGGTTTTAAAAGGGCCCCGCGGGGCAAAAAAAAAAAATAATAATAATAATCGAACGGCTGAATGGATTTGCACGAAACTTGGTAAAATATTAGGGACTGGTAGCCCGATATGCCTTTGCTAGGTCTCAATATATGTGCTCCAGTGGATTTTGAGAAATTAACGTTCAAAAAAAGATATATATCTGTAACAGCGCTCCGCTTCGCGTAACGGAGGTTTGCGGAGCTGATTGGTTATTCTGTCACTGGGCTATAGTTGGGCTACATCTGGCTGATATTTGGGCTACATTTGTTTTTTTTGTCTCTGGCGGCCATCTTTGGGCTACATTGGGCTACATTGGGCTTCATTGGGCTTCATTGGGCTACATTGGGCTACATTTGGGCTCCAACATATATATAGGCCAATGTAGCCCAATATATATTTTTCAAAGTTAATTTTCGTAAAAACCACTGGAGCATATATCTTGAGACATAGCAAAGGCACATCGGGCTACCAGTCCCTACAATTTTGCCAAGTTTCGTGGAAATCCATTCAGCCGTTCGAGCTAAAAGTGAGTCCAACCGCCCTATGGAAATGAAGGAAATGAATGGGTAATTTGTAATTAGCAAATAGCTCATCGCAAACTAGGAATGGTAAAGAATCGCTATTCATTCCTTAAAGTTCGCTATTTAGGAAATGCAAAAAACTTTGATGATACATATGGCGGTTCATCTCTAACAAGATAAGAAGCATAGGGATAGATTTATGATGACTGGCGCATCACCAGGGATGTGTTAGTCATTCTGTGCCGCTGTTCCGTCACCTATGGTGTGCTGCATTTACAATGCGGCGCATCATGGGGCAAAAACAGCACAGATGCGTGATGTATCTGTGCCGTAAAGGTGGCGCATTGCTGGAGTTGTATCGCAAGTGTGATGAAGCTCCAGCAAGGGTCGGGGGTGCCCCTGTCGCAGGGTTTCTGTTCTCACACAGAACTGTGGACAGAGGATTGGAACCTCGGCGAATTAGGGTGCCCCAAAACTCACCTTAGTAATCAAAAACCCCTTAGCAAGCTAGGTACAGTGTCACATTGGATATAACAAACTCTCAATGTTTAGACAATCCAGAATATGAACTTATAGTACCTCAGGATACGTGGAACTCATGAACAGTCGGTCGTTATATATTTCTTAGGAACCAGAACATGGAGTTAAGAAGAACACATGTGTATTTGAAATGTTTATTTACTAATGCCGTCTTCTCAGGCGTAGTATCTTAGATAATACAAGTACACATATTATCAGTAGCAAAATTACCAGCATAGTTACTAGTACATAAAAAGCGAATGGTGACAGTATGTTAACATGCTGTAAATGAATAAGAGTTAGCAACACTTATAAGCAGCCACGGGCCGTGGAGGGAGTTACGGTGGGGCAGGGAGGCGGGGAGGGGGAGGGGCAGGGTGGAGAGGGCTCCACCCTGCCCCTCCCCCTCCCCGCCTCCCTGCCCCACCGTAACTCCCTCCACGGCCCGCAGCTGCTTATATCTCACCCTCCCTAATACACATATTATATTATTTGCTAAGAAGGTCTGTTTGTGTTGGTTTAGGGCGTGCCCATACTTTAGTGTCTTAGATTTGAAGGAATCACATCAGCATACACCAGCTCTCTCTTCATGTGAACCGCATCAACTGTTGTGTATGTGTGTTCGGCAAAGCAATATAAAACCCGCCTCATGCCCAGAATTGGCAGAAGCTGCACTTATGTTATGAGTATGAAGTCGTGGAGATCAGACCTCATAACAATTCTGTATCGTGTTGTTCTTGAAACTTCAGCACTCGCTGTACAGATATAGTTTAACAAGCAAAGCAGATAGTAGAGCAATAACATATTATTCTCATGTAAACCACGATGAACTACTAGGTTGAAAGCTAAAGCAACAACTAAGTGTCGTGTGCAGAAGTTGCAAAAAAGGAAAAATGGCGTTTAAACCGGTAATGAGCCCATGCTAACTTAACACGGTGTAAAGATATCCAGGACCTAGATGACACCTCTCCATGATCCGGAAACGAACTGAATAAGATAATAGAAGTGCCATCTCATGAGAGCAGATTGCAACTTTATATGTGGACGGTCCGCAAGGTAAACATTAAAAACTAGGAAAATTTAATGCTAAAGAAAAATAAAACAGCCAAGTACTTTATCGAGTCTTAAGCCAATAGGCAAGCTAAATAATAAAAACTTGACAAATAAGTCAATGAATTGTCAATGAAATGCTAGTACTCAGCATATCAAACATGAAAAAGGTCTATGACATAACTGTGTATGCAAAATAAGCTGCAACAGCCTCCAATAGGAAGTCACCGTCTTCATCCGAAAAGAGTTCAGCCATCCAATTTAAAAGCGGAAAAGAACATACGTGCTCTCCCAGCACCAGATCCTCTATCACCATCAGAGGACAGCTCGGTGGGTTTTCAAGAAAGCTCTGTTCCAAGAAAGACTGTGTTGCCGCCAGTAAATTCCAGGGACCAATTAGTCCATGCATCAATGCCACAGCCATAATCCTTTCGCCAGGACAAACCAACTCGTGAGTAATGATAGGAGTCATCAGCTGATTAAAGTCGACGTCAGGAGAAACCGGTCCGCAGAGACACAAATCAATGGCCCAATCGAAATCACAGGTCAGGCAGTGAAATACAGGCTGGACACAGGTGAAGTAGGAGAATCGAAAAGATAATCCATATGCCGTGCTTAATATCGCCAACGGCATTGTGCCATAATATTCTAGCATGCGATTGCGGAACAGTGTCAGCAGCTGCAGGGCGGGAGCTTGCACAGGAGGGACATCCATATTTAAAAATGTAAAAAAGCACAAGAGCGTCCGCTGGTAATGCACGTAAAAATGGGAATCCACGAAGCACAGTGGAAAAAAATAGAATGAAAGAAAGCAGGGATGACTCCAAAGATTTTCTCAAATGAAGTCACGAGACCACTGGTAACAACTTTAAAAAAGTGCGCCAGGCCCTTTGTGGAGGACGCGTTAAAGATAGTCCGAACCATCTTGCTGAAATGGAAAGGCGAATCTGTATTGAAAAGGGTCTGCACCTCTGTACGGGTGTTCGCTATGTGAAGCACGAAAGTTTCACGGGCCGAACTCAAGGCCACCTCTCTCTGAGACAAAAGAGCTCTTATTCTTGCCATGCCGTTGAAATCTGCTCCCAAGGTTGGTATTTGTGGCCAGATTGAAAACTCCCTATGTTCATGTGTGGGAGGAAATAGAACATTTCTGCAGCAAATAACCCGTTCACTTACTGTTACGATAAAAGGAATACTTTTAATTAACCCAGAACAATCTTCATTATTGAGCATCAAATAACTACCATTTTCCAACAACTTGAACGTGGGGATGATAGCAGGAACTGGCGTGCCTTGCAACACGCAAGCCATATTTGGTCGGTGTTTGTTGCATGAACCGTGTAACTGTATGTGCCTACACATTAGTGAATGATCTGGCGTCTCAGTGCATTCCTCTCCATTCAGATAAACTTCTTGATCATCTTTGAAACATCTGTATGTGTATGGAAGCGACCAGACCTCATGAAGAAAAGCACTACCTAAAGGTTCATAACGACCTATTGGTATATATTTCATACAATTTGAAAACTTATATAAAGCAAAAGGCAGCGTTATTAAACCGTGGATAAGGCACGTTGCCAAAAAACCCGCAATCCTCTGCTGATGATGTCACTGAGCATGTCATGAATGATGTAATATGTGACATCATCAGCAGTGGATTACGGGTAATAGTATCTCTAGTTTACTCCGCTATAGCTGTCTTTCTTTTAACATAAGTGTCTGTTTCCTTCCCTTATACTTACTGTTCTTTTTTTTTAAAAAAATTTTTGGTTCACTTCTGGTTCGCGTACCGGCGAGCGAACTGGGAAGCGAACTACGAGAAATAGAGGTTGGCACAGTTCCAAATATTGTACCAATTTTTTAATAACGGGGAGGTAGTTCTGAAAAGAACTTTTTTTATTGTTTTTGTTGTTTTATATTTTTTTTATTATTTTTCTGAACATTTTTTTACTTTTTTTGAATTTTCCTGAACAGTTTTATATTTTTTTGGGTTTTTCTTGCAGGGGCAATGAAAATGATTCATTGTAAAGGGCTCAACAGGAGCAACAAAACAAAAAAAAGTATTTATTATTTGGGGCGTTTCGTACAAACTTGCATATGATAGTCAATAGCTCTGTTGATCAGAGTGATGCTTCTTTCTCCGTAGCAAATGAATCCATTACAATGTACGCAGACGTGTTTTACTTCATGAAATCTCGTTTGAATATTTGGCACCATCTCCCTGCCCTCTGGTCCCGTTACTTCCGGTACAACAGATCTTCTGGCCATAATAGGGAGATTATCTAGGTCGTTACGAAACTGTGCAGCACTGTAGTTGTTAGGATGCCACCTAGTCATATGGCGATGCATTGTGTAATTTCCGAAACTGTATTTTTTGTCGGTCCCTCTGGACAGTCTATCTTGACATATAAGGCAAGTTACGTATCTTGCATTTACTTTTTTCTGACCTTTGGGAATTTTAAAAAATTGCCAAATGAAGTTTTCTTTCCGGTGAGACGTCCTGGCCTCCTCAGGCAAAAAGTGCCTCTCTTCGTGCTCGTCGTCCTGTTCCTCTTCTTCCTCTTCTTGCTGAATTATAACTTGAGCAGGTGGTCCACTCTTCCTTGGATGTGGTGGAGGTGGTGGGGAAGCACCAGCTGAAGCTACTAAAGAAGCCATTGCTCACTGGTAACAAAGGGTCTTTCTCTCACAATGATGAAAGTCAGAGTGAGGAAAGAAGGAGGGATTTTCATCATTTGGGAAAAACAATAGTTCTCAACCAATGAAAAGTGTTCATTTTAGATTATATGACCTAGTCTTACATCATTAGGAAACCAAAAGTGAAATGAACCAATGAAAAGTGTTATTACCAAGTCACATGACCTGCTGTGTTTACGTTAAGCGCTTTGCAGGGCCTCCCGGTTTGCTTCCAGAAACCTGTGCTTTGCGACTCGGTAAGCGTACCAGTTCGCTAACGTAGCACGTCATATGACGTATCACGCGAAAACCCGAAACGTCATGCGGACGGGAGGCGTCACGATGTTGTTTTCTAACGCGGCAGTTGCGGTAAAGAAACGTTTACCGGCTCGCGGTCTATTTCGCGGCATCAAGGTCAGCTAACGGGAAGCTTCCCGATTCGCGAAGCGGGAACGAAGAAAAAAAAATATTTAAAAAAAAAATTATTAATAAACATATAAAATATATTTTGGGATTTAAAGAAGAATACATTTTACAGCTACAGATATTAGCTGTTAAAAAACCAATGAAATTCACTGAAAAAACCATAGGTTATAGACCATATATAGTTAGGAATTAGCATTTACAAAACCTTGAAAATTCACTGAAAAAACCATAGGTTATAGACCATATATAGTTAGGAATTCGCATTTAGAAAACCTTATTTTACTCACACAAAACCATTGAAATTCCATATATAGTTAGTTGCACTAACTATATATCGCGCACCCGCAATCCACTGCTGATGATGTCACATATTACATCATTCATGACATGGTCAGTGACATCACTGATGACATCACTGATGACATCTCAAATGACATCACTGATGACATCACTGATGACATCTCAAATGACATCACTGATGACATCATGACACACCAATACCAGTTACTACATACGCACTCACTGATTCCTACGTCTACACACACATTCACTCATTCACCCATACAATCACTCATACATACAGTCACGCATTATTACAACACTATCATATGCACTCATACACCTATGCAGACAGTCACACACTGCCACTCATCCATGGAGTTACTCACACACCAAGTCAGTCCTGTAAAGAATCAATCACACTTCCATTTCTTCATCTATACAGTTAAACACAGAACACCATACTTCAGTGACATCACTGATGACATCACTAATGACATCACTGATGACATCATGACACACCAATACCAGTTACTACATACGCACTCACTGATTCGTACGTCTACACACACATTCACTCATTTACCCATACAATTACTCATACATACAGTCAGTTATTATTAGAACACTATCATATGCACTCATACACCTAGTCAGTCCTGTGAAGAATCAATCACACTTCGATTTCCTCATCTATAGTTAAACACAGAACACCATACTTTTCACACATATACTAACACATACTTACTCTCTTATACAATCACTGATACAAGTACACATTGATATGCACAGCGTCACACACCTCCCAGCCAGCCACACACACACTCAGTCTTCCATCCATCCAGTCATTCTTCAATATGTAAAACGTATTTAAACTTTACAAAAACACACAGACACTAGATGATGTCATCAGTGATGTCATCAGTGATGTCACTGACCATGTCATGAATGATGTAATATGTGACATCATCAGCAGTGGATTGCGGGTGCGCGATATATAGTTAGTGCAACTAACTATATATGGAATGTCAATGGTTTTGTGTAAGTAAAATAAGGTTTTCTAAATGCTAATTCCTAACTATATATGGTCTATAACCTATGGTTTTTTCAGTGAATTTTCAAGGTTTTGTAAATGCTAATTCCTAACTATATATGGTCTATAACCTATGGTTTTTTCAGTGAATATATATATATATATATATATATATATATATATAGAGAGAGAGAGAGAGAGAGAGAGAGAGAGAGATAGAGAGAGGGAGATATATATATATATATATATATATATTCATCCAAGGTTTCTCCGCTCGGAGAAAAAGAAGAGGAGCACACGCCACAGGTCAGGAAAACACCTCATTTATTTAAAATTATTTCCAGCTCCATTGTCCTGATGCATTTCGGCCGCATCGGCCTTCTTCAGAGGAGAGGGGGGAGCCTTTGACATCTGATGGCCTCCCAGACACACACTGACCCTTAATTGCTCCGTCATTTACTACCCTCAGGTGGGTGACTCTTCCGGTCCACAATATCGAGCATTCTGGTCCATGTAGTGCGTCCTTGAGCCTTCCAATTCTTAACCTTCGGTGGTTGATGTCACACTTAATTGTTGAAATTTAGTGATGCCTGTGTCCCCGTAGATGCTATTTTCGAGCGTATCTGGGGCCCATTCCAAAGTCTGGTCTCTGGTGGCGCCGCTGCCAGAGCTTGGTTTTCACCGTCTTCTGTTGTTGGTCCCATTTTTTGGCAGAATCCGGCGCGCTTTGTTGGGGGTGCATCGCTCACCAGCCAGGGCCACGGCTGTATTAAATTCATCCAAGGTTTCTCCGCTCGGAGAAAAAGAAGAGGAGCACACGCCACAGGTCAGGAAAACACCTCATTTATTTAAAATTATTTCCAGCTCCATTGTCCTGATGCATTTCGGCCGCATCGGCCTTCTTCAGAGGAGAGGGGGGAGCCTTTGACATCTGATGGCCTCCCAGACACACACTGACCCTTAATTGCTCCGTCATTTACTACCCTCAGGTGGGTGACTCTTCCGGTCCACAATATCGAGCATTCTGGTCCATGTAGTGCGTCCTTGAGCCTTCCAATTCTTAACCTTCGGTGGTTGATGTCACACTTAATTGTTGAAATTTAGTGATGCCTGTGTCCCCGTAGATGCTATTTTCGAGCGTATCTGGGGCCCATTCCAAAGTCTGGTCTCTGGTGGCGCCGCTGCCAGAGCTTGGTTTTCACCGTCTTCTGTTGTTGGTCCCATTTTTTGGCAGAATCCGGCGCGCTTTGTTGGGGGTGCATCGCTCACCAGCCAGGGCCACGGCTGTATTAAATTCATCCAAGGTTTCTCCGCTCGGAGAAAAAGAAGAGGAGCACACGCCACAGGTCAGGAAAACACCTCATTTATTTAAAATTATTTCCAGCTCCATTGTCCTGATGCATTTCGGCCGCATCGGCCTTCTTCAGAGGAGAGGGGGGAGCCTTTGACATCTGATGGCCTCCCAGACACACACTGACCCTTAATTGCTCCGTCATTTACTACCCTCAGGTGGGTGACTCTTCCGGTCCACAATATCGAGCATTCTGGTCCATGTAGTGCGTCCTTGAGCCTTCCAATTCTTAACCTTCGGTGGTTGATGTCACACTTAATTGTTGAAATTTAGTGATGCCTGTGTCCCCGTAGATGCTATTTTCGAGCGTATCTGGGGCCCATTCCAAAGTCTGGTCTCTGGTGGCGCCGCTGCCAGAGCTTGGTTTTCACCGTCTTCTGTTGTTGGTCCCATTTTTTGGCAGAATCCGGCGCGCTTTGTTGGGGGTGCATCGCTCACCAGCCAGGGCCACGGCTGTATTAAATTCATCCAAGGTTTCTCCGCTCGGAGAAAAAGAAGAGGAGCACACGCCACAGGTCAGGAAAACACCTCATTTATTTAAATTTATTTCCAGCTCCATTGTCCTGATGCATTTCGGCCGCATCGGCCTTCTTCAGAGGAGAGGGGGGAGCCTTTGACATCTGATGGCCTCCCAGACACACACTGACCCTTAATTGCTCCGTCATTTACTACCCTCAGGTGGGTGACTCTTCCGGTCCACAATATCGAGCATTCTGGTCCATGTAGTGCGTCCTTGAGCCTTCCAATTCTTAACCTTCGGTGGTTGATGTCACACTTAATTGTTGAAATTTAGTGATGCCTGTGTCCCCGTAGATGCTATTTTCGAGCGTATCTGGGGCCCATTCCAAAGTCTGGTCTCTGGTGGCGCCGCTGCCAGAGCTTGGTTTTCACCGTCTTCTGTTGTTGGTCCCATTTTTTGGCAGAATCCGGCGCGCTTTGTTGGGGGTGCATCGCTCACCAGCCAGGGCCACGGCTGTATTAAATTCATCCAAGGTTTCTCCGCTCGGAGAAAAAGAAGAGGAGCACACGCCACAGGTCAGGAAAACACCTCATTTATTTAAATTTATTTCCAGCTCCATTGTCCTGATGCATTTCGGCCGCATCGGCCTTCTTCAGAGGAGAGGGGGGAGCCTTTGACATCTGATGGCCTCCCAGACACACACTGACCCTTAATTGCTCCGTCATTTACTACCCTCAGGTGGGTGACTCTTCCGGTCCACAATATCGAGCATTCTGGTCCATGTAGTGCGTCCTTGAGCCTTCCAATTCTTAACCTTCGGTGGTTGATGTCACACTTAATTGTTGAAATTTAGTGATGCCTGTGTCCCCGTAGATGCTATTTTCGAGCGTATCTGGGGCCCATTCCAAAGTCTGGTCTCTGGTGGCGCCGCTGCCAGAGCTTGGTTTTCACCGTCTTCTGTTGTTGGTCCCATTTTTTGGCAGAATCCGGCGCGCTTTGTTGGGGGTGCATCGCTCACCAGCCAGGGCCACGGCTGTATTAAATTCATCCAAGGTTTCTCCGCTCGGAGAAAAAGAAGAGGAGCACACGCCACAGGTCAGGAAAACACCTCATTATTCAACACATGCAGCAGTTTACAGAACAACAGACATAATGATGCACAAATTAAGACAGTTTAGTCACTAACCCATGCACTCAGTGAGACACATTTAATCACTCACTCATACATTCAGTCATGCACCTACTAAATCCTTCGTCCAGACACTTATACATCCACTCATTCTTCAATATGTAAGACATATTTTAACTTTACAGAAACATAGTCACTGGATGTTGTCATCAGTGATGTCATCAGTGATGTCATTTGAGATGTCATCAGTGATGTCATCAGTGATGTCACTGACCATGTCATGAATGATGTAATATGTGACATGATCAGCAGTGGATTGCGGGTGCGCAATATATAGTTAGTGCAACTAACTATATATGGAATTTCAATGGTTTTGTGTGAGTAAAATAAGGTTTTTTAAATGCTAATTCCTAACTATATATGGTCTATAACCTATGGTTTTTTCAGTGAATTTTCAAGGTTTTGTAAATGCTAATTCCTAACTATATATGGTCTATAACCTATGGTTTTTTCAGTGAATATATATATATATATATATATATTACCTACTGGCGGTCGCCAGTAGGTATATATAGTTAGGATTTTTTCTCTATGGGATTTTTGAAAATTCTATGTCTAATAACTTTGCCGTTTGTGGACGGAATTGGCTGAAATTTTCAGGAAAATGGCACATTTTGTTTCTGAGCAGCCTTTGAAAATTTGGGGGGGGTTCGTCAAGGGGGGGCCGAGAAAAAAGGGGGGTCCCAAAACGCGTTTTTCCCATGTTAATTTCCATAGGGCGGTTGGCCTCACTTTTAGCCCGAACGGCTGAATGGATTTGCACGAAACTTGGCAAAATTGTAGGGACTGGTAGCCCGATGTGCCTTTTGTAGGTCTCAATATATGTGCTCCAGTGGATTTTGAGAAATTAACGTTTAAAAAAAGATATATATCTGTAAGCGCGGACCGGGCAGCGGCCTAGGACGCGTACTTTTCGCGCAACGGAGCTTTGTGAAGCGAAGCTGATTGGTTCTCCGGCGTCTGTCAACATTCCAAACAGTCCGTAGTGGCCGCAAACAGTCCGTAGTGGCCGCCATCTTGTCTCTCGGTAGGATCGAGAGACAAGAGGAGGCCAAAGCGAAGGGGCAAATGACCATAAGGGGGAATAGTAGATCCTCGCTGACCCCCTAGGTTTGATGTGGAGGTTTTAAAAGGGCCCCGCGGGGCAAAAAAAAAAAAATATAATAATAATCTTACGGCTGAATGGATTTGCACGAAACTTGGCAAAATTGTAGGGACTGGTAGCCCGATGTGCCTTTGCTAGGTCTCAATATATGTGCTTCAGTGGATTTTGAGAAATTAACGTTCAAAAAAAGATATATATCTGTAACAGCGGACCGCTTCGCGTACTTTTCGCGTTACGGAGCTTTGCGAAGCGAAGCTGATTGGCTCTCCGGTGTCTGTAAACATTCCAAACAGTCCGTAGCGGCCGCCATCTTGTCTCTCGGTAGGATCGAGAGACAAGAGGAGGCCAAAGCGAAGGGGCAAATGACCATAAGGGGGCATAGTAGATCCTCGCTGATCCCCTAGGTTTGATGTGGATGTTTTAAAAGGGCCCCGCGGGGCAAAAAAAATAAATAATAATAATAATCGAACGGCTGAATGGATTTGCACGAAACTTGGTAAAATATTAGGGACTGGTAGCCCGATGTGCCTTTGCTAGGTCTCAATATATGTGCTTCAGTGCATTTTGAGAAATTAACGTTCAAAAACAAGATATATATCTGTAACAGCGCTCCGCTTCGCGGAGATAAAATTATATCTGTATTACGTAGCTGTTGCTAGCACCAGTTAGCGACGGCTAGTAGGAGATAGCGACCATCTTGGGCCCCACTTTGCATGTGAGTGATATTTATCACTAATGACATGCAAAGTGGGCATGCCAAGATGTTAGCGACTGGAAACAGTCGCTAACATCGCTATCTCCTATTATCAACTTTTGGAAATATTCGAGATAAGCGCGAATATCTCCAAAAAGTAACAGCTGCCCTGAGCAGTTCTTAGCCATGTTATCCAATGGGAGGTGGATAACATGGCTAAGAGCATTAGCTCGGTAATGCATGAATATCGCGGAGTTTTCAGCGATATTAATGCATTGCGCTCGTTTTTTATCGTATTTGCGATAAACCTTGATAATAGCAAGGTTTATCTGCGATAATTTCTGACGGTAAAAAAATCTTTGCAATGCATCGTTAGGGATAAATATCGCTTAACTTTGGTAATATGCCCCAACGTCTGTTAACGTTCGATTCGAAGGAAATCAGGAATTGTTGAAAAACATTGTGTGCGCCATCTTGTCTTTTTTCAAATGCCACACTTTTGTCGTGCACGGCAGCCATTTTAGATGCCTTGACCAGATCCACTCTGTGCACGCTGTCGATCCTTAGCATGGCTCCCCACCCTCGCAAGCATCTCCCCCAGGCAGTGGTCACCCCCGCTCTCTGTTTTATGCATGGGTAATAAACCTCCCCCCATCTGCGCTGTTCTTCCCTGAGAATCACACCCTGTGCCCGCCCGACACCTCCCTTTCGCCCTATTCACTACCGCACCCTCTGACACTCCTTTTCCTCTGTGTCCGATTGTCCAGGCCGGTCCTAGGCTATCAGCTAGCCCTGCAGATGTAGTTTATAGCCACAGCTGTAAAGAATCACCCGTCTTCAAAGGAGTTATAGTAGATCAAGGCCCACACTCGATGAGATCCGTCACAGCAGAAGCGTTGCTATTATCTGAAAACCATCCTGTATTGTGATTGGGGAGGGGACCGAGCGTGAAGCGGAAGATTCCAGGGATGACTCTTTGTACATCAAAGTTTTTACAATTATGTGTCACATTAAAAATATATAGCACTCCGACAAAGTAGTAAGATTATAAAACTTTAATAATTTATAAATATATACAAGAAAACAAAAATAGTAATAACATATAAACATTTTTAGAGAAAAACAACGAAGTAGCGGTCGGCTGTGCGAATAGTCCCAACGCAGCACAACGTCCAGATTTCCGGCGTGGGGCGTCGCGGGGGGTGGGTGATCAGTAGCAAACTGTTGTGCGAATAGTTCCAAGGCAGCAGAACGCGCCGAAATCTAGATGACACAAAAGTGATGTCTAGTAAGTTGCCACCCAGCAAATAACGGCGTGGGGCGTCGCGGGGGGTGGGTCATCAGTAGCAAACTGTTGTGCGAATAGTTCCAAGGCAGCAGAACGATGGCACCAAGGTGATGTCCAGTAAGTTGCCGCACTGGTTTTGGTATCCTACAATGCTGCTCCGAATAACGGCGTGGAGCGCCCCGGGGGAGGCGGCGTGAACGGGCCTCTCCAGGTGGAGTCTCGTCTGTTGTAGTGGGGCGCCCCTTTACCGTTTCAGTTGCCATTCCGTCCGCTTTTGGTCCACTGTGTCAAAATCCGCCATTCAGCTGAGTTGCGCCCACTCTTGCGGTGCAGCGATAGGCGGCTGTCACAGGACTCTCAAAATGGCGGCAGGCTGTTTCCTTTTTGGGCCTGGTCCACTGAAATGGCCCTGGGACACCTTGGAAATCGGACGCTTGTCTGCTAGGTCTTGGACCCCATTCTCGAAAGCGTCCCCTCCGCCTTGAGAATTCATCAAAAGTTTTGGGGGCTCCGACTCCTGCAGGCTTCTGGTGGGGAGCGGCTGCCATGATTGCTCGCGGAATGACCACGACTGAGCTACGAGATGGTGGTGCTCTCATGCTGACGCCAGCTTCAGTCTGAAACATCCAGAAACAAGGTGGGGCTTTCATCGTTTGGGAAAAAAAAAACAGTTTTCATCCAATGAAAAGTGTTGTTTTTAGGTCACATGATCAAGCCTTCCATCATTAGGAAACCAAAAGTAAAATGAACCAATGAAAAGTTTTATAAACAAGTCACATGACCTGTTATGCGGCATAGGGTGTAAAATGCGGAGAAAATACGTTGGCACGTGAGGCGGCGTCAGTAGCGGACCGATGTGCGAATAGGCCGAAGGCAACACAACGCGCCAAGATCCGGATGGCACCGAGGTGGTTTCCAGCAAGTTGCAGCACTGGTGTGGCCATCCTACAATGCTGAAAGTCGGCGTGGGGCGCCCCGTTGGCCTGTGAGTTTGCGTCAGTAGCGGACCGATGTGCGAATAGGCCGAAGGCAGCACAACGCGCCAAGATCCGGATGGCACCGAGGTGGTGTCTAGTAAGTTGCCGCACTGGTGTGGCCATCCAACAATGCTGAAAGTCGGCGTGGGGCGCCCCGTTGGCCTGTGAGTTTGCGTCAGTAGCGGACCGATGTGCGAATAGGCCGAAGGCAGCACAACGCGCCAAGATCCGGATGGCACCGAGGTGGTGTCTAGTAAGTTGCCGCACTGGTGTGGCCATCCTACAATGCTGAAAGTCGGCGTGGGGCGCCCCGTTGGACTGTGAGATGGCGTCAGTAGTGGACCGATGTGTGAATGGGGCCGAAGGCAGCGCAACAATATTTTCGGAATAGAAGACACCACTAGGCGCTGAGATTCCAAGATCCGGATGGCACCGAGGTGGTGTGTAGCAAGTTGCCGCACTGGTGTGGCCATCCTACAATGCTGAAAGTCGGCGTGGGGCGCCCCGTTGGCCTGTGAGTTTGCGTCAGTAGCGGACCGATGTGCGAATAGGCCGAAGGCAGCACAACGCGCCAAGATCCGGATGGCACCGAGGTGGTGTCTAGTAAGTTGTCGCACTTCTGTGGCCATCCTACAATGTTGAAAGTCGGCGTGGGGCGCCCCGTTGGCCTGTGAGATGGTGTCAGTAGCGGACTGATGTGTGAATGGGGCCAAAGGCAGCGCAACAATATTTTCTACTATATTTCCGGTGTAGAAGAGACCACAAGGCGCTGAGATGCCAAGATCCGGATGGCACCGAGGTGGTGTGTAGCAAGTTGCCGCACTGGTGTGGCCATTCTACAATGCTGAAAGTCGGCGTGGGGCGCCCCGTTGGCCTGTGAGATGGCGTCAGTAGCGGACCGATGTGCGAATAGGCCGAAGGCAGCACAACAATATTTTCTGACTGACACCACAAGGCGCTGAGATGCCAAGATCCGGATGGCACCGAGGTGATGTCTAAGTTGCGGACTGATGTGCGAATGGGGCCAAAGGCAGCGTAACAATATTTTTTGTATGGAAGATACCACTAGGCGTTGAGATGCCAAGATTCGGATGGCACTGAGGTGATGTCTAGCAAGTTGGTGTGGTCATCCTACAATGCTGAAACTCGGCGTGGGTCACCCCATTAGCCTGTGAGATGGCGTCAGTAGCGGACCGATGTGCGAATAGGCCGAAGGCAGTACAACGCGCCAAGATCCGGATGTCACCGTGGTGGTTTCATAGTTGAGAGGCACTTCATCTGCAGTGGGGCGCCGAGATCCGGATGGCATCGAGGTGATGTCTAGCAAGTTGCTGTACTGGTGTGGTCATCCTACAATGCTGAAACTCGGCGTGGGTCGCCCCATTAGCCTGTGAGATGGCGTCAGTAGCGGACCGATGTGCGAATAGGCCGAAGGCAGCACAACGCGCCAAGATCCGGATGTCACCGTGGTGGTTTCATAGTTGAGAGGCACTTCATCTGCAGTGGGGCGCCGAGATCCGGATGGCACCGAGGTGATGTCTAGCAAGTTGCTGTACTGGTGTGGTCATCCTACAATGCTGAAACTCGGCGTGGGTCGCCCCATTAGCCTGTGAGATGGCGTCAGTAGCGGACCGATGTGCGAATAGGCCGAAGGCAGCACAACGCGCCAAGATCCGGATGTCACCGTGGTGGTTTCATAGTTGAGAGGCACTTCATCTGCAGTGGGGCGCCGAGATCCGGATGGCACCGAGGTGATGTCTAGCAAGTTGCTGTACTTGTGTGGTCATCGTACAATGCTGAAACTCGGCGTGGGTCGCCCCATTAGCCTGTGAGATAGCTGTTCTTTGGATTTGGGCCTGGCTCGTCTGCTGTAGTGGGGCGCCCCTTTACCGTTTCAGTTGCCATTCAGCTGAGTTTCGGCTGCTCTTGATGCTACAGCGACAGGCGGCTGCAACAGGACTCTCAAAATGGCGGCCTGTTCTTTGGATTTGGGCCTGGTCCACTAAAATGGCCCTGGGACACCTTAGAACTCGGACGCTCTATTTTTTTTTCCTTTCCTGTACATGCAAAAAAAGGTAAATGCCCGGTACGTTACACGCTTCATCTGCCACGATGAACTCTCCAGAGGAACCGAAAAAAAATATAGTTGTGGTAACTATACCATGCATCGTCATATGGAGAGGTGGCACCAATTAATTATAGTGCTGCATAAAAGAGAGATTTGGAGGAGAACCCCTGACCTGCTAGTACATTCATCAAAGAAGTGGCACTGAGAGCTTCAGAGGCAAGGGAAACGGTCCCAAATTTTTAGAAGAACTTTGGAAAGATTAAAATGACATGTTTAGATTGTGGCAAATTAATTTCATGTGGACAGATGAGTGTTACTCTAATAAATACAGCATATGAACATCATCATAGTCGATGGTTGGTAGAGACATTTTGACTATATCCTGGACCTGCCCGTCCTCGCCCAAAATGGCGCCGGAATAAATGGGACTCGTAACTCCTTGTTGTGTACTGGTTGCAGAACCTTGAAATCACGAGATACGTATGCAGTTTTGAAGCACATGGCGGGCGGGGACGAGAATTGATTGAATATTTCGACATCCCTATTGATATTAAGTTCTGATGTGTTATTGATTACTGTACTGTTGAAAGTTCGAATTAACGTCACCCATGGTACTTGCCCGCAAATGTATATCTAGATAATTTTATTGTAACTGGCCCTGTCGTATTTTAATTATAAAATGTACGTCCACCGATTCCGTAACTGTTAGACACCTTAGTTCTTGCAACCTAATGGCCCGCCCGTTACGTTCCTCTACAGTGTAAATGTCTACTCATCACATACGATTACAGTTTGCTCCGTGGCCGGCCCACGTGGTTATAGGCTCGTATTTGTATAATGAAATTTTCACAATAAAGGTTTTTAAAAGAAAACATGGTAGTAGTATATACATTGGTAAAGTTTGTAATAATAGTCACTGTTTTAGAATCATTAAAAGGCAAGTGAAATAAAGCAGACCAATTACATGAAGGGTAAAAGGTATAATACGAAGGAACGCAGTAAAGATAAATGGTCAAGGGCTGTTGTGTTTTCTATTCCTGCAACATAAAGTGATCGATAAGAATCTCATATTCAGGCGTATCGGCGACTAAGACAGCAGGTCGACCCTCTTTTGCTCAACGGCTCCATCATGGGACGAAGAAACGCTCTTTTTCTCGAAAAAAGAATATATTTTACTTGCAGGACAGTTGTAAAATTTCCGGGAAAGTACATTAGTCTGGAACATTATAACATATATTTAAGAAAAAATAATGTTCGGAAGTAATGAAAAGCGTAATTTTTAGGTCATATGACCAAGCCTTTCATCATTACAATAAGAAAAGTAAAATGAACCAATGAAAAGTTTTATTAACAAGTCACATGACTTGTTATGCTTACGTTACGCGCTGCGCGCACCGGATGACTTCCGGATGCGCTAACGCGGCGCGTCATATGACGCATTACGCGACAACGCAGGTCCGGAATATAGTCAAAATGTCTCCACCAACCAGCGGTCGGAACACAACCCCTTTCAGCAGGCTAAATAGTTCTGTTAAATGACAACAGAAGGGACAGGCAACAAGAACCATCAGTCAAAGAGGGGAGGGCTAGTTCTTCTCTACCGGGTTACATTGGGGCGCTACCGGAACTGATCGAATTGGTAGTCTAAAGTGTTTCTGGATGTTTCAGACTGAAGCTGGGGTTAGCATGAGAGCAGCATCATTTCGTAGCTCCGTCGTGGCCATTCCGCAACCAATCATGGCAGCCGCTCTTTATCGTTATTTTGGGCGGGGTGGGTGGCGGAGCCGAGCTGTTTTGCAGCCATCATTGTGTGGAGTTCAGTTCATCTCACTAGTTTTGTATTTGTCATGAGGGGTTGTTCCTAATGTTTCTATTTTAGCGAGGTCAAAAAGAGATCCCATTAGTGGCCTACTGATTTTGCTCGATTCCTTTTCTTTTTTTTACACGATTTTTCGTTATCTGCAAAGACTAAACAGAGTATTGCGACTCTGTGTTTGTTTGTAAATAGAGAATGAACCAAAGAGAACTAATTCTAAAACAGTAAATACTTGGATAACAATCAATCAAATGGAGAGAGAAGCAGACCCGACGGATTACAACGGGGGCAAAGGCCTGCGTTAACTACCTTTCACTATCTGCAAAGAGAGAGTACTCCTAATAGAAATGAGGGGGGGGGCACCATTCAAAGCAGATCAGTGTGCATAAACACGAAAATGTTTTCACTTACCACGTACTTGACATTCGACAGCTTATGATATTTGCTATTAAAAAACCATTGAAATTCACTGAAAAAACCATAGGTTATAGACCATATATAGTTAGGAATTAGCATTTACAAAACCTTGAAAATTCACTGAAAAAATCATAGGTTATAGACCATATATAGTTAGGAATTAGCATTTAAAAAACCTTATTTTACTCACACAAAACCATTGAAATTCCATATATAGTTAGTTGCACTAACTATATATTGCGCACCCGCAATCCACTGCTGATCATGTCACATATTACATCATTCATGACATGGTCAGTGACATCACTGATGACATCACTGATGACATCTCAAATGACATCACTGATGACATCACTGATGACATCTCATTTGACATCAATGACCACATCACTGATGATATTATTCATGTGACAATACAATGCATCTCTTCACATTTTAATATAACCTCTGTTTCACCCAGTGTTAAAAACAGAGTATAATTTTTGAAACCATTGACACACCAATACTAGTTACTACATACGTACTCACTGATTCCTACGTCTACACACACATTCACTCATTCACCCATACAATCATTCATACATACAATCACTCATGTTTACAACACAATCATATGCACTCATACACCTATACAGACACTCACACTCTGCCACTCATCCATGGAGTTACTCACACACCTAGTCAGTCCTGTAAAGAATCAATCACACTTCCATTTTCTACTCTATACAGTTAAACATAGAGCACCTTACGTTTTCAACCATATACTAACACATACTTACTCTCTTATACAATCATTGATACAAGTACACATTGATCTGTACAGAGTCACACACCTCCCATCCAGCCACACACACACTCAGTCTCCCATGCAAATACTTGGGCAATCAATCAATAACCCATATAGTTACTCATATAGCTACTGATCAACACATGCAGCAGTTTACAGAACAACAGACATAATGATGCACAAATTAAGACAGTTTAGTCACTAACCCATGCACTCAGTGAGACACATTTAATCACTCACTCATACATTCAGTCATGCACCTACTAAATCCTTCGTCCAGACACTTATACATCCACTCATTCTTCAATATGTAAGACATATTTTAACTTTACAGAAACATAGTCACTGGATGTTGTCATCAGTGATGTCATCAGTGATGTCATTTGAGATGTCATCAGTGATGTCATCAGTGATGTCACTGACCATGTCATGAATGATGTAATATGTGACATGATCAGCAGTGGATTGCGGGTGCGCAATATATAGTTAGTGCAACTAACTATATATGGAATTTCAATGGTTTTGTGTGAGTAAAATAAGGTTTTTTAAATGCTAATTCCTAACTATATATGGTCTATAACCTATGGTTTTTTCAGTGAATTTTCAAGGTTTTGTAAATGCTAATTCCTAACTATATATGGTCTATAACCTATGGTTTTTTCAGTGAATATATATATATATATATATATATTACCTACTGGCGGTCGCCAGTAGGTATATATAGTTAGGATTTTTTCTCTATGGGATTTTTGAAAATTCTATGTCTAATAACTTTGGTGTTTGTGGACGGAATTGGCTGAAATGTTCAGGAAAATGGAACAGTTTGTTTCTGAGCAGCCCCTGAAAATTTGGGGGGGTTTCGTCAAGGGGGGGCCGAGAAAAAGGGGGGTCCCAAAACGTGTTTTTAACATTGAGTTTCCCTTAGGGCGGTTGGCCTCACTTTTAGCCCGAACGGCTGAATGGATTTGCACGAAACTTGGCAAAATTGTAGGGACTGGTAGCCCGATGTGCCTTTGCTAGGTCTCAATATATGTGCTTCAGTGGATTTTGAGAAATTAACGTTCAAAAAAAGATATATATCTGTAACAGCGGACCGGGCAGCGCTCCGGTTCGCGGACTTTTCGCGGTACGGAGCTTTGTGAAGCGAAGCTGATTGGTTCTCCGGCGTCTGTGAACATTCCAAACAGTCCGTAGCGGCCGCCATCTTGTCTCGCGGTAGGATCGAGAGACAAGAGGAGGCCAAAGCGAAGGGGCAAATGACCATAAGGGGGCATAGTAGATCCTCGCTGACCCCCTAGGTTTGATGTGGAGGTTTTAAAAGGGCCCCGCGGGGCAAAAAAAAAAATAATAATAATAATCGAACGGCTGAATGGATTTGCACGAAACTTGGCAAAATATTAAGGACTGGTAGCCCGATGTGCCTTTGCTAGGTCTCAATATATGTGCTCCAGTGGATTTTGAGAAATTAACGTTCAAAAAAAGATATATATCTGTAACAGCGCTCCGCTTCGCGTACTTTTCGCGTTACGGAGCTTTGCGAAGCTGATTGGTTCTCCGGCGTCTGTAAACATTCCAAACAGTCCGTAGCGGCCGCCATCTTGTCTCTCGGTAGGATCGAGAGACAAGAGGAGGCCAAAGCGAAGGGGCAAATGACCATAAGGGGGCATAGTAGATCCTTCCTGACCTCTTAGGTTTGATGTACCATTTTGCCAAGTTTGGTGTAATTCCGTTCAGCCATTCAGGCTGTAGACGTATGTAAATGTCCTATGGAAAATTGCATGGGGAAAACACATTTGAAAGTGTTGAAACTTAGAACCAATTAAAATGTTACTTTGGTTTTGTATTTGTGTGTGATGAAATTTAATTGGTTATGTATATATCTCAAATGAGAGGAAACCACAGCCATTTTGTGATACTACTGTCTGAGGTACATTTGTGAGGAATTTTTGGTGGTGAATTTCTGGTGTTTGATTTACACAGTACTAACACTTCTCCTACTTTTAAAAAGGTGAGTTGTTAATTTGTAAGGGGAACTATGTTGTACACTTGAAGATAATTTGAAAAATGTTTTCTGTTATTTATTTGCAGTCCTTCTGTTATACTAAATACTTGATAAAGTTAGTTTTATATTATGTATTACTAAAAACGATAAATGAAAGTGATTATTTTTTTCTGCAATTTACAGCAAGCAATTTCAAAATAAAATGGCTCACAATGAAGAGACCGTGGTAATTTCTTTTGAATTGTCCACTACATTGATTGAAATTGACAGCACCAATAATGAAATATTGTCACAAGGAGGAGATGACTTGAATGATTCCACTACATTGATTGAAATTGACAGCACCAATAATGAAATATTGTCACAAGGAGGAGATGACTTGAATGATTTTTTGGATCAATCTGTTGATGGCGAATTTATCGAATGTTTGGAGACCATAGAGTTACAAGAATCATCATTGCAGACTTTTAATGAGGAGATTCCAGATGAGATGATTGAAGAGGAAATTACTGATGAGGACATGTTACTAGTTCTTTCAAATTTAGAAAATTCAGAAGAATAAATTTATATTTAGAAATCAAAAATTGTTTGAGACATTATTCATTTTTATTTTTAATTTATGAGGTTGTAGCGAAGTGATTGTAGTATAAAATGAGACTTATAGTATAGAGTGCAACATTTTTATGTTACATGGTAAGTTTACTCATATTTACTTCCCTTCTCCCACTATATTATCTCCAATGTGTATTTGACATCTCTTCTTCATCTCCGGCCTCCTTTCTCTCACTGTGTGTCTCTGATGCATCTTATCGCTGCTATTTTGTGTAATTACAGAAGAGAGTGAAATAAAATAGTTCGGAACGTGAAAAGGGGGCAAAGTAGAGTACCCCTCACCCCCTAGGCCTTCTCAGGCGGTCCCAAAAGGATCAGTTTCTGCTTTCCTGAGAGATTATGGTATGAGTTCCATATACCACAATAATTTGCATTACAACATGCAAGATATATATCTCCTATTACCAACTTTTGGAGATATTCGCGCTAAGCGCGAATATCTCCAAAAACTAACACCTGCCCTGAGCAGTTCTTAGCCATGTTATCCAATGGGAGGTGGATACCATGGCTAAGAGCATTAGCTCGGTAATGCATGAATATCGCTGAGTTTTCAGCGATATTAATGCATTGCGGCCGTTTTTTATCGCATTTGCGATAAACCTTGATAATAGCAAGGTTTATCTTCGATAATTTCTGACGATGCTTAGCGGTAAAAAATTCGTTGGTAAGCATCGTTAGCGATAAATATCGCTTAACTTTGGTAATATGCACCAACGTCTGTTAACGTTCGATTCGAAGGAAATGAGGAAGTGTTGAAAAACATTGTTTGCGCCATCTTGCCTTTTTTGAAATGCCACACTTTTGTCGTGCACGGCAGCCATTTTAGATGCCTTGACCAGACCCACTCTCTGCACGCTGTCGATTCGTAGCATGGCTCCCCACCCTCGCAAGCATCTTCCCCAGGCACTGGTCACCCCCGCTCTCTGTGTTATGCATGGGCAATAAACCTCTCCCCATCTGCGCTGCTCTTCCCTGAGAATCACACTCTGTGCCCGCCCGACACCTCCCTTTCGCCCTATTCACTACCGCACCCTCTGACACTCCTCTTCCTCTGTGTCCGATTGTCCAGGCTATCAGCTAGCCCTGCAGATGTAGTTTATGGCCCCAGCTGTAAAGAATCACCCCTCTTCAAAGGAGTTATAGTAAATGTAAATGTAGTTGAGCTTATATAGCGCACAGCTACCCGCAGTGGGTTTCCCGGCGCTTGCTTAGGGAACCCTTCCTGGTATTCCCCTGTGAGATAGCAGGGTATCCACAAGGTGAAAGTCAGGCATCCCGCCGCGAGGGGCCGTTGTGGAGACTAAGCAAGCTATTGCCCAGAGTCGCAGAGTGTGAACCCGTGAGTCGAGGAGGCACCGGGGTGAGAATTATCAAGTCCGTGGAATTTTTAGCCCAAGACCCGCTGAGGCGGGGAATTGAACCCTGGTCCAGGACCGATCTCAGCTTCCGGGTCTGCTGCCTCTAACCCCTGAGCCACACTTCTCCACTAGTAGATCAAGGCCCACACCCGATGAGATCCGTCACACCACACGTGTTCCTACTATCTGAAAACCATCCTGTATTGTGATTGGGGAGGGGACCGAGCCTGAAGCGGAAGATTCCAGGGATGACTCTTTGTACATCAAAGTTTTTACATTTATGTGTCACATTAAAAATATATAGCACTCCAACAAAGTAGTAGGATTATAAAACTTTAATAACTTATAAATATATACAACAAAACAAAAACAGTAAAAACATTTAAACAACGAAGAGACCGTGGCAATTTCTTTTGAATTATCCAATACATTTATTGAAATTGACAGCACCAATAATGAAATTTTCTCACAAGGAGGAGATGACTTGAATGATTTTTTTGATCAATCTCTTGATGGCGAATTTATCGAATGTTTGGAGACCATGGAGTTACAAGAATCATCATTGCAGACTTTTCATGAGGAAATTCCTGATGAGGACATGTTACTAGTTCTTTCAAATTATGAAAATTCAGAAGATGTTGCCTGGGGGTGGGTCGTCAGTAGCAGTCTGTTGTGCGAATAGTTCCAAGGCAGCAGAACGCGCTGAAATCTAGATGGCACAAAGGTGATGTCTAGTAAGTTGCCGCCCAGCAAATAACGGCGTGGGGCGCCGCGGGGGTGAGTGAGTCCAGTAGGCACCACAGGTATTCTTACCGGCATTGCAGAATTACTGCTGGGGACAATGCCTGTGCTGTAGCAGGGTCACAGCAGAAACAAAAAGGATTCTGTTGAAGATGTTGTTGGTTTTCAATTTGAAAACAGTTCTGGTGTCAACTGCTATGCTAATGTAGTGGTTAATGTTTTGTTTTCTCTAGAAAATGTAAAAGAGGGGGAGGCAGTCCAAAGTTCTGGTAAAAGGGCAAAGGAAAGGATCGGTGGTTTGAACTATCAGTCAAAAAGGGGAGGGGGTGCAACAATTTTTCCTACCGGGTCACAGTGTGCTTTCACCGGAACTGAGGTTTGCAGGATTCTAGTAACTCAAAGTGAGGCTGGCGCCAGCATGGGAGCGCCGACGTCCCGCGGATACAGTTTCGTCACTCCACGGGCGATCATGGCAGTCATTCCCCATCGGGGGTGTCTGCGGGGGTCGGAGACTCCCGCGGCTCCTCTAGAATCTTCAAGGTCGTGGAGGACTACTGTGGTGGAGTCAACCAGTGACCGGGCCATTTCTTTATGCTGGGCCCGCTCTTGCCACGTCGATCGCCATTTTGAGAGTTCGGTAGCTACTGGCGATCGCGGGGTGGAATGAGCGGACGGGCTCCACCCTGCCGGGCGAGACGTTGCAGCATCGCCACAGTGGAAGAACCCTTTTCCGGGCGCCTGGAGCGCTGAGGGTGCAGGTGGGAAGCCTCCACTGGGGAGGCGGGAGAGGCCTGTTCGCACCGTCTCTCCCTCCCAGTGCACCCCACGGCGTCTCGCTTGAGATTTGTTATGGCCGGACCAGGCGATGAGGACGAGGGGGGGGGGTCGGAGGCATGTGCAAGACATCCCCCCCAGTGTTGTCGCAGCCATTATTCAAGAAAGAAGAAGTGTCCCGTCCGTCTTCGGGCCGGGCTTCCGGTGGATGTCGGCCGGACGCCCCTTGCTCTGGCCCCATGAACGGGTTCCTTGGTTTATCGGCTGCAGCCGGATCCCATCGGCCCCGGCCGTTGGTGGCCGGACTGGTAGAGAATGTGGCGGGACTACCTGAAACTGTCAAGGGCCACCGCGGCCGGACTGGGAGAGAGAGGGGAGGGTCGAGGACACGGACATTCCCCCCCCTGCAACTCTCCAGCGTTGTCAATCTCCCTGGCCGGGTCCCGCTGGCCTCGGCCTCGGCCTCTCCTCCGGCTACACCCTACGTGATGATCTCCGAGGCGTGGCAGCAGGACCCGCCTTATATGTGTTGCTTCCGGCTGGGCGTAGCCGAAAACCTGTTGCCCTTTGGAAGTTTCTAGAATGGGGCGGATGTCTGCTGACTTCTATCTTTCCCAGTTTGCCGTTATTTGGCCGTGGCAGGCGGTGGGACAGACACGTTTTGGGGCAGTGAGGGGCGATGTTTTCAGGTTTCTTATTACGGGCTTACTTCTAACGTTTCTTGTTTCTAGGACAATAATAGGTTTTATCATTACGTATTGTTATCGTTTCTTTGTTTGTTATTTAATAAAAAGTTCATCAGTGGCCTACTGATTTTCGTTTTCCTATTCTTTTCTTTCCAGGTTGTTTCATGCTAAAGTTTCTGTTAACAGGATACAGTGATCACTTCGTTATTATTGCATATGTCCTTTTCACTAGGGGTGCTCTCTTGTTGGGCCAGATATCTCTATTAAATGGTCCGGGTGAAACAGGTGCATCAATCAGTGGGGAGTAGATAGGCATGACAGATTACAACGGGGGAGAAAGGTCCGCATTACCTACCCTTTCACTACTTGCAAAGATTTTCCTACGTTTATTTGCAAACAGGGAATACCTCCAAAAAGAACTAATTCCCAAACAGTCAATGTTCGGACAATCAATCAATCAATGAGGAATGAAATAGGTACGGCGTGTTAAAGGCTTGCGTTACCTACCCTTCACTATCTGCAAAGGGAGAGAGAATATTCCTATTCTTCCTTGTTTGCAGGCAGAGAAGATCCTTAAGAGAACCAACTTCGAACAATTCAATGCTCGATTCAAACAATCAACAAGGGGTACTGTGAACACAAATGAACGCCGCTTATGTACATACACATTGCTATTTTCAACAGGTTGTTCCTAATGTTTCTATTTTAGCGAGGTCAAAAAGAGATCCCATTAGTGGCCTACTGATTTTGCTCGATTCCTTTTGTTTTTTTACACGATTTTTCGCTATCTGCAAAGACTAAACAGAGTATTGCGACTCTGTGCTTGTTTGTAAATAGAGAATGAACCAAAGAGAACAATCAATCAAATGGAGAGAGAAGCAGGCACGACGGATTACAACGGGGGCAAAGGCCTGCGTTAACTACCCTTCACTATCTGCAAAGAGAGAGTACTCCTAATAGAAATGAGGGGTGGGGGGCAGCATTCAAAGCAGATCAGTGTGCATAAACACGAAAATGTTTTTACTTACCACGTACTTGACATTCGACAGCTTATGATATTTGCTATTAAAAAACCATTGAAATTCACTGAAAAAACCATAGGTTATAGACCATATATAGTTAGGAATTAGCATTTACAAAACCTTGAAAATTCACTGAAAAAACCATAGGTTATAGACCATATATAGTTAGGAATTAGCATTTACAAAACCTTGAAAATTCACTGAAAAAACCATAGGTTAGAGACCATATATAGTTAGCTGGACATTTTATTGACATAAAACCAATGAAATTCCATATATAGTTAGTTGCACTAACTATATATCGCGCACCCGCAATCCACTGCTGATGATGTCACATATTACATCATTCATGACATGGTCAGTGACATCACTGATGACATCACTGATGACATCTCAAATGACATCACTGATGACATCACTGATGACATCTCATTTGACATCAATGACCACATCACTGATGATATCATTCATGTGACAATACAATGCATCTCCTCACATTTTAATATAACCTCTGTTTCACCCAGTGTTAAATACAGAGTATAATTTTTGAAACCATTGACACACCAATACTAGTTACTACGTACGCACTCACTGATTGCTACGTCTACACACACCTTCACTCATTCACCCATACAATCATTCATACATACAATCACTCATCTTTACAACACTATCATATGCACTCATACACCTATACAGACACTCACAGTCTGCCACTCATCCATGGAGTTACTCACACACCTAGTCAGTCCTGTAAAGAATCAATGACACTTCCATTTTCTTGTCTATACAGTTAAACATAGAGCACCTTACATTTTCAAACATATACTAACACATACTTACCTTCTTATACAATCATTGATACAAGTACACATTGATCTGCACAGAGTCACACACCTCCCAGCTAGCCACACACACACTCAGTCTCCCATACAAATACTTGGGCAATCAATCAATAACCCATATAGTTACTCATATAGCTACTGATCAACACATGCAGCAGTTTACAGAACAACAGACATAATGATGCACAAATTAAGACAGTTTAGTCACTAACCCATGCACTCAGTGAGACACATTTAATCACTCACTCATACAGTCAGTCATGCACCTACTAAATCCTTCGTCCAGACACTTACACATCCACTCATTCTTCAATATGTAAGACATATTTAAACTTTACAGAAATAAAAAATCACTGGATGTTGTTATCAGTGATGTCATCAGTGATGTCATTTGAGATGTCATCAGTGATGTCATCAGTGATGTCACTGACCATGTCATGAATGATGTAATATGTGACATCATCAGCAGTGGATTGCGGGTGCGCGATATATAGTTAGTGCAACTAACTATATATGGAATTTCATTAGTTTTATGTCAATAAAATGTCCAGCTAACTATATATGGTCTCTAACCTATGGTTTTTTCAGTGAATATATATATATATTACCTACTGGCGGTTGCCAGTAGGTATATATAGTTAGGATTTTTTCCCTATGGGATTTTTGAAAATTCTATGTCTAATAACTTTGGCGTTTGTGGACGGAATTGGCTGAAATTTTCTGGAAAATGGAACATTTTGTTTCTGAGCAGCCCCTGGAAATTAGGGGGGGTTCGTCAAGGGGGGCCGAGAAAAAAGGGGGGTCCCAAAACGTGTTTTTAACATTGAGTTTTCCATAGGGCGGTTGGCCTCACTTTTAGCCCGAACGGCTTAATGGATTTCCACGAAACTTGGCAAAATTGTAGGGACTGGTAGCCCGATGTGCCTTTGCTAGGTCTCAATATATGTGCTTCAGTGGATTTTGAGAAATTAATGTTCAAAAAATGATATATATCTGTAACAGCGGACCGGGCAGCGCTCCGGTTCGCGGACTTTACGCGTAACGGAACTTCGCGTAGCGAAGCTGATTGGCTCTCCGGTGTCTGTCAACATTCTAAACAGTCCGGAGCGGCCGCCATCTTGTCTCTCGGTAGGATTGAGAGACAAGAGGAGGCCAAAACAAAGGGGGAAATGACCATAAGGGGGCATAGTAGATCCTCCCTGACCCCCTAGGTTTAATGTGGAGGCTTTAAAAGGGCCCCGCGGGGCAAAAAAAACAATTTTTTTTTTGTTTTTTTGCGTGGGTAGCGCCCGGTTCGCGAACCGGGAAGCATTCTGGGCAGCGTACTATAAGGAAAAAAGAATGATAGACTTTTCAAATACTGTATGTTAATTGATTGTTGGTTTTGTTGATTATTTTTTAATTTTTTTATTTTTTAAGCAATTATTTATTATTGTGATTGTGTTTCAAAATTTAATAACATTTCTAACATTTGACTAGTTTATGAATTACATATAAAAATGATTAAAGACTCAAACAGTTTTTTAATATTACATACAATTTTATTTTTCGGATTGTTTTTCAAAATTTAATAGAACGTCTAGCATTTGACTGTCCGATATGTGTTCTTGTTGAGTGAACATAAGTTCCCACATTTGACCGTCATCATAATGAAGTAAATGATCCACAGATTCTACACATTGAACTAATTCATGGTCCCGTGATTCATCCATGAAATCTGAGTCATCATTGTCCTCAATATCTTTTTCGGTGTTGTTCTCCAGAACAATTTCGAAGGAAACATTCTGCTCACCTTCCATTTTATTGCTGTAATTTGCATAAAAAATAAATATATCAGTAGAGATAGGGCACTGTTGGGTTTAAGTTCAGACAGGTACTTGTGAGGCGTGAAGTAGTACTATTAAAAAGTGCCTGTGAAGAAGCCTAAGTAAATTCATAATTATACCACAGAAACCTAAATCAATCCATATTTATAATAAACAAGCCTTTCTCAATGTCTAACTCTTACAGAGGGATAGTATATAACTATCTGAAAATGTTTTCAAATTTATAAAATAATATCTCACCTTCTAAAAACAAGTTTAAGTTGTGAGTGAAAATGATCTTGCAATGTAGTTCAGGAAGTAGTAGTCAAAATGGCTGTGTTTCTCTCTTTTCCTTTATATATATTCAGGTACATAGCCAATCAAATGTCAGGTAAAAAAAGTAGAAAATTAAAGTAACATTTTAATTGGTTGTCAATTCCAACACTTCAGATGTGTTTTGTGAAGTAATTTACCTCAGGGTATTTAGAGAGGTCTACAGGCTAAATGGTTAAATGGAATTTCAATCAAATTTGTGAAAATGGTAGGCATTGGTATGTAGTATGAGGTAATCTATATTTGGTGAAATTGTCTCCAGTCGCTTTTCTGTAACTACTTTCCCACCTTTTTTGATGGTGCGCTTCCCAGGGAGCGACCCGGTACGCGAACTGGCGAGCGCCCCGGTTCGCGAACCTTAAGCGTTACGGGAGTCCACCATTTTGTGTTTCGGTCGAATTAAGATACAAGATGGAGGGCAAATAATGTTCAGAATGGGTAGAAGGGGGCACGGTAGACTTATCTTGACCCCCTAGGTTTTCTGAGGGTGGCTGAGGAGGCCCATATGTGCGAAAAAAAAGGTTAGCTCCCGCTTCGCGTACCGGGTAGCGCCCCAGGGAGCGTACTTTGTTGAAAATTAGTGAAAAATGTTAGAGTAAAATAATAATTGCGAGTGATCAGATGTAGGGTAGCTCTGAGAAGAGCTTTTGGGTTTATGGTACATTTAGGTACTTATAAGTAGGTACCAATGCACAGTCTTAAATTCAGAATGAAAATTCTGTTGCCCTCTTCTGAGAAGTGAACTCCATCTCCTCTGTAGATATCTTGCATGTAGTAACGCAAGTTATTGTTGTACAGGGAGCCCATTCCATGGTCTCTCATGTAAGCTGAAACAGATTTGTTTACATGCTTCCTCGACTTCTCAATTTGTGGACAAAATTGGTTTGACCACCTCCATTTCTGTCTTTGGCATATATTTGAATATACCAAGGCAGTCTGAGGAAAAAGTGCCATCAATTGCTCAAAGGTGTCCTTTAAAAGCATTTCCAGACCTACCCCAGTCAAAGTGCCTAAATCATTACCTCCACAGTGCACAATTAACAGGTCAGGTTTTGGCAAATGCATAAAGGTTTTCACCAATGGTATCAATTGGTGACATTTTAATCCTCTGTGGCCAAACCACCTAATTTCCACATCTTGTAAATTGAGGTTAGGTAAATTCCTGTTCTCAGCATACCTCTGAGCCCAATAGATGTAACTATGTCCAACAATCCAGACAGAAAACATGGTGAGAGAAGGTTCTCCTGCAGTCAGATGAAGTGTGGCAATGAAATGGCAGTTGAAAAAATAAGAGTTTAAAATGAAAAAAACTGTGGAGTTTCTGTGTTAATGAAGCAGTAACAGTGATTGGTGGATTTTGATTGCTGAAAACAGAAAGTTAGGGTGCATGGATGAGTTGTTTGAAAGATGTATTTTGAGTGGTCAAGAAAAAATCATTAAATGAAAGAATGCACTGGATATGAGGTGCACTGAGAGTTCAGAGTTCAATTGCAACATTGTTGTGTGAACTTGCAAACACCAGAAGTCTTCCAAGAGGTGGTTGCCATGCAGAAAAGGCATGAAATGGCAGAGGGGGGAAGGGTTTTCATTTGAAAAAAAGTGAGGGAAGAGTTTTGATTGGGTGACATGAGAGATATGTGTGAAGAATTACAGCATTTCTGTGCTTTTGATAGCTGCAGACTCTGGAGTGCATACCTTTTGCTCTGCTGAAGACAAATTGGTGTGTTTCTGAGACTGTTTTGAAACTCAAAGTATTTGCTAAGGTGAGAAAAGATTTCTTTAATTTAGATAGAGAATAGTGTGCTTTAAGGAGAAAATTATGAAGAAAGTTGTGTTCTTCAAATGTTGCTTTGTCTCAAGTGTTTTACAAATAGATTTTGTTTCTTTGAGAAAATGTAATTGGAGAAAATGTGAAGTATTAGTACTGACAGGGTGTTATTGTGCATAGGAGCTGTGGAGTCTTTTCAAATTATGATTTGAAAATCGTTTTTGAGGAAAATGAATGGTTATAATATTTATGACAAGGACATAATGGTGTATGCTTCATTATAAGGCAATTGAGTGTCTCTGATGTTATTTTTCCCATTTTAATGTAAGACCTTTCTCTGTGGAGCAAATTGCTTGTAAATATGCTCCCACCTGTGCATGGCAAATTTAGATTTTGAATGTTTGTGTTACATAGCTATGTTAAAAGTGACCCAACCATGCTGCAATGGCAATCAAAAAACGCTTTTATGTGTCTTAAGGACATTTTAAGTCATTTCCCTATGTGCAGTGTTTTCAAATTATGATTTGAAAATCGTTTTTGGGGAAAAGGAATGGTTTGTAAATTTATGACAAGGATATAATGGTGTATGCTTCTTTATAAGGCATTTCAGTGTCTCTGATGTCATTTTTCCCATATTACATTAAAAGACCTTTCCCCGTGGGGCACATTCCTTGTAAATATGCTCCCACCTGTGCATGGCAAATTTAGATTTTGAATGTTTGTGTTACATAGCTATGTTAAAAGTGACCCAACCATGCTGGAAAGGCAATCAAAAAACGCTTTCATGTGTCTTAAGGACATTTTAAGTCATGTCCCTATGTGCAGTGTTTTCAAATTATGATTTGAAAATCGTTTTTGGGGAAAAGGAATGGTTTGTAAATTTATGACAAGGATATAATGGTGTATGCTTCTTTATAAGGCATTTCAGTGTCTCTGATGTCATTTTTCCCATATTACATTAAAAGACCTTTCCCCGTGGGGCACATTCCTTGTAAATATGGTCCCACCTGTGCATGGTAAATTTAGATTTTGACTGTTTGAGTTACATAGCCATGTTAAAAGTGACCCAAAAACTTGCAAAGGCTTTAAAAAAACACTTTCATGTGTCTTAAGGACATTTTAAGTCATTTCCCCGTGGGCAGTGTTTTCAAATTATGACTTGAAAATCGTTTTTGAGGTAAAGGAATGTTGTTAAAATTTATGTGTGCCATATGCCCCCAAATTTCTTTTTCAGGGGTGCAGCAGGGTGTTCTTGAGACACCCCTGCACCCTTGGAAAAATTCCTAATTTGCGATGAGCTAATTGCTAATCGCAAATTGCACCTTCATTCCTATGGGCCTCCTGGCCCATGGAAATGAATGGGTAATTTGCAATTAGCAATTTGCTCATCGCAAATTAGGAATGGTAAAGAATCGCTATTTATTCCTTAAAATTTGCTATTTTGGAAATGCAAAATAGTTTGATGATACATATGGCGGTTCATCTCTAACAAGATAAGAAGCTTAGGGATACATTTATGATGACTGGCGCAATGAAGTGGACATCACTTACTTCATTGGTAGAGCTTTACATGTATTATCTCCTCTGTATTCTTCGTCAAGCGTAACTTTCATCTGCAATCCTGAGTAGGCCTCACCTTAAACAAACCTCTGGATAGGGCACACCTTATCGTCATCCTGAATTAATCATTTAAAATGCTAGGGACAGATTTATGATAGGTGTATGCCTCTTTTGCGCCACTGTGCGTCACTTTTGTGATGCAGCGGCGGTGCAAAAGATTTGCTATGAGGCGAAAAAATTACAAATTGATGCATTTAGGCAGATGTGTCATGGTGTAAAAAAAACGTGCCACATGAAACCGATGCAGCAGCGATGCAAAAGATGCACCATGTTGCAAGAGAGGCCTCACTTGGGGCCATATGTATCAAGCTAATTACCATTCGCAAAGGTCAAAATTCTGCGAATTTCGGCCTTTGCGAATGCTAATTAGACAAATGGTATGTATCAAACAAGTTTGATGCAAAATAAGGAATAGCAAAATTTGCTATTCCTTATTTTGCGAGTGCACTGAAGGATTTCCAAATTTTGCGATTCCTTAAATGCAATGTATCAAACAAAAAATATGCAAAAAATGCCATTAAGGATTTGCAAACTACCACCAACTTCTAGTTGGTGGTAATTTGCGAATTCTTTTCAAAAAGCTTTTTTTCCAAAAAACAAAAGGTGCCATATGACGCCCATATATGCCCTTAGGGCATGTATGTGCGCCATATGCCCCCAAATTACTTTTTCAGGGGTGCAGCAGGGTGTTCTTGAGACACCCCTGCACCCTTGGAAAAATTCCTAATTTGCGATGAGCTAATTGCTAATCGCAAATTGCACCTTCATTCCGATGGGCCTCCTGGCCCATGGAAATGAATGGGTAATTTGCAATTAGCAATTTGCTCATCGCAAATTAGGAATGGTAAAGAATCGCTATTTATTCCTTAAAATTCGCTATTTAGGAAATGCAAAATAGTTTGATGATACATAAGGCGGTTCATCTCTAACAAGATAAGAAGCTTAGGGATAGATTTATGATGACTGGCACAATGAAGTGGACATAACTTACTTCATTGGTAGGCCTTTACATGTATTATCTCCTCTGTATTGTTCATCAAGTGTAACTTTGATCTGAAATCCTGAGTAGGCCTCACCTTAAACAAACCTCTGGATAGGCCACACCTTATCGTCATCCTGAATTAATCATTTAAAATGCTAGGGACAGATTTATGATAGGTGTATGCCTCTTTTGCGCCACTTACAAAACACTGCCCACGGGGAAATGACTTAAAATGTCCTTAAGACACATGAAAGTGTTTTTTTAAAGCCTTTGAAACTTTTTTGGGTCACTTTTAACATGGCTATGTAACTCAAACAGTCAAAATCTAAATTTACCATGCACAGGTGGGAGCATATTTACAAGGAATGTGCTCCACGGGGAAAGGTCTTTTAATGTAATATGGGAAAAATGACATCAGAGAGACTGAAATGCCTTATAAAGAAGCATACACCATTATGTCCTTGTCATAAATTTACAAACCATTCCTTTTCCCCGAAAACGATTTTCAAATCATAATTTGAAAACACTGCACATAGGGAAATGACTTAAAATGTCCTTAATTCAAAATTTGCTATTCCTTATTTTGCGATTGCATTGAAGGATTTGCAAATTTTGCGATTCCTTAAATGCAATGTATCAAACAAAAAATATGCAAAAAATGCCATTAAAGATTTGCAAATTACCACCAACTTCTAGTTGGTGGTAATTTGCGAATTCTTTTCAAAAAGCTTTTTTTCCAAAAAACAAAAGGTGACATATGACGCCCATACATGCCCTTAGGGCATGTATGTGCGCCATATGCCCCCAAATTTCTTTTTGAGGGGTGCAGCAGGGTGTTCTTGAGACACCCCTGCACCCTTGGAAAAATTCCTAATTTGCGATGAGCTAATTGCTAATCGCAAATTGCACCTTCATTCCTATGGGCCTCCTGGCCCATGGAAATGAATGGGTAATTTGCAATTAGCAATTTGCTCATTGCAAATTAGGAATGGTAAAGAATCGCTATTTATTTCTTAAAATTCGCTATTTTGGAAATGCAAAATAGTTTGATGATACATATGGCGGTTCATCTGTAACAAGATAAGAAGCTTAGGGATACATTTATGATGACTGGCGCAATAAAGTGGACATTACTTACTTCATTGGTAGGCCTTTACATGTATTATCTCCTCTGTATTCTTCATCAAGCGTAACTTTAATCTGCAATCCTGAGTAGGCCTCACCTTAAACAAACCTCTGGATAGGCCACACCTTATCGTCATCCTGAATTAATCATTTAAAATGCTAGGGACAGATTTATGATAGGTGTATGCCTCTTTTGCGCCACTGTGCGTCACTTTTGTGATGCAGCGGTGGTGCAAAAGATTTGCTATGAGGCGACAAAATTACAAATTGATGCATTTAGGCAGATGTGTCATGGTGTAAAAAAAACGTGCCACATGAAACCGATGCAGCAGTGATGCAAAAGATGCACCATGTTGCAAGACAGGCCTCACTTGGGGCCATATGTATCAAGCTAATTACCATTCGCAAAGGTCAAAATTCTGTGAATTTCGGCCTTTGCGAATGCTAATTAGACAAATGGTATGTATCAAACAAGTTTGATGCAAAATAAGGAATAGCAAAATTTGCTATTCCCTATTTTGCGATTGCACTGAAGGATTTGCAAATTTTGCGATTCCTTAAATGCAATGTATCAACAAAAAATATGCAAAAAATGCCATTAAGGATTTGCAAACTACCACCAACTTCTAGTTGGTGGTAATTTGCGAATTCTTTCCAAAAAGCTTTTTTTCCAAAAAACAAAAGGTGCCATATGACGCCCATATATGCCCTTAGGGCATGTATGTGCGCCATATGCCCCCAAATTTCTTTTTCAGGGGTGCAGCAGGGTGTTCTTGAGACACCCCTGCACCCTTGGAAAAATTCCTAATTTGCGATGAGCTAATTGCTAATCGCAAATTGCACCTTCATTCCTATGGGCCTCCTGGCCCATGGAAATGAATGGGTAATTTGCAATTAGCAATTTGCTCATCGCAAATTAGGAATGGTAAAGAATCGCTATTTATTCCTTAAAATTCGCTATTTAGGAAATGCAAAATAGTTTGATGATACATAAGGCGGTTCATCTCTAACAAGATAAGAAGCTTAGGGATAGATTTATGATGACTGGCGCATCACCAGGGATGTGCCAGTCATCCTGCGCCGCTGTTCCGCCACCCATGGTGTGCTGCATTTACAATGCGGCGCACCATGGGGCAAAAACGGCACAGATGCGTGACGCATCTGTGCCGTAAAGGTGGTGCATTGCTGGAGTTGTATCGCAAGTGCGATGCAGCTCCAGCAAGGCTCAGGGGTGCCCCATCTCCACAATGTTGCGTCAAGACCTATGCCTGCTTCAAGCAGGCGCAGGGTTTTGACGCAGCTTTGTCCTATCTGATTGTAAATGCGGCACACCATGGGTGGCAGAGTAGTGGTGCACGTTAACTGGTGCATGCCTGGGGATGTGCCATTTAACATAAATCTGCCCCTTTACATTTAAGTATGTGCAGGGGACACAGAGTCGGTGAGGCTTATCCAAGGTTAAGAAGAGATGAGTCCTGTTCACTGAAAAATTAGACATAGGCTTCACCTGCTCAGCATCGCTGGACATGGCTAAAAAATAGCTGCAAAATGTTACTCTTGTAAAACAATTTTACTATTATAATCTCTGAGATTTGTCTCTTACTCTGCAACATCTCATTGTTGTTATCTTTCTTTAAAGATAAAGACAACATCAACATGAGCGACAATCAGCAATCAGTTGATTTTGACCTCATCATTGAACTCGTAATTGAAACATCAGTGGATGTTGATCCCTTGGATGATTTAAATCCTGAGGATGAAGAAGAACGTGATGAGGATGCAGATTTGTCCGAATTATATGACATAGGGTGGGAAGCTGACCTGCTTGAGCCTATGGAACTATAAACATTTATTTTTAAAATTTATAATAAATAAAAAGTAAAAATGTAAACCGTTTAATTTAAAAATAAAGACACCTTCAAAAACAGGTTATGTGTAGTGTCTTCAATAAAATATTAAAATATGCTCATAAAATTAGATCAGATTCACATATAAAAAAGCACAGGTAACATGAATATAAATTCCATTTCTTTTCTGCTATTTTTGTATTCTAAATTTGCCAAGCACTAAAAAATCTTCTATGTAAAAATGTCAAGTAGTGTTTTAAGTTTTTGATTACTGTTATTGATGTACTGTTGGGTAATAGTGGTTAATAACATTTTTTAATATATTTTACCACAGATTCAACTGCAGATCATTTCAACATTTCACCATGCCAACGAAAGAAAGACTGAAAGACTGCAAAACGTCAAAGACAGCAGGTGAATGAAAAAAAGCAGCAGTCCTCTAACAAAAAGATTTGTAAAGTCACCAAGAAAGCACCGGGTAAGAGTACAAAAACATTCATAAGTAATATTTGTAGTAAAAAAAATATTACTACCGAAAATGTTTCAGTCCAGAAAAAGAGAAGCAATTCAAACGGAAAGGAAAGGCCAATCAAAAATGTTACTGCTAGAGCAAGAGATAACTCTGTGCATGATAGTAGAAGGAAACAACAGTTTAGGGACATTCGTAAACGAATGTTCCGCAACAGGATAATTGGCAATTTGTTAAAAAATATTAAGAAAGGTCAACAGAAAGTGCTTTTTTATAGGAGAAAAAAAAAGTTGAGAAAGTTATTGATCAGGCATTTGAAATTAAACGTAAGTTATTTATTTTGATAATCAATAGAATTAGGAAGCTAAACAAGGCAATTTATGATTTCAAAAGAATTAGTAGATGGAAGAGAATAGTTAATCGTAGTAATTTTTGTGAAGTTTTTTCTGGAGAATGGATGCATAGTTCAAGCTGTGAGGCATTTTTTAATGAGGAGAGTTATTTCCAGGATAATGATTTGGTGCATGCAGTTGACACCAGTGGTCGTGCTTATGAAGTGAAAGATGGTTGTCCAGTTGAAAAAGAAAAACTTGTGACAACAGAGGCAGAAGAGGTGTTAGGTAATGAGGTTTTAGGAAGATGTGCTAAGGGTCCTGTGTACACCTGGAAGTGTAGTAGTATTTGCAGTGTGCGACAGGATTCCATCAATTTGCTTTGTGATTTTGTACGGTCATTTAATAAGAAAAGTTTGAAGCAGAAAATGAGGTTGTTGCAAGAATTAGATCCTTGCAGAGTGAGAGAAGTGACAGGTTTGCATGGTCATTCACTGGCTTGTCTTTCCAGGAGAGTATGCCAGAGTGTTTTTCATCATTTCAGGATGCTAGCAGTGCATCATAATAAAGTGAGGAAATTAGTTAGAATGTTGTATTATGCTAAGAGTCCAGCAATTATGCTTAAACAATTATGCGCTGCTCTTTTGCATGGTTCTGAAATAGATGTGAAGAATATATGTGAAGAAATTGAGTTTTGTTACTTTGGAAGTAAAGAGGAGAATGTTGAAATTGACCAAGAAGAAGCGGGTAATGTGGAAGATAGTGTACAGGTTTCCAGTACAGATAATTTCCAGAGGGAAATTGCGACGTTTCAGGTCAAATCAAGTGAGAGGCCAAATTTCACTTGTGTGTGTTGTCGACGCACTTATTATAAGAATCAGACTAAGTTAGTGGATTTATATGCAAAAAGTGAAAGGGAAAATAATAGTGAATGGAAGGATTTCACAACATACTTGATGGTAGAAAATTGTTTTGATTTGGGATTGGATCAACGTGTGTGTACTTATTGTTGTAACAAATTAAATCAAAACCAGATGCCTGCTAGAGCAGTTCATAATAATCTGGAATTGGTTGAGATTCCTTCTGAATTGAAGGATTTAAATACTTATGAATCTATTTTGATTCAAAGTATCCATCCCTTTCAGGCTAGTGTAAGAATGGAGCCAAAGACAGGGAAATTGCCTCCATCAGATTTACAGAGAGGATTAAAGGGAAGAGTTGTTTATTTACCTCTAGATTTGAAGAAAAACATTAACACAATTGGAGTAGAAAAAGTGGAAGAGGAACCTCTGGTTATCTTAGTTAATGGGGTTCCGACAAAGAATAAGAAAATATGGCAAGATTTAGTGGATGTTAGGAAAGGTAAAAAGGCAACATTGTATTTGAAAAAAAAAAAAAAATACTATAAGAATGTATATGTTGCTGAAGAGGAAGTAAGTGAGAAAGAGGATAGCGATTTGTGTGCTGGTCAAATTGAGAAAGTAGAACCCTCTACTAATGAAGAAATATATGAACATTATAGTGTTCATCCTTTGCATTCCAAGGAAGTCATGGGGAATGCTATTGAGTTGTTTCAAATGAAACAAGCCAAAGGGAGTCCCATTAGTGTTTGGGAGGAAAGTTTGGAAGCTCGGTGTTTCCCACAGCTTTTTCCAACAGGTCAGGGAGGAAGATATGATGAGCGACCTCATCAAATTCCTGCTTCTGAATACCGGACTTTGCGATTGTATGCAGGAGATGTTAGGTTTCGACAATGCATTCCTTATTTGTTTCATCTCCTGTTTGAAAGCGATCTGTCTGGACTGTCATATGCAGTGAACCACATCTTGAAAAGTGGTATACACATGCAAAACATCTCGGCAAGTGACTTTATGGATAAAGTCAATGTCCAAGACAGTATTTTGGATTCTCACCTGATTAATCTCATGGCGTGTCAGCGTGGTACTAATGAGTACTGGTACCGTCGTCATGGTGATTTAAAATGTATGCTGAGGAACTTAGGAACTCCCACATGGTTCCTCACTCTGAGCTGTGCCGAGTATGGCTGGGAAGACTTACTTGAATTTCTACGAGAGGCAAATGCTAACGTAGAAAACATCGAATTCAAGACACCTGGAGAATTGTGCTCTTTGGATCCAGTCAATGTATGTAGGTACTTCAATCATAGATTTGAAGCTATGATGTCTTTCATCATGAATAAGAAGAATCCACCTCTTGGAGAGGTGTTGGATTTCTTCTGGAGAAAGGAGTACCAAGCAAGAGGTGCTCCTCATATACATATGTTGCTGTGGATCAAGGATGCACCTAAATTTGGAACGGATCCAGAAGACTCAGTGATGAGTTTTATACAACAGTATTCTACGTGTGCTGTTCCAAACGCAAAGGAGAAGAAAATCCTAAGAGAAAAAGTTCTGCGTTTCCAAAGCCATCGATGTGGAAAGTACTGTCGTCGTAAATTCCGAAACAAGGACAAGTTCTACACCAAATGTCGTTTTGGCTTTCCACGACCGGTGATTTCTAAAGGAAGAGTAAACAGTTTGATGTCTTCGCTGCGACATAATGTGATGAAGAAATCACCTAAAAACACATACAATTTGAAGAGGAACGAAGAGTCCAAGTACATCAACGACTACAACCCGGTGATTTTGTCCATGTGGAATGCTAACATGGATATACAGTTTGTGGCTGATAACTGTATGGCTGTGGCTCGGTATGTGACGTCTTACATCACCAAAAAAGAGAAGACAGAATTGAAGGATATGTGGGAGGACATTTCCCATGAAAAGAGCCTCAGCAAGAAGTTGTACAGTTTCAGTCTGAAGATGTTGTCGCATCGAGAAATTGGAGCGTACGAATGTTCTGACCGGTTGTCTTCAGCAAGTCTCTATGCCAAGTCCAGGAGTATCGTTTGGGCGAGTCTTGGTCTTGCTGCAACGCGTAATCGAGTTCTCAAACCTGTGCGGGAAATTGAGTATTTGGCGGAAAAGGAGCCAAACAGTACCGACATTTTGAAGACCAACATGTTGGATACATATTATCCAAATCGAAGCATTCACCTCGAGAATGTTTGTTTATATGAGGTTCTTCAAAATTACATATTCAAGAGGAACATCAAAGAAGATACTGAGAAAGGAGTGTATGCTGTAATAGGAAGTGAGGGATGTCTGGTCAAGCAAAGAAAATGCCACTTGGTAAACCATCGAAAATTGAGTGGCGAATCTCCTGAAAAAAAGGAGTTTTTCTATTTAGCACTTTTGCAACTTTTCAAGCCTTGGCGTGCAGAAGAGGAACTGCTTGGAGATTTTCTCTGTTACGAAGACTCTTTCAATGCCGCCAAGGAGACCATAGAATGTCCTGCTTTTCCCAAATATGTAGAAATGTTGAATGCGGAAATTGAGCAGGAAGCAATGATTGCAGCCGAGATTGCCAGAGACAGTTCTCAGGACAGTCAGAGTTCTGCTTCATTGAGTCAGGATCCACTAGGAGGACCTGTTATCGAAAATGAAGCTGCCACTGCTATGAATGAAGTGGAAAGAGCCATGGCACATGCTCAGGAGGATGCGGTTAACTTAGAAGAGTTGGAAAGACAACTCAACGTTGAGCAGAGGAAAATATATGACGAAGTTACCATGCAAATTGATCATGGATTAAGTCATGACAAGAAAGAGTGCTCATGTACGTCGTTGAAGCCTGTCCGACTGTACGTGAGTGGAGAAGCGGGAACTGGAAAAAGTTTCCTTATTAAAGCAATTTCATGTTATTTGCAGGAAAGGACAGAGTCATCGCTGTCTTGTGTTGTCACCGCTCCAACTGGACTGGCAGCACATAACATTAAAGGGATTACTTTACATCGTTTACTGATGCTGCCAGTGGAGCATGACAACAAATTACAATATCACAAGCTATCTGGAGATGCTTGTTTTGAAGTTTCAAGAATCTTGAGGAAAATGAAACTTCTTATCATTGACGAAGTAAGCATGGTTTCCAATGTCATGCTTGCCTTTGTGCATTTCAGAATGCAAGAAGTTCTCAAAACAGAGTATGATGTGTTATTTGGTGGCAAACACATCATTGTTTTCGGAGATCTTCTGCAGCTGACACCAGTGAAAGGGCAACCTGTGTTCAAAATGCTCACGCATGAAGATACCAGGAAGTGCCTAGGCAGCATTGGCAACGTCAATATATGGTTAAACTTCAATTATGCTGAACTGCATGAAAATATGCGTCAGGCGAAGGATGAAGTTTACAAGACTATTCTACAAGATGTTAGAATTGGAAAAGTGACCGAGCATGGGAAAGAAGCTTTACATGCACGATTACTGTCAAATTTATATCCAGAACAAGATGTTGTGCCTGAGAATATTTTTCAGAAAATTACTGAGAAGAAATCTGAAATATGTTTGATGCCAACTCTTGCAGAATGTGCCAAATTCAACAACAAAATGTTGCATTTAGAAAAGCAAGAGATTGTGAAACTGGAAGCTATTGACAGAGTAGAGCATATGGGATCAACAATTATTTTGTCTGATAATCTGAAAACAAAATTGGATTCATTAGAGAAGAGTATATCTAAAACTGCAGGTTTTGAAAAGACTCTGAATGTGTGCTTGAACTGCCGTATAATTTTAAGAAGGAATTTACATGTTGAAAGAGGTCTGGTAAATGGATCAATGGGTAATGTTGTTGATTTTGTAAAATACAGAAATAGAGATGGAATTGAATTTTTTAAAATTAAATTTGATGGCATTGAGGAAGTACAGCTAATTGGTCGTTGTTCTGCTAGATTTTTGCTTGTAAAAGACTTATATGTTCGCCGTAAGCAGTTTCCTGTTTGCTTAGCATATGCGGTGACAATCCATAAATCGCAAGGTTTAAGTGTAGACAGTGCATTGGTGAATATTGGCAGTTCTGTGTTCAAGGAGGGTATGGCATATGTGGCATTGTCACGAGTTAGAACTTTATCGGGATTTTGTACTTGATTGAGTGTGATGTCACAAGCATTTGTGCGGATCTAGATTGTGTTAAGGAATACAATAGGTTAAGAAGAGAGTATGCGCCACATTTGCCTCAATATCCTTTGTTTGAGAAACGTGTGGTAGGCCGGAAACAAAGAAATGTGACCAATACTGGGGAGGTTGTAGCAAAAAGACGAAAAGTCGATGAACCTGAAATTATAAGCAGAAACAAAAAGGATTCTGTTGAAGATGTTGTTGGTTTTCAATTTGAAAACAGTTCTGGTGTCAACTGCTATGCTAATGTAGTGGTTAATGTTTTGTTTTCTCTAGAAAATGTAAAAGAAGAGATTGTGGTCAATTCTGATCAAAGATTTTGCAGTTTGTTAAATTCTGTCTTAGAAAAATGTAGCACTGATAGAACAAACATAGAAAGTGTGTCTGAAATTCGAAATCTGTTAGACAGATGTTCAGGCCAAACACAATTCTCTCAAAATATTCAGCAAGATTGTCAGGAGTTTTTAATGTATATGCTTGATGTATTGCATGCTGAAGGTGTAGATGTAGATCAGCTGTTTGGGCTTTCTTATCAATGGCAGCATGACTGCGAGAACTGTATGGTATCAAGTACTACTAGTGTAGACTCAGAAAGATTTATATATTTAACTTTGCCAGACAGTAAATCAGTCTCCTTTAATAAGCTAGTAAAAGCAGCTGATCACAACATGGAGTATAGCCAATGTAAATCTGAAATGATGTCCACATTATTTATACGAACATATGGCCAGTATGTCATTTTAATGTTCCAACGATGTAGGCCTGATGGAACAAAATTGACAACTTTAATTAAAAATGTTGTGGCTTTGCAGTTGTCAATATCAGGAAGGACTTTTGTAACTGCAGCAATTATATATCATGACGGTCCTTCAATAACATCAGGACATTACACAGCTTATTTAAAGTCTAGAAATGGCTGGTCATTCTGCAATGATTCTGTTTTAATTTAAAAAAAAAAATTGCCGTATGACCTTAAAAACTCTTACCTGGTGTTTTTTAAACCAAAATTTTAGGGAAAGAATCTCGGGATGTGCTCTGAGGAATTTCAAGAAGTTCTAATGGCTCCTACATGATTTGGCCTTGAGGATAAGTTTAGTTCAGAGACATAACTTCTAGCCATAAGACTGGACGTCATGGAGAAATAAGTGCACTTTGAATGAGTTCAGAAAAACTATTTCTTTTTATAAGCTAATTGAAGCAGCCAATCAAAACATAGAGTAGAGGGAATGTAAGTCTGCAATGCTGTCTACTGTTTTACATTGCTTTGTGATTAAAAGTGATGTAGAGAATTAAATAATTGTAGTAGTCATAGAGGTAGTGTAAGTCTGCTTCATAGTAAGCAGTATCAGTGTCATAGGAAATGTAGAACATGACTGAGGAAGAAGGGGAAGATATTACTAGTCCAGGATTGTGAAAATGATCTTCAACATTTTAATTCTGAAAGTTGCGGAGATGCCAAATGACGGGATTGGCTTACAAGAAATCCAAGAGTTATAAATGGCTCTGACAAGATTTGGCCTTGTGGAAACTTGTGGTAGAGAGCAAGAAGTAATTTATTGTATGTAACATGTTTTTCAAAACGATGGAGGTTTTCTTTCAGAAAGTGGCGGGCTGAAAGTAATAACAGCACAACAGAGTGTAAGCTGTTCATAGGACATCCTTTGACGTCATGGAAAGTAAGTTAACTTTAAAGAGTTCTGAATTCTGATTTGTTATGTTGTATGGGTTTTTTAAACACAATCATTTTGATTGTGGTTTTTTTTCCCCGCTGTTATATGATGAATACCTTCAAGTCACTGTTTTTAGTGAAATTTGATACATTCTGAGAACAGCAAAAATAAACCATTTAACATGTATAATTAATTCTGTACTGTTTCCATTTGTGATGTACATTTAGAACTGTGTAGGAGGCATGGAGAAGGAGAGGCTTCTGTAAGTGTCAAAGTTCTTGCATACAGTGCTCATATTCTACGTAGTCTTTCATATGATAGACTACATTTCCACAATGAGATACCTAAGCAAAGGAAACACAGGTCATATGATTGTGGAATGAGCAAAAAAATTTGCATGTTTTTCAATTATATTACCTGTGTTTCCTAACATTACGCACCACATTGTGTAGATGAGGTTTAGGCCTGTTCCTGGAGACAGAGGAGGTCTGACATTTGTTCAAGAGTGCAGTGGACATTAATCACTTCGTTGGTAGGCCTCCACATGTATTATGTCCTCTGTTCTCCTCAAACAACTCGAAATTTCATTTGGAACCCTGAGTAGGTCTCACCTCAAACAAACCTCTGGATAGGACACATCTTATTGGCATCCTGAAGCAATCATTTAAAATGTTAGTGTCTTGCGACACTTTTCTGAGACAACAGCAGTGCAAAAGATGCACCATGTTTTAGGATAGGCCTCACTTCATCTGCATCAAGATACTGTTAGTTTAAAATGTATATCTTTAGGACTGTGTAGGGGGCCTGGAGAAGCAGAAGCTTCTGTCAGTTTCAAAGTTGTTGAAAAACTGTTTGTCCTTCAATCTTTTCCCTTGTCTTTTGTAATTTTTAAATACATGTTTTAATATTTTTCAAATGTCTGTTCTCTCTTTCACAGATTGAAAGTATAAAAACAAAAAGTGAGTAATTTAACGACAATTATAAGGTAAATGTTTTGTATTCTTTTCGTTACATTTCTATCACATTCACCTACTATTAGTTCCACAGCTTTATTTCTTTAACCCTCAGTTTCCCGCCTTTGCTACTTTCCTCATTCCTTTCTCTTGTACCTACTTACTCAACTCCTTCCACTCTTTTTCTCAGTCCCTCTCTTCTCATAGTTCCTCACTCTTGTTCACTCACTCCGTCTCTATTACTCTTAGTGTCTTTGACTGATCACTTTTTCACTACTTCTTCATAATGCTTTCTCTGTGTAGTTGAAGCACACTAAGGGGCATATTATGAACACAGCCAATAACATTATTGCTGTTTTTATTGGCAGAAAACTGGTGCAAAAGTGGTTTTAGCGGCAGTTTTCTGCCGCAAAAGCGGCTTTGGTGACATATTTCTGCCGATAAAAGCTGCAAAACTTTTATTGCCTATGTTGATGATATGGCTCTATGTTATTTACATTTCTTTGCTGTTTCAATTAATCTTTTTCTGTTATTTTTTGTTTTCTGTTTTCTATTTTTTCTCTCTATTATTCCCCATGTTTTAATCTTATTTTGAACATTCACTCACATTCTCCAAGAAACTCTTCTTTGTTATTGTTCTACTCTCTTTTTTTCTTTCACTTCCTTATCTATTTTGTTTTCCACAATTATACCCTCTTCCGTCTTTTCTTCGGTAAATAGATCTATTAAACAGTATCTCTGGTTTACTCCCTATAGCTGTCTTTCTTTTAACATCACTCTCTGTTTACGTTCCTTATACTTACTCTTCTTTTTTTTTTTTTTTTTGGTTCGCTCCCGGTTCGCGAACCGGGAAGCGAACTGGGAAGCGAACTAAAAGAAATAGAGCTTGCTAGAGTGCTAAACATTCTAGCAATTTTTTTTGAAAGGGGAGGTAGTTCTGAAAAGAACTTTTTTTTAAATGTTTTTGTTGTTTTATATTTTTTTTTATTTTTTGTTTTTTTTGTATTTTTTGAACAATTTTATATTTTTTTGGTTTTTTTGGGGGGGGGAAACAACAAAAAACAGGCATTGAAAAGGGCTCAACAGGAGCAAAAAAAAAATTACTGTGTGGGGCGGTTAGGGCAATTATGATTGTTATAAGCCAGGTTGATGGAATTAATACTCATGTTGCCACATGATATCAATGCACCGCAGTGCAGACAAGTACATTTCATATGCCCAAAATTATCCTGGATGTTTGGCACGGTTTCCCGTGCCTCTGCTGCTGTCAATGATATTAACGAGGTGGACCTGGCCACAGGAGTTGCTGTTGGGTTTTGTTCCATGTCACGAATTTCCGCCCGGCTGTAATTGAGTGGATGCCACCTGCTCATGTGCCTATGCATGGTATAGTTCCCATAGCTATACTTTTTTCCAGTCCCTCTTGATAATTTCTCTTTGCAAATGAGGCAGGTGACATACCTCGCATTCACTTTCTTCTGCCCTGGAGACATTGAAAAAAACTGCCAAATGAAACTGGCTTTCCTATGGGAAACCCGGGGCACCTCTTCCAAGAACTGTGGTCCTTCTCTCTCCTCTTCCTCTATTTCTTCCTCTTCCTCCTCTCTGTTGGTGATGACCTGGGGAGGTGGTCCTCTCTTCCCATGAGGAGGTGGAGGTGGTGGTGGGGGTGCACCAGCTGAAGCAAGTACTGAAGCCATTGCTCTATTATGAATAAAGGTCTTCCTCTCACAATGATGAAAGTCAGAGTGAGGAAAGAAGGAGGGGTTTTCATCATTTGGGAAAAACAATAGTTCTAAACCAATGAAAAGTGTTATTTTTAGGTCACCTGACCTAGCCTTACATGATTATGAAACCAAAAGTTAAATGAACCAATGAAAATTTTTATTAACAAGTCACATGACCTCTCACGCTTATGTTACGCGCTGCAGAACGCGCCCCGGATCGCTTCCGGGTCGCTGCGCTTCGCGCCTCGGTTCGCGCACCGGAGCACTTCCGGGTGCGCTAACGCGGTGCGTCATAAGACGCATTACGCGGCAATGCGATACGTCGCGCTTTCGCGACGCGCCGCGGATCGCTTCCGGGGAGCTGCGCTTCGCGCCTCGGTTCGCGCCCCGGAGCACTTCAGGTGCGCTAACGCAGCGCGTCATAAGACGCATTACGCGACAACGTGATACATCGCGCTTCCGCGACGCATCACGATGTTGATTTCTAACGCGGCAGTTGCGCTAACGGAACGTTTACCGGTTCGCGGACCGGGTCGCGCCATCAAATTGAGCTAACGGAAAGCTTCCCGGTTCGCGAACCGGGAGCGAAACAAAAAAAATATTTTAAAAAAAATTATTAATAAACATATAAAATATATTTTTGGATTTAAAGAAGAATACATTTTACAGCTACAGATATTAGCTTTTAAAAAACCAATGAAATTCACTGAAAAAACCATAGGTTATAGACCATATATAGTTAGGAATTAGCATTTACCAAACCTTGAAAATTCACTGAAAAAACCATAGGTTATAGACCATATATAGTTAGGAATTAGCATTTAAAAAACCTTATTTTACTCACACAAAACCATTGAAATTCCATATATAGTTAGTTGCACTAACTATATATCGCGCACCCGCAATCCACTGCTGATGATGTCACATATTACATCATTCATGACATGGTCAGTGACATCACTGATGACATCACTGATGACATCTCAAATGACATCACGGATGACATCACTGATGACATCGCATTTGACATCAATGATACAGAGTATAATTTTTGAAACCATTGACACACCAATACTAGTTACTACATACGCACTCACTGATTCCTACGTCTACACACACATTCACTCATTCACCCATACAATCATTCATACATACAATCAATCATCTTTACAACACTATCATATGCACTCATACACCTATACAGACACTCACACTCTGCCACTCATCCATGGAGTTACTCACACACCTAGTCAGTCCTGTAAAGAATCAATCACACTTCCATTTTCTAAACTATACAGTTAAACATAGAGCACCTTACGTTTTCAACCATATACTAACACATACTTAGTCTCTTATACAATCATTGATACAAGTACACATTGATCTGCACAGAGTCACACACCTCCCAGCCAGCCACACACACACTCAGTCTCCCATGCAAATACTTGGGCAATCAATCAATAACCCATATAGTTACTCATATAGCTACTGATCAACACATGCTGCAGTTTACAGAACAACAGACATAATGATGCACAAATTAAGACAGTTTAGTCACTAACCCATGCACTCAGTGAGACACATTTAATCACTCACTCATACATTCAGTCATGCACCTACTAAATCCTTCGTCCAGACACTTATACTTCCACTCATTCTTCAATATGTAAGACATATTTTAACTTTACAGAAACACACAGTCACTGGATGTTGTCATCAGTGATGTCATCCGTGATGTCATTTGAGATGTCATCAGTGATGTCATCAGTGATGTCACTGACCATGTCATGAATGATGTAATATGTGACATCATCAGCAGTGGATTGCGGGTGCGCGATATATAGTTAGTGCAACTAACTATATATGGAATTTCAATGGTTTTGTGTGAGTAAAATAAGGTTTTTTAAATGCTAATTCCTAACTATATATGGTCTATAACCTATGTTTTTTTCAGTGAATATATATATATATTTTTTTTCATATGAAAAACAAAATAAATTGATTAAAATAAATTAAAATATAGTGTGAAAATAAAGAAATAATATAATTCAAGTATTATTTTGCAAGTGGGTTTCTAACCCAGGGTAGTGTATCAGAATGTTTAAACTGTAGCTAGGTTTGAGATTGATTTTAATTGGGTCAGGGATAAGGAAATGAAGGGGAGTATACCTTTAAAATGACTATAGAAATTCACTGAAAAAAACAAAGGTTACTGGGACATTGCAGTTAGGAAATAGAAATTACAAAACATAGAAATTCACTGAAAAAACAAAGTTTAGAGGGTTGTTATAGTTAGAAATTAGCATTTAAAAAACATTTGAAATTCACTGAAAAAACAAGAGGGTTACATGAAAGTTATAGTTAGGAAATGGAATTTGAAAAACCTTAGACATTCACTAAACACCAAACCCATAAAGTCCCTGACTCACCCACTCACTCATCCATGCAGGTAGTCACACACCTCTTACATCCACCCACTCAGACACTCATACACCCATACAGGTCAACCAATCAATCACCGTTACAGCCACACACATACCCACTCATCAACCCATACAGCCATTTAGACACCATCTGACAGACTGATGAAGACATTCAGACAACCTAGTCTGTCACCCATAAAATTCACTGAGACACCTAATCACTTACTTAAACATTCAGTCATGCACCCACTGAATCATCCATAAAGGCACTCATACATCCACTGATTCATTAATATAATTTGGAATATATATTTAACAGACATAAACATTTGAAAAACACTCAGTGACTGGATGATGTTATTAGTGATGTGATTTGAGATGTCTTTTGTGTTCTCATCAGTGATGTCACTTACCATGTCATGAGTGATGTAATATGTGAGGTAATAAGCAGTGCATTTCAGAGGTCTGAACCAATCAAACACTCAAACACAGTCAACAGATCTGAGATTAATCCATCACCGTTCTCTAGCCCACTCTGCCACCCCAGTTCAGACATAGCCATATGCAAATCAGTCTGGCTCCGATGCTCCGTCCATCACCACCCCCTTTTGTATCGCTTTGTTTGCCATAAGTTGGCAGGGTATGCTCACACGTGAGTCCCTTGCTCACTTTGCCACTGGATTCAAGCAAGCTTGGCTGAAGATGGCTGAAATGCCAGAAACCAGTCCTAGGAAGCTTGTTTCCGGTCCAGGGAAGACATGGCTTGGCAGTTCGGGCTGGACTGTTCCCATGAGGCACAGGGTCAGACTGATTTGCATATGGCCATGTCTGAACTGGGGTGGCAGAGTGGGCTAAAGAACGATGATGGATTAAACCCAGATCAGCTGAGTGGGTGTGAGTGTTTTATTGGTTCAGATGCTCCGTCCATCACCACCCCCTTTTGTCAAACGGTAACCCAACAGAACTGTTTACTACCCTCTAGTGGGTACATTTGTGTGTTATACCCCCAGATGGTGAGATTCTTCATTTAACCAGCTGTTTTTCATTTTTTAGATGTACATAGAGTTCTTTATCCTTATTCAAACCTCTAGGGGTGAGAACTCACATGGATAAGATATGCTGTGATTCTTTCTTTCAAAGAAGTTTCTCTCTATTTCCACCTCTTTCTGAGATTGATATTTGTTTGACGGCAAAGTATCACTATTCCTCTCAATTGCTTTTGTGGTGTTCTTCCATATTTTTCGCAATGGCATTGCTACGATCTTTATTTGTAGTTGCTCTAATGTGTTCTAAGATCCTTTTCTTATTTTTACATATTTTGCTTCAAATATACCTTTTTTGGCACAAACACTCCACTGCACATACTATATATCTACTCCTGCATGTAATATGCTGGTTTATTTTCCACTTTTTGCCATTGTTTAATGCTACTTCACTTTTCTGAACTGCAATTTTGCAGGATTTACATTTCTAGATTGGGAAAATCCACATTGTTTAATCCATGTGTCTTGTTTTTTTGCTTTGAGATGGCTATGCACCAGTTTGTCACCAATATTATGTGCCCTCCTGTATGATATGTGTGGCTGATCACCCATGATTTTTACCACTGTGGTATTTGTAAAACTCCCCATTGTTTTTTCAAGATTTTTGTTAGTTGATTTGTTTTTGCAGAGAATGTTGTTATAAGTCTAATTTTCATGTTATCTTCTTTATTTTTACTTTTCCTCACACCCTGTAAGGACTGTGATTGTTTTACTGTTTTTCCTCTATTCAAGACCTTTGTGATGATTTTCTTGGGGTATTTCTACTTTTCAAGCTGGTGTTGTATATCACTGGTATGTCTGTCAAATTCAAACTCTGATGAACAATTTCTCATGAGTCTTAAAAATTCTCCATAGGGAATACTCAACGTTAGTTTTTTTTTCGAAATTGGCTGCATGTAGAAGTGCATTTGTACATGGTTTTTTCTATGTAATCTTGTTTGAATTGTGTTATTTAATACATAGATTTCAATGTCCAAAAATGTGATTGATTCTTCACTGATTTCATAATCGAATTTCAAATTTGCTATGTTGTTGTTTAATATTGAAAAGTACTCAGCAATTTCATTTACAGTGCCATCCCATATGAGGAATAGATTATCAATAAATTGAGACCACATGATAATTTTATTCACTAATCAATAATTTTCAGTTTTCGAGGCATGTTTTTGTTCAAACTAACCCATTGTGAGGCCGTATAATTGGAAGAAAAAGAAAAACCTATGGCAGTACCTCGTATTTGTTTGAATATCTCTTTATTAAACAGAAAGATGTTATTTGTGAGGCATATAGTTATCATAGTTATTAACTTTTCATTATGTCGATGGAAACAAATGTTTTTTTTGCCCTGAAAATGTTTACAAGCCCTCAAGCCAATTTCATGTTCAATGCTTGTGTACAATGAACCTGCATCCATTGTTTTAGGCTTATAAGTTGTTTGCCACAGGATCCAATCCAATCTTTGTAAGAGATCTATTGTAGCTCTCAAGTAGAGGCTTAGGTCTTTAACTAATGGTGCAGGAAGAAGTCAATATAATTAGACATTGGTTCTAATGCTGATTCCTCTGCCAATACTATGGGCCGTCTTGGTGGGTTCTGTCTATCTTTATGTATTTTTGGAAGATATGTCATGCAGGGGCCAAGAAAACGGGGGGTCCCAAAATAAATTTTCCCCATTCACTTTTAATTAGGAATTTTAGACATAGCTACAGCCGAAAGATCACACAGTGGAGGATCCACCAGGCTGACAGATCTCATGGCAAAATCTGATTGACTGCTACCACATTAACAGGAATGTGGCAGCATGTCCTGTCCTGAGTCCTAAGAAAACTTTTTTAAAAATACATAAGGGGGCAGGGCACTGATAGCCTGACCCCCCAGGCCTGGTAGTTAAAATCTGTTTCTTTTTATTTTGCTGCAAATTCACATTGAGACAGCATGCAGTTTGAGGATGCAAGAATGTAAAAAGAAACAACATTATTTACATATGAAGATTGTGCTAGATTAGGAATTGTTGATAGACACTAGAATCAGGTAAGACATCTCTCTGCTACTAGGCTACTGCTAGATCACCTATCAAGGCAGGTTAGTTGATCGGCTCAAGGGTTGAAAAGGAAAAACAATGCCATATGTTAATAAATATCCAGATCTTTAGGCTACACTCCTATGAAGCACTAACTTCAAAATCACAGTAGTGTGATAACATATATGGGAAATGAAGTACACATTGAAAAGGAGATTCCGTAAAGGTTGGTGCATTTTTGGTTGCCGAGCCATTTCTCTTGGTATCTGTCTGGCTCGCATTCTCTTTGAAGGGCTATGGACAAGTCTTCAACTAATTGTGCCAGAGGTTGGTTAAGCAGTGTTAATCCATGCACATATCTGGTGCAAGGTTGAAAAGTTTGCAATCAGTTGACAGCAGGTGTCAGCGAGGTTAAGCATCAACTAGACTGAAGTCTTCAAGCTGGGACTTCCATTCTATTTATTGTATAGGCGCACATCCTTATAATCAATTGTTTTCAATAATCCCCTTTATTCTGTATAATAAGAATGTAACCTGCCCTTGACTGGGAATATAGTGCAACTAAGGTGACTAGGTGCCTAGCCCACTGGCCGCTAATCATCAACCACTTACCTCCATTGTCTGACTTTTTCTTCTGTGCTGCACAAATCTATGTCTGGATCTAAGTAAGATGGCAACACCTGCTGTCTAGGAGGGCCACAAGGAACAATTATGGTAGGGAAAGTTACAGGATTGTATGCAATATTGCTCTGTCCAGAGAAGGAGATTCTGCTGCAGGAAGCATATATCTGCTTCAATGTCTTTTAGTTTCCCCAGGAGTCATGTGTAGGCCTCCAATCTTGTGGGTTACTAGTATCAGCTTAAAGGAATTGTGTGACCTCAAAACAGTGAGTAATTGCCGCATTGTGTAGGGTCATCGCAATAGCATGTAAACCAAGGTGTATGCTAATCTACTTAATCAGTCAGGAACCCCCACACACCACTACCACCACAGAAATGAAACATTCAGAGCCTATAACAAGCTAGGTGAGGTAACTAAACTTAGGCCCACATTATGATGTAGGTGGACCTCCTCCGACAGGCCGTCGGTGAGTGTCCGCCTGACATCCAGGCCATCGTCCTGAACGCTGCATTACGATGCAGGCGGTTGAAGTGATAATGTCATGGGAAAATACAGCCACCTTGGATAGGATCAAAGATCCCACCAGGATGGCAATTCAATTCCTAACCCTACTATGGAGGCGGTGCCTGTGCAGGCAGTACCGTAGGGATTAGGATATCGCTTTTCAACTCCCTGTTCATAGTGGTCCTACCGCCTATGAATAGGCAGACTGAAAGGGACTTTGGGGGCCCCAAGCATGGCCCTTGTTCCCCATGGGCCACAACTTAGTGGCCTGGGGGGCACATGCAGTACTCCCCCACACATCCATGCACAATGTGCCAGGCACCACATGGTGTCTGGCACACTGTGCATGGATGTGCACAAAATACTTTTTTCTAGTGAGGTTTGTGCGCAGCCCTTTTCCTGGGCCGCAGCACAAGCCGCACTAGAAAACACAATTTGACCACCACCTGTATGGCTGTCATATCCGAATAGGGTGGGCAGGACCGCTGACTCATTGTCGGATGGTTACTGTCCTCAGCAATGTCAGTCAGGCAGTCGGATGCTAGTCTGACTGCCTGTGGCAGCCGGCACAGGTAAGACCAGTGAGGCAGGGTTGGGGTGGGGTGGGGTGGTAATCAACAGACGACAAGATAGGTAATAGTAATTTTTAAAAAAAACACTTACATTGAGCTCACTGCAAGCCGATGCAGGGAGCGCAAGGAAAGTGGTTTTATTTATTTTTTATTTCATGTTATCTATTCCATCATCTGTTGAATTCCACCCCCCATCCCGCCCCACCGCAATTACCTATGCTGGCCACCACTGCCGACTGCCATTGTAATCAGACCCTTACACCATAGCTTACAATTTTCTATCAATTTTGGATGACTTCACTTTCCCATCTCCTAACTCAATCCCCCCCAAGTCGTGCAAGTTATACAGTAAGAGAGGAGGTATTGGCTCTGATTGCCAAAATCATGGATAATAAATTCCAACCCATACCCTACATCCCTACAGGACCCTGGATCCCAGACACAGTGTCAAGGTAGTCTGCTTCTGAGAGGCTCATAGTTATATATGGGTACTATGCAAGATAGTTTCCCTAGGGACAACGCTACTAGAGTTTTTCCCATCCTGTGCATTCCTGTGACTTTTTGCTGATGCTGCAGCATCTTCTATGTTCACCACAATCTCAAGCGTGACTTTTTCTTCTTGTGACAAATGCCCACCCTCTTCCCTTCTGAGAGTTGGCCCACCTGACCAGTCTCAAGAACCAGATATTTGCAGCATTCCCTGCATGATGCAAGTGAAAGAAGTGTACCTTCCCACTGGAAAATCACCCTGAAGCTGGTGTGTGATTGGTTTGAATGAACGTTGCTTTGCTAGTTAGAGCAAGGAAAAGTTTTGAAAGAAAGAGTTGCATTTGCTCATCCCTGACGTGTATTAGACACTATTCCTTATTTATCTTTATATAAGTGCACCCTGGTTAGTACATCAGGGATCAGTTCTCGCTTTTGAGATGGCAGGCCCATCCTCTGTGTTCTATCCAGTCTTATTTGGTCACTCCCTGCACACTCCACGATGAATCGATACATATCATCTCAGATCTTTGTGGTACACATCTCAAGGAATGCCCCGGATGTGGATATCATTTAGTCTTGAGCAATTCTCTAGGTCTACACATATACTGTTACTGCTTGAAGTCCAGCATCCGCCTCTGAAACCGCTCACAGCAGCCATCATGGCTCATTCAGTCCCATTCCCAATTTTTTCACCCTGTCTCCTAGCTTATTAAATTCTTTCAATTTGTGTTGCAAGCTCAACATAACGGATTGTATTTCATTCTTATCTTCTCGGAATGCCAATAGGAGGAAGTCTTTATTTAGAGTGTGATCTGAGTACTCCTTGGTATCTGCAGACCTATCAGTGCTAGCCAAGTTTGAATGTATTGTTGCTGTTCGTTTTATACACTGCACTTTGATGAATGAAGGTCCTTGAAATCTTCCATTCCCCTGCGTCCTGTCATTCTATCAGACTTATCTCAGTTGCCCATGTGTTTATAGATTTTCTGCGACTTCCTATTGGGTTGCCTCTATTTAGGGGGGTAGGAATTTGGGGCTTCATCTGTCCAAAGTCTTCCACAGCAGGTTGCTCCAGGACCTCCAAGCGATGCACAGACAGTTGCTTCTGTGGGCCAGGGGATGCTCATCTAAATTCGTGAGCCTCCTGTATCCCTCACCGGCAAAGTGGATCCATTGTTGCATTCACATTGAAAGCACTGGACAATCCTTAGCCTCTATCTTGAAATACAGAAATTCTTACTCCCTAGGACAGAGAGGACAAGCAACCCTCTACACCCAAGAGGTCATCAAGCATTAGAAAAGCATTTGGCACAGGGGAGGGAGGTACATCGCCAGATACCACCCACCCATCAACTTGAAGTTAACATCAGGATATCTCACTGTGTCCTCCACCTCTATTTTGTCTTGTGGGAGATCTCTTGTGCCTGTGGTTGAGGAGAATTGCTGTCCACAGTTTCACCGCTATAGGTGGAGGAAGGTGGGTTATCCTCAGACAGGTTACTGCCTCTCCTTGGGGGTCACCTGCTTCAGTGCTTCATAGTTTCTAACCAGAGGCTGGCGATGAGACCCTGTGGCTAGCTGTCTCTCAGCTTGTTTACTCACGGCAGCTGGACCCCTGTGGTCTGTGATGAGGCCACAGTGATCTGAGCTGTCAGTACTATGGTACCTCTGCTCCGTCAGATATGCCCCAACTCTGCTACTTGCTGTCACTTATTTTGCTGAGTTGTTTTATTTTAGGGTAGTTTCTTGGAATGGGTTAGCTAAGCCTGCATGGTCTGACTGCATACCAGAGTTCGCCATCTTAGGCCTCATCATGAGGCCCAGCGTTCTCCTTAGTCATCGGGCTGCAAGACTTGTCTCAGAATCTCAGGCTTAACTCACCCACCTCAGACTATTGTCCAGTTCAATGCCATGTACATGTGTTATTGTGCTGTCACTTTAGAGCAGCGCAAGCTGTATTTTCCTTTCTTGTGTGACAGGTAATCAGACATGATTACGGGAATGGTCTCTATGTGGGCATTCCGGCCTTTGAAACACGACGGTTACAGGCCATTCAAAACCAGGCAGCCCGCCTCATTTATCACCTTCCCAAATCCTCTCACATTACGCCTGTACTCAAGTCCCTCCATTGGCTCCCTGTGCACTTCAGATCTTTTTTTAAATTGGCCTGTTTAGCTTTCCTGGCCTATACCCACTCTGCTCCCCTTTTTATTGTTTCTTTAATCACTCCCTATACCCCAGCTCGCACCCTTCGTTCTTCATCTCTCCTCCTTCTCCAAGTACCCCGTTTCCGTAAATCCCGAACTGGTGGCACCCGTTTCTCGGTTCAGGCCCCCCAGTTCTGGAACAGCCTTCCGTTGTCCATCCGTTCCATTCCTACTTACCCCTCTTTTCGTAAAGCCCTAAAAACTTTCCTCTTCTCCCAGGCCTTCCCCGGTTAGTCCCCATGGTTGCTTTGCAGAATCCGGTTCCCACCCTCAGCGCCAGGAAGCCGCTTGGCCGCAGTGCGCTTTAGCAAGTTTCTTTTTCATTTCATTCATTTTATTTCATTTCATGTAAATATGTAAAAGACATCAAGACAAATAATTTGAGGAACATTTTTCTTCTGCAGCTAGTGGTTAAGTAGTTTCAAACTACTTAATTTTAAAATGGGCTTTTATACAAAATTATTATCTAAATCACATTTGTTTACTGGTCCACAAAAGTATCCTTTGCTCTAAAACAATTTTCTGTCCATCTCTGATGACCTAACTAATCCAAGAAATCTCTCTGCAATCTCCAGTCTCTTTTATTGTATTCTTTTAACCCGAGGAGAGATGTCAAGGCACAGAAAACAATGCACTTTTGCAGATATCACAAAATGTACACGGCATTAGCAGTCATTGTAGAAAAAATTATATGTAAAGTATCCCAGAATGGTATAAGGCACAAGCAGACATGTATGTCAGTATTGCTATTTATATAGCAAACAGAGTGTTGTAAATTACATCTTAAGGGGAGGGGTGATTGGGAGACGATCTACAAGATCAGGTACATCAAGTGGGAATTACACAAACAAACTCCACACGGCATATTTTACATTCTTTTAGGCCCATTGAGATTAAATTGTTTACCCAGAATCACACAATATTAAACTAAGGCCAAGACCGGGATTTTAACCTGGGTCCCCTGGTTTAAAACTTTGCAGCTCTAGCCACATCTCCTCTCTAAAGCATCAATAAGATTTAAACTATCAGCATATTTATATAGCATTAGCTGCCATAGTACACATTATTAATACGTTAATAATAACGCTATATTATTAAGTGCTGGCTGATGCACCCTACACAATCTTAGAAGATGTTTCTGGATAGGATGCATCCCTGCAGATACTTTCTACACAAGACAAAGGCATCCAATGCCCTTTTAACATACATGCTGAAACACAACCAGGTCCCCATGAAAATCTGAGTGCTTTGCTGCCTTGTAAGGGTTATGATACTAAGGGAGTGATGATGGACGTAACATCTGAACCAATCAAACACTCACACCCAGTCAACAGATCTGGGTTTAATCATCACCATTTAGCCCACTCTTCCACCCCAGTTCATAAATGGCCATATGCAAATCAGTCTGACCCTGTGCCTCATGGGAACAGTCCAACCCGAACTGCCAAGCCATGCCTTCCCTGTACTGGGGTGAATGTATGACAATGTTCTGCATTCTGTCCATCACCTGTTGTTTTTGCATTTGTAAGGGTTATGAAGCACAATCTATAAAGAAAGCTGGTCTCTAGTGTCTCCAGCTAACAGAAGTAAGTCATCCAAAAGCAGAAAGGTTGCATCAAGATATGTGAAAAAGAGACACCCAATGTGTGTTCTTAAAGAATACGTTTTGTTTCTAAAATGGGATTTTAAAAGCTTCAACTCCTTTATTAAAGGACACAAAATTTGGAAAAGTAGCAGAGATAGACAGATAGACAGAATTGTGTATGTCTTCAAGAGAACCACTCATTGCAAAAGATATGCATACCTGTTTGCTCAAATTTTTACCATTGAAATATTTGTCACTGAATAAATGTGCTTTGTTTGTGGCAATCCACAAGGACATACAATTACAAATGACTGAGGCAGAAGACTAGAGGGGATATTTTACCCTACTTAAGAGCCTGTTGGCAACAAAGGATCCTTCTTTACACAAGATCATAGGGCGAGAGACTTCAACATGATCACGGAGACAGACACCACTTTCCCTGGATTGTGGCAAAAGGGCCATACTGCTGCTTCTGACCGTTCATCAGTCACTTGGGAGCTGATTACGAAATGCGCCCTTGAAGGAATGATAAAAACCATCAAGGATAATGTTTAAAAGCGTAAGTTGCAGTTCATTGAGTTTTTGATGACCAATGGGGAGAGAATGAACCTCCAGTTGCGTTGTAGATGCCTTCAACGCGGTTATGAGGCATAAACGCTTTTCAAACATTGAACTCTCCATCTTTGCCCTAATGCAGTTGGAAGGGGAATTCACAAAGGCTATTTGTAATCAAAAGGAAACAGGATCACAACATCTCTAAGAAAGGCTACAAAACATGTATAGTCATAAAAACACCGTTCTGGCCATATAAACATGTTGATCTGTTAGACCAATGGGGGACCAAAACGTCGACGCCCAGCACCATTTCTTATATCTGTTGATTATTCAGATTGTAAACATGTTCATATGCTGTGTTTAAATTCCAAAAATATGGTGTTTTGGATTACCCATAATTTATGCGAAAGGTGTTATGAATACTACTATTAACTGATGGATGACTCTCAGTAGTATGTTTGTTGCCAGATACTAATTGATGAAATTCCAAGTGGAATAAATATACCATTTTATAATCAGGTATATGTGCATATATTCCCTGTGGTTCTATTGATTAAATGTTCATGTATGTGACATTATTACAAATTAGCAATATTTTACAAATGTTTCCTCTAGGGTCAATGTGTTTCTGTTATTGAATATACCCATTTCCGAGGGTATTATTGGGTGGCTCTGTGATTGTTGTTGTCAGACTATGACATGGGAATCAGAAAAAGTGTAGCAGAAACCATATTCATAAGACAGCATTCGAAAGAACTTTAGGAAATTAAATATACATGTATTCACGGTTCAGGAAAAGGAGGCAACAAAGGAGCTTGAAAAAAACACAGAATAGGAGATGCGACTAAATAAATGTTACAAGGTTTTTTTGGCTAAAACAGTGACAACAATATGGGGGACTTCGCATCCACCATTGTTTTTTGGGGAATCCTGTTGAAGAAGTGATTTCCATCACTGCCAGCGAGCCTTCCATCATTTAATAGAGATACATCACTTATCATATATTACTATTGGGTTATACAAGTGGGGAGAAAATCATTTTATGCTGCATCCCCCAGAAACCATGCTCCCCGGAAGTAGGCATATTGTACTTTCATAACATGTTTATTTGTAAAGTCATGTTCAATACTTGGGGTATCATGTCACTGAATAACAGATGTTTTTTGCTACTCAAATCAATAGTACTAATTGTATCAATCCTGGAAGGATGAAAGGTTGAGGGACCCTCCAGTCTTAGAACCTGTGGTTAACCGATCACAAACAGAGCCCTGGAATTGAGGCTTTAGGTTGAGGGATCCTACAGTTTTGCCTTGCCTCTTCGAGCTGCCTACACAGATATCTGACAAGGCTCTCTCCATTGAGGGAATGGAAACATACTTGATTCTTGCACTCCATGTTTGATGCTCTGTGGTTCAGAGCTTGAGACTTCCATCTCATTCTTCTGAGTCTCAGGCACCAACATTCCCTGATAGCAATTTGCTGCAACTAAGGGTGTACAAATATCCTTTGTAACGCATGGTAAGCAGATGCTAAATTTTGAAAATGTTGCTGATTTTGAATCCCCCTGCCTCCAATTTGAAACAAAAAGAACATAAATGCAGACAGAGTGCAGGTCAGCATAGGACAGCTTGGTAACAGGAATGTGTGTGCCTTCCAGCACTGTCAAGTCAAACAATATACATCATTACACTGTCCAGCACCGATCTGGGAGAGCTTAAAAAAGCCCCTCTGTTGGATAAATCAACCAACGGGGCTTCTCTATTGCCTGTTCTCAATCCTCACTGCAGCACAATGATACTGCTAGACTCACACATTTGAACTCCAGCAACAACTGACCTAGCAACCCTCTGCAGCAGTATGTAATGCTTAAAACAAGGGTGATACCACAAGTTACATTGAAAACATGGTCATTACCATGCACATAAGTAACACACATTGCATGGTATAGGAATTAGCAATGCAAGACTTTACCACGCAGGTAAATGGCTATTTAAATTCCATTAAGTATGGGAATTATGGGGAAATCAGGGATGTCAGGATTTTGCTAAGAACTATTATGTAATACAATGTGTTATAAAGCTCAACATGTGTATTTCATGCATGATAATAGGCATGCATGGTTACAATTTTTATTCCTCTGCAGCATCCCTCTCTCAACTGACTTTTTATTCCTAGGTGAACAGATGTATCTATATCTACTACACGCTGCAGGGCTCAATGATAAATTGAATCTGATTTTATCACTATGTGTGGCAGAATTGATCTATAAATCTTTCTCCACACAATGCCTTTGTTCAGCTCCATCAGACCCAGACACCAGTATACAACTTTGGCAAATGACAGCACACAAGGCTATTATCCGTCATCCGTGTCCTTGGTTCTCATGGGCCTAGTGTTACTCTTGCCTCAGAAACCCGAACTCGGGTACCTCTAGGACCAGATAACATGTGTATGGAGCCATAACCACCTTGCATTGTATGTTAATGCACTCACTCTAGATGTTAGTGTTAGAGTATGCAAGCAGGGATAATTAGGTGTAAATCTTTTCTACTTGTAGTACATTAGTTGACATTGATGGAAGCGTAGATATTATCTGACATCTACCTTTATCAAGTCTCACCTGTAAAAGATAATTACGACAAATATTTTTTGATGAAGACATGTTAACCTGCAAAGTAGAAAAACTTCAGAATACATGCTGCATTGTAAAAGCATGCAATGGTTTCTAAAAGGATAACACAGAAATGTAAACATAATAAAATGATACAATGAGTAATATACATGTTGACAGAAAATAAAATATTGTTAACACAGAGAGTTTTCTGATAATAACATTCAAAATGTGGATCAGATCTGAAATATATACCCGCATAATGAAGTTCTTGAAATGCAAAATTGCTTATATTTAGAGAAATTTGACATAGTGCAAATCTGAGCTTCTGTAGCATTTATACAATTGAGAGTGACATGTTAATAATTTGCTTTGAAAATGATAACATACAAATATTGCTTATGAACATTTTTGGTAATGCCTAATATTGATATGTAGTACCTGACAGAAACTATAACTGGTATAATGGAGAGAATCTTAATTTATTCATGCATTAAAATGTGTGGTTTATGATGAAATTAAACAGTAGCGATTCAGCTAATTTTCATGTAGGCCTCAAATGCTTCTCTTTCCCTGTGTATGAGAACTTTCTGTGAAGTTGCATTTCTGTATTATCTTACAATGGACTCACTTCTCGCTAAGAGGCATATTCAATAGAACTGGAACAGTATTGTTGCAAACCAGGGGATAGCGCCTGGGAACAGACGGACTGTGAGCAAAGTAAAGTTCCATGCATTTCCGTGGAAGTGCCAAAATTGGAATACAATTGAACTTAATTAATCTTAATGGAGTTTGCAAAAATGATTCTTTACTTCTTCTGGAGTTGTGTGATTCACTGATCACCCCACGACATCCTACTATGAGTGACCAATGAGAAACCCATGGACTGATATAATTGATACGTTAAGAGGTTTACGCCAGGAACATTTGGAGGTATAATTGCCCCATCAGAGGAGGAATTGCGGTTGACTGGCATTTTTCCTTTTTTTGCCTGGCATGCTGTCAGGCAGACGTTTGATCTCTACTGTCTTTTCTCTGTCCCTTTCCATCCATACTGAGTGGAATAGACTTTAACAAACTGAACTATATCCACACTGCGACCTTGAATCCTGTGCTTTGCCAGAAAAATAACCTTTCGGCTAAGAGGTTCTCTAACTTCGACTGTGGTAACCTTTCGGCTACGAGGTTATCTGACTCCGCCTGTGTCATGTGGCGCTGCTGTTCAGACTTAACTAGATCTAACTGTGGATGAACTTGAAGCAATCAGCTTGGATTTCCAGCTGTGTAATAATGCTGTGTATTGTGTTGTCACTAAATCTGATCTTGAAATGTATTTTCTTGACTTATCTATGCCATTAGATAAATGTTTCCTATGTATTATCTTTATCAATTCTGTTTCCTTCTTTTGGTCATATTTCTTGTTTCAAGGCATTTGTATCAGTGGCTGAGAAAGGTATTGAAGTAGATTTGAGGTAACAATTATTTTATTCCAGGTCCTCGTAGAATAATTGTCCATGTTTCCTAGTATTCTAGTCCCTCTCAGCTCAACAAAAAGATTCATCAGAGGACCATGGATTGTAAAAATCTAAGAGATAGTTGAGACTATCGAGAGAAAAAGCGTTGTTTGATGAAATAGGCCTAGTAAGATAAGATTGTTGTAAGGGTAATGACAAATTTGGTAAGCTTCGTGCTGCCTCAGTTTTCTGGTAGTGTGTCGGATGGTTTGTTTGTCTGATTGAAACTAGGATATGAGGAGATGTGGTCATGAAGATTCCTTTGTAGTTTATAGGTTCAGTGAGTTTTCAGTCTATGATCAAAATTAACTTAATGAGATTAGTGTGAAATTGTGATCATAGAAGTGTCATGTCATATTGTGAAATTTGCATATCTGTGTTGTACTGAAGTTGAGAACAGGTCCGTCAAGGCCTACCAACCTGGGATATGCACCTACGGGTGTGTCTTAGTGTAGCATACTCTAAATAAGTTTGTCTGCTGTTAAGAGGGTACTGTGGGTGAGATGTTGCCGCCAGTACTACCAGTAAAGGAAAGTTTTTGAAAGTGTATTGAGTTAAATCTTATTGGGGTTTCTTCTTGAGTGCACCAGGAGAAATATTAGGGATTTTTACTTAAAGGGTGAAATTGCGCTGGTCGAGATGTTGCTGGGAGTGAATCGAAACTTTGGTTCTATGAGTATCTATAACTATTTTTAGTGGAGCAGACAAGAGTTTTTTATGTTTTGTGTTGTTTTGCGTGAAAATCGACTAAAAGAAAAAGACAACAAGTATTGTAAAGGGAGCGTTTGTTGCTGTGACGAGTTAGACTGACAAAATACACGTGCCACACTGAGATTGGTTGGTTGGTGTGGGGCTGTGCTGAGATTGGTTGTTGAAATCAAGTAGTGATTGGAAGCCGAAACAATAACACGGAAGAGAGTTCCTCAGAAATAAGATCAGACTGCATTGAAAGGAAGAAATCATGAAACTTTTTAATTGATTAAGAGCCTCAGTTCACAAGAATGAGCTTATTCCTACCAAAGAAGGAGTACCTTTAGCTCCGGAGGGTACACCAGCTCTGCATATTTCTCTAGAGAAGAGATATCACACTTGTACCTGGTGGCCGGCATGGGTAAGAGTGGTGGGGCAGGGGTAGGTTAGGGTGATAGTCAACAGACAACAAGATAGGTAATAGTAATTTAAAAACAAAAAACGCTTACTTTGCGCTCGCTGCATTGCTGATGAGGCAAGCGCAAGGTAAGTGGTTTTACTTTATTTTTTATTTAATGTTACCTATTCCGTTATCTGCTGAATTCCACCCCTGCCCTGCCTCACCGCTCTTACCTGTGCTGGCCACCACTGCCGACTGCCAGCATAATCAGACTTTTATGACGTAAGTTACAATTTTAAATCAATTTTGAATGACTTCTCTTTCCCATATCCTAATTCAATCCCCCCAAAGTAGTGCAAGTTATCTACAGTAATAGAGGGGGTGTTGGCTCTGACTGCCAAAATCATGAATATTAAATTCTAACTCATAGTCTACATCCCTCCAGGGCCCCGGAGCCCAGACACAATGTCAAGGTAGTCCGCTGCTGAGAGGCTCATAGGTATAGATGAGTACTATGCAAGACAGTTTCCCTAGGGACAACTCTACTAGACTTGTTCCCATCCTGTGCATCCCTGGTGACTTTTCGCTGAAGCTGCAGCATCTACTATGTCCACCTCAGTCTCTTCCAAGCCAGCGTTGCTTTTTAGGTCTTGGCCTGAGGTGTCCTGCGGGAGCTTCTTGGAATCTATACGATTCCAGAAGTTGTCTCGTTACTCCGCCTCCAATTTTCATTGGTGCTTGTCGTTTTGCATCATGGCTGATGCAAAACACAGTGTAATGATTGCACCGGAGGCAATCATTATACTGAGGGTTGCCAACCTGTCCCCTTTTGGCCCCGCCCACCGGGATTGGATCATTTGCAGTGGGAGACAGTGTCTCTCAATTAGCAGCTAAGCACTTTTTTTCGTAGTACGCGTTTGCCTTCAACAATGGCTGTCACGCTTTTATTTCTCCCCTTATATACCCCCCTGTCATATAGTTACTGCTTACCTATATACCGTGTTAAGTTAGCATGAGCTTATTAAATGTTTAAACACCATTTTTCCTTTTGCTGCTTCTGCACACGACACATAATTGTTATTTTAGCTTTCAACCTAGAAGAGCGTTGTGATTTACATGAGAATAATATGTTATTGCTCTGATATCAGCTTTGCTTGGTAAAATTTGTCTGCACAGTGAGTGCTGAAGCCTTCAAGGATAACTCGACACAGTGTTGTTGTGAGGTCTGATCTTCGCACCTTCCTAGACATAACATGAATGCAGCTGCTGCCAAAATCTGGCTTTAGGCGCGTTTTATATTGCTTTGATTAGAGCACACATAACACACTTGATGGTGCTTCGCATGAAGAGAGCTGGTGGAAGATGATGTGATCCTCTGCCACTGAGATCTTGAGGTATGGGCCCGCCCTGCTAAAACCCAAAGGGACCTTCATAGATATAATATACTATGCTAGTTAGGGAGGGTGAGAATTAGGTGTTGTTAATTCCTATTCATTTCAGCATTTTAGCATGCTGTCACCTTTTGCCTTTTATGGACTAGTAACTATGCTGATAATTTTGCTTCTTATAATATGTTTGCTTGTATTATATAAGATACTGCGTTTGAGAACCCTGCATTAGTAAATAAATATTTCAAATGTGCACGTGTCCTCTTTTACTCCACGTTCTGGTTTGAAATGATTGTATAACGAAAGAGTGTTCATGTGTTCCACGTGACCTGAGGTATTCTAAGTTCATGTTCTGGTTTGTCTAAACATTGGGAGTTTGTTATGACCAATGAGACACTGTAGCTAGCTCGGTAAGGGGATTTTGGGTACTGAGGTGAGTTTTGGGCCACCCTAATTCACCGAGGTTCCAAATCTCTGTGCACAGTTCTGTAGGAGAACGGAATCCCTGCTACATGGCGCCCATACGTTGGTGGTCTTATATCATGACGCTCGAGTAGTATATCATTCAATCCTTAACCCCTTCGCTGTCATTTCCGGAAAACGGTAGTGTCGGAAAAAACCTACCTATTTATGAAATAGGTCTTTTCAAGCTTGATTCTTTCTAAAACGGTTTCCTTGAATTACTACCCAGTTGTGCTACAAAGTTTACTTTGTTTTTCTACGTTCCTGTGCTGTCATGGCCAATCCTGTGCACATTCCGCAGCATAGTCGCATTGCAGTGCGCAATCATTTGCTGACCTACAATGTACCCGTGGAAGGCTTGGCTGTGATAATGGTGGTGAGTGTGGAAGCAGCTTACCCATACAAACTGTTTTATTCGTGGGTGACATTTCCGGCTGTGGATGCTAATTCTGGTGTGTTCCACAATTACACTCCCTCTCCTGTACCGAATGAATATACTCCGTACAGGGCACAGGAAGTACCTATTGATACTTGGCAGCATCGCGTTTAGTTTGGTGGCGCCCTACCCCATTCTTTAACCGCTCCGAGGTTAGGTCCTTTGTCCATTCCAGGTGCAAATTGGCCTGTTTTGGCTGGATTTACTGCTCATCCATTACACAGCAATTGTAACCTTGCTGAAGTTCGTCGACTACATGTAGTCGCTATTGCCGTGATTCGAGCTTTAGTGCAATACATAGCCCGTAATCTTCCGGGTGGGCCCCCGGGGGGTGCGGCGCTTCCGGACGGACAGGGCGGTTTGAAGCTCAGTCCCGTGATGGTCAATGCTGTAATGGCCAGGCGTCCCCAGGAAAAGGATGATTTTCGTTTCTGGCTTGCCGAGAAATTTGACCAGCTTGAAGCTATATTTCCTAATACGACTCCTGGTGAAAAACACAGGATTCTGACACTTAGTTTGCCAAAAGATTTGGCCCCTGAACTCGGTGACTGTGAGACCTGGGGTAAGACATTTGCGGCGGTCTATGCGAGGTGTTACGGCACTCCGTCTATGGCTGTCCTGCCTACGGTACTTAAACGTGTTCACGATGATCACAGACCGGAGGCTGCGGTTGAATTGGTTATGCGCCTGTGTGGCACCTTTGATCTCGTTTGCGATCTCATTCTTGCTCATGTCAAGGGGGATGCAGTGAACTTTCAGGTGGCTAATGCTCTGGCGGCGATTCCGGATGCCGAGAAACCCCGACAGTTAGCGAGGGTTATTGTGGCGGCTTATAAAACCGTGAGTCGCAATAGTAGGGGTCTCAAACCTTTTTCTGTTAAAGAGAAAAAGCAACCCCAAGGGCAGAATTCGGTAACAGAAGGAATCTCGTCCTGCGCCTCCGTTACCTGCGCAAACAGAACGTGTTTATGACTTGAGCGATCGAGCGAAGATTAAATCACCTGATCGATTTCAGGTTTCTGATCAACGCTCTCCTTGTTCCTTTCAGGACTCATCGGCCTCGACGACCGGTGGTGGAGGAGGCGGAAGGGGTTGGGGTGGTCAGCAAGGACATGACCAGCCCGCACGAGCGACGGTGCAGGCAAGCAGGACGGCTTAACACCGAAGAGACCGCAGTTTGCCAAGAAGAAAGTTGCGGCTTTAACAGAGCATCGATATGCCACAGATAGTGAGAACGCGGCTTCGGAATCTGACATGGGCTCTGACCTTGCTGGACAGCGCGGCGGAGATTACCATTGTGAGAGAGGCCCTGCGTCCACTACTGAAGGTGACAGCGACTAATATTTATGTTGTAATAGAAACAGCAGATACAAGAGTCGCTCCCCCTGATAGACTTTATAAAATTGTCCTGTTAATCGAAGGTGACATACAACGTACCGTAAAAGGGGTATTTTGGCAAAATCTTTTGTCTACGTATGACATTTTGCTTTCGGAGGCTGACTGGCCCCCACCTTTTGTTCTCGCAGCTCCGCGAGGGGAGGAGGTGATCCTCCCCAGTTTCGCGCACACAGTCTCGAAGGAGCATGCGCTGAATTTTGCAGAAGAGTGGGCTAAGGCTCTAGCGCCGGCTCTGTACCGTACACATTGTGGTTGGGATAAATTATCCCCAAACCACGAGATTCCTTTACGGTTTAAAGCCACAACCTCAACCTCAATATCCCATTTGGCGTGAAGCCAAAGCTTCCGTCGCGGCAATCCTTGAACAATTGGAATATCAAGGCGTGATTGAAACATGTGTGTCACCAATGAATAACCCTCTTTTTACTGTGACCAAGCCCAACGGTTCTTATCGTTTGGTGTTGGATTGCCGGCATTTAAACTCGCATTGCCATACCTGTGCAGTACAGAATACTAACGGCTCTGCCTTAGTGGATAGTCTTGTGCGTAAGCGTTTTAAGACCACGCTAGACATATCCAACGGTTTTTATGCCCATCGATTGGATGGTCTAAGTTCCCAATGGACCTCCTTTACTTGCGGCGGTGTTCAAAAACAATTTTGGCGTTTGCCTATGGGCTATAAGAATAGTCCTGGGATTTTTACTGCCCGCATAGTCTCTCTGTTGGAGAGAATCGATCTGGATGCATGCTCGTATGTGGATGATATTTATCTCACAGACAACAAACTTTGGGAGCATCTGTGTCGCGTAAACAGCTTAATTTGTAACTTTGCAGACATGGGTTACAAATTCAACTTTGCAAAATCGCACATTGCAGAGTACACAGTGTTGTTCTTGGGTTATGAGCTCAACAATGAAGGTAGAGGTTTGGCTCCTCACTTCCTGGAGAAATGCGCACAACTGCCCGCTCCGACAACGCTGAAAAAATTACAGTCTTTACTGGGTTTCTTAAATTTCAGAAGAACATACATTCCGGAATATGCCCAGCGTATCAAGCCTTTGTATGCTTTGATACAACCAACTTTTTCCAAATCATGCTGGCTGCCTGAGCACTCAGCTATTTTGCAATCTTTGCAGGCTGATCTGCTTGCTTCTAAATTCTTACTGACTCGTGATAACCACACCAACCTGGTGGTAAGGATCATCCCTGTTACGGTGGGTTTCAAGTACCTTACTTTTAATGAAGGAAACACAGTACCTATTGCTTACAAATCACACTTGTACACTTCGGCTGAAATGCGATTTTCCACTTTAGAGAAAGTTTTAACGGCTGTGCAGATGGCGATTCTTAAAGAACGTGCCCTGTCACAGGGAAAATGCATGTTGGTTGTTACCCCGTGTCCTGCTTTATAAGCAGTTACGAAAGCCAGTGTACCGAATTCCAAAGCTTTGCACCCTCGTGGATTCAATGGGCGGCTTCACTGACGTCCTCGGATGTCTCATTTGTGTTTGACGCCACCCTTAGGTCGCAGGAGTACTTACAGTATGAATTCGTTCACCCGGCTCCTTTAGCAATGCGACCTTTGGAGGATTTCCATTGCATCATTTACACTGATGGTTCGGCGCAGGTTGCGCATGGCTCTAAACATGCCTACGTTTCCGCATGCGCCAGTATAGTCCCTTGAGAGTGTTAAAAGGTCTAATACCACGTCAATTTGTTTTTCTGTCAATTAAGCGACAAGCCTCCAAATAGGATCGCCTTATCCTGGCCTACGAACAGTGCAATTTGGACATAATGTACAATCCTCTGGTATTACAGGTATGCCGACCAGATTGATAAATAGAGAGATTCAATTTATCCATAAATAATTCTCCAACTACAACTTAATTTTTCTCTCTAATTAGGGTATAAATTACTTCTTGCCAAATTTCGTGGAAAAATATATAAACTAAGGTTGGACGTGTACTAAAGTACCGCATCCACTGTGGCCCTATGAAGTAACAACAGGTAAACACATATATTTTTCGGGCAGTTTTTTCCAAAAACTTAAGATAGTAGGCTTTTTTGGTACAGCAATTAGCCGATCCCATTTATATACCCTCTCTTGCAGTCCTAGGATCTCTCAACGAATGTCCATACTGGACGGTTGATAATCATACAAAACAGGACTAAGGAATTCAGTGCTCCCATAATCTACACATCAAACTCAGGGTAAGCCTTACAGAGTAGGCTCAACATGTACGTTTTAAAGAAATATCAGACCTATCATAAAATGCCCGAGGATTGTGTAACTTACTGTAGGATCTCTTTGGCCATGATGTTCTGTTTGTGTATAATACTCAATATATGTTTATTAGAAATCCTATTGTGTAGACTATAACCAAGAAACCCTGAATGCTTAATGTCTGGTACACTTAAGGACACTGAGACAATAGGGGATAGACCTATGTCAAAAAGATTTAAGAGAAAGATGTTGTGTTAAATTGTAACTTTTATGTATGTTTATTGTAGGGTAATCCATCACACCCTCTGTTGCGACAGACGAAAAGAAAGGTCTTGAGAAAGGTGGAATTAATCGGTCCAAACCACCGAAACGCGTCGACGCTCACTCTTCAGTACAATTTACGTCTCCGTCACCAATGTTTATATACAAAAATGTGTAACGATAAAACATAGGTGCTAGTACTAGTGAGCCATAAATGTACAAATTGTATTTTACAATCTTTATGTTTTACATTTTATGTCTGTCTTTTCAATTGTGCAGGTCATAATTGATGGTGTACTTGTTTAGGTTTTAACCATTTACCTAGGAATTTATGGATATAATGAATTGTTTTTATCCTTTTGATGTATAATAAATTATTTGTACTTTATATATTAGTCGTTGCAATATAATTTGTTTCATTGTGTTTATATTTAGACCATGTTCAGCTATATCTAGTTATTTGTTCAAGGGAATCTCTTTTTTCCACTGGCCATTGTGGTCGGTGCCATGGTGAACGATGAGTTCAAGTCCAGAGTTGTGCACACGCAGACTCTAGGGGACTGCACCGCACAATTGGCGGAGCTTCGTGCTCTGTTACTCACGTTAGAGTACACAGATCCTAGTGATTCCTAGTACTGTGTCCAGTCTTACAATGAAAACTTGTTCTTTTGGATTCAAAATGACTTTTGTGATTCCAAGGGTAGCACAATAAAACATAAAATGATCTGGGTTTGAGTGGCTGAGCTCAAAGAGCAGTAGCCACTCGTGTTTGTGATTCATACTCTCGGCCATCAGCGTGTTGGAGTCCACGCTGTGGGTAACTCGCTTGCTGATGAGGCAGCGAAATCAGCGGTATCTGCATATTTAGTTGCAGCAGTTACACGGTCCAAAAGTAAGATTGATGATGACATCCTAGCAGCAGTTGCTGCCACTGAGAAGGGAGGTAAACATCCTACAGGGTTCCCTTCGAAGTACACATACCACTTAAGTCCCGATAAGGTTCCTTATGTGAAAATTCCTGAAGTTGGAGAACGGTTGATTCCCAACTCGGATCGCAGGGCTACCTTGATTACAGCGGTGCATGAAGGTGTGGCGTCTGCGCATGCGGGCGTCTCAGCCACTGTAGCTCAATTACAGGAACGTTTCTGGTGGCGGGGACAGTACAAACAGACGCGCGACTATGTCCTTCAATGTGACATTTGCCAGCAGATTAAACCTTCGACTGCTGCGCGTTGGCCACAGACACAGTTGTACATATCTAATAAACCACTATGTTGCGTATATTTAGATCACTGCGGTCCTTTTTCTTCTGATACTGCGTATAAGTACATCTTAGTAGCAGTTGATTCATGCACACGCTTTGTGTGGGTATGGCCCCATCGCAGCGCTGATTCACGGACTGTCATAAGAGATTTGCGTGTCTTTGTAGGGATTTTTGCCTGTGGTACCTTCCATTCGGATCAGGGTCTGGCTTTCGCCTCTAAGGCGTATAAGGATGCCATGACTTCGATTGGGGTCCAAGTCAAGTTTTCGTCTCCCTACAGACCTGAGGGTAACTGTGTAGTGGAACGGATGAACCGTGACTTAAAGCAATCATTGAAAGCTCAAGTTATAGGCACTGGCAGAAACTGGCTGGCCCACCTCAATGGCGTGCAGCGTGCTCTTAATAATCTCCCTAGAAGGTCTCTGGGTGGGCGGACCCCATACGAAATGCTCTTTGGTATCAAGATGATTGTCCCGGACCTTGGCGGTCTAGACGGAGTGGCCCGAGCCACAACCTTTGACGTAGAAGAACATTTCAATGTTTTACAGGATCTACAAAAGACCAGAGGCAGTCTTGCAAAGGAACATTTGCCCTCCACATCGGATGATGCGTTGCAGATCCCGGTAGTAGGCTGGCTACCCCAAGTTGGAGAACTGGTTCGAGAGAAGATCGATAACAAGAACGAATTTGGTCCTTCCTATCGAGCTCCGGTTCCTGTGCTTGGAGTGAAGGGCACAAGAACAGTCATTTTACCACCACTTCCAGGTCGTAAGGAAAACAGGTTTATCTCTATTGACAATGTCAAGATACACAGAGTGGCTGATTCTTCTTAGTATGACTCCGGCGGTCTCCTGTCCTTCGATTGTGAGAAATTCTGTTTTGGCCACTGCTTCTAATCCTATGCCTGAGGTGGCCCTCGAGATGCCTGCTGTTTCCAGTCCTTTATTAAGTACTTTACCTGTTGATACCGTAGATGAACTTGATTACACTTACCCAACTGACTTATCGATGCCTGATTTGCAAACACGTTTGGCCACAGAATCCAGATTCTCTTTTGACACTGTTTCACAAAATTCACAAAAGCCCTCTTGTTTTGCAAATATGCCACTTTATTTAAAAAACATTTTTTGATCCCCCCTTGGACATATATTTGGCTGGTACTTTTTTCAATTTACCTTTTCATGTCAATTGGTTTTGTGTTTTATTTTTTTCGACTTGTCGATGGACACTATGTCGAGGAGAGAACATGCATTTGGCATCTTAATGGAACTTTGGCCCCCCTTTCCTCGTCACATTCAGCTCACAGACTGAAGAGAGACTTGAATTTTGTTAACATCACTGCTTGGCCTGTTCTTGATGGAATTGTGTGGGATGCGGTTAAATTTCAAATCCATGGCCCTACTGAAGTTGTTAATGTCCCTAATGTGCTCAGGGTAAACATGGGAGATGTGGTGAAACAAAACATACGCTCTGATGATTGGGATGTTCAGGCCGTAGAAGCATTGTTTTCTGATTTAAAATATTATGCTGTCTTTGATGCTGAGGATTTATACTTAGTTCCTGCTAATTATGGTGAATTATTTTGCTTCCAACATTTTGGCAACCATTATCTGCATAAAACAAGTTCCAGAAGGGGTACTGTAAATTACACACAGTGGGAACATTGCCCAGCTCCTTTACAAGGCAGTTTGAGTACTTTTTTAAAAACGTACACTTATTTTACCGACTTTAATCAGTCCAATCCTGAGTCTTTTTATTTTAAAATGACACAGAAGTCCATGTCCAAGGTTAGACTTACCGATACTAAATTGTTGTATTCAAAGTCCTTTCTAGACAAGTTGGCTGTAGAGAGTTACGAGTTATGGAAGGAAACCATTGACCTTAAATCTGTTTGGGGTTCTAAAAGTTGGCAGGTACAAGGCACTGAGGCTTTGCACCGAGCATGTCTCATCCCGAATCATATGTTGTTTTTGAATTCTAGCATTTTGCAAACAACATGCTTTGGATTGGCTACTTCTAAAAAATTAAATACACCTACCGTCCCTGATTTAGAGGAATATTCTGATTGGAATAATATTACACAGTTTTCCATAAGGGAATTGCAAGCTCTATTGCAAAATGCGTCCTTTAACATTTCCAGTTTGGATCCAAAAGGTTGGCTGATGTGGAACAGAAGTTTTGGTTCATGCCAACGTTGTTTTCTGGGTTTAACTGATGGGTTCACACGAGTCAGGCCTGATCCCCGTTTTGATACTGAACATTCTGTCACCACTTATTCAGTAGGCAAATTATGTTAGAATTGTCTAAAACATTCTATCTTGGCTGCGGTTAAGCTGCATCTATCCAAGCTCGCTGATGATGCAGATTTAAACGATTTGATAAAAGGCCCGGCTAGTGGTAGATCTAAAAGATGGATATATGCGATTTACAATGAAATCTGGAGGACATCACAAGTTGAGGCTGCTACACGCCTTAGAGCTATTGATCAAGCTAATTTAGAAAAAGTACTTGCAGTTGTAGATAACAGTATTAACATGCTTTCTTCCCGCATTTACACGTTAAATAACATTGTGTCTTCTGTTGTTGATATTGTGCAAGATGAAGTGTCCGTGTTATACCATGGTCAGAATCAATTGCGTTCCATTATGCAATTTGCGTGGACCCTGCAGACGCTTAAGTCTGGTAAGGTGCCTTGGACTTACATGAACGTGTCCTCTCTCTTTGCCCCTTTTAATTTGACTGACAAGCAGTGCATGCTTTCAATGCGGGATGCATCTTTTTCCATGTTACACATTGAAAAATTAGAGTCTTTACCGTTCTCTGTGGCAGAAGCCACTGCTGCAACGTGGCTTATCCACGGGTTGATTATATTACCATTTGCTTTGTACAAATTTACAAATTGTATGCGATATATCGCGATAGGCAGATATGAACCACTAGGTAGTTCGTTTCTTCATGAGGCGTGGTCCCTTCCATTCACTTATCGATGCCTGAAAGACTAGAAGGAAGTTTATCTTAAAGGAGAGGAGTGCACAGAAACACTGGATCACTCATTACTATGTAGACACATTCAATTGCACGGTTCGTGTAACCAGGACCGACCAAATTTAGCCTGTGTTTTGAAAGGTACTCTAGTTCCCGCAATCGTTCCTACTTTCACATTACTGGCAAACGGCAGTTATTTACTTCTGAATAACGAAGACTGTTGTGGGTTAATTAGAGGTATCGCTTATGTGGTAACAGTATCAGAACGTGTTGTGTGTTGCAAAAACGTTCTGTATCCTCCTACACATGGGAATTCAGATGTTTCCATCTGGCTGCGAATCCCAACCTTGACGGCAGAGTTCAATGGTATGAGTAGAATAAGAGCCCTTTTGTCTCAAAAAGAGGTGGACCTGAGTTCGGCTCATGAAACATTTGTCCTTCACAACGCTACCCGCCCCCTTTTCAGTGCTGGTTTACTTTATTTTGGAGCGCGGAGCCCGATTTAGGGTACTGCACTCCGTTTATTTATTTATTTTAACTTTTTTTGCGAGTGCTTGCTTTTTTACCTATATCTTTATTGAGCCTTTTTTAATAGCATTCACAGTATTTATTTATTTATTTATAAACAGTTTTCTATAGCGGGAACTAGACCCTAGGGTATCAGAGCGCTTAACATCACATGGCACATTATGTTATGTTATGTTATTTATTTTCTTCTATAGCGCACGGCTACTCCCTAGAGCATCCCGGCGCTTTGACGAAGAGAACTAAGTGCAGAGTGACAACACAGCAGCTAAAAACTAAGGAGAACCAGAGCTACTATTAAGCAAAGAGCCAAGTTTTCAGTTCTTTCCTGAAAGCGAGAAGGCTGTTAGCCTTTCTTAGAGACAGAGGTAGCTCGTTCCAGCCCCGCGGAGCCAGATAACGGAAAGACCGGCCTCCTATTCTGGAGCGCTTGATGGCAGGCACAACCACTTTGGCCAAAGAAGCTGACCGCAAAGCCCTGCTAGGCAGGTAGAAGGATAGGTGTTTCCCAATGTACTTGGGGCCTACACCATGAAGGGCTTTAAAGGCCAAGGTCAGGCTTTTAAATAAGATTCTGTTAATAACAAGCAGTAGATTGAAAACATTAGTTAGCAATACTTCCATACCTGGTCTATAGTTAGATAAAATACTGAAAACGAGATAAGACCGCTCCTGGATTACAAGACATGGATAAAACTGTTCTGAGATAGTAGCTGATTGTTTTCTCCCATCCCCTGGTTTGTCTCTTGCCTTCCGCCAGGTTCTCTACCGAGGGTCATTTTCTATATATTTCCCAGTTTGTTAACTAGTAAGCCTTCACTGAATAAATCTCAGATGGCGAATTGTCTACCTATAGGAGGAACTTGCTCATGAGACAGATCTTAGTTTCCTTCTTAAATGATGCAGTGTTCGAGATTTTTCTGATGTTCGCCGGAAGAGAGTTCCATATTCTGGGGGCTGCACCAGAGAACGCTCTCGCATAGGTTTTTTTCTTCTTGAAGATAGGAGGTCTCAGCAGCAGAAAAGTGGCACTCCGGGCAGGTCTGTTTCATCCTGAAATTTCTATTTTCTGGGCAAGATATCTCGGTGTGTTGTGATGAATCGCTTTATGGGTGATACATGCCATTTTTAGCTGTATTCTAGCTTCGTAGGGTAGCCAGTTTAAAGCTTTCAGGTGAGGGGAGATGTGGTCAAATTTCCTCGATCCTGTAATAAGTCTTGCCGCTGCATTGAGGCAGGCTTTTAGGGGGACTGTGGAAATTTTTGGCAGACTTGCTAGCGTTGTGCACCCGTTTTCAATTCTTGAGATAACCAGTGATTGCACAGTTAGTGTTAGGTCATTCTCCGATAAAAATGACTTCATTTTTCTTAAATAGTTCAGATGAAAGCGTGCGTTTTTGCCATTACTTTAATGTGGGTTTTCATATCAAGGTGTTCATCCAATGTGATTCCGAGAGATTTCGCTGAATCAACTAGAGCAGGGGTGCAGTTTAACGCTGTGATCAATTTGGACCATTCCTTCACTTCTGCTTGATTCTTTTGTGGTGTGATGAGTAAGAATTCTGTTTTATTAGCGTTTAGCTTGAGATGATTGTTAGTTAGCCATTTTAGCGTCATTTTGAGGGCCTCATTCATTGTGGTTGTGTCTTCAAGTGATGCAATCTTGATGTAAAGTTGCGTATCATCTGCGTACATATGGTACAGTATCTTGGAATTACGTAGGATTTCTGTAAGGGGTTCGATGTATAAGTTAAACAGTGAAGGAGATAGAGTAGATCCTTGGGGTACTCCCATTGTGCTTGGGCATGGAGGAGAAAGAGATTGGTTTACTATGAATCTCTGAGTTCTATTCTGTAATAATGATTTGAACCATTCCAGTACAGTGCCTGAAATTCCTATCCTGTCGTGAAGTCTGTTTAGAAGCTTTTCGTGATTAACTGTATCAAACGCTAAGGACAAGTCTAGTAGGATGAGTAGACAAGATTGGTTGCGATCTAATGCTTGAAGTGCATCATCGACTATGTGAAGGATTGCTGTTTCCGTGCTGTGGCCTGATCTGAACCCCGATTGGCAGTCATATAATAGAGAGAAGTTGTCAATGTGTTGGCTTAACTGAATCTGTACACATCTCTCTATTAATTTGGCAAGAAGAGGGATGTTGGTCACTGGGCGATAGTTATTTGGATCTGCCGGGTCTGCTGTCGGTTTTTTGATGATCGGGCCACTTGTCCTGTCTTCAGGCATTCTGGGAGGAGCCCCTGGGAAAGTGAGGCGTTTATAATTTCAGTCCATATTGGAATCAAAATATGGCTGATTTCTTTCAGGCATTTTGATGGTAGTGGGTCATTATAGTGATTGTTGGGTTTAGTGGCAGCGAGCGTTTTAGAAATCTCATTCTGGTCTAATAATTTGCAAGTGTCCCATTGTGCCTTGTTTTTTGTCGCATTATTCGCATAGTTCGGTGCAGTTTGTGATGATGGTGTGTTGTAGTCCGGGTTATCTGCAGCAATCCTGAGTTCTTTTTCCAATTCGTTGGCTTTGCTATTGAAAAAGGTTGAGAATTCTTCGCAACTTAGTTGTGTTTTAGTGACTTCTTGGGCAGATTTTGCCAGCTTATTTGATTGTAGTTTTATAATTTCAAACAGTTTCCGTGGTCTGTTTTTGGCGTTATCCAGTTCAGTTCTGATAAATTCCTTTTTCGAGTTGATGATCTTTTTTATTATATTCCTTTCTGATTTTTCTGAGGGATTTCAGCTCCGGGGATGATGGGTGTTGTCTCCATTTTCTTTCTGCACGTCTCAGTTTTCGCCTATCTTCATTCAATATTCCATTAAACCATGGGTTTTTAATCTTTTCCGTAGCTCTTTTTAATTTGAGTGGTATGGTGGAGTTGACTATTTTCGATATTATGGTTGGGTAATGGTTCGTTAGATCATTCACATTCTGTGTGTTGCCAGGTAGGTTTAGGTCTCTTTTGCAGCTTTCCCTTAGAAGATCCATATTCGAGTCTCTGGTTTCTCGTATCCATCGTTTCATTTTGCTGAATTGAATGGTTTTTATCTTCTCCCGTGACGGTATCAGGAAGGTTATGGCGTGGTGATCTGACCAGTCGCAAGGTTCTATTGATAAATGTCATTATTCTGTGAAATAATCCAGAATATTGTTGCTCCTTTCGCGTGTGTAGGTTGAATACATGCTTGGGATAATTTTAGCTCGGTTAGAAAGTCTTTAAAGGCGTTGACTTGTTTGTCGTTGTTGCTGTTCCAGTGTAGATTAAAATCACCTAAAAATATATTATTAATGTATTTGTTGGTGTTGGCAGTAAGGATCTCCATTAGTTGATCAATGAAGTTCATGTTATTTGCAGGTGGGTGATATAAGGCATGTAAGTTGCAAATCTGTTTGTTGGTTAATCTTATATGGATCCGTAGGTATTCGCATGATTCGAGAGGGTCTGATTGAAATTGGCCAATTTCTAAGTTTGATCTGTGGATACAGGCAATACCCCTCCTGTCTTTTTTTGTCTGTCAAGTCTCACTATGTTATAGTGCGGGGGCACCAGTAGTTCCAAGACTGGGGATGAGGATTCGGATAGCCATGTTTCGGTAAGGATTGTTACGTCTATTTCCTGATTGATAATGATATCGGCAATGTCAGAAGCATTTTTCGCTGCCGATCGGCAATTGAGCAATAGGCATTTTAATGTTTTTTCTGTTCTGTCTGTGATCCTGTTTGATGGATCGGTGGTTAGTTGGATTTGTTGTAAGTTGTTGAGATTGGGTTTCCTATCATTCCTCGAGGATGTTCTGTTTGCGTCTATTAGTACTCTTTAGATTTCCTGTGCCCTATTGGGGTCCGTTGGCTCGTACTTCCTGAGTAATGCTAGTATATCTACTTCCGTTAAGGGATTATGACTCCTATCTGGTCTGTTTTGCCTGTTAGACAATGGCATCGCTGTTTTCTTATTTTGTCTTTGGTTGTATTTAATAGCTGTTTGATGTGTTCTACTTCAGTGTGCCTGTTTTCTGCAATATCACGTAGTTTTTCTATCCCTTTCATGGAGTTTAATAATTCCTGTGACAGGTTCCTAATTTGTGTTTGGATCTCAAGAATTTTTCTCATGAACTTAGGTGACGTGATGTGATTATTCATCCGTATATTTCGATCTTCACTTTTTCTGTTCCTGAGTTTCCATTCTGGCCCATGTACCTTTGTCTTCTTATTTCTTTCCTTAGATCGGGTTTCTCCTTTGACCTTAACTGCGGTGTTGGACGTTCTGTCTACATTTGGAGATCCACGGCTGTTGTTGTTGTTATTTGTATTTCGCATTCTCTCTGCTTCATTCCTGACCAATGTCTTTCCTGTTCTGCTTATGGCTTCTGGTGGGGTAATCAGTTCCTGGGGGTCTCTAGATGGAGTGCTAATTTGTTCATGTTCCTGTCGGTATCTGGTTGGGGTACTAATTGTGGAGATAGTGTCGGATAATACTGTGTTGTCTTCTGACGGACTCTGTAGTTGTAAAAGCCTAGTGACTCTTAATTGGGTAGATTGATCAGGGTCCTGGTGGACTCTAGTTGTTGTGCTTATTATATTGGTATTGTCGGGTGGTATAAGGTAGTCTTCAATGCTTCTTTGGTGTATTAGTGGATTCGTGTTCTCTACATTTCTTTTTAGGGATGTGAAGATGTTGTCGAATTTTTCCAGGTCATTGTTAGAGGCTTGGATCATCACTATCCCATTCTTGAAGATAGTTATGCAGAGGTCCGCTCTCAGATTGGGAGAAGCTCTTGTCATAAATTTTGTACCATGAGGTATGTTAGTTGTGGATTTTATATAGAGCAACGTTGTGAAGGCATTGCACTATTTCGCCCTTCTTCTGGTGAAGAATATCATATCTTTTATGATGACTCCTTTAGCCATACACACAGAAATGTCAGAGATCAATGTGTCAGGATTTTTCCTCAAAATGTTATGCTTAAATTTTTTGGCTGCATTCTTAGAAAGATAGGTTGGGTATTTTATGGTGTAGGCGTTCCTACTTGTTAGTTCCAGGTAGTTTTCCTCCATTTTTGTGATATGCTAAAAGAGTACTAAAATTCGTTTCCCTCTTCCTGTTAGTATGAGTACTCTCTTACTAAAAAATACCAAGATTATAATTATAGCTCAACCTGGCAGTATAAATGTTCTCTATTGCATGTGCTACTTAAAATTTCTGTTTTCTATATTCGTTTCTCTTCCCGGTATATTCTTTTAGTGGGGGAATAAATTATTAAGCTTTTATATTAATTGTGTTATTTGTGTGGACTTTTCAAGGTGTCCGCCGTGTTTGTTATCTCTTTTTGGGCTGAGGCCTATCTCTCTTTCTATAGTTATAGTCCTCTTTCACTTTCCATGGATTGATTCAGCCCTTGGGATAAGCTCCCTTCTCCTTGTTACTGATTAGTAGTCCTCTTTCACTTTCTCTAGTTTCTTTCTGCTGATGTCGATGGCTTTCTCTCTTTCTAGAGCTTATACTTGTCCACTTTCACTATCCATGGTTTCTTTCGGCCATTTTAGGGTATATTATCGAATATTGTTGTGGTTGTTTGGTCGTACTAGTCAGATAGAACTACCTTTGTTTATGCAGTTCGACTTACTGACTGTTGCGGCCGCCATTTTAAGGTCAGGCGCGCCGCTTCGTGGTTTCCATATCGTTTTCTGTGCTGCTCTAATTCCTCATAGATTTTCCCTATAGTTTTGCACCTTAAAAACCTGCTGTGGATCTTGCCTCTGATTATTTCAGGCAAGCGCCTCCTGGTTGCCGCTCACGTCCCTCACCTCGACACACTGTCTGTTGCGGCCGCCATCTTAAGGACATGCGCGCCGCTCCAAGGTTTCCATTTCGTTTTTCCGTGCTGCTGTAATTTCTCGGTGAATTTCCAGTAATTTTGCCTTTAAAACATGTTGTGGATCTTGCCTGATTAATCCCGACAAGCGCGCTCCGGTTCCTAAGATGATGCTCTCTCCAGCCACTTTCTCGATCGCGATGCTGGTCTGCCTCCACACTGCTCCTCCGCACGACGGACCTCTGACTCTGTGATCTCGTCCTGACACGTTTTGATCGCCGCTGGACTCTCGGCTCTGCATCTGTGGCCCCTCGCCGAGTTCCGGTAAGCCGCTTCCCTATTATAGCAATGCCTGATCGTTTTGGTCACCGCTGGGCTCTCAGTGCCGCATCGGTGGCTCCTCGCTGCTTTCCAGTAGTCAGCTGTTATTTCGCAGTCCTAACATCGGTCTCGGCTCAAGTTCATTCACGAGTTGCTCCGCATATGGATCATTAGATGCTAGGCGGTTGCTGGGCGGATTTTATCAGGGTTTAAACAGGGATTTCACCTCTTTGGTTATCCCCAAACCCGGGAGCTCTCGCTATCGTCATATACTTTAGCAAAAGATATGTGTAGTCATTTGCGAACCAGAAAACAATGATATAACACTCATTATTCCATCCGGCTCCACGGTGTAGCTTCCATGTAACAATCAGGGCATGTTCCATAGGCAATATCAAATTAGTGTACATTAGAACAACAAGGCTGATGGTCAATCAGCATAGTTATTGTCAGACTGGGGAATGTTGTGAGCATCTTACTTCCTCCAGTTCCCTGTGGGGTCCTGGGTTATGTACCAGGAGGCCCTAAGCTTGCAAAAGGGGTTGGATTAGCAGATCATCTTTCTGTTAACCAAACATTTTGCAGGATCTCAAAAAAAATTCTGACCGAAGGCCTGTGCGTTCTACCTTTGCTATGGGCTCCTTAGAAAGTTATTTCAGGTGGAATTATTTTACGTGGCGCCTAGGCCCGGCATTTTGGACAGCCTTTGAAGGAGGCTCAGTGCATTATTTGATTACGGAGGTAGTTTTTGGTAGTCAGTCACAAACAGTGGCATCCAGTGGAGAGAAAAACAGTTCTGTTCCAAGTTCTGCATCCCTAGTCATCATCAAAAGGCGCTCTAGATTGGATTGGATTGTTTTTAACAGGCCATATTCCCGACCCTATTCCCCCCCTTAACCAAAGTGTTGTAAAAAAGGTAACCAAAATCTGTGCTTATTTCTTTTCTGATCCATTGAGTCTAATTTAGCAAAATATCTCATACCTTTCACCCATTTCAAAAGTGTTGGGAATGTGGGCGAGACCCATAATTTACAGATTTCTCTGCGGGCAAGCAAAACTAATATTCTTATTCTGCAAATCATATCTTCCAGTAATAATTAGTTCAGGGCTTACCTCAATATTCAGACCAACTGCATAGCCAATGCATCCTGAGACCAGGGGGGTGAGCCTGGGGCAGCCCAAATGGGAGCCCTATATCCATAGTAAGAAATTTTTAGAGCTCTCCTGATTTTATACCAGAGCTCTGCCGCTTCCCGCAAGATTTTCAGTCTTACTTTTTTGAAAAACTTAGGATCAGAAAATTTACACAAAAAACCGTCCTCATTATAATTGCTTTTCTTAAGCATAGCCAAAAACATATTTCCGATAGCTGTGGCCATCGGGACACCCAGTAATATTCTAAAGTTCTTTAACTGAAAAGCCCATGCATATAACATAAAGTCTGGAGCCGCCAATCCACCTTTTGCCCATTTTCTTCTGAGCTTTTTTAAGGTCTTGGCCTATCTCGCCTGCAGTTTTCCCTCCCTCAAGAGGGATATACAGATAAGGTAGCGGCTGCCAGGGGGCTGTGGCCTCGGGAAACCCAGGTTGGTATGAATTGAGAGGCTTGGCACCTGTTGGTAAGCTGCACAAGCCCTACTCTGTAAGGTTGGTATATGAGATAAAAAGCCCATAGTAGGTATCGTGTCGTTTTTTTGAATATGGGTGGCTCAAAGGCTAATAAAAGAAAGAAAAAAAAGAAAAAAGAAAAAAAGGCGCTCTAGATTGTTTGTTTCTCTGGTGACATCAGCTGGGGGTTTCAGATGTATTGTGGCTTCATCCACTGATGGCCTTTTAATGTTTAGCAAATCTATCTAGTGGGTGAGTTTTAAAGGAAGCACTAATGAATGTGTCCCTTCTAACACGATCGGCATGCTTGGGCATACTGATGACAATCATAAGTTTGTCTTATATAGTGCTTTATACCACGTTTTCTAGCAGTTTCAAAGCACTGTAAATATCGGGTGTGGTGAGGTCAGGTAAACCGAGTACCAATTGATGGTACTCAGTCTATAAGCTCAAGGGGGACTGATGCTTGTGGCCTTTGTCAGGTTGCAAACTGGGACCCGCAGGTATAACCAGATGACAGCAGTGAGCATTTAAATCACTTAGCCGCCTTGCAGATTTTTATGATGAGAACGAGTAATCACTCATCAACAGCACCATATATACCAGTGTATACTTAGAAGTGACGTATTAATCACGCAGAATAGTGCTTTGGGTGCTACTCATTGTAGGCACTAAAGGAGATTGTCAGCGAGTGAACCTGTGAGAAGTCTCTACTACTCCCTCTCTACTACTCTCTACTCTCTACTCTCTACTCTCTACTCACTCTCTACTACTCACTTTCTTCTACTCACTCTCTTTTACTCTCTACTACTCACACTACTACTCTCTACTACTCAATCTCTACTACTTACTCACTCTACTACTCACTCTCTACTACTCTCTCTACTCACTCTACTACTCACACTACTACTCACTACTACTCACTCTCTACTACTTACTCACTCTCTACTACTTACTCTACTACTCTCTAGTACTCACTTCCTACTACTCTACTACTCACTCTCTACTACTCTCTACTACTCACTCTCTACTACTCTCTACTACTCACTCTCTACTACTCTCTACTATTCACTCTCTACTACTCACACTACTACTCTCTACTACTCACTCTCTACTACTTACTCACTCTCTACTACTTACTCTCTAGTACTCCCTACTACTCACTCTCTACTACTCATACTACTACTCTCTACTACTCACTCTCTACTACTTACTCACTCTCTTCTACTCACTCTACTACTCACTACTACTCACTCTCTATTACTCTCTACTACTCACTCTCTACTACTCACACTATACTACGCTCTACTACTCACTCTCTAATACTCACGCTCTAATACTTTACTACTCACTCTCTACTACTCACTCTGTACTATTCTCAACTACTCACTCTACTATTCTCTACTACTCACTCGCTACTACTCACTCTCTACTACTCACACTCTACTACTCACTCTCTACTACTCACACTCTACTACTCACACTTTACTACTCTCTACTACTCACTCTCTACTACTCAAACTCTACTAGTCTCTACTACTTAATCTCTACTACTCACTCTTTACTACTCACTACTACACTGTACTCTCTACTCACTCTCTACTACTTATTCACTCTCTACTACTCACTCTACTATCTACTACTCACTTTCTAAAACTCTCTACTACTCTCTACTACTCACTCTATACTACTCACTCTCTAATACTCACCAATACATGAGAATAATGCATTTATTTTGTTGTAGGTGCCTGCATGAAAATTAATTAAACAAAATAAGGAGTGCTTATTGTTAAGTCTTGATAAAGATGGATCGAAACGCGTCAAACGCCATGTCTTGACTCACAGTCCGTCTATGGGACATTGGTGTGAAAAAGATAATTAAAGAATGCTGGTCTCCATGCCCAGAATATGATATGAAAACGGATGTGGAATCTGCTAAGACTAAGTTTTCAGCCTAGCCTCCATTTCTCTCACTCTTTTCATTTCTTTATGCATTTTTTGTGACTAATATTTTAAACGTATTGTGTTTTTTTTATGAATTGTTGTAATATCAAAAGTGTTGATTGACGGGCTTTCCCGGGTTTTTATCGTGAACTTTGTAACAATAAATATATGTGATATGTTTTTCCAAAATAGTATACTCTGTGTGTTTCCCTATTATGTATGGTTCAAGCTCTTAAAAGGTGTGGATGGAGATGGTATATGGTTAGAGAATACTAAGGTGGACGTACTTGAAGACTGTTTATAAATCTACCCAAATGGATCCTTCCACTTTTACTTGGTTAGTGCCCTATTCCCTTTGGTGATAAGGGGCCCCTCTTTTTTCAAACATATATATACATACATACATATATAAACATATATATACATCAGCATATCTATATAAATATGAATGCATGCATACATATACTTATATGCATACATATGCAGGTTATGTACATGAAAGTTTGAAAAACACTAATAAAAAAGCTAAAAAGCCACCTAATTACAAAAAGAATTGCATTAACTTAAATGAGGGCTAGACCTACTGCATTTTCAATGCTTTTTCTTTTTGTGACAAATGCCCACCCTCCTCCGTTCTGAGAGTTGGCCCGCCTGACCAGTCTCATGACCCAGATATTTGCAGCATTCCCTGCATGAGACAAGGGAAAGAAGTTTACGTTCCCACTGGAAAATCACCCTGAAGATGGTGTGTGATTGGTTTGAATGACCTTTGTTTGGCTAGTGAGAGCAAGGAAATGTCTTGAAATAAAGAGTTGCATTTGCTCGACCCTGACATGCATTAGATACTATTCCTTATTTATCTTCATATAAGTGCACCCTGGTTAGCACATCAGGGATCAGATCTCGCTTTTGAGATGGCAGGCCCATCCTCTGTGTTCCATCCAGTCTTATTTTGTCACTCCCTGCACGCTCCATGATGAATCGGTTACATATCATCTCAGATCTTTGTGGTACACATCTGAAGGACTGCCCCGGATGTGGATGTCATTCAGTCTCGAGCAATTCTCCAGGTCTACACATATCCTGTTACTGCTTGAGGTCCAGCATGCGCCTCTGAAACTGCTCACAGCAGCCATCATGGCTCATTCAGTGCCATTCCCAATGTTTCACCCCGCCTTCTAGATTGTTAACTTCTTTCAATTTGTGTTGCAAGCTCAACATAACGATTTGTATTTCACCCGAATCGTCTCAGAATGCCAAAAGGAGGAAGTTTTTATTCAGAGTGTGATCTGAGTACTCCTGGGCATCTGCAGGCCTACAAGTGCCAGCCATGTTTTAGATTATTGTTGCTGTTTGTTTCATACTCTGCACTTTGATGGAGAATGGTCCTTGGGCTCTTTCATTCCCCTGCCTCCTGTCATTCTATCAGACTTATCTCAGTTGCCCCTGTGTTTAGGGATTTTCTGGGACTTCCCACCGGATTGCCTCTATTTAGGGGGCTTGGACTTTGGGGCGTCAGCTGTGCAGGGGCTTCCACAGCAGGTTGCTCCAGGACCTCCAAGTGATGCACTTTTCAGATATTTGCTTCTGTGGGCCAGGGATGTTCAGCATAGGTCACAATCCTCATGTATCCCCCCTAGACAACGTGGATCTAGTGTGGCATTCACATTGAGGGCACGGGACAATTCTTAGCCTCTATCTTGTAATATAGAAATTCTTACTCCCTAGGACAGAGAGGACACGCAACCCTCCACCCCCAAGAGGTCATCAAGCAATAGAACACCATTTGCAAGGGGGGAGGGAGGTACATCGTCAGATACCATCCACCCGCCAACTTGCAGTTACCATCAGGATATCTAACTGAGTCCTCCACCCCTATTTTGTCTTGTGGGAGATCTCCTGTGCCTGTGGTTGAGGAGAATTGCAGGCCACAGTTTCACCGCTATGGGTGGAGGAAGGTGGGTTCTCCTCAGACAGGTTACTACCTCTCCTTAGGGGTCTCCTGCTTCAGTGCTTCATAGTTTCTAACCAGAGACTGGCGATGACACCCTGCGGCTAGCTGTCTCTGAGCTTGTTTACTCACATCAGCTTGACCCCTGTGGTCTGTGATGAGGCCACAATGATCTGAGCTGTCAGTTCTATGGTACCTCTGCACCATCAGACATGCCCCTATCTCTGCTACTTGCTGTCACTTATGGTGCTGAGTTGCTTGTTGTAAGGGTAGTTTCTTGGAAGGGGTTAGCTCAACCTGCATGGTCTGACTGCAGACTTTGCATCTTAGGCCTCATCATGATGCCCAGTGTTCACCTTAGTCATCGGGCTGCAAGACTTGTCTCAGAATCTCCAACTTAACTCACCCACCTCAGACTATTGTCCAGTTCGATGCCATGTACATGTGTTATTGTGCTGTCACTTTAGAGCAGCGCAACCTGTATTTTCCTTTCTTGTGTGACAGGTAATCACACATGTGAATATGTAAAAGATATCAAGACAAATAATTTGAGTAACTTTTTTCTTCTGCAGCCAGTGGCTTAGTAGTTTCAAACTACTTAATTTAAATGGGCTTTTATACAAAATTATTATCTAAATCACATTTGTTGACTGGTCTACAAAAGTATCCTTTGCTCTAAAATAATTTTCTGTCCATCTCTGATGACCTAACTAATGGGAAAAATCTATCTGCAATCTTCAGTCTCTTTTCTTGTATCCTTTTAAACGGAGGAGAGATGGCAAGGCACAGAAAACAATGCACTTTTGCAGGTATCACAATATGTATACGGCATTAGCAGTCATAGTAGAAAAAATGATATGTAAAGACACAAGCAGACATATATGTCAGTATTGCCATTTATATAGCAAACAGAGTGTTGTAAATTACGTCTTAAGGGGAGGGGTGATTGGGAGACGATCTACAAGATCAGGTATATCAAGTGGGAATTAAACAAACAAATTCCACACAGCATATTTTACATTCTTTTTAGGCACATTGCGATTAAGTTGTTCACCCAGAATCACACAATGTTAAACTAAGCGCCAAGACCGGGATTTGAACCTGGGTCCCCTGGTTTAAAACTTTGCAGCTCTAGCCACATCTCTCTAAAGCATCAATATATTCAAACTATTGCATATTTATATAGCATTAGATGCCATAGTACACATTATTAATACTTTAATAATAACGCTACATAGTTAAGTGCTGGCTGATGCACCCTACAGAATCTTAGAAGATGTTTCTGGATAGGATGAATACCTGCAGATACGTTCTACACAAGACAAAGGCATCCAAACCCCTTTTAACTTACAAGCTGAAAAACAACCCGGGCCCCCATGAAAATCTGAGTGCTTTGCTGCCTTGTAAGGGTTATGAAGCACCATCTATAATGAAAGTTGGTCTCTACTGTCTCCAAGTCAAAAGGAGGCTGCCCTAACTGCAGTATTATTGAGACGTGTGGCAGATTTGGAATATGAATCTCTGAGGCATAACTTTAGGAAGAAAAACATTAAGGTTTGGAAGAGTTTGACTGTTGACAGTTGCCAAACACCTTAGTCTGAGACATTTTGGAAGAGGACTACCTGGGCACTATAATTTTAAGAGCCCCAGAGGAGGTCTGGCAAATGAAAGATGGATGTATGCCCAAGTCAACCTCTTGGGAAAAAAATGTCATTCCAAGTTAAGAGCAGAATAAATCAGGCTAGAAAGGGACTATTTGCTTTCGTGGTAACTTGGTGCAAATTAAGATAGTGTCAAACTACACTCGATAACACTAAGCAGATTATTGGAGATGCATGAAGATACTGAGGATTCACCTCAGCTCAGCATGTACCGAACACTATACTAAGTACACATGGCTTTTCTCTTGCAATGCATTTTCAGCTCAGCATGGCCTTAGACATTATTAGATCCTCAGTGGAATTAAAGTCATACTATCCCATGAAACAAAATTGAAATTAACACCCATCAAAAAATATCATAATAGTTCTTTTTAGATTCAGTAAGTTCAAATAAAGTGCTGAACAAAGCAGGTCCAGAATCCACTTGTGATCAAGATGTATTCTTTATTAATTAATCCGAATACTTAAAATCCAAGTAGTACAAAAATGATTCTTTTTAGCCAACGCGTTTCGTCTCAGTCGAGACTTCTTCAGGGCTCAAGAGACAAAGTTTGATGGTTTGAGTATATCACACTCACAGCAGAATACAGTTCACTGGAATACATCAGTTACATATCAGTAATAATATGAACGGGCGTGGTGGCAAGCAACAATTCAAGACGCCTATGCTAGTAGAAAGTTATATATGGACTTACTGAATCTAAAAATAACTATTATGATATTTTTTGATGGGTGCTAATTCCAATTTTGTTTCATTGTTATTTTGGGCTTTTACCCAATTGGAAGTAAAGAGGGGTGTACTTCCTGGTCTTGTGAGCACCATCAACATACTACAAAGCCACTTGTAATAACAGGTGCAGTTTTTTGCCTCAACCCTCCTGTGTTCTTGTTGGTCATACTATCCCATGCTGACCAGCTAACAGAAGTAAGTATTCCAAAAGCAGAAATGGTGCATCAAGATATGTGAAAAAGAGCAGTAAACAGACATACTCACTGGTGAAATTTGCATAAATGTGATTACCCATTAATCATAAAAGGTGGAGGGGAAACTAATAATCATCTGTCTCACATGGTGAGAGTAGGCATTGTTCATAACAAGAGGTTGATCTACTCTAAAAGGTCCCACCTGGAGAAAGACACACAATGTGTGTTGTTAAAGAATATGAGCTCAAACCAGGTTACATTTTGTTTTTAAAATTGGATTTTAAAAGTTTCAACTCCTCTATTAAAAGACACAATATTTGGAAAAGCGACAGAGATAGACAGAATTGTGTATGTCTCCAAGAGACCCACTCATAGCGAAAGATATGCACACCTGTTTGCTCAAATTTTTACTATTGGAATATTTCTCACTGAATAAATGTGCTTTGTTTGTGGCAATCCACAAGGATAGACACTTACAAATGACTGAGGCAGAAGACTAGAAGGGATATTTTATCCTACTTAAGAGCCTGTTGGCAACAAAGGATCCTTCTTTACACAAGATCATACAGCGAGAGACTTCAACATGATCACGGAGACAGACACCACATTCCCTGAATTGTGGCAAAAGGGCCATATTGCTGCTTCTGACCGTTCATCAGTCACTTGGGAGCTAATTACGGTATGAGCCCTTGAAGGAATGATAAGAACCATCAAGGATAAAGTATAAAAGCGTAAGTTGCAGATCAAGGAGTTTTTGATAACAAATGGGGAGAGAATGATCCTGCAGTTGCGTTGTAGATGCCTTCAAAGCAGTTATGAGGCAAACACGCTTGTGAAACATTGAACTCTCCAACTTTGCCCTCATGCAGTTGGAAGGGAAATTCACAAAGGCTATTTGTCATCAAAAGGAAACAGGATCACAACGTCTCTAAGAAAAGCAACAAAATGTGTATAGTCATAGAAACACAATCCTGGCCAAATTCAACAACAGAATGATACTGAATTTAATAAAATGAGTTAATGAAAGAGACAGACAAAATCCTTGTGTGTACAGACTGAGAAGAGCAAAACATGCCTAATGGTCACCATATTTGTTTTGGGTGAGGCGGGGATTTTCTCAGACAATATGGAATTGCAGTCTGTTAAATTATAATCCAGGGTTTAATCAAAGGATGGTGTTATGTTTACCTAAATTGTCTCACTACCTATACTCCCAGTAATACATAGACAGAAGTTGTAGGACTTTGAGTGGATAGGGGGCCTATAAAGGATCTGAAAACAAATAAATAAACAACAGCAAACTTCGTCACAGGACTTTTTTATAGGGCCGTTGGAGGCAGTCGGGCTCAATATACAGCCACTGCTTACAAAATGATTTCAACCATCAGGCATAATCACATACTTGATAGATGAAGAAGATGTTATTCTCTTATCCAAGGAGAGCAAGAAATTAATTGACGTCAAACTGACAAATTATACTACTTAAAATTGCTCACTGTACTCCTAGATTCTGGCCTTTAGGCTGGAAATGCAGAGGCAGTTTCTGATTCATACGGGCCATTTTAGTTTACCTAGACAAAATTGACATTGTTAATAACACTTTTACATCATAGGTCAGTCAGATGAATCCAGCACTGCTAAATACACTCTTTCCCAAACTGAAGAGTTTTAATTTGGGCAGCACATGTGACCGGGTTGCACAACACCCCTCTCATCCCAACCATATTTTTTTGTCAGTAGAACCATAGGCCATGAGAAGATAGAGTGATAGTGCCATCTGAGGAATCACATCTGGAACATGCACACAGCAGGTTGGCAGACATTATGATGGTGTCATTGATGCCTAAGGACTCAAGGTGGAAGATAAGGGAAGATTAGTGTGTTGCAGTGTCAGGTTTCAAGATCAACTTCAAAAAGTTCAATAAGTGGAATAGCAATGTTCTCATTCTGGGTGTGTTCATATTGGTATGTCCCTCCACAAACCCCTCTTTACATGCCTGTTAACCCCTCCTTACAATTTCTTAAAGCCTTCTCATTTAGTAGAAAATATTTCCCCTTGGTCCCTTCGAAATTTCCTGCAAAAACGTATGCACCGGTGGTGGAGACTGCTACCCTGAAAAGGTAGGAAATGAGGAGGTCTCTAGTCTTAGATTTGTGAATGGTGTTTTGTAGTTTGTAAGTACTACTACTGTAGTACTTCTTTACATATTACAAATGCAGTTTGTGAATAGGCCCCATTGTTTTTAACAAATTAAAAATTGCTGGCAAAGTACCTTTTTTGGAGAAAGACTATACACGTTTTGCGGTAGCATTACAGGACAGCTAGAGAAAAAAATTACACCCCTGAGCTAAGGAAGAGATATAAATGGTTACATAATGCAAGACAAATTACATACAGGAGATGTATATTGAGGTGTTTAGGTACAGGCTAGGCAGTGTGAAATGGTAACAGGCATAACAATAGTCTCCGGAATGTTCCCTTGGGTGTCTGCAAAGAAGTGACAGAATTTTTATTAGCAATGATGGTCTTACAGTATAAGTGTATTCCTCAGTGTGTTTTTCTTTAATAGGTATCACCAAAAACACATTTCGAGAGTATGTTTTTGTTGACCGTCTCCATCTTACCAAATTATATGGAGTGTGAATGAAACCAAAAAAGTAGTGATGGTACAACACCCGCCTGGCCAAACTTTTGGCTAGTTCCGCACTCGGAGGGGTGTTTGCATGGTGGTTATTAGACCATGGACATTACTGTGTCCTACCCTCCAATGATGCCAGACAGGTGTTGTATCATCACTACTTTTTTGGTGGCATTCACCTTCTATATGGTCTCAGGATACTTGAAACCTTGGACGTCTAAGATATACCAAGCTAAGGACATTTTAGAACATTTGCCATGAAGAATTTCAATCAACTGATGAACGAAACATGTTGGCTCGATGATGCTCTGTTTACATTATTCAAATAAAGTTTGAATAACTTAATGGATCTTTCTCTGGACTTGATATTTGGATAATAGCGAATTTGTATACTGTCTGTAGTGCACCACTCCATTGATTCTATTTTGTGGTTATGCATTTGCCTTTGTACCCTACGACGGCATGTACAGGAGTGTGCGTGCACTGTACTCTGCAAACAACAATAAGGAAACGGAAGAGCGAGGTGCTGCATCTACATTCAGTCGTTAGCTTGTTTGGTTCTAAATATATGGAGTGATGGCCAAACTGGGGTCTAAACATTTTTCTGTACTGGGGATTCGCACTACTTCTCAGGGTAAGTTACCATTAAGTGTAGTGTACTAACCTTCTTTGGAACTCCAGAGGGAGCATTTGAGTACCTTCAGTTGATGGTTAAACTAATATCAATGATGCTAATCTTCCAAATCTAAATACAAGCTTTATTCCGTAAAAGGTAAGCGGTTATTGCATTCCCAAATGACATTTTGGTCTATGCAAACTTGATTGTCGAGTGTAATATAATTTTGAAAGTTCTGCTGAGCATGTTCGTGATGTGCAATTATATTATGGAGAAGTCTAAAGCTCATGGATATGTAGTATTCTGTCATTTAATTACCATTAGAATTAATTCTACAGCTAATGGATATGTAGTCTTCTGTAATTTACTTACCATTAGATCGAATTCAACAGCTCATGGATATGAAGTCTTCTGTAATTTTACTTACCATTAGAACACATTTTACAGCTCATTAATCTGTAGTCTTGTGTAATTTACTTACCATTAGAACAAATCTACAGCATCTTGGATATGTAGTCCTCTGTAATTTACTTACCATTAGAACACATTTTACAACTAATGTATATGTAGTTTTGTTTAATTTTCTTACCTTTAGAATGAATTCTACAGTTCCTGGAGATGTTTTTCTAATTGTTTCTGATTGGTTTTCTCGGTACCCCTACAAATGTGTGTTATTTTGTAATATACATAAATTGAATTCAATAGCTTTATGTTTGTATGCCTGTTTTTCATTGATTTTGTTTCTCCAATTCAAATGATTTGTGTAGTTGCATTAATATTGTTAAAAGCTTGCATTTTATTTTCATGTTTCGATTCAATGTGTCATATATCATACACACCCAAAGATCTGGACTAAGAGTACTCTGTTTTATGAATGACTCCTTTATGGGGCCATGGATTTCATTTGACTCTGTTGACCAAGCTTGCTAGGTGTTATTGGGTTGCTCTTCCTTTGCGACAGCAGCTCATGGTGGGAAAAACAGTTTGAAAAATATAGTAGTCAGAATAGAATGGACATGGTAAATAATATGTTTGCATTTATTAGCAGTGTAAACTACAAAACAGTTTCAGAATGGGCTAAATAGGTTTGTGGAGACCGAGAATAGGAAGGGACAGACATACACATATACACATATACACATACACGTTCAACAGACCAGACTATGACATGGGCATCAAAAAATGTGTAGCAGAAACCATATTCATAAGACAGCATTCGAAAAACCTTTAAGAAAGGAAAGATACATGAATTCAGGGCTCAGGAAAAGGAGGCAACACAGGAACTGGAAAAAAACACAGAATAGGAGATGTGGCTAAATCAATGTCAGGTGAACATTACAAGTTTTTTATGACTAAAACAGTGACAAAAATATGGGGGACTTCGCATCCACCATTGTTTTTTGGGAAATCCTGTTGATGAAGTCATTTCCATCACTGCCAGCGAGTCTTCCATCATTTATTAGCGATACATCACTTGCCATTGATTACTACTGGGTTATACAAGTGGGGAGAAAATCATACTATGCTGCATCTCTCAGAAACCATGCTCCCCGTGAAGTAGGCATATTGTACTCTCATAACATGTTTATTTGTAAAGTCATGTTCAATACTTTGGGTATCATGTCACTGGATAACAGATGTTTATTGCTTCTTAAATCAATAGTAATAATTGTATCAATCTTGTAAGGATGAAAGGTTGAGAGACCCTCCAGGCTTAGAACCTGTGGTTAACCGATCATAAACAGAGCCCTGGAGTTGAGGCTTTAGGTTGAGGTATCTTACAGTGTTGCCTTGCCTCTTCGAGCTGCCTACACAGATATCTGACAAGGCTCTCTCCATTGTGGGAAAAGAGACATACTTGATTCTTGCACTCCATGTTTGATGCTCTGTGGTTCAGAGCGTATGACTTCCATACCATTCTCCTCAGTCTCAGGCACCCACATCCCCTGATAGCAATTTGCTGCAACCAAGGGTGGACAAATACCCTTTTTAACGCATGGTAAGTGTTGTAATGATGAAACGATCCCTTGAATTTAATTATATTCCTTTATTAGGCATAACCCGGTTGCAAAGGAATTGCGTGCGCAGCCGCTGCTCAGCTCTATCCACGATCAGTGCTCACAACTTCTCTAGTTCTAAATGGAACAACCAATCAAATTTGATTCATAATGTTGTAAATGAATCTAGGACCCTAGTGTAATTTTCCCGATTCATGCCCTTATATCGGTATAGATTATCCGATCCTTATATAGGCATAGAAATCATTACCATATTTAGACTGAGCCTATGCAGCCGAAATACGGCATGGCTACTTCCACTAAGTTCCAAGAATCAGCAACGATTTTTTGGAAAACCCGCCTTCAGCAGCTAGGGACCTCCCCTTGCCTGAATACTAATTTATCTAGGAAATTATGGAGTTTTTGAAGAACTGAGTCTTTGATGACGTTATTAAGTCCAATCTTACGTCAAACTTGGCACCTTCAAAGTATAAATATGCCTAGGTTTGCCCAGACAAACACACGGTGGTTTGGAGTAGATCGACTAACTACTTGCCCGACGCACTGCAGCAGCAAGTGCCGAAGGAAGCCGATCCTCCAGCTGACGCACTGAGAGACGCTGTCTTTTCTCCTGCCGAGAAATCCAGCTCCAGTGTTTCCAGACTACCCTTGCGGGTTGCTGGGAAATCGAGTCCTGAGCGAGAGATACAAGACCTCCTTCACTATAAACAAAGGTACAGAGCTGATTAGACCCATAGAGAATTTTTGGAATAGATTCTTGGCAAAGAATACTAAACTTAAGCTACTCCTCACTTACTCCTTCCCTTGTACTCGACTTAGGTTAGGTACACCGGGGTAGTGATATTTTAGAAGCACCAGTTGAGTACTTTTAGGCATTATTTTATTACTGTATGTATTTTATATGTTTTAGGTAATATATGGCTTAGAAACCATATCATGCTTTTACAGTACTACTTTATAATATTTTTTGTATTATATGCCCTTTACTTTATAACCAGTATTACGATTGCAGCAGTACATTTCTCATGCTTGAGAAAGAAGACTGTTCAATAAATACTTTTTATTGAAACCGCCCGTCTCTCTATTATCTCAGCACCTCTGGTGAAACGAAGCATGCACAATTGACTTAGTAAAATAACTATCTATTGTTTATGCAACTCTAGAGATTGATTTCTCATTCTTGGGAAACAAAGTTGTCATGTTTATGCGGTTGTCAGAAACGAATCCCTTCTTGGGAATTCGAGAACGTTTCTAGTGACCTCTGAGCCAGCTGGCACTCACAATTAAGTCTAATATATGCTATAGAGACCTAGTCGACCTCAGTACTACGTCTAAACTATAGTATATGTTATTCCAATGCGAAGAGCCTATTGGGAATATAGGAACTACACTACACGGCGCCCAACGTTTGGTAAGGCGATAATTTATTGCAAGATACTTGAGTAACTCAGTCGTGCTTTTCACACAGACCCCTTTTTCCCGTAAAATACTCCAATAGATGTCTGGAGTGGGCAAAAGTATAATATCCCCCAAAACTGAGTAGGACGAAAATCTTATGTATTCGTTTTTGGTTTGTTCAACGTTGAAGGATACAGTGTTCCAAAATATTGCGCACCTAATCTTTGTTTCCTTGAAACCTATTCTGCAAACTCTTCAGTCAGTAAAATAATGAATAGTGAGGAAGAATTAGCTGCAGCTGCAGCTGCAGCTCAATTAGTTTTAGATGACAGAAATCTCCTACAGAATGACCTGGAGGTTATAATCCTCCCCGTAAATATAAGAAAAACTATAACTTACAAACTCATAAATAATGGACTATCATTGAGAGGTGGTAAACTAATCTTTGTTATAGAGGCACATGAATATCGGCAGACAGAAGTATTCTATTCATGAATTCACTTTCCTCCAGCAGATGGAGGGTCACACATGTTCCACTAATACAAAGTAGAGGAACCTACAACGGAATACGTTCCTTACGAGGACGTTGAAATTCCATTAACTTACCAAGAGTATCAGCTCTGGTTTAAAAGCGCCTACAACATCATAATCACATTACCAGGCTTGGCCCTCTAGGTAGACCAGGAGTTACATGGCCGGTACTAGCCAGCTATATACCACTTCCTGGCATTGAAAACATGACAGGTCGAGAACTGTTAGCTCAGCTGAAACAGGTAATTAAAATACATAGACAATTGGTTCAATATGTCATGCGGTCCTTAACAGTCCAACCTACTGTAAGGATTCCACAGCACACCCCTCATCAATCAATCAATCAATCAATCAGAGCATTTGTATAGCGCGCTACTCACCCGGAGGGTCTCAAGGCGCTGGGGGGGGGTCCGCTACTGCTCGAACAGCCAGGTCTTGAGCTGCTTCCTGAAGGCGAGGTGGTCCTGGGTCAGGCGGAGGTGAGTCGGAAGGGAGTTCCAAGTCTTGGCAGCCAGGTAGGAGAAGGACCTTCCTCCTGTGGTGGCTTTTCGGATGCGGGGGATGGCGGCAAGGGCGTGGCTGGTCGATTGGAGCTGGCGTTTGGGAACGTAGAAGTTGAGGCGGCTGTTGAGGTATCCTGGTCCTTGGTTGTGTAGGGCTTTGTGTGCGTGGGTGAGGAGCCGGAAGGTGATTCTCTTGTTGACCGGGAGCCAGTGCAGGTCTCTCAGGTGTCCGGAGATGTGGCTGCGGCGGGGGATGTCCAGAATGAGTCGTGCTGAGGTGTTCTGGATCCGCTGGAGTCTCTTCTGGAGTTTGGCGGTGGTCCCGGCGTAGAGGGAGTTGCCGTAGTCCAGACGGCAGGTGACGAGGGCCTGGGTGACCGTCTTCCTGGTCTCGGTGGGGATCCATCGGAAGATCTTACGTAGCATGCGCAGGATGTTGAAGCACGACGAGGAGACGGCATTGACTTGTCTGGTCATGGAGAGGGAGGAGTCCAGGATGAAGCCCAGGTTGCGTGCGTGGTCTGTTGGTTTGGGTGCGCTGCCCAGGGCGGGGGGCCACCAGGAGTCGTCCCAGGCGGAGGGTGAGGATCCCAGGATGAGGACTTCCGTCTTGTCAGGAGAACACAAACAAAATTACACCACAGACTATACAATCAGTCATAGGTAAATTGCCCGCCAAAAGGGAACAAATTCCGTTTTGGTTAGCACAAAAAATTACTCAGATAGAGGCAGTATTTCCTGATAGTGCACCTCATGAAAAACACAGAATCCTGACAATCTGTTTGCCAATGGGGATAGCACCACATGTGGAGGACTGTGACACTTGGAGTACAGTCTTTGCTTCAATCTACACAAAAACACATGACGCCTATGGCGGTAATACCAGACGTTCTGAGACAGATTCAAAATGAATACGGTCCAGAACCGTCCTTGAATCTAGGTATGAAATTACTGAAAGATTTCAAACAGTTCTCAGCTATATTATTAGCTATCATTAAAGGTGAAACAGCATCCGTGGCAATCCGCCAAAAATTAAAAGAAACAGATATAACAGACCAACCATATGAGCTTGCAAGAATTATTGAAAAATCATATGAAGAACTAGGGAGAGATAGTTTGGGTGGGAAAACATTAAAACCCCAACTTACAGAAAATTCTGAAAAAGTTTTTATTAAAAATAATCTGACCACTTCTAAGAAGAAGTGGGAAAACTCTAAACAAACATTTCCTAAAGAGAAACGTTCTCAGTCCAGAGGAAGATCTCCCCAATGGGGAGGTAGGTCTCCCCAATGGGAGCCCTCTGAAAAAAGGTATAACCTTAGGAATAGGGATACTTTAAGAAAACCTGATAGATATCAAAATACTGATACACATTCCTCTCGTACCTTTCAGACTTCCTCACAGAAATCCGAAAGAAGAGGACGATCAGAACAGAAAGAGGAACGCCTGAAGTCCAAAGAAGAACAGCACGTTCCAAAAAATAAGAAAAGTCAATTCACCAAAAAGAAGGTAGCAAGTGTAATCAGACATGCTGAGGATCTTGAGGACACAACTCAAGAACGGGGAGTGGGCTAAGACAATGCTAGACAGCGCAGCAGAAGTCAACAGAGCTCGCAAGATCCTGATGGATCATCTGGAGGCAGTGGACTTGAATAAATGCATTCAAGTTGAAACTGCCGACACCAGGGTTAGTGTGCCCCACAAGTTATATGAAGTAACACTCCGGATGGAGGGGGACCTACAGAGAAAAATAAAAGCACTCTTTTGGGAGTAGCTTTCTAAGGGTTATGACATTCTTCTAGCTGAACAAGACTGGCTACCTGAATTTGTCAGGGAGTGCCCACATGGCGAAGAGATAATTATGCCAGCCTTCTCAAATCATATTCCTATTCATAAAAAATACACCTATGCCAGAAAATGGGCTGTGGCCCAGGCTCCAGCATTATATAAACATCATGTGGGATGGAATGAGGACTCTCCTCACCATAAAAACCAGTTACAAAATCAGCCTACTGCACAGAGGCAGTATCCAGTTAAGCAAGAAGCTAAAAAACAAGTCAGGGAGATTTTAAATAACTTGAATACCAAGGGGTGATTGAAACATGCACCTCGTCAACGAACAATCCTTTGTTTCCAGTCTCCAAACCAGACAATTCATATCGTTTAGTTTTGGATTACAGACATCTAAACTCCTGTTGCAAAACATTTGCAGTACAAAATGCACACAGTGCAGCACTAATGAATAACATTGTGCAGAAAAAATATAAAACCACGTTAGATATTTTGAAAGGGTTTTTCTGTCAAAATATTGCACCTGTAAGCAGGCATTTGACCGCTTTCTCAATTATGGGGACACAGGACAATTTTGCCATCTCCCCTAGGGATTCAAGAATAGCCCAGGGTTATTTTCAGCCAGAGTAACAGAGGTCCTACAAACATACGATGATGAGGCATTATCTTATGTCGATGACATCTATCTTACAGATGACGACTTGGACAGGCAGTTGAAAAGAGTGAACACCATAATACTTGGGTTCACTTCTGAAGGGTATAAATTCAATTTTAAGAAATCACGAATTGCCCACCTCAACGTCCTATTTCTAGGCTACGAGTTATCAAGTGAAGGCAAAAGCCTGGCAGCTAACTTTCTAGAGAAATGTGCGCTGCTCCAACCTCCAAAAACGCTAAAAAACTTACAGTCAATTCTAGGTTTCCTGAATTTTGGGAGAACTTATGTACTAAATTACGGAGAAAGGGTTAAACCTCGCTACAAACTAATCAAACCTGATTTCAAACCAACTAATTGGACTGAAACACACACAGAAATTTTGTGTTCAGTGCAAACAGACATGTTAGCAAAAACACAGTTAGAGACACGCGACAATGTGCGCAACCTTGTGATCCGAATCATCCCAGGGACATGCGGATTCACGTACCTAACATTTAATGAAGGTGAAAAGGTACCGATAGCTTACAAATCACACTTGTACACACAAGCTGAAGTGAACTTCACTTCTACAGAGAAGATTCTGACAGCGGTTCAAACTGCAGTAGCAAAGGAGAGAGCCCTAGCACAGGGTAAACGCATTATGATCATTACACCTGTACCTGCTTTAGAAGCAGTGACAAAAGCAAGCATTCCGAATGCTAAAGCTTTACATCCGAGATGGATACAATGGGTTAACTCTCTTGATGCAATAGATGTTGAAAACGTCTTTGACCCCTATTTGAAGACACAAGAACTCCTACAATATGAACATGAATGTCCTCTGCCCACCGAAATTCTGCCTCTAGATCATTACGGATGTATAATCTATACAGACGGATCAGCACAGCCCGTTATTGGGGGTAAACAAGCCTATAGTGCTGCGTGCGCGATTGTAAAAGGTCGCTGGCGCGAAGGTAAATTTAGACCTATGGTCATTAAAACTCAATCACTCGGAGACTGTACAGCTCAGCGAGCTGAACTACAGGCTTTCAAGATGGCGCTTGAAAATACTGATCGCGAATTCCCCACACTAATAGTGTGCGATTCATATTACTGCGAACAATCTTACAATGAGTATCTGCAGAACTGGGTTCAGAACGGTTTGAAAGACGCAAAAGGTCGCACATTCAAGCATAAAATGCTTTGGGGACAAGTAGTTCTTTTACAGAAAGAACTACAAAAGACTCACGGGATTCATACACTGAGTCATCAGCGTGATGGCGTTCACGTTGCAGGGAATTCAATGGCTGATGAAGCCGCGAAGGCAGCTGTGCAAATGGCTTCCGTAGCGGCAATCACTCGATCAAAAACAAAATTAGACAGCGAAATAATGCAAGCTGTCACTGCTTCAGTCAAAGACAGTGGTAAGACACTCCCGAAAGGCTCCCCAGTAAAGTACTCATATATAACTGGTGCGAATAATGTTCCTTTTGCTCAAATCCCTGGAGTGGTGGAAAGGGCAATTCCAAACATGGAACATAGGTTAGGACTAATCTTAGCAGCACATAAAGGGCTGGCCTCTGCACAGGAAGGAGTTTCCACCACAGTATAATTATTAAAACAGAGATATTGGTGGCCACGCATGAGGAAACAAACTAGAAACTATGTTCTAGAGTGTGAAATCTGCCAAAAAATGAAAGTTTCTACAGTGAAACGTCCTGCACAAATGCCCCTTCTGATTTCAGATAAACCGCTAGTGTGTGTTTACCTAGACCACTGTGGTCCCCTAACAAGGGATGGCAACTATAAATATATCTTGGTTGCAGTGGATTCCTGCACAAGATTTATTTGGATGTGGCCCCAGAGCTCGGCTGACGCCTGAACTGTTATAAAGGATTTGCGAGTCTTTATCAGCACATACGCAATCGGCATGCTACGTTCTGACCAGAGTCCTGCGTTTAGCTCTTGAGCTTACAAAGAGGCCATGGCTAACTTGGGCGTTGCATTGCAGTATTCTAGTCCCTTCCATCCTGAGGGTAATGCGGTAGTGGAAATAAAAAATCGTGACTTAAAGCAATCCGTAACAGTTAAGGTATTAGGTTCGGGTGACGGGCGGGTCAAACATCTAATAAGTGTCCAACGTAGTCTTAATAATCTGCCAAGAAATTCTCCCGGTGGAATCACTCCATATGAATTACTATTTGGTACTAGAATGATAATCGAAGACCTCGATTGTCAAACATCTGTGGTGTTCACATAAATTTTGGGACCCCCTCTATAGTTAATTTGAATGACCGGGGATAGGAGAGAACAATACACAAATAATACTAATGAAATTCCCCCGTGGTCAAGTTATAATTTCTTATATGGCAAAAACTCACAACATTAAACCAAAATCCTTCAAATCAATACAGATACAACAATAATCCCTTCTTTCATTTTACATATTTTATTTCTTTTTTCGTTAGTTTATCAAAAAGGTTTTTTTCATTTTTTTTTAATCTTTACTTATGTACATATCTTTTCACAAACATTGATATTGATCCCATTCATTAAAAATTACAGTGTAAATACAATGTGTTGAGAACATAAAGTGCTTAACGATAAAATCTAGCACCCTGTTTGTCACACACCAACCAACATACACACTTACTCATTCATACCACTTAACCAATTTACAAACTCAAAAAACCATTTCTACGACTGAGGTAGCACTGATATTATTTGTGCGATATCCACGGCAGGTCTACGCGCGTTTCGGCGGAATCAAACCACCTTCCTCAGGTCCAGACCAAATAAAGTTTCTCTCTGATCTCTTTGTGTGTGTACAGGGTACCTGCAATTACAAACAACATATAATGTATCTATAACTAGACCTAATTTACAGAACATTTAAGTTTTGATCTCTTGTGTTACATCTAGTAGTTCTTTTATACATTAATCTTGGGACTTTTCATTAACTTAACACACTAATAACATCATATACATAGAAAATAGATTAGGTAAGGTGTACCTGTAATTGAACCTCTAATTTGAAGGATATTTAATACAATCCTTAGTCTTAGATCTGTTAGATTCTTGTGTGCATTACTTCTGAGACATCAAAATCAACCAGGAAAAAATTGCATCCAGGGGTGGTGGGCTCCAACGTATTTTATAAATTTATAGGGTCTTGAGTTAAGTTGAACACATACAAACTCTGCAACTACAAACTCTAGCTCTTATTAGACAAATATGCGACCATGTGGTCATATTTACTAGGGTAGCTCTCATAGGATTCCCATTTTGTTTGTATTCTCTACTCGGGATTCCTGGGAAATAATTTTATCCTACTTCAGTCTTACCTTAAATTTAAGAACACCTGGCTGTGTCCAGTTTCTTTTGCATACGGCTAATGCCTTTTCCTTATTGATAGGTCTAAAACGTTTTGCCTAAAGAGAAATGTACAGTGTAAAGGCCTATATTTAACATCCTGAGCACATTTATTATAATGATGGTCGAGACAGGACAATTCTTATCCCAAATGTATTCAAAAGATATGATTGCGGGGACTATTCTCGATTTTAATATATGTCACCAATTGGTACGATGATGTTGTCGGGGCTTCCACTGTTGGTTCCTCTAAACAAAACAAACTCAGGATGTAACACTAGTACTACATGTTATTCTTATATATATATATATATATATACTATATACAAAGTCATCGATAAAGCCGTCAATAGCCAACTCGCAGCCTTCCTTGAATCCAACAACTCCCTGGATCCCTCACAGAACGGCTTTCGAGCCAAACACAGCACCGAAACCGCCCTCATTGCGGCGACCGACGACATCCGAGCACTCCTGGACAACGGTGAAACAGTGGCCCTCATTCTACTCGACCTCTCCGCCGCCTTCGACACTGTCTGTCACAACACCCTCATACAACGCCTCAACAACATCGGCATACAAGGAAAAGCCTTGGACTGGATCATCTCGTTCCTAGCCGGGAGAACCCAGAGAGTCCGACTCCCCCCTTTCTACTCAGAGCCCACCGAAGTCATCTGCGGCGTACCTCAAGGCTCCTCACTCAGTCCCACCCTCTTCAACGTCTACATGAGTCCCCTCGCCTCCATCGCACGTCAACACAACCTCAACATCATCTCCTACGCCGACGACACCCAGCTAATCCTTTCCCTCACCAAAGACCCCAACACCGCCAAAAACAACCTTCACGAAGGTATGAAAGAAGTAGCCGAATGGATGAAACAGAGCCGCTTAAAACTCAACTCAGACAAAACGGAGGTGCTCATCCTAGGATCCTCCCCCTCAGCTTGGGACGACTCCTGGTGGCCTTCCGCTTTGGGATCTGCGCCCACACCCACAGACCATGCACGTAACCTTGGCTTCATTCTAGACTCCTCCCTCTCAATGTCCAGACAAGTCAACGCCGTATCGTCCTCCTGCTTCAACGTCCTTCGCATTCTCAAAAAGATCTTCCGCTGGATCCCCCTCGAAACAAGAAAGACTGTCACCCATGCACTGGTCACGAGTCGACTGGACTATGGCAACACACTCTACGCCGGAATTACAACAAAATTGCAGAAAAAGCTCCAGCGCATCCAAAACGCATCAGCGAGACTCATATTAGACATCCCGCGCCAAGAGCACATCACCGGTCACTTAAAAAACCTCCACTGGCTTCCCGTCAACAAAAGAATTACTTTCCGCCTTCTTACCCACGCACACAAGGCCCTTTATAATCTAGGACCCGAATGCCTCAACACCAGACTGTCCTTCTACTATCCCACCCGCCAACTAAGATCATCCAACCAAGCCCTCGCCGCAGTCCCGCGCATCCGAAAAACCACCATGGGTGGCAGATCCTTCTCCTTCCTGGCTGCCAAGACCTGGAACTCACTCCCCACCCACCTCCGCCTTACTCAGAATCACATCTCCTTCAGAAAAGAACTGAAAACATGGCTATTCGATAAACAGTAAACCCCTCCCTCCAGCGCCTTGAGACCCTCTGGGTGAGTAGTGCGCTTTATAAATGCATGAACTTGAACTATTCTCTCACTCTTACATGTACATAAGTGGTTCTTACCCCAGTTATATCTCACATATGTCCCTTATGGGCAGTTCTTTCTTTTCACGTATGGGAGCAGGCGAGACACCTATTTTTCTGTAGTTCGTGTTTCTGCCACGGTAAGTTTCTTTAAATTCTCAACTCTTAACATAGGCAGAGTCTAAAAATGAAAAGATTGCATTCTCAGATATTATTTATCGTGTATTTGTGCATTATTAATTATAGTTATGCAAGATTCTGAGGTAGGGTCACAGATGTAATAGACCTCGTATACATTATTTTAAGGGTTCAATTATTTCTAGTGGTTACCTAATTAAGGGTGCCTCACGTATGCGAGTTTAAAAAATATGCTACTTCTTTATCCCTTATTACCCATTTCCCGTGACAGTTTGCATGCTATCTTAATTGCGGAGTCCACGAGTCTTGAACATGCATGTACTACGGGGGCCACACAGTCCTTCTCAATATAGCTTCCCTCTGAGTGCCGTTTCGTAATTAGCCTACGTCGTGGAAGACCCCCCATCACTAGTCATACCTTATCGCGTTTCTCAAGCCGACATATATGGTTCTCCCGCCTCGTCTCTCGTGCTTCGTCCCGATATGTAAAACAGGAATTGAGTTCAACTCTTTAAGTACGTTCTAAGGGGTCGCGTGGTTCCCGGCGTCTCTTACCCTGGAAGCTTTTGTGTCTAGTTCCGGTTCGTCAGTTAAACCGTGCGAGCGCCATCTTTGAACGGGGTAACATAGTGTGAACTAAGTATTATTAAGATATAACCCATTAATGAAGCGCGCTTTACGTATTACGATGTTTGGCTGATCATATCGTTTTAACGTAGTGTCATATACGTATGAAACTATTTATTTTTAGTGTTTCATCGCTCATCTTGATTTGGTTTATAAACACGAATTTTGTCTTGCTCAAAAATTATTATTATTCTCAGATTGCATAGGTAGTCTTTAATTGTACAAGTATTCATATTATTTACTACCACAAGCCCAATACACATGTAACAACTCTTAGAGCAGTTTTATTCGATGGGTAGAGATCTTAATTCCTACAATTATGGTGAGGCAATTAAGCAATATTACAGTTTATTAGTTATTTTATCTTCTTCATATCATATCTTTATGAGATTTCTCTCAGACTCGCTATTTGGTTTACGTCAAATAACAGAATATGATATAAACTGGGGGTGTTTACCTGCTTATGTATGTCTGGTTACAAACCATGCTATATTTTCATTTAATCCCCTACGGACACTGTCAAATTGAAAGATCCAGAAACTCTCACGTTTTTTCCGTGTATATTCCATTGATTGTCCTATTTTGTGTTGCACCTTTTCTAAGATGCACCAACTTAGCTCCATTTCATTATGATTTAGGTCTATACAATGTTGCACTAAGGGTGCTGGCAACTTCTTCATTTTTACTGCCGATTTATGTTCGCTGAATCTCATGCAAAATTCCCTCCCTGTTTCTCCAATGTAGGCAAGTCCGCATGGACATAGAATAATGTAGACGATGTTACGGCTCCTACAGTTAGTTAATGACTTCAGATTTATTTTGAAGTTGTTATACTCCATTGATTCGGTTGTAATTGCAGCCTCAGGGGCATGGCAAGATCCACATCTGTGATTTCCAAGCACTGGCTTTTGTCCTGTTATGGATGTTTGGATGTTACCTCTCTTCTGTTTACTTCTAGTATGGACTAAACAATCCCTGAGATTTCTGTTTCTTCTGTATGCCACAAGGGGCTTGGATGCAAAGGTCTCACTCTCCTCTGTTTGTAATACATTCCAATTTTTATTGATTATATTTTGAATTTTGTAATTTAGAGGTGAGTGGTTAATGACACAAGTGATTCTGTCTGTGGGTTTCCGTCTGGAGCCCATCAGTAAAGAGTCCCGGTCATAATACTTTGCCCTTTTAAAAGCCTGGCGAATCAATCGATGGGGATAGCCTCTTGTGAGAAATCTTATTTTTAGCTCTTCGCCATGGCGTTGATATTCCATTAGTGTTGTACAATTACGGCGTATCCTCAAGAATTACAAAATTCAAAATATAATCAATCAAAATTGGAATGTATTACAAACAGAGGAGATTGAGACCTTTGCATCCAAACCCCTTGTGGCATACAGAAGAAACAGAAATCTCAGGGATTGTTTAGGCCATACTAGAAATAAACAGAAGAGAGGTAACATCCAAACATCCATAACAGGACAAAAGCCAGTGCTTGGAAATCACAGATGTGGATCTTGCCATGCCTGTGAGGCTGCAATTACAACCGAATCAATGGAGTATAACAACTTCAAAATAAATCTGAAGTCATTAACTAACTGTAGGAGCAGTAACATCGTCTACATTATTCTATGTCCATGCGGCCTTGCCTACATTGGAGAAACAGGGAGGGAATTTCGCATAAGATTCAGCGAACATAAATCGGCAGTAAGAATGAAGAAGTTGCCAGTACCCTTAGTGCAACATTGTATAGACCTAAATCATAATGAAATGGAGCTAAGTTGGTGCATCTTAGAAAAGGTGCAACACAAAATAGCTCAATCAATGGAACATACACGGAAAAAACGTGAGAGTTTCTGGATCTTTCAATTTGACAGTGTCTGTAGGGGATTAAATGAAAATATAGCATGGTTTGTAACCAGACATACATAAGCAGGTAAACACCCCCAGTTTATATCATATTCTGTTATTTGACGTAAACCAAATAGCGAGTCTGAGAGAAATCTCATAAAGATATGATATGAAGAAGATAAAATAACTAATAAACTGTAATATTGCTTAATTGCCTCACCATAATTGTAGGAATTGAGATCTCTACCCATCGAATAAAACTGATCTAAGAGTTGTTACATGTGTATTGGGCTTGTGGTGGTAAATAATATGAATACTTGTACAATTAAAGACTACCTATGCAATCTGAGAATAATAATAATTTTTTAGCAAGACAAAATTCGTGTTTATAAACCAAATCGAGATGAGCGATGAAACCCTAAAAATAAATAGTTTCATACGTATATGACACTACGTTAAAACGATATGATCATCCAAACATCGTAATACGTAAAGCGCGCTTCATTAATGGGTTATATCTTAATAATACTTAGTTCACACTATGTTACCCCGTTCAAAGATGGCGCTCGCACGGTTTAACTGATGAACCGGAACTAGACACAAAAGCTTCCGGGGTAAGAGACGCCCGGAACCACGCGACCCCTTACATCGTACTTAAAGAGTTGAACTCAATTCCTGTTTTACATATCGGGACGAAGCACGAGAAACGAGGCGGGAGAACCATGTATGTCGGCTTGAGAAACGCGATAAGGTATGACTAGTGATGGGGGGTCTTCCACGACGTGGGCTAATTACGAAACGGCACTCAGAGGTAAGCTATATTGAGAAGGACTGTGTGTCCCCCGTAGTACATGCATGTTCAAGACTCGTGGACTCCGCAATTAAGAGAGCATGCAAACCGTCACGGGAAATGGGTAATAAGGGATAAAGAAGTCGCATATTTTTTAAACTTGCATACGTGAGGCACCCTTAATTAGGTAACCACTAGAAATAATTGAACCCTTAAAATAATGTATACGAGGTCTATTACATCTGTGACCCTACCTCAGAATCTTGCATAACTATAATTAATAATGCACAAATACACGATAAATAATATCTGAGAATGCAATCTTTTCATTTTTAGACTCTGCCTATGTTAAGAGTTGAGAATTTAAAGAAACTTACCGTGGCAGAAACACGAACTACAGAAAAATAGGTGCCTCGCCTGCTCCCATACGTGAAAAGAAAGAACTGCCCATAAGGGACATATGTGAGATATAACTGGGGTAAGAACCACTTATGTACATGTATGAGTGAGAGAATAACATGTAGTACTAGTGTTACATCCTGAGTTTGTTTTGTTTAGAGGAACCAACAGTGGAAGCCCCGACAACATCATTGTACCAATTGGTGACATATATTAAAATCGAGAATAGTCCCCGCAATCATATCTTTTGAATACATTTGGGGTAAGAATTGTCCTGTCTCGACCATCATTATAATAAATGTGCTCAGGATGTTAAAAATAGGCCTTTACACTGTACATTTCTCTTTAGGCAAAACTTTTTAGACCTATCAATAAGGAAAAGGCATTAGCCGTATGCAAAAGAAACAGGACACAGCCAGGTGTTCTTGAATTTAAGGTAAGACTGAAGTAGGATAAAATTATTTCCCAGGAATCCCGAGTAGAGAATACAAACACAATGGGAATCCTATGAGAGCTACCCTAGTAAATATGACCACATGGTCTCATATTTGTCTAATAAGAACTAGAGTTTGTAGTTGCAGAGTTTGTATGTGTTCAACTTAACTCAAGACCCTATAAATTTATAAAATACGTTGGAGCCCACCACCCCTGGATGCAATTTTTTCCTGGTTGATTTTGATGTCTCAGAAGTAATGCACACAAGAATCTAACAGATCTAAGACTAAGGATTGTATTAAATATCCTTCAAATTAGAGGTTCAATTACAGGTACACCTTACCTAATCTATTTTCCATGTATATGATGTTATTAGTGTGTTAAGTTAATGAAAAGTCTCAAGATTAATGTATAAAAGAACTGCTAGATGTAACACAAGAGATCAAAACTTAAATGTTCTGTAAATTAGGTCTAGTTATAGATACATTATATGTTGTTTGTAATTGCAGGTACCCTGTACACACACAAAGAGATCAGAGTGAAACTTTTTCTAGTTTGGTCCTGAGGAAGGTGGTTTGATTCCGCCGAAGCGCGCGTAGACCTGGTGTGGATATCGCACAAATAATATCAGTGCTACCTCATTTGTAGAAATGGTTTTTTGAGTTTGTAAATTGGTTAAGTGGTATGAATGAGTAAGTGTGTATGTTGGTTGGTGTGTGACAAACAGGGTGCTAGGTTTTATCGTTAAGCACTTTATGTTCTCAACACATTGTATTTACACTGTAATTTTTAATGAATGGGATCAATATCAATGTTTGTGAAAAGATATGTACATAAGTAAAGATTAAAAAAAATGAAAAAAACCTTTTTGATAAACTAACGAAAAAAGAAATAAAATATGTAAAATGAAAGAAGGGATTATTGTTGTATCTGTATTGATTTGAAGGATTTTGGTTTAATGTTGTGAGTTTTTGCCATATAAGAAATTATAACTTGACCACGGGGGAATTTCATTAGTATTATTTAAACATCTGTGGTGGAACAAAAACCCTTTGATGTCAAAGATCGTTTGGCTGTTTAACAGGTCTTAAACGAAACAAGAAGAAGTCTGAGTAACACGATACAGAAGCCAAGAACTACTGAAGAAAAACCACCTGTCCAAGCAAGACCTGTCTGGATTCCAAAGATTGGGGATCTAGTCAGGGAAAAGATTGCGGTAAAGACAAGTTTCCGTACTTCTCAGGGTTCAATGTTACAAATCCAGAAACGTTTTACTTTAAAAATATGAATAAAACAGGAATGAAAACAATGCTGAACAATACTAAACAAATGTATTCTGCAAACTTTTATGCTCAGCTGTCTACATTAGGTTTTGACTTTTGGAAAGACAACATTGAGACAAAAACTGTCTGGGGCACAAAAGACTGGCATGTGCAAGGTTTAGAAGCCCTATTTAGAGCCTGCTTTCTACCAGAACAAATAATGTTTTTAAATGACACTGTTCAACAAACTTCTTGTCTTGGCCTGACTAAGATAAAAGACTCAAATAAACCGTCTATACCTAAACCCACATCTGACAGTTATGATACTACAGAAGAGGAGATAGACGTACCCTATATTTTAAAACGAAACAGAACTAATCCTGATTGGAATAAATGGTTAATCTGGCTCACAGACACGAATAACTGTCAAGATAAATTCCTTTTTTTTTTTTTTATGACATTTTTATACAGTTTAACCCCCTAAACCGAGGGCAAGAAGCACAACATAACATAAAAAAAGAAAAAGAAAATTTTACATTATACATACACAAATGAAAAATAGATTCTTAAATCTCAGAGGTATGCAAACAAAAGCCAAAAAAATTAATAGAAGGTCAAAGGGCAGTAAAATAAATACAACATAACTACTACAGCTTATCTCATTGATTAAAAATCCACGTTCATCAATACACCTCTATGTACAATTCAATTATCCTAGATCTCCTCTTTCCATCTAGAAATTGGTTCCCATATTTTCAATCCTAATTTCCTCCCTTTCTTCCCCCTTCTAGCGTAGATTGCTTTTTCCAAATTATATATATTCAAGATCCTTGCCAACCATTGTTGATATGTCGGTGGTGTTGGGTCAAGCCACGCTGAAGCAATACATAACCTTAATATTGCCATAGCAACAAAAATAAAATAATATTCTTCTCCCTGTACACCGTCTGAATTTACACCCAGCAAGATTAAAGTGGGAGTTAGTTTAACTGTTATTCTCAATGCCCTTTGCATGTAAGTCTCTATTGCATTCGAAATCGTACATAATAATGGGCATGTTGCAAATACATGTATAATATCTGCTTGCAGACTTCCACATCTTGCACAGTTAATACCGGTTGTGGCTCCCCATTGTGCAATTCTTGCCGGAGTATAATATAACCGATACAGTGTCTTATAGTGTTGCGCCTGCAGCGCTGCAGAGCACAAAATATTCTGACCCAACTCTAATGACATCTTAAAGCATTCTATTTCAGCATCTAGTTTACTTGCCCAGCTTTCCCCCCATTTCTCCAAATCATCTTGTTTTGATTCTATTTATTCATTATAGAACCTTTTAATGCTACAATCAACTCCTTCCTGTACCAATTCCAAAATATTATTTTTCTCAAATCCAGCAGGTCCCCCTCTTTTATTTAACAAGAAACTTCTTACTTGGAGGTACTTAAAAAAATTCCTTGTTTCTATCCCATATTTTGCTTGAATCTCTGAGAACTGCATGAGACCCACAGATCCCATCAAGTCACCAATTTTTAATATTCCTTTTTTTACCCAAGCCGTTAAATCTAAATCTGTAAAAATTTCACTAGGAAAATTTGGATTGTTCTTCATTCTGGTGTATCTATTATTTTTACCTAATCCATACTTTTTGCTGAAGGCTTTCCAGTTATTATATGCTGCCATGAGCGTCTTAAAGCGGGTTCTCTTATAATATGCTGAATCAAAATGCCTGAGGAATACATTATTAACATCTTCTCCCAGCAAGAGACCATATATTGCCAGGGTTCCTAATTCATCATCCACTTCCATTTCTGCCCCACCAATTAACCCCACCATATTTTGCAAGGCAGCGGCCCAATAATATAGTTTCAGATCTGGTAGTGCCCATCCACCCCGTTGTCTTGGGAGTGCCATAAAACGTAATGCTCTTCTGGTCTTTCCTTTAGACCATATAAACCTATTAATCATGACTTCTAGCTTTTTAAACCAGGAATTATCAAACATCAGTGGGATTGCCCTAAATATGTATAAAAACGTTGGCAGTACTAACATCTTAATAATGTTTGTTCTACCAACTAATGAAAGGTGGAGGTTATGCAATCTGTCTAAATCCCTTCGAACTTTTGCTATAATAGGGGATATATTCAGTTCCACCACCTTATCCAGTTCTGAGGTAATTGCAATACCAAGATAGACTCCTGTTTGTACAACCCTATGATCATGACATACTGCATTTTTATTCTTAATTATTTGCATTTTGTTAGTATTCAAAGAATAACCTGAGGTCCCCCTGAGACTTCCATGGTGTCCAACAAGGTGATTAGTTTCCGAGTATGGTGAGTCGTACCCCGCCCTGGTATAAACCCATGTTAATTAATGGAAACCAATGGTGTTATCACATTAGGGAACCTTACTGCGAGTGCTTTAGAATAAACCTTTGTGTCAGCATTCATAAGTGTGATGGGTCTATAAGAGGCAGGCTCCTTAGATGATTTCCCCTACTTCAAGATTACCACAATTTCTGCACCTGACCACGAACCAGGTACAGATACCCCAGATTGTGCTTGTTGCAAGGTTTTCACCATATCTTTTCCCAGTGCTTTCCAAAATACCTTAAACAATTCTAGAGGTATTTGATCAGGCCCTGCTGCCTTTCCTGAGGGTAAACTCATAAGGGCGGCTTCAATCTCCTGAGAATCCACAGGTAAATCTAGTCTCTGTCGGTCTTCCTCTTCTAACATCACCTTTTCAATACTCTCTAAGTAATGTGCAGTTTCCACGGGGTCTTTTCCTTGCTGCTCTTCGTATAATTTCATATAGAACTGTCTAAACACTTCCTTTATCATTTACCACAATCCCTGAACTATCTTTAATCGCCCTTATCTCTCCTAACGCGCTTTTTTGCCTTGCTCGTACTGCCAATATTCGTCCGACCTTTTCACTAGCTTCATAGCACTTCTCTCTGTTTGCCACATATATTTTTGCCGCCTTAGTTGCTATATCTTCCTCTGCCTCCATCCTTATCTTTGCTAATTTAGTAAGAGAGGATTCTGGTGACCTACCCGTCACTATACATTCATTTAGCTCCTCCTCAGCTAAGAGCAGCTTTGTTTTAACTGTTTGAATTCTAAGTCGCTCCTGGTTACGTTTATTCGCACTAAAGCTAATAGTCTCCCCCCGTTCCCCCGCCTTGAAGCTATCCCATACAATACCATCTGCTGCAGTACCTCTATTTATTGTCAAATACTCCTCAATCCATTGCGACATATGTTGAATATAAATCTCATCCTGCAGGAGTACCCTTTCAAATGTCCACCTTGTACCCTCCCTAGAACTTAACGTGGCAGTGTAATTTAAAATTAACGAGTTATGGTCAGACAATAAGCGAGGCATCCTCTCAATCTGAGTTTTAGTTAGACAGTTACTTGTTACGAGAAAATAATCTAATCTTACACTCACCTTATGCGGGGCGGAGTAATATGTATATCCCTTCTCTTGTGGTTTTAATTTATCCCATAAATCTATTAGTGCATTATTCCTAGCCATAGAGCAAATTGCTCGGTAGACTCTCCTCTTCCTACCTTTATACATTGTATGCAGTCCTGCCGTCAATCCTAATCCCCCTGCACCATTGATATTAAAGTCACCTCCAAGAATAATACGGGGTGCCCATGTAGCCAGCTCTACATCCAGATGCTCAAAAATTTCAGGGTCATCCCCTGTAGAACCATAAATCGAGCCTAAAGTGATCCACTCTTCCCCAATCATACACTCTACCAGTGCCCATCTCCCCCAAGCGTCCTCTAATTACTTCCTTGTGATAATATCCCTACGCCTTGATAGTATTGCCACCCCTCTATTTCTGGAGCCCTGTCTCGAAAAGGCTAAGATTACAAAACTCACTTGCTCCAAGAAATATATTTCAGATGCCATAATGTGCGTTTCTTGTAAAAGTAGAAAATTGATTCTAGCATTTTTTAATAGCAGCGATACCTTCTGCCTCTTCTGCCTATCATTCAGACCACAGATATTCCATGTCATTATTCGTACAGCCATTGATGAATATCAAACACATATCCAACCCTTTTTAACCATTCCAGCTCAAATATTTGTTTCAACAAGTATAGCCTCCATGTTTCGTTGTAGTTTATTTTCCTTTGATTTGTTTGCATTTTTATATACAATGGTTCCATGTTGTGCCCCTTGCCCCCAAATGGTTCCCATCCCCTCCCCTGAACCTCCTCCCCGACTGTCCCACCCTCCCTACTGGCAAATAGGTCCGTGAGACCTATATGTGGCGACTATAGACCCAAGGGTGACGCCCTCTCTCACTCACCTCCCTTACCCCTATACCTCCCAAAAGAAGAAAAAAAAAAAAAAGCACTCCACTCTCCCTTATTTTTCTGTTACCCCCCATCCCTCCCCCTTCTACCCCCCAGAGATTCTTTAATATAGCATTCTCGTAATCCTCTTTTCAAACCTCCATTATTTAGGTTTTCTGATTTCCGTGTAAGGTCAGAGCCATTGTACCACCCTGAGATCTGTTTTCCTTCAGCCACCCTAAATATTCTTGGGCCTTGATCTCCGAATAGAAAACCTTAAATTGACCATTTTTAACTACCTTTAGTCTGCTAGGGAACATCAAATATGCCTCACATCCTAGTTTTTGAAATGGGGTTATTAGCTCCCTCATCCTCCACCTCCTCTCAACCGTTGTATGGCAAAAATCGGGCCTAGCAAAAAATTGAACATCCTTATATCTACATTTAGCCTGGGGTCTTGCCTTTGCCATGATTTCTTCTCTTAATATGTAATTTCCAACATATATTAGTATTGCCCTGGGTTTAGCAGACGTATTACCCTTACTCTGTACAAACGGAAATCTATGTGCACGCTGTATTTCATTTTCCCAGTTCCAACCTGTGATATCCGGCAATGCACCACTGAGCAGTTCAATTACATATGCCCTCACATCTTGCCCCTCCTTTCCCTCCGCCACACCCAGTAATCGTATGTTATTTCTTCGCTGCCTGTTCTCAAAATCCTATAGTTTCCATAAAACATCTGACATAGTTTTTTCTTGGTCCTGTTTAGATTCTTGCCACTTATTAACCTCATCTTCCAGATTACCGGTTCTCTCCTCGACCTCGGTAACCCTTCCCACAAGGTCTGTGTATAATTTATTAACTTTCCTGAGAGAACCCTGTATCTTCTTACTCTCCTGTCTCGCTCTGCGACTCTCCACTCTAGCCTCCACTTGAATCTGTTTCAACATAGAGTACATTGTTTCAAATCCAAGCGAGTCTTGGCCTTGACCTTGACCTGTAGTCTGTCTCTGTGACCTATCTTGGGTTAACGCAGAGCCCGCTGACTCTTGATACAATTGCGATGTCGCAGAGTAGTCCCAATCCTGTCTTTTTACAGCCTGTAGTTGTAGAGGACTTACAACACTTTTAGATCTATTTCGTCTCTTTTTCACTAGGGACTTTGATTTACGTCTATAGGGGAGTTTATGAGTTGTTTCCTCCCTCTGTCCCGAGCTATCCGTATTGTCTGAGTCTAATCCATTTGGGAGTATCTCCATCTCATCTTTGATATCAATATCAGAACCTTCTGAGACATTACTTGACTCTGTGCTTGAGCCAGGTTCAGTCCCTCCCACAGCTCCATTCTCCTCTTCGTCACCACCCTCATTCAATGAGAAAAAGCAGTCATCACTCGGTGAGCCTGGATTTAGAGGAGAGTGTACATTAACACTCGTAGTATTAGAATCCAAAGCCAATAAGTTTTTATCAATCTGTAACCCTATTGATATAGGCATTGTATCTCCACCTTTATCTTGCTCCTCTGTCCCCTTAGTATCTTCTGTAGAGATTGTATCCTGTATTATGCCCCCTAACACCTCCGTGCACTTTGTTAGTAATTCAACATTAGAGAGTACCTCCCCTTCCTCCCTTCCATCCAGTGTTACCTGCATTGTCTGACTCTGTTGTGTCTGTGAGCTAACCGGAATCTGAATGATAGCTAGAACACTTTCTATCTCGTGTGTCACGCATTGCCCCTTGCCTGGCGGCTCGCCCAGCTCTGCCTCCTTCACAGTATGGGACGGCGTCTGATCCACTCTCTGCTCCGGTGACTCTGAATGCCTCGTCTGCTCAATCTGCGAGGTCTGCCCCGCCTGTTGCTCTGTCTGCAGCTCCGCCCTCTGCACATCCGCTGCTCCCGCAGCCATCGCGTCGACTTGCCCCACGGTGCTAGCACTGCCAGTAAGCGTCTCACTCTCTTCCCGAAGACTCACTACGGGCTGTAATTCATGTATCGTTGAAAGCGGGGTATGTACAATCTCTTTGCCCGCCGTTTCATTATTTTTAGCACTTGCCGTTGCCTTTACGTTCAGGCGTGCTACAGCTGCTGCAGGAGAAAACGCCTCCAAAACTGTAGATTGTCTCAATCCTGCCTGTTCGAGTGTCTTTATACCATTATTATTCTTTCTGGTTACAGTAGTTTTGTCCTTTTGTTTTTCCTTTTTATCCTTTTCCCTTTGGTTTAACGCTGCGTTAGTGGTAATTGCTGGTACATTGCTGCCAGTCGCCCTGTTTGATTCTAAGGCGTCCATTTTCCGTGTGTTTGTTTTCGTTCGTAGGTTTGCCACCGGAGCGTCAGGATCGCTACAAATCGTTTTCTCTTTGTCCTCCTTTGTAGTTCTTTGTTTTGGAGCCATAATAAGCCTCCTCAGTCGAAGCAAACAGTATTGGCCCTTAAAAATGATTCTCTCGAGGATTTCATGTACGCAACTCCCTTTTACATTACCCTTAAAAATCAGGGCAGGTCTTAATTTCTCAGCAAGAGAGTCCCAGTCTCTCGGTAGGAAGCTCACCGCAGATAGTCTTTGATATCCAATTTCATAGAGGCATTCAGTTTTCATCGGGGAGTATTTTTTCTAGAATTGTCTCAGGGGGGGGAATTTTACTGCTCTTTTAACATCTCTGTTAATTGAGAGTGGAGTGCTCTATATGCAGCTCAGTCGCTACCTCGGGAGTGAGGAGAGAACACGTCTTCCCCCTACGGCCTGCCAGCAGCCATCTTGCCTCGCTGCTTAGCCTTTTCAAGTATCTGTCAAGATAAATTCCTGAACAAAACACAAGGGTTGACAGTGAATAGGCCAGATCCAAGATACTCCCAGAGACAACTTCCAGGGATAGTAACTACTTACAGTGTAGGAAAACTATGCCTTGATTGGCTACATAAATCTACACTTCCAGAAATCAAACAACACTTATCTTTAATTAAAGAGGGCAATGATTTGCGAGATTTCTTAATGGGGCCTTGCAAACCACGTCAATAACGTTTCATATACGCTGGTATATACGCAGCGTATAACGAAGCTTGGAAAATAACGCAAATTGAAACTGCAAAAAGAATACGAGAAATTGATTGTATTAATTTAGGGAAAACTCTCTCTGTAGTGGACAATGGGTTAACGACTCTGTCCTCCAGAATATATTCTTTGGACAGCACTGTATCCTCTGCAATTGACATTATAGAGCAAGACTTGCTAATGTTACAACATGGCCAGTCTCAATTACGTTCTATAATGCAACTGGGCTGGACGTTGCTAAATCTTTGTTCAGGCTACGTGCCATGGCCTCTAATCAACACCACGTCATTATTTTCTGTATTTAACCTTACAGATAAACAAATCTCTTTGGCACAAAAAGGAGCAGACTATACGGTGGTGAGCATTGAAAAACTGGAAAGATTACCATTGACAGTTTCTGAGAAGCCTGTCATTGAATGGATAATACATGGCACCATCATGATACCAGTGACTATTTTCCAATTTCAGTATTGTCTACAGCATATACCAGCGGGCCTGTATGAAAGGTTGGGTAAAGAATACATTAAGTCGACCTGGACTTTACCATACAGACACACATGTTGGAATGGGGGAAAGGAGGTATTCCTTAATGGTAAAAATTGTAAGAACTCACTAAGCGGTACACTTTTGTGCCAAGGTATTATTTTACACGGAGCCTGCGAAGGTTCTGCAAATAACCTTTCATGCCACCTGCACGGTTCACCCTCCACAGTGATAGAACCAATTTTCAGGCAGCTATCCAATGGCAGCTACGTTATGCTCAATGACCACAGCTGTTGTGGCATGTTGCCAGGAAATGCGTATCTAGTCAGTGTCTCATTCAGGGTCACTTGTTGTATGCAAGTATTGTATCCAAAGAGCAAGACAGACAGGGGAAAGGCATTATGGCCTTCACTGAATATCTCTTCTATACAAATTGATACTTTAAGCAGAATGAAAGTAATTCTTTTGCAAAAAACTGTGCCACTGACCTCGTCTAGAAAAACGTATGATTTGCAAGTTGCAAGGACTTCTGCAGAGATACATGCATTATTATCAACAAACTGCCCAGTACATTTCGCAGAAATGTTAAGTCACATCTTAAAGATGTCTGATACCAGCGGCATTGCACATGTATTTAAGATGATTTTTTCGGGACTGTTAACACCAATTGAAGCAGTCCTCTGCATTTTTCCAAATTTCGTGCACTCTGTGTTCGGTGGCCTGCATCTCATCTTGGGAGTCATAGCAGGAATTCTATTTTTATTCCTTCTGCTCCGATATGGCAAGTCCAGTCACCGGCGATACCCAGAATACCATGGAAGGAGCCCTCCTTGCCATGAGGTATCATGAAAAAATTACACAGATTCTTGGCTTGGCTCGTTTAAGAGATCTGAACACAACATGGTTTCTATAGTTCAGACCAATCTGGCAAGATTGCATCTTACCTGTTCTACGATGCCTGCTTTGCGGAGAAGAATGCGTGTTGGACATTTGTCTTACACTTCCATCAGTCCTGCCATTGGATGTTGACGCCTTGCGAGGTCAGGAAACGACTCATGCATCATGTTGCCCCCAATGGCTGCCAATTGTGATGACGGCATTCATTGAGGTCTCACCGGCAAGTCTAACTGAGGGTGAGATATGAGACACTACAGGCACACAGGTTCCACCTACTGCGGACATTGCTAATGCATCAAATGCTGACAGCGATGATCCACATTTATGCACATTTGACCTGCTAACTGAGGTGGTTCCACTTTCACCTACTATGGTAGATGGTTTATTTGCCTGCCTAGATGATCTGATGTTTTCTCCTGACAACGAGAATAACTTTTGATTCATGCACACAGCGTTCCCTGAACTCTGAAATTCGGCCTTCATTGTTTAAAAACAAACCATCCAACTTGAGAACTTTTCTGCGATAAAAATGTGAACTTTTTCCAAAATAGAACTTTTTGGCACAGAGTAATCTGCTTAAAGTAGAACTATTCTTAGAGAACAAGATTTCTTTTGAATTCTTCCTAAATGACAATATTTGGCCGAATCATCATAACAAAAACGGTTTAGATATTATGCTGGTCTAGATTTTTTTTTTATTACTCTTTTTTTTTCTGTACACTTCAGAGACATTTCATGAATGTAATTTTATAGTTTACTAAATGATAGAATGTATGCTCCCACACTATGCTTCATGTCTATAGAGAGGTGTTTGTTCAAACAAGTCTAGACTTGTTACATTTAAAAAAGCCTTTTCAAATGCAATGTATATTTTGTATTTTGGGTGGGATTGTAAACACTAGCTTTAGATATGTTCAGTGCTTATGCATTTAGTTTAATTGAACTTAAAATCGTGGAGTGGGTGTTGTAAATGAATCTAGGACCCTAGTGTAATTTTCCCGGTTCATGCCCTTATATAGGTATAGATTATATGATCCTTATATATGCATATAAATCATTAACATAGTTAGACTGAGCCTATGCAGCCCAAATACGGCATGGCTGCTTCCACTAAGTTCCAAGAATCAACAACGATTTCTTAGAAAAACCCGCCTTCAGCAGCTAGGGACCTCCCCTTGCCTGAATACTAATTTATCTAGGAAATCATGGAGATTTCGAAGAACTGAGTCTTTGATGACATTATTAAGTCCAATCATACGTCAAACTCGGCACCTTCAAAGTATAAGTATGCCTAGATTTGCCCAGACAAACACACAGTGGTTTGGAGCAGATCGACTAACTACTTGCCCGAAGCCCTGAAGCAGCAAGTGCCGAAGGAAGCTGACCCTCCAGCTGACGCACTGAGAGACGCTGTCTTTTCTGCTGCCGAGAAATCCAGCTCCAGTGTTTCCAGGCTAACCTTGCTGGTTGCTGGGAAATCGAGTCCTGAGAGAGAGATACAAGACCTCCTTCATTCTAAACCAAGGTACGGAGCTGATTAGAACCTTAGAGAATTCTTGGAATAGATTCTTGGCAAAGAATACTAAACTTAAGCTACTCCTCACTTACTCCTTCCCTTGTACTAGACTTAGGTTAGGTACACCAGGGTAGGCGTATTTTAGAAGCACCAGTTGAGTACTTTAGTCATTATTTTATTACTGTATGTATTTTATATGTTTAAGGCAATTTATGGCTTGGAAACCATACCATGCTTTTACAGTACTACTTTATAATATTTTTTGTATTATATGCCCTGTACTTTATAACCAGTATTACGATTGTAACAGTACATTTCTTATGCTTGAGAAAGAAGACTGTTCAATAAATACTTTTTATTGAAAACGCCCGTCTCTCTATTTTCTCAGCACCTCTGGTTAAACGAAGCATGCACGATTGACTGAGTAAAATAGCTATCTATTGTTTCCGCGACTCTAGAGATTGATTTCTTATTCTTGGGAAACAAAGTTGTCATGTTTATGCGGTTGTCAGAAACAAATCCCTTCTTGTGAATTCGAGAAAGTTTCTAGTGACCTCTGAGCTAACTGGCACTCACAATTAAGTCTAATATATGCGATGGAGACCTAGTCGACCTCAGTCCTACGTCTAAACTATAGTATATGTTATTTCAATGCGCAGAGCCTATTGGGAATATAGCAACTACAATTTAATAACATTTACATACCAACATTGCGCGAGTAGTGCTCGAGACAGATCTCAAGCCAGGGAAGATCTGGCTCGAGACACAATATTTCTCTCCCCTTATAACAACAGAATAAAATAATATACTACAAGACAAAAAACTTAGAATTACAAGCAATATGAATTATAATTGTACATAAGTAGTATAAACATCACATTTCTTTGGTTTGGTGCAAATACGTCTTGAGCGTGGAGTGATATAATCACTTTTGTTTTCCACGATATTGCCTTGCATGGGCAAGGAATCAAAATTAGTGCTAGATGAAGTACACTCCAAAATATTTTTGCTGCAAGAAGATTCTACCACATCACTCGTGTTTTGGGATGTTGAGGTGGTACCATCTCCATCTTCAATCCTATCATAACTCTTTCCTGTAGATTGTGAATTAAAATTAACTTTAAATAATGAAATTCTATTAGCATTCCATACTTTACCATCGCTCAATAGAGCAGAATTGCACAGAACTTTAATAACTTTGAGTGGCGAGAAGTACTTACTTTCACCCTTTGAATCAATCCTCACTTTTTTACTTTAACAATATCGCCTACTTTTAGTGCTATACCCCTTCTATTCTTTGTGAGTTTTTCTTTCCATTTTTCTGTTTAACTTCAAGAGAGTGTCTTACATCCTGAACGGACCAATTGACTTTTTTAGTGCAACTTAACCAACCCATGTTGTCTTTAGTACGGGGAGAACGACCTCTCATCAATTCAAAAGGTGAAAACCCAGAGGAATCGCATTTTGTAATTCTGTAAGCGCAATCAGTTTTACTAACTCATCTTCCCAGTCTCTGTTGTTACTGTTGCACAGTACAATAATCCCCTTAATAACCCTATTAAAGCGTTCAACACCACCATTACCTTCTGGGTGATAAACTGAAGTAGTTCTGTGCATAATACCAGAGTCATTTATGAATTTCTTAAACTGTTCTCCAATGAATTTTCCTCCATTGTCTGATATAAGGCCTCTGGGAAGACCATCCCTACTAAAAAAACTTCTGCTAAAAAATGTAAAAACATTTTCTGAATCAGCCTTCTTAACACCAATATACTCTGGCCATTTGGAAAAATTGTCTACAATCACAACAATGTATTTTAGCAATTAATCAATAACTCTAACTGGCCCAAATATGTTAACTCCTACTCTTTCCCACAGCATATTTGGAACCACAATGGGGTGTAGACTTGTCTTACACGTGGTTAAAGTTTTATCAGAATTAATACAGTCATAACATTCTCGTACAACTTTCTTTATTTCCTTGTCAATGCCTGGCCACCAGTAGTCATGTTTAATTCTACTTTTTGTTTTTACCATTCCTAAATGTCCTTCGTGACAAAGGTTGATGACTCTCTCTCGGAAAGTTGAAGATGGAACCAGTTTGCCACCCCTGAGTAATAATACATTTAATTAATGTCTTACTTCCCAAAACGGAGTTAAACTTTTGTTTAGACTATGTTTTTCTGGCCACCCTTTTTTAACAAATTGACATACCTCTTGAATCTCGCGATCAAAGTTTATATTTTCTATCCACTCTTTGTGAGTTATACTCTTCATTTCATGGTTAAAGATACTGGAAACAAACCATTCATCCCACTTATTTTCACAATTGTCAACTGCAGGAAGAGGACTCCGACTTAGAAAATCTGCGATTCTATTACGCACACCTGGTACATACACCACTTCATACACAAAGTCTAGGAGTTGCTCAGAAAAGCGTGAGATTCTGTGTGAAACATTATCAAGTCCAGAGGATGTAAGGACCTTAGTTAGCGGCTTATGGTCTGTTCGTAATGCAACGCATGTCCCCCAAATGAACTGTTTGAAATGTTTGAGACCCCATAAACAACCTAGTGCTTCTCTTTCTATCACTGAGTAATTTTCTTCAGTGACAGTTAAAGCTCTAGAAGTGAAAGCTACCACACATTCTGAACTGTCCCTAGCAATTGTGAAATGACAGCCCCTAGTCCTTTACCGCTTGCATCAGTAGTGATGAAGCTTTTAAGCCTAGGGTTGAACCCTTTTAATGCTGGTGCACAACAATTATTCTTTTTTATTCCTTCCATACTCAATTTACATTCATTTGACCATTGAAAACTACTAACCTTTTTTAATAACTGTCTAATACAGTACATATTTTCTACAAAGTTATTTACAAATTTAGAGTAGTACTCTGCAAGCCCCAAGAAGGATCTAACATCATCCTTATTTTGTGGAGTGGGAGCTTTGAGAATTGTGTCAACCGGATCAGATTTAGGACTAATACCATATCCACTAATTTCGTGACCTAGACATGTTATGCTTCTTTTTGCAATTTTACATTTAGATTTTTCAGCTGTAAGACCTTTTGTATCCAGTACCTGTAAAACTTTAGTTAAAAGATTATCATGTTCAACTTTGAGTTTGCCCATGACAAGAATGTAAACTTGAAAAAATAACACATTTTTGATTTCCTTAAAAATAGTAAACATGATACGCTGAAACACGGCAGCGGCAGAAGCCAACCCAAATGGTACCTGTTCGAATAGGAATAACCCAAATGGTGTTACAAAAGCTGATCAATGTCTGCTCTCCGTGTGAAGAGGGACCTTGTGGTAGGCAGAAGTTAAGTTGATTCTGGAAAACCATTCCATGTCTTTTGTGGAGGAGAGCAGTTCTGTGATTTTGGGTAAAGGAATGACATCAACAAAGATGTTTTTATTGAGCTCCCTGAGGTCTACACATAGACGAATTTTGCCATTGGCCTTGCGTGCGACCACCAAGGGGGCGACCCAATCAGAAGATTCTATACACTCTATTATGTTCCTATCCACAAGTTTACGTATTTCATTCTGTACTTCATCTTTTACACCCATAGGAATATTCCTAACTTTATGAATACGGGGTTTCGCATCATCTTTAAGGATCATTTTATGTGAAAATTCTTTTAGTTCCCCTACATTTCCTGAAAAAACTTTAGGAAATCTCACATATACATCTTCACACACTTCCTTACGAGAGTGGTCATGGTCAATGAACAGGACCGGGTCTGGGCTATTAGGATTGAGACGTATGCCTAGGTCACCCTGATCCCACCAACACAAAACACAGGGTCCTACCTTGGAAACGTAAAGTTTACACAGCTGTCCTTCCTTTAAATTCAAATTTGAGTTTGCAAAAACCTACTAGGTCAATTGGTTCACCCCTGTAACTAACAGGGTGAATATCTGGCTTATCTAAATCATGACCAATTTTAGAACTAAATGATTTCTCCCACTTTTTCTTATTGATGATCATGTATTGGGAGCCTGAATCTGCTGTCAAAGTTACAATGATACCCCCTGCAGTGATATCGCATACTGTTTATTTCCTTGTATTGCCTTGCTTTGATGATTCATCATCATAAATACAACATACAACATCCTCACAATGTTCCTCCTCGTTGTCATTATCCACTTCACATTCATCAACTATACACTTTATACTTTTACTATTTTTACAAGCACATTTGAAATGTCCAGACATTTTACAGTAAGCACACCTTTGTCCAAGTGCTGGGCATTTCCTGTCCTTGGCGAGATGTGATGTGCTACCACACTGAAAGCAAACGCCTTTTACAACATTAGATTTGGCATTGGAGGCTTCTTTCAATTTGCTTTTCCCTTTAAAATGTGGTTTATATTTGCTCTTTTCACAATTTTGTTGACTAAGGACTCTCACAATTTTGATAATTTCATCACCATTATCACTTTTGTTGTTATTAATAACAGTTTTTGCACACCTAGAGGTTAAGTCAGCTTTGGTAATTATGGCAGAAATCTCCTTTAGACTGGAGTCTCCGTTGATCCATAGTTTGTCTTGTAGGTTTTGATTATTGCAATGCATTACCAACTGGTCACAAATCAATTCCTCTTCTATAGTGCCAAAGTTACATGACAAGGCAAGTCTCCTGAGTGAAGCTATGTAGTCTTCGATTTTTTCATTAGGTTCTTGTTTCCTATGGTAAAAATTGAACCTGTGCACTGCCTTGCACACTGTAGGGGCAAAATATGCATTAAGGTCATTTATAGCACGTGTAAATACGTTATCATCACTTCCACCACTTATTTTTTTTTTCAATTCTGCTGTAGGCTCTTAATCCACCAGGACCTAGACAGTGTAAAAGTATTTTCTTCTTTCTCTCTGGGGTTAATTCTTTACTTTCAAATGTCTCTAAGTAATTGATTAAATAGTCTCTCCATTCCTCCCATCTATGGCTGGACACTTCTCCATCTTTAATCATAAATGCTTGAGGTGCAGGTAAGTTCATAGTTGTGGTAGCCATATTATAGTAGTATTGTGGAACTATTGACTAATTAACTAGTAAGGTATAATGATGTCACACAACCAAATAGAATGAGAGTACAGTAATATGTCTGACTCAATTTCAATTGACTTTTACTATATAATACTATGCAGAGAACTATAAAAAAATTAGCAATGAGTCAGAAACAAAATACAATATTATGAAGGCAATTGTATAAAAATGCAAAAGATACTGCTTTTTCTAATGTTGTTTGGTGTAAATAAACAATTGACGATGGTGATTCACAGTGTGTATATCATTGAAAAATATAAATATATATGTGGACGAAAGGTACCTTGTAAATCGTAGTGACACACAGTGTGCGTGTCACTGATGAATAATCCTTAGCGACACACAGTGTGCGTGTTACTGATGAATAACCTTCATGTTTTGCTCTTGATATATAGTTTAATATTTTACTTTTTCCGAAAATAATGCTACGCTTTGTAATTTGTCAGGAGAATTTATGCACATCTTCTCTAATTACCTAGTAATTTTCATGCGTTGCTTTTAGGAAATCAGTTAAAATCCATCATGGAGTCACGTACCGTGACCTGTGTACGTGACCTTGTGTAGTCTCGCGATATGCGTGGTTACGTGATGACAAACCTCAATCGTAAGGTACTCTACAGTAGAACATTGTGAAAATCAGAAGATGCAGTTCCCAACGTTCGTCTCCGCACAAAACACCCGCACTTGAAGGTAATTCAAATTTAACAAGTCCTTTTGAAATTGCGATTTCACTCGTAATGACTATGTGCTTCCAGTGATACGAGGTGATTTGGATTTTGAAGCTGTATTAATTAATATCCAAACACAAGCATCAAGTTGGATTACCTAGTTGTGTTAATTAATCTCCAAGCACATACATAACGTTTGAAAGTAATAAAATCCAAGGACTTGACATAACGAGGTAATTTTCATTCCTTTAACGCGTAATTAACATTGAAGACTAAATAACACCAAATTGTGTGTGTTAAAGACGTGTAGCCAGCATTAAAAGTTTAAATAAACATTGTGACTTACATCGGTAGAGCTGTCCTCCTTTAAAATCAATTGATAGTCCACTTTTAAATTGAAAATGAAGTATCCGAATGCACAAAATGATTCTAAATCACTTTTAAATGAGTATTATGCATAGGTTCTTCTTCGGGTTATGCTGCCATTGTCGCCATTGTTGTAATGATAAAACAATCCCTTGAATCTAATTATATTCCTTTATTAAGCATAACCCGGTTGCAGAGGAATTGCGGGTGCAGCCGCTGGTCAGCTCTATCCACGATCAATGCTCACAACTTCTCTAGTTCTAAACGGAAAAACCAATGCAAGTTTGATTCATAACATTTACTTACCAACATTGCGCATGTAGTGCTCGAACCAGATCTCGAGCCAGGGAAGATCTGGATTGAAACACAACAGTAAGCAGATGCTACATTTTGAAAATGTTGCTGATTTTGTATCCCCCTGCCTCCAATTTGAAACAAAAAGAACAAGAAATGCAGACAGAGTGCTGTTCAGCGTAGGAAAGCTTGGAATGAGTGTGCCTTTCAGTACTGTCAAGTCAAACAATATACGTAATTGTTCATTACACTGTCCAGCACTGATCTGTGAGAGCTTACAAAAGCCCCTCTGTTGGATAAACCAGCCACCAGGGCATCTCTAATGTCTGCTCTCAATCCTCACTGCAGCACAATGATAATGCTAGACTCACACATTTGAACTCCAGCAACAACTGACCTAGCAACCCTCTGCAGCAGTATGTAACGTATAAAACGAGGGTGATACCACAAGTTACATTTAAAACGTGATCATTACCATGCACATAAGTAACACTCATTGCATTTTATAGCAATTAGCAATACAAGACTTTACCACGCAGGTAAATGGCTATTTAAATTCCATTAAGTATGGGAATTATGGGGAGGCCAGGGATATCTGGAGTTTTGAAGTTTCAGGTATGAGTACGAGTATGAAGTTTCAATGGTTTTTGGGACTCATGGATGGATAACGATAAAGGGTAGTAAGAGGCAATAAAGGGTTTTCAGGGTTCAGTGATGGGTAAGGGTACTGGGTAACAGGGTATTTTTATGATTTAGGAATTGGTATGGGTATTGGTAAGGAGTTGTAAGGGCTTTTAGGTTCAGGAATTTGTAACGATCCTGTTGCTTAAAGGTTTTAGGGTTCAGAGATGGGTAAGTGTATGGGGTATTAAAAGGTTTTAGGGTATCAAGGTTTGGGGATGGCTAAGGATAAGACGTTTTTAAAGTTAGTGAGATTGGACGTTTAAAAGAATTGTATGTGTGTATTTATATCAGTTGTTACCACAAACAATGTGTGCTAAGATTTATTATGTAATATGATGTGTTATAAAGCTCAACGTGTATATTTCATGCATGATAATAGGCATGCATGGTAACAATGTATATTCCTCTGCAGCATCCCTCTCCCAACTGACTTTCTATTCTTAGGTGGACAGATGTATCTATATCTACTACACGCTGTAGGGCTCAATGATGAATGGAATCTGATTTAATCACTACGTTTGGTAGAATTGATCTATAAATATTTCTCCACACAATGCATTTGTTCTGCTCATTCAGTCCCAGACACCAGTACACAATTTAATGGGAATGTCAGCACACAGGGCTATTATCCATCATCCGAGTCCTTGGTTCTCATGGGCCTATTGTTACTCTCGCCTCAGAAGCCCCAACTTAGTTACCTCTAGCACCAGATAACACATGTATGGAGCCATAGCCTCCTTGCTTTGAAAGTATATTCAGGATTTAATGTCTTTTTGCCTTTTTTCTACTGCTATGCTACTGGGAAAGGAATGTTCCTGTCAACTATCACTGTGTGCAGTAAATTGTCTACCTGCAAAGATCAGCTAAAATATACATATGGAGAATTTTGAAAACCTGCACAATAAGGAGACTGTGTCCAAAGGACTGATACTTACTCTGGATCATCTTAAACTAAGAAACAGTATTATAGAAATGCACTTTTGTAAGTTAATGCACTCACTCTAGATGTTAGTGTTAGAGTATGCATGCAGGGCTAATTAGGTTTAAATCTCTTCTACTTGTAGTACACTAGTTGCCATTGATGGAGCGTAGATATTATCTGACGTCCACTTTTATCAAGTCTCACCTGTAAAAGATCATTACGACAAATATTTTTTTATGAAGACATGTTAACCTGCTAAGTCGAAAAACTTTAGAATACAAGCTGCATTGTAAAAGCATGCAGAGGTTTCTAAAAGGATAACACAGAAATTTAAACATAATAAAATTATACAATGAGTAATATACATGAACGTATTTACATGTTGACAGAAAATAAAATATTGTTAACATAGAGTTTTGTGATAACATTCAAAATGTGTATCAGTTCTGAAATATATACCCGAATAAGTTCTTGAAATGCAAAATTGCTTATATTTAGAGAAATTTGACATAGTGCAAATCTGAGCTTCTGTAGCATTTATACAAAACACATGTATTGAGAGTGACACGTTAATAGATTGCTTTGAAAATTATAACATACAAATAATCTTTATTCATTCATGAAAATGTGTGATTTACGATTAAATGAATCAGTAGTGATTCAGCTAACTTTCATGTAGGCCTCGAATGCTTCTCTTTCACTGCCAATGAGAACTTTCTGTGAAGTTTCATTTCTGGAGTAGCTTACAATGGACTCACTTCTTGCTAAGAAGCATATTCGATAGAACTGGAACAGTCTTATTGCAAACCCAGGGGATAGCGCCTGGGAACAGACCGACTGTGAGCAAAGTAAAGTTTCATGCATTTCCGTGGAAGTGCCGAAATGGGAATACAATTGAACTTAATGAATCTTAATGGAATTTGCAAAAAGGATGGTTTAGTTCTTCTGGGGTTGCGTGATCCACTGTTCACCACACAACATCCTACAATGAGTGACCAATGGGAACCCCATGGAATGATATGTTTGATATGTTAAGAGGTTTAAACCAGAAACATTTGGAGGTATAATTGCCCCATCAGAGGAGGAATTGGAGGTTGGCTGGCATTTTTCCTTTTTTTGCCTGGCATGCTGTCAGGCAGACTTTCGGTCCCTACTGTGTTTTCTCTGCCCCTTTCCATCCTTACTGGGTGGAATAGACTCTAACGTATTGAACTCTATCCAAACTATTTCTATTTCTATTTGGGGGGTTTTGTAAAGCGCATGGTGACGCAACAGCGGCGTGTCCCCGCGCTGAGGAGCTACTTTCATTACTGGACCATACCGAAACGGCGCATCAACTAAGCAAATAGAGCAGTTTTGAGCTTAGCTCTAAAAATTGATTCAGATGGCTCAAGTCGTAACGCCGTAGGCAGCTTGTTCCATCTAGCGGCTGCAAGGCATCTGAAAGATCTTCCCCCCATCCGCGCTCTGGACACCTTAGGAACAACCAGGAGTCCAGAGCCGGAAGATCTCAGGGAGCGGGGAGGCTCATAAGGTGTCAAAAGTTCTTGTAAAGGGAGAGGGGATCTCCCATTAATGATCCGATGGCACGTGCAAAGTGCTTTAAATTCTACCCTGCTTACTACGACCTTGAATCCTGTGCTTTGACGGAAAAATAACCTTTCGGCTAAGAGGTTTTCTAACTTCGTCTGTGGTAAACTTTCAGCTAAGAGGTTATCTGACTCCGACTGTGGCATGTGGTGCTGCTGTTCAGACTTGACCAGATCTAACTGAGGACGAACTTGAAGTAATCAGCTTTTTTTGCTTTATATGACTAATAACTAAATTTCAAATCTATGCTGTTTCTCTCCGCAGAGGATTTTCCAGCTGTGTAATAATGGTCTATTTTGTGTTGTGAGGCTATTTGTAATAGTACACTGTCACTAAATCCGATTTTGAAATGTTTTTTTTTACTTGTTTATGCAATTAGATAAATGTTTCCTATGTATTATCTTTATCGATTCTGACTCCTTCTTTTGGTCATATTTCTCGTCTCAAGGCATTTGTATCAGTGACTGAGAAAGGTTTTGAAGTTGATTTGAAGTAACAATTATTTTATTCCAGGTCCTCATAGAATATTTGTTCAGGTTTCCAAGTATTCTAGTCCCTCTCAGGTCAACAAAAAGATCCATCAGAGGACCATGGTTTGTAGAAATCTAAGAGATAGTTGAGACTATCGAGATAAAGAGGGTTGTTTGATGAAATAGGCCTAGTAAGATAAGATTGTTGTAAGGGTAATGACAAATTTAGTAAGCTTCGCGCTGCATCAGTTTTCTGACGGTGTGTTGGATAGTTTGTTTGTCTGATTGAAACTAGGATATGGGGAGATGTGGTCGTAAAGATTCCTTTGTAGTTTATAGGTTCCGTTAGGTTTCAATCTATGATAAAAACTTAATTAATGAGATTAGTGTGGAACTGTGATCATAGAAGTGTCATGTTATATTGTGAAATTTGTATGTCTGTGTTGTACTGAAGTTGAGTACAGGTTCGTCAAGGCCTAACATCCTGGGATATGCAACTACGGGTGGCTCTTAGTGTGGCATACACTAAATAAGTTTGTCTGCTGTATAGAGGATAATGTGCATGAGATGTCCTCACCAGTACCACCAGTGAAGGGAACTCTTTGAAAGTGTATTGAGTTAAATCTTAATGGGGTTTCCTCTTGAGTGCACCAGGAGGAATTTTAGGGATTTTTATTCAAAGGGTGAAATCGCGCTGGTCGAGATTTTACTGGGAGTGAATGGAAAACTTTGGTTCTATGAATATCTATAATTATTTTTAGTGCAGCAGACAAGAGTTATTTTATGTTTTGTGTTGTCTTGCGTGAAAATTGACTAAAAGAAAAAGACAACGAGAACTGTAAAGAGAGCGTCAGTTGCTGTGTGGAGTTAGACTGACAAAATACAAGTGCCACACTGCGATTGGTTGGTTGGTGTGGAGCCTCGCAGGGACTGGTTGTTCAAATCAATTAGTGATTGGAAGCTGAAACAATAACACAGAAGAGAGTTCAGCAGAAATGAGATCAGACTGCAATGTAAGGAAGAAATCATGAAACTTTTTAAGAGATTATGGGCCTTATTATGCGAAGGATGATCTTATTTCTACTAGAGAAGGAGTTCCTTTAGCTCCAGAGGGTAAACCAGCTATGCATATGTCTCTAGAGATGATATATCACACTTGTATCTGTTTAGTGAATTGGGTAAAATACACTGAAAAGGATGGTCCCTTAGCTTTCCCACAATATTGAATATTTAACATACGGATTTGATACACCATTTACACAAGAGAAAACTTTGACACTAAGGAGTGATGAAGGAATGAGGAAGAGAGTGAACTCCACCATAGAAGGGGAAGTAGAATCATTAATTAACATTTCAGAGAAAAGTTTTGAAATGCCAAATAGAGGTCCCCAGGTAGTAATGGGAAAGGTTTTACAAATGGGAACTCAAAACTTAAATGCTCATGTAACACGATGAACAGGAGAAACTAGTGGGGAGTCTCAAAGAGAGGAGATAGGTATATCAAAAGGGCCATCATCAAAGAAACTTGATGATTGGATTTGGGACATTATTCCTACAGCTAGTACAAAGGGTAATGTGAGTTTAAAAGACGAAATAGTGGCGAATAATGCCCCTACCAGAATAGATCTAAGCAGACTAAAAGTGGAATTGGAAGAAATGATTTTGGGAACAGTTAGTCCTGAAAAGCTGGTTAATTACAGTGGCAAAGAATTTTGCTGTGGTAGCTCAAAAATATGGAGTGGATGTAGAGAAATCTAAGGCCTTACAAAAAACATATTGATTGAATTTTAATGACAACGTTCTTGGTAACCTAAACCCTTCAGGAAAGAGGTTATAGATTAAAGAACTGTTAATTACCTTAAATCAATGGGGAGAAGTACAAAGATGGAATATGGGCCATAAAGAAAGAAGATGTGGCAGTGGTTTTGCCTCTATACCGAATGATAGAAAAAGGGATGGGAGAGGCAGAAGCAACAGCATATCGCATGAGAGAAGTGCCAGAAGTGGGATATTTTCATGTACCTTGGAGTGGACAGGATATTTTGTCCTTTACAAATGACTTTCGAAAATAGAGGGAGAAGCCTGCTGAATGGTACAAGCAAGTGGAAAGATTTGTAAAGGTTTCAAATGTTTTGTTGAAAGATTTGGACACTCTGTTTCATATTGAGGACTGAATGCAAAATTGCTGTTGATTGGCCAGAAACAGAGCCTGCAAAAGATTCAAAAACTGGTAGGCCATCGGTGGAAGTGATGGGAAAGTATAATCAGGTTATTACTTATCTGAAAGGAATGATTTCACCGAAACAAATCAATTGGTTAAAAATAGACAGAACAACACAGGAGTTAAAGGAGACAGTGCATGTATATTACGAAAGGCTTTTGCAGGCATTAAAAGAATATAGCGGAATCGAGAATGTGACCGAAAAAGACATGGAACATTTTGTGTATCTGTTTGTGTATGGCTTAAGACCTGAAATAAGTGCCATGATACAACAACATTTGATCTGTTGGCAGAGTAAGCCCATTGATGAGATTCTTAGTTATGCGAAATATCGAGGAGATGACATTGATTTGTGTCACAAGAAATTAAAAGAGAAAATGATGTTGACACAAATGAGACCAGCGAAGAAAGGATATGTGAGTTTTGATTCAGGTTTTTGAGGTATGGTGCAGGGAAATGGTCAGATGACTACCAAAATGTGCTGTATAGCAGGAAGTCCGTTTCAGACTTTTGTGCCTCCGTGAAGAGGAAGGGGGTCACAAATAGATGTGTTAAATAAGACTTATCCATGTCATATTTGAGGCACGCTTGGGCATTGGAAATGTGAGTGTAAGTTTAATACAGTTAATCAGGAAGAAGAACAGACAGTTAACAGTGGAGTTGTGCAGGCACAAATAAATAATGAAATGCCAAATCAATCTGTACAAAGATTGAGAGGTCAAAATCAGAATATCCCACAAGCTCCTATGCCTCAATTGAGTAGAGAGGTACAGAGATACAAGGCTAACATGGGATGTTATACAAATGAGCAGGTAAATTTGAATGTAAAAGTGGCATAACAGTACTTGTTGTAGACTGTGACTCGGAAATGTCCCAATGACGGTGCCTGAGAGCGGTGGAAAAATGTGTGCTTAGCGCATCCTCAGAGGTAGTTCAGAATGGCCTCTATGTGGATGGCAAAGTAAATGGAACACCAATTTCATTCCTTGTAGATACTGTTGCTACCCGTTCCATTGTGAGAACTGTGGAAATTCCCAACCTACTCTTCTCGGGAGAAATAATCCAAGTTGTAGGAGCATCAAACCAATTGAAATTGACCCCAGTTACAGAACATGTACATGTACAAATTGGGTCTTTTGAAGATTTACATTAGTTTGTGGTGTGTGATTCTAGTGCAATGAGCTTTTTAGGGTGAGCCTTATGCAAAATGAATTCTTCCATTTATTGTACTCCAAAAGGAATAGAATTCCATATAAAAGATGTAGTTGTGGTGTTTAAAATGACCAAACAAAAGTCAGAAGTAGACGGAGTATATCCTTTACTTACTGAAAACAATTTACCACTTGAGCTGCAAGATACAGTCTTACCACAAGTGTGGGACTTTACGGGAAAGGTTATTGGATTGATGAAATCAGTAGCTCCAATTTGAATCACAGTAAAGCCAAATGCAGAATTTTTCTAGAACTCCAGTGTATAATCTGAGTCCAAAAACCATTGCAGACATAACCCCTTTGATCTAAACCCCGATTGAGCAAGGGATTTCGAGGAAGATTTCGGGAAATCCATGTAATTCACCTATCATGGAAATTTGAAAACCAAACTGGAAATATAGAATTGTTGAGGATTTAAGAAAAATAAATCAAATTGTGAAACCATGTTGTCTATAATTGTACCAAATATTTCTGTGATTTTATACCAGATTCCATGTGAGGCTGAATGGTTTTCCAGTAATTGACTTATGCCAAGGCTTTTACTCAATCCCTTTGTATCCGGATAGCCAATATTTGTTTGTGTTCTGGTTCGGAAAACGTGTCTTGGCATGGTGCCAAGTTAAACAAGGGTATACAGAGAGTCCTTTGATTCTCAACCAAATGTAGAAGAGAAGATTGGTATCATTGTAAATACCAAATCACTCTATTTTGGTGCAATACTTAGATGATTTGTTGGTCACTTTTGGTACTAAAGAGGCATGCATTTACAACACTATTGCTTTATTGAATAATTTGACTAAACGTTGACTTAAGGTTCCACCTAAAAAAATCAAATTTTGCTAAAGAGAAGTTCTTTATTTGGGACACCATATTGAAAAATGAGTCAGGAAGGTGTCACAGGATTGGATCACTGTTTTTTTGCAGATGAATCCACCAAGTACCCAAAAAGAGGTTTGCATTTTTCTGGGAATAGTTGGTTATTGCATGCAGTGGATACTAAACGTTCTGCTGATAGCCAAGCCACTTCAAAGTCTTGCACACAAAGATATGTCGTATCTCATTCCATGAGGTGAGATCCCATTTCTTGGGATGAGGAATGCATGAGCTCCTTTCATGAACTGCGAGACGATTTGTGTTGAGCTCCAGCTTTGGGAATGCCCGAATTTAACAAGAGTTTTACATTGTTCTGCAGTGAGTGCAAAGGTTGTGCCTTACCAGTTCTAATGCTATTGCATGGAATTGCTTGCAGACCTTTTGCATACTTTTCATCTACTTTAGATCCTGTAGCTGCTGCATTGCCTGAATGTTTGAAAGCTGTTGCTGAAACATGTGTGGGTGTTTGGAGCAGTGTGAGACCATTGTGATGGGTCACCCTTTGAAAGTGTATGTACTTCATTCTGTCGTGATTCTGCTTACTCGAGCTAGAACAGAACATATTACAAATAGTCGGTTAAACAAATATGAGCAAGTGATTTTGGGAGCAGAAAATGTGACTGTGACAAGATGTAAGCGTTTGAATCTAGCTACCCTTGATTTTGTTGCCATGCCATGAAGTTGTGATGGATGAAGCGGATCATGATTGTTTGAATGTGACTGACTGTAAATCAAACCACATCCTGATAGCCAAGTTGCCCTATTACCCGAGTCAGATCATGTTCTGTTTGTGGATGGATCCTGTGTGAGAGATTCCGGAGGTACCATGCGAGCTGCATATGCTATCTGTACCGTGGCTGAATTGATTGAACTTACTAGGGCTTGCAGCATTACTGAACGAATGAGAGTAACCATATATACAGACAGTCAATATGGTTTTGGAGTTGTCCACGATTTCGGGCAGTTGTGGTCTCAAAGTGGGTTCATGACCTCTTTGGGTTCCCCATGCAAAATGTGGAGAGTGTGAAAAACCCACTGATGACACTACAACTGCCAGCGCAGATTGCGGTAGTGAAGTGTTCTGCCCACCAAACTGGTTGTGATTATGTGATGGTTGTCAATCAATATGCAGATAAGACTGCATTCTATTCTGCTCCTAATTCTTAAGCATTCAATGGGGAATCCTTGAAGGAACAGTCTGATGACAGCGTACCCCACAAGATGCAAAGATAGTCTAAAAGTAGCTAAACTACTTCTTAGAGAGTTGATACCGCAATTTGGATTTCCTACCTCTTTGAAATTGGATACAGGTACTCATTTAAATAATGAAGTAATATGAATGCTTTGTGCTGCATTGCAATTGAACAGAAATTGCATTGTGACTATCGGCCCGAGGCATCTGGAGTGGTTGAACAGATGAATGGAACTCTAAAGTTCTGATTGGCAAAAGTGTGTGTCCACATCCCTGAAATGGCCTTGTGCTCTCCCTTTGGTAGTGATAAGTGTACAAAGCATCCCAGACAGAAGAACTGCACCGTCCCCTCACAAGATAATTATGGGGAGGGCTATGAAGCAGCTTACCGTCCCAGAAAATCAGCTTGTGGATATCACTTATGACTTGGTAATCGATTATTGTAAAGGATTGGCTGATGTGGTGTGTTCTGTGTCTCACCAATTTGGAGAAGTCGCAACTCCAGTACAACAGGTGCAGAATCATGAACTGTGCCCAGGTGACTGGGTACTAATAAAAAAGCATGTGTGAAAATCCTTCTTGGAACCTCGTTGGCATGGGCCTTATCAAGTGGGCTGCACTATTAACAAAAAGATTTACGGACACAACACCTCCGAAACATCTAGACTGGGGGCAGAAAATGCAAGAGTTGCCCAAGGCATGTTTGGAACAACGAATCAATAAGAAGAAGGCCACACAAAGAACAAGCAGCTCCCTAACATATGGAAGACACATAACGCACTGCAAGGAAGAAGCATTCCTGAGAGAAGAAAGTGGAGCAGTTCAACCACCAGGTATGGGTCAACGGTCTACACTGCACTACTTAGAAGAGGCACAATCAACTGAGAACTATGTGATAGCAAACACACTCGACAACCAGGTTTCAGTGAGGAAGATATAAGAAGAATACTTAGGAAGAGCAGCGGCAGTGGGGCCCCAGGTCCAAATGCCATCCCCCCAATACTTTTTAAATCTGACCCAGATTTCTGGAGTGAAAGATTACAAAAAAGCTGTTCAATGAGGTAGTGAGAGAAAATCAAATTCCATCAAGCTGGCAAGGCTCAGTAATCTTACCCCTCTTCAAAGGTGGAGACAGAACATCTCCAGCAAGCTACAGGCTGATAGCACATAAGGACATCTGCTACTTACCGACCCGGTCTCTACTACTGTGCCCTATCCTATCCTATTCATCATGGTTGACCCTTGCCTGACCGCTACTGGGGTAAAGTCATACACCCTGGCTTAACCCCAAAACTCTCCAAAACCGCTACAAAAACCTTCAAACACCTCACCCTGAAAAACCACTCCGAGACACTGATCTCTGATCTACACCTCAGTACGGAAAACGGCACAGTCATCAACAACCTCGTCTTCTTGGCCAATGCCTTTTCTCACCTCCTTCATGTACGCTCAACCAGGAACATTCCTTACGGCACTAAGCTCACAATAGCGCCCTCTGCAACCTTGCGAGCTGACCTCACCATCACCCTCTACAAAAGCGGCATTGTACTGATCCAAGCCTCAGACAAAAACCTTAATAAATTTGCGGACCATTTTACCCTCCTCAGAAACCATGTGCTTGACACTGGCAAGGCGACCAACACCTGCCTTGAAGATCTTCCGATCCCCCTGCCTGGGACAACTAACCTCCCCCAAACCTCCTCTCTAAGGGTCTCCAACACAGCTCCTCCTAACCCCTCCAGCTCTGTTACTGGCCTTGCAAACACTACTGCCCCCGATTGGTCTCCTCCCCTTTATCTCCCCCCACAGTCTCCATGGCTTCTAACACAGCCCATCCCATCCTTGTGAAGAAGCGTGGCTCAATGGTTAGAGCGGCAGACCCTGATGCAGAGGTCTGGCCTGGGACCAGGGTTCAATTCCCGCCTCGGTGGGTCTTGGGCTCAATTTCCTCGGCCCTGATAATTCTTGCCTCAGTGCCTTTTCTAATCATGTGTCCCACTCTGCAAATCTGGGCAATAGCTTTCTTATTCTCCACACCGGCCCCAACAGCGCTGGGATGCCTGGCTTCACCTTGGCGGTGCCCAGGAGTGAACATTTCACAGGGAAAAACCAGGAGAGGTTCCACAGCGGTATGCGTTACAGCACCAGGACACCCATGGGTATTATTGCGCTTTACAAGTACAATTTACATTTACATTTACATAACCCCCTCAGTTCATGTACCGGCCTTGCTAACTCAATCGACACGAGACCCTCGGTCTCCTCCCGACAAGATCCCTACTCAGACTCTGAGTCCAGTACGCCTCAAACTACTTATGATGCAGGGCAATCTAGCCCTTCTAGCCCACAATCCACACCTCCTTTCTTCCCTAACTCAGCCCATCCTAACCCTCCTAGCACCTATACCGCGCCCCCCCTTTTATGGACACCGATACTATGCACTCCAAAGCCACCATACTAATTCAGAGCATCCATTACTCCATCTGGGATGTAACGAACCTCCTTCTCCTCGCCAAACTCTCCGTCGCCAGCCTCAAGCCCCTGCTGAATCCCACTTCCCCTCCTATCTCAGAGCTCCCCAAAATACCCACTACCGCTTTCCTTGAGGCACCTTTGCCCGCGAAAGCAACCTTGCCACCTATCGGAGGAGGAAACACTTGCCTACAACCCTTCCCTCACCACACCAAACCCGTTAGACCTCACTGAAAAGAAAATCCTCGCCATTCTCCAGGTCCATAAAGCAGCCCTAGTTACCCCTTGTCTAGCAGACGTGAGTGCAGAACATCCCATCCGCACGGTCGCTATCAACCCATGCAGACCAGCTCCGCTCAGTAACAGAAGTGTGATCAGAAGTAATTTAGTGCCTGTACACCTGTCTGCCCTGACTCCCGAAACCCCCTCCTACACCTCCCTGACTGCTCTCTTATTTAACTGCCGATCAGCAGTAAAGCATGCCGCTGATGTTGCTGCTCTCATCCAGAACAACAACCTTGACTTAGCAATTCTAACAGAATCATGGCTTAATGAGTCCTCATCCCCTTGCTTGGACCTCCTAGTTGGACCCCCAACTACAACATTGCTAGACTAGACAGACAAAATAGCAAGAAAAGAGGTGGCGTCACCTGCATCTACCGCTCTAACCTTCTTGTCACGGAGCTTCTGGCAGATACCACCGACACCTGCGAATATCTCGCCCTCTCAATTTGCAGTAACGCCTCCCTATTGTGCAATCTGCATATCTTTTACCATCCCCAAGCATGAACAACTCCTTTACTGACTACCTCATGGAAATTCTGACAGCAAAGAGCTCCTCCAACACCAAAGACATTTTCTTTTCGATTTCAACCTGCACTGGAACGATCCTAATGATCCACATGTCAACGCCATTAAAGACCTCCTGACCGATCAAGCCCAGACTCAAGTTTGCTCATTCACTACACACTTGAAAGGGGCCACTCTAGACTGGATCATCTCCACGGAAGCAACCATTAAGCTTATCTCTATAGACCCTTGTGATTGATCTGACCATCACACCATTACTTTCCTTTTACCTGGTACCCACAAGACAAGGGCACCCCAACTGGTACTTCCTAAACGCTGGGTCAGAGACACCAAGAACCTGGACCACAAGAAACTTGAGGTTTGTTGCAAATCTAATCTCCCTCCCCCCGCATATCACATCGGTCAGTGACCTCAACAATCTCTACTCTGTAACTATGTCGTCTATTCTGGATGACCTAGCCCCGCTAAAACTAAAAAGAACTCAAGTCAAAGATAGAAACCCATGGTTCACCTGGTCCCTCAACAATGAGAGGCGATCCCTCCGACAATCCGAAAGAACCTGGAGACAGCACCCCTCCGCCGCTCATCTAAAACTTCTCCGCCAAGCCAGAAATACTAACAACAGAAATGTCCTCAACTCAAAATAAGAATTCTTCAGATCTGAACTAGGTAACACCCAGAACACACCCCGCAAACTCTTTTAACTGATCAAACGCCAGTGTAACAAACTGACCAAAACATCGAAAGAAAACCCCAAGTCTCTAATTTCATCCGATGAATTCTCCTCGTTTTTTGAGAACAAAATCAAAACATTGGGCAATGAACTGAGTTCCGCCTCTCACTCTTTAACCCCCCCTGACCTGCCTCCTCCACCCACGCCGCCTCAGCAGACCTCACCTAAGAATCAAGCGCACTGGACCAACTTCACCCTCTATGATGAAGACTCTATTGCCAAAATCCTTTCCACCTTAAACCCGAACAACCATTTCAAAGTCCCTCTACCCTTTAACTGTCTCATTGCCGCCGCCCATTCCATTGTTCCTAGCTGGACTTCGATAATTAATGCCTCTCTTCAGCAGGGATCAATCCCTGACTCCCTCAAAGCGGGCCAAGTCCTCCCCATTTTGAAAAAGCCATCGCTGGATCCAGCCTCCCCTGACAATTTCTGACCCATTTACAACATTCCTCAATTATCCAAAGTTCTGGAGTAATGTGTGCAACAGCAGCTAAGTCATCACATCAGCAACTTCCACCTACTCGATGACTGCCAATCCACATTCCGTCCTGGACACTGCACTGAAACCACCATGCTCCACATCATTGATGATGTCCTCCAAGCCCTTGACCAAGGCAAAACCTGTCTCCTAATCCTCCTAGATCTATCCTCGGCCTTCGACATGGTCAACCATGGGAAGCCACTCAAACGCCTCAAATCTAGGATGGGATTACATGGCCCTGTCGTCGAATGGTTTAAATCCTTCCTCCAAAATTGACATCAGAGTTTCCTAATTAACGGTAACCTGTCTGCTCCCTCTTCAGTCACAGTTGGAGTCCCTCAAGGATCAACGCTGCCCACCACCCTCTTCAACCTTTATTTAGAACCCCTTGCCGAAGTCCTTCGCACCGCAAATATCTCCTATCATATGTACGCCGACGACACTCAGATCTACATCAATATTACATCTCCGGAAGAGATTCTCTCCCTGAATGAGGCACTGAAGCTGACCGTCCAATGGCTCTCTTCCAATCAACTCAAACTAAACTCAAAGAAAAGAGAATATCTTCTAATTTCCCCTCCTAAAACCTTCCCTGAGATCCAGACATGGATTAAAGCCATCACAGCCTTAAATTGTGCACCGACCATCGTGGACTCGGACAAATCACTGGGAATAACCTTGGATTGCAATCTGAACATGCGAGACCACATCAACTCAATGGCCTAATCTGCCAGATACCACCTGAGCTACCTATGGAAACTGAAAACCTTCCTTGCCATTCCCGACCTAAAACTGACAGTCCAAGCACTAGTTATTTCTAGACTGGAATATGGCTGTTCCACCCTCTCTGGTTTACCCAAGATTAAGCATGGGCGGATTTTGCGAATTGGCAATCCGTGAAAATGCGTATTTACGGATTCGCATACCGCAAAATCCGCGAACTCGCGCGAATTTTGCGGATTCCTTTTTTTTTGTGTTCGCAAGTGTTTCTGCCATTTCGCGAGGGTTTTTTACCAGTTCGCAAACGCGAACTTACTTGTCGGGTAGCAACGGTCACGACCATGTTGTTTCTACATCTGGTTCATCACAGCACCCTCTGTTTCACCACTGCCACCCTCTGTTTCACCACTGCCACCCTCTGGCTCACCCATGCCACCCTCTGGCTCACCCATGCCACCCTCTTGTTCATCACTGTAGATTTATGGGGGGGAAAAGCACACCTGTCCTGCCTCAACTGACATGAATGAATTAGGGGCTGATTAATGTGTCACTGAATTTGAACTTCCAGGCTGGCACCTGCTTCCTTATCTGTAATTGCTTTCTGTTGCAGTGTAATTTTTTTAACAGGACCTTTGTTGTATACTTGTAGCTGTTCTCTGAGCCTGCTGTGAGGGTCAGAGCAGGGTCATAGAATAGTTGCAAGTAGGCAACTGAACTCTGAAGGGGCCCCTCAGGAAGCACTAGAGTGAATGGTTACTAATGATAATATTGAACTTTAGCACCTGCTGAGTGCTTTCAGTTTTGCAAAAATCCAAATTTCCAGCAGCATCCAAAAAGGTAATCCTTCCAGGTCAAGATCCAAATCAAAGTGACCAGCACATGAAGAAAGCACTGGGAGGAGCCTGCTGGACAGGAACAGCAAGTTGGAGACTGTGGGGCACTTCCTTCCTCCCACCCCCACCCCAAAATGGACTCCTTGCAAAACAAAAGTGCAGGCAAATGTCAACCTGAGGAGTTATTCTGATAAAAATCATAATTTTCAAGGTTTATGCTGCCTGCTGGTGGATTTCTTGTGCGAAATTGCTAATTTTGCAATCGAAATTGTATAGTATTCTAGTTGGCAAGTGCGATCAAGCAAAAAATCTGCTTCGCACGGATTTACGAATTTTCGACAAGTTCGCGAGAGTTCGCGAATTGCGAATTTGCCGAAAATCCGCGAGCGGAACGGATTTTACGCCCATGCTTACCCAAGATCTCCTTAGCACCTTTAAAAGCCTGCCTCAATGCAGCCGCCAGACTACTTACTGGCACTAGGAAATTTGATCATATTTCTCCACATCTGAAAGCACGGAACTGGCTTCCTCTCGAGGCCAGAATACAACTTAAGCTATCATGCATCACTCACAAGGCTCTACACTCAAACTCCCCTGAATAACTTGCACAGAAACTTGTGGTATACGGACGAATCAGAAACTCACGGTCTGCCAGTGACCTCCTACTCAAGCCTGCACGTTTTCGGAAGAAAAATACCTTAATCGGGCATTTGCTGGGGCTGCACCAAGAATATGGAACTCCTTCCCACCCGCCATCAGAAGAATACCCTCTCTTGCACGTTTCAAAAAGGGGGCCAAATCCTTCCTTATGGGTAAATTCCTCGGATAAACCCTGTCCCCCAACCACCACAGAGAGTATTGCCGTCCTCCGTCGACCTTCGGGCCAAACAAGAAACTGTAATACTAACTGTACTGTATACTTCCATCCCCCTTGTACTCAGTACCCCCCTAATTTATGTTATACTCTTGTGATCCCATACCTCTTGTACAACTCTATGACTCTGTAAAGCGCTCTGATACCCTAATCGGGCCAAGATCGCGCTCTATAAAACACATAAATAAATAAATACTTTTCGATGTAGACGCGAAGTATTATGCATCACTACCCCTTGAAGCTCTGACTAGCTGGTCCGACAGTACAAAATTAATTCCGCCTAATCAAACAGGCTTCAGGAAAGAGCATGGGACAATGACAAACATTTGATCACTCTCACTGTTAGCCGATAAATATATACGAAGGAAACAGCAGCTGCATCTCTGTTTCATTGACTTAAAGGCGGCCTTCGACAGAGTAGACCGCAATATTCTATGGGGAAACTGCGTAGCTGGAATGTCCCGGATAAAATACTCTGAGGAATACTGCTCCTATACTCCAACACATGGATGGAAGTAAAACTGGGAGATGGAGAACGGCTATCAAGAAAGATTAAAACCAGCAAATGGCTTAAGCAAGGCTGTGTCCTGGCCCCTCATCTCTTCAATCTTTTCATTGCAGACCTCACGCCAAGGCTCAACAAGATCATATCTCATCCACCCAAATTAGGCACTTTACCTTTAACCCATTTATCCTATGTGGATGACGTCGTACTGATGAGTCTAACCAAGATCGGCCTACAAAGGTCACTTGTGGGATTGTCGGAATTTATAGCCAATAATAACTTGGAGATAAATACCACAAAAAGTAAAACAATGCTCATCACCAGACGACGGGCGGTCAACCAACCTATCCAATTGGAGGGTAAAAAGTTAGAAGCAGTGCCTAACTACAAGAACTTGGGATTTTACTTCGGGATAATCGGCACATTCACCAGCAGCATAAATCCTACATCTCCCAGAGAGCTAACGCTTTATCGTTCGCCTTCAGGTCCCTATCCAAAAAGCTTGAGGGGCCATCATTCAAACCCCTACTGGCAACAATAAAAGCCAAAATGCTACCTAAGCTATCATATGGCAGCACAGCTCTCCATGGGAAAGATGCGGACCTGCTTAACAAAGTACAGATGGGAATCTACAAATCAGTCTTCCAAATTGATCAGGGAGCTTCACCAGCGCAGACTAGATTAGAATTTGGAGTACCAAATAAAATGCTGGGAAGGAAGTATGCAACCATCAAGCATTGGTAAAGCTTGAAACAAAACATAGCAGCCTCGGAACTGAATAAGGCCTTGTGGGACGAAATAGAAAATGATGCAAAGTCCCCATACAACCAATTCCCCCTAAAAACCTTAACAGACACCTGCACAAGAGAACTCTGGGAAACCAATCTGCCTTACCCGGATGTTAAGCAAGCCATAAACAAATCAGCAAAATTCCACTTGCTGCTTGCGGACAAAACCACTTTTAGCACAAGAAAACATACTTGGATGGTAGTATCCAATTACAAATCACTTACTCCAGCACCATACTTAACAATTAAATTCCTGGTCCACAGAACACTACAGCTAATGGCCCTACGTCTGGGTAAATTCCCATCCATCATGGACCAGCCAACTTGAGTCCATAATGGGCCCAAAGACTGCAGACTATGTGGGAGTAGCAAGGAGGACTTCATCCATCTTGTCTGCATTTGTCCGGACTTATCCCAAGCACCAGGAATCTTTTAAAAAAAAAGCCATGAACACCAGAGGCAAAGGAACGTGCAGATAGCCAACTATGGCGACCTTAGACCCAACTGACCATTGAATTGCCGACTATAAAAGTTCATCTTAGCTCATACACATGCACTAAAATGTAACCTTGTGCCCTGCTCACAAAAAGGAAACAGGACGGCCAACTCTGAAGTAGAGTGTACTCCCAAATACAACACAGAACAACACTAGAACATTGGGAGGAACACTTCACATGGACCAACAAATGCTTCCGATCCTTTTTAAAATAGTACATTGTGCATGTTAAAATGACTATATTTTAAAAATAATCGCACTTGAAACAAAGTTTTATGGTTCAGAAAAACAAAAAGTAGGAAAACACTAAAAGTTGTATTTGTAGTGTCTGATTTTACAAAATGTATTGTTATGGTTTTAATTAACTGTAACTATAACTGCTGTGAAATGTGGTGGTCTGCCTAATTGGGTGCATGCTGCCCACACTCATCGAGTCCCATGTCCTCTTGAAAGTGTAGGGGCTGTGGTGAATGAACCGATGGTGACAGAGAGACTTCCCATTCAGATTGATCACAGGGTAGATGGGGTACCAGCAAATGGGTCTTGAAACACTGGCTCAGACGAGAGTCAAGGAGGGTTGTTCCCAGTTGGTAACGAGGGTCAAATTGAAGGGGATCTGACTAAGCAAAGTATTGACTCAGATAATGTGAACAGTGTACCAGAAAAAGTAGTGTGAAAAGGTGACTGTTAGCCCAGAAAATCTGAAAGGTTGAGACACATACTGACCACAGGAAGAATACCATCAACTGTGACTGAAGTTTTGGGTCTTTCTGAGCCAAGTGATACAAACGGAAACTACAGTGTGCAGTACAAAAAGAGCAAGAAAACCAAGTCAATAATATGCGGCTCCAGAGTGGACTTATTTAGCAGCTGAAAACAACTGGGAAAAATGATTTTATGCTTTCTCCTTCAAAGATTGCAACTCACAAAAACCACCTTGAAAGAATGTTGTGAAAGAGCTGGAGAAGTAAAGGCCAGAAAGAACATTGAAGAGACAGAAAGAAAACCTGACGAGGTGATAATAAAACCACTTCTGCAAAACCTTACGATACAAAGCATTCTATAAAAAAATGAGTACCTCTAGATTTGAAATGAGAGATCCAAATCAGTCTTCACTAAGGTGTAATCCTGTATGTGCTTGCTTTTCAACTGCTTTTGTTATAATACTTGTCTTGATATTGATAATACTAAACCTACTTCATCATGTTTATTCCAATTCTAACTTTCATGTGACTACAGGTACTGAAAAAACAAAAGTACAAGAAAAAGTGGTTGTAATTAATGAATTAACAAATACAGATTTACATACATCATGATCAGTCCATTAATGACTTCTCACTAAACGTGTTTACTAGACTCCTATATGAGTATGTAGATACTATGGATGTGAGAGACTGTTATGTGTGCATGCAATTCCCATCTTCTGTATCTGAGGGAGTGACCTATCATCACTTACCTCTAACTTATGGCATTTCTTGCAGTATACTAACAAGTTTATTCTATTGTAAAGGACAATTTCAATATTATTATTTAAATTATGATTTGATCATTTCGGAATTTCCGGTCAAGAAAAATATTAAATGTATTTCCAGATGCACTAAATGCTGAAATAATGGGAGCATTTTTCCAAGTTACAATAACTATAGATACAGTATATGCGCAGCAACATAATCTGACCTGTGCTTTACATAGGGTAGAATAAGATTTTATAAAGTCAGTAGAAGATTGACGATGGGAGATAAAAAGAAAATCTGAATTGCAAACAAACATACCCCAATGGGCGCAAAGGGAGGGTAAATTGAAAAAGAGGGAGACACAAGCAGCCAGGGCTCTGGATTGTCAACACAGAGGGAAGTTATGCATATTGAGAAGCAAAACAGACCATAAAAGAAAATGTGATGGTTCCAGTGAATGTGATCATACCTTCCTACTTGTAGGAGGTTGGGGAAAATATTTAGCAGGAGCAGATCCTGTATTCCCAGAAGTCTATTACATTTGTGGGAGGAATGCTTATTACAAGTTACCAAAACAATGGTATGGATGTTGTTATTTGGGAATATTTCCAAAAAGGTATCTTGTGAATGAAAACAGTGGAACCAATGAGAAAGGACACACACGTTTAAGAAAGGTAATTAGTGCTGCGGAAATCAATGGAGATATTTTTGGAGCTATAATACCCTCAGTGAGGGTAATACTAAATTCACAAAGCTTTGGAAACTTTCAACTGTAGTAGATCACTTGTCATCTGATACTGCTGGTGGATTTCTTGTCATAGATACAGAGATGGTTGCTATCCGATCTATAGTTTTACAAAACCTGCTTGTTTTAGATGTCCTTCTAGCCAAAGAACGCGGAGTGTGTTGCATGTTAAATGTTCAACAATGTTATACTTGTATCCCCGACAAAAGAAAAGATTTGCGAGGATATATTAACAAAATTACTAACTTGAGGAAATAACTAGCATTTTTAAAAGCTGATGTGCTTGGGAAACAATTGGGAAGGGATTCTCATCTGTGGGAAGTTTGTTTGCAGCACTGGGAGGAAGTCTAGTGGGAAAAATAATTACATCACAAATTGCTATTGGCTTACTAATTATAGTAATTATATATTATTATTGTAAACGTAAAGGAGTTGAAGAAGCACCTAAAGAAAAGAAATAGAGCAGAAATTGAACCGGAAAACAGACAATGTGGATATTATGATAACATGAACAATTTGGAACAGGCTTCGTTGAAACTTATGAAAACAACTGCCTTCTAAAGATACATCAGAATATGATCAAATGATGATAAGATAAGATTGTGTGATGGCTTGATTTGCCAACAATGAGGGGATTGATTGAGCATATTTTCTGACGTCTACCTTTATCAATGATCACCTGTAAAAGATTGTTATGACAAATGTTTCTTGATGAAGAAATGTTAACCTGCTAAGTAGAAAAACGTGAGAATACATGCTGCATCATAAAAGCATGTAGAGGGTTCTAAAATGATGACACAAAAATGTCGGCTAAATAAAAAGATACAATGAGAAATATACATGAACTTGTTAACGTGTTTTGAGAAAATAAAATATTGTTAACATAGAGAGTTATGTTGTAATAACAATCACAATGTGTCTCATATCTGAAATATATAGCCACATAATGAAGTTCTTGAAATGGAAAATGTATTATATTTAGAGAAATTTGACATAGTGCAAATCTGAGCTTCTGTAACATTTATACAAAACACATGCATTGTGGTTGACACGTTAATAATATGCTTTGAAATGATAATTTAGAAATAATGCTTACAACATTTTTTGGTAGTGCCTAATATTGATATGTAGTACCTGAAAGAAACTATAACCGCTATAATGAGGAGAAAGAAAATTAATTCATGAAAATGTATGAATTATGATTAAATTAAATGGTAGTGATTCAGCGCATTTTCGTGTAGGCCTCACATGCTTCTCTTTCCCTGCTTATGGGAACCTTACTGTGAAGTGCAATTTTTGTATTAGCTAACAATGGACTCACTTCTCGCTAGGAAGCATATTCAATAGAACTGGAATACTATTGTTGCAAACCCAGGGGAAAGCGCCGGGGAACAACCGGACTGTGAGCAAAGTAAAGTTCCACCCATTTCCGTGAAAGTGCTGAAATGGGAATACAATTGAACCTAATGAATCTTAATGGAATTTGCAAAAAGGATTGCATAATTCTTCTTGAGTTGTGTGATTCACTGATCACCCCATAACAACCCACTATGAGTGACCAATGAGAAATCCATGGACTGATATAATAGAGGGATCACTGACATAATATCGTCGACCACAATATCGAGTTGCAAAAATATCGGCGACATAATATCGACTACCATTATATCGACATACAATACTTATTTAAGAAACTACAAAAATATCGACTACTAATTATCGAATATAATAATTATCGACATCACTAATATCGAAAGACAAAATATAGAATAAATAAATATCGTCTATTAAAAAATTAAACAGTACACAACAAAAATATCGAAACAAAATATATCGATGACACTAATATCGAAAAAAAGGAATATCGACTCAATAAAAAATACTTAAAACGTTTTAAATACAATACAACTATATATTTTAAATATATAATACACTCCACAATATATATAATACAAAGAATAAACATTTTTTAAAACACATACAATAAAAATAAAACTTTTAACATATATCACCCAAACATTGCAGTGAATGTATAAATAATTAGGATACTTTTAACATAAATGTGCAAAATAATATTACATACATTTTAAATAGAAGAAAAACAAACCTGGTTTACTGCAAAAGTATTAAGTAAATTGCATTACCACAACACCAAACATAGCAATTAAATTTAAAAACATTCAAACCAACCAATGAAAAGGCCCCATTCTTAAATAAACCAATCAAATGAAGTAACTAATCAAATACACAATATAAAAGGATTATTTTGCTACTGCTATTTCCTGCTTCTAACTCTAAAGAAAGAAGGTGACACTCTGACCAACTGTTTCCTGAGCAGACTACTTTTCCAGACAAGACTCCTACAGAAATAATTAAAGTAAGTTAAACTAATTTTTAAATAAAACCAAAGTACTACGCTAAAAGTTACAATTTCTCTAAACAGTTTAAATAACATTTATTTTTTGCCTTTTACATTTCTTCTACAGACATCTCCAAAACACAGCAATAAAAGTCGAACTGATTACTTACTACAAAATCCTTATTGTAAGTATTTTTAACTGTTCTCTAACACACCAACTGCATTTATTAAACCCAAATTTCTAATACACAGTTCATCTTTATTCTACCTTCTTAACAGAAATTTCGAAGACATCCAAAAAATTACTCCATTAAAGCTGAAGACTACACAAATTAAAAATGTAAGTATATTTTGTCAATTATTTAAAAACCCTAAAATGCTAACTACAAGACAGCTTCCCACTAGAAACCGCTCAAAATGTAATTAAATAGTAGATTATCTAATTATTTTCATTTTCTACCAACATAAATATAACAAGGAAATACAAGAAAAAGTTTGAAAACACCTTCTCAACATTTAGAATTACAACAAAGAACAAATGTAAGTATAATCATAGAAATATGAATGCATTAAAAACATGTATAGCAGTATTACAACTTAATATATATTTCTTTCTAACCTTTCCTAGCACTACAAATAGAAATATGACTGAAGGTGCAGAGTCTGTTATGTCACAGAAAAACAAGCTTTTACTATGTTATATGGGGTATGTATGGGGTATGTTTATACCCAAGAAAAACAGTCAGGACGCAAAGTTTTTTGGGAAATGTAGTAAATACTACTCTAATAAATGTTATGGTAGGGCTACAACAGAAGAAGCTAATGTACTATCTACCAAAGAACACAATCACCCCCCTAATATAACTGAAATTGAGGTCAGGGATGCCTTTGAAAGCATAAAAGAAGCAAGTACAGGGACTGACAAACCAACAACCCAAATATTAAAAGAGGAACTCTTAAAAGTTCCTCAACATGCTTCTGGCCAACTCACCTCAATTGACTCTACTCAACTTAACCCCAAAACGTTAGAAGAAGTTGTTATTCCCCCAAAACTGAGTATATCACCTAATAAGGAACCATTCTTACTATTTGACAACAAATGTCCTACCAACCGAATTACAATGTTTGGTACTGCTAACAATCTAAGAAAATTACAAGAGTGCCAACATTGGATGATGGATGGGACTTTTAAAACATGTCCTAAACCATTTTACCAACTCTACAGCATACATGGATTGTACCATCATTCTAACATCCCATTTATTTACTGCTTGTTGCCCAACAAACAACAAAATACTTACACAGAAGTCCTAAACACAATAAAACAGGAAACAAATATTTTTTTCCACAGAAAATTATTATTGATTTCGAACTAGCTATGATCAATAGTATATTGAAAACTTTTCCTCACACAGCAATACAAGGTTGCTATTATCATTTTCATCAAAGCATTTGGAGACATCTCCAAAAATTTACATTAAGCATACAATATGCTACAGACAGCACCTTTGCATACCAAATCAAAAAATTAATTGCCCTATCATATGTCCCTGTTACAGACGTAGCAGAACATTATAACATCCTAATCGATAGCCCATATTACAAAAAATATGAGGAAAAACTAGCACCACTTCTAGACTACTTCGAAGATACATGGGTTGGAAGGCTACATAGATCGGGACACAGACGCCAACCTAAATTTCACATAGCTTGGTGGAATGTATATTTAAGTACACTGAATCAAGAAGCTAAAACTAACAATAGTGCAGAAGGATGCACAATGCATTTCAAGCTACCACTAGCAGAGGAAAACCCACTGTCCAAAAACTAATAGAAGCTTTACAAAAAGAACAGAGCTACCACGAGCTACGTATACAACAATCAGTAACCCAAATAGGACCAAAACTAACTAAACAAACAAAACAAATGTTTAGACTACTCCAAAGCCAAGTCACCCTATATCCTTCTACAAGAGGCCTAGACTATCTATCCTTAATAGCTAAAAGCCTACTGTGAATGATCTACACTCAAATAACGATACTCTCATTTATGTAAAAAGTAGCATACAAATGTTATATCATAATAAATATTCCATAATTGTCAAGCATATTTATATACCAAAAAAAGAATTGTAGATAATTAAGCAATATTTGATATAATCTAAAATATAACAATAATAATAACAATCACATTTCCCACCCAAATAACATAAAATTTAAAAACTTACAATTCATGTTGCAGAAGAATACGTAATCCAACCACTTGTAATTCGTGTACTCCACTGGTAATCCATTACAAATCCAATTTGTGAAACCCTCAAAAACCCGAAAACAAGTAAAAATAGAAAAAACGCTCCAGGAAATCCCGATAAAAGAAAGTATGGTAACTTTATTAAGTTAAGTTACATACACACACTTTTAGTAAAAATAAAACGCATGATCTTCTCTACATCCAAATCGATGTAATCCAGAAAATTTGTTTAAAAATTTAAAAATTGCTCCAGTAAATCCCGAAAAAACAAAGTGTGGTAAGTTTATTCATAAAAATAACATACACACACTTTTCTTAAAAAAAAAACGCATGGTCTTCTCCCAATCCAAATCAATACCCTTAAAAACCCGAAAAATAGTAAAAAGAAGTAAAAATCGTTCAATGAACCCACGACAAAAGGAGAGAGAGTATAAAAACAATACTTTATTAAAGTAAAACAATCTCTTCTCCCAAAAAAAAAACGCATCCTTCTCCGGAACGAAACGGTGAAATCCTGGAACCTGTAAAAAATATCGAAAACAATACCACCCACACAAAGCCCCCAAACATTTCCAAATATACCTAAACATTACTATAAAACATTAAAATACACATATTGTAACATCAAACTCTGAAAATACACTAGGCCTCAAACACTCACGACACCTCCGTAAAAGCCAAGTAACACCTAAAACATACCAAAGGCACAACTAAACACACACAGTAACACTACACAGCTCCAAAATACACTCAACACTACTACTCTATAACATATAATATAAAAATTCACCTTACCTTTCGCAACGCGACGCAGCATCCAACCGCGAGCTTCTCTAGTCCTGAATGAAGCAAAATAACCTTACGCGGTTAAAAAAGTAGTCCCATTTAAACAATAATAGAAACTTAAACATATTAAATACAATGTTCTAAGTAAAAATAAAATATACTACTAGACTTAAAATGTTATACATTTTTTTCTAACACTTATAAAAATAAACTTACATTAAATCTCCTTAGCAAATTAATAATAAATAATAATAACATATTATTAATTATTATTAATACTTAACTTAATATATTAACATTGTAATAAATACATATAACAATTAAAACTTGAGTTTATATATTATTTACTTTTATGTTTTATTTTTAAAGTTACTATACAAATATGTTACATTTGTAAATGAATAATAATAATAAATAATGAATATTATTTATGCTTATTATTAATTATATTTATGTATATATATTGTTAATAAATACTAATCCGAAATTACACTTAAGTGATTATTTCCAAAATATGTTTATTTGTTAAAATATTTAATAATTAATTTACATTTGTAAATTAATAATACTTAATCTAATATATTAATTATTATTAATAATAGTATGTATGTATGTAAATAATTTAAAAATACATACCAAACATTGTATGCAACTGTATACATTATTTACTATTTTATATTGTATTAAGATTATTTTTTTATTTAAAAGCTTAGTATATACTTAATAATAATTAATTACAAATATTAATTATTATTAAGAACATTGTATTTAATATGTATAAATAATATACAAAATATATTTAGCATGTAAATGTAGCAAATATATACTTACCTGTTTATTATTTTCTGTTCATGTAAATATTCTAAATATTTAATTAATGCAATTAATATATTAAATATTAACAATATTAATTAAATATTTCATGGACATTTAATAAAAAAGTTTACAAAAAAGAATAAAATGTTAAAAATTGTTGACAAAGTTTATACAAATTCATAAACAAGACTATATATTTTTGGAAAAATACTGTTAAAAAGAATGCATTTTTGAAATGTAAAACATTTATGAATATAAATAAATGTAATGTTATACATTCAATGTACCTAACTGTTTATAAAAAAGCTTACATTATTAGTATACTGTACTGTACATATTATAAATACAATCTGTCAATAAAAAATTTCAAAAACTGCATGTCTACTTATTTTAAAAATAAGAATACAATGTTATTTTTAAATTGTGATTATTATTATATTTTTATATTTACATCTATCTTTTTCCATTAATATTTATTGTACAATTATAATACTACCTCATATGTTATTTACATTACTTTTGAGATTTTTTTTTAAAGATATATAACTTACTATTCCCACTCCATTCAAATAACAGTTAAGTAAGGTACTGACCATATATAATTTACTATTCCAACTCCAGTCAAGTGAAAAACAGGGAATGTGCTGGACAGTGATCCAATATAATTTACTATTCCAACTCCAGTCAGGTGAAAAACAGGGAAGGTGCTGAACACTAACCATATACAATTTACTATTCCAACTCCAGTCAGGTGAAAAACAGGGAAGGTGCTGGACACTGACCATATATAATTTACTATTCCAACTCCAGTCATGTGAAAAACAGGGAAGGTGCTGGACAGTGATCCAATATAATTTACTATTCCAACTCCAGCCAGGTGAAATACAGGGAAGGTGCTGGACACTAACCATATACAATTTACTATTCCAACTCCAGTCCGGTGAAAAACAGGGAAGGTGCTGGACACTAACCATATATAATTTACTATTCCAACTCCAGTCAGGTGAAATACAGGGAAGGTGCTGGACAATGATCCAATATAATTTACTATTCCAACTCCAGTCATGTGAAAAACAGGGAAGGTGCTGGACAGTGATCCAATATAATTTACTATTCCAACTCCAGCCAGGTGAAATACAGGGAAGGTGCTGGACACTAACCATATACAATTTACTATTCCAACTCCAGGCATGTGAAAAACAGGGAAGGTGCTGAAAACTGACCATATATTATTTACTATTCCAACTCCAGTCAGGTGAAAAACAGAGAAGGTGCTGGACACTGACCATATATTATTTACTATTCCAACTCCAGTCAGGTGAAAAACAGGGAAGGTGCTGGACAGTGATCCTATATAATTTAATATTCCAACTCCAGTCAAGTGAAAAACAGGGAAGGTGCTGGACACTAACCATATACAATTTACTATTCCAACTCAAGTCAGGTAAAAAACAGGGAAGGTGGTGGACACTGACCATATACAATTTACTATTCCAACTCCAATCAGGTGAAACTCAGTGAAGGTGCTGGACAGTGACCCAATATAATTTACTATTCCAACTCCAATCAGGTGAAAAACAGGGAAGGTGCTCGACAGTGACCCAATATAATTTACTATTCCAACTCCAGTCAGGTGAATAACAGGGACGGTGCTGGACACTGACCATATACAATTTGCTATTCCAACTCCAATTACATGAAAAACAGGGAAGATGCTGGACACTGACCATATATAATTTAATATTCAAACTCCAGTCTGATAAATGTCAGGGAAGGTGCTGTACACTAACCCTATTTAGGGGTCGATTCCGATTCGGGAAAAAAAACGTCCGTACGATTTGTATCCAGAGCCCTCTCAGTACGAATCGTACCCGTCCGTCCGAGTCGCGAAGTACGATCCGTATTCCGTGAATCCATCTGAATCGTCGCGATCCGTACGTATTGCAAGGCTGAAACCGTGAACCGTATGGCTCGTACACATACCGTACGACTTGTACACATGCCGTACGACCCGACGAGTACGATCCAGACTGGGGTATGAGGACGCGATTCGTACGGTCCACGTCAGGTAAGGGTGAGTCGTACGGAAAAGCACACAAACACATACACACCGTACGGTCTGTACCCCCATGATCGCAGGGGTACGCACCGTACCCCTGCTATCATGGGGTATACGAGCCGTACCCACATTGTACGATGGGTGTACGAGCCGAACCCCCATTGTACGATCGGTGTATGAGCCGTACCCCATTGTACGATCGGTGTATGAGCCGTACCCCATGTACGATGGGTGTACGACCCATACCCCCATTGTATGATCGGTGTACGAGCCGTACCCCATGTACGATGGGTGTATGAGACGTACCCCCATTGTACGATGGGTGTACGAGCCGCACCCCATGTACGATGGGTGTACGAGCCGTACCCCCATTGTACGATCGGTGTACGAGCCGTACTCCCATTGTACGATGGGTGTACAAGCCGTACCCCCATTATACGATCGGTGTACAAGCCGTACCCCCATTGTACGATCGGTGTACGAGCTGTACCCCCATTGTACGATCGGTGTACGAGCCGTCCCCAAATCGTACAAGGGGGGTACGGCTTGTACACCGATTGTACAATGGGGGTATGGCTCGTACACCCATTGTGCATGGGGTACGGCTCGTACACCCATCGTACAATGGGGGTACGGCTCGTACACCCCATGATCGCAGGGGTACGGTGCATATCCCTGCGATCATGGGGGGTATGCACCATACACCAGGGGGCCGTTCCGTTCCTGTTTTGGCGCGCACTCTGCTTTTACGGGTGTTTTCAGCTCCCTTAGAAAAAGTGTCGTACGGTGCGTACCCGACACGTATCGTACTTGCTGGGTCGTAAAAACCAGTCACGAACCGTACAGATGTCGCGTACAGCGGGTTCCGAGGGAGAATCGTACGGAGATTAGACTCGTACGGTGTCTTGTACAACTCGTACGGAGTACGGCTCCTGGTACGAATCGTACTTTGTCGTACGTACGGGGGACGTTGCAGGGTACGATTTGTACGCTCCGAACGGCTATTCGGAGCGGTTTTTCCCAAATCGGAATCGGCCCCTTAATGTAATATTCACACTCCAATATTATAAAATTCAAGTAATGTGCTGAACACAGAGACATTATAAGTTAGTATTCCCACTCCAGTCAGATTAAATTCAGAGAAGGCGCAGAATAATAATCATATCAACTTTACTAATCCTAATACCATAAATATACATTAAAAATAAAGTTTTTAAGTCTCACTCTATATCTCATAACCCATATTAAACAAACCTCACATTGATATATTGTATTATTTTATTTAAAATTTTTATTTAATATTCCTAAGATTGTTTCTATATTATTATACATTTTTAAATTTATTTTGCATTTTGAATTAAATATTTAAAATATCTTATTTTTTTATTCAAATTTTTTTTATTTGAAAAAAATTACTTAAAAATTTGTAATTTTTTTGCACAATTTTAAATTTTAATTTTTTTTTACATTTTGTAAATTTTCAAAAAAAATGTATAAATTTACTATAAAAAAATAATTCTGAAGGTCAATAATCACCATTAAACACAATTATCCCCATACATTTTTTTTTTTAATTTTAATTTTTTTCTAAATGTAAATTTAAAATTTCAATTTTGCATATAATTAAAATAATTTTATTTTAAGATAATACTGTAAAAATATTATAAATATTTTAAATAATACCCACCCTTATCCCCTATTAAACCAACATCTTGCTCCTAAAATAACATAAAACATTTTAAAAATTATTATAATTTTTTTTTTAACTTTTTTTAAAACACTCCCCACCCTTATCCCCTAATAACCCAACATCCCGCTCCTAAAATTTAAAAAACTTTTTTTAAATTTTTTTAAAAAATTTGATTTAAATTCTTTAATTTTCAAAAATTTTACTTTTTTATAAATTTTAAATTATTATTTTAAAACACTCCCCACCCTTATCCCCTATTAACCCAACATCCTGCTCCTAAAAATAAACATAAAATACACAACTAAATTAATTAGTACATTTAAAATATTAGAAAAAATTGACACATTCTACAATATTAACACTTTTTAATATTTTTTATTAACATTATATACATTTTTCGATATTTTTTCCCATCTATGTATTTTATTTCGATATTATTTACATTCTATATATATTATTTCGATATTTTAAACTACACTAACTATTCGATATTAACAATACACAATATTTTTGATTTAAAAATTTTTACTTCGATATTTAGTTAGTGAAAACTATAACGATATTTTTTACATCGATATAATTTCTTTTGATATTTCTATACAATAGATATTTTTGACTCGATATTTAGTCCATTCGATATTATGAAGTCGATATTATGCTCAGTTACCATAATAGATATGTTAAGGGGTGTAAACCTGGAACATTTGGATATATAATTGCCCAATTAGAGGAGGAGTCAGGGGTTGGCTGTCATTTTTCCTTTCTTGCCTGCCATGCTGTCGAACAGACTTTTGATCCCTATTGTCTTTTCTGTGCCCCTTTCAATCCATTCTGGGTGGAATAGACTCTAACGAACTGAACTATATCCAAAACTGACACGTTGATAATTTGCTTTGAAAATGATAATGTACAATTAATGCTGATGAAAATTTTCGGTAGTGCCTAATATTAATATCTAGTACCTGAAAGAAACTATAACTGCTATAATGGAGAAAAACGAAATTCATTCGTGAAAATGTGTGATTTATGAAGAAATTAAGCAGTAGTGATTCAGCTAATTTGTATGTAGACCTCAAAAGCTTCTCTTTACCTGTATTAATGTAAAACTATGTGAGACAGTCACCTAAGCCCTATCAGAACTTTCTGTGAAGTTTAATTTCTGTATTAGCTTCTCGCTAAGAAGCATATTCAATAGAAATGTAACAGTATTGTTGCAAAGCCAGGGTAAAGCGCATGGGAGCGGACGGACTGTGGGCAAAGTAAAGTTCCACCCATTTACGTGGGTTCCTTGAAATGAGAACACAATTGAACTTAATGAAATTTGCAAAAAGGATCACTTAATTCTTCCGGAGTTGTGTGATTCACTGATCTCCACACAACAGCCCATTATGATTGACCAATGAGAATCCCATGGACTGATGGAATTGATAAGCTAAGAAGTGTAAAAACTGGAACATCTGGAGGTATATTTGCCTCAATGGAGGAGGAGTTGTGGGCTGGCTGCCATTTTTACTTTCTTGCCTTTAATGCTGTCTGACAGACCTTTGATCCCTATTATCTTTTCTATGCCCCTTTTCATCCACACTGGGTGGATTAGACTCTAACAAACTAAACTATATCCAATCAGCATCCTCAAATCCTGTACTTTGCCAGCTGTTAAAGTTGTGCAGGAAAAATAACCTTTCGACTGACAGGTTATCTGACTCCGACTGTGGCACGTAGTGCTGCTTTTCAGACTTGGCCAGATCTAACTGAGGACGAACTTGAAGTGATCATCTTTGCTTTGGTTTGTATGACTAATAACAACCTCAAATCTATCCTGTTTCTCTCTACAGAGGATTTTCCAGCTGTCTAATAATGCTCTGTTTTGTGTTGTGAGGCTACTTCTAATAAGACACAGTAATTGAAACTGATTTTGAAATGTATTTTCTTGACTTATCTATGTAACACGAGGCATTAGGTAAATGTTTCCTATGAATTATCTTTATCGATTCTGTCTCCTTCTTTTGGTCATATTTCTTATCTCACGGCATTTGAATCAGTGTCTGAAAAAGGTATTGAATTAGGTGTGAGGTAATAATTATTTTATTCCAGGTTCACATAGAATTATTGTTCACGTTTCCTAGTATTTGAATCCCTGTCAGCTTATCAAAAAAATCCATCGAAGTACCATGGTTTGTAGAAATCTAAACGATAGTTGAGACTATCGAGAGAAAGAGGGTTGTTTGATGAAATGGGCCTAGTAAGATAAGATTGTTGTAAGAGTAAAGACAAATTTGGTAAACTTTGCGCTGCATCAGCATCACTATAATGCAAATTAAATGGGTTTATATTAGGGGTGGGCGGAAATTGTGTAGTCGCGTTACGCAAACCTCCGCAAAATGGTGACAAATCTCTGCGAGCATGCAAAAATTTAACGAACACGCGGAATTGCGTTTTCCACCCGTTTGTGATGCTTTTTTCCTGTTCGTGAACGCTAATTGCCTGCTCCGGGAGAAATATCTTGCGAACGCGCACTTTGAAAGCGCGAACAAGCAATCCCAGAATTTTGACAATTTTACGTTCTCCACGGAACGCGAAATTACCCAAATTCTGCAAATTCCGCGAGTGGAACGGAATTTACTGCCCAAGCCTAATTATATGACTTCCAGGAATCCTTCTTCAGTAGCAGTCACCAGGCCAGTATAGAAAAACACATTATTCACACTATCCTGGACCATAGCTGGACACCTGAAAAAGTAGGCATAGATTAAAATGTTGCTCAATTACCCAGGCATGATTCATGTCTCCACACTTGTAGCAAATAATCAGAATCAGAGAGGGGATGAACCTAGACAACAATGCAACAGCAGCCACCTCCATTCGGCTGTAAAGTAGTTTACAGTGACCAAATTCCTTTCCTATGTTTAGGTGGCTCTAGGTTCCTGAAAATGCTCTGTTTATACATGTTCACATGCAGATCCAACCTGGCCTATTTGGCTACATTGAAAAAAATCCTTTCAGCAACGAGGTTATAACTTGTAATGAAACAGATCCTTGCAGCTAGTGCTACCCGTCCTGCTGGGCACTACAACTCCCCTGTTCCTCTCCATCAGTTTCCTCCCCCCTAACTTAGTTACCCACCCCAGTCACCCCTCCCCCATGGGAACCGCAGATCAGCTACAGAGTCAAACAAGTCCCAGAAAGATGCACTTTGGTGCTTATATGGCCTTTGGTAATTGGAACAGAAGGGGAGGGTGTGAGAAGGGACAAAATAGAACACTCTCAGGGTGCTTGCCTCTCCCATCTTTTTACCTCTTTCATGTTTCACTTTGATAATGATACTAGCAATTGGTGAAACAAGTAGGGACTGGTGACTGCTACATATACCTGTGACCAGCAGTGACAAGCACGTTTACTGACCGGCCCAGCTGGCAGCATCAACACCAGATGGCTGTAGTGTGGGCTGTTATGCAAATAACAGGTTATTGTTTTCTTCCTTGTGTAAGCTCTGGCCACATGCTAAAGCTATGTTTACAGATGGCCCATCAAACCTTGGCAAGGCCACAACTCTTGCCTTCATGCTTTACCAATTTTCCATGCTATTTTATAGTGCCTGCAACTGCGAAACTTTATCATGGCCGATGGTGATGAGCATCAGCAAAACAAAAGAAGCTCCACAGACCAAAGATGTATAAGTATGCATACATAATGACGAATGTGTACATATGCATCATGATGTTTTGCAGCCTCAGTATACTTGTGTATGTGCTTGCCTGCATCACCGTGCATGAGCGCATATGTCATGACACGGTAACCATTTCATTGTTTTATTTAATTTACTGTTACAAGAAGGTGAATGGTTACCTTGGTGCGATAAATACAAAAATTATAAAAGGTGCGCAAAGTGAATGATGCCGTGATGGCAGTGAGCAGCAAGCACCAGAGGAGCAGTGCATGAATCCTAGGAGTAAAGGTGGGAGGCCAGCAGAGAGTGTGTAGGAATGAGCTAAGCAGCACACAATGGAGAAGGGCAACCATATGAAAGCAAATGGGCTCCCACGGAGTGCTAAAAGTGAGAAAGACAATTGTTACTTGAATATAAGCAGTGGAAGCATTTAAGACATCCAATCAAATGGATTGTGAAGAAGCTCTCTGGAAGGAACAAGCATGGCAGGTAAACGCTCATTTCTCCCACATCAGTTACCCACACCCGCTAACCTTACCCCTTTCACCTCTTATAGATCTACTCAATGAGAGTGCACTATTGGTCACAACATATCTGTGTAATGTTACTCTTAACTTTTTCCTCCCCTCTGCGTGTGGCTGCTTGGATGTAGAGCTTTATATATTCTGCTGATTTATGTAGACTGGCACCATATTTTTCCTGCAAACAGAGCCGGTGAATGTTCTTTTAAGGTTATTGAAGAAACGCAAACATCAAATATGGATCTTGCTAAGAACACACAGTTTATCAACTATTTAGAAGAGACATTTATCAATACCAGTCTCAATGTAGAGTCTTTACTTACAGTGTGGAGCTGGGACTTTCCTCCTACTCACACCCCCTAGAGCTCTGAGAGTCAGGTCCTTCTCCCCTGCCCTTCCATCGTGCATTATGAGACTGGGCACACTGAAACAAGAGGCATCCCCAATGTTTTGAGATACACAGCTATGGCGACACTACAACTGCTGCTTAGTTATATGTTCTATTCCATTACAGTGATTAGTATCACAGGAGCATTGTGGGTGGGTCAACTTTAAGGTGCAGTAAAAATTAGCAAGATAGTGATGGCCCAGAAGCTTCCTGCTAAGTACCCCTTGGCCAGTCACTACTATAAGTGAAAGTCCATGTATTTTAAGTCCCACGGGGGTAATACGGGGAAAGGCATGTGTGCGCGTTTTAGTCCAGAATAATGGTCGGACTTGAAATCTCACATTAGTATATGGTTTCATCTAAAGGGCCACAGCAGCACCTCAGCACTCATTCAACGAAACCATTCTATACATCGGTGATTGTGAGTTATTCTGGGATACTTGCACACTCACGCTCATGTTTGAGGAAAAGGTGCACATCTATTAATAATTGATTGTTTCATTCATCTACTGTTCTCTATGGTATGCAATTATCCACCCCCCTCTCCGAGGGCACTGGTCCGCTCTACACCCGTCTCCACATGGCACCAGCAGTGGTACATATGGGGTCCATAGGCTCCCTCTTCACGTCTATAGACCAGGAGCTCACAGACAGGCAGGGTCGCGATGTCCTTCCAGTGAGGCGGCACACAGATATGTCTCTGAGACTCTCTTTCTCACACCTCAGAGGACGACGAGTGCCCAGTTGAGACCGTGGGACTGGACTCCCTGGAAGTAGGTGTGTGGGGGGGCAGCAGCAACCTCATGTACAGAACACTACTCTCACAGGTGGAATGGTGTGGGCTTCAGTGGCGTCTGCCACGGTTGGCCACTCCACCTGCAGATGGTTATCATTGGATATATGGCCTGCCCGCCTATTTATTTGACCACCACGCTCCGCTACCAGTTGCATGTAGAGAGTGGTTATATTAACAGCCTATTTATCCTGTGGAAACACTCCCTTTTTGACGGGTACGTCTAGTAAAATACGTCTAGTAAAATATTTATAAACCCACAAACCCAAAATAGAATCACTTGGAAAAATTATGCCCCCATATTAAGCACACACCATGAAACCGATTGTTTCCTGGAGTTCAGACAGTCGGTAAGTACCGAGTCAACAAATACGTATTTAATTGACATGAGAAGAATAAAAGGTTGAGTCAGCCCCATCGAGAATGAATCATATGCCTTCTCTCAGTGGGTGCTTGACCCACCAAGCTACTGTGCTTCTAAAAACGTATTGTACCCGATCAGCTGGACTTCCCAGCAGGCACCGGTGAGTGATGATGTAACAAAAGAGAACTGGGCTGTTCCTGGAAAGTGCGTGTGTGAGCAGGTCACAAATGTTCTGAAAATGGGATGGAGGCTCAATGGAAACCTACCACAGGGTATCCATTTTGTTGGATATGGAGGCCTCACACACCTTTGCAGGTGTCAAGCTTCATCATAGGCATTGCTCCTCGTTGGGTAGGCGGTGCAATTCCCAATGGGCAACACCTCTAAGAGGGGCTCTTTAGCAGAGATCTTTTAATCCAACTGCCTATAGGTGAAGTGTGGGTGAGGGGCCGGGAGGGTTGTAGACGGAAGAGTGAATTAAAATGAGGCACAGGGTACCAGAAAACAATTTTATTCAGGCGGTCCCTTGCTTCAACTGAAACCAAACGCTAGTCTATACTCGCTGGGATACAGGTTTCACAGCACGAACCAACACTAGGAAGTGAAGAAGGTGGTCGACATGTTTCTCGCTAACTGTGCATTTGCACGCGATTCATCAGGACCTAAAATAGAGGTGAAAACTGTCTACAAAACATGATCTCTCAACGTATCAATGACTCATTACAATTATTGGAATGAAGTACCTGTTTTACACTGTTCCTTGCCTAATGGTCGGGATTTATGTGTAACAACAGTAACCAGCGGGTCGTACATCGGGAGTGAAGCCTCTGTGATATAGGTTCAAGCCTCCTCTGTCCATGTATGTTTGCCTACCCTTCTCCGCTGGAACCGGATAGTAGACAGTTTTCACCTCTATTTTAGGTCCTGATGAATCGCGTGCCATTGCACAGTTAGCGAGAAACATGTCGACCGCATTCTTCACTTCCTAGTCTTGGCTCGTGCTGTGAAACCTGTATCCCAGCGAGTATAGACTAGCGTTTGGTTTTAGTTGAAGCAAGGGACCGCCCGAATAAAATTGGTCCCCTTTTTGTATACTTACAGGTGAGTGTTGCACAGCAGCAGCACTGCCCTAACTGATGGCCAGCGCTGCCCTTTCAGACTGCGGAACCTCAGACAAGTAGCTCGGCTGCCGCTCCACCCTTCCTGATTTCCAGCGATGCCCCTTCAGTTTTTAAAAGACTAGACGAACAGCACAGCAGCACCACTGTTTCAGTGCCTTAGGCTAAAACAACTCCAGGCTGCGAGAGACCCCAAGCCAGGTGGCACGGAAGCCAATAGCAGAGTTAGGGCCCCGTGAACACCGAAGCAAGCATTGGAAACGGACCCCAGCTTGGTCGTAAAACAGAGCCACCATTGGGAAGCGGAGGGCCCCATTGCTCACATATGCCTTTGTCTCATTGCACCTGCTGCACCCCTGACAGCAGCAGCACTACTCTCTCTGGCTCCCAGCATGCCTCTTCCAGCCTGTGAGACCCAGCCTGGCTGCGGTGCTGGCAGTTCCATTCCAGTCAAACGTCAGCTCGGTTTACTCTTCAGCTTTGCAGCGCTGCACAGAAAGAACAGTGCAAAGTGCTGTGAACAGAAGCCTAAGCACTGCCTTTTGAGTCGTTCGCAACTCAAGAGGATCCTGGATGGGTTGGTGGGATGGGGGCGACAAGACGCCATCCCAGGCTCCAAAACAGCCCTTCTCTAAATGAATTTTCAGAAGAGGATTAGTCCAATAAATTCCTTCTCTCCTTCCACGGTTTTTCTTTTTTTTCCAAGAAAATATTTCTTCTCCCGGACCAAACCCGCAGGAATTAAAGTTAAACAAGCATTTGCAATGCAATAGGTCTCGCATGTGCAGATTTTAAGCTATTGGCATTGTATATGACAATGGATTGTATTTATTGTTTAAAAACAACACATAAATAAATGGCATTGTCATTTGCAATGCCAATAGCTCATTCTCTCGTAAATGCGAGACCTATTGGATTTCAAATGCTTGTTTTATTGTGCAGTCTGCTACTTTTAAGTTTATTGGAAGGGTCAGCCAAGCACGCACTAACTGCTTGTGATGCAAAATGTTATAGCATGAGTAACATCAGTGCATATTCCTCTTGCATGCTCACTGGCCTTGTCTGCTTCAAAACTGCCAATGAAGGGAATCAGTGGCAACAACTGTACTGCACACAAGCCTTTTCAATCATCCAATCAATCAATCATTTGTAAAGCGCACTACATACCAGCGAGGGTCTCAAGGCGCGGGGGGTGGGGGTGCTACTGATCGAACAGCCAGGTCTTGAGTATGCTCCTGAAGGTCAGCAGGTCTTGGGTCTGTCGTAGGCTCAGTGGGAGGGTGTTCCATGTCTTGGCGGCGAGGTTGGAGAAGGATCTCCCACCGGTGGTTGTTCTTCGGATGCGCAGTTCTCATTTGCAGAGCACGGTTAAATCAAAAGAAGCCTCAAGTCACGTCTTTCTCCTCCGTGGGCCTGCTAGTCTACTGTGGAAAGGGGAAAAGGGCACAGGAATAAAACGTAGAGGCTCAAAGCAAGCGGCATATGTTAAATGTATTTTTTCAATCTGTCTTTGAGATTGTTAGTGGGATTGGTTAGTGGGATTGCAGGTTAGACCGACCATAGAAGGATGGGCGAAGTGGGGGCTGCAAAGTGAAGGTGTGTGTGCAGACCGCAAGAAACAAATGCAGACCTTGGCATCTCCGAGCCACACCAGCTCTGAGAGTTGCATTTTGTAGGCTGCCCATGATTTCAGCTGACACATTAACCATCACAAAGAACATAGGGGCATATTACCAAGCAATAGCGATAATTATCGCTATTGCTTGGTTAGAGACAAAAATGTGACGCTGAGCTGCAGAGATTCTTATCGCAAATAAACTTTGGTATTACCAAGGTTTATCACAAATGCGATAAAAATCGGCCGCAATGCATGAATATCGCTGAAAAGTCAGCGATATTCATGCATTACCGAGCTAATGCTCTTAGCCATGTTATCCACCTCCCATTGGATAACATGGCTAAGAACTGCTCAGGGCAGGTGTTAGCTTTTGGAGATATTTGCGCTTAGCGCGAATATCTCCATAAGTTGGTAATAGGAGATAGCGATTTTAGCGACTGTTTCCAGTCGCTAACATCTTGGCACGCCCACTTTGCATGTCATTAGTGATAAGTATCACTGACATGCAAAGTGGGGCCCAAGATGGTCGCTATCTCCTACTAGCTGTCGCTAACTGGTGTTAGCGAAGCCAGGTAATAGGGAGATCATTTTATCTCCGCTTTCTTGGCTTTTAAAGCCAAAAAAGCGGAGATAACCCCCCTTGATAATATGCCCCATAATGTCAAATTTGAGTTTTACGTGCATATATCAGAAAATGGATACGCATAATTGGGCTTCGGTAGTTCAGACAGCGATCACATGGAGTCTCTAACAATATTTGGGAAGCTGACTGATTTAATGTTTTATACAGCCATTGCATGAAAGCTGCATTTTGGTTCCACAAACATGTTATTGAAAAGGGTAAATGTGTGAAATAATGTAAGCAACCTCTTTCATGTGTTGTATGCAAGTGCTCATGATTACACCCTTCGTGGTCTCATATAGATGCTAAATGCTGCTTTGTCCTTGTTTCTTAGTGCAGAAATAAACACACAATCTCGTTTTCACTTGGATCCATTTCAGAAATTAAAACATAGGTCCCTGAGTAGTAACAAGACACTGTTTAATTGCTTTATATGCAGCAGAATAATGCCTCTACTTTTCTGTGAAATGCTAAAGGGGTATGTCCTTGCTAATTAAATTAGTAGACATATTTCATGCTTTGTGCTCCATTTTTCCTCTGTATAATAAATGGTACTAGTTGTCAGAGTTGAGCATCATGTGTTGTCCTTGCCATGTGGTGCAGTCAAATGAAGAAAGTATTGCACAGAGTCACTATTAAAAATCTCTGTCTGAGTTATATGCTTAGTCAAAGTTGTAACAAGATCACACAAGTCTTGCTTTGGACAACTGAACCTTTTCTCTTTCTCTGCTACATGTTAGGATACCTGGCAGTGGCTACCAGGGGCGACTCTGGCCTTGTCCCAATTTGTTTTATGTAATGAGCTGTCAAATATGATATGGATTTTCACATAACATGCTACTAGATATCTGAGTCTCATTGGTAGAGTTTTTAACAAATTCATACCATCAATTCAATTAAAGATGTATTGATTAAGATCTCAGCTGAGATCAACTCCCCAAGATCCCCTGGGGAGGTGTAGCACTGACATGCATTTCCAGATTTCCGATTGCTTGTTAATCTGGAAATGTGTCTCGTTCCATGGGTGTTGGGTGGAACACCCACAGCAAAACCAATGGAACGCCCCTTCCACATGAAGTGCTGCATGTGAAGGGGCCATATTTACAAGGAGAGGAAAAGTCACGCAGGGTGGCTTTTCCTCTCCTTGTAAATATGGAGAAGTGAAATTTGCCTCCAGACGTCATAAAATGTGACGTTCTGCTGACGCAGGGGGGTTGCATATCTGCCCCTCTGTGTGAGCTATTTAGATCTGCTGCAAGATGAAAAAGCATACCAAGGCAAAACTTTATGTGAAAAGTTCCAGCAAAGTGGATGTTAACAGTATTTTCGGCTACAGGAAACAGACAAGAGAACCCGAGGAGGAACAATCATTGGTAAACGCAGGAAAATATGCTATAGCCAATAGAGTTGGAGGAAAAGTAAGTGGCAGCACAGGAACAAATCGAAAGCCAGGAAAGAGAGGGGGTGGAATGAAATCTCCTTTTAAGTTTATGTTAAGAACAATAGGTTTTACAAGCACAGCGCAAGTCATGTGCAGGCGAAACCTAAAAATAGTGTCTGTCATAGCTGAACACCATAACCAGAAAGAGAACTCTGATGTTTACCCTCATCCTTCTGCACACAAGCCCTAACAAAAGGTCTCGCCAACAGTAGGTCTTCAATAACACGAACAAAGTATTCACAGGCACTCTCTAAAACCTAGTTTTATTGTGCTAAAAATGATTTCTCATTCCAGGCAATTTTGTTGCTGGAATTATTTTGAAGTGAACAGTTTACTGTTGATATCAACCAACCTTATCAGTCAATAATTTTTTAAGTCAATTTTTTTAACTCCAGAGCAGCTCAATTTATTTCTCTTAATACACCCCTCTGCTGTGGAACAGTTCTCCTCCTCCTTGGGTCTATAACCTGTGCAGCACCCTTATTCACAGTACCATAGTACTATCTATAGTTCATTGATAAGTTCTATTTAAAGGACCAACCTTAGTGCATTGCTCCCTCTGTACTTGCCTAGAGAGCTTGTCTTGTTTCATATAGGAACTTTTCTTGTATCTTTGGAAACATCGTTCACATTCTTAAATCTGTACGTCCTTGAGAAATATATTCGTGTGCATGTGTGCGCATGTGCCCGTGTGGGTGCGTTTCTGTTTTTTCTGTCCGTGCACCCTTTATGTTTGAAGCGTAGCCAAATCCACTAGCTAATGTGAAGTAAATATCCCTATATTTCCCTATCTATCGCTGCGATCAAAACATTTTTTTCTCTCTCCATCTCTCTCCAATTTTCTCTACCCAATTCTATATTCAGATAATGCAAGGCAGCCGCATCAGGTGTAACGAGGCAGGGAAGTATAAAACAGCACATAATAGAAACAAATATAATTTCCTATTACTTACCGGTAATCTTCATTACTCCGGGTCCTGTTGTCATCGTCTCCTTCAAACTTAACAAGTGACATAACCTATCTCCATGACAGAAAAAAGAAAAGCAGGAATGCTGGTACACCCCTCCCCCTCCCTACTGGGAGTACATAAGGGTACATTACCCAGCATTCCTCCTGAACCACCAGGCCCTAGATGAGGGCCGGAAAGCCCGGGAGGGAGGGAGGGATGGTATGAAGGGGAAGAGGACAACGGGACCCGGAGTAATGAAAATTACCAGTAAGTAATAGGATATTACCCCCAGGTCCCTCCTGTCTTCGTCCCCTTCATACTTACAAGTGAGAATACCCAAGCAGAAACCGGCCATCATCAGACACCAAACCACCAGGACACAGAACCACAGCAATCCCAGCAGTTTATTGAAAACAGCACAGTATCAAAGAAAAAAAGGAAATTAGGAGCACACAGCCCGAAGAACCCCCAAACCAAAGTTAGTGTCATCCACCAGAACATTCTGAATCCGGTAATGCCTAACAAAGGTATTAGCAGAGGCCCAAATAGCAGCCCTACATATCTCAGAAAGGGACACACCACGAACCTCCACCCAGGAAGCAGCCACCCCTGTGTAGAACGCCCCTGAACCCCAGCTGGGGGAGGGAAACCTGAAAGAGAATAGGCCAACACAATAACCTGCTTTAACCAACGACCAATGGAGGAAGTGGAAGCCCAGCAAACCCTGGAGACCATCTTATAGGAAACAAACGGAGTCAGTACGCCGAAAGGAATGAGTATAGTCCACATAGACCCTCAAAGCACGGCAAACATCCATCAAGGACCAGGGAAGGTCGTACTCATCCACCTGAACAGAATGCGGAACAGGCAAGACCAGCTCCGGAGAGCAATGGAACAGGGAGGAAACTTTAGGAACAAAAGAAGAATCCAAACGAAGAACAACCCCATCTGCAGAAAAAGAAAGAAAAGGCTACTGAGCCATCATAGCCCCCTGCTCCCCCAGGCGACGAGCAGAAGTAGTAGCCACCAAGAAGATAGCCTTAAAGGTGACAAACTTCAAATCAACCTCCTCCAAAGGCTCAAAGGGATCAGCCACCAAGACCCTCAAAACCAAAAGGAGGTCCGAAAGAGGAAAAGAAGGCCAAACCACAGGATGGGAATTCGCAAAACTGCGCAACAAATGGGAAACCAGGCCATCAACATCAGGCAGATTCCCCCAAGGGGCACGGGAAACTCGAACAGCAGCCCATTGAGGCCACAGAGTCGAGACAGACAAATATTTCTCGAACCCATCCCAAAGGAACTGAAGAACATCAGGCAAAGGACAAACCAAAGGAGACAAAGCCAGACCGAGACACCAACGCTCGAAGTTCCCCCAATGCCTGCCATAGGACTGAAGAGTAGAAGGCTTCCGGGACTGCTGAATAGCCAAAGCTAACTGCTCGGAAAGACCCCTATTCCTCCACCCCTACCTCTCAACCTCCAAACCGACAGCCGAAGCTGCCGGAGGGACAACATCCGAGAAGACCGCAAGGGGGACGGAGGGAAGGGAAGGAACCAAGGACCCTGAACTGCCAACAACTTCAGAGTCGGAAACCACGACCGGCGGGGTCAGAAGGACACCAACACCACCACCATCACCTCCCGATCCTCCATCACCAGCTAAGACAGAAAACGAGAGATCAGAGCAAGGGGAGGAAATGCATACAGCAGGCGAGAAGGCCAAGGGAGGATCAGGGCATCCACCCCCCAAGACCCCTCCTGAGGAACCCGGTGAAGAACCGGGGAAGCAGAGCATTGAGCCGGGAAGCAAAGAGGTCCAGAAAGGGTAGACCAAACCTCCCGCACACCAGACGAAAGGCCACCGGAGTCAAAGCCAACTCGAGGGAGGCAGGAAAAAAACAGCTGAGGGCATCTGCCACCCCATTGTCCACCCCCCCGGACATGTACAGCCACCAGAGACAAAAGATGGCCCTCCGCCCAGCAAAGCAACGGGATACCACTGCGTTCAGGGACCGAGACCGGATACCCCCTGGTGGTTTAAGTAGGCCAGAGTCACCGAGTTGTCCGGCCGAAACAACACATGCTGGTGCAACAACAGGCTCTGAAACCCCATGACTGCCCGACACAACGCAGACAACTCTTGCCAGTTCAAGGAGCGCCAACCCTCCAGCATGGACCAACGACCCTGAAGGAACTCCGACCCCAAAGTTGCCCCCCAGCCCAGGGCACTGGTATCCGTTGTAAGGATCATCGGAGGCGGAGACTGCAGAGGCAAGCCACTGGACAGATTGTCCGACAGAGTCCAACAGCGCAGGGCAGGAAGGATCGACAGACACACCGGAACCAAAAGGGACAAATCCCTAGACAAAGGATCCCACTGAGCCAACAGGTAGGACCAAAGAGGCCGAAGATGGAAACACAGTGAACAGCGTAGCCACCATCAGACCTAGAAGGCGCAACCAAAGACGGACCGGGAAGGACCGACCCACCAGACACCGATGAGCCAGGGAACACAAGGTCATCACCCGAGCAACCGGCAGGAAGACCCGATTCAGATCCTTGCGGAAATGCGCCCCTATGAAAGTCAGGTCCTGAGACAGCAGAAATTGACACTTGGGGAGATTCAACAGGAACCTATTGGACTGCAAGGTGGAACACACCAACCCCTGATCCCTCAACAACTAAACCTTGGAGGGAGCATGAAGGAGCCAATCGTCCAGATAAGGGTGCACCAACAGCCCCTGAAGGTGCAAGTAAGCCACCAAGGGAGCCACCACCTTGGTAAACATCAGGGGAGCCAACCTCAGGCCGAATGGAAGAACCAGGAACTGGTAATGGACCCCCAGAAGACAAAACATCAGGAAAGGATGAGAAAGGGGGTTAACCAGCACGTGATAATAGGCATGCTGAAGGTCCAGAGTGCACATGTAATGACCCCGGAGAACCTGGGAATCACCTGCTGAAGAGTCTCCATCTTGAACGGAACCCGCAGCACAAATTTGTTCAGGGCTTTCAGATCCAGGACAAGACAAAATCCCCCTGTCACTTTGGGAACCAGAAAAATAATGGAATAAAATCCCTGACCACACTCCCCGGGAGGAACCACCTGCACCGCCCCCTTGTCCAGGAGAGACCTGACCCCCCGAGACAGCTCCGCCTGCTTGGACGGACAGGACGGCCAGGGAGTCGGACTGACCCCCGAGTCCGGAGGAGGGGCTGAAAACTCCAAGACGTACCCCAACCGGATAATGTCCAGCACCCACAAGTCTAAACAGGATGACATCCAGGCTGGAAGAAAGAACCGAAGCCGACCTCCGATCAAGGATTCGGCCTCGGACACCAGATAGTCAGGAATGAGGCTTAGCAGGAGGGGACTTCGTCTTCTTTTCACAACCCCTACCAGACTGAAAATGACCCCTGCTCCTGGTAAAGTGCCTGCGAGATGGAGGATGGAAGAAGGGCTTAGGCTTGGAAGAAGCCGGCACTGCGGAAGACTGCTTGAAAGAGGAAGAATGATTCTTCTCCTTAAACAGCCGATGTAACTTGCCCTCCAATTCCTCACCAAACAACATAGAACCCTGAAAGGGCAACCGCAGGGCAGCAGACTTCTGGGCCAAATCCGCTTCCCAGTCCTTCAGAACCAAGTTACGACGAGCAGCCACACAAGCACCCCCATTGAGGGCGGAAGCACGCACCACATCGAATGAAATGTCAGACAGGAATTCAACCTGCCGCTCAACATGACTCAGAAGTTCCGACAGTCAGTGGCATCATTTAGAGACCCATACAAAGACTTCAAGTCTAAAAGCAGAGACTGAGCCACATAAGTACCGTAGATGCCAGCCCGGAGCGCCAGATGAGAACCAGAATAAACCCTCCGCATGGAAGCGTCTACCTTCTTATCCACCGGATCCCGTAAAAAGAGCATCCTCAGCCAAAGAAGTACACCCAACAAGACTAGCCACAAAAGAATCCACAGGAACAGAGTCCAGCAAGTCCTTGGCCATATCCTGAAGAGGATAGAGCTTAGCTATGAAGCAAGGGAGCAGGATGCGATCCGGATCCCTCCATTCCCGGTCCAGCACCTCCTTGACATAAGGATGAACCAGCATCACCACAGGAGCCGAGCACTGTAACTGGTGAAGCAAGGAACTCCCAGAAGTACTAGGGACATCATCAGCGGGATATTCCATATTAGCCTTAACATGACCCAACAAGTGCGGCAACATGTCCTTGTTGACATACTTGCCCTTCTGAACATCACCCCCCAACCATTCATCCTTGGACTCAGCGGAAGAAGAAGGAGGCGGAGCTCTACCAGTAGACTTGGACCTGGGAGCACCCCCCCCATTGAAGGAATGTAAAGCAGCTTGTTTTACCAGTCTATAATCTCGTAAATGACCAAATGAAAGGAGAACCACACCAGATATATATATATAAAATATATGTATTTATTCTAAACACATCCCTCTAGTCTCTTTATGAGGCTAGAGGCAAAAGTGCATTCAGTAAACTTAATAGCACACAGTAAATTAGCACAAAATATGTTGAGCCATAGGGGCGTACAGAACCAAATATTAAGAAAGTGGTATGAGTACCACAACTTACATAGACACAAGGCCTAGAGCCTTCTGAACTGCTGGGGCCACTGGGAACTACCCAAGGTAGTGACACAGGGACCCACGGGGGACACATGCAGTGTGTGAACACAGCCGCAAATCACCCTTAACTTCTACGGGGAAAGTCTCGGTTGGAATTTTAAAGATAAAGGACACTTAGAAAAGGACTTGGAGCGAACCCCTTTAGAACCACTTTCTTCACTGCACTTGTTCTATCACTGTCCCCAGTCGCTGGTTATAGCACATACATACACCATTTTGATTTATTTTTATGTTGTTTGTCTTCCCCCTTTCCTATGCTCCATCCTGAGCGTGGCTACACAATGGAGTTTTGTAAGCAGACCCGATGATGAAGCATGTCACACTCATTTGTGTGTGAGTGAGGGCAGTTTTCAATAACATAATTTGTGCCACTGCATATGAATCACTTTATTTTCTCCTCTCTACCCCTCTTAGTGTTAGCATGTTGAACAAGGGGGTTTGGGGTAGATGAGCAGTTGACCCTCTCCCCTTTTTTGACTTAAGTAGTTTGCAAGGGGCGTCTCATGAGTTTGTGACCCAGGGGTCGGCAGCTATCTAGGGAGACCTACCAAACCCATGCATTTCTGAAAATTAGACACCCGGGGGAGTCCAGCAAGGTAAGGCTTGCGTGGGTCCCCCAATATTTCCCTACCGAGAATTCACAGCAAACCTCAAATTTTGATGAAAAAATTGATTTTTCCACATATTTTTCTGTGGAATCACCGTGCCGGCACAAATGTTCTACCCCACTGCGTTCTCCTTAGTGTCCTGAGTAAAATGATACTTCCAACTCCAAGGAATTCTTCATCATCATCCAGGAATTCACAAAGCTTCCCAGTGAAACCACAGGCATCACGCCATTCAAGGACCTCTGCAACAAGCTTGGCTCTTACTTCCATCTGAAAATCCATGGCCTCTACGACAACTTCTACGATCTGACACCTGACTCTGAAACCACATCCTACTCCAACAACACCAGCCAGCCCACCATCTCCTCCTGGACCCCAGTCACCACTGAAGAGACCATTTCAACCATGAATGGCATCCACTCAGGAACCCCCAGGGATCCCTAACCCCACACATCTTCCACAGAGCCACCACCGCCATTGCTCTAGAACTACGATGCACCATTAACGCAACCCTCGATACCGGCAGCTTTCCCGACAACTGGAAATGCACAGAAGTCAGACCCCTACTCAAGAAGCCCTCAGCAGATCCCACGGACCTCAAGAACTACAGACCCATCTCCTTCCTCCCCTTCGTGGCCAAAGTCACTGAGAGACGGTCATCACCCAACTAACAAAATTCCTCAAACAAAACTCCATCCTCGACCCCTCCCAATCCGAAACCACAACACCAAGACCACTCTACTTGTCACCACTAATGACATCCGCACCCTCCTCGACCTAGGATACACCATGACCCTGATCCTACTCAACCTCTCTGCAGTGTTTGACACCGTCTCCCTCTGCACACTCACCACTGGACTCCATCATGCCACCATAGAGGAAACCGCCCTCAAATGGATCTGCTCCTTCCACACCGGTAAAACCTAACAAATCAGACTGCCTCCCTTCCTCTCTAAACCCACAGACACCAACTGAGGAGTACCCCAAGGATCGTAGCTCAGCACCATGCTCTTCAACATGTACATTGCCCCCCTCGTCATGTTCGTCAAAGAGCATGGACTCAGTATAGTATCCTATGCTGATGACACCCAGCTCATCCTCTCCCTCACCAAGGACCCATCACCACCAGACTCAACTTCCATGAAGGAATGAAGTACATTGCACCTGGGATGAGGAACAGCTGCCTGACGCTAAATTCAGAAAAGACAGAGGTCCTCATCCTTGGACCCTCCCCTTCTGCATGGGACAAATCCTGGTGGCCCACCGCCCTTGGTAGTCCCTCCACACCCATGGACCATGCCCAAAACCTCGGTATCATACTCGACTTTGCCCTTTCCATGACCCGACAGGTCAATGACATTGCCTCCAGCTGCTTCAACTCCCTCCGCATCCTCCGATAGACCTTCAAATGGATCCCCCCAAATCATGAAGACTGTCACCCACACACTCATTACCAGCAGACTGGATTACGGAAACACCCTCTACGCTGGGATCAACAAGTCTCTGCTCCAAAAACTCCAAACCATACAGAACACAGCAGCCAGACTCATCCTCGGCATCCTTCGTCACTAACACACCACCTAACACCTGCAGAACCTCCACTGGCTCCCCGCTGAGAAGGGAGTAACCTTCAAGATACTCACCCATGCCTTCAAATGCCTCTACAACACCGGACCCCGTTACCTCAATGAGAGAATCTCCTTCCACATACCCAATAGAAACCTTTGATCTGCAGATCTCGCTGAAAGCCTGCGCATCCGCAGAGCCAGAACAGATGGAGGAGCCTTCTCCTACATCGCGGCCAAGACCTGGAACGAGCTCCCTATCAACATTAGCTACGGCCACTCTCTGAGCATCTTCAGGAAGACACTCAAGACCTGGTTCTTTGACTAAACTGAACTGTTTCCCCCCCCCCAAGACCTCGAGACACTCACAGGTAAGTAGTGTGCTTTACAAACCACTGATTGATTGATTGATTGAAAGGCTGTTATCTGGAGTACAAGGGGGTACCCTAGGGAGTCCCTGAGAACATGGGATAATACTTCCAACACTGGAATCGGTGTTGGGGTATGATTCCAACATGTTTGATACCAATCATGACCTGGTTAAGTGCAACCATTATATAGTTAGACATCTTGTAATGACTGTTGTCCATTATATGTTGTAAAATGGCTGACCTCACCTATAAAGTCTGTAGAATTGTCTCTAGTGTTTGTAGGGGTGTCATGCCCATGCATGGTCACCCTCACACTTATAACTGAGCACCCTACCCTCAGAACTTGTTGTGAACGTATCTAGGACCCTATTTAAATATTCCCGATTCATGCCCTTATGTGGTTATAACAAATCATGTCCTTATGAAGGCATAAGAATCATATCCATATTTAGTCATAGCCAATGCAGTCCAAATATGACAAGGCTACTCCCATAGACTCCTAGAAAGTACACCGCGTTCTTTAAAGAAACCAAGCCTCCAGCAGCCCGGGAATTCCCCCTGCTTTTGTTTTGATTTGTCCAAGAACTCCTGGAGTCCAGAAAGCACTGTAAGTTCTTAGTGATGTCTTATGTCCAACCTTACGTCAAACTCGGCACCTTCCAGGTATAAATATACCAGCGTTTGCATTAAGCAAACACACAGTGGTTTTCGAGCAGATCAGCTATCTACTTACTCGAAGCCCAGCTGTAATGAGAGCCGAAGGAAGCCGACCCTCCCATTGATGCACTGAGAGAGACGCTGTCTTTTCTCCTTCCGAGAAATCCAGCTCCAGTGTTTCCAGTCACCCTTGCGGGTTGCTGGGAGATCGAGTCCTGAGAAAGAGATACAAGACCTCCTTTATTCTATAACCAAGGTACAGAGCTGATTAGATCCTTAGAGAATTCTTGATTCAGATTCTTGGCAAAAACTAACTTAACTTAAACTGCAGCTCACTTACTCCTTCCCACGTACTAGGCTTAGGTTAGGCACACCGGGGTAGACGTATCTTAGAAGCACCAGTTGAGTACGTTTAGTCAATGGTTTTATGTATGTATATATTTTATCCATTTTAAGTATCTTATGGCTTAGAAACCATATAAATGCTTTTACAGTATTATTTCATAATACTCCTTTTACTGTACGCACTTTACTTCATGACAAGTATTGCAATTGTGGCAATTCACTTCTCTTGCACGAGAAAGAGGACTGCTCAATAAATAACAACTTTTATTGAAAACGCCCGTCTCTCTATTTCTCTGCACTCCTGGTGAAACTAAGCATGCACGATTGACTGAGTGAAATAGTTGTCTATTTTGACTATAAGAAATTGACATACCTCCAACCTTTACAAAGCCAGGGTCATATATGTAAAATTGACCCTTCCTTACATACCCTACTACGGTATGTACCTGTGAGTTCCAGGTATTCATATCAGCTGCTACCCCGCACAAAACACAACTATCCATCTACTCATATTTGAATTAAAAGAAACGGAACATCAGATTGAAAATCTTTTTTCAAGATAAAGAGATCACTGATCCCTTGAGAGGGGATACTGCACTACGTCCTAAATCTACCTTCACTCCCCAACTTTCTTTACTGCCTATTGAGGTGGGGTCTTTTGAACAGGTAGTAATTCATGATTTGGAGAATTTGAATGAGCAAAAATCACATTCCTTCTCTAATCTGGCCATGGGACCATGGAATAAAGGTGATTGATAGGTTACCCACGAGACAGTTTTAACCACTTTCTTCACTGCACTTGTTCTATCACTGTCCCCAGTCGCTGGTTATAGCACATACATACACCATTTTGATTTATTTTTATGTTGTTTGTCTTCCCCCTTTCCTATGCTCCATCCTGAGCGTGGCTACACAAGGGAGTTTTGTAAGCAGACCCGATGATGAAGCATGTCACACTCATTTGTGTGTGAGTGAGGGCAGTTTTCAATAACACAATTTGTGCCACTGCATATGAATCACTTTATTTTCTCCTCTCTACCCCTCTTAGTGTTAGCATGTTGAACAAGGGGGTTTGGGGTAGATGAGCAGTTGACCCTCTCCCCTTTTTTGACTTAAGTAGTTTGCAAGGGGCGTCTCATGAGTTTGTGACCCAGGGGTCGGCAGCTATCTAGGGAAACCTACCAAACCCATGCATTTCTGAAAATTAGACACCCGGGGGAGTCCAGCAAGGTAAGGCTTGCGTGGGTCCCCCAATATTTCCCTACCGAGAATTCACAGCAAACCTCAAATTTTGATGAAAAAATAGATTTTTCCACATATTTTTCTGTGGAATCACCGTGCCGGCACAAATGTTCTACCCCACTGCGTTCTCCTTAGTGTCCTGAGTAAAATGATACTTCCAACTCCAAGGAATTCTTCATCATCATCCAGGAATTCACAAAGCTTCCCAGTGAAACCACAGGCATCACGCCATTCAAGGACCTCTGCAACAAGCTTGGCTCTTACTTCCATCTGAAAATCCATGGCCTCTACGACAACTTCTACGATCTGACACCTGACTCTGAAACCACATCCTACTCCAACAACACCAGCCAGCCCACCATCTCCTCCTGGACCCCAGTCACCACTGAAGAGACCATTTCAACCATGAATGGCATCCACTCAGGAACCCCCAGGGATCCCTAACCCCACACATCTTCCACAGAGCCACCACCGCCATTGCTCTAGAACTACGATGCACCATTAACGCAACCCTCGACACCGGCAGCTTTCCCGACAACTGGAAATGCACAGAAGTCAGACCCCTACTCAAGAAGCCCTCAGCAGATCCCACGGACCTCAAGAACTACAGACCCATCTCCTTCCTCCCCTTCGTGGCCAAAGTCACTGAGAGACGGTCATCACCCAACTAACAAAATTCCTCAAACAAAACTCCATCCTCGACCCCTCCCAATCCGAAACCACAACATCAAGACCACTCTACTTGTCACCACTAATGACATCCGCACCCTCCTCGACCTAGGATACACCATGACCCTGATCCTACTCAACCTCTCTGCAGTGTTTGACACCGTCTCCCTCTGCACACTCACCACTGGACTCCATCATGCCACCATAGAGGAAACCGCCCTCGAATGGATCTGCTCCTTCCACACCGGTAAAACCTAACAAATCAGACTGCCTCCCTTCCTCTCTAAACCCACAGACACCAACTGAGGAGTACCCCAAGGATCGTAGCTCAGCACCATGCTCTTCAACATGTACATTGCCCCCCTCGTCATGTTCGTCAAAGAGCATGGACTCAGTATAGTATCCTATGCTGATGACACCCAGCTCATCCTCTCCCTCACCAAGGACCCATCACCACCAGACTCAACTTCCATGAAGGAATGAAGTACATTGCACCTGGGATGAGGAACAGCTGCCTGACGCTAAATTCAGAAAAGACAGAGGTCCTCATCCTTGGACCCTCCCCTTCTGCATGGGACAAATCCTGGTGGCCCACCGCCCTTGGTAGTCCCTCCACACCCATGGACCATGCCCAAAACCTCGGTATCATACTCGACTTTGCCCTTTCCATGACCCGACAGGTCAATGACATTGCCTCCAGCTGCTTCAACTCCCTCCGCATCCTCCGATAGACCTTCAAATGGATCCCCCCAAATCATGAAGACTGTCACCCACACACTCATTACCAGCAGACTGGATTACGGAAACACCCTCTACGCTGGGATCAACAAGTCTCTGCTCCAAAAACTCCAGACCATACAGAACACAGCAGCCAGACTCATCCTCGGCATCCTTCGTCACTAACACACCACCTAACACCTGCAGAACCTCCACTGGCTCCCCGCTGAGAAGGGAGTAACCTTCAAGATACTCACCCATGCCTTCAAATGCCTCTACAACACCGGACCCCGTTACCTCAATGAGAGAATCTCCTTCCACATACCCAATAGAAACCTTTGATCTGCAGATCTCGCTGAAAGCCTGCGCATCCGCAGAGCCAGAACAGATGGAGGAGCCTTCTCCTACATCGCGGCCAAGACCTGGAACGAGCTCCCTATCAACATTAGCTACGGCCACTCTCTGAGCATCTTCAGGAAGACACTCAAGACCTGGTTCTTTGACTAAACTGAACTGTTTCCCCCCCCCAGGACCTCGGGACACTCACAGGTAAGTAGTGTGCTTTACAAACCACTGATTGATTGATTGATTGAAAGGCTGTTATCTGGAGTACAAGGGGGTACCCTAGGGAGTCCCTGAGAACATGGGATAATACTTCCAACACTGGAATCGGTGTTGGGGTATGATTCCAACATGTTTGATACCAATCATGACCTGGTTAAGTGCAACCATTATATAGTTAGACATCTTGTAATGACTGTTGTCCATTATATGTTGTAAAATGGCTGACCTCACCTATAAAGTCTGTAGAATTGTCTCTAGTGTTTGTAGGGGTGTCATGCCCATGCATGGTCACCCTCACACTTATAACTGAGCACCCTACCCTCAGAACTTGTTGTGAACGTATCTAGGACCCTATTTAAATATTCCCGATTCATGCCCTTATGTGGTTATAACAAATCATGTCCTTATAAAGGCATAAGAATCATATCCATATTTAGTCATAGCCAATGCAGTCCAAATATGACAAGGCTACTCCCATAGACTCCTAGAAAGTACACCGCGTTCTTTAAACAAACCAAGCCTCCAGCAGCCCGGGAATTCCCCCTGCTTTTGTTTTGATTTGTCCAAGAACTCCTGGAGTCCAGAAAGCACTGTAAGTTCTTAGTGATGTCTTATGTCCAACCTTACGTCAAACTCGGCACCTTCCAGGTATAAATATACCAGCGTTTGCATTAAGCAAACACACAGTGGTTTTCGAGCAGATCAGCTATCTACTTACTCGAAGCCCAGCTGTAATGAGAGCCGAAGGAAGCCGACCCTCCCATTGATGCACTGAGAGAGACGCTGTCTTTTCTCCTTCCGAGAAATAAGGCTCCAGTGTTTCCAGTCACCCTTGCGGGTTGCTGGGAGATCGAGTCCTGAGAAAGAGATACAAGACCTCCTTTATTCTATAACCAAGGTACAGAGCTGATTAGATCCTTAGAGAATTCTTGATTCAGATTCTTGGCAAAAACTAACTTAACTTAAACTGCAGCTCACTTACTCCTTCCCACGTACTAGGCTTAGGTTAGGCACACCGGGGTAGACGTATCTTAGAAGCACCAGTTGAGTACGTTTAGTCAATGGTTTTATGTATGTATATATTTTATCCATTTTAAGTATCTTATGGCTTAGAAACCATATAAATGCTTTTACAGTATTATTTCATAATACTCCTTTTACTGTACGCACTTTACTTCATGACAAGTATTGCAATTGTGGCAATTCACTTCTCTTGCACGAGAAAGAGGACTGCTCAATAAATAACAACTTTTATTGAAAACGCCCGTCTCTCTATTTCTCTGCACTCCTGGTGAAACTAAGCATGCACGATTGACTGAGTGAAATAGTTGTCTATTGTTTTCAGCGACTCTGGAGATATACTCCTTATTCTGGGGGGAGCAAAGTTGTCATGTTTATGCGGTTGTCAGAAACTAATCCCTTCTTGTCTATTCAGGAAAGTTAACTCCTTCCTGTTCACTCGAGAAAGTTTCTAGTGACCTCTGAGCTAGCTGGCATACCTAATTAAGTCTAACATATTCAGTAGAGACCTAGATGACCTCAGTCCTACGTCTAAACTATCGTTTATGTTATTCCAATGCGCAGAGCCTATTGGGAATATAGGAACTACACTACATGGCGCCCAACGTTTGGTAAGGCGATAATCTAACGCTAGATACTAGAGTAACTCAGTCGTGCTTTTCACACAGACCCCTTTTTCCAGTAAAAACTCCAAAGGTTAATATCCACCAGAACTTAGTAGGAAGAGATTCCTATGTATTCGTTTTTGGTTTAGTCAACTTTGAAGGATACAGTGTTCCAAAATAATGTACACCTAATCTTTGTTTCCTTGAAACCTGCTCTGCAACAAAAACTTTCTGTCAGAAAAATGTCGGAAAGTGAAGACGAAAGGGAGAGAGCTAGAATAACAGCTCAACTTTTAGCGGATGAAACAAGTCACCAAAATGAAGACCCGAATGTTATAATCATTCCGGTAAATGTAAGAAAAACTATAACTATTAAACGTATAGAAAATGGACTATCATCAAGAGGTGGTACAGTCATATTTGTGGTAGAGGCCCATGAATATCGGCAGACAGAGGTATTCTATTCATGGATCCATTTTCCTGAAACAAACTCCAATAACACACGATTTCCACTATTACAAAATAGAGGAATCTCCAACGGAATACGCCCCTTTCGATGATGTTGAAATTCAACAAACATACCAAGAGCACCTGCTCCGGTTTAATGGCGCCCTAAAACATCAAAATCACATTACCAGGCTCGGTCCACTAGGTAGACCAGGAGCCACATGGCCGGTTCTAGCCAGCTACACACCACATCCCGACATTGGAAAAATGTCAAGCAAAGAACTGTTAGTTAAACTAAAAGAAATAACAAAGGCATATAGAGAATTAGTTCAATTGGCAATTGACGGTACAACCTGCCGTCAGAAATTGAAAGAAACAGATATAGCAGAACAACCTTTTGAACTTGCCAGAATCATAGAAAAATCCTATGAAGAACTAGGTAGAGATAGTTTGGGTGGGAAACCACTAAAACCACAACTAACTGAAAATCCTGAAAAAACCTTTATCAAGAATAATCTCAACACTCCAAAAAAGAGGTGAAAGGGTAATAAACAAACCACTCCCAGAGAAAAACAATTTCAGTCCAGAGGAAGGTCTCCTCTACGGAGAGATAGATCTCCAGAACGAGGAGGCAAGTCTCCCCACAGGGAGCCCTCTGAGAAAAGATACAACCTTAGTAATAGGGATAAATTGAGAAAACCTGACAGATACCAAGATATTGATACACGTCCCTCTCGATCTTTTCAGACTTCCTCACAGAAATTAGAAAGAAGAGGACGGTCAGAACACAAGGAAGAGCACGTCAAGTCCAAAGACAAGGAACCTGCTCATCAAAGTAAAAAATTACAATTTCCAAAAGAGAAGGTAGCTAGTATTAAAATAAAACATGCCGAGGATTCTGAGGACACAACTGAAAAACGGAGAATGGGCCCAGACAATGCTAGACAGCGCAGCAGAAGTGACCATAGCTCGCAAGATCCTGATGAATCTTCTGGAGACAGTGGACACGAATGAATACATTCAGGTGGAAACTGCAGACACCAGAGTTAGTGTGCCCCATAAATTATATAAAATAACATTACGTATAGAGGGGGACAAAACTAGGTAAATAAAAGGTCTCTTTTGGGATAACCTTTCGAAAGGCTATGACATCCTTCTAGCAGAAAAAGACTGGCCACCAGAGTTTGTCAGGGAGTGCCCACATGGTGAATAAATGATTATGCCTGCCTTCTCAAATCAAATTCAAATTCATAGAAAATACACATTTGCAAGAAAATGGTCAGTAGCCCAAGCCCCGGCATTATATAAAAATAAGGTAGGATGGGATGAGGATTCTCCTTACCACAAAATCCAGTTAATATAATCAACCGACTGTACAAAGGCAGTATCCTGTTAAGCAAGAAGCTAAAAAACAAGTCAGGGAGATCTTAGATCAACTTGAATATCACGGGGTGATTGAAACATGCACCTCGCAAATGAACAATCCTTTGTTTCCTGTCTCCAAGCCAGACGATTCATATCGTCTAGTCTTGGACTACAGACATCAGAACTCTTGTTGCAAAACATTTGCAGTACAAAACTCACACAGTGCAGCACTAATGAATAACATCGTGCGCAAAAAATATAAAACAACATTAGATATCTCAAATGGTTTCTTTTGTCAAAACATTGCACCTGAAAGTAGGTATTTGACCGCTTAGCCCAGGATTATTCTCAGCAAGGGTAACAGAGTTACTACAAATATATGATGATGAGGCATTATCTTATGTCGATGTCATCTATCTCACAGATGATGACCTGGAGACACACTTGAAAAGAACACCATAATACTTGGGTTCTCAGCTGAAGGGTACATATTCAACTTTAAAAAGTCACGAAATGCCCACCTCACTGTCCTGATTTTAGGATATGAATTATCAAGTGAAGGCCTAAGCCTAGCAGACAACTTCTTAGAGAAGTGTGCGGTACTCCAAGCTCCAAAAACGCTGAAAAACTTACAATCAATTCTAGGTTTCCTGAATTTCGGAAGAACTTACATTCTAAATTAGACAAAGAGGGTTAAACCTCTCTATGAATTAATAAAACCTGATTTTAAACCAATTAATTGGACTCAGAAACATACAGAAATTTTAAGATCATTACAAACAGACATGTTAACTAAAACAAAACTGCAAACACGCGCAAATGAACGCAACCTTTTAATCCGAGTAATCCCAGGAAGATGCGGATTTACGTACCTGACCTCTCATGAGGGAGAAACGGTACCAATAGCTTATAAATCACACTTGTACACACAAGCTGAAATGAAATTCAGTTCTACTGAAAAAATCATAACAGCGGTTCAAACTGCTGTAGCAAAAGAAAGAGCCCTAGCCCAAGGCAAGAGCATATCTGTATTAACAGCAGTATCAGCCCTTGAGGCAGTAACAAGACCACGCATTCCAAATGATGTGAATGGGAAAATTCTCTTGCTGCAACAGACGTGAAACACGCATTTGATCCGAAAATGAAAAAACTAGAAGATCTAGACTACGAACATGAATATCCTCTGTCAATCGAAATTCTGCCTCTCGAACACTACACCTGTGTAATCTACACGGACAGATTTGCACAACACTACATTGTGGAAAAACAAGTTTATAATGCAGCGTGCGCGATTGTTAAAGGTCGCTGGCAAGCTGAAACAAGATCTTTAAAGATGGCTCTTGAAAACGCCGATCGCGAATTCCCCACACTAATAGTGTGCGATTCGCATTATTGCGTCCAGTCTTACAATAATGACATGCAGACATGGATCAAAAACCGTTACAAAGATGAGACTGGTGCCACAATAAAGCATAAAAAACTTTGGGAACAGGTAGATCTTTTGCAGAAAGAACTACAAAAGACTCATGTGATACATACACTGAGTCATCAACGTGATGGCGTTCATGTTGCGGGGAATTCATTGGCTAACAGAGCCACAGCGGCAGCGGTAAAACCGGCTTCCGTAGCTACAAAAAAGCGTACTAAAAAACAAATAGACTGTGAAATGCTACTAGTAGTAAAAACCTCAATGAAAGGCAACTATGCGGCGTTACCTCTAAATTATCCACTCGGAAATAAATACATAATTGATGCAAACTCTGTTCCTTTTGCTCAAATCCCTGGAGTGGGGGATAGAGTAATACCAAACACGAACCGGAGAGCTTACTTGATTCAAGAAGCACACATGGGAATGGGTCTGCGGCACCAAGAGATCTTGAAATCTCTAATAGAATTACAATCAGAATACTGGTGGCCGGGGATGAGCGTGCATATTTATAACTGTGCAATGGATTGTCAGAACTGCAATAGAAATCGCAGTTGTGAACCGGACCAGACAATTGCCAGGACACCTTTATTAGAAAGCATTAGGCTACCTATACGCAGAAATCCAGACGGAGAAATGCGATCCCATAATTATTAAGACGAGATTCCTTTGGATGTGGCCCCAGCGCTCGGCTGACGCCAAAACTGTTATAAAAGATTTGCGAGTCTTTATCGGCACATACGCAATTGGCATGCTACATTCTGACCAGGGTCCTGCGTTTAGCTCTCGAGCTTACAAGGAGGCCATGACCAGCATGGGCATTGCATTGCGGTACTCTAGTCCATTCCATCCCGAGGGAAATGCGGTAGTGGAGAGAAAAAAACGTGACATAAAGCAATCTATAACAGAGAGGGTATTAGGTTCGGGTGATGGGTAGGTCAAACATCTAACAAGTGTCCAGCGTAGTCTTAATGATCTGCCAAAAAATTCTCTAGGAGGTATCACTCCGTACGAACTTTTGTTCGGTACTAGAATGATCATCCAGGATCTAGATTGTCAGACTTCAGTGGTGAAACAAAAAACCTTTGATATCAAAGATCGTTTGGCTGTTTTACGGGACCTAAATGAAACAAGAAGAAGTCTAAGTAACACAAAGCTAAAGCCAACGGCCACTGAAGAAAAACCACCTGTCCCAGCAAGACCTGTCTGGATTGCAAAGATTGGGGATCTAGTCAGAGAAAAGATCGCAGTGAAGAAGGAATTTGGGCCTTCTTACAGAAAAGCAGTACCTGTCTTAGCTGTCAGAGGAACAAGATCAGTAGTACTACCTCCCCTTGCTGGTAAAAAGGAGAACAGAGTTGTATCAATCGACCTGGTAAAACCACAATCATGTGGCCAATAATAAGTAGTAGGCCCAGTGGACTCCCAAGAAGTAGCAGAAGACCAAACCTTGCTACAATCCAAGAGGTTCAAACTGAGAGACTAATCACTTTTGATAAACCTGCAGTGAACAAAGAAGGACTATGCAACAAATCCATGGAACTTGTGTCTCTTGAAACCCAAATTGCAACAGTTCGTCAAGAAACACCAGTCTACATTGATGTAGCCTCTGAACATACATATCCAAAGATTAATGAAAATCCGGAAGCAATTCCAACAATTGACAGAACTGCATCTGGCCACTTCATCAATTTTGATGACTTTTCTGATGATCCAAGTGTACATGAAGAAACGCCAGCAAAAAAACCTTTTAAACAAAAAATGACTGAACTCTTTCATCAACTCAAAGAAACATATCTGATTTCACCATGGATTGAATTATGGATTGTGTTAGGTGTACTTTTCCTCCTTCTGTGGCTCATCTTGATTTTAAGTTTGGGTAGATTTATTGATGGAAAATATAGTACAATGGACACAGCAAGTCAGAACATCAACTTGGTCCTAAAGCCTCACAGATCTTCTCACATTGAAAAAAGAGAACTGTCATCAGTAAACATCACAGCCAATCCTATACCGGCTGGTGTAGCATGGGACACAACGGATTACGAAATCTGTGGCCCGATTGAGGTCTTGAAATATCCACACCAGTTTAAGGTTCCCTTAAGTGACTTTGTGACACCAAGTACTTTCTCTGATGATTGGGACTTTGAAAATATTAATAATATGATATCAGATTTACAAATATCAGCATAATTCACAGAACATGATTATTTGCAGGGTTCATCAAACTATGAAGAAATGTACTGTTTTAATCATTATGGTCATCGCTATTTACATAAATCTGCTAATCCTAGAAATGTTTTTACTTATAACCAATGGGAACATTGTCCTACACCGCCAAAAGGCAGTTTGAAAACATTTTATGAGAAATTTCCATACTTCTCAGGGTTTAACAACACTGATCCAGAAACGTTTTATTTCAAAATATTAAATAAGACAGGAATAAAAAACATGTTCACAAATACTAAATTGATTTATTCTGAAAAATGTTATGAAAAAATGTCTACATTTGGTTTTGAATTTTGGAAAAACAACATTGAGACAAAAACTATCTGGGGTACAAAAGACTGGCAGGAACAAGGTCTAGAATCATTATTTAGAACCTGCATGATCCCAGAACACATAATATTCCTGAATGACACCATTCAACAAACAACCTGTCTTGGCTTAGCCAAGATGAAAGACTTAAACAAACCGTGGATGTGGAGATAGAGGTATCCCATATTTTACACCCAAACAGAACAAATCCTGATTGGAAAAAAAGGTTGATCTGGCCCACAGACACTAATAACTGTCAAGATAGATTCCTGAACAAAACACAGGGGTTCAAACAGACCAGGCCAAACCAAGATATTCCCAGAGACAACATCCAGGGATAGTTACAACATACAGTGTAGGAAAACTACACCTCGAATGGCTACAGAAATCTACACTGCAAGAAATTAAGCAACAGTTAACTTTGCTTAAAGAAGGTGCTGACTTGCGAGATTTCGTTTTGGGACCTCGCAAACAGCGGCAGAAAAATGTCATATACGCCGGTATATACGCTGCTTACAACAAAGCTTGGAAAGTAATGCAAATTGAAACTGCTGAAAAAATACGAGAAATTGATCGTATTAATTTGGTAAAATCACTGTCTGTAGTGGACAATGGGTTAGCGACTCTGTCCTCCGGAATTTATTTACTGGACAGCATTGTATCATCTGCTATTGATATAACAGAGCAGGACTTGCTAATGTTACAACATGGCCAGTCCCAATTACGTTCTTTTGTACAGCTAGGCTGGACGTTACAAAATCTGCGTTCAGGCTACGTGCCATGGCGTCTAATCAACATAACGTCATTATTTTCTATCTTTACCCTTACTGATAAACAAATCAGTTTGGCACAAAAAGCAGCAGACTATACGATACTGAGCATTGAAAAACTTGAGAGATTACGATTGACAATGTCAGAGAGACCTGTCATTGAATGGACAATACATGGTACAATTACAATTCCGATAACAACTTTTCAGTTTCAATATTGCCAAAAGAATATACCAGCAGGCCTGTATGAAAGATTGGGTAAAGGATACATCAAGTCAACCTGGAATTTACCTTATACACATAAATGTTATAGTGAAGGGAAAAAAGAAGTATTTCTTAGTGGAAACAACTGTAAAAATTCACTAAGCGGTACACTTCTGTGTCAAGGTATTAACTTGCATGGAGCCTGCGAAGGTTCATCAAATAACCTTTCATGTCACCTGCATGGCACCCCTGCAACACAGATAGAGCCTTTTTTCAGACAGCTTTCCAACGGCAGCTATGTTATAATAAGTGACCACAGCTGTTGTGGCATGGTGCCAGGATTAGCCTATCTCGTGAGCATTACTTCCAGGGTCATTTGCTGTATGCAAGTATTGTATCCAAACAGCAAACCAGACAAGGAGGCAGCAATATGGCCTTCTCTGAATATATCTTCTATTCGGATTGATATATTTAAGCAGAATGAAGTCTATTCTTTTACAGACAACTGTGCCTTTAACCTCGTCCAAAGAGACGTATGATCTGCAAGTTGCAAGGACAGCGGCAGAGATACATACCCTATTATCGACAAATTGCCCCGTGCATTTCGTAGAAATGTTAAGCCAAATCTTAAACATGTCAGATACTAGTGGCATCGCACATGTATTTAAGACAATTTTTTCGGGACTGTTAGCACCATTTGAAACAGTTCTTGGCATCTTTCCGAATTTTGTGCATTTTGTATTCAGCGGCCTGCCTCTTCTTTTGGGACTCGTAGTAGGAATTTTATTTTGGTTCCTTCTGCTCCGATATGGCAAGTCAAGCCACAGACAAAACTCAGGCTACAATGGAAGAAACGATCGTGGCTATACGATACCGAGAACGGATCACTAATGTCCTCGGCTTTGCCTGGCTAAGAGATCTTAGTACTACCTGGTTTCTTTCATTCAGACCAATCTGGCAAGATTGCATCTTACCTGTGCTTTGATGTCTGCTATGCAGAGAAGAATGCGTGTTGGACGTCTGTCTTACACTACCATCAGCAGTACCTATGGATATCGATACTTTGCTTGGTTCGGTAACGGCTCATGCAATGTGTTGTCCCCAGCGGCTACCTATTCTGATGACGGCGTTCGTTGAGACTTCACCATTACGATTAGGTGGCGGTGAAGTACGAGATGAAAGCAGCACCACACAGGTACAACCTTCTGTGAACATTGCTGATCCAGACATCGATGATGGCAATGATTCTCACATGTGCACTATTTCATCTTTTTCAAACTGAGTCGAACTTTCACCTACTGTTGTAGACCAATTTTTCACCAGCCTGTCTGATTTGATGTTCTTTCCTAACAACGAGAATAACGTTTGAAACAACGAGCACACAGCGTTCCCTGAACTCTGAATTCGGCCTTCAGTTTTTTGATAAACAACACTACTAAAAATAATTGGAACTATTTTTTCCCCTGAAAGCGAAATTATTTTTCCATTTCCAAAATATTTACCTTTTTTCTGGCACATGATACTCTGCTTAAAGTAGAACTATTCTTAGAGAACAAGATTTCTATTTTGAAACTCTAGAGACAATATTTTGATTCAGCCTCTAGCACATGTACAATCTTGTATAAATATGTGATGAAATGGTCTCGACCTCCTTTTCTGTATTAAGAGCCATTTCATAAATGTAATTTTCGCAATTCATTCAGCCAATATTTATGTATGCTTTATCTGAATGATACCACTGCTTGAAAAACGTACAGTACAAATACTCATTTTCGTGTATACACCATATACCATTTCAAATGCAATTTATGTATTTTGGCGTGGGCTGGAAAACACATGCATCGTTGTATGTTTAGTATAGCTTAGTATTTAGTAATGATGGACATTATACGTGGAGTGGGTGTTGTGAACGTATCTAGGACCCTATTTAAATTTTCCCGATTCATGCCCTTATGTGGTTATAACAAATCATGTCCTTATAAAGGCATAAGAATCATATCCATATTTAGTCATAGCCAATGCACTCCAAATATGGCAAGGCTACTCCCATAGACTCCTAGAAAGTACAACGCATTCTTTAAACAAACCAAGCCTCCAGCAGCTCGGGAATTCCCCCTGCTTTTGTTTTGATTTGTCCAAGAACTCCTGGAGTCCAGAAAGAACTGTAAGTTCTTAGTGTCGTCTTATGTCCAACCTTACGTCAAGCTCGGCACCTTCCAGGTATAAATATACCAGCGTTTGCCTTAAGCAAACACACAGTGGTTTTGGAGCAGATCAGCTATCTACTTACCCGAAGCCCAGCTGTAACGAGAGCCGAAGGAAGCCGACCCTCCCATTGACACACTGAGAGAGACGCTGTCTTTTCTCCTGCCGAGAAATCCAGCTCAAGTGTTTCCAGTCACCCTTGCGGTTGCTGGGAGATCGAGTCCTGAGAAAGAGATACAAGACCTCCTTCATTCTATAACCAAAGTACGGAGCTGATTAGATCCTTAGAGAATTCTTGATTCAGATTCTTGGCAAAAACTAACTTAACTTGAACTGCAGCTCACTTACTCCTCCCCATGTACTAGGCTTAGGTTAGGTACACCGGGGTAGGAGTATCTTAGAAGCACCAGTTGAGTACGTTTAGTCAATGATTTTATGTATGAATATATTTTATCCGTTTTAAGTATCTTATGGCTTAGAAACCTTATAAATGCTTTTACAGTATTATTTCATAATACTCCTTTTACTGTACGCACTTTACTTCATGACAAGTATTGCAATTGTGGCAATTCACTTCTCTTGTACGAGAAAGAGGACTGCTCAATAAATAACAACTTTTATTGAAAACGCCCGTCTCTCTATTTCTCTGCACTCCTGGTGAAACTAAGCATGCACGATTGACTGAGTGAAATAGTTGTCTATTGTTTTCCGCGACTCTGGAGATATACTCCTTATTCTGGGGGGAGAAAAGTTGTCATGTTTATGCGGTTGTCAGAAACAAATCCCTTCTTGTCTATTCAGGAAAGTTAACTCCTTCCGGTTCACTCGTGAAAGTTTCTAGTGACCTCTGAGTTGGCTGGCATACCTAATTAAGTCTAACATATTCAGTAGAGACCTAGATGACCTCAGTCCTACGTCTAAACTATCGTTTATGTTCTTCCAATGCGCAGAGCCTATTGGGAATATAGGAACTACACTACAAACGGAAGAGCCTGCCATAACGGTAACTTATAGGTGTTAAGTGCAGTGACCTCAGATATAAGGATACGTATATCTGTCATGAGAGGTGCAAGCACCAACTCACACAGGCTAGAAAGGTAGGCCTGTAATCCCAGTTCAATGGACTCCCATAAGTGGCACAATACATGCCGCAACCCATTGTAGACCTCTGGTGTACCTATGCCCTGGGTACCTTGGTACCGTATACTAGGGACTTATAAGGGTACTCTTGGAGCCAATTGTGGAAGTACCAAAGTTCTTCAAATGTCAATTTAGGGGAGACTAAGTCAAAAACACACTGACACCAGGCAAAAAGTGGGGGTACCATGCCTGAAGGATCGTACATTCGTACAATGTGCTACTTTGCTCTTAGAGGGTGTTCCATGGGAAGGAAGCTGGCTCTTTATATAGCCAACCAAAAAGGAACTCTGTGTAAAGAGTCCATGCAAATCTGAAGGGGATTACAGAGGCACAAATGACACCCCAAATGCTCCTTCTGCGGTAGTGTGGGTGAGCAGTTAGGTGGAGTAGAGCGTAGTGCTAGGCATTTATTGCACACACAAAGGCAGTAAATGAGACACACTCAATAAAGAAATACAATGGGAATATTTTTAAATAACATGTCCTTTTATATGAATTTGGATGCCAAGATCATCGGGATCAGGTAAGTACTTTCCGACAGGCAGCTTTTGGGAGTGGTAATGTTATCATTTGGGGCAAAAACATATACTGCATTTGGGCACTTAACAGCGACTTACAGGACTGTACTTCAGGACTTAAGATCAGCATTGGGCAAGGTCCACTGCCACACCAACAGGTCACCGTGGGAGGCTCTGGGGCATACGGATGCAGAGGTGTGTTTCGGATTCAAGTGTCCCATTTTCTGTAATGGAGATCATTCTGGTCAGAAATAGTCTGCAAGCTGAGATGGGGGGGCCGATCCAGTGGAATCTAAAAGGGGCTAGACCCTTGAGATCCTCACACACGTGGAGACACCATTGGTCCACTTCTCCTCAGGCTGTGGGGCTCAGGTGCAGTTGTGTCTTTTGGCATCAGGTTTCTGTGCTGAAGTCACTTGCGGCTGGAAGGCGGGGTGCTGCCCTATGACAAAGGGCAAGGGCAGGAATACACCTTATTTATGCAATATGATGCATTCCTGTTTCTCCAAGCTCTGGTGCCATTTCAACTGCCAAGCATCTACACGGCACCCTTGCATTATGGTGCAACGGTGCCTGTGTTGTCGGCAGATTATTTTTGTGCAAGAATGGACACCTTTCTGCATAGAAGCAATCCTAAGAGGTGTATTCCTCTTTCTATGTGAGCTGCAGAATGCAGCACACATAGAAAGAGTAAATAACAAGGAGAAACAAATACATTTCGACTCTTTATGCCTTGGGAGGTCTAAGGATTTGGCGCTTCGCAGGTTTACATGCTAGTGTAAGTCTGGAGCAGCATAAAAATCCCTAGTTTTGTCTGGGAAAACCCTCTGCTATGCCCGTGGAATGCCTGCCGAGCACAGAGTAAGGGAACACAGTGATTTGTGCTGCCTTGCCTTAATTCATATTTATGATGCCTTTCAAAGCCTTACATAGTGGTTTTACATGGAGCCATAGATATGATTTTGTAATCTGTACTACCGGGGAAAATGTGAGCTGTGACAGGGGGTACAGGCTTCTAAGGAAGAATTTTGCGGCACACACAGAAAGAGGAAAACGCATCTCTGGATTGTTTTGTACAGGAAGGTTTACCATCCTACACAAAAAAAATCTTGCCTGCAATGAAGGCACCATTGCATCATGGTGCAAGGGTGCCTACAATGGCACTATGCAGCAAATTCTGTATTAGAACAGGGAGAAAGGACAGGAATGCACCAAATAAATAAGGTGCATTCCTGTCCTTTCCTATTGGTGTAGGGCAGTGCAGCATGAGACTTGCAACACTGCCCTACGTCAATTCCTCATAAATGAAGGCCCTAAGGATCTATTTTTCTTCAAAATAAGCAAAAGCTGCACTTCCCCCTCACTTCGCCGGAAGGAGTTTGCATCCTGCCCTCATGCTTCAGTTGCCCATTGTGAAGTATGAGTAGCTTATCCTGCAATCATTTTGTGGCATGTTGAGACTAACCATTTTATACCTAAGATAAGCAACATCACAATTACTATAATATTAGAATGCAAAGAAGAAACAAACTTGAAGAAAATATACTTTCCTTGGTTATAGGTTATGGTCTACAGACATTGCACGCTGACTCATAGCAGAGTTATCACAACATAAACGGTTTCTGTCTCATAAGTGCAAGAACTTAAATGATTATTCCATTAACAATTGGAACAGAGCGTCCTCTGAGGTTGTGGAAAGGGAAGTGACAGAAGAAGTCAGGGGTGCATGTTTTGGTGATGAAACTTTCTGTTTTCTTTTCCTGTAGAGCGAGAATCAACACGAAATAGATCCAAAAGTGGAGTTAGTTGAATGTAAATGTGTACATGGTGAGCCCTATGCCTCACTAGACAGAGTGCATACATCATTTAGACTGGTGTTGCATAGAGAATGAGACAGGTTCAGAAGAACATTGTTAACATGACTGCTGTTTTAAGGGGAGTTGACCAAGAAGAGGACATATAAAGGTCACAATGGGCCATTAACTCTGTTTTAAATGGTAATTGCAATCCCTAACCCAGTTGAAATCCATAATTGTTTAGAAGAAGTGAACATATCATGGCTGATCCCTGTCAATATTTCAAGCAGAGACCATGGAGGAGGAGATGTGTTTAATTAGGTTTGATGGAGAAACAGAGACTATCGGACAAGGAGAGGCCTTGTGGTGGATGACTAGCTTTCTTTGTGACCGTTCCCAGACAGTCAACCTAGGACCTTATAGGTCTAAGTTTAAGAACCAAGGGAGCTCCAACGGATCCTGCCTGAGCCCTACATTATTTAATATCTATGTCGCTCCCTTAGCCAATCTTATGAGGACATATGGATGTGTACCAATATCCTATGCGGATGACTTCCAGCTTACCTTCTCTTTTGCCCAGACCACCTTCTCTACTGACATGCTAGCAATATGTCAGTGGATGTGTAACAACTTTCTCCAATTAAATGCTGGGAAAACAGAGATTATGCTCTTTGGAGAGGCTGCACTGTTGTGAACACCAGAGTGGTAGCCAGGTGAGCTGAATGTCCCCCCCCGCCTCTAAGGCATCTGTAAAGAATCTAGGGGTGTGCATTGAGCAGAGTCTGAGCATGAAGGAGCAAGTGACTCTTACAGTAAGCTCATGCTTTCATGTATTCAGTCTGCTGAGACGAGTATTTCCATTTCTCCCAGACCATACACGGAAGACTCTTATTCAGACGCTAGTCCTGGGTCATTTTGACTACTGCAATGCTCTATTGATTTCGGCCAATGAGGCCTTGTTAGATCGCCTGCAGGTAGTTCAAAAAGGGGCAGTACGACTGGTACTGAATGCTCCCTATAGAACCTCTCTGAGTCCCCTGCTGCGGCAGCTCCACTGGATTCGGGTGCGCAAATGAATAAAATTCAAGGTCTGCTGCATCGTTCATAAGGCGGTGTAAGGCAATGGGCCAACATATCTTGCGGAGAAGCTTAGCCAATACACTCCCTTTAGAGACCTTAGATGCAGCTCCAAATCCGTTCCTAAAGTTCCTCGTATTAACAAGGCTAGGACTGGGGGGGAATGCTTTTCCCTCCCTTGCCCCACAGAACTGGAATTCGCTCCCTATCACACTGAGGCGGTGTACGGACCACCTTTACTTTAGAAAGTCCCTGAAAACATTTCTGTTCTAGATGCCTCCCTTAGTATCAGCAATTTCTCACATGTCCGCCAGCGCAGAGATACCCCTGCGGGGGCGATTCAGGCACTATATAAATAAATAAAATAAATAAATACATTTTGTTGGCGAGGATGACTGCCGATTTTGGAGGATCGGCGTTTGATGGCTGAGACACACACAGCAGGACTGCAAAAACATTCACTTCTGAGCTGAGGGCCAACGAGGCAGTAGAGGAAGCCCATTGTTTCCAGGTTTCCATAAATGGAGCCAAAATTAGCTATCATTGTTGAATTTGCCTGTTAGACAGCAGTGCAAGGCAGCATCACATTTTGTAGTAGGTTTCCTGCTCTCACTTGCTTTGTCACTGCTTTGCTTCCCTCACTTTTGTTATTTGAGTTTATTTGCTCAGTTTGTCGTTCCTTCTGCTTCCCCTTCTGCAGAATTTCCACGGTCTTTTGTATTTGTTTCCTTGACGCTAAGATTGCTACTAGAGGACTGCATCCTGTGGTTTAAAGGGCATCTTCAGTGCTGGTTCCTTTATGGTCCTAGATGTATGTTGTAGCACTATCTGTATCCAAAAGATTATCACAAGAATCACTATCAGGACCAGATTTGTGTTCAGTATCAGCATTTTCATTTGCCTGTTTTCAATTTATTTAGGCTTTTCTGTTGCTAATGCAGGGTACATTCAAGCTCCCTTAACTACACATTTCCTCCATCTATGCTGTTCTTCATCCCATTTAGCATCAGCATAATCATGCCATGCTTTTCTTATAATGTTCTCCTCTTTTGCATGTGCTGCACTATCCCAAACATGTATTACTTCATATTGTGCAGGTCTAAGAGGCGGTTTCTTGTCATATAATATTCCCCTCAAATTCTCAATAACCTTCCGGTCAAATGTGCCATATTGTGGAAATCTTCAGTGTTCGTTAGCCATTGAAGAAGCCACAAACACGTATGATGCCCTAGGCTTGTCGCCACATAATGACCTATCGTACCTACTTACCTTCAATGACAGGGACCCACACATCTCCCCTCATCAAAGCTCTAAAGGCTCTGAAACGTTTCATGATTACAGCAGTTCAACAACTGAAATGAGCAGATTCAATTCAAAATCATTTCAATGTTTTGTTCAAATCACATTTCTATACGAATTGATATTCACACCAAGTCTCAGCAAAGTCCTTTCTTTTATAGACTCATCACAAGTCTCCACCTTATGACTCACCAACCAATCCTAGCACAATTATTCACACCCATTAAGCTATCTCAGTATGGTACTCTCTGACTCAACTCTCACTCCTCACTGCAGTTCACCCAAATTAACAATTTTCTGATACAAAAAACAACTTTAGCAAGCATAATAAATAAATAACCCCTATCTGCTCCAATGAGTAATTAAAAGTAATCAATCACACAAAAATGTGCACCTTTTAACCTTCACAAACACACACACACAGACGAAATCTCAGCCAGAAGAAATAACCCTGATTAACGTAGCTTTCCCTTTGCCCAATAGGATCTACTAGCATCAATCACTATTAGTACAGTCACAACTATCTGTTATGCTCCCTATCTCACTTGTGCGGTTGATGGTACCTCATGAGCCCACACTAAAAAACCTTAGAAGACAAGTAAAATCATATCGCTTATGTATCCAGGGACCTTGGACTGCGATGAGCCCAATAACAACTTAAACTGCTCAGCATCAAAAGCATATATACATTTACACAAGTAAACCCAAAACTTTAGTAGAACACAATACATACAAATTCAACACAGTACCACAAGCTCAACATAGACAATTTACTCATATCTCCACCTCTACAAAAGGCTTCAGAACTGCCAAACTCCCTCAATCTTCAAGGTTGGGCCATGGACTGTAGGAACATGGGCATCGCTAAACTAGGACAATTTTATGCTCCTCTCCTCCTGTGATATTAACCGTCACTCTTCTACCACTTGATGAGGCAATGATTTTTTTATCTCAAGCATCAGAGCTGTAGTCATCAAATAACCCCAGCCATTAGTTTGTATCGATCTTTGTTTGTCGACTAGGAGAGGGAATAAGAGCTATCATTACATCAGTTGTCATGAACAGTGAAGTCCAATTGGGGCTTTACATAAATCAACAAAGAGATTTTTGAGTGAGTTTAAGAGGATTTATTAAGAAAATTAATTCATATAAAATAAGAAGAAATAGCATTTTAGTAAGAATTAAAACGGGAATGCAAAATATGCAGCAAGTGTGTTCCATAAAGGAAAATATCTGAACTAAATTAATCACTGTTGGGCATAAATTGCATTTATTTTAAGCAAGCAAGGTAAGTTGTCAATTTCAGAAAGCCAAATGAAGGGTTCTGATGACAGAATAGGAATGCACAGGTATGAAGCCTTACTACTCAAGCTGTGGAGATTAGCCAAGGCTGTAAGGAGCTCAAAGTCAGCAAGCATCACTAAGATCTGTCTCCTAAGTTCTACAGCAAGGTCTCATCCCTGGACACATGTTAATATAATTCAGCAAAAAATATTTTGCAAGATGTTTTACATTCCTCACTCCTGCAAACCAATCAGTCTTCAGCAAACATTGGGAGCAGGTAAAATCCCTCGTTCCTCACAATGAATCCTACACAACCGTGTCCTTGGTTTATTACTTTGACTACATTGTGTGTTTCAGACAGTTCTTTCCAGAAGTCGTAGTTCCTGCCATCTCCTCTCCCTACCAGTTGTCTAATACATAACAAATGCCTATTCCCTAGCAAATAAAAGGCTTCTGGAAAATTACATCCTCTGCAATGGGAAGAAAAAGAATAACCTCTCATGCAACACAACAATTTAAATGCGAAAACAGGCCTCTTAGCCCTAATTTGTAAAATTGACATATAAAAATACATCAACAGTTAAGCAAACGTAATTCCCTACAAAAGGTAAATTCAAGTGTTTGCTTTTAAATGTTATATGTGCTTACCTACTACCAATGTTATTTAAATGTGTGTATGTTATTTCGACATGGGTTTAGCCATTTAAAGTTAAATTAATTTAATTTGCAAAATGAGGATTTTTGCTCTGTCCCTCACCAGCCAGGGTTTATCACCTACTGCACTACCGTACGTACCCAGTACCATATGGCTCACATAACGTATTCCCTTGATACGATAAGGAGATTATGCAATGGCCTCCCTGGGTATTAAGAAGGCTTTGACAATGCGTGACAGGAGTTAATGTTTTAGGTCCTTGAAAGGTTTCATTTTGCCATATGTGTCTTGGGATGGGTCAATCTTCTCTCTGCAAGACCTCTGAACCACGTTCGAACTGGAGGAAAAATCTTGAAAGAGTGGACTCTGGAGAAGGGTACTTGCTAGAGCTTCCCTCAGTTAATGCTGGTATTTGCTGTGGTGATAGAGCCCAAAGCCAACTTGTTGAGACTATTTGTGGAGACATTGGGGATTAAGGCTGATGAAGAGTCCAACACAGTGTCTTTGAATGCAAATGATCCTTTGACATACAAAAAGGATCCTGCTCTCGCTGTAACCAATGTCTTACATACAGTGGGTAGGTATGCAGATTTTTCCGAACTCCGCGTAAACTAGTCTAAAACCTGGATTCCATCCTGGGGATGGTGCCTTTCTCTCAGACGGGAGCTAACAATGGTAAACCAGTGATCTAAAATACACATTTGAATGTCATAATGGTGCATTATTGAGATGAGTACATTCATTTGACCATAGGGCGAGTGCCTGATCACATATGTACAACGGTGGCTTTCTGTACAAAGTTACAGCTTTCCGTAATCTATATTTGGCGCGCAGAATGCACTCAAATCTGTTCATCTCCTTCCTTGCATATCGCTACAACCGATAACTACACACAAGATCCTCACAAACCTTCCTAAAGCAAGTTTTTTTTAAATTTTGAGGTGAAATCCTCAAAACATGGGTCATTCTCTATAAAATCACACTACACCTGTAGGTACGGATTTTACTTTTTTTTAAAATAAATATTTAATGATTCTACCGCCTCCTAATTTGTAGTTGGTGTTTGTGGTACATTTTGCCAAAGTCATTTGTGTTGTCAGCCACAAGTCATTGAAGTGTTTGAAAAGTGTCTGGCAATCAACATTTTCTTTATTTGGTTTTTCACTCCTTCGGTTTATGGAATCAGATTTTGCGATTGTTGTTCTGAACCTATCCCATCTCCAATAAAAAGTAGCGATGGATTTCCCAAAGTTCTCCATATCCTGATTTTGTCTCATGCATACATGCACACAGGGTGTACTCCGGTGTGCAACGGTCCTTCAGTGCTCTGGTATCTCCTGGTGCAACAGCACCCAGAGTGCACTGTACTTTGAATGTCAGGGGCATTGCAGCTCCCTTTGAGGCCTGAACAAACAGGTAAGAAATCCCTGAAGGGAAAGTGCTACTCCCATGAAGACTGGTAGGAGTCCACGTTTCAACCGTGAAAAGTCTAAAAGGAAGCCCAAGGTTTTGAAGACCTTGGATCTGGCATGTCTGAAAGAAATTAGTGGCATAGACATACACCAACCAGGATGTCCATTGGGATGGCACTTTACATCGCTAAAATTGATACAATACACACCACAATGAAGGAAGTCATTTATAATGTCAGGGAGGATGACAGATGAGATGCCAACCAGGATGCTAGAGACAGAGGGGCTTATTTACAAGTCTATTGTGTTGCTGGTACGTAACTTTAATTGCACACTGGCAGCGCAATGGGGTTCCCCATATTTACAAGGCAATGTAAAATCACTCTGCGTGACTTTTCATGGTCTTGTAAGTATGTTTCCCTTTCACGCATAACTTTACGCCAAATGGGCGTTCCATGGGTGTTTCTGTGGGTCTTCACACGCAATATCCATGGAACTTGACACATTCCCAGATTTACAACATTTTGTAAACCTGGCAATTAATCAGAATCCTACGCTTCAGGGAAGGTGTGAGGAGGCACAAGAAGGAGAAATACTAGTATTTATTTCAGCGAGGAGAAATGTATTCTGCAGCACACATAGAAAGAGAAACATGCCTTCAATGATTGTTTTTGTGCAGGAAGGTATCTGTTCCTGCACAAAAACAATCATCCCCTCAGCACAGGCACCCCTCAATAGGATGCAAGGGTGTCAACGCTGGCTCATGGCTGCTATTTGAGTGCTGGTGCAGGGGAGAAGGACTGGAATGCACTGTATCTTGCAGATACAGCTCATTCTGCCCTTTTATTTTGATGCAGAGCACCAGAGAAGGAAGGCTTGCTGCGATGCAATGCGTTAATAAATTGTAATTGAGGTCCAGCCAGGATGAATATTAGAAAGGACATCATACCAAGTGCCATACAGCAGATGCCAACCAGGATGCTCAAAACTTAGCATGCCAGTCAGGATGTTATAAAGAATATCATACTAAATGCCATAGAGTGGATGCCAACCAGGATGATGAACAGCATGCCAGTCACGATGTTAAAAAGTATGGCACAGCGAGTGCTAAACAGCGGATGCTTACCTTGAAGCAAGCCTTTGGCCTTGTAAAATGGGTGGAGCAGGAAATAACCTTCAGCTCAATAAGTTCTTTCACACCCATTAAATTGACCTGTAGTGCTTTTGGCTTGTTGGTCATCTTTGTTTTGTTGTAACTCTTTCATGTAACAGGCCCCGTAATACATAAGGGAAAGAAGATGGAAGGCAATGGTACTATAATAGGGATCAATCACATGCCAGGAGTATCTACTGATAGGAACAGCTTGATTGTACGACATGCAGTGGTTACAATAAAAAACAACATCGCTTTCCATGTGGACACTCCGTTATTGGTACATGAATTAATGAAGATTGTAATAAATATTGTTTGCTTCGCAGCATCAAGTGAGAAATGGGTCTCCTCCAATGCCTAGAGCCAGAAATAGTATCTAGCAAGAGCATCAGTAGGGCCTCTTTAGACATCAAGAGTACAATGCAAATTATTTTTATTTCATGCAACAAGTGCAGTAAACAAAGTTGCTGCACTGCATGAAAGGGAGAGAGCGGGACAAAGATACAGCACTGTTGCTCTCGTCCTTGGCATCGACACACAATCAGACAGCCTAGTGCCACACACACATTTAGGATATTTAGATTAAGCCTTTTATGCTGTCAGCAGGACAATGGTATGGCGCTGCTGCTCTCTTCCCAGCAATAAGTCCAGCATAGGGTTTGTACTGGAAGGCTAACCTTCCAGTGCAAAATACCATACTAAAACTAACTTTAAAATGTACCTACATTGTATGAGTACTGTACAGTGTAGTACACATGCAAAGTTTGAAAAGTTTGGAAAAATAAAAATATCTCTTGAACTTTGCTCCTGCCTCAATGTATGGCAACTTTTTAGTGCAAAACCTGCCCACCATTGTTAGTAGATAGGTCTTCACATCAAAACCTTGGGTGATAGCCTTGTAATGCCCATGTGCCACCCATGTTTGACCTCCCTTGATGCAAAGTCAGGGAAAGGCATGCACAGTGTAAAACAAAAGTACATTTCAAATCAGCACATTATGTTTGTTTGCATCACTTCTTGTGACAACACACGCACAGTGTTTATTAATCTGGCCCCCCCTGCACTGATGGTGTTACTGCAGTGGAACAACAAACAACACTGAAACATTGTGCCATTTCACCTGCCAAGCATCAACACAGGCACCCTTGCATTATGGTGCAAAGGTGCCTGTGTTGTCGGCAGATTATTTTTGTGCAAGAATGGACACCTTTCTGCACAGAAGCAATCCTAAGAGGTGTATTCCTCTTTCTATGTGAGCTGCAGAATGCATTTCACATATAGAAAGAGTAAATAACAAAGAGAAATAAATAAATTTCTCCTCTTTATGCCTCGGGAGGTCTAAGGATTTGGCGCTTCCCAGGTTTACATGCTAGTGTAAGTCTGGAGCAGCATAAAAATCCATGCTTTTGTGTGGTAACACCCTCTGCAGTGCCCATGGAATGCCTCCCGAGCACAGAGTAAGGCAACACAGTGATTTGTGCTGCCTTGCCTTAATTTATATTTATGATGCCTTTCAAAGCCTTGCATAGTGGTTTTACATGGGGCCATAGATATGATTTTGTAATCTGCACTACCGGGAAAAATGTGAGCTGTGACAGGGCGTACAGGCTTGTAAAGAAGAATTTTGCGGCACACACAGAGAGAGGAAAACGCATCTCTACACAAAATAAATCTTGCCTGCAATGGGGGGTGCAAGGGTACCTACAATGGCGCTATGCAGCAAATTCTGTACCAGAACAGGGAGAAAGGACAGGAATGCACCAAATAAATATGGTGCATTCCTGTCCTTTCCCATTGGTGCAGGGCAGTGCAGCAGGAGACTGGCAACACTGACCTACGTCAATTCCTCATAAATGAAGGCCCTAAGAATCTATTTTTTTTCAAAATAAGCAATAGCTGCACTTCCCCCTCACTTCACAGGAAGGAGTTTGCATCCTGCCCTCATGCTTAAGTCGCCCCTTGTGAAGTATGAGTAGCTTATCCTGCAATAATTATGTGGCATGTTGAGACTAACCATTTTATACCTAAGACTAGCAGCCCTCCCCGGCTTTGCCCGGGGCAGAAAGGGGCTGGGGGCAGCATCTCAGGAGGGGAGGCGCAGCAGAGCGGCCGTTTTATTGGTCCTGGCCGCTTCTGCCCACGCTTTGTTTCCCCGACGTCCCTTCACTCACTGTTCATGGCCCCCGCCCGTCCCTTGCTGTGCACCCGCGGCTGCTTGAATTACCTCATCTGCCGCTCCTCCCCGCGCTGTTGTGTTTACCACTCCACTGCTCCTCCACTTCTCGCCGCTCCTGACCGCTTGTCCGCTACCTCATCCGCCGCTCCTCCCTTTGCTGCCACTGCTCCTCCGCTTCTCGCCGCTCCTTTCCGCTTATCCTCCGCAGCTCCTCCCCCGTTCATGTCCTCCGCTCTTCCTGTTGCTCCGGAACGCTGCTCCTCCCCGCGCTCCCGATGTCATCACGCAGACGTCGCGGCCGGCGCTACTTTCTAGGGACTACTTTTTTCGTAAATGTTTTAAATAACGTATATTTTTTATTTTTATATCGCCTATGTCCTTCTGCTTGCCCTGAGATTTTCATAGATGTCTTGGATGTTTAGATTGGTGGTGTACTTTTTGAGTTTACCTGGCTCAAAGGACAGACTTCTCTCTTTATAATAGTAGTATAGATAAGCAACACCACAGTAACTATAATATTAGAATGCAAAGAAGAAACAAACTTGAAGAAAATATACTTTCCTTGGTTATAGGTTATGGTCCACAGACATTGCATGCTGACTCTTAGCAGAGTTATTACAACAGTAATGGTTTCTGTCTCATAAGTGCAAGACCTTAAAGGATTATTCCATTAACAATTGGAGCAGAGTGTCCTCTGGGGTTGAGGAAAGGGAAGTGACAGAAGCGGTCAGGGGTGCATGTTTTGGTGATGAAACTTTCTGTTTTTGGGGGGCGGAGCTTGCCGGCAACCAAGATGGCCAAATAAACCCGGATCTCCGTCCGGTGGTTTCATATAATCCTTAAATTGTCCTGCGTCAGCGCAAGCTACAGCACCAAAAGCCTGGTCCCCAGGCATCATACCGGCACCGGGACCCTGTCGAATGCGAGCGTGGTGAAGTGGAGACATTAAAGGCCAGAAAGCCGTGCCCTCGAGTGAGGAATTGGCCCGCGTGACATCATAGTGCGTGCGGCCTGAGCGCGACGCTCGCCGGGGAAAGATACGGGCCAGATCGAGCAGACCCGAGCAGGTACGAGCCCTCAGCGGAAACCGCCTGTGGTACAGCTCCCCACTGCTTCCTCTCCACCGCAACCCCCCGAGCCTGGGATAACGATCTGACCCATGAAACGTTTCTGAGGCAGAGTAACGGTCGCCTCACGAGGAGGCTGCCCCTATTGAAGACACGAGGGAGCTCCGATGTGCGAGGTGGGCCTTTAGGGGCCGAACATCTGAGTGTGAGTGCCGGACTTATCGTGTGGTGTTGCCATAAGAGATGCATGTCAGCGGGCACAGAGCTGCGATATTGGTGACCAGCTATGGCGAGATACGCTCGCAACCTGGATCACCTGCCGGCGTTGGAGGGCCATTTGTCTTTCATTTACTGAAGGGAGGAGGTGGTGTAACGCTCCCACTGGAACAGCGCAGCGGAGGACCACGAGGGAGTCCAAGCTAGCGCGCTTTGGCGCACATCTGAGAGAGTGCGTCTGGCAAGAGGCGCCATTGCGAGTGCCTACACACGACAAAGCCTGTGGGGAACGCACGCTGTGCAGAGCAAACAGAGTCACACAAGTCATTGTTGTGGGCAAGTAAGGACAAACTTACTCCACTCCCCACGCAACCACTTGCACGGCTGGAGTGCTACTCCACATTGAGATTGCGATCCACGATACCCTCTGTAGCAGCGGCCAAATCTGGGCAACACAGGACGTCTGGCTGACGCGATTACTGGAGACACGGGGAGCTCTGCAGAGGAGTGAGCAACCCCGGAGTAATTGGGACAAATTAAGCACCACTGTGCTTATACAGAAGTACTGTCTAACTAGTACTCGGCAATACAAGGAGATCTACATGGCTTGGGGATTGCTGGAACACAGTGTGCACTGCGCACCGCGGGGTTGTGAGTTCCCGCCACCGCCTCACAAGATGAGCCGAGGCGACAAGACTCAAACCAAACTCTCATTCGAGCAGAGGCGCTCAAAGTCGCAGCAAGCCTCGAACTCGGATAAGCGCGCCATGCAAAAAGCCAACGGCGCCACAGAAGACGCCGATATAAATACCATGCTCCTAGCGATGGATAAGGGTCTTCAGAACAGCATAACGGCCTTGGGCTCGAAAATAGACGCCCTCACCTACAGAATGGACAGGATGGCAGAACGGATCGATAAGCACGCAGAAAGATTGGACATGTCTGAGAGGAGGTTGACGGAGGTGGAGGAGGCGCAAACGGAACTTGACTCAGATCACAAAAAAATTTAGAAAATAATGCAGGCCCTGCAGGACAAGACTGAGGACTTGGAGTCGTGGTCTCGTCGCTCTAACCTGAGGATTACGGGCCTCCTGGAAACGACCCAGACAGGCAACATGGAGAGATTCATTGAAAAATTACTGGTCTCTCTACTGTGTGAAGAAACTTTTTACCCGATGTTTGTGGTGGAGCGGGCTCACTGCTCCCTGGGTCCGCGCCCATGGCCAGGTGCTCCCCCGTGCCCGATCATAGCCAAAGTGCTCAACTACCGAGACAGAGACGCAGCACTACGCCAAGCCAGAGACAAGAAATTGCTGCAGTATGAGGATTCGGAGATCTCTCTATACCCTGATTTCACTGCCAGAGTGCAGGAGGCTCACAAGCACTTCGCCCCATTCAAGAGACAGCTTAGAGTTCTAGGCTTAGACTACGCGATGCTGTACCCGGTAAAATTGAGAGTAAACCGACAGGGACAATCCCACCTGTTTACGGACCCTCGAGCATTACCACAAGCCCTGAAGGGCACGGAGAGGGACGATTGCAGAAATGCAAGTGGGCCAACAGACGAAGCAGGTGGGAGCAGCCAGCTTGACGAACAGGAGTAACTGAATTTACTACGCTTTCTTCAGGTGGCAGTGAGGTGCACGGGCTGAGATACTTAGGGAGTCTTATTCAGATGGACAGTTATGGGGTGGACTCCCTGGTGGGACTGGATGTCCCCCCTGAACAGTAGAGATAATGATGATATATGAGGGCTTGCCTAGGGGGCCGCGCGCGACTAATGGTCTGAAGGTTATTCCAGTTTCACTGGCGCTGAGCTATAGCCATGGGAACTAAATCACGTATGGTGCTATAGAATTGTTATGATAATTCACATGAAAGGAGGATATTTAGATTTGCCCACTGTTCTATGCAACGATTAGCTTGTAGCAGGGGTGATTATCACCTCCAGGCTCGCTGATTCACGCTATAAACCACAACGGGTAGTGAGTGGTGCGGCTCCCGCATTAGTCCGTAAAGGCACTGATTGCTGACGGCATGGCAACCTCGGCCCCCGCGCGCAATGCACCCGTTTGGAGTTCATAAAGTTGAGGGAGGGTAATAGAGGGAGGGTGGCGGGATTGGGATCGGCAAGGCCAGGTTGGGGAGGTCTGCTGTGGGAGGGGGTGGGAACTGTTTTGTTGTTGTTATCGAAAGGCAGAGGGGGGGGTTGTTGACTCACTATGTGCACACACTGCCTGCCCTGGGCTTGCGAGATACTCTAGCACCCAAGCTACACACATTTTGCAAAGATGGCGAGTACAGCTGACACTAACACACATGATAAATCAGTTCAGGATCGCGCCCTCACGTGGAATATATGGGGCATCAGCGACCACCGCAAACTTAGGAAGGTGCTGAATTACCTGCAACGACAGAAGGTGGATTTACCCTCATACAGGAGACCCATCTCCCACTCACAAGTAAGATGCTGCATAGTAGGGGTCTGGAAGGCACCATTACAGCGGCAGGCTTTACGACACACTCCAGGGGTGTGTTGACATGGGTTAACCCTAAGTCGAAACTAACTTTGACACTTTTGCAGGCAGACCCTGGTGGCCGTTTTGTGATATAAAATTGCAAAGGTTTGGGGCTGGAACTGATAGTCATTAATGTTTACGTTCCGAATTATGTCTCCCCAGAATTCTATCACAACCTGGCTAATGTAGCTAGAAGTTACCCCACTTCGCAACTACTATGGGGGGGGATTTCAATTTGGTCTTGAATCTGACTCTGGATAGATCAACAGGCCCACCATGAAAACCCTCAGCAGCCGCACAAGCACTACTTACGGAGCTCACTGGTTTAGATATGGAGGATGTATGGAGATACAGACACACTGCACAGGGAGGTTACAGGGAGGTTACACACACTATTCGGCATACCATGATATTCACACCAGAATTGATTATTGGCTAGCGTCCTCGTCCATGATGGGTTGCATTAAGGCCTGCACAGTCCAGACACGCACTCTGTCAGACCACTCTCCTCTTCTAATGGTACTTGAGGCTCTGGTCAAATCGATTCCTCCGTTTACATGGCGCTTTCCCTCATATTCACTGCTCGACCCGCTGTTTTGGGGAGAATTGGCGGAAGAGATTGATGTCTTTTTAGAAGCCAACATAGGCTCGGTAGATAGCTTTCAGGTGGTGTGGGAGACCTTTAAAGTTTACATACGGGGCATAGCTATGTCCAAACACTCGAGTGTTCTAAAAGCCATTCGGCAGAGGCTGTTGCTGCTAGAGGGCAGCTGGCGACACTTGAGAGGCGGCAACAGAGCACCCCAGATCCAACCGTAGCGGAAGAAATAAAATCCCTGATCACTGAATATAATGAGGAGGCGGACAGGGAAGTCCAGCATATGGGGAAATACGCGACTGCGAGAACATATGGAGAGGGGGAATGACCTAGCTCACTCCTTGCTAGAACACTTAAGGGTAATAAGGGGAAGACACAAATTACTGAATTGAAGACTCCGGATGGCCAAGTGCTCTCTGACGAGATTGAGATAGCAAACAGGTTTAGGAACTATTACTCTCACCTTTACTCCGCCAAAAGCGGAGACCTCTCTGCAGAGACTGCAGAATACGTGGAACATACAGAACTGCCCTTGCCTACTAACATGCACCGTGAGTTCCTTATGCTACCCATAGAGAAAGATGAAACTATAGAAGCGCTGGCGAGCATGCACTCTGGAAGCGCTCCAGGTGCTGACGGACTCACGGTGGGATTCTATAAAGCTCTCCAGGACAAGCTGATTCCCCACCTGTCCATGCTATTTGACGACATCTGTGAGGAGGGCAGCATGCCGCGTTCCATGCGGGAAGCATTATTAGTCACCATACTCAAGCCTGGTAAGGCACATGACGAGTGCAGCTCATACAGGCCTCTATCTCTATTAAATGTTGACGCTAAGCTTTATGGGAAGGTGTTGGCTACCCAAGTGGCTCTCCTTGCCCCCAAACTGGTCGCCCCGGAACAGGCGGAATTCATCACCGGTAGAGACCTATAATATCCGCACAGTTCTCGGCGCTATGCAGCATGTTAAGCAGGATGCGAAGGCCATCGCAGTTTTCCTGGATATGGAGAAGGCTCTTGATTCCGTTGAGTGGCCATTCATGAGGCAGGTGTTACAGCGGCTGGGATTGGGCATACCATTTCTTCAAATGGTAGGCGCCTTATATCATGCGCCGACGGCCAGACTCCGCATCGGCGATCGCGTGACAGACCCGTTTCCTATTAGCAGAGGCACTAGGCAGGGCTTTCCGCTCGCCCCTGTACTATATGCGCTAGTTGCTGAGCCGCATGCTTGCGCGTTGCGAGAATATCACGGCAATGAGGGTGTAGGTTTCCCATCATATCGAATCGTGATATCGACGTACGCAGTTGACATCCTGCTGTATGTGCGGGACCCCGAAAATAACTTGTCATCTATGCTTAGAGAAATGGTTTGATTTGGAGCTCTTTCTGGATTGAAGGTCAACTGGGCAAAGTCGCTAGCTTTTCCCCTTACCCCAGATACCAGGAGGTTTGAAATGGAATTCCTGCTGCAATGGTCAATAGACCAGATTAGATATTTAGGAGTCCGCTTACACACAGACTCAGAGACACTGCTCAGAGAAAACTACGGGGTAGACTTCAGCAAACTGGAAGACAATGTGGAGGCCTGGTGTAAACTCCTGCTCTCTCTCATGGGACGCATTGCCATTATGAAAATGGTGGTACCTAGATTTCTATTCTTGTTCTGCGCCATTCCGATAGTGCTGTCGAGGGCCTTCTTCCGGACCTTGACACAACTTATGGTTAAGCTTGCATGGGCTGGCAAGCAACCCAGAGTGAAGTGGACCCTCCTTACACTGCCGTACGAAATGGGCGGTCTAGGCGCTCCTGATTTTGAGCTCTACTATAGGGTTGCACAGGCCTCCCACCTGCACACGTGGATTCATGGAGAAGAGCACATTCCGCATGTGCGCATGGAACGGGTATTCGCTGATCCACTATCTCTCCTGGCCACGATCTTCAGACCGGTAGATCGCAGAAGGGGTATATTAGACTTTATAACTGCTACGAATCAGGCCTGGCATTCCCTTTTGCCCGCTCAGGGCGGCGCGTTGCTATATTCGCCTAGCATGCCTCTGGACTGGGTTTTGTGGCTATCGCCTGTTGGAGAGAAAGGCATAGGTCAGGCATTATACAAATTGGGCGTCTGCACGGCGGGAAACGAATTCCTGGAAGGTACAGTGAAAACCTGGGAGAAGGTGGTGGAGGGTCGCGGAGTTGTCTCCCTGTTGAGCCGGTTTCATTTCCACAGAGTACGCAGCGCCCTTTTGGACCAACTGGGTCCAGACTTGGCGGAACCGCCGGAAGTCCCGGAACTCACATATGTCATAAAAACGGAGACTCCACGCAAGCTGCTAACAAACCTGTACAAGACAGCTTTGTCAAACAGGGGACAACAGCTTATGAAAGCCAGAGTGGCCTGGCAGAGAGATTTACAGGTCACTATCGATGATGACATTTGGCGATACTGCTTTGTAAATACTAAGAAACTATCCCTGAATAGTAGGCAAAGGCTAGTCCATTTCAAGTTTCTCCAGAGAGTGTATTATACCCCAGAGAGACTTCATAGATATGGTCTTCAACAGTCGTCGGAATGCGAGAAATGCCACAAGCCGGTCACTGACTTTATTCATCTCGCGTGTGCATGTCCAAGGATTAAAACATTCTGGGACAACATCTTCACTGAGATGAGAACGATCCTGGAGCTTGAGCTGACTCCGGATCCGGCGCTCGCACTTCTTGGCTACTCCAGGGGCTTACCAAAGGCGGTTAGACGTCTCACAGACATGGGACTACTTGTCGCCAGGCACGTGGTGGCGCTATGTTGGTTGAGGGGACCACTCCCGACGAAGCGCTGGGCACACAATATGCTTTATTGCTGCATGCAATCCGAGCATTATAGCGAGTTGTTCCCCCCCACAAGCCGCCCGAAGAACTTCTGGGATTTGTATCAAACACATTTAAGAGATAGAGAATCAGAGGCTGCATTGGCGGAGGGAACGGATACAGAGAGACAGATGTCAGATGTAAAGGACACAGCAGAGAATGACTCACAAACGAGCCAAGTGGTCCCGCACAGTGGGGATGATATGGATCTATAGCTGCTCCACGGGAGGGAAAGAGGGCACTAGGAGGACGACAGGTTAGACAGATGAGAGCATTTGGCTGTCCCCCAGGGATCTAGCTGATCACCATGGGCCGAGTCACAGGTCCTTTACAATCCCTTATGGGGAGCATAGTGCACGTCTGGTTTGCAGGTAGCTGTAGGAATGACTGGCTTCGAGTGTTTGGGGGTATTAGATTTCTGGCTATGAATGGGGGTGATCTGTGTGTGCGATTATGGGTGAGGGAGGGGGGTAGTTGGAGATTGGGTCGGGCTTGTTTTTAGGCAAATTATCGTAACTGAAGGATTGCTAGATCACACAGCGTAGGGACGCAGACATCAATGTACCCTAGTTAATTGGGACAGGAATAGTATGTTACCTTTACAATTGCTTACCAACTGATTGTCTTAAACAGTTATGTATATACTTTGCCGCTGGACCCCTGGGTTGTCGGCTGAGGGGCTTTGTTATCCTTGCAGACATGTGATTGTTTTCTCTTTATTCTTTGCCTCCCTCGCTAGCCGTCCCCAGGGTTGTAGGCTTTCGGCAGTGTGATCCTTTTGCAACAAACAATAAAGGTTTAAAAAAAAAAAAACTATCTGTTTTCTTTTCCTGGAGACCTAGATTCTACACGAAATAGAACCAAAAGTGGAGTTAGTTGAATGTAACTGTGTACATAGTGAGCCCTATGCCTCACTAGACCGAGTGTATACATCATTTAGACTGGTGTTGACCAAGAAGAGGACATATAAAGGTCACAATGGGCCATTAACCCTGTTTTAAATGTTAAGTGCAATCCCTAACCCAGTTGAAATCCATAATTGTTTAGAAGAAGTGAACATATCATGGCTGATCCCTGTCAATATTTCAAGCAGAGAACATGGAGGAGGAGATGTGTTTAATTAGGTTTGATGGAGAAACAGAGACTATCGGACAAGGAGAGGCCTTGCGGTGGATGACTAGCCTTCTTTGTGACCGTTCCCAGACAGTCAACGTAGGACCTTATAGGTCTAAGTCTAAGAACCAGGGGAGCTCTGCAGGGATACTGCTGGAGCCCTACATTTTTTAATATCTATGTCGCTCCCTTAGCCAATCTTATGAGGACATATGGATGTGTACCAATACCCTATGCGGATGACTTCCAGCTTACCTTCTCTTTTGCCCAGACCACCTTCTCTGCTGGCATGCTAGCAATATGTCAGTGGATGTGTAACAACTTTCTCCAATTAAATGCTGGGAAAACAGAGATTATGATCTTCGGAGAGGCTGCACTGTTGTGAACACCAGAGTGGTGGCCAGGTGAGCTGGGTATCCCCCCCCCCTCTAAGGCATCTGTAAAGAATCTAGGGGTGCGCATTGAGCAGAGTCTGAGCATGAAGGAGCAGGTGACTCCTACAGTAAGCTCATGCTTACATGTATTGAGTCTGCTGAGACGAGTATTTCCATTTCTCCCAGAACATACACGGAAGACTCTTATTCAGATGCTAGTACTGGGTAATTTTGACTACTGCAATGCTCTATTGATTTCGGCCAATGAGGTCTTGATAGATCGCCTGCAGGTAGTTCAAAAAGTGGCAGCACAACTGGTACTGAATGCTCCCTATAGAACCCCTTTGAGTCCCCTGCTGCGGCAGCTCCACTGGCTTCCGGTGCGCAAATGAATACAATTCAAGGTCTGCTGCATCGTTCATAAGGCGGTGTATGGCAATGGGCCAACATATCTTGCGGAGAAGCTTAGCCAATACACTCCCTTTAGAGACCTTAGATCCAGCTCCAAATCCGTTCCTAAAGTTCCTCGTATTAACAAGGCTAGGACTGGGGGGAAGGCCCTTCCCTCCCTTGCCCCACAGAACTGGAATTCGCTCCCTATCACACTGAGGCGGTGTACGGAACACCTTTACTTTAGAAAGTCCCTAAAAACATTTCTGTTCTGGATGCCTCCCTTAGTATCAGGAATTTCTCACATTTCCCAGAGCGCAGAGATACCCCTGTGGGGGCGATTCAGGCACTATATAAATAAATACATAAAAAAATACATTGCCTTGGCGAGGATGACTGCCGATTTTGGAGGATTGGCACTTGGCGGCTGAGACACACACAGCAGGACTGCAAAAACACTCACTTCTGAGCTGAGGGCCAACAGAGGCAGTAGAGCAAGCCCATTGTTTCCAGGTTTCTATAAATGGAGCCAGAATTAGCTATCATTGTTGAATTTGCCTGTTGGACAGCAGTGCTAGGCAGCATCACATTTTGTAGTAGGTTTCCTGCTCTCAATTGCTTTGTCACTGCTTTGCTTCCCTCACTTTTGTTATTTGGGTTTACTTGCTCAGTTTATCGTTCCTTCTGCTTCACCTTTTGCAGAGTTTCCACAGACGTTTGTATTTGTTTCCTTGACTCTAAATTTCTACTTCAGAACTGCATCCTGTGGTCTAAAGGGCATCTTCAGTTCTGGTTCCTTTATGGTCCTAGGTGTATGTTGTAGCACTATCTGTATCCAAAAGATCATCACAAGAATCACTATCAGTACCAGATTTGTGTGCAGTATCAGCATTTTCATTTGCCTGTTTCCAATTTTGTATAGGCTTTTCTGTTGCTAATGCAGGGTACATTCTAGCTCTCTTAACTACACATTTCCTCCATCTATGCTGTTCTTCATCCCATTTAGCATCAGCATAATCATGCCATGCTCTCTTAGCTCTTTTCTTATAATTTTCTCCTCTTTTGCATGTGCTGCACGATCCCAAACATTTAGAACTTCATATTGTGCAGGTCTAAGAGGCGGTTTCTTGTCATATAATATTCCCCTCAAATTCTCAATACCCTTCCGATCAAATGTGCCAGATTGTGGAAATCTTCAGTGTTTGTGTGCCATTGAAGAAACCACAAACACGTATGATGCCCTAGGCTTGTCGCCATATAATGACCTATTGTACCTCCTTACCTTTAATGACAGGGACCCACACATCTCCCCTTCTCAAAGCTCTAAAGGCTCTGAAACATTTCATGATTACAGCAGTTCAACAAATGAAATGAGCAGATTCAATTCAAAATCATTTCAATGTTTTGTTCTAATCACATTTCTATACGAATTGATATTCAAACCAAATCTCAGCACAGTCCTTTTGTTTATAGACTCATCACAAGTCTGCACCTGATGACTCACCAACCAATCCTAGCACAATTCTTCACACCCATTAAGCTATCTCAGTATGGTACTCTCTTACTCAACTCTCCCTCCTCACTGCAGTTCACCCAAATTTACAATTTTCTTATACAAAAAACAACTTTAGCAAGCATAATAAATAAATAACCTCTATCTGCTCCAATGAGTAATTCAAAGTAATCAATCACACAAGAATGTGCACCTGTTAACCTTCACAAACACACACACACAGATGGAATCTCAACCAGAAGAAATCACCCTGATTGATGTAGCTTTCCCTTTGCACAATAGGATCTACTAGCATCAATCACTATAAGTACAGTCACAACAGTCTGTTATGCTCCCTATCTCAATTGTGCGGTTGATGGTACCTCATGAGCCCACACTACAAAACCTTAGCAGACAAGTAAAATCATATCTCTTATGTATGCCGGGACCTTGGACTGCGATGAGCCCAATAACAACTTAAACTGCTCAGCATCAAATGCATATATGCATTTACACAAGTAAACCCAAAACTTTACTAAAACACAATACATACAAATTCAACACAGTACCACAAGCTCAACATAGACAATTTTACTCATACTTCCACCACTACAAAAGGCTTCAGAACTGCCAAACTCCCACAATCTTCAAGGTTGGGCCATGGACTGTAGGAACATTGGCATCGCTAAACTAGGACAAATGTAAGCTCCTCTTCTCCTGTGATATTAACCGTCACTCTTCTACCACTTGATGAGGCAATGATTTTTTTTATCTCAAGCATCAGCTGTAGTCATCAAATAACCCCAGCCATTAGTTTGTATCGAACTTTGTTTGTCGACTAGGAGAGGGAATAAGAGCTATCATTAAATCAGTTGTCATGAACAGTGAAGTCCAATTGGGGCTTTACATAAATCAACAAAGAGATTTTTGAGTGAGTTTAAGATAATTTATTAAGAACATGAATTCATATAAAATCATTAGTCACCATTTCTACATAGTCAAATAATCCAAAATTTGAGATTTTTGAATAAGAACAAATAGCACTTTAGTAACAATTAAAACGGGAATGCAAAATATGCAGCAAGTGTGTTCCATAAAGGAAAATATCTGAACTAAATTAATCAGGGTTGGGCATAAATTGCATTTATTTTAAGCAAGCAAGGTAAGTTGTCCATTTCAGAAACCCAAATGAAGGGTTCTGATGACAGAATAAGAATGCACAGGCATGAAGCCTTACTACTCAAGCTGTGGAGATTAGCCAAGGCTGTAAGGAGCTCAAAGTCAGCAAGCATCACTAAGATCTGTCTCGTACGTTCTGCAGCAACGTCTCTTCCCTGGACACATGTTAATATAATTCAACAAAACATTTTTTGCAAGATGTTTTACATTCCTCATTCCTGCAAACCAATCAGTCTTCAGCAAACATTGGGAGCAGGTAAAATCCCTGATTTCTCACAATGGATTCTACACAACCATGTCCTTGGTTTATTACTTTGACTAGATTGTGTGATTCAGACAGTTCTTCCCAGAAGTCGTAGTTCCTGCCATCTCCTCTCCCCACCAGTTGCCTAATACATAACAAATGCCTATTCCCCAGCTAACAAAAGGCTTCTGGAAAATTACATCCTCTGCAATGGGAAGAAAGAGAAGAACCTCTCATGCAACACAACAGTCTAAATGCGAAAACATGCCTCTTAGCCCTAATTTGTAAAATTGAGATATAAGAATACATCAACAGTTTAGCAAACGTAATTCCTTACAAAAGGTTAATTCAAGTGATTGCTTTTAAATGTTATATGTGCTTACCTACTACCAATGTTACTTAAATGTGTGTATGTTATTTCGACATTGGGGTTAGCCATTTAAAGTTAAATTCATTTAATTTTCAAAATGAGGATTTTTGCTCTGTCACTCACCAGCCAGGGTTTATCACCTCCTGCACTACCATACGTACCCTGTACCATATGGCTCACATAAAGTATTCCCTTGATATGATAAGGAGAATATGCAATGGCCTCCCTGGGTATTAAGAAGGCTTTGACAATGCGTGACTGGAGATAATGTATCAGATCCTTGAAAGGTTTCATTTTGCCATATGTGTCTTGGGATGGGTCAATTTTCTCTCTGCAAGACCTCTGAACCACGTTCGAACTGGAGGAAAAATCTTGAAAGAGTGGACTCTGGAGAAGGGTACTTGCTAGAGCTTCCCTCAGTAAATGTAAATTGATACTTGTATAGCGCACTACTCACCCGCAAGGGTCTCAAGGCACTTGTACGAATACCGCTGTGGAACCCATCCTGGCTTTCCCTGTAAGGTGTCCACTCCTGGGCACCCCCAAGGTGGAGGCCAGGCATCCTTAGCGTTGTGGGGGCCGTTGTGGAGATTAAGCAAGCTATTGCCCAGAGTTGCAGAGTGGGACTCCATGATTTGAATAGGCACCGAGGCGAGAATTATCAGGTCCGTGGAATTTTGAGCCCAAGACCCGCCGAGGCGGTGAATTGAACCCTGGTCCCGGGCTAGACCTCTGCATCAGGGTCTGCCGCTCTAACCATTGAGCCACACTTCAGTTAATGCTGGTATTTGCTGTGGTGATAGAGCCCATAGACAACTTGTTGAGACTATTTGTGGAAACATTGGGGATTAAGTCTGATGCAGAGTCCAACACAGTGTCTTTGAATGCAAATGATTCTTTGACATACAAAAAGGATCCTGCTTTTGCTGTAACCAATGTCTTACATACAGTATGTAGTTGTGTAGATTTTTCCGGGCTCCGCATAAACTAGTCTAACTGGATTCCATCCCGGGGATGGGGCCTTTCTCTCAGATGGGAGCTAACAATGGTAAACCAGTGATCTAAAATACATATTTGAATGTCATAATGGTGCATTATTGAGATTTGTACATTCAATTGACCATAGGGCGAGTGCCTGATCACTTATGTACAACGGTGGCTTTCTGTACAAAGTTACAGCTTTCCGTAATCTATATTTTTATTCTTCTGTTTCTTTTTGCTACACAGCAATAATTGTTGAAAAACAAAATTGTCGCGCAGAATGCATTCAAATCTGTTCTTCTCCTTCCTTGCATATCGCTACAAACGATAACTACACACAAGATCCTCACAAACCTTCTTAAAGCAAGTTTCTTTTAAACTTTGAGGTGAAATCCTGAAAACATGGGTCATTCTCTATAAAATCACACTACACCTGTAGGTACGGATTTTACTTTTTTAAAAATAAATACTTAATGATTGTACCGCCTCCTAATTTGTAGTTGGTGTTTGTGGTACATTTTGCCAAAGTCATTTGTGTTGTCAGCCACAAGTCATTGAAGTGTTTGAAAAGTGTCTGGCAATCAACATTTTCTTTATTTGGTTTTTCACTCCTTCGGTTTAGGGAATCAGATGTTGCTATTGTTGTTCTGAACTATCCCATCTCCAATAAAAAGAAGCAAAGGATTTCCCAAAGTTCTCCATATCCTGATTTTGTCTCATGCATACATGCACACAGGGTGTGCGCCGGTGTGCAACGGTCCTTCAGTGCTCTGGTAACTCCTGGTGCAACAGCACCCAGAGTGCACTGTACTTTGAATGTCAGGGGCATTTCAGCTCCCATTGAGGCCTGAACAAACAGGTAAGAAATCCCTGAAGGGAAAGTGCTACTCCCATGAAGACTGGTAGAAATCCACGTTTCAACCGTGAAAAGTCTAAAAGGAAGCCCAAGGTTTTAAAGACCTTGGATCTGGCACGTCACACCAACCAGGATGTCCATTGGGATGGCACTTTGCATCGCTAAAATGAACACAATGCATACCACAATGCAGGAAGTCATTTATAATGTCAGGGAGGATGACAGATGAGATGCCAACCAGGATGCTAGAGACAGAGGGGCTTATTTACAAGTCTATTGTGTTGCTGGTTCGTAACTTTAATTGACGCACTCTCAGCGCAATGGGGTTCGCCATATTTACAAGGCAATGTAAAATCACTCTGCATGACTTTTCATGGCCTTGTAAGTATGTTTCCCTTTCACGCATAACTTTGCGTCAAATGGCCGTTCCATGGGTGTTTCTGTGGGTCTTCACACGCAATATCCATGGAACTTGACACATTCCCAGATTTACAACATTTTGTAAACCTGGCAATGAGTCAAAATCCTACGCTTCAGGGAAGGTGTGAGGAGGCACGACAAGGAAGTTCAAAGTTCAAAATTGTATTATGTTTTGGAACTCCGAAGAGGTCCACATAAAAAGATCATACTGTAAATTATACATACATAAACAAATAAAAACAGCAAATTATCAAGAAAAAACAGAGTAATCAATACAACCCAATTAATAATATCCTCTAGTAAATATCTAAGAAACATTTGAAGAAATTAAAAATACAAAAACAAAACATTTCATTAGGAGGATTATGTAAAGCAATTAAAAAAGAGTTGGCTGTGTGAAAATTCAGTTTTAAACAAATATGTCTTAACCATTTACTACGAAAAGGGCAAAGTGCAGGACATATAAAAAGAACATGAATAAAGTCCTGAGTAGACACATTACAAAAATTACAAATTGATGAACATTGATACCACTTAGCCTTAAGTTTATTGAGCGGGAGTAAATCATACCTCAAAAGCAACCAAAAACGCCGTATAGCATGAGGGAGATTCCAAGATACATATGGTTGCTTACATTTTAATACATAGGTGTCAGTGAATGGAGATATTCCCTTTTTTGCAAGGATAGACTCCTTATCCAGCCTAAAAGTAAGATCCCAAGAGGCCTGTTTCAGAAGTGATTTTAACTGTAAGGCGGACAGGGTAAAAAGAGTATTCTCCTCCAATTGTAGGAGCATAACAGCCCTTCTAAAATTCTTCACAATGGAGGAGAAATCTCCAAAAGTGCCCAACAATTCGGACTTCATTAGATGTCTTAAAGTCCCCACTTCCCCTCTAGCCAAACTTGCTACCCAACGCACTAACCCTGCCAGACCCTGCACCCAGCTACTCCGGATTCCATACTCAAGTCGTAGAGATGCCACTGTAAAGGAGGTATTAATAGAGGCCAGGAACCGGAGGATTTTCCCTTCTGTGGTGTGTAGAAAACCCCATTGACCTATATCTAATATCTCAATCCCATACAAAAGGGATGATGGGATTTTTGCCCTAAAGACCTCTAACATATGAGGAAAATGTCTTCTTCCTGTGGCTGTATACAAGGCACTCAAGCTTTTGCCTTGAGAAAGGGCCTTCCGAGAGTTATTATCAATGTGGGCCTTGTCACTGAGATTAGCGGGAATTATTTTCCCCAGAAAGACATAGGACTTAACCACCTCAAGCCGCTGACCTCCTAAAGACCAACCAAAATTCTCATATTTTGTTTTTTTCCTTCCTGAGATACACATAATTTGACTTTTAGCTATGTTTATCTTTAGATGGTGAATCTCAGAAAAAACATATAAAGCCTGCAGACGATTATTTAACCCATTCAGGGTTAAATCTACTATGAGAATATCGTCTGCATATAACAAACAGGAAATTGGGGATCCCCCCAATATAGGCGCAATACCAACACAATCAGATAAAGATGCAGGAAGATCAGAGATATATAAAGAAAAAAGCAAGGGTGCCAACAGACATCCCTGCTTTAATCCATTAACGGAGGGAATAATACTGGAAAGCCCCCTTTCCCCCCTAGAAGAACCTGGCACCATGTATCGAAATGAAGTGCCTTCACCAGATCTAATAGGAGGGGAGGCATTCCTAAAGCGGCTAGTTTTCTCCACAGTAACGACCGATCAACTTTGTCAAATGCCGTGGAGAAATCTATGAAAGCCGCATAGACTCTTCCTCCACGGGTCCTTACATATTTATCAGAGATTATCTGTAGTGCAGTAAGGTTGTCCAAAGTGCCATGTTCTTTACGAAAACCTGTCTGATTTAAAGGCAAAATATGGTTCCTCTCAACCCAATCGTTAATGGAATGTAGGAGACATTTGGAGAAGACTTTGCCAATTGAATCAATAAGGGCAATTTGCCGATAATTCTTAGGGTCTTTCCTATCACCCTTCTTGAACAATGGCACCAATATGCTCCCTTTCCAAGACAATGGGACAGATTTATTCAGGAAACAAAACTTAAATATAGAAAATAAGATTTTACTCCAGGAAACTGGATCCTGCTTCAGGACAGATATGGGGAGCTCATCTGGCCCCATCGCCCCTGATAGACGAAGATCTTTTATCGCTATTTCTATAGTTCTCTCAGATGGAAAATCTATTGAAAGATCGCTATCAGGATTGGATAGCAGAATCTCAGGCATTGGGTCATTGCTAGCGTATAAATTTAAAATGTAAGAAATCCAAATTTGCTCCGGTATAGGAATGGGACGGGAAGTGGCTCTGGTTCCACAACCTTCTCCAATTATTGACCAGAAGAGTCTGGCATGCCCTTTTACGGCGGCCTCACGCAATTTAATCCAAAACGAATCTTCTCTCTCTTTTTTCATTTGTATCTTAGCCCTTCGTCTCCTTCTTTTCAAAAGAGTTATTTTCCGAGATCTTTCGGAAGATCCTGATAAATATTGTTCCCTCACCAGTCTGTTTATTTCCTTATTTAAAACGATAATTGATCTAGGGGGTAAGAACCTTTTTTTAATAGGGTTGGAATTTCTAGCGACTGACGTGACCTCCTTCAGGAAACCTTCAAAGGAGGACAACTCAGCCCCTGACCAATTAAGAGATTTTTTTGAGTTCTCTCCAATACCTGATCTAGACCCCTCATGGCCTTAGAATTCCAATGACACCTTCCAGTTTTAACATCAAAATTCACCTGATCACCATTAAAAGACCAGGGATTAGCAGGAGGCGGAGATATATCGAGGCTTAGAGAAAGAATCTTATGATCGCTATAAGCAGACTGAAAGACCACTAGATCCTTTAAGAGAGAAAAGATGCAATAGTCAACGATTATATAATCTATAATCGATTCACCATGAGTGGATATATGCGTGAAGGATGCAGGAGTATCAGAGGGAAGTCTTCCATTAACTACGATTCCCTCGGTTTCAGATAATTCCTGCAGGAGCAGTTTCCCTCTCTTATTAGTTCTGATTTTTCCTGGAAAAAGAGCTTGGGGGATCTGAAAGCTTTCTTCTTTAGGTTTATTTCTAAATAAATCCAAGCTTAGATTGGAAACTTTGCAGTTCAAATCGCCTAATAAAATTACATGAGGGGACGGGATTTGATCCTTAATTTGCTTAATATAGGCAAAAACTAGTTTTAACACTTCATTAAAGCAATCATCAGGGGGGATATAGGCATTTATTAATACCAGGGGGTGTTTCTTTTCCATATTATCGAAACCAAATAGTGTCACCGCCTGAAAAAGGTTACTTGGATCTAAGTGGTGTGCATAATTCCACTTAATTTGGTTAGATAATAAACATGCGATTCCACCTTTAGCATGACCCCTCTTGGTGGCCCCAGCCCCTCCCTCTAGAACAATATAATCCCTCCCCACAGTTATGTCATTCACACACCATGTTTCTTGAATGCAAATCACATTAGCACCCAATGAATGTAAATATTGCATTTTTTCCGGGCAATTATTGAAACCAGCAGCATTCCAAGAAATAATCTTTACACTATTGCTAATGATGAGAGAATAATTTAGGATTGTCCGAAGTTTTACCTGATAAAACGCCGGGTAACCAATTCCAATGCTGACTGTCTACTACTTTATCTCCAAAAGGTGATAAAGAGGAAGGGGTTATATGTGTTACTAGGCGTTTATATTTAGAGAGGGAGATCTTTAAATCCTCAAAGGTAAATGGAAGACCAGCTTGTCTCGAGCTTAAACACCTCTGATCAAATGCATCGACTCTGCCGGGAGGAAAAAAGGGCATCACATCAATCCCTCGGCTCTGAAAACTCTCTGCCTGCTTCAGGATCAGGTTCACAACGAGTTTAGAGTAAAACCTTACCCTGGTATAGGAACTTGTCTCAGCCTTCGAAATTAATACCAAATCGATATCATTCATTTGGATTAGTTTCAAACTCTCCAACTCTTTGAAGCACTTGAGCAACCAAGATCTATTCCTTATTAACTCAGAATCAAAGAGCGGGAAAAAATCCAACGACAGTGTATCAGTGATATCCTCCATTACGGATCCCGGGAATTTATTAAGGCATACTGCCTTATTTATCGATGTCAAAAAAGGAGGGGCAACTGGATTAAGAGTAGATATAGGTTCAGAAATATTTTTCACTATCTTCACCAACGGAAAAGTGATTGTGGACTTCCCAAGTCCGATAGAAGGGCTATCAAGGTTGTGTATCATGGGATTGAAAATGATATCTTCAGACTCAACAGATGAAGGAAGAACAACATCACTTAAAATATTAGAGCCCTGCTTACAATTATCAGCATCAGTCCCGGCCGTAGCTGGAGAAGAAATATTATCGTCCTTCGTAACATATTGCTCTAAAACCTCATCAAAAATTATTTGTCTCTGTCTCTTTTTTTTGATTCGACGTAAAGGTTTCCTTTTTTTTCCTCTACTTTTTTTGGCTTTTTTTCTATTTCCTTTTCCCCATTATCATTATTCTCTTGGACGAAGATAGGAAAAAATTCTTTGACAGGATTGACAACGACTGCTTCGTCATTATCCTCAACAATTTCAAGAGCCAGATTCACAATACAGTTATGAGCAATGGAATTAGGGGCAGATGGAGTCCCAATCGATGTAACCTCGTTTCTGCTGGTAGCAGACGGAGGATTCTTAACTAAGTTACAGGGTGATTCCATTTGCTCCAATCCTGATAACACATCTCTTTCAGGTTTAGGCCCTAGCAGATCCTCCTGGGGAACTTTACCCGGCAGCTTTACCATGGAATTGTTTAATAGGGCCTTTAATATCTGGGTTACTGAGTCTAGAACACAATCATTACTGCCCACAAATTTACCCAAAAGCAGTAATATAGAGGATAATAGATGTTCCAAAGCAATCAGGGACTCAGAAATAGGTTTGTCAAGATTTTCTGGGCGATGGAAAATAGAAGGTTGGATACCAGATATATCCAACTCAGGGGTTTGTGAGATGTTATGTTGTGATGACATGTCTTGGGAAGAAATTGAGGGAGAACTAGAATAAAGCCGAAGACCCGAAGGAATAGCACCAAGCGGAGTTTTCGAGCCCTCAAATACTTTCAATAATCCATCCCTAGGCTAACGCCCACCAAGTTCCAAATCAATATCCAATGGTTGGGAGTCTTCATTTACTGCCTCCCTATCCGAGTGTTCTCCTAATAATTCTTGAGACAGATTAGCCTCACGAATGATTAGAGTATTTAAATGTTGTACACTTTCGGTTTTAGGCGAGGGGCATTTTGTGTTAGGAGAAACTTTAAAGATTTTCACATTAGTTTCTGCACAGGGCTGCAGTATCATACCTAATTTATTTTCAATTAGTGAACCCTCAAGGACCTGCTTAGGGGCCCCTCCTGGAGAAATCACTCCTTCCATCTCATGGGGATTGATTTTATCTTTCGATTTCTCCCACAATTGGAATAACTGACTCTGACCCTTTAATTGTAGATTTTGAATCTCCTTATTTCTTAGCGGATTAGACCTAGTTTTTACACAGGATCTTCCGGTCAGAAGCCTACCTGAACGAAGTTTTTTAGCAGTCATAATGGAGATTATGAAAATAATAAAATATCGACTGTACTCAATAATACACAAATATTACAACAGATATAAGCAGATATATCCAGAAATTCGAAGGCCCATATACGACGGACCAGGCTTACCAACAAATGAATGTAGAAATCAGTATAACAAATTAAAAAGAATGGGCCCAGCCCTGCCTACATCGGCCTCAGAGGGCCTAAGAGGGCCCGCCCTTTGCCCGGGCTTCGTCCCGCTTACGCGGGAAATAAACTGATAATGTACGAAATTAGCTCAGGGCGTGTCACCAGGGAGAGCGGGCCAGATGAAAACTATCGGCCTCGCAGGGACTCCTGGGTGGCCGAGTCCCTGCCTGCGCGCTCGCAGCCCTGGAGTAGACACTCACCCCCGCAGAGACAGCCAATGAAGCGGGTCCGGCGAACTGTTAAAGTATGCTCCAGGCAAATCTAGGTAAGGAAATGTTTGGTACACAATGTTCTCAATATCACAAGTAGACAACGTGGAAACAGCCGCAGTCAGGGGGATATGGAATAAATATGCAGTTATATAAACAGAGGGCGTGTCACCAGGGAGAGCGGGCCAGGTGAAAACTATCGGCCTCGCAGGGACTCCTGGGTGACCGAGTCCCTGCCTGCACGCTCGCAGCCCTGGAGTAGACACTCACCCCCGCAGAGACAGCCAATGAACTGTTAAAGTATGCTCCAGGCAAATCCAGGTAAGGAAATGTTCGGTACACAATGTTCTCAATATCACAAGTAGACAACGTGTAGTGTTGAGCTCGCTCGCTCACTACACTCACGCGCCACGCTCGCTCGCAATATTGAACTGCCAGCGACTTTTACGCCCCACTTCTTTCAAATGACACCAGCTGCCACTGGTGAGGGCTGTTGGAGGCTGATGCAGGCAGGGCAGGTAAGTATAAGTGAGGGCTGTTGAAGGCTGATGCAGGCGGCGGGCAGATATAGTCGGTCTCTTTGGGTCTTTTCGCTGAGGAATCACTGCTGCAGCAATCACAGCTGTCAGTCAGTCACAGCCACGGCAAAGGTAGGGCTGGGAGCCGGAAAAACTGTATAGATACTGCTCCCACTCCAAATTAGAATTACGGGAGAACAGGGAACCCACAAGGGGTAAGGGGGAGGTGGGGCGTTGGTAGTGGACACCTCCCCCAATGCAACGAGGGCAGTGGCTCACCTCCGAACGCCCGTCCAGCTCCAATTGCAGCCGCCGCCACCGGTGTTTGCTCTCTCCTCTCCTCTCTCCTGCTCCGTGGGCTCGTGTGACTCGTTTCCCGGCTGCCGTTCTCCGCCACACAAGCCTTTCCCTTTCCCTTGCTTGCGGCGGTGATGATGGTGGTACAGTTTACAATTGCGGCTGGGTAGTGGCGGGTAGCGGGAGAGATGTTCTCACTTGCTCCCTGCTCCCCACTCGCACTGCACCTCCGCTCCGCTCCTCGACTCTCGTGACTCCTCCTCCTCCTTGACTCTCGCGACTCTCACGAATGCGAACAAGGAGAAATACTAGTATTTATTTCAGCAAGGAAAAATACATTTCTCCTCGTTTTTTCCTCCTTCTACGTGTGCTGCATTCTGCAACACACATAGAAAGAGAAACATGCCTTCAATGATTGTTTTTGTGCAGGAAGGTATCCCTTCCTGCACAAAACCAATCATCCCCTCAGCGCAAGCACCCCTCAATAGGATGCAACGGTGTCAACGCCGGCTCATGGCTGCTATTTGAGTGCTGGTGCAGGGGAGAAGGACAGGAATGCACTGTATCTTGTAGATACAACTCATTCTGCCCTTTTATTTTGATGCACAGCACAAGAGAAGGAAGGCTTGCTGCGATGCAATGCGTTAATAAATTGTAATTGAGGTCCAGCCAGGATGAATATTAGAAAGGACATCATACCAAGTGCCATACATCAGATGCCAACCAGGATGCTCAAAACTAAGCATGCCAGTCAGGATGTTATAAAGGATGGCATACTAAATGCCATAGAGTGGATGCCAACCAGGATGATGAACAGCATGCCAGTCATGTTGTTAGAAAGTATGGCACAGCGAGTGCTATACAGCGGATGCTTACCTTGGAGCAAGCATTTGGCCTTGTAAAATGGGTGGAGCAGGAAATAACCTTAAGCCCAGTAAGTTCTTTCACACCCAATAAATTGACTTGTTGTGCTTTTGGCTTGTTGGATATCTTTGTTCGTTTATTTGTCTATTATTGCAGCTCTTTCATGTAACAGGCCCCGTAATACATAAGGGAAAGAAGATGGAAGGCAGTGGTACTATAAAAAGGGATCAATCACATGCCAGGAGTATCTACTGATAGGAACAGCTTGATTGTACGACATGCAGTGGTTACAATAAAAACAACATGGCTTTCCATGTGGACACTCCGTTATTGGTACATGAATTAATGAAGATTGTAATAAATATTGTTTGCTTCGCAGCATCAAGTGAGAAATGGGTCTCCTTCAATGCCTAGAGCCAGAAATAGTGTCTAGCAAGAGCATCAGTAGGGCCTCTTTAGACATCAAGAGTACAATGCAAATTATTTGTATTTCATGCAACAAGTGCGGTAAACAAAGTTGCTGCACTGCGTGAAAGGGAGAGAGCAGAACAAAGATACAGCACCGCTGCTCTCGTCCTTGGCATCGGCACACAAACAGACAGCTTAGTGCCACACACATGTTTAGGATATTTAGATTAAGCCTTTTATGCCGTCAGCAGGACAATGGTATGGCGCTGCTGCTCTCTTCCCAGCCATTAGGTGGCTGCACACGTCCAGCATAGGGTGTGTACTTGAAGGCTAACCTTCCAGTGCAAAATACCATGCTAAAACTAACTTTAAAATGTACCTACATTGTATGAGTACTGTACAGTGTAGTACACATGCAAAGTTTGAAAAGTTTGGAAAAATAAAAATATCTCTTTAACTTTGCACCTTCCTCAATGTATGGTCATTTTTTAGTGCAAAACCTGCCCAGCATTGTTAGTAGATAGGTCTTCACATCAAAACTTTGGATGATAGCCTGGTAATGCCCATGTGCCACCCATGTATGACCCCCCTTGATGCAAAGTCAGGAAAAGGAATGCACAGTGTAAAACAAAAGTGCATTTCAAATCAGCACATTATGCTTGTTTGCATCACTTCTTGTGACAACACAGGCACAGTGTTGATTAATCTGGCCCCACTGTACTGATGGTGTTACTGCAGTGGAACAACAAACAACACTGAAACATTGTCCATATAAATCAGTTCCCCGAGGGGCGTATCTTTAGCGGGGTGCTTGCGGTGTTACACCCCCCTAATCAATGTATTTTCTGGTAAATATTTGGGTGCAGGTGCTTTCAGTCGGGTTTGGTGAGGTCTCTGTCGGATTTCACCAGGACTTTTTACATACACCCTGGTAAAAACGCATACACATGCTCTCCATATTTCAGTCTTGAAAGTCTGCAAAATGTTGGTTATTTTACAAAATATTGGTATTTTTCTTATTAAGTACCTCTACCAAATCCACAATCCTCTCCCTTTTTACTGCCTTTGAAGAACCTCTCATGTGTCATGCTTGTTGTTATAACACATTTTAACATTATATTGTTGGGAAATCTGAATCTCAACCCCCCCCCCGCCAATCTTACTGACCAAGCTACACCCCTGAGTTCTCCTCATGAGTACTCACCTTTGCAATCTACACTCCTGAGCAGGAGAGGTGTGGCACAGTGGCCTGAGCTGCTGACTCGGGAGCTCTGGGCTCACGGTTCGATCACAGGCGGCAGCTCAGCTCAGCATTACCCCCAGGTCCCTTATGTCCTCGGCCCATTCATTACTTATGGAGATCACCATCTCCCGACAGAAAAAAAAAACAAGAGGCATGCTGGGATATCACTACTGCCCCTCCCCCCGGGAGTATAAAGGTAGTACCTACCCAGCATCCCTCCTGTTCTTTTTTTCTGTCTTCGACAGTTTTTGATGTTGGATGCTGGTGCTGCTCCTGCTGGGCTTGAGTGGCTTTTGTTCCTGTTTACCCCCTTCCGGCTGCCTGGCTGTGCGGTTGGGGTTCCTGGTTCCTTGCCTCCTGGCCTGCTGGGCTTGCTGGGAGGCTTGGTTTCTGTGCCAGCTCTTTGTTTCCTCTGTTTGAGGCTTCTGGCGGCCCTTTGCGGCTGGTGAGCCGGCCTCCCGAGGGTTCCTTCCGGGTTGCTGGAGGCTCGTCTTCCTGTGCTGGGCTGTGTGGATTTCGAGCCGGTTACCCCGGGGCTCCTGCCGGTTCTCTGCTGCCCGTGATGATGGTGAGGGCTTCCGGGATCCTGGATGGCGGCAAGGGGGGGGCCACTGTGGTTGGATGCGGCCCCTTCTCCGGGTGAGTCCCGCATGGCGGATTTGGATTTCTTGCCGTTTTGCATTGATGGATATGTTGTGCTTTCATTTGCAGTGTGGGTGTTCGTGCTCCCTCTGTATGCACTGCACTTTTTCCTGAGCGCTGGCAGTGGGGGTCTTGTTGTGTGTTGGCCCCCGCTGCCGCTGGTTGCTGCTTCACATTCTCGACCTTCTGGGAGGGTTATGGTCTTGGAGCCTCCTGGTTGTGTTGGGGGGGGGCTGTGCCCGGGGTTTCGTTCATGCTCGGTGTGCTTGGACGCGGCCGCTTCCGATGTTTGGCATGTGCGCTTCGTCCCCTCTTCTGGCAGGGGCTTGTGGTGTCTTCCTCTTGCTTATACTCGGTGCCTGTATGTTTTTACGTATGGACGGGGCGTGTTCTGTCCTCGGAGCATCCTGGTGTTGACGGGGGCTGTTTCCGGGACTTCATACGTGCGCATTTGGCTTGGGTGGCGCCTTGGCCGCAGGTTCAATCCCTGTGCTGGCCGGGTGTCATGGTTGTACTGTTTTGGTTGGTTTTGCACGTAGCTTTCTTGCTGCCGTTCTAGCCTGTCCTTGGTACCTCCTGGTGTTGTCGGGGGCTGTACCGGGGGGCTTCATTCTTGCGTGGGTTGCTTGCTTGCTTCGGCTTGGCTTCATTTCCCCTTGTGCATTTTTGCGATGGCTCTCCTTTGCGGTAGTGGCTGACTTCTTTGCCTGTGGGGGTGTCATACCGGCTCGACTCGGGCGGTGTGGTGCCGGGTTTCGCGTCTGAGTCGCTTCCTGTGTTTCTGGGTGCCTCGCTTCCTCTCCCGGAGCCGTCCATTCCTGTTTTTATGGTGTGTTGTGTCGCGCTCTGTTGCCCGCTCGCTTTGTTTTCCCCTGGCTCCTTCTTCGTCTGAGTGGCGGCTGGCCTGTTCTCTCCCCTTTGACTGGTGGGGCGTGTGGGCCTGTGCGGGGCGCATGTTCTGGCTCCTGCGGGGTCCTTGCTGCGGAGGGGACGCTCTGTGTGTGCCTTGCCTTGTGCTTCTGTGTTGCGCTCTGTTTCCTCTGTTGCCGGTCTGCGCTTCTGTGTTTCTGGCCTGGTTGCGCTGCGGGGATTCTTCCCCTCCTCTGCCCACTGTTGTGCTGTCGCCTTTTCTGGGGGGGGGGGGGTGCTGCTTCCCCGCCTCCGGTTTGGTCCTGTGCGGTTTTTGGGTGGTGTTGGTCCTCTTGGGGCTGGCTGGGCTGCGTCCTGGGGGCCTGCTCTCCTCCCTTTGCGCCTTTTTGTGTTGGCGTGCCTTTGCCGTGCTGTGTTTCTCCTGCGCCTTTGGTGTTGGGTTCTCTGTTGCTGCTGTCTCGGGGTTCCGCGCTGCTTGCTTTCTGGCCTCCGGCCGGCACCGGTTGTTGCTGCTCTCCGGTGGTGGCCGTTCCATGGGTCTGTTCGCTTTGGCTCGGGTTGGCGTGGGTTCCGGTCGCCTCTGTGGGGGCTGATTCTTTTTCGCTGTTCCTGCCTTTGCTTGCTCGTGGGTTTCCCGGTGTTGTTGGGGTTTTCCTGCCTGCTTGCTTGCGCCTTGCCCTTTGCTGCTCTGGTGCTGGAGTCGATTATTTCTTCTGCTGCGGCGGCCTGTTGGTTTGCCTTCTGTTCTGCCCCGCCTGGTTGTGGGACGGTGTTCCTGCTCCTTGGGCCGCTGATGGGGTTGTGGGGGTCCTGCGGGCTCTTCTGGTTCCGGTTGCCCTGCCGTCCTGTTCTGCCTCGGTGGCCTTGCCTCCGCTGCGGGCTGGCTGTTGTGGCCTCTGCTCCGCTTGGGGTTCTGGTCCTTCCCTTCCTGGCCTCTGTGTGGTTGGTCGGCGTTTGGGGCTCCTGGTTCCTGGCCCTCTTCCTCCCTTCCTTTGGGCTGCACCTAGTTCCGCTTGTGGCTGCTTGCCGGTGTTGTGCCAGGGGTTCTTTTGGGTGCTGTGTCACCCTCTGCCTTGTGTGCGGCTGTTTTGTTCCTCCCTGCCTGCGCCTGTGGTTGGGCGTGGTGCTTGGTGGGGGCCTGCCTGGTTCTTTCTGGTGCTGTGCCTTCCTTTTGCTCCGTCCGTGGGTTTCCGGTGTTTCCCGGGGCCTTTTCTGTGAGCTTGACCTGGCTGCTTTTGCGCTGTCTCTCCCTGTGCTTGTCTTTGGCTTGGTTCTGCTGTTCCTGGCCTCCCCTTCTGTTTCTTTGGTGTTGCCTGTCGTGGTTTGTTCCTGACTGGGGCTTTCTGGCGGCTGCCGGGCTCTGTCTTGCCTCCTGTTCTCGGGGTTGGGGTGTTATTCCCATGCTCCGTTTTCTGCTCGGTGAGTGTGCTAGGTCTGGCCGGGTTGGTTCCTGCCGGGCCTGGTTGCTTTGGCTTCTTCCTTTGGTTTTCATCCCTGCCTCTTCTGGTTTTGGTGGTGGTGCGGGGTGGCAGTTATTGTTGCCTCTCCTGGGCCTCTGGTGTTCTTCTCGCCCCGGAGTTCCTGGGGGGGTGCTGGCTCCGCTCTTTCTGGCGGTTCTGTCGCTGGAGTTGGGCCTCAGCTTTCCCTGTTCTCCTGTTCGGGGGGGCTGTTTTTTTTTTTTTGGGTTGCTTCTACTGGGTCTGCCTCCCGGCCTGCCGGGCTTGCTCGGCGGCATGGATTCCTCCTGGCCGGTGTTCCGGATTCTCGGCCCTTTGGGGCGGGTGCGCCACCTCCGGGTTCCTTCCGGGTCACTGAGCGCGTCTCCCCGTTGCTTGGCCGTGTGGGAGGCGCGCTACGCTGGTTGCTTTGGCCTGTGTTTGCTTCTGCTTGTCCTTCGGCGGTGGCTTTCTGTGGTTGCCTGTTGCCTTGGGCTTCCTCCCTGTTGGCTCCTGTTCTGGGCTGGTCTGCTGTTTCTGTTTGAGCGTCCTGCTCTGGGTTGCCTGGTTGTGCTCTTTCTGCGGTCCTGGGCTGCCTGATTGGGTCTCTCCTGGGAGTTTCTTGGTTGGCTTGGCGCTTCTTTGCGGGTGCCCTGTCTGCCTGTGGGGTGGCTGGTTCCTGTGCCGTCGGGTTCCGGTTCCTTGTGGGTGTGGTGTGTTCCGGTCTGCTTCTTGTTTCTGGCTGTCTCGCTGTCACCTTCTTGTTTTCCCTGCTTGCCTCTTCTTGGGTTCGTTGGGGCATCGACAGGGCTGTTGGCTCTCCAGCCTGTGCTCCTTTGGGGTTCTTCCTTCTTTGTCCTTCCCTTGTTTTGGGTTGGTTCTGTGGGTTGCTTTTGGCTTCGGCTTTGGCTTCCTGTCTGTTTCGTCGGTTGCAGTTTTGCGCCTTGCGGGGTTCGTCCCCTGTGCGTGCCCTGCCTTGGGTCTTGCAGGGCTGTGGGGTATGGCTTGCTTGTGCTTTCCTCCCTGGCTGCGGTTGCTTCTGTGCGGTCCTCTGAGTTTGTTTTGCCTCGGTCTCTCTGGCCTCTGGGTTTCTGCCCCGGTCCTTTGCTTGGGCTGTTTGGAGTCTTTCTGCCTGGCCTGTCCCTGGTTTGGCTTGGCTGTGGTTGTTGTTGGTTCCCTTGCTGTCGTCTTGGGTCCTCCGGGTCCTTGTCCTGTCCGGTTGCGCTCCTGCTTTGGTGTTCAGGTTTGCCTTCTTCGGGCTGTTGCTTCCTGCTACCGTTTCCTCCGCTTTGGCTGGGGTTCGGTTTTGGGGTTCCTGGGGTTCCTTCGGTTCCCTTTTCCTCTTTTTTCCGGGTCTCTTTGTGCCTGGTTGGTTGCCCTTGTTGGTTCTTCCTGCTCGGGTTCCCTGGAGGTGCTGGTTCCCTTTGCCTTGTGTCCTCGTCTTTCAGGGCCTGGTGGCTTGGCTTCCTGGGGTTTGCTCTTCGTTCCCTGGTGCCTGGGTTTTCTCTCTTTCCCTGTCCGTGGGCTCGGTCTTGCCTTCCGGGTTGGGTGCTGGTGGGCTTCCGCTGTTCATCCGGGGTTGGTTTTTTTGGACCTTTGGTTCCTCTGGTTCACTTATCTCCTGCCTGGTCTTGCCTGGGTTGTCTTCTTTTGCCCGTTCCTGGCTTGCTGGCCTGTGGGCTCTTGGCTTTTCTCTTTGTTTGGCCTCTCTTCTGCTGTTGTCCTCTTGCCTCTGGTGGCTTGGGTGTCTGTGCTCTCCCTGTCACTGGTTGGCTGTGGGGTGTTCCTGCGGTGGGCTGGTTGGCCTCTGTGGAAGCCGGTCTGGTCATCTAGCTGTGCTCCCTTGGGTTTTGTTGGGTGTGTGCTGGGCTGGTGGGGGCCCTCTGTTGTCGGGGGCTCTGCCTGTGTTTTCCCCGGTTCTTCCTTTTCTTCCTGCGGTTGCTGCCTTAGGGTGGTTTCCCGGTTGGCTTCTGTGTGGTTTAGGAAGGCCGGCTTTTTCTGCTTTGGTATTTCTCCATAAGTAATGAATGGGCCGAGGACATAAGGGACCTGGGGGTAATGCTCTATTACTTACCGATAATCTTCATTACTCCTGGTCCCGTTGTCCTCGGCCCATTCATACGCCCCTCCCTCCCGGGCGGCCGGCCTTCCTGTCTGGGCTTGTTAGTACAGGAGGGCTGCTGGGTAGGTACTACCTTTATACTCCCGGGGGAGGGGCAGTAGTGATATCCCAGCATGCCTCTTGTTTTTTTTTTCTGTCGGGAGATGGTAATCTCCATAAGTAATGAATGGGCCGAGGACAACGGGACCAGGAGTAATGAAGATTACCGGTAAGTAATAGAGCATTATGTGTCTCTGGGCAATAGCTTACTTTATCTCCCCAACGGCCTCCAGTGCCTTGAAACCTTAAGGGGTGATATGTTTGCACATCTGTCTGTGAGGCAGCAGTCCACAATGTACCTATTTCAAGCCCTCAGCAAGGACAACAAAGAGCGGGACATGTTTTACTCAAAATAATATACTGCACATTTTATGTGTGTAAGTCTAGATGTGAATTTAAATTGTGTTGTTTCTAGCTAGCTAATAGGCTCAATTTCCAAGAAAACCATTATGTTTTAAAAGCATCAGCTGCATTTGCATGTGTTTCAATAGTGTGTGCAATCTATTTCTCCCACACTGAGAATCCAAAAGAGCATAAAAACACTTTTCATATGTATTCTAGCGAGTAGGTGTTTGTGAGGTTTATGGCGCTCACATAACTATTTCATATTGTTTTAAACTAACAAGACTTAAGGTCTGCAGTGCTCTTAAAATTGGGAAGATACACCCTACTCCCCTAATTGTCAATACTGCGACTGACTACCAATGGTTATGTTTCTGAGGCACATTCGATTTACATAACCACATACATTCAATATATTATAATTCAATAAACACAAAAAAATATTCTCGTTTTGACTTTTTTGGGGTTTATCTTCTGCCCTTTTCTTTTTGACAAAAAGATGTCCAGCACAATTTTTTTGGGTGTTTATTGAATTATAATATATTAAAATGTATATGATGATGTAAATCGCGTGTGCTTCAGAAGTGTAACCACAATTCATATCTGGGAGTTCTGTAGGGGTTAAAGGAAAAAGCAGTGATGCTTGATACATCCCACAGCATTGCGTGCAAAATGTCGAGCACAAGACAACAGAAAGCAGGCCCTGAAAAACCTGCATCCTGGGCAACAAATTCCCAAACATTTCCAGAGTCAATAAACTAGAGCATTCACCAATGGAAGCACCAGTATTTTTATCGTGTGCTTTGGTTCCAAATCGGATCTGTTGATGTGTTTCATTTAGAGGATTGTGTCCCTATGACACAAGATTTGCACAGCATCCCAAATAAATCCATCGGCATCTTGTAAATTCGGGTAATATATGGCCATTTGATTCTTCGTTGTTGAGAACCTTCTTTTGGAAGTGACAACATGTGTTTATGGGCTTGCATCTGTGTTTCTAATTGACATGTCAGTCACATTAACAACTGATGCTACAATCACTAAGCAGCAAGGTGGGCAAATTAATTGCAAAGCATGAGGCATGGAAAACAACTGTGAATCTACCCACATCTGTCCCTCTGAGGCTAACGCTCCCAACATCAAACATGTGGCAAGACTTTCCTGCACAAACACACCCTAAAGAATGTCTTGAAATCACTCATCGGAATTTGCACTGTTCTCCTTTTTGATGGAGTAAAACGTCAAGATCCAAAAGAAGTTCAACAAGATGGTTCCTAACGATAGTTCTCCTTTTTGATGGAGTAAAACGTCAAGATCCAAAAGAAGTTCAACAAGATGGTTCCTAACGATAGCTCATGAGAAAGGTCTAGGAAAACATTAGGAAGCGGTACACTTTCCCCACATCAAAATATTATTTTCATCCTCAACACCTCAAAATCACACACAAATATAGAAATACGATTACACTAGAGTAAATACCTCTAAATGTGCATTGCCATTAAAATCTAGATCTTGTCACTTTGTGGAATAGGACTGACTAAAGCATGTGGGATCTAACAGTACCTCCATTTTCGAAAGGAAACAGAATGACTTCCAAAAACTCAATGGAGAAAAATGGAAATACCTGTATACATTACCACCATGACCTGGCTTCTCCTTAGTCAATACAGAAACATCGACGCAAGGCCCCCATTTTGATGATGTCTGTGCGATCTGAATTATTGTTTTGTTTTTATTAATGACTAAAATCTAGTGTCAATTGTTTCCTAACTAGCTTTACCATTTTAACTTGCATTTAAAGCTTTTGCTGCTGGTGGTGCATGGTAAAGATAGTATTGACAGTTACTCCAAACAACTAATTGTGTCAGCTTTAAAGTTAGAAACCCTCTGGTAAGTTTTAAGGGCATGTTTATGAACCGCTTTCACTTCCAGGGTGTCATTTTTGTGACGCTTCAACAGCGCAGACCACAAAATCATATTTATGAGGTCCTGCAAAGCCACTTTCTGTGGCTTTAAATGGCCTCATAGACATGAGGTAAGGCAAGGCAGTGCAAATCGCTGTGTTGTCTTACTGTGCGCTAGGGAGGCGTTCCATGGACGCATTCTCAGATTTACAAAACTATGTTAACCTAGGGATGTGCCAAAACCTTACTCCCCAGGGGAAGCGCAATGAGGAGAAATAACTTTATTTCTCCTCGTTTTTTCCTCTTTCTAAGTGTGCTGCATTCTGCAGCACTCATACAAAGAGGAAAACTCCTCCCAGGATTGTATTTGTGCAGGATGATTCCCCTTCATGTACTAAAGCGATCCTGCTAACAACATAGACAACCTTGCACCATGGTGCAAGTGTGCTTGAGTTGGTGCTTGAGTTGGTGCTAGAATGCAAAAATGGTGCCAGGACAGGGGGAAAGGACAGGAATGCAAAGTGCTGGATAAATACGGTGCATTCTTGACCTATGCCAAAACCCCATAAATGAGGCCCTTACTCTATATCTCAGAAATACTGTGTAAGAGGAAATTACCCTTACCATGGTGCACGCACAACATGATGAAGTCTGCTTATTTTCGTATTTACACGTAGGAACAAAAGCATCAAATTTAGGGAAGAGAATAACTCAACATGTTGTGTTGTTATGTTATGCTATGTAGAGTTGTATAGAGTGGGCTTATCACCCAGTAGAATATGACAACCATATATATTGCCTTCAGCCACAGAGCCTTCTACAGAATATTTCTGTATGTAGAAATTGTTTACCAGTCTAACCTACATTTCTCTTTTCATGGAGCTATTGAAGGATGAACGGCTAAGTTGACATGCCAGAATCCGAACAATTACTGTTCGGTTTAAGCACAAATCCCAGCAATTAGTACTTAACTTATTTTCAATGCTAAGATCATGAGGGAAAGCAATATACAAGATCCATAATCATATTTGTATATACGAATCCCATGGAAACAGAAACACTGCCAATAAAGCCAAGGGTACTATTGGATCATGGTGCCATTCTCTACCTGCAATATCATTGTGCATTGTGGGTGCTAATCAGGTTCCACAGGATTTGCTAGGTCATTGCTTCTTTTTAAAATGCACTCTCCACTGACCATCCTTTAACAATTTCTCAGGTGTAGCATGGCCGCACAGCTACTTATGATACACTGTTACCAATTGCTTATTAAATATGTAGAGTGCGCTTTGGCTTTCCCTCCAACCAGAGGAATATTATTCTCTGAACTTATACTATTGGTGTATCATTCCTCCATCTAAGGAGTGCTTTAAGGGACTATTTTATATTTGTAAAATACACTCATCTATCACACATGCTACTTTTTGTAATCTCATGCAAACATAGTCTACCGAAAGAAATCCTTTTTTGTAATTTTTCTTCACTGCCGCAAACCTTTTTAAAGTATTTTGGTCAGCACAAAAGTGCGAGCCCATATCACCATTACAACCATCACCAATATTACCACCAGCACCATTACTTCCATCACCATTATCACCACTAAAATATCTGTGCATGCTTTGGTTGTTTGATTTAACATATGAACACCACAGCCTTTGGCGCTGCCGGTGTTTGTTTTGAAGGTGTTGAATTCCTGCACATTTAACAACCAAATAATGTTCATAACCAGCTTCAAAAAACACCATTCACAAATATAATGTCAATTTAGAACGGTCACAATTTAATAACTAACCTATCTGTTCCAGATTGCTGAGAAAGAAAAGGAAGAATTGGTTATTTTACGGATTACACTACCGCAAATGTGTTGTTGAAACTGGCATACCTCCATTTGTTAAACAAAAAGAAGGAAAACACGTTCATACGTTCAAAATGATCCACAAAAAAACAAACCAGTTGGGATAGATCCCTTTACGCTCACTACAATATGTAGCATACTCATGCATGTCAACATTTTAGAAGTGGAAAGTGGGATATTTTCAAAAACTATTCAGGAGGATGTATTTCCGCTATTGACTTCCTTTGAAGTGGAGGTAATTTCATGGGGAGAACACCCGAAACAATGTAATTTTTGGCTTAAAAACTGGGCAGTCATCCGCCTGCGACGGATCTTTTGGCAACTATGCATACTCTAGTACAACATAGGTGGTTAGTTACAAAATTTCTGAGCATTATTCAACAGAAGCTCGTTCTAAAATAAGGTCTGAAAAAGGGAGTACTGGAAGACTTTGAAGGACTAGGTTTCAGGATCCCATTTGGAGAACAAGATGTTACCTTCAGCCTGCAAGATAGCGGACTCAGCACTCCAGAGAAGTACAGTTCTCTGCTAGCATGGGAGATTGGAGACAGGAGGACAAAACATTTGGGCTGGTGCGATGACACATGCCAGATGTTTTGTGGTGCTTTATTGTGTAATTTGTTTGTGTAATTGTTGTTCTGTGCATTATTACTGCATTGGAATATTGTGTTGTACTGTTGTTGATGTGTTCTGTTTTGATGTATTGTATTGTGCCCTGATATTTTTTGTTGTGTTGGTATCATGCTTTGTTTTATATTTGTGTGGTGTTCTGTTGTGTTAAGTAAAAGTAATTACTTTAGAAATGTTCACAAAGTCTGCTACATTTCCAGCTAACCGTAATACATCCCTTAAAACATCCAGTTCAAATAGGCAATCACCATATTTATTGCCAATAATTCTTTATTTCGGTTACTCACCATAAAAGAACAAGCATATACAAACAGTTAAAATATCAAAAAAGTTTACAAGAAAACAAACAATTTATCTTAGATAATACATTTTGAGTGAAAAAGACGATAAAAAAGTCAGCCACAGTCAAATCTTTGATTTCACATATTAAGGAAATGTCTCCTAACGCACCGCATGGTATTTACCTAATGCTAGGATGATGAAATACCTCTGCTGCAGAACTATATAAGACACCAGTTTGTCCAAAGTTGTGGCAGAGACCTCTCTTTAATTGGCACTCCCAGTATTTGATTTTTTGTTTCACTGCCCATGGACTCTATTCTTAAGTCCCTGCGCCAGCTGGAACCCTGCATTCTTGAGGCATGTTAAAAGTGTAAAATTGCGTGAAATCTTCATCTTATAAATGGGTAGAATGTAGACTTTTTTTTTTTCAAAATTGTATTTTAAAGTGCATGAGGTTGGAAAGACTTTGATGTAATTATCTGAGTTCTTTCCATCTTTTCTTTCAGCTACCATGGGGCTTATTTACAAGCCCATTGCATTGCCGGTGCGTCACTTGTAATATGGGAAAAATTACCTTACTGGCTGCGCTCTTAAATACACATTTGAACCAAGAGCTCCTAGCACATTCGCTCTTTAGTCCAAAAGAAAGTACTCCAGCTGTCTTCAGGTTAATCGAATCTTGTCTTTAATCGATTAGCCCCTCTTACCAGCTAATATGTGTTTTGTCTTTGGGCAAGTCACCCTACGACTTCCTCAGGGCTGGCATAATAAATTAACATAGGATTATTTTACGGTTACATACAGAAAACTAGAATTACTGCTCCCCACACTGTAAACCATAGGAAAAAACAGGTTTACGATTTGAAAATAATGCTCACTTAACAGTCCATTATTATGCAGAGTAAAAAACCATTAGTGACAGAACATTTGATGAATCACCATTAGTGACAAAGCGAGTCCATGTTCCTAGCCTTCAATTGGCACTACCACCATAAGAGATTGTGAAGTATGTTTTGAATATAGCCTGTGTACAAGTAACACTTATCTCAATGCAGTGTAACCCGAATAAGATCATGCTCCCAAGCACCTAAAGTTACCTATAGTCATAAAATTACCTGTAAATTCAAAATTCTTTGCTCCGATGAAAAAAAAGCAGGACTCATAATATAACCCATTTGAGTAAACATTTGTCCAGTGTAAAGATTATATAAAAAGTTATATGATAACAATTATATCAAAAACCACGTACCTTCACAAAGTATATCTCTGAATCATATGTACCCTGGGGCAGATCTACAACAAAGTGCTGCAGCACGGCACCGGAAGCCCTTTGGCTGCGCCATGCTGCAGGACTTTCAGAGCATAGGAATGCAACATATCTACAATGATATGTCGCATTCCTGTGCTCTCTGGCGCACAAACAGCTGCCATGAGACGGCACAGGCACCCTTGCACCATGGTGCAAAGATGCCTACGGTATGGGGAGATTGTTTTTGTGCAGGAAGTGGCACCTTCCTGCACAAAAACAATCACTATGGACATTTTCCTCTTTCAAAGCGTGCTGTAGAATGCAGCAAGTATTGAAAGACGAAAAAACGAGGATAAATGAAAATATTTCTCCTAGTTGCACCTGGCTACGTCCCCCCTAGGGTGGCATAGCAAACGGATGCATTTCCAGGTTTACAATTTCTGGTAAGTCTGGAAATGTGTCTGGTTCCATGGGTGTTGCGTGGGAACACCCACAGCAGCACCCATGGAACGCCCCTTTCACGCAAAGTGCTGCATGTAAAGGGGCAATATTTACAAGGACAGGAAAAGGCGCGCAGGGTGGCTTTTCTTGTCATTGTAAATATGGGGCAAAGAAATGCGCTGCCAGTACATCACAAAAAGTTACATACTGGCAGCGCAAGGGGCTTGTAAATCTGCCCCCTTATATTTGCTATTTATACCTGTGATGAACGTCTCACTATCAAATGTAATCTCTAGGATTTATCGGTTTCAAATAAAATCTGGCTTGTGCCTCCTATAAACAATAGAGAACGGCCATTGAAGTTCCAAATATACACTCAATAATAACAAGTCAGCAAATTATATGTAAATATCTCACTAATCGATCATCTACTCGGGGCAACATCTATTAATTGCTTTCTCTAACACAAGTATTGGCTAAATAAAGGTATTTGCATTATAATCTTGCAGCAAAATTAATCGTCAGCTAAACATGAACAAAAACTAAAACAAAGTCATAACAACTACGTAAAGTTGTTTGTTATCAACAAATTGCAGCTATCAGCACAAATAAATACAAGTGCAGAAATGAGCCGCTAGCCAAGCATATTCAAGTCTGTACATAGGAGCAATGTATAATTGTTTCTATTATCGGCAAAATGCAGCTATCTGCATAATGTGGCCAACTCTTCAAGTGCAGAAATGAACCTCCAGCTAAGCGAGAACAGAGCTGTCACCAATTGCATGAATTTAATTCTCCATCAATCGAAAGTGAAATCTGAATATCAGTGCATAGGAGCAGTGCCACATTGTGTACAATAACGGCAAGCTGCAACTATCGACATGAGATGAGCTACCGCTAGCTAGGTATAAATAAAATCAGTACTTAGGAACAATGTTGAATTGTTCGTAATATCGGCAACATTGTAGCCGTCAGCATACAGTAGCCGCTGCATGTGTGAAACTGACTAGCCAGTAATCAAAACACAACGGAAAGTGATCAAATACCGACTACAATCAGCTTACTTGTGATACAATTAATAGAACTACCACATAAATGATATCTCTTACACAAAATCTCTTCTCATCTTAGAACAGCAATACCTCTAACTTTTTGAAATGGAAAGCTTGCTATTGTACTCTTACTTAAGCATTAAAACACCGATTCAAATAACAAATGTGAGTATAACCAGTATTATAAAACAAACCAACTATAATGGAAAATCGGTCCAAAGTATTTATAAGTACTTCATTGCCCCACTAAAGGAAGGGTGTTTATTTCCGTATAATAAAAGACCCAAAAGGTAAAATGTAATGTATAATGAGTCTTTAAGTGCAGATGAAATTGCCCAATGGGGTATTCCTCAATTAGAAATCCAACCCATTAAAAAATGGACTGAAGCTGCTTTGCCTTTAGCCTTGAAAGGGGTGTGAGAGCAATAAATGGCCGCACACCATCAGACCACTTAGGCTCACACACCTACAATAATGGCCTGAGGAGTAGCCGAATTGATTACATCCTCATAAACTTAGAGTTTTGGTCATCAGGAGTGGATATGAAGGTTTGTCCAAGGATCAAAAGCGATCATGATCCGCTATTGTTATAAATAAAAGGCCGAGCTCTGGCGGCACACATTCCTCTAGCTGAGGTAATTTCGACCGCTGATGCAATAATTAGTAATGATATGAGGCGGTCAAATGGTCCCGTGTAGTTGAAAATGATAGCTCTCTTATAAGCATGAATGATGAGGTTTCAAATACATTAGCTCTCCTCGAAAATTTTAAAAGCGAGGTTGAAATTATTGGAAATGTTACACACATTCATGAGACTATGGTCAAAAACATTAGGCGTTTTTTCACTAAACCTCATAAAACCGCTAAGAGAACTTTATAAAGCATGACCACTGGTATAATAAGGCATGTAAGGTGGCATATAAGCAACTGGCTGGGGCCGTAAAATCTAATGCTGTAGACAGGATAAGAACGGCCCGCAAGCAGTATAAAACCACGAAAAAAATGGCAAAAAAGGCATAGGAGGAACAAAGGTGGTGGGAACTTTTGCAAGCTAATAAGGGGAGCAACTCACAAGCATTCTTTCAGCTTGTTAAAAGGGGCAGGGGAGGCCAAGGAAGTGCTCCGTCAAATCATATTGCCTCAGACCAATGGGTATCCTTTTTTGAGCAACAATTTGATGTTGCCGAGAATACACTCCCATTTATAGCTCCAAGTGTAGTGACCCCGGCAAAATTCTCTTTAAAGGAAGTTGAAATCGGAGTGACCTCTGCTCCAAAACGTAGGGCAGAAGGTCCCAACTGTGTATGAGTGGATTTATTTTTATGTGACAAGGGAAACTGGTTTAGGTACATTTTGTTTTATGTTAATGCAATTGCCGGTGGAGCATCTATTCCTGACTCATGGCGTGGGGCGAAATTCTCCCTATTTACAAAATGGGGAACCGTTTCAGTCCTAACAATTACAGGACTATCAGCCTGATCGATTGTACTTAAAAGATCATGGATAGAATTCAGATATGGATAACAGAAAACAACATACTATCCCCTTTTCAAGCAGGTGTTAGGGCCTCTGGAAGCAACGTAAATCAAGTTTTTTATTTTCTACTAATCTATTGGCATATTGTATTGTTAGCGGGTGGAACTAGCTATGCTACTTTTGTAGATCTCAAAGCAGCTTTTGATTCGGTCCTGAGAAATAAGCTTTGGGCCGTATTGAAAGATCTAGCGGTCTCCTCCGAACTTTTGCAGTTGGTGGTTAAATTGCACGAATCAAACTATGCGCAAGTTCGATGGGGTGCTCAAGGAAATACCACCCCCAAATTCCCTATTTCTAAAGCGGTTTGCCAAGGATGCGTGTTGGCCCCAACCCTGTTTTCACTTTTTATAAACGTTGTGATTAGTTATTTTTCTGATTGTCCAACTGATGCCCATTCCGTTGCAGGCATTACAGTACCAATACTCATGTTTGCAGACGATACTCTAATTTTGTCCGAAACGAAAACCGGGCTGCAGAAAGCACTGTTGCGTTTTGAAACATTCTGCAGTGATCATGAGTTATTGGTAAATGTCGAAAAGACAAAGTTTATGGTGTTACATATCCATAAAGCCATTAAGTCAAATGTGGTTATGAGCAATGAGTCTCTGGAGCGAACCGATTTGTTTACCTATCTCTGAGTAAGTATCAACCGTAAGTTAGATTGGAAGTCCCAAATAGAAATAATGGTGCTTAAACATTCACAGACAGCAGGGGTGATTGTGAAATAACATAGGCTTTCGCAGACAAAGCCTATAGGCCCTGCACTCAAGATTTATCATGTCAAGGCTATGGCGTCCATTTTGTATGGGGCAGAACTCTGGGGGTTCGAAAATCTGTTCTCAGTAGCCCAGGCCCAGAAAAGTTTCTTCGAGTTTTGGTTGGTCTTCCCCAGAGTACTCATCTTATACCATTATATTTTGACATCGGGAGCCATCCACTGACTGAGGTTGCTAGGTTTAAACCATTAGCCTACTGAGGAAGGCTATGGTCCACTCTGGAGTTAGCCCATTATGCCTCAGCCCTTATGGACATAAGTGGACTTGATATTTCCCATAAGATCTGCTGGTTATATCAGGTCAAATGCTCCCTGGTGGACATGGGCATGGGGCATCTTTGGGAGGACCCAGCCCACAATACCTTTCCATCCAAAAAAGCATTTAAAGATGCATACTAGTCTATGATCAGATTTGGTATTCTGAGTCAATCTGGGTCTTCTTCACTGACCAATACCTTTTTGGAGCATAATCCAGAACCATTATAGGGGACTTCATAACGAGGCCACTTGACAGAAAACTTTATTTTCAGTTCTTTATAGGAACATTGCCAACTAAAGATTTCACCAAGACCTGGCATCCTTCCCAAGATAGTAAATGTAAATTTTGTCAGAATAAGCACGAAACAATATCCCATATACTCTTTGTATGTCCAGCTTACTGTTTGCCACGGAGTAAATGGCTTAAACCTTTGTGTCGGAATCTTGGAACTAGGTCGAGTGACACCGGGCTAAGAATACTTAAGACTAACACCCAAGAGGCTATTGTGATAGCTATAGCGAAGTTCCTTGGGTGGGCGTGGAGATTACGTCAAAAGACCAATAACTAGCAGACTGCGACAGTGCCTACCACTACTCTGTCTTCTGCTTAGTAATTTTATAGTATTGTTTTACACTGTTTTATAAATATTTATACATTTTAATATCTGTGTATTTGAACTGGGACTAGCCTTTGTTGATTATTATATGAATTGTTTTCTTAGCCATATGCTTTTTTAAATCTTTTTAATTCAATGTATTTTAACCTCACACAATCATATTATTTGTATAGTCTTTGACAATAAATGGGTTTTATGTATCCTGTGTTGATGTAAATATTCTTGTCTTTTATGATCAATTCGGTCGAAATAAAGATTAATAAATTAAATGAGTCATACAACAGTAAACGGCCACCATCTTGATGTGCCAAAGATAGTAAAGTCTGGTGTTACTCAAGAAGAGTAAAGTTTGTGTAAAAAAAAGAAGGCAGTGACATAGTAGTTCTAATCTGGTTGCAATATATTCTTAATTTAAAATGATCTAATCTTTCAAGGTGAGTAGTGGCAATTGAGTACAATATAAATAAATAAGTTACATATTACACAAATCATTTATATCTTGACACTATTGCTAAAAAATATCAACAATTAGAAAATTATTTCAAAATATAATGACGTCCCATTGAAGGATCAATAGGGTGAAACTAACTGAGCAAAAAGGTAAATGGCCTTGTAAGTACACCCTCATGTCTTTTATCTTTTGGCACCCACAGAAAAATCCTACTTTGACACTGCAAGGACAATAAGACATTTTTGGAAGCCAAGTTTGAACTATGTCTTTTGTAGGTGAATACTTTGCAAATTTTCCCCAGTAACTCACAGTCAAAATAGTTTGTAATTTACATTGATATTTACTAAATATGGGCGAAATTTGAGAATTCGCGATCCGCGAATTCACGTGAAATCGAATTCGCAATCTGCAAAATCCGTGAATTCGTGCGAATTTGCGGATTTTTTGTTTTCTGCGTGTTTGCGGGGCTTTTTGCGTGTTCGTGGGCAGCTTGCACGGCGAGGTTACCCATGCGGTGGTGTATGGGCGCGGCCATTTTGTTTGCGTGACGTGTTTCCGTTTCCGGGTGCTGGTTGCATGCTCGCGTCGTATGCGGCGCGCAATTACGTGTTCGCAGGAGTTTTCGAGTGCTTGCAGGGGAAATATCGTGCAAACTTACCCACGTGGTCCTCAATGGGCGCGGCCATCTTGTTTTTCATTCATTGCTATGGTTCTGTGCATACTTTCTAATCCTCCTTTCATCTGTGCAATCCGTTGTTTCTTTGGACTTTTTTTGATCTTTTCTACTCTATATCTATCCCTCTTTTTTTTCTACATCTATATTTTGTGTTTTTTTCAACTTTTCGTTACTTTTAAAGCTACTTTTTTAAACTTTTTTTTTTCTTTAATTTTTCCCTATTCTTTCCTTTTTTTTCTTTCTGCGGTACAGGACCATGGCAAAGGGAGCCGGGAAGGAAAAGGGGAAGGGTCCCGCACCCCATACCCGGCTCCCTTGCGGGCAGTTACGAGGGGAGGAAGTGATGGCCAGGGAGATATTAAGCATGGTGGAGGTGGCCGCAGAGATCTTTTATGTGCAGCGCCACCTCCCCAAGACCGTGGCAGCAGGCGGCAGGGTCGCGTCAGGGTATGGCCCCCGGGAGCGTCGCCAGCTGTGGGGAAAGGTGTGCCGGGCCATGACGAGGGAGTCTGGGGTCCGGCGCACCTACCAGCAAGCGACGCACCGGTGGTCGGACCTCCTTGACCGCGAGCCGGACCTGCTCCACCTGCTCGGTGTGGAGATCCCTAGCCTTGGTGAGTAGCTATTTAATAACTACTTTGTTTTCTTCTGCTCTGTGTTATATTGCTAATATATGTTTTTCTCGGAGAGCAAGAATGCTGCCAATTTGATTACATTGCAGGTTAATTAATGTTTAAATAGCTTCTGTGATTGCAGGTGCTTGCCTGCTCAGTGGCGTTGCTACTATGCTTACTTGTTTGCAACTTTGTGCTCATTTGGCCTGAATATGTATGAGTGTAGTACTTTACTGAACTGCTTAATGCTAGAGAGACTAGAGACTCAAGTCTAGTCCTTCATTGGTACTCCTGCTGCCACTAAGAAGAAGAGATAGTGATGGATTGATAGGTTCAGGTTGAGTATATTATGACTTGTTATTAGTAGTAGTAGTAGGACATTTTTTAGTGCTCTGCAATCATGATGACGGACTACGTCTGTCACGTCGCGTGCTGCTGAGTGCTGGCAGTCGTAGTAGAACCTTTTTGTTGTTGGTTTAGTTACTGATTTACATAACTTTCCAAGTAGACGGTCTGCGAATCTAGCAATACTGTACTAGTATCCTCCTAGTTGACCAGATCAGATAGGTCAATACATGTAGTGCAATTCTTGCTAATTTGTTTCCCCGAAATAATTTAGGATTGTGGTCAAAGAAATCAAATATTTCCAAAAAACAATCATCCATGTTTGTGTTTATTTCATGATCATCAGCACCTCCCAGGGGCAAGAGGACAGCACCACCCCAGACTCCGGCGGAACAGAGTGGGCAGGAGGGACGGTCCACTGCAGGCTCTTCTGCTGGCCCCAGTAAGTAGTTTTGTTGTTAACATAATTATACTTCCCTAACTCTATTTTTTACAAAATAGTCTTTGATCTTCTTGTAGACTGTTTCTACATTTTTATCCTGCCTCTCTACCATCACTGTCTGTGCTACTACTATTTACTATTATTTATGAGTCGGTCTGTGCAGGTAGCTAAGCTTGCCTACTCGGCAAACTGTGTTAAACAGAACTCTGATCCAGCAATAGCTCTAGAGGCACTCAGTGCAGTCCTCTGGGTTGCCCTTGCTGTCTATTCCAGTCTTCTTAATGTTAGTGCTTTGACAATATCCAACAACAAAATGTCAATGTCCACCAAGAATAAGCTAGTAGTTGTCGTTTTGATTTGATAGTAGCACATACCATACCGCTAGTGTTTCAGGGACTATTCAGCACATACAGAAGTATGGACAAGAGAAATAGGACATTGTTGAGGATAGGTGCAGTTCAACTTTCCAAATACCTCAGTCAGAAGTAACTGTGCGGGACTCGGGAGCCCTCACCTTGTTGGAACTTCAAGTCCTCCTGGTGGTGATGAGGAGTAGTTGGTTCTGTCTGTAATTATAAAAATGTTGCACGTTAAAGAGCAAGCATTCATCAGTTGTGCCAAAAAGAGTTGCATGTTATGGCTAAGCATATAAGTTAACACCCTCCCCAAAACCGTGACTTCTTTTCACTCCCAATAATTGAAAATTGTTTAACATTTTCTCTTACATTACGAGACGAAGTAGGGGGTGGTGTTTGGCATCTAAAAATATGACATGTTTTTTCTAGGCGTCACAACATCTGATGCAGCACTTGCCACCACCTGTGCTGGGGCCAGCAGCGCGGAGGGATCCACTCAAGCGCGGCACCACCAGGAGGAGCTGAGTGGGATGGCTCAGCAGCGGCGGACGGTGGTAAGTTATTATTAAACTCCTTACTTATTGACATTTTAGAGTAGGCTCACAATGGAGTGTATGATGTACTGTACAGTAGAAAGTACACTACTACAAGTACACTGTACTGTTAAGAACAATTATTGATTTAGAACTACATTTTTTTTTAGCCAATCACGGAGAAGAGAGTCACCCTTGACTTAGCAATAGTATTAGCGGCGGTAGTTCTCGAGTAAGCAATGGCCCCGTCTATTTGACTTCAAATCAGCTGGGAAACTTTTATCGTGAAGCCAAGTCATATCAGATGAACTTGATGGATGTGATGAACGAAAAGGGAAAGAAGTTAGGGTCAATGGAAGGACGAGCGAGTCGTAACATTTATGAATAAAGAATGATAGGTGTTTTTGAATGCAGGCAGAGGTGGCTGATAGGAAGGAATCAGATACATGGCTGCTTGAAGCAAGGATGGCTGGAGGAGAAAGAAAAAATGACTGCCTGTGTGGGTCAATCAGAAAATTCATGTGTGGAGTGCATTGCAATATATCATTTGGGTGAAACTCAAATGCAAGTCAAGACAGTGGTTTACCAAATAAAATGAAATGGTGTTATTTGGTTGTTGAGAAAAAGTGAAGTTGTTACAGTTGAGACATTAAGAAGAATGATAGACGTTTACTTTGGAAGCCTGGATGGTATCTTCTTCCTCATACATAGCAGAGGTGTATGTAGAGCAGACGCTCAGTGCATGAAGAGTGTTACTTTGTTCGAACAGCATGTCCGTGCCAGAGTAGCAAAGCAGAGGACATCCAAATACTACAAGTTGTTATTGTTCTGAAACTCTCCCTTGCCTAAAGTAACAGTACAGTAGTTTACTTTGCAAGCACAGCATATATTGTGTATGTATTGTATAGTTGATAATGATATCAAGTCAAGTCCCTTCCTCCGGCAATTATGGTTACCACACTAACTCCCTATGTTCATAATTTTCTTTCTGCTGTGTTAATCATGGGTGGACTATTGCTGTTTTTCACTCAATCTATCAGAATAAAGCACCTAAAGTCATGCATCACATAAGCAAAGAGATCATGTGATCGGCTGGAGACATGATCAGAAATGAATAATCTTCATTTTCCTTTTGTAGTACTGAAGGCCCGGGGGTTAGTGCAAAATATAAATTACATTGAGCAGTAGCCCTTGATGTAACCGAGTATGGCCAGTGCCACCCCTATACAAGAGTGAGAGCTTCCCTATCCCCACCTGCATATACTGCTTAAAGTAATGCATGCAAGTCTGCGTCATCATGGCTGGTGTCTCTTTTTCTTGGGTGCAAGCTGACTGAGCTGTGATTATGCCGGCAACCACAAGTTCACGTACAAGTAATTTCTTTCGCAAAAGTAGAGAAAAAAAGACGAATACTGGTGTACTCTCTGACTCTCTGACTATGTATTGAGTCCATAGTGCTGCCTGGTAGTAGAATTCCTGAAACTCCCACTGTTACAGGCCTACAAAGACGGTGGAAAGATACATGCCAAAATGTTATACTGTGCTTGCAAATTGCTAGTGTTACTGTGAGACAAATTTCTGTTGAATTATTTTGTGTTATTGTTAAAGAGTATTGGTTACATTCTTTTTCTTTCTTTCTTCATATAGATGTTCCCAAAAAGCTCACCAGAGGGGATATGGCTGTCCGGGCCAGGGCCCGGAAGATGGAGGCGATTCGGGTTGAATATTGCCGGCTATGGGCTCAGGAAAACGAGGAGGGAACATCAACAACCTCCTCCAGCACTGCCCCCGTGTCCACCAGCCAGCAGCCTCCAGCCCAGCGCCATGCTCGGACAGCCCCCCGCCGCCGCTCAGCTGCAAGACCATCAGCAGCTGGCCCCCTCTGAGCCTGGAAGGCACGCGTGCGCCGCCTAACCTTACGAGTGGACTTCCTGGAGCGCAAGGTGGATGACCTAGAAAAAAAGCCCTGGGACCTCCGCAAGGACCGCCTGCCCAAACACCGCCGGAAGTGACTGTGTCCCTTGCCCCTTTTTTAAAGACTGTTGGGGGGGGTGGGAATCGGGAGTTGGGGAATATTTATTTTTGGACTTCTTGAAATGGACAATTGTTTGGGTTAGGGTGGGGTGGTACTAGTTTATTTTTGTTAGGGGAAATACATCATTATTCATTTTACATACTTCAACATAGTATACGCTTTGATCTTATTTTGTGGGGTGGTGGGCGGGAGTTACGGCACGTTTGGTTTTCCTCAAACTTACCAGCTTGAATTATCTAAAACGTCCAAAAATTTTCAAAAGTGCCACTAACAGAGTTAGTGAATTCAATTGGCCTACTAGTACTTTACTTGTACTACTATCAGTCTCTCCTCCGCATCCTAGCCCATCTTTCTACCTCCCGAAAATGCTTATCTTACCTGTGATTCGTGTTTGAGAATAGAGCTAGGCACAGCGCTGGCTGCATGGCAAATGGCGATTACACCATCCCGGACCGAAATTCCGTTGTTGGGGTGTTAGTAGGAGTGGTACCACACTAGCAGTAGCAGCATATGAAAAACAAAGTAAAAAAATGAGACATTGAGTGGCGTATTAGAAGGAACAGTAGCCTAAGCAATGCTGAAGATAAGTATGGGGAAAAAAGAATTGCATGGATGATTATGGCTACAACAAGAACAGTGACACAGCAGCGTAACACAACAAGTCTTCTTGACATGTAGGAGGACGATGTTGACGATAGATCCCATCGATGGTGGGCATGAAATTCTGAATTTATTTTAAAATACTCATTGTTGTTTTTTTACCCAGAATTACAATATCCTAGGATTCATCTAGCTGCCTTAAAATTGAGTTGAGGAGGTTGCTTGCACCTTATTGTCCCCAGCAAGTGTGTGGAATTAGTGTTGTAATTTACTCACACCTCAATGAAAACCATACAGCCCAGGGGAAGAGGGTTAGGGTTTGAAACTTGGATGGGAATGGGGTTTGTGGGTAAAGTTTTGTGGAGAGAGGAAAAAAAAACACAGTATGGACAAACAATAAATGAATATAAACAAATCTTTGGATACAAAGCTATTCATAAATCTTTTAAGGGACATAAAGGAAGTTGTTTGCTAAATGGATAGGTTTCTGTAAAGTAAGTAGTACCTTCTACAATGTACTATGAAGAAACAACAATGTGACACTACATGGCTGCAGTAATTACGCAATTTCACTTGCCTATCTGCCCTCAGAGAGAAGAACCACTTAGTACATTAAATTAGTTTAAAAAATAGCAAAGATAAAAGTACACAATGGCTGGAGGGATGAATTGAAGCAGAGAGCAAACAAATGCACAGTATCACACTCACAGAAGTTCACAGCAATAACATTACTTAAAAGATAAGTCAAAATGAAGATGGATAATGTAACTGTATGTTGTTGTAGTTGTTCTGTTGAATTTGGGAAGTTGCATGCATCCAGCCATTCCTCTTTCGCGGTACTCCTCCATTCTATCTGACGCTCGGCCGATCACTGTTGGGGACCAGAAGACACCTTGTCTACTGCCTGCCTGGCGGATGCTGAATTGTGGGTCGCTAAGCCTGAGGTCATCCTTTTTGTCATTGCACAGGGTAAAAGCCGGCCTGTAATTGTTGATGGAAAAACAGGAAGTGATATTAAAACACCACGGAGAAAAAAATATAAGGTACGCTGTGTAGTGCAAAGATTCAGTTTCAGAGTCGACAGTATTACAAAACATAGAAGCATCATTTCGAAAGTGCGTTCTGAGTCTCCTTTTCAAGGATAAATAAGTGTGGCCGAAATTTGCGGATCTTTCCCCTCAAGCTATGTGTTAAGTGTAAACAGCGATTTCAGAACCCTAACCCTAACCCTAACTCTAACCCTAGGCCCTAACCTCCCTTTTTCACCATGGATTTTGTCCAAACCACTTGCGCCCGTTATTAGACCTTCCCAGCAATGCCCCCAGACCCGCAAACCCACCCACAAAAAAGTAGAACCCCCCCAAACAGGCAAAAAGCAAAAATGCAAAATCTCACACTTAGAATATTTTCGGCCTTCCCTCGATTCAGTCCAAACTAACCCTGGGCGGGCGGCTACGTTCCGTGCACGGAGTGTGCGTAGTGCCGGCTTCTACGCATTTTGCGTAGCAGGCGTAGAATCCGGCACTATGCACGCTCCGCAGACGGAGCGTAGCTGGCCGCCACCCGCCTCCCTCCCGCCCTCCCTAAATACTTTAAATTAAAAGCGTAAAAGAATTAAAAGGCACTTACCTTGCCCGCCGCTGCCCGCCGCGTCCCCGGGGCTCGCTATCTTCATGGCTTCCGTCTTGTGTATCTAATGCGCATGCGCGAGCGGCCACGCATGCGCATTTCTCACGAGAAATGCGCATGCACGGTCGCCCGCGCATGCGCATTAGATACACAAGACGGAAGCCATGAAGATAGCGAGCCCCGGGGACGCAGCGGGCAGCGGCGGGCAAGGTAAGTGCCTTTTTATTCTTTTACACTTTTAATTTAAACGTTTTTAGGGAGGGCGGGAGGGAGGCCTGCGGTGCGTAGTGGGGCTACGCGGAGTGCGGAGGTGGGCGTAGTTTCTCGCCCACTTCACGTAGCTCCACGAAGCCCCACTACGCCCACTACGCCCAGGGTTAGTCCAAACGCGGATTGCAGCTATGCCATAACTCCCCTTTTCCACCATGGATTTCATTACAAACAAATGCAATCTAAATTAGACTGTGCCAGCAGTGCTCCCAGACCCCAAACCCACCCCCAAAAACCTAAAACCTACCCAAACAGCCCCCAAAAACAGGCAAGTGAGCAAAAACGGAAACACTTTTTCACCATGGATTTTGCCCAAACCACTTGATTCCGATATTAGACCTTCCCAGCAATGCCCCAAGACCCGCCAACCCACCCGCAAAAAAGCAGAACCACCCCAAACAGGCAAAAAGCAAAAATGCAAAAACTCATACTTAGAAAAATGTAGGCCTAGTTCCCAAATCACTCCATGCGCGCTCTGCAGCTAGGCCCTAACTCCCTTTTCCAACCATGGATTTTCTTCAAACCACTTGCAACCAAAATTAGGCATGCCCAGCAATGCTCCAAGACCCCCCACCCCCCCAAACACCAGGAACCCCCCCAAACATCCCCCCAAAAACACAAAAGTGAGCGAAAAGTCTGAAAAGTGAAAAACGTTTTTACCATGGATTTTGCCCAAACCACTTGATTCCGATATTAGACCTCCCCCGCATTGCCCCCAGACCCCTGAACCCACCCGCAAAAAAGCAGAACCCCCCCAAGCAGGCAAAAAGCAAAAATGCAAAATCTCATACTTAGAAAAATGTAGGCCTAGTCACTAGATCACTCCATGCGCGCTCTGCAGCTAGGCCCTAACTCCCCTTTCCAACCGTGGATTTTCTTCAAACCACTTGCAACCAAAATTAGGCATGCCCAGCATTACTCCAAGACCCCCCACTCCCCAAACACCAGGAACCCCCCGAAAGAGCCCCCTGAAAAAAGGAAAGTGAGCGAAAAGTCTGAAAAGTGAAAAACTTTTTCACCATGGATTATGTCCAAACCACTTGATTCCGATATTAGACCTTCCCAGCAATGCCCCAAGAGCCCCTGACCCAGCACCGCAAATCTAGAACACCCCCAAAGAGCCCCCTAAAAACCAGCAATACTGGTATATCCAAAACATGGCAAATTGCGCTGTTCACAAAAAACACAAAAAACAAACAGCAATTGGTTTCAACAGAGACAGACAGCCATTGCTGTCCACTGCATGCCATCTTCTCATTATTCATTACCTGTTCTACTTTTTGTCCGCATCTTCTTCAGAAAGTGAGAGCCCACAGGGCAGCCTCTCCTGTCAATTTCAGAAGTAAGTCTGTCAACAATCAGCAAGCATGTAGTCAGTCAGTAATTTCAGTCTCACTTGAGGGGACTCATCTACAAAGACGAAGTTTCTTTATTCTCCATAATCCATCCATCTGCCTTGAGGGAAATGGATAGGGGGAGCCTGGAGGAGGAGCATAGAGGAGCATGATTGAATTCGGAACTTGTGAACCTCAGGAACGCATACTGTGGCACCTTTAAATCAAAATCCATCAATAAGGAAAATAAGATGAAGACAGTGCTGATGATGGACTTGTTGTGATTAGATGATTAGAGTTTTGTTGTGGTAAAAGTTGCAAAACAAAGAAAGACACACCGGAATAAAAGTGAATAAGGACGGAAAAAAAAGGAAGTCATTTTCAGGCCTCGGTGTCAGGGAAGTAGAGCCCGTCCTCAAAGTCTATGAATTGAGACGGGAGTAGGTCAGGTAACAGAAAAGAACTTCCGTCTGCGTCACCTAAATCGGTGTCCTCTTCTTCCTGCGTGCATTCACGTATTTTTTAATCGGGTGGTATGAAGTGCTCATTCATCTTGATTATTGTTAACCTCTCCACATTTTTGGGCGAGAGGCGGGTCCTTTTTGAAGTTACAATGGCACCAGCAGCACTGAAAACACGTTCAGAAGACACGCTTGCAAGTGGGCAAGACAAATAATTTAGAGCCAGGTTGGTGATCAGTCGCCATACAGGCCTTTTCCTATACCAATACAGCAATGGGTTCTCATTAAGACAGACCTCTGTTGGGTCATCCAGATAGGCCTGCACCATCAACTCAAGGTACTCCAGGGTTTCTCCACTTTGAGTACCATCTTTGGCCTTTGCAGCAGTGGACCGAGCAAACCCTTGCTGAGTTAGCCAATTCGCTTCAGAAAATATTTTTGGGGGGCCTGGTGCAGGTGAGGATGATGACACGGTTGATGGTGTCGTTAACTGCTGTGAGGGAAAGTGACTCCCTTCGGCCACGGATTCAGAAGTGGAACCTGACGCCAGATGGCCTGCTGATTCAGTTGTACTTGTGCTGCCTCCTTGAACTTCCTGCCGCTCTTTTTCTAACCGAGTGGCTGACACAGCTAGCCAATGTTTGTACTTTGAAACATCTGCTTCATCAAAAGGAGTGAATGCTTTTCTGGCCACTGCCTTTTTGTACCGTGGATCCAGAATAGTGGCACAAATGTAATGTTGTTGTGTATGTTTTTAAGCCTTTCATTGTGAAAGAGGCGCCTTAATAACTTCTCTGCCAAATCATATGCTTCTCGCTTTTCAGCATCATCTCTGAACGTTGAAGACGCGTCCTTCAGTTAGTGCTCTAGCATGACCAACAATGGGATAGCTTTGCCCAAAGAACAGTCCTCCCTGCTGACTTCACACGTGAAGATCTCAAAAGGACGAAGCATGTCTGTCAGGATTGCAATTAGCTTCCATTCCTCCAACTCTAGCCTCATGTCTTTCTGAGTAGAACCCAGTTTATAGACATACTCATCTATTACCCCCCACTGCTCAGACAGACGCTCAAGCATGTAAAAGGTTGAGTTCCAACGTGTTGCCACCTCCTGGATTAGTCCTTTGACTGGCAGTTTACGTTCATGTTGAATGCTCCTCAGCTGCTTCCGGGCCTTAAAAGAATGGCTGAAATGTGTCCAGATTCTTCGGCAGATGGTCAGTAATTTGATGACTGTGTCTTCTTTTTTCAAGAATTCTTGCACCACAATGTTAATACTGTGCGCCAAACACGGCACTCTGAAATATTCACCATTTGACATGGCCCTAACTATATGACTGCCATTATCCGTGGAAACATAACCAACTATGCGATTTCTTAGATGCAGCCATTCATTGACCTTCCTGTTAAACTCCTCCAAAAGTTTAGGTGCAGTGTGAGATTTCTCAATGGCAAACATGCCTACTGTTGCATGTTTGCGGGTAGCTTGAAAAAGCTGTGTCCGTGTCAACACCTGCTTGTTTTAACTGTTCTTTGACCCCTGCAAAAGAGACCCAGTGTGCAGTGATGCACATGTAATAAAGGGCTTGGCAACTGGTCCACATGTCTGTTGTCATGTGGATAGTGTGAACAGCACTCTTCAGAATAGCTGCGCCAATCACCTCCAGCACATCTTGATGTAGTTCTGGAACAGCAACCCTGGCAAAATAGGACCGGCTAGGAACCTTCCATTTAGGGCAGACTGTTGCCACAAATTCAAGAAAACCCACCCCTTCCACGAAAGAGAAAGTGAGAAGGTCCAGCGCTAGCATTTTAGCCAGCTTTGCGTTATACAGATCTACCGTTGTGTGGTTGCGTTCAAATGGCGCCTCCGACCGAAACATTCTGCTAATGGTGGGCTGGACCATTTTACGTGATGATTATGATGACTTCTTCAAACCAGTTAGGACCAGTGATGTACTTTTTCGCATTGGTGTCTCTCCCAGACTCTTAGTGTGCCTCATACATGTTGCAGGGGTAGAGGGTGTGGGCACTACCACTGCAATGCTGCTGCCAGGGGTACTGGGTGTACCAGAAAAAATGTCGGTCGGTTCTTGACTTCCCCCCTGCACAATCAGCCCCTCGTCCGCATCAGATGCAATGTGAATGGATAGATTTGGATCAGTTCTACTTTGGTTTTCCCGGATCTTCCTTAGGTGTGCCTCCCACCGGATAGTGTGGTGTTTTTGGAGATGACCTCTCTAGCCTCCGGTACCATAGTTGGTACCAAGCTTACCCCGACTAACTAATACTTATCGAACAAACGACCATGTTTTCCGCCCTTTGGCTAACAGTAAAGAAGTCCCAAACTGGGGACTGGAAATGTCTGCTGGTGGTGGAGGTGCTACTTTGACTTTCAATGCCAGATGAAGTGGAGGATGGGTGTGGCTGAATTAGTTTCTGTTGTTCACTTTCAGCACCACTACTTGAGGTAATTGAGGTCGAGCTAGATGGAGGTCCCTGCCGGCCCTTCTGACTTAAAAATATGATAGCTGTAGGTCGTGTTGGTGTTGTAGTTAACTGCGTTGGTGGTGGTACCAGTGCCACGCCACCCACATTCCGCTCAGCAGCCATTCGGGATAGGGTGAAAATGTCTGTCTGCTGCATGCCCGCTGGGGCTGGAGTGATGTCTGTGATGACTGGGTCGTCGTCAGACTGTTCATCAGCAGCAGAAGACACCACTTCTTGTTCGTCCTCATCACACATAAGTTAAAGCCTTGCGGGAACCTTCCTTTTAGGCTTAGCTACCTTTGACAGCTCATGGCGTGCCTCACTCTCAGACTGCATTTGTGGGTTCCAATCAGGATCAAGGTCATCAGAATGAAGGGGGCTTGAAGAAGAACTTGTAGTAGTAGTAGCCCTTCTTGACATTTTTCTTGCTGGGGATCTAGAAGACAATGGATCATCCTCAGGAGGAGTGGCTTGCTCTGATGATACCTCCACTTGAATATCAATTTCCTGATGTGCCCCTACTTCTGGAGGAACAAGCGTTGTAGGCGTTGTGCCGCTCCATGAACTTCTAGTTGCACCTCTCCATGAGCCTCTCCATGCGCCTCTCCATGGGCCTCTCCATGCGCCTCTCCTTGCGCCTCTCCTTGGGCCTCTCCTTGCCCATGAGTTTGCGCTTGTACTAGTTGCACCTGTGGTTGTCGTTGCGGCTGTGGTTGTTGAACACTTGTCAGCTGAGTTACACCCGGCGTTGATTGGATGGTACTTTCTTGTGATATAGCCAAAATCACTGGTCGATGGTGATTGAACAACCAAAGTGGCTGCCGCATGGTCTTTGACCTAACTTGGCGTGGTGTCACTGAGCCCAATGAAGCGGAGGTGCTGCTTCCAGCTTGGTCCCCGCCGGACACCGCTGCTGCTGCAGGCGTAGTTTTTTTTCCCAAAAAAGGTGTCGGTGGGCACACCAGTCTCCTTGGTAGCTGGTGCCACTTGCTTCTTCTGCTCCTTCTTACTGGCAGTGGCAACTTTTTTCGCTGAGGCGCTACGGCCACCTTTCTTTGGGGCCATATTCTTCAGATGTCAGAACAGCAGGCCGCAGTTGCACGAGTTGCAGAGTTGTCTTGTCTGTGGCCACACGTGACGTTACGTGACGTTGTGCTGCACACACCGCTGCAGGACTTCTTCGTGGCACTGGTGGTTCTCTTGTGCACCTAAAAGCAATGGAAGCCAGAGGAACATCAGTTAAACACCCCAAAAAGTCGAAAAACACACAAAAATCACCACAATCCAATGCCATCCATGCCCTTAATGATGTTTAAATTCAAGACACCCCACAGAAAGACTTGATCCATGCACCACTCTCTACCCCTGGGCCTCATGGAAGAAAGCAATGCAAACTGGGTGCAGGCCTGAGCACACTGCCTGGCTTCAAAATGCCCCCTTGTCTCCCAGCCACATGGCCAGGTCCAGCCTGTACCAGGCCTCAAAATGGCCCCACCCATATGGCCAGGCCCCAACACCACCCCAAAAAGTCGAAAAACACACACAAATCACCACAATCCAATGCCATCCATGCCCTCAATGATGCCTAAATTCAAGACACAGTGGAAAGTAAAGCACTGTGATTTGTATATACATGAAAGTCAAAATGTTGACTATTGAGAAGCGGTGTGGGGCACTTTAAGGAGAGATTGTACTGGCAAAGGAATGTTAAACATTAATCCCACTATGTGTCACACTTTTGTTAAAGAAACAATACAAACCGGAAAATATAAAAACCTTCCACAATTTATTATGGTACCTCCCTTAAGGGTTACACTCTAAGTTAAAAACATTTTTTTAAAGAATTAATTTCATGATAAAAAACAACATGGATAATCATTAAAAAACAGTCAAAAATTCAAGACACCCCACAGAAAGACTAGGTCCATGCACTACTGACTACCCCTGGGCATAATGGTTGAAAGCAAGGCAAACCGGGTGCAGGGCTGAGCACACTGCCTGTCTTCAAAATGGCCCCTTGACCCCCACCACATGGCCAGGCCCTGCCTGGACCAGGCCTCAAAAGGGCACCCACCCACATGGCCAGGCCCCAACAACACCCCAAAAAGTCTAAAAACACACAGAAATCACCACAATCCAATGCCATCCATGCCCTCAATGATGTTTAAATTCAAGACACCCCACTGAAAGACTTGGTCCATGCACCACTCACCACCCCTGGGCCTAATGGAAGAAAGCAAGGCAAACTGGGTGCAGGCCTGATCACACTGCCTGGCTTAAAAATGGCCCCTTGACCCTCACCACATGGCCAGGCCCTACCTGTACCAGGCCTCAAAATGGCCCCCACCCACATGGCCAGGCTGCAACACCTCCCCAAAAAGTCGAAAAACACTAAAATCACCACAATCCAATGCCATCCATGCCTTCAATGATGTTTAAATTCAAGACACCCCACAGAACGACTTGGTCCATGCACCACTCACTACCCCTGGGCCTAATGGAAGAAAGCAAGGCAAACTGGGTACAGGCCTGAGCACGCTGCCTGGCTTCAAAATGGCCCCTTGACCCCAAGCCACATGGCCAGGCCCTGCCTGCACCAGGCCTCAAAATGGCCCCCACCCACATGGCCAGGCCCCAACAACACCCAAAAAAGTCGAAAAAAACACAAATATCACCACAATCCAATGCCATCCATGCCCTCAATGATGTTTAAATTCAAGACACCCCACAGAAAGACTTGGTCCATGCACCACTCACTACCCCTGGGCCTACTGGCTAGTGAGGCATTACAGGCACCCCAAAAAAAAAAAATCAACATATAATAGTGAGCTAAAATTCCATGACATAAATGAGAATTAAGTTAAAAAACAAATAACAGAAACAGTTGTATCATGCACCCGTGACTAACCCTTGGCCTACTGGATAGTGTGGCTACCCACAATATATGGTGTTTTAAACTTGTGAAAAAAGTTTTAAAACTGTAGTTGCAGCAACTCCAATGCCCCAAACAAACAACATCAACTTACTTGTAAAATCTCAAGTCCAAAAGTGATCCAAACTTCAAAGTCCAAAAAGTCCTCAAATACAAATATCCAGCAGCAGCCACAAAAAGTAATCCTTCCAGCTGCATATCCAACTCAAAAGTGACCAGGACATGGACAAAGCACTGGGAGGAGCCTGCTGGACAGGAACAGGAAGTTGGAGACTCTGGGGCACTTCCTTCCTCCCACCACCCCCCCCTAAAATGGACTCCTTGCACCAAAAAGTGCAGCCAAATGTCAATCTGAGGAGATATTCTGATCAAAATCATCATTTTCAAAAGGTTTATGCTTCCTGCGGTGGATTTCTTGTGCAGAATTGCAATTTTTGCAATTTCGGGAAAGCGAGCTGTTCAAATCTCTCGCCGGAAGTCAGCTGCGCGCCGCATCTACGTGTTCGGCATTGTTTACTCCCGCAATGCGTAATCGCGGGGCCTTATGACGTACTCGCGTTGTCAAACTCTCGCTGTGCAAGATGGCGAGCCGCGATGACGTAATTGCGTTTGAAAAACTCTCGCGCGATCAAGCAGCAAGATCCAAAATGGCGCAGCACACGCAAACCGGGAGAAAAACAACTCGGCGGACTCAGAATCACGGTAAGTCAACGCCGCGTCAAAAATCCGCAAATTCCGCGTACGAAACTGATTTTACGCCCACGCTTAATATTTACTAATACAGGTAATACTGTCATTTGCCTTTCACAATGCCTAAGTATACAGTAATAGGCCTGCCAACTCTAATTCTGGCGTGAACAATAAAATACATTTTAACTGAAAGGGGGTTATTTTTTCTCAAATGTAGCTAGTGGTTGGAAACAACTAAATGTGGGTACAATTTTATTCTGATCTTTGAAAATGTGTCCATACTTGACAAAAGCATTTATCAAAAATTAATTTAGTGTTTGTTATCAAACAATATAACCATATAGTCATTGTGGTTGGTTGCAATGAAACCTCATTCTTTCCAAAATTGTCAAGGAGAGTTACTGTCCAACTCCTGTTGAGGAGCAGGGTTCTCACCATCTGTGGCATACATTGCTGCTAAGTAGCAACTTTTTTCTTCTGAAATGGGGCACGATATTGAGGTGGTTCCTCCTGCTTGACTTTCACATCAAACTGGCACTGCGGGTCACGTCTTACCTGTGTAGACTCACCTTGTCTGCAATCCTGTCGGCCTCCTTTGCCGAATTGTTGATCCAATGAGTCCTGAAAGGAATGGGTAGAAGGAGGATCAGCAACTAGGAACCTCTTTGGTGTATTAATTTTAGAGCAGTCACACAAATCAGATCTACGTTCAGAAGCATCACGTGGAGGCTAACCAGCCCGAGAACCAGGATTCTGCTGCTGCTGCCGTTGGTTCTTGTTCCAAGCCTTTTTTAGGAAAGACTGGATGATCCTCCTTATCAGGAGGGGGTTTACTATGTGCTTATTTAAATGATTGAATTCCCAAGCTAGTGCAACCTTAAGATGTATACACATAAGCAATATTAACCGTCAACTGTTGCTGCCGATCCACTTCTGCCCCTGCTGCCAGGCGATGACGCACTTGTAGGCAAACTGCCACACCTTTAATGTTGGCCAGAATCATATCGGAGACAATAGGGAACATTCCCACTAAGTTCATCCCAAAATTCAGGGCTATGCCAGCCGCAAGTTTATCCAGTGCCTCCTTCAGAATGCTCATGGAGGGGGGGGCAAAGCACAGTGTATAACCTGACGCAAACACCATTCCACAGCTGGTGCAGTCAGCCAAAGAAGGAACCAGACCACTCAGCATACTCATTGTAAGGATCCAGTGTTTTTCAACAGGAGTCATATGTGGAAAAACCGCCTCAAGGTGCTCTATTTTGTGTGCGAGTCAAAACAACAAGTCATCCCGATTTTAAGGACGTTTACTCATCACTGAGTTGATCATGCCGGGACTAATCACAAGTCCACCTCTGTGTCCTGGTGGTGGAGGAGCAGCTCCAGCCAGAGCTGCCTGTAGGCCATGTGACATAAACTGTATAACAAGTCTATGCAGATGAACCACTTGTGTATATAGTATATGAAGCTCTGCAAAGGTAACATTAAGATAATTGGGATGTGATGTAAACCTCCCAAAACAGGCCAATTGGCCCCATCGATAGATAAGGGGCCCATTCGAACAAAAGAAAGAGGGTAAGGAAGGGTACCATTAAACAAATGGTATGTTTCCAGGATGTCAACTGAATTTCAATTAATGCATAAGGACATTACGCTGCCAGAGGAGCAGTGGGCGTATATTCATGAAACAAAATGTCATTGGCATCTACTGCTGGAAATGTAACCCAGCAATAAAATACCTCAAAGGAGTATGCTGGATCAGCCTTAATCATGAAAGTAATGTTTGCCCCTGCATTGGGTACTCTGTGTTGAGTTAAATATGCTTAACAGCTTTGAGGTTAGGTGCAGCAATAGCGACCATTTGTGACATGATGATAAAGAATAATAGCAACAAGGGGCTTTTCCCTAGGCGGCTGGACTGGGCTGTAGTAAACTAAGAAAAAAAGGGGGTTGTCCTAGCTGTCACATTCAAATTCTGCTAAACCAATTTAACAGACTAAAGGCCATCAATTCAATTGATATGGGCATGAAGCATTTATTTGCTACTTCATTCTGTACACTTTAATCAACATGTAATCATTGGTCAGGAAAGTGTGTATGTGTTTCAGTTAAGAGCTAATTATACATTTTAAGACAACAAATAAACAAAGACATAAACACTTTGTGATGAAGTAATGTGATGTAACAAACAGTACATGAAGCATGATACATAACAACAATTATCTAAACATTATATCACCAGTCTTAGTTCACAAACGGAGAAGCTACTAGGACAACCTTTAGCATCCACATTGTTTAAGAAATTCAAGAAGCTGCAGCCTGCTACCCACAAGGAAAACAGACATTAGGCCCAGTACTGAGACAATTCAAATAACATTTCTTCTGGGGGAAACCTAATTGAAAGCAAAAGTACTCAGGTTGTGTAATGCAATGCGCTTCGATTCCCAAGGTGTTTTGGGGGTGTTCTCTTCAGGGTTTGGACTGGTTTATTTAAGAAACAAAAAGGGGGTATGAACAATACACGAGGAGGGACTCTAAACTTTCCAATTACTCAAGTCATGTGGTGATTTCTCAAAAGTACCTGATTGAATAGAGAAATAAAATCACACGTTGCAGGCGAGAAGAGGCAGGTTAAAATGAGGATGGCATGATATAAAGAACGGATCAACCATCAGTCATGCACATGGTTTGGTAAATATAAATATTTTGTAACTGGAGGAACAAGAAAAGGCACTTACTTGCACCATACAGGTGCTTCTTTTAAAAAAGGTATAAGCGTGGTAGCTGTCGGTTGAATGGAAACCAAAGTTGTACTTTGCTTTCCCAACCTATAAACAGAAATGAGGGCTACATCAATAGAGTATCTAAATAGATACATTGTATGCAACACTCATTGTTGCCATGCTGGTGATGTTTTCTTTGATGCTGCCTTTCAGCTCTCAGTAGGTTCAAAAGCTGACCATATAGCTTGAACAGCGCCGCTCCACTGCAAATTTCACAAAGCGGAAAAAAGAGTTGCTTCCTTTAAAAGGTCATTTGGAAATGGACCACATTGCGTCTCTTTGTGTAAACAGAAAAGGATGTGTCAATGCGTGCGCACCAGTGTAGTAAAAGTGTGCATTGTCTTTCCTGCAATCGGCTGTGAAGGTCATCTAAGGGTGTCTCATTTCCATTTTCACTCTCGAGAATGCTTCCAGGTCACTGGAAGTTAAAGAGTGATCTGAAACCATTGTATTTTGGTTAAGTGAGTTTGTAAATCTATTGAAAAAGAGCTGTGCTTTAAGTTCAGTACGTGGTGTCAGTGCTTCCAGAAAGTGAAAAAACAATGTAAAGAATCAGAACAAATTTTCAAAACAAAGCATAAAAGACAAGCTATTTGTTACACAGTGTATAACTCACACTGGGCAATGCTCTCTTAATGAGAATATTTACGTATTATTACATGTGACAATGCCCCTAGGCGGGAACATGGTGAGGGAGAGGAGAAGGGAGGGTTGGGTAATGGTGTTTTTGTGAGGGTAATGAAGTGATTGAAGGATAGTGTCAATCAAAAACAGTGCATTACTTAAAACAAAGGTGGCTCATTCATCAAGCCTATATATCTCTATTCAGTAGAAACAATATACAGCCATGTTATCAACAGTAGCACAGTATGAGATATCTGTTGCTTATGCCAGATATGCAGTCTTCGTGGCACTGGTGGTTCTCTTGTGCACCTAAAAGCAATGGAAGCCAGAGGAACATCAGTTAAACACCCCAAAAAGTCGAAAAACACACAAAAATCACCACAATCCAATGCCATCCATGCCCTTAATGATGTTTAAATTCAAGACACCCCACAGAAAGACTTGATCCATGCACCACTCTCTACCCCTGGGCCTCATGGAAGAAAGCAATGCAAACTGGGTGCAGGCCTGAGCACACTGCCTGGCTTCAAAATGCCCCCTTGTCTCCCAGCCACATGGCCGGGTCCAGCCTGTACCAGGCCTCAAAATGGCCCCACCCATATGGCCAGGCCCCAACACCACCCCAAAAAGTCGAAAAACACACACAAATCACCACAATCCAATGCCATCCATGCCCTCAATGATGCCTAAATTCAAGACACAGTGGAAAGTAAAGCACTGTGATTTGTATATACATGAAAGTCAAAATGTTGACTATTGAGAAGCGGTGTGGGGCACTTTAAGGAGAGATTGTACTGGCAAAGGAATGTTAAACATTAATCCCACTATGTGTCACACTTTTGTTAAAGAAACAATACAAACCGGAAAATATAAAAACCTTCCACAATTTATTATGGTACCTCCCTTAAGGGTTACACTCTAAGTTAAAAACATTTTTTTAAAGAATTAATTTCATGATAAAAAACAACATGGATAATCATTAAAAAACAGTCAAAAATTCAAGACACCCCACAGAAAGACTAGGTCCATGCACTACTGACTACCCCTGGGCATAATGGTTGAAAGCAAGGCAAACCGGGTGCAGGGCTGAGCACACTGCCTGTCTTCAAAATGGCCCCTTGACCCCCACCACATGGCCAGGCCCTGCCTGGACCAGGCCTCAAAAGGGCACCCACCCACATGGCCAGGCCCCAACAACACCCCAAAAAGTCTAAAAACACACAGAAATCACCACAATCCAATGCCATCCATGCCCTCAATGATGTTTAAATTCAAGACACCCCACTGAAAGACTTGGTCCATGCACCACTCACCACCCCTGGGCCTAATGGAAGAAAGCAAGGCAAACTGGGTGCAGGCCTGATCACACTGCCTGGCTTAAAAATGGCCCCTTGACCCCCACCACATGGCCAGGCCCTACCTGTACCAGGCCTCAAAATGGCCCCCACCCACATGGCCAGGCTGCAACACCTCCCCAAAAAGTCGAAAAACACTAAAATCACCACAATCCAATGCCATCCATGCCTTCAATGATGTTTAAATTCAAGACACCCCACAGAACGACTTGGTCCATGCACCACTCACTACCCCTGGGCCTAATGGAAGAAAGCAAGGCAAACTGGGTACAGGCCTGAGCACGCTGCCTGGCTTCAAAATGGCCCCTTGACCCCAAGCCACATGGCCAGGCCCTGCCTGCACCAGGCCTCAAAATGGCCCCCACCCACATGGCCAGGCCCCAACAACACCCAAAAAAGTCGAAAAAAACACAAATATCACCACAATCCAATGCCATCCATGCCCTCAATGATGTTTAAATTCAAGACACCCCACAGAAAGACTTGGTCCATGCACCACTCACTACCCCTGGGCCTACTGGCTAGTGAGGCATTACAGGCACCCCAAAAAAAAAAAAATCAACATATAACAGTGAGCTAAAATTCCATGACATAAATGAGAATTAAGTTAAAAAACAAATAACAGAAACAGTTGTATCATGCACCCGTGACTAACCCTTGGCCTACTGGATAGTGTGGCTACCCACAATATATATTGTTTTAAACTTGTGAAAAAAGTTTTAAAACTGTAGTTGCAGCAACTCCAATGCCCCAAACAAACAACATCAACTTACTTGTAAAATCTCAAGTCCAAAAGTGATCCAAACTTCAAAGTCCAAAAAGTCCTCAAATACAAATATCCAGCAGCAGCCACAAAAAGTAATCCTTCCAGCTGCAGATCCAAATCAAAAGTGACCAGGACATGGACAAAGCACTGGGAGGAGCCTGCTGGACAGGAACAGGAAGTTGGAGACTCTGGGGCACTTCCTTCCTCCCACCACGCCCCCCTAAAATGGACTCCTTGCACCAAAAAGTGCAGCCAAATGTCAATCTGAGGAGATATTCTGATCAAAATCATCATTTTCAAAAGGTTTATGCTTCCTGCGGTGGATTTCTTGTGCAGAATTGCAATTTTTGCAATTTCGGGAAAGCGAGCTGTTCAAATCTCTCGCCGGAAGTCAGCTGCGCGCCGCATCTACGTGTTCGGCATTGTTTACTCCCGCAATGCGTATTCGCGGGGCCTTATGACGTACTCGCGTTGTCAAACTCTCGCTGTGCAAGATGGCGAGCCGCGATGACGTAATTGCGTTTGAAAAACTCTCGCGCGATCAAGCAGCAAGATCCAAAATGGCGCAGCACACGCAAACCGGGAGAAAAACAACTCGGCGGACTCAGAATCACGGTAAGTCAACGCCGCGCGCGCGATATTGTATTTTTCAAGCGCGACCAAGCGGATTTTTGGGCAAATTAGCGCGATTCGGGACAACGAATTTGCCAAAAATCCGCAAATTCCGCGAACGAAACTGATTTTACGCCCACGCTTAATATTTACTAATACAGGTAATACTGTCATTTGCCTTTCACAATGCCTAAGTATACAGTAATAGGCCTGCCAACTCTAATTCTGGCGTGAACAATAAAATACATTTTAACTGAAAGGGGGTTATTTTTTCTCAAATGTAGCTAGTGGTTGGAAACAACTAAATGTGGGTACAATTTTATTCTGATCTTTGAAAATGTGTCCATACTTGACAAAAGCATTTATCAAAAATTAATTTAGTGTTTGTTATCAAACAATATAACCATATAGTCATTGTGGTTGGTTGCAATGAAACCTCATTCTTTCCAAAATTGTCAAGGAGAGTTACTGTCCAACTCCTGTTGAGGAGCAGGGTTCTCACCATCTGTGGCATACATTACTGCTAAGTAGCAACTTTTTTCTTCTGAAATGGGGCACGATATTGAGGTGGTTCCTCCTGCTTGACTTTCACATCAAACTGGCACTGCGGGTCACGTCTTACCTGTGTAGACTCACCTTGTCTGCAATCCTGTCGGCCTCCTTTGCCGAATTGTTGATCCAATGAGTCCTGAAAGGAATGGGTAGAAGGAGGATCAGCAACTAGGAACCTCTTTGGTGTATTAATTTTAGAGCAGTCACACAAATCAGATCTACGTTCAGAAGCATCACGTGGAGGCTAACCAGCCCGAGAACCAGGATTCTGCTGCTGCTGCCGTTGGTTCTTGTTCCAAGCCTTTTTTAGGAAAGACTGGATGATCCTCCTTATCAGGAGGGGGTTTACTATGTGCTTATTTAAATGATTGAATTCCCAAGCTAGTGCAACCTTAAGATGTATACACATAAGCAATATTAACCGTCAACTGTTGCTGCCGATCCACTTCTGCCCCTGCTGCCAGGCGATGACGCACTTGTAGGCAAACTGCCACACCTTTAATGTTGGCCAGAATCATATCGGAGACAATAGGGAACATTCCCACTAAGTTCCTCCCAAAATTCAGGGCTATGCCAGCCGCAAGTTTATCCAGTGCCTCCTTCAGAATGCTCATGGAGGGGGGGGCAAAGCACAGTGTATAACCTGACGCAAACACCATTCCACAGCTGGTGCAGTCAGCCAAAGAAGGAACCAGACCACTCAGCATACTCATTGTAAGGATCCAGTGTTTTTCAACAGGAGTCATATGTGGAAAAACCACCTCAAGGTGCTCTATTTTGTGTGCGAGTCAAAACAACAAGTCATCCCGATTTTAAGGACGTTTACTCATCACTGAGTTGATCATGCCGGGACTAATCACAAGTCCACCTCTGTGTCCTGGTGGTGGAGGAGCAGCTCCAGCCAGAGCTGCCTGTAGGCCATGTGACATAAACTGTATAACAAGTCTATGCAGATGAACCACTTGTGTATATAGTATATGAAGCTCTGCAAAGGTAACATTAAGATAATTGGGATGTGATGTAAACCTCCCAAAACAGGCCAATTGGCCCCATCGATAGATAAGGGGCCCATTCGAACAAAAGAAAGAGGGTAAGGAAGGGTACCATTAAACAAATGGTATGTTTCCAGGATGTCAACTGAATTTCAATTAATGCATAAGGACATTACGCTGCCAGAGGAGCAGTGGGCGTATATTCATGAAACAAAATGTCATTGGCATCTACTGCTGGAAATGTAACCCAGCAATAAAATACCTCAAAGGAGTATGCTGGATCAGCCTTAATCATGAAAGTAATGTTTGCCCCTGCATTGGGTACTCTGTGTTGAGTTAAATATGCTTAACAGCTTTGAGGTTAGGTGCAGCAATAGCGACCATTTGTGACATGATGATAAAGAATAATAGCAACAAGGGGCTTTTCCCTAGGCGGCTGGACTGGGCTGTAGTAAACTAAGAAAAAAAGGGGGTTGTCCTAGCTGTCACATTCAAATTCTGCTAAACCAATTTAACAGACTAAAGGCCATCAATTCAATTGATATGGGCATGAAGCATTTATTTGCTACTTCATTCTGTACACTTTAATCAACATGTAATCATTGGTCAGGAAAGTGTGTATGTGTTTCAGTTAAGAGCTAATTATACATTTTAAGACAACAAATAAACAAAGACATAAACACTTTGTGATGAAGTAATGTGATGTAACAAACAATACATGAAGCATGATACATAACAACAATTATCTAAACATTATATCACCAGTCTTAGTTCACAAACGGAGAAGCTACTAGGACAACCTTTAGCATCCACATTGTTTAAGAAATTCAAGAAGCTGCAGCCTGCTACCCACAAGGAAAACAGACATTAGGCCCAGTACTGAGACAATTCAAATAACATTTCTTCTGGGGGAAACTTAATTGAAAGCAAAAGTACTCAGGTTGTGTAATGCAATGCGCTTCGATTCCCAAGGTGTTTTGGGGGTGTTCTCTTCAGGGTTTGGACTGGTTTATTTAAGAAACAAAAAGGGGGTATGAACAATACACGAGGAGGGACTCTAAACTTTCCAATTACTCAAGTCATGTGGTGATTTCTCAAAAGTACCTGATTGAATAGAGAAATAAAATCACACGTTGCAGGCGAGAAGAGGCAGGTTAAAATGAGGATGGCATGATATAAAGAACGGATCAACCATCAGTCATGCACATGGTTTGGTAAATATAAATATTTTGTAACTGGAGGAACAAGAAAAGGCACTTACTTGTACCATACAGGTGCTTCTTTTAAAAAAGGTATAAGCGTGGTAGCTGTCGGTTGAATGGAAACCAAAGTTGTACTTTGCTTTCACAACCTATAAACAGAAATGAGGGCTACATCAATAGAGTATCTAAATAGATACATTGTATGCAACACTCATTGTTGCCATGCTGGTGATGTTTTCTTTGATGCTGCCTTTCAGCTCTCAGTAGGTTCAAAAGCTGACCATATAGCTTGAACAGCGCCGCTCCACTGCAAATTTCACAAAGCGGAAAAAAGAGTTGCTTCCTTTAAAAGGTCATTTGGAAATGGACCACATTGCGTCTCTTTGTGTAAACAGAAAAGGATGTGTCAATGCGTGCGCACCAGTGTAGTAAAAGTGTGCATTGTCTTTCCTGCAATCGGCTGTGAAGGTCATCTAAGGGTGTCTCATTTCCATTTTCACTCTCGAGAATGCTTCCAGGTCACTGGAAGTTAAAGAGTGATCTGAAACCATTGTATTTTGGTTAAGTGAGTTTGTAAATCTATTGAAAAAGAGCTGTGCTTTAAGTTCAGTACGTGGTGTCAGTGCTTCCAGAAAGTGAAAAAACAATGTAAAGAATCAGAACAAATTTTCAAAACAAAGCATAAAAGACAAGCTATTTGTTACACAGTGTATAACTCACACTGGGCAATGCTCTCTTAATGAGAATATTTACGTATTATTACATGTGACAATGCCCCTAGGCGGGAACATGGTGAGGGAGAGGAGAAGGGAGGGTTGGGTAATGGTGTTTTTGTGAGGGTAATGAAGTGATTGAAGGATAGTGTCAATCAAAAACAGTGCATTACTTATAACAAAGGTGGCTCATTCATCAAGCCTATATATCTCTATTCAGTAGAAACAATATACAGCCATGTTATCAACAGTAGCACAGTATGAGATATCTGTTGCTTATGCCGGCTATGCAGTAAAAAAACGATGTTTCAACCCCTATAAAACTATAGGCAGTTGTATCCCTTATGTCAGGGTCTTCTTCAGGACAAAGGTGTGGGGGTGAGGGAGGGCGTGATCTAAGGAAGGGTAGAAAAACAGCCTTAGAACCACAAATAGTGTAAAGCAGGGTTCAATTAATAAGAAATGAAGATTAAATCCAAATCTCACTATTACTATGAAACCTCTGCACAAAGGTTAGGGTGTATAAGGGCACGTTGGCTCCTAAGCCGAGAGAGTGACCAAAGCACCTGAAACTAATTAGATCGATAAAAAGAATTAAGAAAAAAACAGCCAAACAAAGGGTCTCTTACTTCCTATAATGGTAAACTTTACTGGTGTCATGCCGGATGAGTCGAGTATTTGCTGACACAATGGAAAGGATCTGTGGAATAGAATAAACGGGACCACTAGTGAATGAAACTGATCTGATTTAAACCACCGAAATGGCATTGTAGTCAGAATATGAGGGACAAGATGCGCGAGTCAAGAGCATGAACCGTAGTTAGCTGTTAACCCTAATGCATCAACCCTAAAACAAGTATGTGAGAATCAAAGTTGGTAAGAAGCGACTGCAATGCTTTAATAAATCAGGAGTGCAGCACCTGAGGGGGCATGACACGGAAAGGGAAAAATTACCTTGCTGCTGAACGCGGGCCTGGCGCCTTTTGTAAAACTGTAAGATGGGAAACAAGACGTGGGAAATAAATTAGGTTGCACGGCAAGCACTCAATTACAGTGGTGCATATAACAGAATTATGCGGGCGGGCCGGGTGTCAAAACAGCACACACACTTGATTACAGTGGTGCGTACAACACAATTATGCGGGCGGGCCGGGTGTCAAAACAGGACTCACCTCTGCTCGCAGTCAATGCCTCCATTTGAAGAAAGGGAACAGGAAGGCTCGGGGACAGCTGCTTAAATAAAGATGTCAATCACGCATGTTGGCAGCGAGCGTGTAGGTGCTAAATGCCTCGTGGCTTCAAAGTGACGGGTGGAGTCAGAGAAGAAAGACTCCCATCCTATTGCTAAAAACTAAGCCTCTCTTGGTGATAACAATTAAATGAGGGTAATGGACAGGTTGTAAAAATGGTGGAATCAAACGCATCAGAGGTTTTGCATTCAAGTATAGGAAAAGGCTCTAAAGGCTGTAGTGTCAAAAACAGGGTCACCCGTGGGTCTAGGTTAAGGGAAAGGTTGCATATGACATTACTGTTATAATTCCTGACCAGATAGTTGTATTGTTGACACTTTAGGAAAAATAGTACCATGTTGGAAAAATACACCGGTTTACATTTGGCGTATTGTACAAGTTGACTTGCACACCTCTATACAGCAGTCCTCCAATTTAGAAACTTGGGAGGATCGGGACTAATCCAATGAGATGTAATGTTGGCTCTTAGAATGGCCATTGCAATGAAAACTAGGCCTATTTCTGATCTGGTCCAACCCACCAAGTTCTGAGTCTTATCTATCCCCAGGACCACTAGACAGGAGGTTATAGAGCTCACGTTGCCAGGGGTCTGGCCCAAGAATAATTCAATGTCTTGTAGGTATTTTGCAAGCTTAGGGCACCCAAAAAACATATGGATCGTGTCAGCGGCCAGTGTCCGACACCTGCTGCATGAGTTCAAACGTGACCCAGACCACTTAGAGGTTTTCCCTGGAGTGTAGTATAAGTGGAAGACAGACATATAATGCTGAGCTCTCAAGCTGCCAGTTATTAAAATCTGATTTGCCAATTCCAGAGAAGCTTCTAAGTCTGTGCCCTCCTGTACTCATTTTCTGTCCCATCTATCATTCTGAGTAGCTAGATCACTAGGAAGAGCAGATAGCAGCATTTGGTAAATTTTCCCAATTCGGGACCTAGTCGCTATAATGCCCACCAAGGGTATCTTCCTGAAGTTGATCCCGCCTTGTGAAATAGTTTTAACCAAAAAGCTTCTAATCTGTAAAAACTTAAAAAAATGTCTTGTGGGGAGCCCAAAATGTTCTTCTAATTTAGAAAATAAGGTAATTTAACCCTCACAAAAGAAATCACCCAAAACATTAATTCCGCAAGCCCTCCAAATAGTAGTTATCTGATCCTGAAAGATTGGCGGTACAAGCCCATATGAGCACAAAGGGGTATAAGCATTTATGTTCAAAATTCCAAGCCAATGCCGCATTTTTTTCACATAGAAAATGCAGATTGAATGATGTTAAACTTTGTTTTCTTGTAATAACAAGATTCAATAACTTTGGTTAAGCAATATTGAGTGTTCTCCCCTAATAGGACTTCATATGACTAGGTCTGACCAATTCAGGGACTACTGCATTACCCCCAACCAACAATATCCCCATTTGTTGTAGTATTGCTACCCTGTGACATAGCCTTAGGGAAGGTAGTCCCCAGCCGACCCTAAATCTTGGAAGGATTAGCCATTTAGCTGCTCTTCTTGCTTTATGGTAACCTCATAAGAATCTAGTACAAACTCCTTCTGCTCTAGAAATTCAAGAAGCTGGAAATTCTTGGGGTATTGTCCAGAACAAATATAACATTTTGGGGAAAATAAGCATTTTAATAACGTTGCACCATCTGTACCATCAGAAATTAAAATGATCTAATCTTGAAAGTGTCTGATCAATGCTTTTTATGATCGCCAGTAAATTCATCTCTGGTATCTACTGGACCATAGCTGTGATCTTTACACCCAAATATGTTGCTGCTGTGAATCTCCTGTGGTCTTGAGGTGTCCGGGTTTATGACCTGGGTTTTGTAGGCAATTAATTTGTAGCCAGAAACAAAGCCAAACTGTTTCGCGAGGTCATACACTGCCGGAAGAGCAGATCTTATGTTGGTTGTAAAAATGGCGACATTGTCAGCATAAGCTAATGTTTGATATGAGACCCCATATACCGTGGCCACTTCGATCCGTAGACTGGCATCCAGCTTACTAAGTAAAGGATCAATGTATATTGAAAATAGTAACGGAGAGCAGGGACACCCTTGACGGGTTTCTCTGCTAATAGAGAATAAATTGGATTCTTGTTCAGATATCCAAACATGGGCCTCAGGTGAAATGTACAAGGCCTGTATAGCTGTGATATATTCCTGCAGGAACCCTTTGGTTTGCAGCATCAGCCAGAGAAACCCCACGAGATCCTGTTGAATGTTTCTCTGCATCCAACAGGATCATCCCCAGGGATGACTTGGATGCCTGTTCCCAGTCAAACAAAGCTATTGCCTGCCTAACGCGGTCTGATGTATCACAACCAGGGTTGAAACGGTGTTGGCGGATGGACACAAGGGGAGCAATAACCTTTCCCAGCCTTAGCGCAATTATTTTAGAGTAAATCTTGCTGTCAGCGCATATTAAAGAAATAGATTGATAGGATAGAGGACTTCTGGTTTATCCTATTTTTTAAAGACTACAATAGTTGTTTCGTGCCATGAATCGGGAGTCTGGCCCTTCTGAGCTCTTAACAATAAAGATTTGAGATCTACGTAAAGAATTTGTCTAAATGTGCGAAAAATTTCAAGAGGTAATGCATCAGGGCCTGCAGCCTTGCCAGTCGCCAACAAGGTTAGGGCAGATTCAATTTCCTCTGCCAAAATCGGTGCAGAGAGCATATTCCTCTGTTATAAAGTAATCTGAGAGATTACATAATCACGGAGAAAGTCCTCACCCAACTTTACTGGGACATCCTTCTACGTGTAATAAAGCCCCTGATAAAATTCCTGAAAAACCTCCAAGACGTTAACCAGGAGATCCTGAATCAGTCCACTTTGATCTTTTATTCAACATATTCTCTTAGAGACCGCTCTTTGCTGTATACGCTTGGCTAACAATCTGCCAGTATTCTCTTCAAATTCGTAAATGTCGGCCCGATGCTGCGTGAATTTAATTGCTAATTCCTCCCCATAATGTTGGTGTATATTAGTTCTTACAGCTGCGATCTGCCTTTGACAATCCTCTCTTTTTCTGCAGATCTCCAATTACAGGGATAAACTCCTCCTCGGCCTCCCGGAGCTGGCCTACCCAGTCATTGATCTTCTCTTTTATCTTAATCTGTTGATGTAGAGAGAAACTGAGAGTTTCCCTCCTCACCGCTGCCTTAAAGGCGTCCCAGACTATTAACTAGGATGCAGTACCCTTATTCCTGCCAAAAAACTCAGCAATCCATTTTGCCATATATGTGCAATATACCTGATCAAGTAATAACTTTCTATCAAATGTCCAAGTTGCCACAGCTTGTATCGAGTTTCCATTTGGGCGTTGGATTACCAGGCCTGCGTTCAACAGCTAAGGTGATTTTTCTCTTGCCATGTCATGCCCCCTCAGGTGCTGCACCCCTGATTTATTAACGCATTGCAGCCGCTTCTTACCAACTTTGATTCTCACACACTTGTTTTAGAGATGATTCATTAGGGTTAACAGCTAACTAAGGTTTATGCTCTTGCCTAGCGCATCGTGTCCCTCGTGTTCCGACTACAATGCCATATCAGTCGTTTTAATCGGATCAGATTAGTTCACTAGCAGTCCCGTTTCTTCAATTTCACAGATCCTTTCCATTGTGTCAGCAAATACCCGACTCATCCGGCATGACACCAGTAAAGTTTACCATTATAGAAAGTAAGAGACCCTTTGTTGGCTGTTTTTTTCTTAATTCTTTTTATCGACCTTGGTCCCCACTGATCTCGCACCTTATTCCTTTCAGGTGCTTTGGTCACTCTCTCGCCATAGGAGCCAACAACGCACCCTTAAACGCCCTAGCCTATGTGCAGAGGCTTCATGGTAATAGTGAGATTTTGATTTCATCTTCCTTTCTTATTAATTGAAGCCTGCTTTACACAGTTTATGGTTCTAAGGCTATTTTCATGGCCTTCCCTAGATCACGCCCTCCCTAACACCCACACCTTTGTCCTGAAGAAGACCCTGACGTGAGGGATACAACTGCCTACAGTTTCGCAGGGGTCAAAACGTCAACATTGTACTGCATAGCCAGCATAAACAACAGATATACCATGCTGTGCTACAGTTGATAACATGGCTGCATATTGTTTCTGCTGAATAGAGATTTCTAGGCTCGATGAATGAGCCACATGTGTTTCAAGTAAAGTACTGTTTATGATTAACATTCTATCCTTCAATCACTTACTTATCCTCAAAAAAACACCATTACCGGTCCCTCCCTTTTCCTCTCCCTCACCATGTTCCCGTCTAGGGGCATTGTCATATGTAATAATACGTACATATTCTCATTAAGAGATCATTGCCCTATGTGAATTAAATACTGTGTTTAACAAATACCTTGTGTTTTATGCTTTGTTTTGAATATATTTTTTGATTCTTTACATTGTACTGTCACTTTCTGGGACCACTGTCCACACGTACTGTTCTACACCCAGGTCCCAGAGACTAGTTTTGGGTATACCCTTCTTAGGTAATTGTGCTCTAAGTTCAGTCCTCTGGCGATGCCATTGAAGAGAGCTATCTTGTATGCTTCTTTTCTTAACAATGAAGCCTCAGTGTCACCCCCTCTTGGTGATGGTTTAATGACTGATAGCACAGTCTATTTTAACTCACGTTTGTGGTGCTTGGAGTCAATCAGTCAGTCAGTCACACAAAACTTTATTTGGTTTGTTACAACCATAAAAGTACAAGTTACCTCGTATCCTAATAAAACATAAAAAACATAACACAGCGGTATCAAAGGTATAACACATCAATATACAAATAGTTTGACTTCCTTTTTAAAATCGGAGTATTATGACATTCTAAATTATTAAAATCACTTAATACATACATATACATCAGATCTTCACCTATAGCAAGTAGTACTGTAATCCCTTAATGGTTCCACTTTTGTGTGGTACTAGAAAGAAGCATTTTTAGTGCTTACTCTGCGCACTTGAGGAACACTTTAACTTTATTCATATATTTCCCCAGAGCACGGGCTATATCTAAATTCCTCATTTCCGCCAAAAGGTTAACTGCTTGCATCCTATTCACAATCTTATAATTTTAAAAAATCGGACATTAATACTCCTTTCGTATATCTAAAAACCACATACAATCTAATAAAATATGTAAAATATCACAAGCGGTACCTAATGTACAAGTGCATTTACCATTGCAACCTATCATAAGATTTCGAACCCCTTTGTTCGTGTAACATGGGTTTATCCCAATTCGCATTTTTAAAACATCCCGCCTTAAACTGTAACTAGGTAGGCGGTCCACATAAGGGAAATGTTGGTTAATCTTCCAAGACAATGTCATGTGGGCCACCGAGGGTTTTTGTAAAAGGTACATCCGGTCATATATACGGGACGTATCGGCCCTTAAAAGCCTTAATTCTTTCTTACCTATTATCCTGTGATCTTGCGGCGAACCTGCCGTCAAATCGAGCACCCCATATGCATCCCTTATTGATGCTCTGGTCTCTTTTGCCCAGGGTAACTCACTGGTGGAAATTTCCTCTTTGGCCCATTGGGAGATTTTAAGAAACTCCCCTGCTCCCAATCGCTGCCAAAAACGTATGAGGGCCATACAAGCAGATATCGCCCAGGAGGTAATTCCCAGCTCAAGTCTTGCTGCCTGTACCATGGATGATTTAGGCAGCAGGAATAAGCTTTTTAGTACATTTCCCTCCTCTTTATCCCAGGAGGTCTTACCACTTAGGTAAAGAACCTCGGCTCCATACAAGAATTGCGGGGGCACCATTGCTTGGTAGGCTTTTATGACCGGCCTATCCGACAGCTCTCCATAGGTACTATTAAATCTTTTTAGGCCTTTCACAGAAGCCAGTGCTCTCATTTTTAAGGCTTGCAGGTGAGTATGCCATTTCAAGGTACCAGTAAACCACATTCCCAGATATCTATAATCAGATACTCTCTCAAGCAAAACTGTGCCAAGATACCATGAGAACTTCGTTTTCCTTTTTCCAAAGCATAACATTTTTGTCTTCTCCATGGTTACTATTAGTTTTTTGGTTGAGCAATATTCTTTAAACCTATTTAATTTTCTCTGAAGGCCTATCTCTGTCTGATCCATAATCACCAGGTCATCAGCATATAGAAGGCACGATATCTGGTTTCCTCCCAATTTCGGGTTCGCCCCTCTAACCTCTCTTAGTTTTTGGGGTAGATCAGCTAAAAACAGGGAGAACAAAAGGGGGGCAAGTACACATCCCTGCCTTAAACCATTTCCAATTAGGATTCTCTCAGACAAACTTCCCTCCTCATCCAAAATTATCTGCGCCCAATTATCTGTATGCAGTGCTTGGATTAGGGCTAGCAAATCGCTCTGTATTTCAAGCCCTACCAATGTTGACCACAACTGCTCCCTGTCCACCAGATCAAAAGCTGCACGGAAGTCCACGAAACAGCAGAATAAATTACCCCTCTGATCGATCGACTTCCGTGCCATGGACCAAAGAGCAAAACAGTGGTCAACTGTTGAGTGACCTTCTTTAAAACCCCCCTGCTCTGGGGGTACTATCTGATTATCGTCCACCCACTCTTTAAGTAACCTTAGAACTACTTTAGAGAAAAGCTTTTCACCTATGTCTAGGAGGTTTATAAGGCGATAATTTTTAGGGGAGTTTACATCGCCTTTTTTATGTATTGGTCTAACAATAGCCCCTTTCCAGCTATCCGGGAAAATGCCAGTATTTAAAATCCCTTGGAACATGTTGGAAAAGAACTCCGCCCACCATTCTATGTTTGTTTTTATAATAACAGCTGGTAAATTATCGGGGCCCGCAGCCCGTGTTAAATTTAACGTAGTTATTATACCTCTAATTTGGTCAGGGGAAAATAGCTCTTTTATCTCTTCCCTTGTTCCAATCCAGGCGTTGGCTATTGTTTCCTTCCTCCTTGGCCATTTACCGTAAAGTTCCTCTAGGTATATCACCCACTTGTCCTCTGGCACAGAGCACTGCAGGGTCCCTTGGACTTTCCCCATACATTCCTGTATTAATTTCCAAAAGCCTTTCACATGTTTTTCTTCAATTACCTCTAATAGGTTCGCCCAACATTTATCCTTAAAGTGCCTTTTTTTGTCTCTGATAGTAGACTTATATTTTATCTTTATTTTCCTTAGTTCTAATAACGCCTCGTCACTATAGTTACCTCTGAGACCTCTCTCCAATTTCCTAATACCGGCTTTTATTTTCCGGCATTCATCATCAAACCAATGTTTAGTATTATGAGACTGTGATTTGACATTATTTAATGACTTATATTTTCCTTGCTTTAATTTTATCCTGAGACATTCCACCAGTTGCCTTATTATTTCCTCGTACCAGGATATACCATCTCCTGGTGCTAGGTTGTCTAGATTCACCGTCAGCTGGTGGGCGCTCAGTTTCTTTATATATTCCTCAGTAATTCGTGTAGTAAGGCGCTTGGGGTATTCCACCTCTACTGGTAACACTTTTTGTCTATACGGGGGGCGGTTTACCTGGAATTCAACCTGCAGTGGATAGTGATCGCTACCCTCCACCCTGAGTATTTCAAACTGATTAAGTAAATGGAAGTTCCAGGCCTGTATGAATGCATAATCTATGGGGCACATTTGTTGCCCTACTTTAAATGTACGATTTGCGGGCTGGTCAGCTTCCTTTCTTCCATTCGCGCAGACCAGGCCCATGGCCCCCAACAGTTGCCCTAACTCATCATCTTGAGATGAGATGTCGCAACTGGGGAAATGTGCGGATTCTATTTTGTATACTTCTAACAGATCCCTCATCCAAGAGTCCGTTTTTTGGGGATTTAGTCTATGATTAAAATCCCCCAGTACCATAAGCACATCTCTTGGATAACAGTCACATAAATCCTCCATGTCCGTTTTTAAGCGTTCCAGATCAGCATTATACTAATTTGTTTTCCCTTTCTGTATATATACGTTTATAATACATAGAGTCTCTCCCCCTAGCATATTATTCAGGGTTCGCACTCTACTACCCAATGCCCAGTTACACTTGAGTTCGAGGGGTTCAATGTCTTTTGCAATCCTTGTGGAGACCAACGTCATCTGACCACCAGATGGTCTACCCACTATATTCTTTTTTGCTGGTTTTACATGGTGAGTGAAGCCTTCGGTTGCAGGGGTTTCGTCGCACAGCCAAGTTTCCTGGAGACATACAATATCGTTTTTCCTCAGGAGTTTTTTAAAGTCTCCTTGTAACAATATTCTTTTGTATCCATTTACATTCCAGGACAGGATAGATAGGCTGTGCGACGACCCTACTTCCTAATCAATATTACTCATGTAACCATCTTCCTCACTGTTCATGTATGCCAACTCTCTATATCTATTCCCTGCAAGAACATCCTCAGCATCCCACCTCAGGTCTTTTGGTATTATTGTGATTTCAAGGGCGTCTTTCTTTCCTCTACCCAAGCTAATCAGTTTTATTTGTCTTTCACCTAGTGCCGCATGGTTCCTGAGGAATGATTTCCCTATTTTGTCCAACAACACTTCCTCCCTTTTTAATATTCTAATTCCTTCCCAAAGCATCTCAGTCTCCGCCTTTTCTATTGCATCTTTTATTAGGGCTGAGTGAAGTAGGACCTTAGTTATTTCCTCTCCTTTACTATTTACCGTAAACCCAACTTCTTTTAGATCAGCGGTACTAACATATCTTAGACTGGGACACTTTGCAAATAAGGAGAGGAGCTGGGAACGATTCAAGGGGTTTAATTTTTTGTTTCTTTTCCCCCCCTTTTCCTGACCTGTTGGCTCTACAAATATCCAAGTGTCTGCAGACAATTCTAGGTGCCTTTGTTGGGAATTTCCATCTGGCATTTCTTCCCTTATATGCCTACTTACTTCTTCACTACCTCTTATTCTGGCACCCTTTCCGTGGGTTAAATTGGAGGGCCCCGCACCTGCGGATATATCCATCCCCCATGCAGCTGTTGCGCTCTCCCTTACCCCTGGTTGGTTCCTTATGGTAACCTTTTAATTTTTTCCCATATTATTCCTTATTTTCCGTCTTGGTTGTTCCTCAGGTCTACTGCTACTTGCTCCTATATCTACGTGGTTAAGCTTTTTATTATCTTGCCTCGTTACCTTACTCTTTATCTTATGTGCGGGGGTTTCCCCCCTCCCCCCATACTCCTGTTGCTTTGTCGTATGGCAATTAACTAGGGCCTTATTCCCTTTCCTTCGCTGTGTTGTATTTTGCTTTCTAAACCTCTTTTCCCCATACCTTTTTATAATCATCGGGCAGTAGGATATATATTCTGTTGGTATGTCCTCTGGGGGAGTACTCGCCCTTCCCACAACTTCCCCCCTGACCAGTTTGTTATCCTCCTCGGCTTCTACTGGCCTTACTAATGAGGGCATCAAGTTTTTAATCTGTGCCAACTCCCCGATTATATCTTTAAATTGGTTGCCTTGTCTTTTCAGAATGTTATTATTTAGGACTGAAACCTCTAAGATGCCCTGCAAGGTTTTCTGGAGCATTAACATAACCTCAAGCATGGATAGGCCGGAGGAGCCTGTCACCTCGAGGCTACGTAGAAGCCCTTCTGATACATCAAATCCAGCAGCATTTGAATTTTCTTGTCCTTCATGTCCATTTAAGCTGGATTCCCTCCCAGCAATGTTTCCTTTATCCAAGGAATTGCTACAGTTTATTCCTTCTTCATTCACCATCTCTACTCCTATATCCTGGGTGAATATCGACTGAAACATCCTTGGTGAGGAGGACAAGCGAGGTTCCATTGGTATCCCAGCAATGTTGAAGTCAGATTGGTTCAAGGCTTCTATGCTTGTAGCTGCCGAGTCCTCGATGGTTTGCGGGGACTCTAATGCACTTAACTCCTTATCTACTGACTCTTTCCCTTTAAAATGTTTACCAATAAAATTTTTAATAGACTTTGATACCGCCGACCCCCCTTTTGCGCCTGCTGACTTAGAGGTTGTCGGCGCTAGCTGTGGGGTTGAGCTTGGAGGGGTGGTTGCTCCATTGGCTATTACTCTGCTGCCGTTTGGAGATGCCAAGTCTTTTATTACGTCATCCGGCCCTTTCGATAAATCCTTCCCCCGTCACAGATTTATTTCCAGATTTTTTAGAGTTTTTCTGGACCTTACGTGGTTTAGATTTTCCTAAGGCCATTGCCTTTGCTTTTTCTTTTCTTAAATTCTTCTTTCCGGTGTACGAAAATTGCGGTAGAGTTTTTTTTTTTTCACTTTATTGGCATCCACCTCTGAAAAGATACGCAGCTACCCCCACTCCCTATATACTTCCCCTAATTATTGTATTATTGAAAAGGGGTAAAAATGTCTCTTTCACTTACCTCTGTTTCTATTGGCCCGCACTCTTTCCTCCGCCTCTCCACTCAATTTTCCAGGTTGTGTGCACAGCCACTTATATGATAATTAACTGCTGCAAACTCTGGTGGCTGTACATTCCCCTCCACAAATCCATACATACATAAAGTGCTTTATACACCTTTTGTATTGATCCTGCCACCTGTCGCTTATCGAGGTATTTATACTTGGCTTATTATCTGGTTTGATGTCTGGCTGCCACAGACCTTTATGGTGCACATGCCCCGTGTTTCATATCTCCAGCGGTGAGGTGAGGCTCTTTCCCGTGCCTCTCACGCTTCTCGCGCAGGGGCTTCACCGGCCCTAAACCAGCCGCGAGGGTGCGGGCACCACACCCTCTCAACCCCCCGCAGGCACCGGTCGTCGCTCGTCGCCGCTCATACACCATCCGCTCCTGCCCAAGGTCCGTACTTCGAGCTCCGTGATCCGCTCTTCGTAAAGCGGCGGCAATCAACGCGGTCAGAAAATGCAATCCTGGCCGGGGTCTCGTCAGACCGTCAATCTGGAAGTCGGAAGTTGGAGTAGACGCCGGACGTGCTGGAAAGAGGGAGGCTCAGCGAGTGCTCGGGCAGAAACAGAGGTACAGGAAATAGCTAGCGAGAAAGTGTTTGGAGTCAATTAAGTGGTTCACCATAGGTGCTGATACATCTTATTTTTTAACCTTGATCAGTGCTGCTCTACGCGTTGACAAATCTCTTTTGTAGTTCTGCCAATGTAAAATCTTGGGCAGGGACAAACAATTGCATAAATGACGTTTTTCGTCTTGCAGTTGGAAAATTGTTTGCTTGTCCACTTAATGTCATTCTGTATGAAGTCAATACCCACTATCATGTTACTGCAATTCATACAGGTACCACATATATGGTGGTCCATCAACGGCTTCCTATTGAACATTGTTCTGAGGTCTTTCTTTGTACTGGAAGGGGATAACCCCGCTCTAACAATTCTTTGTCCAGTGCTCACATTCTTCTTCATAGTGAATTAAGGACATCAATCTCAATTCTGTCTAAGGTGACAATTTTTCCTTCTAATTAACAGGAATGCATTTCCACATTTACTTATCAAAAAAGTCAAAACCAAGATGGAGAGGTTGGTGTGTGTCTCGACATATGGACCACACACAAATGCATTCCCGTCAATGGTCCAAAATACCTTTTAGAATTCCAGTTTTAAAAACCTATAGAAACAGGTATACCTGATAAGAATAGGAGACTAATCCCCCCCACTACAGTCATCTCCAGGAATTGGTGAGAGGGTATTGTGGACAAGCACAAGCGCTACTCAGGAGTCTCGTAAATAAGTACCAGACCAAACGTTGGCAACGCCATGTTGCAGGGATTCTACCCAAAAACAGAACTATGCACAGGGTTATAGGACCGTGGTGTATAGGGACTAAGTCATCCTACCACCTTAGTAACCATGAGCCCAGGACCTACTAACTAGCTACACTTTCTCACTTGCTCTCCTACTCACCACAGAGAAACAAGTGAATAGACACCCCAGAACATAACCCTCTCAGATCTCTCAGGAATCGCTGTAGCAAGACACACCCTCTCATGCCCTTGTACTTGTCCACAATATTATTTGACAGAGACACAAAATTGTTTCAAATATTTATTTTAACTAACATGCCCTAACATGCAATATATGTTCCACAACAAGCAGAAAAAATGCATAGTACAAATGCGGTCAGCATAGCATCTATTCCATAAATCATTAAGGGAGATGTCATCATGAAAAGACAATAGAGCCTAACCTCCCTCCCCTTGCTAAGAAATCATATTATTATATATCAGAATATCTCTGGGCTTTGTCAGCTGACTCAATACCTTAGCCTATAGATGGTTGATTTACATCATAGGTGCTATCTTGCTCTTCTCCCTTGTATGGTCCCTCTCCAAGTGTGTACAAACTATTCATGCATTCCAATAGGACCAAAGTATTTTGTCCAAACAACAGCTGCATTGGTATGTTTTGTCTAGGGGCTAAGGCCTGGCCAAAACAAAATAACAAGGGGCATTGTTGTTAGTCCTTGCTCACAATGTTCAGTCAAAATCCCAGGAACCTGCTAAGTGTGAACCAGTGATGAGTTCCCATGTGAAAACAGTCATAGAAATGATTGCAAAAATAAAGCCGTGTAGTAACGTGCACAAAGCAGTAGGCAAGCTGCAGCATGCTCATGGTAACTTAAAAAAGACAACAATGTCCCCATGGGCCACGTGACAATCTATCAATGGATTTTAATCTGTTACAGTTTTTATCCTTACTAGTAATAGTGCAGACTGGACATGGTGTTTTCTGGTTGTATTAATTGTAAATGAATATTCCCAGAACATTACCATTTGTTTTGTGGCTAATTAACAAAGACATTTGAAAGTTTGTAAAAGAAAGAATACGTCAGGAGTAATGCCTAATTGAGTAGGCTTCATGGTGAACATTTTCGTAAGATTGCGATGACTAGAATTAGCCAACAACTTCCAGGCTGCAATAGTTCCCCTTTACTAACTTTGTTAGAAAATAATAGTGGGATGCAAAAAAGATTTTAAATATTCATGGCATAAGACCCTGAGGTTCATAAGAACAGATCTTTTCAAAATGCTGTAGAATCAAGTTCTGCATAACATATTTCAGGACACTACATAAGGAGACATTGTGTGACCTTTAATACCATTTCATTTCATTCACCAATTACATAAGGGAAACAAGTAAAGAAACATTTTCCAGAAATAAAATGACAAACAAAAATCCGTAAAATACACACTTTCTAGTTTTCGGACCATGGATAGTTAATGCAGTTTGCCAAGTAAAATGTGGGAATGTAATGCCCCAATAAGCAAACTTCACCATATAAAGCACGAGTGAAGTACATTTTTTATTAGTATTTCATTGGAATACCCACTAATCATGCAAACAAACACATAATTACAATAAATCGCTGTGATAAAACATCAAATTTAGCAATTTGTGAGACAATATTCTATGCTTTTTATGTACTGACCCATACCCCTAACATTCCAGGTAATACTGTTATACTTTGTAGTCACAGTCAACATAAGAGATTTGAAAAGTTTATAGTGTACACACTTTCCAGTAGCTTTCTGACCCCCTCTGCACAAAGTCATTAAATGACCATCTCAAACAATTAGAATATTCCCAAAATACATGGTCCAGCCTTTCTCAGTCCTTAGACCAAACCTTAAAGCAAGCAAGAACAATGTGAACTATGAAATAACATATGTATTTGCCATAGGGGTGGGTAGCATTCTCCCAGCAAGGGGGTCTAGGTGGGCTTAGAGTATTTATGGAGAACCCCATGTCTGCCAGATTCATGACCCCAGAAAGTGAGGCATCCAGGTGTGAAGCTACAGCAAAATAAAAGTAGTAATATGGAGAAACAGATATGGCATATTACTTCTCAACAATACAGAAAGAAGAGTCCTGCATGGTATAGGCACCAACTGGGTTCAAAATCACCCCATCCACAGCTGGAGGTCATCATAAAGGCATAACCCTGTCAATAAGAATTTGATGAGTAGGCATATGTATGTTAGAGGTAGTCCCCTTGCATTTACCCAGAGTGAGCATTGCTCACCTGGGGAGATATTGATGGAAACAGTGCCATGCGGCCAGTTCAGTCTGACTGGGATACAATCTTCTGTTAGAAGCTGGAACTAATGGGTGGCCAGGCAATACCTCAGTGCCAACACCAAATGGATCGCTGCTATTTGGCCCTCCAGTGGCTGCTGTGGAGAGGAGGTACCCCTGCCGTGGTCTGGAGCAAGGAGTCCTCACTGTCGCTGTCTAGGTGCACGTTGGGACCTTGACGGGTTGTGTCTCCAGGCTTTTCACCTATTGGAGACTGGAAAATGTTGTTTCAGCCATTCCCAAGCACTTTCTGGGTTATCAAAAAAATGGGACAGTTGAACGTGTATTGTTTAAGTTTGGCTGGGAATAAACAAGCAGAAGTGAGGCCAGCAGTAGGTACGTATCTTTTTACTTCCTGGAAGGAGACACGCTTACGCTTTACAGTGATTGCGTTGTCCAGAAAAATGGAGATCCTCGAGTCGTTGATGAGGATAGGTGATTTTTCACAAGCCTCTTGTAGTAGCACATCTCAGTCCCTAAAGTTGCGGACTTTTGAAATGATAGGTTGTGCCCTGGGAAGTACTTCCTGGTGGGGAATCTGTGCACTCCTTCGATGGTGAACATGTCAGAGAGACCAGTAGGTGCCACCTACCTCCTGAGCCAGCCCTCAAAATGTATTGTGCTGCTCCGGGAACCTCCTTCCTTCAGGGAACCCCACGATTTGTACATAATTTCAGCTGGACTTCCCTTTGGCATCATCAGCTCATTCTTGGAGGTGTTCTACCAGGTGATGTAGTTTAGAAATCTGTGCATTATGATCCTTGTTGCTGGCGGATAGAGTGGCCAGTGTTGGTTTGTTAGCTTGACCCTGCCTGCAATTTACGGTGGTCATTCTTTAGTAGGCAGATATCTGTGGTGATTACGCCTAGTTGCTGTGCAATGGCTGTAGGGTAATCACACATTTCCTGAAGTATAATACCCAATTTGCCCACATGAAGTGTTGGTGACACAATGCTAGCACACAGAGAACAAGTAAGTGAGCATTCGGAGGGTGAGGAGCAGGAGTGAATGGTCCTGTGCTTTAGTTGGCAGCTGGTTGAAGACTTTGGGTTACAAACTTGGGCCAGCAGGCTACTCAGCTATTGTATTATTGAACTTTGGACAGTAGGCCAGCCTTCTAACATTTTAAGTCTCTTTGCTTTGAATGGGATCTAGAGATGACTTCTCTTCAAGCAGGGCTCAGCAGGCACAGGTTCTCCCTGGCTAGCCACCAGCTTCCGCAGGTACAGTCTAAACGGGTATAGCCCATCTTTTCTGGTTTGACGGTGCAGCAGGGCTGCCTTTCTTCGATCCTTCTTCCAGTCCAGTTGAGTTCTGGGTACCAGGGGTGCCCTACTTATGGTCAGAACATGCCTTCAGGTCAGGATGTGCTTGGTAGACAAAGGGCTACCAGGTTCCCTCCCACCTCACTATCTCTTCAAGGCAATTACTGCATCCTAGCATCCCAGGATGAACCATTCTGCCCATTTCCAATATGACTGCACATCTTTGTGGAGCTCCCTAGCCCAGCTCAGAGGTGTGGCTACCAAGGGGGTTACATGCCCCTGGAAAACTGGTTTGACAAAATGGCTTCCCATCTCCTGTCCTAAGTGCCAGCCTGTCTGAAAATTATAACAGCCCTCTGTCAAATGTTACACATTTCCTGTTCTTCAGGGACAATCATTTTGCCTAGCAAGGCCTCAGCTAGGCCATCAATTTCACTGTTATCGACAGCTTCCACCGGTTCCATCGCTCCCTTCAGTCCGGCCTTGCACTTCCCAATGTGACCCGGAAGGTGTCTAGCAGCAGCCCTTCGAAGCAACTCAGCAAAAGTAGGACCGGCCGGACGTCCCTTCTGCCCCACAGCGGTTCCGCATTTCGGCGTCTGAGGTGGAGCTTGAACACACCGAGGGCATCTCAGATGAAGCCCTCCCACCTCCAGCATCACCCGATTCGGAGACTCCTTGCTGTGCCAGTCTTGCTGCCCTGGCCTTTGCAGCTGCCACTGCCGATGCAGCTTTCGGTGCCATCTCAGCAAGTTACTGTGGATCCCCATGCCCAGCGACGGCTTCAGATGCCAGGTAGGATTGTTGGTATTGACTCACTCCTGTCTTACAGTGCATTCTCCCCAGGTATCTCAGGACGACAAGCCCAATATTCGCTCCAAGCGTATAAAGTTGATTCTTAATAGGCTTTATACCTCCCCCTCCGGCCTCGACAATCATTTCCTTGTTCTTCGGTAATTCTTAACTCAGCATTATAGTTTGCGTGTGTTCTCTCTGGAGCTCCGGTCAGTGCGTGTGCACAGCAGTCTCAAGCAACCGCCATCTTTGCCTCTGGCATTGTCTCTGAAGCAAGAAACGAGGCGGAGAGTGTGGTAGGTCACAATAAGGAGCTTGAGTTAGCGCTAGCTCCTGAGCAGAGTGTGTAGCTCACAACATGGAGCTTGAGTTAGCGCTAGCGCCTGAGCACAGTGGGAGGGACGGATCGATCATCAACACAAATAGAGGTATGCCTACACTACCCTCTCCATTGATAAAACTGGCGGCTCTTGAGGGGGAAGGGAGCACGACTGACTCTGGTGGAAATATACAGACAGCGACCCCCCCTTGCAATAACACCTTAGCGGGGTCTCAAGATACAATGGGTGGAGCAGCAGGAGCTAGAACAACACCCTTGCAGACCCTCCAGATACATCAGTCAAACCGAGCTAGAGCTAACCAGGGGCTAGAGCAAAGTATGATTCAAATGTCGGAAGTTCATGAGAGCAACAAAAATAATGAGATCGCTAACTATGACCTTGATCTTGAAAAAGATCCTAGCGACTTTCTTTCCTTCTCAGATAGGGGGGAGTGGTCTCGAGGATATCTCCTCTACCACAAATGAGAGCTGTAGCGACCAAGTCGATGATCCCGGGTCTAAAACAAAAACTATCCTAAAGAAGGAAACAAAGGGACATGGAGTAAAAGAACCAGCCTGGGATTATACCACTGCAACTCAATTTACTAATCCCCCAAATACCTCAAACGCTGAACATGCGGAACATTCAGGTTCAACAGCCCGACTTTAGATACAATTCTTCAGGCCATTTCAATGCACCGTGAAGAGACACAGCAAGATGGACGCATGGCCCAAGCTGCCATGCATAAGGTGCAAGGGGGTGTACGTAAATTAACTAAAACATGTAGTGCATTTGGGGACCGATTCACTGATTTAGAGTCCAGGGTTGTCTCTAATGAAGCAGAGATTGCTTCAAATCAAGAACATGTGGACTCCCATGAGGCTCAGCTAGCAGACGTCAAATGGAAACTAGAAGAGTTTGAGAATCGCTAGCGGCGAAAAAATGTACGAGTTCTTGGGTTCCCGAGGGGGTCGTGGGGGAGGACACTCACTCATACATGGTTGATCTGTTTCGGGACTCTATGCCAGAACTCACTGGTTGGAACTGGGCTCTATAAGTCCAACGTTCTCACCGCGTTCCTCTCTCTCTACAACATCTAGCTAAAGACGGGGCATTTCCTCGTGCAATCCTGGTCTAATTTGGTAATTTCCTATTGCATCAGGCAGTTTGAGAGAACGCCAGACCAGAGTTTAAAAGAGCTAGAAATGAGATCTCCTACTCTGTACGACCTGATTTCTGCCACTCCACCGTCGAGAGGCGCTGGAGGCTGCGCCAACTAATCAAGCCATTTCAAGAAAAGAAAGCCCAGGCCTATCTTAATAACCCGGCTTGGCTTAAATTGATTTGGGGAGGCAAACTAAATTTTTTCTCTCAGAAATAAAGGCCAAAGATTATCTCGATGGTTTGTCGAGCTAAAATGGGTTAAGGTTGGATTATTCTCAATCTGATATAACCAGGGATGGCCCTTCTTTGTAATGGCTTGAAGGGTAATGTAAAAGTTTTGATGTTATTTTTTCCACCTAACTGCAAGGAGAGGAGTGTAGTGAAGGAGGGTGAAAGAGGGTGAATTAAAAAAAAGTGCGGAGTGGAGTTTAAAAAAAAAAAGAAGGCCTTGTTTTAATTGGGAACTCAGCATTTATTATATAACGGTGTACTTTACTATTCGCAGTTACGATAGTACTTTGCCAGTCGCAGTTACACAGACAGCGCCACCTTGTGCCTAAGGGAAGAAAGATCGAGTAAACAGGGATATTGGAGCAAGTCTGACATACTTAGCTGGAATGTGGCAGGTCTCCGATCCAAACTTGATAACATTGAATGGGTAAATTCAGTAAGGGAACATGATACTCTTATGTTCCAGGAGACTTGGGCTACCGAAAACCTATATATCGAGGGTTTCCATTGTTATAGTGTCCTTTCAGAAACACCTAGGAAGGGGAGGCCATCGGGGGGTTTGTTTCTGGGATTAAAAGTCAAAGCTGAGGGAAGTTTTAAGGTAATCCCAACACATAGTCTAGACCTCCAAGCAGTACTGTTTAAAAGAGGCATCCAATTTTACTTATTATATTTTTACAATAATGACTTTCAGTCATTTCCTAACAAAAGCTTTTTAAAGTTATTTGATTTTGTTTCAGACCTGGACAATCAATCTGTTAAGGGAGATTCGCAGGGTATTTTAGTAGGTGGTGACTTTAACACCAACATTCAAGGTCAAGGCCCTGATATGGACATAGTTCTCGGTGCACAACCCTCGCATATCCGAGGCAGAGAACTCAAAAGGCTGATTAAATCGTATAATGTATCCAATGTTATGGATCTAGTCGCAGGTTCCCATAACATTAATCATCCGACATACAGGGGAAGCAGGAGGGGTTCTATAATAGACTATGTTTTTGTATGCCCTCTAATGGAAAAACTGGTGGCCTCTGCCGGAGTTATACCTTCCGACTTTGGGGATCATAACCCCATTAAGGTAACATTGAATACAATCAGACGGCCCATCTCGCACATTGAATGTGGGGCGGTAAACCTAACGGTTTCAACTGATAACCAAAGATTATGCTGGAAGGGGGCTGATAATGCAGAAATCTTTAGGACTTTGGCAAAAAACAACATGCCTCTTATTGACTCCTGCCTTTCCCTTGAATCACCACCTGCGCAGATAATTGAGGATTTGGGGTATATATGCCGGACTATTAAAACCATCATATCTAAACCTGCCAAAAAGGTGGCTTCTGTCCCTAGTTGGTTGAATCATGATTGTTCTGTAGCAAAAAGGAACTTACGTAGGGCACTAATTACTACCCCGAGATGCCCCATGACGGTTAAACAGGCAAGAAATGATTATAAGGTGGTAACCAAGAATAGGAAAAATAAAGTTTTGAAGGAACGTTGGGACAAACTGTCCGATGCTGCCAACTTAAAAAACGGTCACATCTTTTGGGCGGCAGTAAGGGAAGTATGTTACATGGGTCAGTCAATGACGCCAATTAGCTGTAACATAACTAGCGATGCCTGGGTGGATCACTTCTCAACTATTTATTCTGTCCCATCTCCATCCGATTTAATCCCTTCTATTGGTAACCTAACACCTATAGACATTGGCATCTCAGAAGTAATCGAAGCAATCAATCAAAGCCTAGGCAACAAAGCGCCAGGCCCCGATGGGCTGCCCATAGATCTAATTAAATGGAACCCGGCTTTTTGGGCCCCCCTGCTTCTGAATATTTGTAATAACCTGACTCTAGCAAAGATTCCTGATACATGGGCCAGAAGTATAATAGTTACGATCTTTAAAAAAGGCGATAGGTCACTTCCGTGTAACTATCGCCCTATCTCCCTAATAGATAATACTCTTAAAATTTTAGGGAGAGTTCTTTATAATAAAATCGTAGACTGGACAGAAGCAACTAACCTCTTAGACCCTTGTCAGCTGGGTTTCAGAAGTAAAGTAGGAACCAGGGAACAATGCCTTAACCTGAATCTAATCATTAGTAAATATGCCATCGCCAAGAAATCCCCGGTTTATATGGCCTTTATGGATTTGTCCACAGCTTTTGACCTAGTAAATAGGTCTAAGCTGTGGGCAATCCTTCTGGCCAAAGGTCTGGATGAAACCCTGGTTAATTTTCTGGCCTACCTGCACAGAGACCTTAATGCCCAAGTTATCAATTAATCAATCAATCAAAGCATTTGTATAGCGCGCTACTCACCCGGAGGGTCTCAAGGCGCTCGGGGAGGGGGGTTCCGCTACTGCTCGAACAGCCAGGTCTTGAGCTGCTTCCTGAAGGCGAGGTGGTCCTGGGTCCGGCGGAGATGGGTCGGGAGGGAGTTCCAGGTCTTGGCGGCGAGGTAGGAGAAGGACCTTCCCCCTGTGGTGGCTCTTCGGATGTGGGGGACGGCGGCGAGGGCGTGGCCAGTCGATCGAAGCTGGCGTTTGGGAGCGTAGAAATTGAGGCGGCTGTTGAGGTATCCTGGGCCTTGGTTGTGCAGGGCTTTGTGTGCGTGGGTGAGGAGACGGAAGGTGATTCTCTTGATGACCGGGAGCCAGTGCAGGTCTCTCAGGTGTCCGGAGATGTGGTTGCGACGGGGGATGTCCAGGATGAGTCTTGCTGAGGCGTTCTGGATCCGCTGGAGTCTCTTCTGGAGTTTGGCGGTGGTTCCGGCATAGAGGGAGTTGCCGTAGTCCCATCGGCTGGTGACGAGGGCCTGGGTGACCGTCTTCCTAGTCTCGGTGGGGATCCACCGGAAGATCTTGCGTAGCATGCGTAGGATGTTGAAGCACGACGAGGAGACGGCGTTGACTTGTCTGGTCATGGAGAGGGAGGAGTCAGGGATGAAGCCCAGGTTGCGTGCGTGGTCTGTTGGTTTGGGTGCGCTGCCTAGGGCGGGGGGCCACCAGGAGTCATCCCAGGCGGAGGGTGAGGATCCCAGGATGAGGACTTCCGTCTTGTCCGAGTTCAGTTTCAGGCGGCTGTTCTTCATCCATTCAGCTACCTCTTTCATCCCTTCATGTAGGTTGGCTCTGGCGGTGGCGGGGTCGTTGGTGAGGGAGAGGATCAGCTGGGTGTCGTCGGCGTAGGAGATGATGTTGAGGTTGTGCTGTCGTGCGATGGCTGCGAGGGGACGCATGTAGACGTTGAAGAGGGTTGGGCTGAGGGAGGAGCCTTGGGGAACGCCGCAGATGACTTCGGTGGCTTCTGATCTGAACGGGGGGAGGCTGACTCTCTGTGTCCTTCCGGAGAGGAAGGAGATGGTCCACTCCAGTGCCTTCTCCTGGATTCCGACGTTGCTGAGGCGCTGTACTAGGGTACGGTGGCAGACAGTGTCGAAGGCCGCGGAGAGGTCTAGGAGGATGAGGGCCGCTGTTTCTCCATTGTCGAGCAGAACTCGGATGTCATCGGTGGCTGCGATCAGGGCGGTCTCGGTGCTGTGGTTGGCCCGGAAGCCAGACTGTGAGAGGTCGAGGGATCCGTTCGTCTCGAGGAAGGCGGCCAGCTGCTTGTTGACGGTCTTCTCGATGACTTTAGCAGGGAACGGGAGCAGCGAGATGGGTCGGTAGTTCTTGAGGTCGGAGGGGTCGGCTGATGGCTTCTTTAGAAGGGCGCTGAGTTCGGCGTGCTTCCAGTTCTCTGGGAAGGTGGTGGTGTTGAAGGAGGTGTTGATGATGTCCCGCAGGTGGGGTTCGATGACAGCGTCGGCCTTGTTGAAGACATGGTGAGGGCAAGGGTCGGTCGGAGATCCGGAGTAGATGGAGTTCATCGTGCGGACGGTGTCTTCGGTGCTGATCGGGGTCCAGGCGCGGAGGGTGGTGGTGGGAGGCGGTGGTTCGGTTGTGGCGTGCGTCGGTTGAGTGCTGAAGCTGTTGTGTATGTGTTAGAATTGGGGTGGGAGGTGAGGTTTCAGGATCCTTTAACATCGGCAGGGGGGTCAGACAAGGTTGCGTGTTGGCCCCCCTGCTTTTTATTATATACATTAATGAACTGAATGCCTCCCTGAAATTGGCCACCCAAGATGTTCCATATATTAACAAAGTACCCATCCCCGCGCTGCTCTATGCTGATGATGCAGTTTTAATAGGTCGCACATCAAATTCACTACGCCTCCTTGTCCAAGATTTTAACATTTTTATGAAAAATGTAGACTTGCTAGTTAATTTAAAAAAAAAATCCTTTTTAATGAGCAGTGGCCCGGGTAAACATGCTAAACGCCCGATTATAATAGACGGCCATAAGATGACCGTGTTAAAATCATTTGTATATTTGGGTTTGGCCGTTGCTGCGAACAGCTCCTGGTGTGAGCACTTAGCTCACGCCAGGAGGAAGTTCTCAAAGGCCACCAATTTGATCTTAAGCATACCTCACCCTAAGACCATGGGCGCTGCATTAGCCGTACAAAAGATTTACAAACTCGAGTGTATCTTGGTAGCCACATATGGCGCCGAGATATGGGGGATGGCCAACTGTTCTGGTATACAGCAGGATTAGAATAGGTTCTGCAGGAAATTATTGAATGTTCCAATCTCAACCTCCCACTACATATCCCATAAAGAACTCAATATTAATTTTATTACTGATTTTATTAGGACCGGCCCGGCACTTATGTGGATTGCAGTATGGAAGAATGAAGCAGCCTCCTTGACACAGACAATAATCAAGGACTGTCTAGGCTGTGCTAAGTGTCTAGAAATCCCATGGTTGAGCGGTGTGTTGAGTAGTTTGTGCATTATAAACATGGAAAGTATTTTTTGGGACCCTTCACTCGCTACTTTAGTCGCAAAAAAGGAAATGCGGAATGCTCTTTACTCCCTATATAAGACCGAGCGGGAGGTAGCAGAGGCCAGAAAAATTACTGTACGCAACTACATGGACATTGTACGGTATAGTTATCCACTCCATATGTATTTGTCCATACCAATGAGCCGATGGGAGACAAGCCTATTGTTCCGTTTAAGAGCTGGCACAATTCGCTTCTCACTCTGCTTCCCACTTGGTTATAGTCCTAACTCAAATTCGAACCTGTGCCCTTGTGATGGGAGGAGTGAGCAAACTATCAAGGACTTTATATTTCTCTGTAAATACTATATTAAATATTTTAAACAGTTTTTATATTCGAATTTTAACAAAAGAAGACCAATTAGTTTAGAGGCAGCATTTGGTTCTATGTTAGCATTAGATGATGTGGACCTTATTTTTCGCACAAGCACTTTTCTAAAATCGGCAGTAAGGGCGCGCAGAAATATGACTGATGCCTGACATTGTTATAAATAGTTTTGTTTTGTTTCTTTATCGTTCCCCTTTTTTAACAATCTATTTGCACTGTCATGATGTGTAGCGTTGCACAAAGTCACTTTGGATTTGTATAATGAATATTTTAAATTATTTTATTGGTCATTTTCTCAACATGAATTTGTTTTTGTGCTTTTATGTGTACTGTTGTATCCGAATAAAGTTGAACTGAATTGAACTGAACTATATAACGGTGTTATTTTGACTGAGCTCTGTTCACTTGTTGCACGTCCATCACTAACAGACTTTAGTTGGAGTCTGTATGCCTCAACAGGGGCGACGGGTGTGCTTTGGGTTTGGGGGGAGGTGGCAGAATGCTGGGGGGCAAAAAAAATAAAAGAAAACAATACCAGAAATAATATTGAAAAAAAGTGAAACATGAAGGAGAGAAATGTAAAAAACGAAATGCAAGATATACTTTGAAGGTCTACAAGGGCTTTAAGATGTTGTGGATAACAGTTTCCTTGGAACCCCCTAGCAGACTCCAATTGGGAAGATAACAATCTGCTCCTGGAATGTGGCGGGCCTGAATGATAAATCTAAGAGGGGTCGCTTCGCTGAAATATTAAGCTAAAATCTATGGACATAGTTTGCTTACAGGAGACGCATATACCCTGGGAGAATAGATAGTTATTAAAGGTTTGGGGCTATAACATTCTTGCCTGCACAACTCAAACCTCAAATATTCATGGGGTAGCTATCCTAGCCAAAACTTCATTAGGGCTAGCTAAGCGCAAAATAGCAGATGCTTTGGGGAGATGGGTTATTATAGAATTGATATCGGGAGTTACCATCTACTCAGTCTATGGATCGAATCAAGATGATCCCCAAATATTTGAGGATCTTGAGATGGAGCTCACTTCCATTGCCAAAATCCATTATTTTTTGTGGCGACCTAAATATCTCCTTATACTCTGAACCCTGGAAACGAATGCAGGGTAAATACGCAGGTCGAAAACCAAGAGTTTATAGAGCACTAAGTCAACTTAGAAATAGTGATGATCTGTTAGATATTTGGAATTTAAAACATCAATTAAATCCTGGATATACTTATTTTTCATATTACATAATAAATATGTCAGAATTGACTATTTCTATGGGACAAGAGCTTTGGTGCGTCAGGTTGAAATAATGAAGCTCTCTAAATTAATCTCAGACCATAACCCACTAATTTTAGTAATAGATCTAGCCAATTTTACCAGACACCACACTAAATGGTCATTCGGCAAAAAGCTCCTTGTCAACGAAGATGATATAAAATGTACTATTGAGTGGACACAAAGATACTTTGATATGAATCGGTTTAGTGCGGCCAGGGGGGGTTTCTGGGATTGTTTTAAAGCCACTCTTAGAGAGGAAACTATCAGCTTTATGGCTAGAGCAAAAAAGCAGCAGGAAATTAAGAATCAGCAACTGCTATGCGAATTGGCCAGAGCTGAGGAAGAACATGTTTCAACGATAGTGCAGGGAAAAGATGGGGCCCATTTCTGCACCAAATACTGATTTTAAAAACAGAACTAAATAGCTGGCTTACCAAGAGATTGGCTGAGATATTTCAATCAATCAATCAATCAATCAAGGCATTTATATAGCGCACTACTCACCCGGAGGGTCTCAAGGCGCTGGGTGGGAGGGGGTCCGCTACTGCTCGAACAGCCAGGTCTTGAGCTGCTTCCTGAAGGCAAGGTGGTCCTGGGTCAGGCGGAGGTGGGTCGGGAGGGAGTTCCAAGTCTTGGCGGCCAGGTAGGAGAAGGACCTTCCTCCTGTGGTGGCTCTTCGGATGCGGGGGACGGTGGCGAGGGTGTGGCTGGTCGATCGAAGCTGGCGTTTGGGAGCGTAGAAGTTGAGGCAGCTGTTGAGGTATCCTGGGCCTTGGTTGTGTAGGGCTTTGTGTGCGTGGGTGAGGAGCCGGAAGGTGATTCTCTTGTTGACCGGGAGCCAGTGCAGGTCTCTCAGGTGTCCGGAGATGTGGCTGCGGCGGGGGATGTTCAGGATGAGTCGTGCTGAGGTGTTCTGGATCCGCTGGAGTCTCTTCTGGAGTTTGGCGGTGGTTCCGGCATAGAGGGAGTTGCCGTAGTCCAGACGGCTGGTGACGAGGGCCTGGGTGACCGTCTTCCTGGTCTCGGTGGGGATCCATCGGAAGATCTTACGTAGCATGCGCAGGATGTTGAAGCATGACGAGGAGACGGCGTTGACTTGTCTGGTCATGGAAAGGGAGGAGTCCAGGATGAAGCCCAGGTTGCGTGCGTGGTCTGTTGGTTTGGGTGCGCTGCCCAGGGCGGGGGGCCACCAGGAGTTGTCCCAGGCGGAGGGTGAGGATCCCAGGATGAGGACTTCCGTCTTGTCCGAGTTCAGTTTCAGGCGGCTGTTCGACATCCATTTGGCTACGTCTGTCATCCCTTAGTGCAGGTTGGCTCTGGCGGTGGCGGGGTCGTTGGTGAGGGAGAGGATCAGCTGGGTGTCGTCGGCGTAGGAGATGATGTTGAGGTTGTGCTGTCGTGCGATGGCTGCGAGGGGGCTCATGTAGACGTTGAAGAGTGTTGGGCTGAGCGAGGAGCCTTGAGGAACGCCGCAGATGACTTGGGTGGCCTCCGATCTGAACGGGGGAGGCGGACTCTCTGTGTCCTTCCGGCGAGGAAGGAGATGACCCACTCCAGTGCCTTCTCCTGGATTCCGACGTTGCTGAGGCGCTGTACAAGGGTACGGTGGCAGACCATGTCGAAGGCCGCGGAGAGGTCCAGGAGGATGAGGGCCGCTGTTTCTCCGTTGTCGAGCAGGGCTCGGATGTCATCGGTGGCTGCGATCAGGGCGGTCTCGGTGCTGTGGTTGGCCCGGAAGCCAGACTGTGAGAGGACGAGGGAACCGTTCGTCTCGAGGAAGGCGGCCAGTTGCTTGTTGACGGTCTTCTCGATGACTTTTGCTGGAAACGGGAGGAGCGAGATGGGGCGGTAGTTCTTGAGGTCGGTGGGGTCGGCTGATGGTTTCTTGAGTAGAGCGCTGAGTTCGGCGTGCTTCCAGCTTTCCGGGAAGGTGGCGATGTCGAAGGAGGTGTTGATGATGTCCCGCAGGTGGGGTGCGATGACAGCGTCGGCTTTGTTGAAGAAGTGGTGAGGGCAGGGGTCTGTTGGAGATCCGGAGTGGATGGAGTTCATCGTGCGGATGGTGTCTTCGGTGCTGATCGGGGTCCAGGCGCGGAGGGTGGTGGTGGGGGGCGGTGGTTCCGTTGTGGCGTGCGTCGGTTGGGTGCTGAAGCTGTTGTGTATGTCCGCGATCTTGTTGTGGAAGTAGGAGGCGAGGGAGTTGCAGAGGTCTTGCGAAGGGGTGATGTCGTTGTTTCCGGCGTTGGGGTTGGAGAGCTCTTTCACGATGTTGAAGAGTTCCTTGCTGTTGTGTGCGTTGTTGTCCAGTCGTTCCTTGAATGCGGTTTTCTTGGTGGCGTGGATCAGTTGGTGGTGTTTTCGGGTGGCGCGCTTGAGGGCGGTCATGTTGTCCGGTGTTGGGTCTCTGCGCCAGGTTTTCTTGAGTGCTCTGCAGTTCTTCTTGGAGCTCTTGAGTTCGTCATTAAACCATGGGGCTTTCTTGCTGCCGGGTCTGCTCGGTGGGGTCTTCAGAGGGGCCAGGTCGTCTGCGCAGTCGCTGATCCATTTCGTGAGGTTGGTGGCCGCTTGGCTGGGGTTCGTTGTGCTGGTGGGAGGGTTCTTGCTGAGGGAAATAGCGAGCTGGTCTGCCGTGACCTTGTTCCAGCTATTTCAGTCACATAGGAGCAGTTCCTATGAAAATGGAGAAAGGGTAAGCAAGCAATTAGCTCTACGCACTCGGCAGAAGATCTCCTATAATGCAATAGTGTCTATTAACATAGATGGTCAAGATTATACCAATCCAGACGATATCATTGAGGAATTCCAACGATACTATCAACAGCTATATCAAGACAATATTCAGGACGATATTGCTAAAGTTAGGGAAGCAGTAAAAAACTTGTAGCAGGCAGAAGTCTAGGTGACCCAATTAGAGAGGAACTCAAAAACAAAATCAGCATTGCAGAAGTGCATCTAGCTCTGTCTGATTTGGCCTCGGGGAAAGCCGCCGGTCCTGATAAAATCCCCTTAGAGATGTATAAAAAATTAGGAACCTTAATACTACCATTCTTATTGGATCTTTTCAACGGAGTGCAATCAAGCGGTATCACCCCTGAGTCTTGGAAAGAGATGGATATAATCATATTTCCTAAAAAAGGTAAACCCGTCGAGAATCCGTCATCATATCGACCAATCTCCCTGATTAATTCAGACTCTAAATTGTATGCAAAAATCTTGGCTAACCTGCTTGGGAGGGTCATTGAACATTTGGTCTCCCCCTGGCAACATGGTTTCATATTGGGCAAGGGTACAATAGACCACACCCGCAGAGCTATTTCGCTTTTTGATATCATGTCCAGGACGGGGGGCCATATGTCAATGATCCTCCTCAAGGCTGAAAAAGATTTTGATCGGGTATCTTGAGAGTTTTTATGGGGGTTCTTGAAATAAATGGATTTGGGCCCAAATTTAATAAATCAATTAGAGCTATGTATCAACAACTACGAGCCAGATTGCAACTAATGGACAAGGAATCACACACCATTAATATATCCAGGGGGACGAAACAGGTTTGCCCCTGCTCCCCGATTTTATTTGCCCTTTACATCAACCCCTTAATTATGAAATTGCTGCAGAGTCAGGAAATCAAACCAATTCTTACCAGGATCGATGAGACCACGCCAATGACGTGGTAATAGCAACAGCTAATCCAGCCGAGGCAATTGTAGAAATAGATATAATTGCTCGACAGTTTGGTCGATATTCAGGGTATGGACTTAATAAAGGGAAAACTGCTATCTTATGTACTGACAACATTGATTATATTGATCCAAGGAAAGTAGATAAGGCTACTTATTTGAAAGTCTGTTTAAGCTCAAACATAGAAGACATTAGTAAGCTTAATTATGAACCCTTGATTAAAAACATAGGGAAAGATCTAAAAAGAGTTAATAGCTTACATCTATCTATTACTGGCAGGGGAAACTTTTTAGAAATGAATGTGCTTCCAAAAATATTTTATTTGTTTCGGGCTATACCCCTGGTCATAAAAAGATAACATTTTTAAAACATTTGAATCACTATTCTCAAATTTTATTTGGCAATATGGTAAAATCTGGAAATCTTTGAAATATTTAGCCCTACCTCAAAACAGGGGTGGATTAGCAATTCCTAACATCATGCTGAACTATTGGGCGGCCCTTCTAAATCAAATGATCCCTTTGTTTAATACTAGGATTGTAAATGGAACCAGACCTGATTTAGAAATACCCAATATATACAAACTCTCTATTGGAAAGAAAGCCCAAGGGCTCCTACTGAAACAAACAGAGCTAAGTTATTATAAAAAGGTCAAATTCAAAGTAATCACCAGTGCATGGAAAATAAGGAAGAAGGTCGCTAGATTTATGTTAATTCCGAAATACAGTAGATACACACCTCTTTGGCATTCCTCACTATTGTCCCTTCAGGCTAATGACGCTATGGCTAAAATATGGGAAAGTATATGTCTGAGAACAATCGGGGATTTTTTCAGAGAAGATTCAGATCTCCAGTTTTCTGTGCTACAGGGACTTTTCGAAATCCCTATTAGTCAATATATTAAATTAATTCAGATTAAAAACATACTTAATGTAAAGACCCCCAAGATCCTTTTAGAAAGGATTCCACTTCTGGATATGTTAGCTAGGAATTCGACTAGAATTGGGAATTCGTATAGCCTGCTTCTCGATAACATACCCGATGATTTGGAACAAACAGAGTCATCTTGGGCTTCGAAGCTTGCTAATCCCAACATTAATATCGACATGAGTCTTTCTTTAACGTCAAAAAAACTTCTATCCCCAAGTATAAAAGCACAACTATATAAAACAATTTTTAACTTATATTTTACCCCCGCTAAATTGTTTACTTGGGGGAAACGATAGATGATTGTTGACCCAGATGTGGATTAGGGCCAGCTACCTTGACCCATATGTTTTATGATTGCAACAAATTGTTCACACTTAAAAGGGAGTCGTCAACGTTTTGGGAAGAAGTATTCGGGCACAATATAGCTGAAACATCTGCTCTGTTAATTCTTGGCTATGACAACACATTGGAGTTAAGTGCCGAGGAGGAATCTTGTCTATTGCTGGGGACAGCGGCTTATCGGATACTATTAGCAGCTCGATGGAAAGATGCTGATCCTCCATCTTTCCAGATGTGGCTTGCCAGATTTCTGGGTGTCTACAACCAGGAAAAAGCTATCTATTCCACTAGGGGTGGACATTTGAGAAGGCGCGGCCAGAAGATCTGGTCACCTATTGCCGCCTGGACCAGAAATGTGCCGGCCCATGAGAATATAAGTTCTATAAAATGTACTGATTGGTATTAAAGGGGATAACTTAACATTAATTGATTTGAATTGATGTGCTTGTAAATATGTTGTATGCGTACCGCCCCTTTTTTGTGATTAACTATGATCTTCTTGATTTTCCCATTTAGTGCAGAATATTTGTATTTTTGTATTTGGATTTGGATTTGTAGAGCGCCTTATCACCCCGTGGTCTCTAAGCGCTTATCAGAGGGTGCACACAGTTCCAAATGGAAGGCCGGTTAGACAGTACCCCATGCCTCCCGAAACAGCACAGTTTTCAGCTTTTTCCTAAAGGGTAGTAGGCGCGTTTCTTTGCGCAAGCTCTCTGGGAGACTGTTCCATGCATGTTTTGCTTCTTGTTAATAATCTTTAATGTATTTATTTAGTTACTGTTTTGCACTTTGTACTATATGAACTTCTGGTATTGCATAATAAAAAAATTAAAAATGTTACACATTTCCCAAAGTAATACAGAAGACAAAAATGCCCCCTGCTGAAATGAGACATTATTACAGGGATATAGCAGATACATACAACTACAGTTCTCATTTTAGTTTATTAGAAAAGACAATACCTACAGATCCTCTTTTAGCCTACAAAGTAAAAGTAAAAGAAAGAATACACCCCATTCTCTTCTTGTGAGCTCTCTCTTATGGGGCTAGTCACTTTTCTATATCATCCCCTTGGATATAACTAGGGACAACTCCTTTCCAGTAACCTTACATAGGAGCACCCCTTCCAACCCCTCCACTTACAATTCTGCTGCCACTATCTTCTTTGGGCGTCCAGGCCCAGTCTGGCCCTTCTCCTTTCCAGGGACAATCTTCTTTCAGCCAAGGATATTTCTCTTTCCTCTAGGTTCAGTGATGCTAGGCTTTCATGCAGGGACCTCTGGTTCGTGATAGAGCCTGCTCTAGAAGCCACCCTTGGTCTGATTAGGGAGCAGGCTTCTACCTGCTCCCAAAGACACTGTTGGCATCATCTTTCACATTATCCTCTTTCCCACTACTTTGGTGGAATTTAATCTCCAGGTATGGGGGTACTCTAAGGGCCTCTTCCCAAGCTTTGAGATCCTGATCAACTATGTTTCCTGGTCTTTTCCCCCATGTTGTTCTTCCTGTCCCTTTAAAAGTCTCTTAATACAACCCTCTTCTATGAGGACAGATCGGCCATATCGACCTACATGTTTCGTTACTGGTAGAAGTGGCTTCTAAACTTTGCTAAAGCGTTTTGAGAACTTTAAAAAAAAAATTCAACTCTTTAGAAACTTTTCCACAACATCCCAAACTTGTTCTACCTCCTTGTAGAAGTTTATGCAAGCCTTTACAACAGTCCTTTTTTAAGTCAAGTTTCACCCAACGCCTGCTTGAATGGCACAAGAACCTATCTGTGGGTGTCCTGTCTAGGTGGATTCTTACTGTCTCAACTTCAAAAACTGTACGGCACTATTAAACACAAGTTGTAGATTCCACCACTAGGCACCAATGTGAGTAAATGTAGTGTAATATATGGTGTGATTGTGTAATACACTTGCCAACCCCTTTAACACCCTTAGGGCCTGATTCCAATGTCATTAGGAAAGGCTCCTGATGGGATTCAGTTGTGCAGAATCCAATTCAGAACCCTTGCATCCACACTGGAGCGAGCAAACCCTTGCCGAGTTATCCAATCCGCTTCCGACAATATTATGGCTGGGCCTGGTGCAGGTGATGATGACAAGGATACTGTTGCTGCTGTCGGTAACAGCTTTGAGGGAAAGTGACTGCCTTCGGCCACAAAAGTGGACCTTGTCGCCGGATGGCCTGCTGCTTCAGTAGTACTTGTGGTGTTTCCTTCAATTTCCTGCCGCTCTTTTTCGAACCAAGTGGCTGACACAGCTAGCCAATGTTTGTACTTTGAAACATCTTCTCCATCAAAAGGAATGAATACTTTGCTGGTCAGTGCCTTTTTGTACCGTGGATCCAGAATAGTGGCACAAATGTAATGTGGTTCTGAATGTATTTTTTTAAGCCTTTCATTGACAAGTAGGCGGCTTAATAAGCTCTCCGCCAACCGATATGCGTCTTGTTTGTGAACATCAGCTCGGAACGTTGAAGACACCACCTTCAGTTGTTGCTCTACCATAAACAACAATGGGATAGCTTTGCCCAAACTACAGTCCTCCCTGCTGACTTCACGGGTGAAGACCTCAAAAGGACGAAGCATGTCTGTCAGGCTTTTAACTAGGTCCCATTCCTCCGGCACTAGCCTCAATTCTTTCACAGCAGCAGACCATATGTTAATGCTATTGACATACTCATTGATTACCAAGTACTGCTCAAACAGACATTCAAGCATGTAGAAGGTTGAGTTCCAACGTGTTGCACACCTCCTGGATGCGTCCTTTGACTGTAGTGTAGCTCCTATTTTCCCAATAGGCTCTGCGCATTGGAATAGTACCTACAGCAGTAAAGGCCTAGGCCAGACGTTAACTAGGTCTACTACTGTCGATACTAGACTTAATTTTTGGGTTTGCCAGCTAAGCTCAGAGTTCGCTAGAAACTTTCTCGAATGTTCAGGAAAGAATTACCTCCCCTGATTAGACAAGAAGGGATTTAGTTTCTGACAACCATAGAACATGACAACTTTGCTCTCCCCTAATCAAGAGTCAATCTCAAGAGTCGTGTGAGCACAAGGCAATTATTTTACTCAGTCAGTACGTGCATTCTTAGTCTCATCAGAATGTAGAGAAAAGGAAGAGACGGGCGTGTTCAATAAAAAGGTGTTATTTATTGATCAGTCTCTTTTCTCATACATGAGAAATGGATCGATATTATTGCAATACTTATAGTTAAGTAAAGTGCATACATTAAAAGCAATAGTATAAAATAATACTGTAAAAACATTGATATGGTTTCTGAGCCATATGATGTTTAAAATGATTAAAATATATTTACATACACATATACATTTGACTAAACGTACTCAACTGGTGTTTCTAAATACGCCTACCCCGTGTACCTGACCTAAGTCTAATGCGTGGGCGGGAATAGAAAGTTACAGTTTAAGTTAAGTTTGTTTTTGCCAAGTGAATAACTAAAGAATTCTCTGTGAGGGGTTATTCAGTTCTGTACCTGGAAGTTAGGATGAATGAGGAATGGTATCTCTTTCTCTGCTCTCGATATTCCAGGCTGCCTGCGAGGGCTGCCCAGAAGCGCCGGTGCTGGGTCTCTCGGCTTGAGATAGCAGCGCGTCTCTCAGCGCGTCAGGAAGGCGGGGCTGCTGCCAGCGGGGTCTGCTTCTGCTCTCGGCTTCGGCAAGTATGGCTGCTCCGTCTTGTCACCACGCGTGTGTTTGCATAGGGCAAGGTCGGCAATATTTATACCTTAAAGGTGCCGAGATTGACGTAAGGATGGACATAGATACGTCAATAAAGATGTCATACGACTTGCTCGTTAGCACATTCTTTACTAAAGTTCTCTGTGAAATCAAAACAATGGCCGCACGGATTGTCCAGGTTGTCATAGGTTTGATTTGTTATGAGAACGTCGTCTGCCTTATCAGGGGCTGGAGGAATGTCGCTTGTCTAATTAGATCTCAAGCGTTATGACCTAATCAGATAACACGTTCCTGTGCCGTAGTGTGACTGCGTCAGATAACGGTATCTGCATCATGGGGGTTTTCATGCCTCATGGGCTGACTGTTAGTTAACTTGATAGTTAGTTTAACCAGAATAGGGTCAGGAATAGGGGGACTGATTCAGAACCTATAGAAATACACGACACCCACTCCACGCTAACTATGGTCATAATTACTAATCTATGCATAGTATAACATAGTTCAACATACTATAGAGTATAGTGTATACCTTACCACCCCAAAATACATAAATGCATTTCGAAATTTTCAAATATACTGAAAAATTGCAGTCATATATATTGTATGCACTCAAGCTATGAATTAAATGCAAAAGTAAACACGCATTTTTATGCATTATTGCTTATTGGTATATGAGAAATACACATGAAATGGCTCTTAATATGGCTATACAGAAAGGAAGTTCGAGACCATTTCATCACATAATAAAATATATTTGTGAACATACCAGCGGGCAGCTAAAGTCTATAAAGTCTATAAAGTATCTAAAAATTGAAATTTTAGTTCTCTAGGAATAGTTTCTTACTTTAAGCAGAAGATCAGTGTCCCGGGAAAAAATATGTAGAAAAATATTTTAAGGGGCATGCTGAAAAAATTGCTGTCCGTGAACTGGATTGTAATTGTTCATGTGACTTTATTTTTAAAGTTGAAGGCCGAATTCAGGGAACGCCGTGTGCGAGTTTACTCAAAAGTCTCTATTTCTGTTCTGGAGAGAACATCATATCATTCAGGCTTTCGAAAAAACTGTCAACAGCTTCATGGGAAAGTTCCACTAAGTCGGAAATAGGTGTAACCATGCATTCGTGCGCATGATTGTCTCCATTGACATTCTGATTCGCATTGCTGACAGAAGGTCGTACCTGTTCGATGCTGCTTTCATCTTGAACTTCACTACCCTTCAATCGTAGTGGTGAAGATTCCAGGAATGCCGTCATCAGAATTGGCAGCCTTTGAGGGCAGCACAAAGCGTGAACCTTGGTAGGAACCAACAGTGTATCTGCATCCACTGGCGCATCCGATTGTAGCGTCAGACAGGTGTCTAACACGCATTCTTCTCCGCATAGCAGACACCTTAGTACAGGTAAAACACACCTTTGCCACATTGGTCGAAATGATAGAAACCAAGTCATGTTCAGATCTCTAAGCCGGGAGAGTCCCAGGATTTTTGATATCTGGTCCCGGTATCCAATGGCTAGGATCGTATCTTCCATTGTCGCGAGAGTTTGATCTGTGACATGGGTTGCCATAACGAAAAATAAGGACTAGGAATAGGATTCCTGCAATTAGTCCCAGGATCAAGGGAAGTCCGCCAAAAATCGAATGGACGAAATCTGGAAAAATACCCAGTATGGCTTTGAATGGTGTTAATGCCATCGAAAATACTGTCTTAAATACCCCTGAGATCCCATTGGTATCAGAAATATTTAAGATTTCGCTCAGGATTTCCGCGAAATGTACGGGGGAATTAGTTGATAATAATGTATGTATCTCTGCAGTCGTCCTTGCGACTTGTAGATCATACGTTTCTTTTGATGACGTGAGCCTTGTAGGCGTCTGAAGAAGCACTGTTTTCATTCTGCTTAAAGTGTCTATTCGAATAGAAGTAATTTTCAAACTGGGCCATGCCCTTGCCTCCCTGTCTGGAAAGGAGCTGGGGAACAAAGAACGTCCACAGCACTTGACCTTCGCTGTTGTAGTTACTAGATAAGGAGTCCCGGGCATAAGACTGCAACATCTGCGGTCTACAATAAGAATGTAACTCCCATTATAGAGTCTTTGAAAGAATGGTTCTATTTCAGTTGCAGGTGCGCCTTGCTGGTGACATGAAAGGTTGTATGAATTCCCTTCACAGGCTCCGTGCAAACTAATACCGTTACACAGAAGCGTGCCGCTTAGTGACATAGCACAATTGTTGCCACTAAGAAACACTTTCTGTCCTTTATTACTGACACATGCATGTGAATAGGGCAGGTTCCAAGTTGTTTTAAGGTACCCCTTTCCCAATTTCTCGTACATGCCAGCCTGTATATATTTTTGGCAGTATTGAAACCTGAAGGTTGAGATTGGAATATTTATGATTCCGTGGATTATCCATTCACTGACAGGTCGTTCTGACATTGTCAACGGTAATCTTTCTAGTTTTTCAATGCTCAAGATTGTATAATCAGCACCCTTTTGCGCCATACCGATTTGTCTATCAGTAAGGTTAAAGATTTGGAATAGTGACGTTGTGTTGATTAAACGCCAAGGCACATAGCCTGAACGCAGATTTTGTAACGTCCAGCCAAGCTGTACAATGGAACGCAATTGTGACTGACCATGTTGTAATAACAGTAAGTCTTGCGATAGTATATCGATTGCTGAAGACACAATGCTGTCCAATGAAAAAATTCTGGAGGACAGAGTCATTAACCCATTGTCCACTACAGAAAGTGATTTTTCCAAATTGATACGGTCAATTTCCCGTATTCTCTCTGCTGTTTCAATTTGAGTAACCTTCCAGGCCTCATTGTATGCTGCATATACAGAGGCTGCTATGAAACGCTTTTGACGCTGTTTGCGTGGTCCCATTATGAAATCACGCAAGTCAGCACCATCAGTAAGTAAAGTTAGGTGTTGCTTAATTTCAGGCAGTGTGGAAGTCTGTAGCCATTGAAGGCATAATTTGCCCACACTGTAGGTTGTTATTATCCCTGGGTGATGTCTTTGGGGATATCTAGGGTCTGGCCTGGTCATTTTGAAACCCTGTGTTTTATTCAGGAATCTATCTTGACAGTGATTTGTATCTGTGGGCCAGATCAACCATTGTTTCCAATCAGGATGTGTTCTGTTTTGGTTAAGTATATGGTTTGCGTCTATCTCTTCATCTGTATCAGGGCTATTGCTAAACATTGTTGGCTTTGGAATAGACGGGTTATTTAAATCTTTGATTTTGGCTAAGCCAAGACAGGTGGTTTGTTGAACAGTGTCATTTAAAAATATCATTTGTTCTGGGATCATGCAGGCTCTAAACAAAGCTTCTAAACCCTGTACTTGCCATTCTTTTGTACCCCAAACACTTTTCAAATCAACATTTTTGTCCTAATAATCAAATCCAAAAGTATTCATTTTTTCAAAGAATGAATCTGAATATATCAATTTTGTGTTGGTTATCATGGTTTTCATCCCTGTCTTGTTTGACAATTTAAAATAAAATGTTTCAGCATTACTTATGTTAAAACCTGAGAAATATGAATATTTGTCATAAACGGTTCTAGAGCTCCCTTTTGGAGGTGTAGCACAATGTTCCCATTGATTATAATTTAAAACATTTCTAGGTTGTGCAGATTTATGCAAGAAATGGTTACCATAATGGTTATAGCAATACATACTGTCATAATTTGTAGAACCTTGCAAATAATCATGTTTTGTAAATTTAGCAGACATTACTAAGTCAGACATCATGTTGTTAATACTTTCGAAGTCCCAATCATCAGCAAATGAGTTTGGTTTTGCAAAGTCACTCAAGGAGATCTTGATTTGGTGTGGATATTTCAGGATCTCGACCGGACCATAAATTTCATAGTCAGTGTTGTCCCAGGCTACCCCACCAGGTATCGGAATTGCTGTGAAGTTGGCTGAAGAAAGTTCTGAAGAAAGTTCTCTTTTCTCGACGTGTGAAGATGTGTGTGGTTTGAGGACCAAGTTGATGTTCTGACTTGCTGTGTCCATTTTAGCATATTTTCCCTCAATGAAGCGTCCCAAAGTAAATACCATGATGAGCCAAAGTATGAGGATAAATGCACCAAAACCCACCCAAAATTCAATCCATGGAGAAACCAGATATGTTTCTTTCATTTGTTTCAAAAGTTCCTTAGCTTTGTCTTTAAAGGATTTTGATGATGGCTGTGTCTTTGATTCACTGAAGCCTTCAGAGGAATCATCGAAGTTGATGAAGTACCCGGATGCAGTTCTGTCAATTGTTCCAATTGCTTCAGGATTTTTGTTTCTTGCATTGTCACTTGGTACTTCATTGTAGATTGGCGTGTCTCTGCTAAATGTTTTTATTTGGGTTTTCAGAGGTCTTAGTTCTATTGCATTGTTGCATAGTCCTTGTTGTTCTTCTGTAGGCGTTTCGAATGTGATGAGCCTCTTTGTTAGGACCTCTGTACTGGTAGCAAACCTTGGTGTTCTGCTACTTATTGGGAGTCCACTTGGCCTACTGTTTGTTATCGGCCACATGTTGTGGTTTTACCAGGTCGATGGATACAACTCGGTTCTCCTTTTTTCCAGCAAGTGGCGGTAGTACAACTGATCTTGTCCCGTTGACAGACAAGACAGGAACTGCTTTTCTGTAAGAAGGCCCAAATTCCTTCTTTACCGCGATCTTCTCCCTGACTAGATCCCCGACTTTTGGAATCCAGACAGGTCTTGCTGGGACAGGTGGTGATTCTTCAGTGGTTGTTGGCTGTTGTTTCAACTGTATGTTGCTCAGGTCTTTTCTTGTTTTGTTTAAGTCCTGCAAAATAGCCAAACGGTCTTTGACATCAAAGGTTTTTTCTATTACCACTGAAGTCTGACTATCAAGGTCAGAGATCAACATCCTAGTTCCGAATAATAATTCGTACGGACTGAATCCCTTCAGAGAATTTCTTGGCAAGTTATTTAGACTACGTTGGACACTTATTAGATGTTTGACCCACCCAGCTCCCGAACCTAATATCCTTTCTATTATAGATTGCCCTCTGCCTTGGTTTTTTCTTTACATCATCCCGTACCCTCAGGAAGGAAGTGAGAAGATTCCCGCTGGGCTGTGCTCATTTGGCCATGTTTCCCCCCCAGGCTGGTTTGCCTGAGTGAAAACAATGGTCGAACGTAGCATGCTCTTAGCGTATATGCCATTTAGACTCGCGAATCTTTGTATAACAGTCCGGACGTCAGCCGAGTGCTGTGGATCTACATTATAAGTGGAAACTAGCCTGTATATGTTAATCGCAAGCCATTTTTTTTACTGGTGATGTTATCTGCAGTCAGATTCCACCGTATTTTATTTTTTCTCTCCCCACTGCGATTTCTGTTGCAGTTTGGGCAGTTTTTTACAAACATGGTATGATGTAGGCTCATGCCTGGCCACCAGTACCGTGATTGTAAATCTTCCAGAGAATCTTTTAGTTTGAGGTGTCCAAGACCCTCACCCATATGTGCGTCTGCGATTAACAAGCTTCTCCTGTCCATGTTTGGAATCACTCTATCCCCCACTCCAGGGATTCGAGCAAAAGGGACGGAGTTTGCATCGATTATGTATGTGTAATTGAGTGGATAGTTGATCGGTAACGCTGAGCAGTCGCCTTTTGATGACGTTTTCACCGCCAGCAATGTTTCACCGTCAATGTATTTTAATGTACGCTTTTTTCGATCTACGGGAGCCGATTTAGTGGCTGCGGCTGTTTCAGCCAATGAATTCCCTACAACGTGAACGCCATCACGTTGATGACTCAGTGAGTGAGTCACGTGAGTCTTTGGTAGTTCTTTTTGTAAAAGAGCTATTTGTTCCCAGAGCAGTCTCTGCTTTATTGGTGCATCTGTGTCATCTTTGTAACCGTTCTGAATCCATGTCTGCAAATCGCTGTTATATGATTTGACGCAGTAATATGAATCTGACACTATAAGTGTCGGGAATTCGCGATCCGCATTATCTAGCGCCATTTTCAATGCGATTATTTCAGTTTGTTGTTCTGAATTAGTTTCTACTGAGTGTGATTTTGTTAATAGAGGTTTTAATATACCTCCGCGCCACACTTCTTTTGTAATCTCACATGTGGGGTTGTATGCTTGTTCTCCCCAAACGGAGGGTTGAGCATGTCCGTCTGTATAGATTACACAGGCGTAATGTCGTAGAGGCAGAATGTCGATTGGCAGAGGATACGTCTTTTCATATTTTAGATTTTTCAATTCTTCTAGTTCTGGATCAAAGTAGTAGTCTACTTTGTCCGTTGTGATTGAATTCACCCATTGTATCCATTCCGGATTCAATGTTGTTATTGGTAAATTACACGGTGTTGTTAGTGCCTCAAAGGCTGATTCTGCTGTTCTGACTGTGATATGTCTACCGTCAGCTATGTCTTTTTCTCTAGCTATTGCGGTTTGAACTGCACGAATGATTTTTTTCTGTATTACTGAATTTTTGTTCAGCTTCTGTATACAAGTGTGATTTGAATGCAATTGGTACCTTTTCTCCCTCATTAGAGGTTAGGTATGTGAATCCGCATCTCCCTGGGATGACTCGGATCACAAGGTTGCGTGTATTATCACGTGTTTCTAATTTTGTTTTAATTAGCATGTCTGTTTGTAAGGATCTCAAAATTTCTGTGTGTGTTTGAGTCCAACTGGATCTTTTAAAGTCTGGTTTAATTAGATCGTAAAGGGGTTTGACCCTTTCTGCGTAATTTGCAATGTATGTTCTTCCGAAATTTAGGAAGCCTAGAATTGACTGTAGGTTTTTTAGTGTTTTAGGAGCTTGGATTACGGCACATTTCTCTAGGAAATTGTCTGCCAGGCTTTTACCTTCACTTGATAACTCATATCCTAAGAATAGGACTGTCAGATGGGCAATTCTGGACTTTTTAAAGTTGAATTTGTAACCCTCTGCAGCGAACCCAAGTATTATGGTGTTCACTCTTTTCAAGTGAGTCTCCAAGTCATCATCTGTTAAGTAAATGTCATCAACATAAGATAATGCTTCATCATCATATAGTTGTAGTAATTCTGTTACTCTCGCTGAGAATACCCCCGGGCTGTTCTTGTACCCCTGGGCTAACCGACAGAATTGTTTTTGAGTGCCATTTACTGAGAATGCAGTTAAATATCTGCTTTCTGGTGCTATGTTTTGACAAAAGAATCCATTGGAGATGTCCAAGGTTGTTTTGTATTTTTTGCGCACTATGTTATTCATTAGTGCAGCACTGTGTGAGTTTTGCACTGCAAAAGTTTTATAACATGTGTTAAGGTGTCGGTAATCCAAAACTAGACGGTATGAATTGTCTGGTTTGGAGACCGGAAACAAAGGATTGTTCATTTGTGAGGTGCAAGTTTCAATCACCCCCTGGTATTCTAGCTGATCTAGTATTTCATTTACTTGTTTTTTAGCTTCTTGCTTAATTGGGTACTGCCTTTGTGCAGTTGGTTGTGTTTTTAATTGGATTTTGTGAGGAGGAGAATCCTCATCCCATCCTACGTGATTTTTATATAAAGCAGGTGCTAAGGCCACTGCCCACTTTCTAGCAAGTGTATATTTTTTATGAATCGGGATTTGATTCGAGAAGGCAGGCATAATTACTTCTTCGCCATGAGGGCACTCCCTGACAAACTCTGGTGGCCAGTCTTTTTCAGCTAGAAGGATGTCATAGCCTTTGGATAGATTATCCCAAAATAGTCCCCTTATTTTCCTAGTCTTATCTCCCTCTATACGTAATGTTATCTCGTATATCTTGTGGGGCTTGCTAACTCTGGTGTCTGCAGTTTCCACTTGAAGATATTCATTCGTGTCCACTGTCTCCAGATGATTCATAAGGACTTTGCGAGCTATGCTCACCTCTGCTGCGCTGTCTAGCATTGTCTGAGCCCACTCTCCGTTTTTCAGTTGTGTCCTCAGTATTCTCGGCATTGTTAACTACCTTGATACTGGCTACCTTCTTTTTTGGAAATTGTAATTTCTTTTTTAGTTGAGCAGGTTCCTTGTCTTTGGACTTGGCGTGCTCTTCTGATCGTCCTCTTCTTTCCGATTTCTGCGAGGAATTCTGAAAAGATTGAGAGGGACGTGTATCAATGTCTTGATATCTATCAGGTTTTTTAATATTATCCCTATTTCTAAGGTTATATCTATTCCCCGAGGGGTCACTCTGCGGTGACCTCTGTCTTTGGTTTGGAGATTTCTCTCTTCGCCTCGGAGACCTTCCTCGGGACTGGAATTTCTTTTCTTTAGGATTGGATTGTTTGTTTCCATCCCAGTTCTTTTTTGGTGAATTATTATTATTAAAAAATATTTTTTCCGGACTTGTAGTCAGTTGCGGTTTTACTGGTATTCCACCTAGACTATCTCTGCCTAGTTCTTCATAGGATTTTTCTATGATTCTGGCAATTTCAGCTGGTTGGTCTGCTATATCTGTCTCTTTTAACCTCTGGCGGATCGCCACGTTTGCTGCTTCACCTTTTATGTTGGCTAGTAATATAGCCGAGACCTGCTTGAAGTCTTTTAGTAATTTCATACCAAGAGTTAAAGCAGGTTCTGGACCGTATTCATCTTGAATTTGTTTTAGCACATCTGGTATCACCGAAATGGATGGGACACCGTGCGTTTTTGTATAGATGGAAGCAAAAACTGTACCCCAAGTGTCACAGTCCTCAATGTGTGGTGCGATTCCCATTGGGAGACATATAGTCAGAATCCTGTGTTTTTCCAGCGGGGTGGTGTCAGGAAACACCGCCTCTATTTGGGTGATTTTCTGTGCCAACCAGAATGGTATTTGTTCCCGTTTAGCTGGAACTTTACCTAGGCAGGATTGGATGTTCTGTGGTGTAATTTTATTTGTGTTCCCCTGGTGAGGGGTCAGCTGTGGAAGTTTAATCGCTGGCTGAATTGTTGAAGTCCGCATTACATACTGAACTAATTGTCTATGAATTTTTAGTAGTTGTTTTAGCTGTATTAACAGCTCTGCTGCAGGCATTCTATCGATGTCTGGATGTGGTGTGTATCCGGCTAAGACCGGCCACGTTGCTCCTGGTCTTCCTAAAGGACCGAGCCTGGTTATGTGATTATTATGTTTTAGGGCGCCATCAAATAAGAGCAAATGCTCTTGGAATTTGAGTGGTACTTCCACCTCCTCGAAAGGAGTGTATGTTTCAGGAGGTTCCTCTATTTTGTAATAGTGGAAGTACTTTGTTACAGCATTTGCTGCTGGAAAATGTATCCATGAATAGTATACCTCTGTCTGCCGATATTCGTGTGCCTCAATTACGAATATGACTGTGCCACCTCTAGGTGTCAGTCCATTTTCTATAAGTTTTAAGGTTATAGATCTCCTTTTAATGACCGGAATGAGTGTTATATTCGGGTCTGCATCTAGTGCAGCATTATCAGCTGCTGCTATTTCAGCTGCTAATCTAACTGCCTCTCTTTCATCCTCATTGTCTGACATTTTACAGACAGGATGGTATTATGTTTATTTGCAGATCAGGTTTCTTTATGGAACAAAGATTAGGTGCACAATATTTTGGAACTGTTTTTATCCTTCAACGTTGACTTGACCAAGAACCATACATAGGAGTTCCCTCCTGCGAGGTTTTGGAGGATATAACCTTTTACCCACTCCAGACGTCTTTGGAGTATTTGGGAAAAGGGGTCTGAGTGAGAAAGCACGACTGAGTTACTCTAAATGTCTTACGTTAGTTTTATCGCCCTTTCCAAACGCGTTGGGCGCCATGTAGTGTAGCTCCTATTTTCCCAATAGGCTCTGCGCATTGGAATAGTACCTACAGCAGTAAAGGCCTAGGCCAGACGTTAACTAGGTCTACTACTGTCGATACTAGACTTAATTTTTGGGTTTGCCAGCTAAGCTCAGAGTTCGCTAGAAACTTTCTCGAATGTTCAGGAAAGAATTACCTCCCCTGATTAGACAAGAAGGGATTTAGTTTCTGACAACCATAGAACATGACAACTTTGCTCTCCCCTAATCAAGAGTCAATCTCAAGAGTCGTGTGAGCACAAGGCAATTATTTTACTCAGTCAGTACGTGCATTCTTAGTCTCATCAGAATGTAGAGAAAAGGAAGAGACGGGCGTGTTCAATAAAAAGGTGTTATTTATTGATCAGTCTCTTTTCTCATACATGAGAAATGGATCGATATTATTGCAATACTTATAGTTAAGTAAAGTGCATACATTAAAAGCAATAGTATAAAATAATACTGTAAAAACATTGATATGGTTTCTGAGCCATATGATGTTTAAAATGATTAAAATATATTTACATACACATATACATTTGACTAAACGTACTCAACTGGTGTTTCTAAATACGCCTACCCCGTGTACCTGACCTAAGTCTAATGCGTGGGCGGGAATAGAAAGTTACAGTTTAAGTTAAGTTTGTTTTTGCCAAGTGAATAACTAAAGAATTCTCTGTGAGGGGTTATTCAGTTCTGTACCTGGAAGTTAGGATGAATGAGGAATGGTATCTCTTTCTCTGCTCTCGATATTCCAGGCTGCCTGCGAGGGCTGCCCAGAAGCGCCGGTGCTGGGTCTCTCGGCTTGAGATAGCAGCGCGTCTCTCAGCGCGTCAGGAAGGCGGGGCTGCTGCCAGCGGGGTCTGCTTCTGCTCTCGGCTTCGGCAAGTATGGCTGCTCCGTCTTGTCACCACGCGTGTGTTTGCATAGGGCAAGGTCGGCAATATTTATACCTTAAAGGTGCCGAGATTGACGTAAGGATGGACATAGATACGTCAATAAAGATGTCATACGACTTGCTCGTTAGCACATTCTTTACTAAAGTTCTCTGTGAAATCAAAACAATGGCCGCACGGATTGTCCAGGTTGTCATAGGTTTGATTTGTTATGAGAACGTCGTCTGCCTTATCAGGGGCTGGAGGAATGTCGCTTGTCTAATTAGATCTCAAGCGTTATGACCTAATCAGATAACACGTTCCTGTGCCGTAGTGTGACTGCGTCAGATAACGGTATCTGCATCATGGGGGTTTTCATGCCTCATGGGCTGACTGTTAGTTAACTTGATAGTTAGTTTAACCAGAATAGGGTCAGGAATAGGGGGACTGATTCAGAACCTATAGAAATACACGACATGACTGGCACTCCACGGCTACGTTGAATCATCCTCATCTCCTTCCAGGCCTTAAAAGAATGGCTGAAATGTGAGCAGATTCTTCGCCAGGTGGTCAGTAACTTGCTAACTGCGTTTTCTCTTTTCAAGAAACCTTGAACAATAATGTTAATGCAGTGCGCCAAACACGGCACTCTGAAATAGCCACCATCATGCATGGCCTTAACAAAATTACTGACATTATCTGTGGAAACATAACCAATCATGCGACTTCTTGGCACCAGCCATTTAGAGACCTTACTCTTAAACTCATCCAAAATGTTTAATGCAGTATGAGATCTCTCCATAGCAAACATGGCTACATGTTTCCGACTCGCTTAAAAAATGTTGGCATGGTCAACACCTGTAGACATCTTTTCTCTAACCCCTATAAAAGAGACCCAGTGTGCAGAGATGCACATGTAATCCACGGCTTGGCAACTGGTCCACATGTCTGTTGTCAGGTGGATAGTGTGAACAGCACTCTTCTGCAAAGCTGACCCAATCACTTCCAGCACATCTTCATGTAGTGCTGGAACCGCAACTCGGGCAAAATAGGACCGGCTAGGATCCTTCCATTTAGGGCAGACTGTTGCCACAAATTCTAGAAAACCCGCCCCTTCCACGAAAGAAAAAGGGAGAAGGTCCAGCGCTAGCATTTTAGCCAGCTTTGCGTTATACAGACGTGCCGTTGGGTGGTTGCGTTCAAATGGCACCTCCGACCAAAACACGCTTTTAATGGTGATCTGGACCATTTTCAGATGTGATGATGATGATCCAGACTTCTTCAACCCAGTTAGGCTCATTGATGTACTTTTTTGCATTGGTGTCTCTCCCAGGCTCTTAGTGTGCCTCATACATGTTGCTGGGGTAGAGGGTGTGGGCGCTACCTCTGCAGTGCTGCTGCCAGGGGTACTGGGTGTACCAGAAAAAATGTCTGTCGCATCTTCACTTCCCCCTGCACGATCAGCCCCTCGTCATCATCAGATGCAATATGAATGGATACATTTGGATTTGTTGTACTTGTGGATTCCCGGATCTTCCTCATGAGCGCCTCCCAATTGATAGTGTGGTGTTTTTGGAGATGACCTCTCTAGCCTCCGGTACCATAGTTGGTACCAAGCTTACCCTGACTAACTACAGCTTTACAAATCGAACAAACGACCATGTTTTCTGCCTTTTTGCTGACACTAAAAAAGTCCCAAACTGGGGACTGGAGATGTCTGCTGGTGGTGGAGGGGCTACTTTCAAAGCCAGATGAAGTGGAGGATGGATGTGGCTGAATTTGACTCTGTTGTGCACTTACAGCACCACTTCTTGAGGTTATGGAGGTCGAGCTGGATGGAGGTCCCTGCCGGCCCTTCTGACGAGAAAATATGGAAGCTGTAGGTCGTGTTGGTGTAGTAGTTAACTGCGTTGGTGGTGGTACCAGTGCCACGCCGCCCACATCGCGCTCAGCATCAATTCGTGATAGGGTCAAAATGTCTGTCTGCTGCATGCCTGCTGGGGCTGGAGTGCCGACTGTGATGACTGGGTCATCGTCAGACTTTTCATCAGCAGCAGAATACACCACTTCTTGTTCGTCGTCATCATCAGCCATAAGTGAAAGCCTCGCGGGAACCTTCCTTTTAGGCTTAGCTACCTTTGTCGGGTCATGGCGTGCCTCACTCTCAGACTGCATTGGTGGGTTCCAATCAACATCAAGATCATCAGAAGGAAGGGGGTTTGAAGAAGAACTTGTAGTAGTAGCCCTCCTTGACCTTTTTCTTGCTGGGGATCTGGAAGACAATGGATCATCATCAGGAGGAGTGGCTTCCTCAGATGATACCTCCGCTTGAATCTCGATTTCCTGATGTGCCCCTACATCTGGAGGAACAAGCATTGTGGGCAGTTGTGCCGCTCCATGCGCCTCTAATTGCGCCTCTCCATGCGCCTCTCCTTGCGCCTCTCCTTGTGCCTCTCGCGCCTCTCTTTGTGCCTCTCCTAGGGCCTCTCCTTGTGTATCTACTTGCGCTTGTACTAGTTGTACCTGTGGTTGTCGTTGCGGCTGTGGTTGTTGAACACTCGTCAGGTGAGTTACACCCTGCGTTGATTGGATGCTACTTTCTTGCGATGAGCCAACATCACTGGTTGATTGTGATTGAGCAATTAAAGTGGCTGCCTCTGCAGCACTCATGGTGGCCTTGGACATAACTTGGCGTGGTGGCACTGAGCCCAATGAAGCGGAGGTGCTGCTCCCAGCTTGGTCCCCGGCAGACACCGCTGCTGCTGCAGGCGTAGTTTTTTTCCCCAAAAAAAGTGTCTGTGGGCACACCAGTCTCCTTGGTAAGTGGCGCCACTTGCTGCTTCTGCTCCTTCTTACTGGCAGTGGCACTGGCAAATTTTTTGCTAAAGGAGCTACGGCCACCTTTCTTTGGGCCCATCTTCTTCAGATGTCAGAACAGCTGGCCGCAGTTGCACGAGTTGCAGAGTTGTCTGTGGCCACACGTGACGTCATGGGACGTTGTGCTCCACACACCGCTGCAGGACTTCTTCCTGGCACGGATGATGATGAACAATGACTGATGTGATTCTCTTGTGCACCTAAAAGGAAAGGAAGCCAGAGGAACATCAGTTAAATAAATGTTGCATATGTCGTGCTTCAATTAATATTTGCAACTAGGAATTGCATTTATTAAAATTAGAACAACACACCCAATAACAGAAAGACACAAGATAAAAATTGCAATTCTAATCCAAAATGGATGTTTAAATTAATAAAAGAGAAACGACACAGAAAGACTTGGTCCATGCACCACTCACTACCCCTGGGCATAATGGATGAAAGCAAGGCAAACTGGGTGCAGACCTGAGCACACTGCCTGGCTTCAAAATGGCCCCTTGAGCCTTGACCCCCACCACATGGCCAGGCCCTGCCTGTACCAGGCCTCAAAATGGCCCCCACCCGCATGGCCAGGCCCCAACAACACCCCAAAAAGTTGAAAAACACACAAAAATCACCCAATCCAATGCCATCCATGCCCTCAATGATGTTTAAATTCAAGAGACCCCACAGAAAGACATGGTCCATGCACCACTGAGTACCCCTGGGCATAATGGATGAAAGCAAGGAAAATTGGGTGCAGGCCTGAGCACACTGCCTGGCTTCAAAATTGCCCTTTGAGCCTTAACCCCCACCACATGGCCAGGCCCTGCCTGGACCAGGCCTCAAAATGGCCCTCACCCACATGGCCAGGCCCCAACAACATCCCAAAAAGTCGAAAAACACACAAAAATCGCCCCAATCCAATGCTATCCATGCCCTCAATGATGTTCAAATTCAAGACACCCCACAGTAAGACTTGGTCCATGCACCACTCACTACCCCTGAGCCTACTGGCTAGTTAGGCTTTACAGGCACCAAAAAATTCCACATATAACAGTGAGCTAAAATTTCATGACATAAATGAGATTTAAGTTCAACCAAACTTACAGAAACAGTTGTGTCATGAACCCATGACTAACCCTGGGCCTACTGGATACTGTGGCTACCCACAATATTTTTTTTTTTAAGTTGTGAAAAAGTTTTAAAATTGTAGTTGCAACAACTGCAATGCCCCACACAAACAACACCAACTTACTTGTAAAATCTCAAATCCAAGAGTGATCCAAACTCCAAAGTCCAAAAAGTCCTCAAATACAAATATCCAGCAGCAGCCGCAAAAAGTAATCCTTCCAGCTCCAGATCCAAATGAAAAGTGACTGGGACATGGACAAAGCACTGGGAGGAGCCTGCTGGACAGGAACATGAAGTTGGAGACTCTGGGGCACTTCCTTCCTCCGACCCCCCCCCAAAAATGGACTCCTTGCACAAAAAAAGTGCAGCCAAATGTCAATCTGAGGAGTTATTCTGATCAAAATCATCATTTTCAGAAGGTTTATGCTGCCTGCGATGGATTTCTTGTGCAGAATTTTTCGGGAAAACGAGCTGTTCAAATCTCATGCCGGAAGTCTGCTGCGCGCCCTATCTACATGTTCGCAATTGTTTACTCCCGCGATATGTGATTCGCGGGCCCTTATGACGTACTCGCGTTGTCAAACTCTCGCTGTGCAAGATGGCGGGCCGTGATGACGTACTCGCGGTCGAGAAACTCTTGCGTGATCATGCAGCAAGATCTAAAATGGCGCAGCACACGCAAACCGGGAGGAAAAACAACTCGGGGAACGGTAAGTCAACGGCGCGATATTGTATTTTTGAAGCGCGACCAAGCAAAAAAATCCGCCAGCTTGCGAATTGTGGATTTTTGGGCAAATTCGCATTCGAAATTGCCAAAAATCTGCAAATTCCGCGAACTGAATGGATTTTACGCCCATACTTAATTTTGGGCCCTAGCTCGGCTGGCACATAGGGAAACCTAGCAAACCTGTAAATATTTTTAAACTAGATACCCAGGGGAATCCAGGATGGGGTGACTTGTTGGGCTCTCACCAGGTTCTGTTACCCAGAATCCCTTGCAAACCACAAACGTTGTCCTAAAAAAAACATATTTTCCTCACATTTATGTGGTGGATAGTTCTGGAATCGGCATGAATCCACAAAATTCTATCCACCCCGCATTCCCCAAAGTCTTCTGTGAAAAATGTCACCTCACTTGTGTGGGTAGGCCTAGTGCCCGTGACAGGAAACGGCCCACAACGCAACGTGGACACCACATTTTCAGAGTAAAAACTGACCCTTTTTTTTGCAGAGCGCCTAGCTGTAGATTTTGAGATCTAACTCTACCGGCACTTAGGGAAACCTCGCAAACCTATACATTTTTTAAAACTAGACACCCAGTGGAATCCAGGACTGGGTGACTTCTATGGCTCTCACCAGGTTCTGTTACTCAGAATCCAATGCAAACCTAAACATTTGTCGAAACAAACACATTTTCCTCATATTTCTGTGGTGGAAACGTCTGGAATTGGAGTGGATCCACAAAATTCCACCCACCCCACATTCCACAAGGTCTCCCGATAAAAATGATACCTCACTTGTGATTTTGGGTCAAGTACCCGCACAGGCAAGCGCCCAAAACCTGTTGAGGCGACATCAAAATTACCTATCACAAAAACAACCTGGTTTTGCAAGGGGGGTGCTAACACCAAGAGGGGTAGAGAGGAGAATATCAAGTGATTCACATGCAGTGGAACACATTGTGTTATTGAAAACTGCCCTTACTTACACACAAATGTGTGTGGCATGCTTCATCATCTGCTCTACTTAGAAAACACCCTGGCGTAGCCACGCACAGGATGGAGCATAGGGAAGGGGGAAGACAAACTACATAAAAATAAATCAAAATGGTGTATATATGTGCTATAACAAGTGACTGGGGACAGTGATAGAACAAGTGCAGTGAAGAAAGTGGTTAAAACTGGCTTGTGGGTAACCTATCAAACACCTTTATTCCAGGGTCGCATGGCCAGATTAGAGAAGGAATGTGATTTTTGCTCATTCAAATTTTCCAAATCATGAATTACCGCCTGTTCAAAAGTCCCCACCTCAAGAGGCAGTAAATAAAGTTGGGGAGTGAAGGTAGATTTAGGAAGTAATGCAGTATCCCCTCTCAAGGGATCAGTGATCTCTTTATCTTGAAAAAAGATTTTCAATCTGATGTTCCGTTTCTTTTCATTCAAATATGCCTCAGAAACCACAGCACCAAGACCACTCTACTCGCCACCACTAATGACATCCGCACCCTCCTCGACCTAGGATACACCACAACCCTGATCCTACTCAACCTGTCTGCAGTGTTTGACACCATCTCCCTCACTCACCACTGGACTCCATGATGCCGGCATAGAGGAAACCGCCCTCGAATGGATCTGCTCCTTCCACACCGGTAGAACCTAAAGAATCAGACTGCCTCCCTTCCTCTCTGAACCCACCCACACCAACTGCGGAGGACCCCAAGGATCGCTACTCAGCACCACGCTCTTCAACATCTACATTGCCCCCCTCGCCGACTCAGTATAGTATCTTATGCTGCTGACACCCAGATCATCCTCTCCCTCACCAAGGACCCATCACCACCAGACTCAACTTCCATGAAGGAATGAAGGACATTGCATCTTGGATGAGGAACAGCTGCCTGACTCTAAATTCAGAAAAGACAGAGGTCCTCACCCTTGGACCCTCCCCTTCTGCATGGGACAACACCTGCTGGCCCACCGCCCTTGGTAGTCCCTCCACACCCATGGACCATGCCCAAAACCTCGGTATCGTACTCGACTCTGCCCTCTCCATGACACGACAGGTCAACGCCATTGCCTCCAGCTGCTTCAACACCCTCCGCATCTTCCGATAGACTTTCAAATGGATCCCCCCAAATCATGTAGACTGTCACCCACACACTCATTACCAGCAGACTGAACTACGGAAACGTCCTTTACGCTGGGATCAACAAGTCTCTGCTCCACAAACTCCAGACCATACAGAACACAGCAGCCAGACTCATCCGTGGCATCCCTTGTCACTAACACACCACCCAACACCTGCAGAACCTCCACTGGCTCCCCGCTGAGAAGGGAGTAACCTTCAATATACTCACCTATGCCTTCAAATGCCTCTACAACACCGGACCTGGTTACCTCAATGAGAAAATCTTCTTCCACGTACCCAAGAGAAATCTCTGATCCACCGATCTCGTTGAAAGCCTGCGCATCCACAGAGCCAGAACAGGTGGAGGAGCCTTCTCCTACATCGCGGCCAAGACCTGGAACGAGTTCCCTATCAACATTAGATACGCCCACTCTCTGAGCATCTTCAGGAAGACACTCAAGACCTGGTTCTTCGACTAAACTGAGATGTTTCCCCCCCAGCACCTCAAGACACTTACAGGTAAGTAGTGTGCTTTACAAACGACTGATTGATTGATTGATTGAAAGGCTGTTATCTGGAGTACAAGGAGGTGCCGTAGGGAGTCCCTGAGTACATGGGATAATACTTCCAACACTGGAATCGGTGTTGGGGTATGATTCCAACATGTTTGATACCAATCATGACCTGGTTAAGTGCAACCATTATATAGTTAGACATCTTGTAATGACTGTTGTCCATTATATGTTATAAAATGGCTGACTGCACCTATAAAGTCTGGAGAATATACTCTAGTGTTTGTATGGGGTGTCCTGCAGGGTCACCCTCACACTTATAACTGTGCACCCTACCCTCAGAACTGAAGAGCATGCCATAATGGTAACTTATAGGTGTTAAGTGCAGTGACCTCAGATATAAGGACACGTATATCTGTCATGAGAGCTGCAAGCACCAACTCACACAGGCTGGAATGGTAGGCCTGTTATCCCAGTTAAATGGACTCCCATAAGTGGCACAATACATGCCGCAACCCATTGTAGACCTCTGGTGTACCTATGCCCTGGGTACCTTGGTACCGTATACTAGGGACTTATAAGGGTACTCCAGTAGCCAATTGTGGAAGTACCAAAGTACTTCCCATGTCAATTTAGGGTAAACTAAGTCAAAAACACACTGACACAAGGCAAAAAGTGGGGGTACCATGCCTGAAGGATCGTGCATTCGAACAATGTGCTACTTTGCTCTTAGAGGGTGTTCCATGGGAAGGAAGCTGGCTCTTTATATAGCCAACCAAAAAAAGGAACTCTGTGTAAAGAGTCCATGCAAATCTGAAGGTGATTACAGAGGCACAAATGACATCCCAAATGCTCCTTCTGCGGTAGTGTGGGTGAGCAGTTAGGTGTAGAAGAGCGTAGTGCTAGGCATTTATTGCACACACAAAGGCAGTAAATGAGACACACTCAATAAAGAAATACAATATGAATATTTTTAAATAACATGTCCTTTTATATGAATTTAGATGCCAAGATCATCGGGATCAGGTAAGTACTTTCCGAGTTATTAATTTTTAGAGTTTTAAAAAGCTGACAGGCAACTTTTGGGAGTGGTAATGTTATCATATGGGGCAAAAACATATAGTGCATTTGGGCACTTAACAGCGACTTACAGGACTGTACTTCAAGACTTAAGATCAGCATTGGGCAAGGTCCAATGCCACACCAACAGGTCACCGTGGGAGGCTCTGGGGCATACGGGTGCAGAGGTGTGTTTCAGATCATTCTGGTCAGAAATAGTCTGCAAGCTGAGATGGGGGGCCGGTCCAGTGGAATCCAAAAGGGGATAGACCCTTGAGATCCTCACACATGTGGAGACACCATTGGTCCACTTCTCCTCAGGCTGTGGGGCTCAGGTGCAGTGGTGTCTTTTGCCATCAGGTTTCTTTGCTGAAGTCACTTGCGGTTGGAAGGCGGGGTGCTGCCCTATGACAAAGGGCAAAGGCAGGAATACACCATATTTATGCAATATGATGCATTCCTGTCCTTTCTCCAACAGAAGCAATCCTAAGAGGTGTATTCCTCTTTCTATGTGAGCTGCAGCATGCATTTCACATATAGAAAGAGTAAATAACAAAGAGAAATAAATAAATTTCTCCTCTTTATGCCTCGGGAGGTCTAAGGATTTGGCGCTTCCCAGGTTTACATGCTAGTGTAAGTCTGGAGCAGCATAAAAATCCATGGTTTTGTGTGGTAAAACCCTCTGCAATGCCCATGGAATGCCTGCCGAGCACAGAGTAAGGCAACACAGTGATTTGTGCTGCCTTGCCTTAACTCATATTTATGATGCCTTTCAAAGCATTGTATAGTGGTTTTACATGGGGCCATAGTAATGATTTTGTAATCTGCACTACCGGGGAAAATGTGAGCTGTGATAGGGCGTACAGGCTTGTAAAGAAGAATTTTGCGGCACACACAGAAAGAGGAAAACGCATCTCTACACAAAAAAATCTTGCCTGCAATGGGGGCACCCTTGCACCATGGTGCAAGGGTACCTACAATGGCGCTATGCAGCAAATTCTGTACCAGAACAGGGAGAAAGGACAGGAATGCACCAAATAAATATGGTGCATTCCTGTCCTTTCCCATTGGTGCAGGGCAGTGCAGCAGGAGACTTGCAACACTGACCTACGTCAATTCCTCATAAATGAAAGCCCTAAAAATCTATTATTTTTTCAAAATAAGCAATAGCTGCACTTCCCCCTCACTTCACAGGAAGGAGTTTGCATCCTGCCCTCATGACTAAGTCGCTCCTTGTGAAGTATGAGTAGCTTATCCTGCAATAATTTTGTGGCATGTTGAGACTAACCATTTTATACCGAAGATAAGCAACACCACAGTAACTATAATATTAGAATGCAAAGAAGAAACAAACTTGAAGAAAATATACTTTCCTTGGTTATAGGTTATGGTCTACAGACATTGCATGCTGACTCATAGCAGAGTTATTACAACATAAATGGTTTCTGTCTCATAAGTGCAAGACCTTAAAGTATTATTCCATTAACAATTGGAGCAGAGCGTCCTCTGGGGTTGTGGAAAGGGAAGTGACAGAAGCGGTCAGGGGTGCATGTTTTGGAGATGAAACTTTCTGTTTTCGGGGGGCGGAGCTTGCGGGTGACCAAGATGGCCGAATAAGCCCGGAGCTCCGTCCGGTGGTTTCATATAATCCTTAAATTATCCTGCGTCAGCGCAAGCTACAGCACCAAAAGCCTCGTCCCCAGGCATCATACCGGCACCGGGACCCTGTCGAATGCGAGCGTGGTGGAGTGGAGACATGGAAGGCCACAAAGCCGTGCCCTCGAGTGAGAAATCAGCCCACGCGACATCATAGTGCGTGCGGGCAGAGCGCGACGCTCGCCGGGGAGAGATACGGGCCAGATCGAGCAGACCCGAGCAGGTACGAGCCCTCAGCCGGAAACCGCCTGCGGTACAGCTCCCCACTGCTTCCTCCCCACCGCAACCCCCCGAGCCTTGGGGTAACGATCCGACCCATGAAACGTTTCTGAGGCAGAGTAGCAGTCGCCTCACGAGGAGGCTGCCCCTATTGAAGACACCAGGGAGCTCCGATGTGCGAGGTGGGCTTTTAGGGGCCGAACATCTGAGTGTGAGTGCCGGACTTATCGTGTGGTATTGCCCTAAGAGATGCATGTCAGCGGGCGCATTGCTGCGACATTGGTGACCAGCTAAGGCGAGATACGCTCGCACGCTGAATCGCCTGCCGGCGTTGGAGGGCCATTTGTCTTTCTTTTACTGAAGGGAGGAGGTGGTGTAACGCTCCCACTGGAACAGCGCAGGGAGTCCAAGCTAGTGCGCTTTGGCGCACATCTGAGAGAGTGCGTCTGGCAAGAAGCGCCATTGCGAGGGCCTACACACGACAAAGCCTGTGGGGAACGCACGCCGTGCAGAGCAAACAGGGTCACACAAGTCCTTTTTGTGGGCCAGTAAGGACAAACTTACTCCACTCCCCACGCAACCACTTGCACGGCTGGAGTGCTACTCCACAGTGAGAGTGCGATCCACGATACCCTCTGGAGCAGCGGCCAAATCTGGGCCACGCAGGACGTCTGGCTGACGCGATTACTGGAGACACAGGGAGCTCTGCAGAGCAGTGAGCCACCCCGGAGTAATTATGACAAGTTAAGCACCACTGTGCTTATACAGGAGTACTGCCCAACTAGTACTCGGCGACACAAGGAGATCTACATGGCTTGGGGATTGCTGGAACACAGTGTGCACTGCGCGCCGCGGGGTTGTGAGTTCCCGCCACCGCCTCACAATATAGGCCGAGGTGACAAGACTCAAACCAAACTCTCATTCGAGCAGAGGCGCTCCAAGTCGCAGGAAGCCTCGAACTCGGACAAGCGCGCCATGCAAGAAGCCGACGGCGCCACAGAAGACGCCGATATAAAAAACATGCTCCTAGCGATGGATAAGGGTCTTCAGAACAGCATAACGGCCTTGGGCTCGAAAATAGACGCCCCCACCTACAGAATGGACAGGATGGCAGAACGGATCGATAAGCACGCAGAAAGATTGAACATGACTGAGAGAAGGTTGACGGAGGTGGAGGAGGCGCAAACGGAACTTGACTCAGATCACAAAAAAAATGAGAAATTAATGCAGGCCCTGCAGGACAAGACTGAGGACTTGGAGTTGCGGTCTCGTCGCTGTAACCTGAGGATTACGGGCCTCCCGGAAACGACTCAGAAGGGCAACATGGAGAGATTCATTGAAAAATTACTGGTCTCTCTACTGTGTGAATAAACTTTCTACCCGATGTTTGTGGTGGAGCAGGTTCACTGCTCCCTGGGTCCGCGCCCATGGCCAGGTGCTCCCCCGTGCCTGATCATAGCCAAAGTGCTCAACTACCGAGAAAGAGACGCAGCACTACGCCAAGCCAGAGACAAGAAATCGCTGCAGTATGAGGATTTGGAGATCTCTCTATACCCTGATTTCACTGCCAGAGTGCAGGAGGCTCGAAAGCACTTCGCCCCATTCAAGAGACAGCTTTGAGTTCTAGGCTTAGACTACGCAATGCTGTACCAGGCAAAATTGAGAGTAAACCGACAGGGACAATCCCACCTGTTTACGGACCCTCGAGCATTACAACAAGCCCTGAAGGGCTGGGAGAGGGACCATTGCAGAAATGCAAGTGGGCCAACAGACGAAGCAGGTGGGAGCAGCCAGCTCGACGAACAGGAGTAACTGAATTTACGACGCTGTCTTCAGGTGGCAGTGAGGTGCACGGGCTGAGATACTTAGGGAGTCTTATTCAGATGGACAGTTATGGGGTGGACTCCCTGGTGGGACGGGATGTCCCCCCTGAACACTAGAGATAATGATGATATATGAGGGCTTGCCTAGGGGGCCGCGCGCGACTAATGGTCTGAAGGTTATTCCAGTTTCACTGGCGCTGAGCTATAGCCATGGGGACTAGATCACAGTATGGTGCTGTAGAATTGTTATGATAATTCACATGAAAGGAGGATATTTAGATTTGCCCACTGTTCTATGCAACGATTAGCTTGTAGCAGGGGTGATTATCACCTCCAGGCTCGCTGATGCACGCTATAAACCACAACGGGTGGTGCGTAAAGGCACTGATTGCTGACTGCATGGCAACCTCGGCCCCCGCGCGCAATGCACCCGTTTGACTCTTTGGAGTTTATAAAGTTGAGGGAGGGTAAGAGAGGGAGGAGGGCGGGATTGGGATCGGCGAGGCCAGGTTGGGGGAGGTCTGCTGTGGGAGGGGGTGGGAACTGTTTTGTTGTTGTTATCGAAAGGCAGAGGGGGGGTTGTTGACTCACTATGTGCACACACTGCCCGCCCTGGGCTTGCGAGATACTCTAGCACCCAAGCTACACACATTTTGCAAAGATGGCGAGCACAGCTGACTCAGAAGGTGGATTTAGCCCTCATACAGGAGACCCATCTCCCACTCACAAGTAAGATGCTGCATAGTAGGGGTCTGGAAGGCAACAATACAGCGGCAGGCTAAACGACACACTCCAGGGGTGTGTTGACATGGGTTAACCCTAAGTCGAAACTAACTTTGACACTTTTGCAGGCAGACCCTGGTGGCCGTTTTGTGATATAAAATTGCAAAGGTTTGGGGCTGGAACTGATAGTCATTAATGTTTACGGTCCGAATTATGACTCCCCAGAATTCTATCACAATCCGGCAAATGTAGCAAGAACTTACCCCACTTCGCAACTACTATGGGGGGATTTCAATTTGGTCTTGCATCCGACTCTGGATAGATCAACAGGCCCACCGCAAAAACCCTCAGCAGCCCACAAGCACTACTTACGGAGCTCACTGGTTTAGATATGGAGGATGTGTGGAGATACAGACACACTGCACAGGGAGGTTACACACACTATTTGGCATACCATGATATTCACACCAGAATTGATTATCCATGATGGGTCGCATTAAGGCCTGCACAGTCCAGACACGCACTCTGTCAGACCAATCTCCTCTTCTAATGGTACTTGAGGCACTGGTAAAATCGATTCCTCCGTTTACATGGCACTTTCCCCCATATTCACTGCTCGACCCGCTGTTTCGGGGAGAATTGGCGGAAGAGATTGATGTCTTTTTTGAAGCCAACATAGGCTCGGTAGATAGCTTTCAGGTGGTGTGGGAGACATTTAAAGTTTACATACGGGGCATAGCTATGTCCAAACACTCGAGTGTTCTAAAAGCCATTCGGCAGAGGCTGTTGCTGTTAGAGGGGCAGCTGGCGACACTTGAGAGGCGGCAACAGAGCACCCCTGATCCAACCGTAGCGGAAGAAATAAAATCCCTGATCACTGAATATAATGAGGAGGCGGACAGGGAAGTCCAGCATATGGGGAAATACGCGACTGCGAGAACATATGGAGAGGGGGAACGAACTAGCTCACTCCTTGTTAGAATACGTAAGGGTAATAGGGGGAAGACACAAATTACTGAATTGAAGACTCCGGATGGCCAAGTGCTCTCTGACGAGATTGAGATAGCAAAGAGGTTTAGGAACTATTACTCTCACCTTTACTCTTCCAAAAGCGGAGACCTCTCTGCAGAGACTGCGGAATACGTGGAACATACAGAACTGCCCATGCTTACTAACACGCACCGTGAGTTCCTTATGCTACCCATAGAGAAAGATGAAATTATAGAAGCGCTGGCGAGCATGAGCTCTGGAAGCGCTCCAGGTGCTGACGGACTCACGGTGGGATTCTATAAAGCTTTCCAGGACAAGCTGATTCCCCACCTGTCCATGCTATTTGACGACATCTGTGAGGAGGGCAGCATGCCGCGTTCCATGCGGGAAGCATTATTAGTCACCATACTCAAGCCATGTAAGGCACATGACGAGTGCAGCTCATACAGGCCTCTATCTCTATTAAATGTTGACGCTAAGCTTTATGGGAAGGTGTTGGCTACCCAACTGGCTCTCCCTGCCCCCAAACTGGTCGCCCCGGAGCAGGCGGGATTCATCACCGGTAGAAATCTGACCTATAATATCCGCACAGTTCTCGGCGCTATGCAGCATGTTAAGCAGGATGCGAAGGCCATCGCAGTTTTCCTGGATATGGAGAAGGCCTTTGATTCCGTTGAGTGGCCATTCATGAGGCAGGTGTTACAGCGGCTGGGATTGGGCATACCGTTTCTTCAAATGGTAAGAGCCTTATATCATGCGCCGACGGACAGACTCCGCATCGGCGATCGCGTGAAAGACCCATTTCCTATTAGCAGAGGCACTAGGCAGGGCTGTCTGCTCGCCCCTGTACTGTATGCGCTAGTTGCTGAGCCGCTTGCTTGCGCGTTGCGAGAATATCACAGCAATGAGGTTGTAGGTTTCCCATCATATCGAATCGTGATATCGACGTACGCAGTTGACATCCTGCTGTATGTGCGGGACCCCGAAAATAACTTATCATCTATGCTTAGAGAAGTGGTTCGTTGTGGAGCTCTTTCTGGATTGAAGGTCAACTGGGCTAAGTCGCTAGCTTTTCCCCTTACCGCAGCTACCAGAAGGTTTGAAATGGAATTCCCGCTGCAATGGTCAATAGACCAGATTAGATATTTAGGAGTCCGCTTACACACGGACTCAGAGACACTGCTCAGAGAAAACTACGGGGTAGACTTCAGCAAACTGGAGGACAATGTGGAGGCCTGGTGTAAACTCCCGCTCTCCCTCATGGGATGCCTTGCCATTATGAAAATGGTGGTATTACCTAGATTTCTATTCTTGTTCTGCGCCATTCCGATGGTGCTGTCGAGGGCCTTCTTCCGGACCTTGACACAACTTATGGTTAAGCTTGCATGGGCTGGCAAGCAACCCAGAGTGAAGTGGACCCTCCTTACACTGCCGTACGAAATGGGCGGTCTAGGCGCTCCTGATTTTGAGCTCTACTATAGGGTTGCACAGGCCTCCCACCTGCACATGTGGATTCATGGAGACAAGCACATTCCACATGTGTGCATGGAACGGGTATTGACTGATCCACTATCTTTCCTGGCCACGATTTTCAGATCGGTAGTTCGCAGAACGGGTATATTAGACTCTATACCTGCTACAAATCATGCCTGGCATTCCCTTTTGCAGGCTCAGGGTGGCTCGTTGCTATATTCGCCTAGCATGCCTCTGGACTGGGCATTGTGGCTATCGCCTGTTGGAGAGAAAGGCATAGGTCAGGCATTATACAAACTGGGCGTCTGCACGGTGGGAGACTTATTCCTGGAAGGTACAGTGAAAACCTGGGAGAAGGTGGTGGAGGGTCGCGGAGTTGTCTCCCTGTTGAGCCGGTTTCAATTCCACAGAGTACACAGCGCCCTTTTGGACCAACTGGGTCCAGACTTGGCGGAACCGCCGGAAGTCCCGGAACTCACATATGTCATAAAAACGGAGACTCCACGCAAGCTGCTGACAAACCTGTACAAGACGGCTATGTCAAACAGGGGACAACAGCTTATGAAAGCCAGAGTGGCCTGGCAGAGAGATTTACAGGTCACTATCGATGATGACATTTGGCGATACTGCTTTGTAAATATTAAGAAATTATCCCTGAATAGTAGGCATAGGCTAGTCCATTTCAAGTTTCTCCAGAGAGTGTATTATACCCCAGGGAGACTCATAGATATGGTCTTCAACAGTCGTCAGAATGCGAGGGATGCCACGAGCCGGTCGCTGATTTTATTCATCTCGCGTGGGCATGTCCAGGGATTAAAACATTCTGGGACAACATCTTCACTGCGATGAGCACGATCCTGGAGCTTGAGCTGACTCTGGATCCGGCGCTAGCACTTCTTGGCTACTCAAGGGGCATACCAAAGGCGGTTAGACGACTCACAGACATGGGACTACTTGTCGCCAGGCACGTGGTGGCGCTATGTTGGTTGAGGGGACCACTCCCGACGAAGAAGCGCTGGGCACACAATATGCTTTATAGCTGCATGCAATCCGAGCATTATAGCGAGTTGTTCCCCCCCACAAGCCGCCCGAAGAACTTCTGGGATTTGTATCAAACACATTTAAGAGATAGAGAATCAGAGCCTGCAGTGGCGGAGGGAACGGATACAGAGAGACAGACGTCAGATGTAAAGGCCACAGCAGAGAATGACTCACAAACGAGCCAAGTGGACCCGCAGAGTGGGGATGATATGGAGGTATAGCTGCTCCACGGGAGGGAAAGAGGGCACTAGAAGGACGACAGGTTAGACAGATGAGAGCATATGGCTGTCCCCCAGGGATCTAGCTGATCACCATGGGCCGAGTCACAGGTCCTTTACAATCCCTTATGGGGAGCATAGTGCACGTCTGGTTTGCAGGTAGCTGTAGGAATGACTGGCTTCGAGTGTTTGGGGGTATTCGATTTCGGGCTATGAATGTGGGTGATCTGTGTGTACGATTATGGGTGAGGGAGGAGGGTAGTTGGAGATTAGGTCGGGCTTGTTTTTAGGCAAATTATCGTAACTGAAGGATTGCTAGATCACACAGCGTAGGAACGCAGACATCAATGTACCCTAGATAATTGGGACAGGAATAGTATGTTACCTTTACAATTGCGTACCAACTGACTGTCCTAAACACTTATGTATATACTTTGCCGCCGGACCCCTGGGTTGCAGACATGTGATTGTTTTCTCTTTATTCTTTGCCTCCCTCACTAGCCGGCCCCAGGGTTGTAGGCTTTCGGCAGTGTGATCCTTTTGCAACAAACAATAAAGGTTTAAAAAGAAACCAAAAAAAAACCTTTCTGTTTTCTTTTCCTGGAGAGCGAGATTCTACACGAAATAGAACCAAAAGTGGAGTTAGTTTAATTTAAATGTGTACATAGTGAGCCCTATGCCTCACTAGACAGAGTGTATACATCATTTAGACTGATGTTGACCAAGAAGAGGACATATAAAGGTCACAATGGGTCATTAACCCTGTTTTATATGTTAACTGCAATCCCTAACCCAGTTGAAATCCATAATTGTTTAGAAGAAGTGAACATATCATGGCTGATCCCTGTCAATATTTCAAGCAGAGAACATGGAGGAGGAGATGTGTTTAATTATGTTTCATGGAGAAACAGAGACTATCGGAAAAGGAGAGGCCTTGCGGTGGATAACTAGCTTTCTTTGTGACCGTTCCCAGACAGTCAACCTAGGACCTTATAGGTCTAAGTCTAAGAACCAGGGGAGCTCTGCAGGGATCTTGCCGGAGCCCTACATTATTTAATATCTATGTCGCTCCCTTAGCCAATCTTATGAGGACATATGGATGTGTACCAATACCCTATGCGGATGACTTCCAGCTTACCTTCTCTTTTGCCCAGACCACCTTCTCTGCTGGCATGCTAGCAATATGTAATTGGATGTGTAACAACTTTCTCCAATTAAATGCTGGGAAAACAGAGATGATGATCTTTGGTGAGGCTGCACTGTTGTGAACACCAGAGTGGTGGCCAGGTGAGATGGATGTCCCCCCCGCCTCTAAGGCATCTGTAAAGAATCTAGTGGTGCGCATTGAGCAGAGTCTGAGCATGAAGGAGCAGGTGACTCTTACAGTAAGCTCATGCTTTCATGTATTGAGTCTGCTGAGACGAGTATTTCCATTTCTCCCAGACCATACACGGAAGACTCTTATTCAGACGCTAGTACTGGGTAATTTTGACTACTGCAATGCTCTATTGATTTCGGCCAATGAGGCCTTGTTAGATCGCCTGCAGGTAGTTCAAAAAGTGGCAGCACGACTGGTACTGAATGTTCCCTATAGAACCCCTTTGAGTCCCCTGCTGCGGCAGCTCCACTGGCTTTAGGTGCGCAAATGAATACAATTCAAGGTCTGCTGCATCGTTCATAAGGCAGTGTATGGCAATGGGCCAACATATCTTGCGGAGAAGCTTAGCCAATACACTCCCTTTAAAGACCTTAGATCCAGCTCCAAATCCATTCCAAAAGTTCCTCGTATTAACAAGGCTAGGACTGGGGGGAAGGCCTTTCCCTCCCTTGCCCCACAGAACTGGAATTCGCTCCCTATCACACGGAACACCTTTACTTTAGAAAGTCCCTGAAAACATTTCTGTTGTAGATGCCTCCCTTAGTATCAGGAATTTCTCACATATCCCAGAGCGCAGAGATACCCCTGCGGGGGCGATTCAGGCACTATATAAATAAAGAAATAAAAAAATACATTGTCTTGGCGAGGATGAATGCCGATTTTGGAGGATCGGCACTTGGCGGCTGAGACACACACAGCAGCACTGCAAAAACACTCACTTCTGAGCTGAGGGCCAACAGAGGCAGTAGAGCAAGCCCATTGTTTCCAGGTTTCCATAAATGGAGCCAGAATTAGCTATCATTGTTGAATTTGCCTGTTGGACAGCAGTGCTAGGCAGCATCACATTTTGTAGTAGGTTTCCTGCTCTCACTTGCTTTGTCACTGCTTTGCCTCCCTCACTTTTGTCATTTGGGTTTACTTGCTCAGTTTATCGTTCCTTCTGCTTCACCTTTTGCAGAGTTTCCACAGACTTTTGTATTTGTTTCCTTGACTCAAAGATTTCTTCTTCAGAACTGCATCCTGTGATCTAAAGGGCATCTTCAGTGCTGGTTCCTTTATGGTCCTAGGTGTATGTTGTAGCACTATCTGTATCCAAAAGATCATCACAAGAATCACTATCAGTATCAGATTTGTGTGCAGTATCAGCATTTTCATTTGCCTGTTTCCAATTTTTTATAGGCTTTTCTGTTGCTAATGCAGGGTACATTCTAGCTCCCTTAACTACACATTTACTCCATCTGTGCTGTCCTTCATCCCATTTAGCATCAGCATAACCATGCCATGCTCTCTTAGCTCTTTTCTTATAATTTTCTCCTCTTTTGCATGTTTTGCACGATCCAAACATTTAGAACTTTATATTGTGCAGGTCTAAGAGGCGGTTTGTTGTCATATAATATTCCCCTCAAATTCTCAATAACCTTCCGATCAAATGTGCCATATTGTGGAAATCTTCAGTGTTTGTGTGCCATTGAAGAAACCACAAACACGTATGATGCCCTAGGCTTGTCGCCATATAATGACCTATCGTACCTCCTTACCTTCAATGACAAGGGCCCACACATCTCCCCTTCTCAAAGCTCTAAAGGCTCTGAAACATTTCATGATTACAGCAGTTCAACAAATGAAATGAGCAGATTCAATTCAAAATCATTTCAATGTTTTGTTCTAATCACATTTCTATACGAATTGATATTCAAGCCAAGTCTCAGCACAGTCCTTTCTTTTATAGACTCATCACAAGTCTGCACCTGATGACTCACAAACCAATCCTAGCACAATTCTTCACACCCATTAAGCTATCTCAGTATGGTACTCTCTGACTCAACTCTCACTCCTCACTGCAGTTCACCCAAATTTACAATTTTCTTATACAAAAACAACTTTAGCAAGCATAATAAATAAATAGCCTCTATCTGCTCCAATGAGTAATTCAAAGTAATCAATCACACAAGAATGTGCACCTTTTAACCTTCACAAACACACACACACAGATGGAATCTCAACCAGAAGAAATCACCCTGATTGACGTAGCTTTCTCTTTGCACAATAGGATCTACTAGCATCAATCACTATTAGCACAGTCACAACAGTCTGTTATGCTCCCTATCTCAATTGTGCGGTTGATGGTACCTCATGAGCCCACACTACAAAACCTTAGCAGACAAGTAAAATCATATCTCTTATGTATCCCGGGACCTTGGACTGCAATGAGCCCAATAACAACTTAAACTGCTCAGCATCAAATGAATATATGCATTTACACAAGTAAACCCAAAACTTTACTAGAACACAATACATACAAATTCAACACAGTACCACAAGCTCAACATAGACAATTTTACTCATACTTCCACCACTACAAAAGGCTTCAGAACTGCCAAACTCCCACAATCTTCAAGGTTGGGCCATGGACTGTAGGAACATTGGCATCGCTAAACTAGGACAATTTTAAGCTCCTCTTCTCCTGTGATATTAACCGTCACTCTTCTACCACTTGATGAGGCAATGATTTTTTTGATCTCAAGCATCAGCTGTAGTCATCAAATAACCCCAGCCATTAGTTTGTATCGAACTTTGTTTGTCGACTAGGAGAGGGAATAAGAGCTATCATTACATCAGTTGTAATGAACAGTGAAGTCCAATTGGGGCTTTACATAAATCAACAAAGAGATTTTTGAGTGAGTTTAGGAGGATTTATTAAGAAAATGAATTCATATAAAATCATTAGTGACCATTTCTACATAGTCAAATAATCCAAAAGTTGAGATTTTTAAATAAGAAGAAATAGCACTTTAGTAAGAATTAAAACGGGAATGCAAAATATGCAGCAAGTGTGTTCCATTAAGGAAAATATCTGAACTAAATTAATCAGGGTTGGGCATAAATTGCATTTATTTTAAGCAAGCAAGGTAAGTTGTCAATTTCAGAAACCCAAATGAAGGCTTTTGATGACAGAATAAGAATGCACAGGCATGAATCCTTACTACTCAAGCTGTGGAGATTAGCCAAGGCTGTAAGGAGCTCAAAGTCAGCAAGCATCACTAAGATCTGTCTCCTACGTTCTGCTGCAAGGTCTCCTCCCTGGACACATGTTAATATAATTCAACAAAACATTTTTTGCAAGATGTTTTACATTCCTCATTCCTGCAAACCAATCAGTCTTCAGCAAACATTGGGAGCAGGTAAAATCCCTGATTTCTCACAATGAATCCTACACAACCATGTTGGTTTATTACTTTGACTAGATTGTGTGATTCAGACAGTTATTCCCAGAAGTCGTAGTTCCTGCCATCTCCTCTCCCTACCAGTTGCCTAATACATAACAAATGCCTATTCCCCAGCTAACAAAAGGCTTCTGGAAAATTACATCCTCTGCAATGGGAAGAAAGAGAAGAAACTCTCATGCAAGAAAACAGTTTAAATGCGAAAATAGGCCTCTTAGCCGTAATTTGTAAAATTGACATATAAAAATACATCAACAGTTAAGCAAACGTAATTCCCTACAAAAGGTTAATTCAAGTGTTTGCTTTTAAATTTTATATGTGCTTACCTACTACCAATGTTACTTAAATGTGTGTATGTTATTTAGACATTGGGGTTAGCCATTTAAAGTTAAATTCATTTAATTTGCAAAATGAGGATTTTTGCTCTGTCACTCACCAGCCAGGGTTTATCACCTACTGCACTACCATACGTACACCGTACCATATGGATCACATAAAGTATTCCCTTGATATGATAAGGAGATTATGCAATGGCCTCCCTGGGTCTTAAGAAGGCTTTGACAATGCGTGACAGGAGTTAATGTTTCAGGTCCTTGAAAGGTTTCATTTTGCCGTATGTGTCTTGGGATGGGTCAATCTTCTCTCTGCAAGACCTCTGAACCACGTTCGAACTGGAGGAAAAATCTTGAAAGAGTGGACTCTGGAGAAGGGTACTTGCTAGAGCTTCCCTCAGTTAATGCTGGTATTTGCTGTGGTGATAGAGCCCATAGACAACTTGTTGAGACTATTTGTGGAAACATTGGGGATTAAGGCTGATGCAGAGTCCAACACAGTGTCTTTGAATGCAAATGATTCTTTGACATACAAAAAGGATCCTGCTCTCGCTGTAACCAATGTCTTACATACAGTGGGTAGGTATGTAGATTTTTCCGGGCTCCGCGTAAACTAGTCTAAAACCTGGATTCCATCCCGGGGATGGGGCCTTTTTCTCAGATGGGAGCTAACAATGGTAAACCAGTGATCTAAAATACACATTTGAATGTCATAATGGTGTATTATTGAGATGTGTACATTCAATTTACCATAGGGCGAGTGCCTGATCACTTATGTACAACGGTGGCTTTCTGTACAAAGTTACAGCTTTCCGTAATCTATATTTTTATGTATGTTGATAACTTTATTTCGGTCAGATGACCATAAAAAGTGCACATAGAATACATCAGCACAATCAATAAAACAATAAATAGTCGTAAAATATTAAAACAAGATTAAACTACGAGTTATCAGGGTACAAAGATAAAAGCAATAGGTAGAACAATTAGGTTAAAAAAGTTTGTCTTCTACGCCACATGCTGAAAAGATAACGGGAAACCGCAAACACAATGGGAGGATGGGTGTCGTAGGTCAATATCCTGCAGGCCTGTGTAAGGTGCATGAATCCCAAATTCTTACAAATATGGATCAACCAACATTTTCTAATTACAGAGTAGGCAGGACAGAAAAACAAAACATGTGTTACATTCTCATTTTTATAATTACATGCAGGGCAGACTCGTTATTAGGTTTTAAACATTTAGATGTAAAAGACCTAATTGGTAGGGTGCCATGCCTTAGCTGGAGATATAACTTACGAGCAAACGGGGGTTCAATTTTGTCCATGAATTCTTCAATCTTGGGTTCAGATTTAACTAAGAGAAATTCAGTTGTCAACCTACCCAGTGATAAAGAGCTCGATAATAACTGGGCATTCAGCATGCGTATGTGAGAAAGAAGTTCCTTCTTTGAAATCCCTAGGCAATAAGTCTCAGGGTTTTCCCACAGTCCCAACAGGCCTAACCGGGTACAAACAGCACGAATGTGCTGAAGCCAAGGGATCTTTTTGGATATAAGAAGAGATAAAATCTCAGAAAACTTCCGCTCTATAAGCGGCCAGTTCAGGGACTGACCACAACCTCTTCCAATACATAATTGGCCTTGCACTGATAATCTCTTCTATTGGGGCCATGCCAAGGTCCAATCTAAGAGGGATCAAAGGCGTGCTAGGCGGTAACCCAACTAGATTTCTCACAAAGGACTGCTCTACCTTATTGAGGTTCATTATCTGCTTATGTCCCCAAAGTTCAGCCCCATAGATTGCTGCCGTTCTAGCCTGGCGGCAGTACATTTCCAGGGCTGGAGACACCGGCCTATAGGTTGACTCCCTAAAAACTTTGCTTATACCTCCCGCAAGCTGGGATAGCTTAAGAGTGGACTTAGCAGTCTGCGCATTCCAATCAAAATTCTCAGTTGAAGTAACACCCAAATAAACAAATGTTTTAACCCTTTCAAGGGGAGTGCCATGTAAAACCGGATTTGGGCGTACCCGCTTGGGGGGGTTAAAAATCATGAACTTAGTTTTTCCCAGATTGATTTCCAATCCCCGAAGCTCGCAAAACTCCACAAATCCACCCTGTGTTTTTTGAATGCCCGATGATGTTCTAGACAACAACGAAGTGTCGTCTGCGAACATCAGAGCGGGCACTCTCCCCGTAGCCAATTTAAGGGCATCATTGTTAACCACACCATTCAGATGTTCCACAAGGCCATTAATGTAAAGGCTGAATGGAGTGGGTGCCAACACGCACCCTTGGCGAACTCCTTTTTGAACTGAGACTTGATCTGTGAGTTCACCATGCCTTTCACACCTGACATGGGCATAGTTGTTTACATGAAGCCTAGATAGTACATTTAATAAGTATGGCGGGAGTCCCAGGTCTGCCAGCACCTTCCATAATTTATCACGCGGGACCAGATCAAATGCCGCCCGCAAGTCCACAAAGACAAGATAGAGGCTGCCTCCCTCTACCTTTGCTGTTTTCCAATACAGAACCTGCAGGCGAAATATCTGGTCTAGAGTAGATGTACCGGCCCTAATCCCTGCCTGGAGTATAGAGAGAATCCCTTTCTCTTCAATCCATTCAAGAATCCTGTCAAGGATGACCCTCCCCATCAGCTTTTGTGATGTATCAATTAAGCTGATGGGTCTATAGTTGGAGGGGGTTAACGGACAGCCCTTTTTTAGAATGGGGACAATTTCTACCCCTAGTCAAGTAGGGGGCAGGTCATCTCCCTGCAAAATACGATTAAATAAAACGACCAAATAAGGGGCCCAAATTTTAGGTTGTGCCCTAAACAGATCCCCTGGCAGTTTATCCAATCCTGGGGCCTTGTTAGGGAGCAATTTACCTATAGCCGACTCAACCTCAATCAAGGTAAAGGGTTCGATTGGGGCGAGTATAATAGGGGCTTTGATCAACCATCCGCGCCCCTCAGCCCCATCGGCACCCTGCAATTGCTGGGGTTCAAGGGTACTAGTAGGCAAGGCATCAGACTCAGGAATACCATATAAAGCAGCAAAGTGATTTTCCCAAATTGATGGAGCAATATTGGGAGCAGGCGCCTGCATATGCCCGCTAAGTCCAGTTGCGACAATGGACCAGAATAATTTGGAATCTTTACACCTAAGTGCAGATCCCAACTCCTCCCACAATGTGGCTTCCCACTCCGTTTTAGCCTCACAGATTACCTTTTTATATGCTGTGCGATGCACCTTGATGGCCTCACTATCGTTGGTTTTCAATACTGTGAGCAAGGCCTTTTTGGCCTTCCGACAGGAGGTGGTAAACCATCGAGAAGTCATAGTCGGGGAATGGTTTGCCCTTCTAACCAATTGGTTATGTATCTCGGTTGCCCTGCCCAAATGACCGGATTTCCCCATCTCTTCGATGAGCGGGATAATAGTCTCATATAGTTCAGCAAGTTTAGTAATCGACGCTTGTAAATCAGGCCATTTAACCCTACGCCTACAATTTGTTATTATTAATGGCACAGTGACACAGTGCTCAACCGGAGTCGAAACTTTGAGACCAAAACTACCTGATTTAAGGGACAAGACTAGGGCATTATGGTTGCTGTCAAACCTTTCAATGACCCTAAATTCGTATAGCCTATCCCAATGCCTAGCCTCAATAAAAATATAATCGATTATTGAGGTCTGATTCAACCGATTAAACGTGGCTCTCCCTGGTCTGTCAGATTCCACCCTCCCATTGCATGCTCTTAATGATGTAGCTAGAGCAAATGACTGCAATTGTAGAACAAGAGGGGTCCATGCCTTGACCTGGGGAATCAATGGCTCTGGAATTGCCTAAAGCAAATCCACATCAGCCGGATCACCAAGGTTCGGGTTCATGAGGGGTTCAAAGTGACAGTTAAAATCTCCACCCAAAATTAAAATGGTGGAGGAATCAATTGAATGCATAAGGGTTAACAACTTTTCAATAGATTTTGACTCAAGACCCTGCCTGACTGGCCTTGAGTATACATTAATCAAGGCAATGTTTGGCCCATTAGGCAAGGTCAACAAGACACACTGAACATCCAGTGAGTTAGTTGGGATTGGTGTTGCCATCACTCCCAGGTGCGTACCAACCCATATAGACAGCCCGCCCGAGGGCCTACCCCTGGCACCCATTCTTGCCAAGATATCGTAAGTTGCAAAACCCTGGGCTACACTTTCTTTTAGCGCCCAAGTTTCTTGCAACATACAAATGTCGTGCGAAGCCATAAAGGAGCCCCACTCTGGAACGGGGAGTTTACTCTTAAGTCCCGCCACATTCCAGGATAAAATTTTGACTTGAGCATCAACCGGATCATGCTTGGTGTGTTCAAAATCCAAGGGGCCAGGGAGATCGCTGGAAGAAGAGGAACTAACTTCTACACCTTGTTCAGGTTCGCAATTCACTCGGTGTCGGTCATCAGGGAAAGAGACAATTGCAGGCTGAGTGATATGTTCTGTTACCAAGTTTTTTCCAAAGGGGCTTGATTTAGCATTAACAACTAAGTTATCAGAGGTGGGTAGCATGTTAATAGGAGGCCCCGTCTGTCAATCGCAATCATCAAAGCCAGAAAGGGCATCGAATCTATTTGCAACTTCCAGCGGGGTAAATGGCAACGGATGGTCCATCATCCTATTGCCATTTCTATAACTCCTAAATGGTACAGTGTCCCACCCAGGTAAGTAGTCATACTTCACAGGGTTGAATGCATGCATCCTTTGCCGTTTATAAAAAGGCTTAATGGGATTAGTCCACAAGCAAGATGGAGCCCCAGCGTATATTATAGGGGTCACTAAAGATCTTGGATAGAAATAGGTCAGTTCGCAAGGAACAATTGGGTTTTCGGCATTCCCTGGGGACCAATTTAGAATATATCTATCGGCTCCAGGATCCCTGAAGTTGATTACAATTAGGTCCCCTTTTATATCTTTTGGTCTGCTTCCCAACCATTGGAGTCGCCGGACATGCAGGATTTCACCATTAATGTTATAAGGGAGTGGTCGATTTTGGCTAAGCCAGTGCATAGTTTTATTTTTTAACTGAGAAAACCCTTCCCTCTTTCCATCCACTAATGTGGGGAATCCCGTAAGGACAACCACAAAAGGTACCGCTTCTGGGGTAGTTCGACTTGACGGCCCCTGTAATATCCTGCCCTAGTGGGGCTAATGCTTCCCCTCTCGTCTCGATTTTCACCTTTGTTAAATTTTTTAATGCCTGCCTTCTGTACTTCACCAACATCACCCAATGCAGTTTTTGGACTGCTTTGGGTGGTATTGCCCCATGCTCTTTAAAGTTTGTAGGCTTGTTGGGTTTAGTTACACCTTTGTGAGCAACAGAAGTGGGAGTTAACACTGTTGCTACCGCGGGTTGTGCCGACTTTGCTAGGTCCTTCGTAACCCCTGCTATGTTACTAATAGCCAACTCTAAATTCCCCAACCGGTGCTCAACCCTCATCAACCTCTCTATTATAGGTAATATAAATGACCTAATTAGGTGTTCCAAAGTTTCCAATGGAGCAGCAATCAGTGGTTCCCTTGACGGGCAATGTAGAGGGATGGTTAAGCCTGGTGACGTTGGTTCAGTTATTATAGGGACATTTGGGGTTGGTACAGTTGCTATAGGGGCCGTTGAAATTGGCACAGTTGTTTCAATAGCCTTTTTGGTTTTACCAAAATCAGAGTGGCTAATCTTTGTTTGTGGCGGGTCACCACCCCTCTTTCGTCTTTTACTTGGTGGTGGGCCAAGAGCTTTAGTCATTACTGGTTTCTTATTCCTCTTCTTAGCAGTCCCAACTGCTGGGAAAAGTGGCTCGACTGCCACATCTGGTCCTATAGTAGAATTACTACTAGGGAGAGATATGACATTTGTGTACAAATCATTAGACACATCAAGTGAAGAAGATGTCTCACAGGAGCATAGGAACGCTGTCTATCGAAAGAGGATCATCAGTTTCAATATGGGAGCTTCCATCAAGTGGGGTAATTTGTTTCACAAGGTTCGAGGGAGGTCTATTTTTTATACCCTCAACAGAGCGTCGCCGCTGCGGCGAGTTGAAGACTCCCAGTGGCACAAAGAAATTACACAGGATCAGCGCCCAGGTAGGCTCCGTAGTCCGCTCCACTCCACTCTCCCGAGAAGCAACAGGTGATGGGGGGATTTCAAAAGATTTTCCGGCAGGAGGCGGGGCTCGCAGGGTGCGCAGGCCAGGTCACGCAGGCCGAGCAGGGACTCCTGGTCAACTGAGTCCCTGCAACGCTCCACCCCGGCCGCCGCTGATTGCCTCCACTCACCCCCAAGGTCCACAATGGATGTAAATGCCGTGTCGCGGCACCGGCAGAGCGGGAGCGGCGAGTCACTGCGGCGAGTTGAAGACTCCCAGTGGTACAAAGAAAGAACACAGGATCAGCGCCCAGGTAGGCTCCATAGGCCGCTCCATTCCACTCTCCCCAATATTTTTATTCTTCTGTTTCTTTTTGCTACACAGCAATAATTGTTGAAATACAAAATTGGCGCGCAGAATGCATTCAAATCTCTTCTTCTCCTTCCTTGCATATCACTACAACCGATAACTACACACAAGATCCTCACAAACCTTCTTAAAGCAAGTTTTTTTAAATTTTGAGGTGAAATCCTCAAAACATGGGTCATTCTCTATAAAATCACACTACACCTGTAGGTATGGATTTAACTTTGTTAAAATTAATATTTAATGATTCTACCGCCTCCTAATTTGTAGTTGGTGTTTGTGGTACATTTTGCCAAAGTCATTTGTGTTGTCAGCCACAAGTCATTGAAGTGTTTGAAAAGTGTCTGGCAATCAACATTTTCCTTATTTGGTTTTTCACTCCTTCGGTTTATGGTATCAGATTTTGCGATTGTTGTTCTGAACTATCCCATCTGCAATAAAAAGTAGCAAAGGATTTCCCAAAGTTCGCCATATCCTGATTTTGTCTCATGCATACATGCACACAGGGTGTGCTCCGGTGTGCAACTGTACTTTGAATGTCAGGGGCATTGCAGCTCCCTTTGAGGCCTGAACAAACAGGTAAGAAATCACTGAAGGGAAAGTGCTACTCCCAAGAAGACTGGTAGGAGTCCACGTTTCAACCGTGAAAAGTCTAAAAGGAAGCCCAAGGTTTTGAAGACCTTGGATCTGGCATGTCTGAAAGAAATTAGTGGCATAGACATACACCAACCAGGATGTCCATTGGGATGGCACTTTACATCGCTAAAATGGACACAATACACACCACAATGCAGGAAGTCATTTATGATGTCAGGGAGGATGACAGATGTGATGCCAACCAGGATGCTAGAGACAAAGGGGCTTATTTACAAGTCTATTGCGTTGCTGGTACGTAACTTTAATTGACGCACTGGCAGCGCAATGGGGTTCCCCATATTTACAAGGCAATGTAAAATCACTCTGCGTGACTTTTTTTGGCCTTGTAAGTATGTTTCCCTTTCACGCATAACTTTGCGTCAAATGGGCGTTCCATGGGTGTTTCTGTGGGTCTTCCCACGCAATATCCATGGAAGTTAACACGTTCTCAGATTTACAACATTTTGTAAACCTGGCAATGACTCAGAATCCTACGCTTCAGGGAAGGTGTGAGGAGGCACAAGAAGGAGAAATACTAGTATTTATTTCAGCGAGGAGAAATACATTTTTCCTCGTTTTTTCCTCCTTCTACGTGTGCTGCATTCTGCAGCACACATAGAAAGATAAATATGCCTTCAATGATTGTTTTAGTGCAGGAAGGTATCTCACAAAAACAATCATCCCCTCAACGCAGGCACCCCTCAATAGGATGCAAGGGTGTCAACGCTGGCTCATGGCTGCTATTTGAGTGCTGGTGCAAGGGAGAAGGACTGGAATGCACTGTATCTTGTAGATACAGCTCATTCTGCCCTTTTATTTTGATGCAGAGCACCAGAGAAGGAAGGCTTGCTGCGATGCAATGCGTTAATAAATTGTAATTGAGGTCCAGCCAGGTTGAATATTAGAAAGGACATCATACTAAGTGCCATACAGCAGATGCCAACCAGGATGCTCAAAACTTAGCATGCCAGTCAGGATGTTATAAAGGATGTCATACTAAATGCCATAGAGTGGATGCCAACGAGGATGATGAACAGCATGCCAGTCACGATGTTAAAAAGTATGGCACAGCGAGTGTAATACAGCGGATGCTTACCTTGAAGCAAGCCTTTGGCCTTGTAAAATGGGTGGAGCAGGAAATAACCTTAAGCTCAGTAAGTTCTTTCACACCCAATAAATTGACCTGTAGTGCTTTTGGCTTGTTGGATATCTTTGTTTTATTGCAGCTCTTTCATGTAACAGGCCCTGTAATACATAAGGGAAAGAATATGGAAGGCAATGGTACTATAATAGGGATCAATCACATGCCAGGAGTATCTACTGATAGCAGCAGCTTGATTGTACGACATGCAGTGGTTACAATAAAAAACAACATGGCTTTCCATGTGGACACTCCGTTATTGGTACATGAATTAATGAAGATTGTAATAAATATTGTTTGCTTCGCAGCATCAAGTGAGAAATGGGTCTCCTCCAATGCCTAGAGCCAGAAATAGTGTCTAGCAAGAGCCTCAGTTGGAACTCTTTAGACATCAAGAGTACAATGCAAATTATTTGTATTTCATGCAACAAGTGCGGTAAACAAAGTTGCTGCACTGCATGAAAGGGAGAGAGCAGGACAAAGATACAGCACTGCTGCTCTCGTCCTTGGCATCGGCACACAAACAGACAGCTTAGTGCCAGACACACGTTTAGGATATTTAGATTAAGCCTTTTATGCTGTCAGCAGGACAATGGTATGGCGCTGCTGCTCTCTTCCCAGCCATAAGGTGGGTGCACAAGTCCAGCATAGGGTTTGTACTGGAAGGCTAACCTTCCAGTGCAAAATACCATGCTAAAACTAACTTTAAAACGTACCTACATTGTATGAGTACTGTACAGTGTAGTACACATGCAAAGTTTGAAAAGTTTGGAAAAATAAAAATATCTCTTTAACTTTGCTCCTTCCTCAATGTATGGTAACTTTTTAGTGCAAAACCTGCCCACCATTGTTAGCAGATAGGTCTTCACATCAAAACCTTGGGTGATAGCCTTGTAATGCCCATGTGCCACCCATGTTTGACCCCCCTTGATGCAAAGTCAGGGAAAGGCATGCACAGTGTAAAACAAAAGTACATTTCAAATCAGCACATTATGTTTGTTTGCATCACTTCTTGTGACAACACACGCACAGTGTTTATTAATCTGGCCCCCCCTGCACTGATGGTGTTACTGCAGTGGAACAACAAACAACACTGAAACATTGTGCCATTTCACCTGCCAAGCATCAACACAGGCACCCTTGCATTATGGTGCAAAGGTGCCTGTGTTGCCGGCAGATTATTTTTGTGCAAGAATGGACACCTTTCTGCACGGAAGCAATCCTAAAAGGTGTATTCCTCTTTCTATGTGAGCTGCAGAATGCATTTCACATATAGAAAGAGTAAATAACAAAGAGAAATAAATACATTTCTCCTCTTTATGCCTCGGGAGGTCTAAGGATTTGGCGCTTCCCAGGTTTAGATGCTAGTGTAAGTCTGGAGCAGCATAAAAATCCATGCTTTTGTGTGGTAAAACCCTCTGCAATGCCCATGGAATGCCTGCCGAGCACAGAGTAAGGCAACACAGTGATTTGTGCTGCCTTGCCTTAACTCATATTTATGATGCCTTTCAAAGCCTTGCATAGTGGTTTTACATGGGGCCATAGATGTGATTTTGTAATCTGCACTACCGGGGAAAATGTGAGCTGTGACAGGGCGCACAGGCTTGTAAAGAAGAATTTTGCGGCACACACAGAGAGAGGAATACGCATCTCTACACAAAATAAATCTTGCCTGCAATGGGGGCACCCTTGCACCATGGTGCAAGGGTACCTACAATGGCGCTATGCAGCAAATTCTGTACCAGAACAGGGAGAAAGGACAGGAATGCACCAAATAAATATGGTGCATTCCTGTCCTTTCCCATTGGTGCAGGGGAGTGCAGCAGGAGAATGGCAACACTGACCTACATCAATTCCTCATAAATGAAGGCCCTAAGAATCTATTTTTGTTCAAAATAAGCAATAGCTGCACTTCCCCCTCACTTCACAGGAAGGAGTTTGCATCCTGCCCTCATGCTTAAGTCGCCCCTTGTGAAGTATGAGTAGCTTATCCTGCAATAATTTTGTGGCATGTTGAGACTAACCATTTTATACCTAAGACTAGCAGCCCTCCCCGGCTTTGCCCGGGGCAGAAAGGGGCTGGGGGCAGCATCTCAGCAGGGGAGGCGCAGCAGAGCGGCCGTTTTATTGGTCCTGGCCGCTTCTGCCCACGCTTTGTTTCCCCGACGTCCCTTCACTCACTGTTCATGGCCCCCGCCCGTCCCTTGCTGCGCACCCGCGGCTGCTTGACTTACCTCATCTGCCGCTCCTCCCCACGCTGTTGTGTTTACCGCTCCACTGCTCCTCCGCTTCTCGCCGCTCCTGACCGATTGTCCGCTACCTCATCCGCCGCTCCTCCCTTTGCTGCCACTGCTCCTCTGCTTCTCGCCGCTCCTTTCCGCTTATCCTCCGCAGCTCCTCCCCCCGCTCATGTCCTCCGCTCTTCCTGTTGCTCCTGAACGCTGCTCCTCCCCGTGCTCCCGATGTCATCACGCAGACGTCGCGGCCGGCGCTACTTTCTAGGGACTACTCTTTTTTCGTAAAAGTTTTAAATAATGTATATTTTTTATTTTTATATCGCCTATGTCCTTCTGCTTGCCCTGAGGTTTTAATAGACGTCTTGGGTGTTTAGATTGGTGGTGTACTTTTCGAGTTTACCTGGCTCAAAGGAGAGACTTCTCTCTTTATAATAGTAGTATAGATAAGCAACACCACAGTAACTATAATATTAGAATGCAAAGAAGAAACAAACTTGAAGAAATTATACTTTCCTTGGTTATAGGTTATGGTCTACAGACATTGCATGATGACTCATAGCAGAGTTATTACAACAGAAATGGTTTCTGTCTCATAAGTGCAAGACCTTAAAGGATTATTCCATTAACAATTGGAGCAGAGCGTTCTCTGGAGTTGTGGAAAGGGAAGTGACAGAAGCGGTTAGGGGTGCATGTTTTGGTGATGAAACTTTTTGTTTTCGGGGGGCGGAGCTTGCCGGCAACCTAGATGGCCGAATAAGCCCGGAGCTCCGTCCGGTGGTTTCATATAATCCTTAAATTATCCAGCGTCAGCGCAAGCTACAGCACCAAAAGCCTGGTCCCTAGGCATTATACCGGCACCGGGACCCTGTCGAATGCGAGCGTGGTGGAGTGGAGACATGGAAGGCCAGAAAGCCGTGCCCTCGAGTGAGGAATTGGCCCGCGTGACATCATAGTGGGTGCGGCCTGAGCGCGACGCTCGCTGGGGAGAGATACGGGCCAGATCGAGCAGACCCGAGCAGGTACGAGCCCTCAGCCGGAAACCGCCTGTGGTACAGCTCCCCACTGCTTCCTCTCCACCGCAACCCCCCGAGCCTGGGGTAACGATCCGACCCATGAAACGTTTCTGAGGCAGAGTAACGGTCGCCTCACGAGGAGGCTGCCCCTATTGAAGACACGAGGGAGCTCCGATGTGCGAGGTGGGCCTTTAGGGGCCGAACATCTGAGTGTGAGTGCCGGACTTATCGTGTGGTGTTGCCATAAGAGATGCATGTCAGCGGGCGCAGAGCTGCGACATTGGTGACCAGCTAAGGCGAGATACGCTCGCAACCTGTATTGCCTGCCGGCGTTGGAGGGCCATTTGTCTTTCATTTACTGAAGGGAGGAGGTGGTGTAACGCTCCCACTGGAACAGCGCAGCAGAGAACCACGAGGGAGTCCAAGCTAGCGCGCTTTGGCGCACATCTGAGAGAGTGCGTCTGGCAAGAGGCGCCATTGCGAGGGCCTACACACGACAAAGCCTGTGGGGAACGCACGCCGTGCAGAGCAAACAGAGTCACACAAGTCCTTGTTGTGGGCCAGTAAGGACAAACTTACTCCACTGTTCACGCAACCACTTGCACGGCTGGAGTGCTACTCCACATTGAGATTGCGATCCACAATACCCTCTGTAGCAGCGGCCAAATCTGGGCAACACACGACGTCTGGCTGACGCGATTACTGGAGACACAGGGAGCTCTGCAGAGGAGTGAGCAACCCCGGAGTAATTGGGACAAATTAAGCACCACTCTGCTTATACAGAAGTACTGCCCAACTAGTACTCTGCAATACAAGGAGATCTACATGGCTTGGGGATTGCTGGAACACAGTGTGCACTGCGCACCGCGGGGTTGTGAGTTCCCGCCACCGCCTCACAAGATGGGCTGAGTCGACAAGACTCAAACCAAACTCTCATTCGAGCAGAGGTGCTCAAAGTCGCAAGAAGCCTCCAACTCGGACAAGCGCGCCATGCAAAAAGCCGACGGCGCCACAGAAGACGCTGATATAAATACCATGCTCCTAGCGATGGATAAGGGTCTTCAGAACAGCATAACGGCCTTGGGCTCGAAAATAGACGCCCCCACCTACAGAATGGACAGAATGGCAGAACGGATCGATAAGCACGCAGAAAGATTGAACATGTCTGAGAGGAGGTTGACGGAGGTGGAGGAGGCGCAAACGGAACTTGACTCAGATCACAAAAAAATAGAGAAAATAATGCAGGCCCTGCAGGACAAGACTGAGGACTTAGAGTCGTGGTCTTGTCGCTGTAACCTGAGGATTACGGGCCTCCTGGAAACGACTCAGACAGGCAACATGGAGAGATTCATTGAAAAATTAATGGTCTCTCTACTGTGTGAAGAAACTTTCTACCCGATGTTTGTGGTGGAGCGGGCTCACTGCTCCCTGGGTCCGTGCCCATGGCCGGGTGCTCCCCCGTGCCCGATCATAGCCAAAGTGCTCAACTACCGAGACAGAGAAGTAGCACTACGCCAAGCCAGAGACAAGAAATCGCTGCAGTATGAGGATTCGGAGATCTCTCTATACCCTGATTTCACTGCCAGAGTGCAGGAGGCTCACAAGCACTTCGCCCCATTCAAGAGACAGCTTAGAGTTCTAGGCTTAGACTACGCGATGCTGTACCCGGTAAAATTGAGAGTAAACCGACAGGAACAATCCCACCTGTTTACGGACCCTCGAGCATTACCACAAGCCCTGATGGGCTGGGAGAGGGACCATCGCAGAAATGCAAGTGGGCCAACAGACGAAGCAGGTGGGAGCAGCCAGCTTGACGAACAGGAGTAACTGAATTTACGACGCTGTCTTCAGGTGGCAGTGAGGTGCACGGGCTGAGATACTTAGGGAGTCTTATTCAGATGGACAGTTATGGGGTGGACTCCCTGGTGGGACTGGATGTCCCCCCTGAACAGTAGAGATAATGATGATATATGAGGGCTTGCCTAGGGGGCCGCGCGCGACTAATGGTCTGAAGGTTATTCCAGTTTCACTGGCGCTGAGCTATAGCCATGGGAACTAAATCACAGTATGGTGCTATAGAATTGTTATGATAATTCACATGAAAGGAGGATATTTAGATTTGCCCACTGTTCTATGCAACGATTAGCTTGTAGCAGGGGTGATTATCACCTCCAGGCTCGCTGATGCACGCTATAAACCACAACGGGTGGTGCTGCTCCGACATAGTGCGTTAAGGCACTGATTGCTGACGGCATGGCAACCTCGGCCCCCCGCGCGCAATGCACACGTTTGACTCTTTGGAGTTCATAAAGTTGAGGGAGGGTAAGAGAGGGAGGGGGGCGGGATTGGGATCGGCAAGGCCAGGTTGGGGGAGATCAGCTGTGGGAGGGGGTGGGAACTGTTTTGTTATTGTTATCGAAAGGCAGATGGGGGGTTGTTGACTCACTATGTGCACACACTGCCCGTCCTGGGCTTGCGAGATACTCTAGCACCCAAGCTACACACATTTTGCAAAGATGGCGAGTACAGCTGACTCTAACACACATGATAAATCAGTTCAGATTCGCGCCCTCACGTGGAATGTACGGGGCCTCAACGACCACCACAAACTTAGGAAGGTGCTGAATTACCTGCAACGACAGAAGGTGGATTTAGCCCTCATACAGGAGACCCCTCTTCCACTCACAAGTAAGATGCTGCATAGTAGGGGTCTGGAAGGCAACATTACAGCGGCAGGCTAAACGACACACTCCAGGGTGTGTTGACTTGGGTTAACCCTAAGTCGAAACTAACTTTGACACTTTTGCAAGCAGACCCTGGTGGCCGTTTTGTGATATAAAATTGCAAAGGTTTGGGGCTGGAACTGATAGTCATTAATGTTTACGGTCCGAATTATGACTCCCCAGAATTCTATCACAACCTGGCGAATGTAGCTAGAACTTACCCCACTTCGCAACTACTATGGGGGGGGATTTCAATTTGGTCTTGAATCCGACTCTGGATAGATCAACAGGCCCACCGCGAAAACCCTCAGCAGCCGCACAAGCACTACTTACGGAGCTCACTGGTTTAGATATGGAGGATGTGTGGAGATACAGACACACTGCACAGGGAGGTTACACACACTATTCGGCATACCATGATATTCACACCAGAATTGATTATTGGCTAGCGTCCTCGTCCATGAAGGGTCTCATTAAGGCCTGCACAGTCCAGACACGCACTCTGTCAGACCATTCTCCTCTTCTAATGCTACTTGAGGCTCTGGTCAAATCGATTCCTCCGTTTACATGGCGCTTTCCCTCATATTCACTGCTCGATCCGCTGTTTCGGGGAGAATTGGCGGAAGAGATTGATGTCTTTTTAGAAGCCAACATAGGCTCGGTAGATAGCTTTCAGGTAGTGTGGGAGACCTTTAAAGTTTACATACGGGGCATAGCTATGTCCAAACACTCGAGTGTTCTAAAAGCCATTCGGCAGAGGCTGTTGCTGTTAGAGGGGCAGCTGGCGACACTTGAGAGGCGGCAACAGAGCACCCCAGATCCAACCGTAGCGGAAGAAATAAAATCCCTGATCACTGAATATAATGAGGAGGCGGACAGGGAAGTCCAGCATATGGGGAAATACGCGACTGCGAGAACATATGGAGAGGGGGAATGACCTAGCTCACTCCTTGCTAGAATACTTAAGGGTAATAGGGGGAAGACACAAATTACTGAATTGAAGACTCCGGATGGCCAAGTGCTCTCTGACGAGATTGAGATAGCAAAGAGGTTTAGGAACCATTACTCTCACCTTTACTCCTCCAAAAGCGGAGACCTCTCTGCAGAGACTGCAGAATAAGTGGAACATACAGAACTGCCCATGCTTACTAACACGCACCGTGAGTTCCTTATGCTACCCATAGAGAAAGATGAAACTATAGAAGCGCTGGCGAGCACGCGCTGTGGAAGCGCTCCAGGTGCTGACGGACTCACGGTGGGATTCTATAAAGCTTTCCAGGACAAGCTGATTCCCGACCTGTCCATGCTATTTGACGACATCTGTGAGGAGGGCAGCATGCCGCGTTCCATGCGGGAAGCATTATTAGTCACCATACTCAAGCCTGGTAAGGCACATGACGAGTGCAGCTCATACAGGCCTCTATCTCTATTAAATGTTGACACTAAGCTTAATGGGAAGAGGTTGGCTACCCAACTGGCTCTCCTTGCCCCCAAACTGGTCGCCCCGGAACAGGCGTGATTCATCACCGGTAGAAATCTGACCTTTGATATCCGCACAGTTCTCGGCGCTATGCAGCATGTTAAGCAGGATGCGAAGGCCATCGCAGTTTTCCTGGATATGGAGAAGGCCTTTGATTCCGTTGAGTGGCCATTCATGAGGCAGGTGTTACAGCGGCTGGGATTGGGCCTACCATTTCTTCAAATGGTAGGCGCCTTATATCATTCGCCGACGGCCAGACTCCGCATCGGCGATTGTGTGACAGACCCATTTCCTATTAGCAGAGGCACTAGGCAGGGCTGTCCGCTCGCCCCTGTACTGTATGCGCTAGTTGCTGAGCCGCTTGCTTGCGAGAATATCACGGCAATGAGGGTGTAGGTTTCCCATCATATCGAATCGTGATATCGACGTACGCAGTTGGCATCCTGCTGTATGTGCGGGACCCCGAAAATAACTTGTCATCTATGCTTAGAGAAGTGGTTCGATTTGGAGCTCTTTCTGGATTGAAGGTCAACTGGGCAAAGTCGCTAGCTTTTCCCTTACCCCAGCTACCAGGAGGTTTGAAATGGAATTCCCGCTGCAATGGTCAATAGACCAGATTAGATATTTAGGAGTCCGCTTACACACGGACTCAGAGACACTGCTCAGAGAAAACTATGGGGTAGACTTCAGCAAACTGGAGGACAATGTGGAGGCCTGGTGTAAACTCCTGCTCTCTCTCATGGGACGCATTGCCATTATGAAAATGGTGGTACCTAGATTTCTCTTCTTGTTCTGCGCCATTCCGATGGTGCTGTCGAGGGCCTTCTTCCGGACCTTGACACAACATATGGTTAAGCTTGCATGGGCTGGCAAGCAACCCACAGTGAAGTGGACCCTCCTTACACTGCCGTACGAAATGGGCGGTCTAGGCGCTCCTGATTTTGGGCTCTACTATAGGGTTGCACAGGCCTCCACCTGCACACGTGGATTCATGGAGACGAGCACATTCAGCATGTGCGCATGGAACGGGTATTCGCTGATCCACTATCTCTCCTGGCGACGATCTTCAGACCGGTAGATCGCAGAACGGGTATATTAGACTCTATAACTGCTACGAATCATGCCTGTCATTCCCTTTTGCAGGCTCAGGGCGGCGCGTTGCTATATCCGCCTAGCATGCCTCTGGACTGGGCTTTGTGGCTATCGCCTGTTGGAGAGAAAGGCATAGGTCAGGCATTATACAAATTGGGCGTCTGCACGGCGGGAGACTAATTCCTGGAAGGTACAGTGAAAACCTGGGAGAAGGTGGTGGAGGGTCGCGGAGTTGTCTCCCTGTTGAGCCGGTTTCAATTCCACAGAGTACGCAGCGCCCTTCTGGACCAACTGGGTCCAGACTTGGCGGAACCGCCGGAAGTCCCGGAACTCACATATGTCATAAAAACGCAGACTCCACGCAAGCTGCTGACAAACCTGTACAAGACAGCTTTGTCAAACAGGGGACAACAGCTTATGAAAGCCAGAGTGGCCTGGCAGAGAGATTTACAGGTCACTATCGATGATGACATTTGGCGATACTGCTTTGTAAATACTAAGAAACTATCCCTGAATAGTAGGCATAGTCTAGTCCATTTCAAGTTTCTCCACAGAGTGTATTATACCCCAGAGAGACTTCATAGATATGGTCTTCAACAGTCGTCAGAATGCGAGAAATGCCACAAGCCGGTCGCTGATTTTATTCATCTCGCGTGGGCATGTCCAGGGATTAAAACATCCTGGGACAACATCTTCACTGAGATGAGCACGATCCTGGAGCTTGAGCTGACTCCGGATCCGGCGCTCGCACTTCTTGGCTACTCCAGAGGCTCACCAAAGGCGGTTAGACGACTCACAGACATGGGACTACTTGTCGCCAGGCACGTGGTGGCGCTATGTTGGTTGAGGGGACCAATCCCGACGAAGAAGCGCTGGGCACACAATATGCTTTATTGCTGCATGCAATCCGTGCATTACAGCGAGTTGTTCCCCCCCACAAGCCGCCCGAAGAACTTCTGGGATTTGTATCAAACACATTTAAGAGATGGAGAATCAGAGGCTGCAGTGGCGGAGGGAACGGATACAGAGAGACAGACGTCAGATGTAAGGCCACAGCAGAGAATGACTCACAAACGAACCAAGTGGACCAGCACAGTGGGGATGATATGGAGGTATAGCTGCTCCACGGGAGGGCAAGAGGGCACTAGGAGGACGACAGGTTAGACAGATGAGAGCATTTGGCTGTCCCCCAGGGATCTAGCTGATCACCATGGGCCGAGTCACAGGTCCTTTACAATCCCTTATGGGGAGCATAGTGCACGTCTGGTTTGCAGGTAGCTGTAGGAATGACTGGCTTCGAGTGTTTGGGGGTATTAGATTTCGGGCTATGAATGGGGGTGATCTGTGTGTGCGATTTTGGGTAAGTTAGGAGGGTAGTTGGAGATTGGGTCGGGCTTGTTTTTATGCAAATTATCGTAACTAAAGGATTGCTAGATCACACAGCGTAGGGACGCAGACATCAATGTACCCTAGTTAATTGGGACAGGAATAGTATGTTACCTTTACAATTGCGTACCAACTGACTGTCTTAAACAGTTATGTAAATACTTTGCCGCCGGACCCCTGGATTGTCGGCTGAGGGGCTGTGTTATCCTTGCAGACATGTGATTGTTTTCTCTTTATTCTTTGCCTCCTTCGCTAGCTGGCCCCAGGGTTGTAGGCTTTTGGCAGTGTGATCCTTTTGCAACAAACAATAAAGGTTTAAAAAAAAAAACAAAAAAAATCTTTCTTTTTTTCTTTTCCTGGAGAGCTAGATTCTACACGAAAAAGAACCAAAAGTGGAGTTAGTTGAATGTAAATGTGTACATAGTGAGCCCTATGCCTCACTAGACAGAGTGTATACATCATTTAGACTGGTGTTGACCAAGAAGAGGACATATAAAGGTCACAATGGGCCATTAACCCTGTTTTAAATGTTAACTGCAATCCCTAACCCAGTTGAAATCCATAATTGTTTAGAAGAAGTGAACATATCATGGCTGATCCCTGTCAATATTTCAAGCAGAGAACATGGAGGAGGAGATGTGTTTAATTAGGTTTGATGGAGAAACAGAGACTATCGGACAAGGAGAGGCCTTGCGGTGGATGACTAGCCTTCTTTGTGACCGTTTCCAGACAGTCAAGCTAGGACCTTATAGGTCTTAGTCTAAGAACCAGGGGAGCTCTGCAGGGATCCTGCCGGAGCCCTTCATTATTTAATATCTATGTCGCTCCCTTAGCCAATCTTATGAGGACATATGGATGTGTACCAATACCCTATGCGGATGACTTCCAGCTTACCTTCTCTTTTGCCCAGACCACCTTCTCTGCTGGCATGCTAGCAATATGTCAGTGAATGTGTAACAACTTTCTCCAATTAAATGCTGGGAAAACAGAGATTATGATCTTTGGAGAGGCTGCACTGTTGTGAACACCAGAGTGGTGGCCAGGTGAGCTGGATGTCCCCCCGCCTCTAAGGCATCTGTAAAGAATCTAGGGGTGCGCATTGAGCAGAGTCTGAGCATGAAGGAGCAGGTGACTCTTACAGTAAGCTCATGCTTACATGTATTGAGTCTTCTGAGACGAGTATTTCCATTTCTCCCAGACCATACACGGAAGACTCTTATTCAGACGCTAGTACTGGGTAATTTTGACTACTGCAATGCTCTATTGATTTCGGCAAATGAGGCCTTGTTATATCGCCTGTAGGTAGTTCAAAAAGTGGCCGCACGACTGGTACTGAATGCTCCCTATAGAACCCCTTTGAGTCCCCTGCTGCGGCAGCTCCACTGGCTTCCGGTGCGCAAATTAATAAAATTCAAGGTCTGCTGCATCGTTCATAAGGCGGTGTATGGCAATGGGCCAACATATCTTGCGGAGAAGCTTAGCCAATACAGTCCCTTTAGAGACCTTAGATCCAGCTCCAAATCCGTTCCTAAAGTTCCTCGTATTAACAAGGCTAGGACTGGGGGGAAGGCCCTTCCCTCCCTTGCCCCACAGAACTGGAATTTGCTCCCTATCACGCTGAGGCGGTGCATGGAACACCTTTACTTTAGAAAGTCCCTGAAAACATTTCTGTTCTAGATGCCTCCCTTAGTTTCCTTAGGAATTTCTCACATGTCCCAGAGCGCAGAGATACCCCAGCGGGGGCGATTCAGGCACTATATAAATAAATAAATAAATAAATAAATACATTGTCTTGGCGAGGATGACTGCAGATTTTGGAGGATCGGCACTTGGCGGCTGAGACTCACACAGCAGGACTGCAAAAACACTCACTTCTGAGCTGAGGGCCAACAGAGGCAGTAGAGCAAGCCCATTGTTTCCAGGTTTCCATAAATGGAGCCAGAATTAGCTATCATTGTTGAATTTGCCTGTTGGACAGCAGTGCTAGGCAGCATCACATTTTGTAGTAGGTTTCCTGCTCTCACTTGCTTTGACACTGCTTTGCTTCCATCACTTTTGTTATTTGGGTTTACTTGCTCAGTTTATCGTTCCTTCTGCTTCACCTTTTGCAGAGTTTCCACAGACGTTTGTATTTGTTTCCTTGACTCTAGATTTCTACTTCAGAACTGCATCCTGTGGTCTAAAGGGCATCTTCAGTGCTGGTTCCTTTATGGTCCTAGGTGTATGTTGTAGCAATATCTGTATCCAAAAGATCATCACAAGAATCACTATCAGTACCAGATTTGTGTGCAGTATCAGCATTTTCATTTGCCTGTTTCCAATTTTTTATAGGCTTTTCTGTTGCTAATGCAGGGTACATTCTAGCTCCCTTAACTACACATTTCCTCCATCTATGCTGTTCTTTATCCCATTTAGCATCAGCATAATCATGCCATGCTCTCTTAGCTCTTTTCTTATAATGTTCTCCTCTTTTGCATGTGCTGCACGATCCCAAACATTTAGAACTTCATATTGTGCAGGTCTAAGAGGCGGTTTCTTGTCATATAATATTCCCCTCAAATTCTCAATACCCTTCCGATCAAATGTGCCATATTGTGGAAATCTTCAGTGTTCGTGTGCCATTGAAGATACCACAAACACGTATGATGCCCTAGGCTTGTCGCCATATAATGACCTATCGTACCTCCTTACCTTCAATGACAGGGACCCACACATCTCCCCTTCTCAAAGCTCTAAAGGCTCTGAAACATTTCATGATTACAGCAGTTCAACAAATGAAATGAGCAGATTCAATTTAAAATCATTTCAATGTTTTGTTCTAATCACATTTCTATACAAATTGATATTCAAACCAAATCTCGCACAGTCCTTTCGTTTATAGACTCATCACAAGTCTGCACCTGATGACTCACCAACCAATCCTAGCACAATTCTTCACACCCATTAAGCTATCTCAGTATGGTACTCTCTGACTCAACTCTCCCTCCTCACTGCAGTTCACCCAAATTTACAATTTTCTTATACAAAAAACAACTTTAGCAAGCATAATAAATAAATACCCTCTATCTGCTCCAATGAGTAATTCAAAGTAATCAATCACACAAGAATGTGCACCTTTTAACCTTCACAAACACACACACACAGATGGAATCTCAACCAGAAGAAATCACCCTGATTGACGTAGCTTTCCCTTTGCACAATAGGATCTACTAGCATCAATCACTATTAGTACAGTCACAACAGTCTGTTATGCTCCCTATCTCAATTGTGCGGTTGATGGTACCTCATGAACCCACACTACAAAACCTTAGCATCCCGGGACCTTGGACTGCGATGAGCCCAATTACAACTTAAACTGCTCAGCATCAAATGCATATATGCATTTACACAAGTAAACCCAAAACTTTACTAGAACACAATACATACAAATTCAACACAGTACCACAAGCTCAACATAGACAATTTTACTCATACTTCCACCACTACAAAAGGCTTCAGAACTGACAAACTCCCACAATCTTCAAGGTTGGGCTATGGACTGTAGGAACATTGGCATCGCTAAACTAGGACAATTTTAAGCTCCTCTTCTCCTGTGATATTAACCGTCACTCTTCTACCACTTGATGAGGCAATGTTTTTTTTTTTATCTCAAGCATCAGCTGTAGTCATCAAATAACCCCAGCCATTAGTTTGTATCGAACTTTGTTTGTTGACTAAAAGAGGGAATAAGAGCTATCATTACATCACTTGTAATGAACAGTGAAGTCAAATTGGGGCTTTACATAAATCAACAAAGGGATTTTTGAGTGAGTTTAAGAGGATTTATTAAGAAAATGAATTCATAAAAAATCATTAGTCACCATTTCTACATAGTCAAATAATCCAAAATTTGAGATTTTCAAATAAGAAGAAATAGCACTTTAGTAAGAATAAAACGGGAATGCAAAATATGCAGCAAGTGTGTTACATAAAGGAAAATATCTGAACTAAATTAATCAGGGTTGGGCATGAATTGCATTTATTTTAAGCAAGCAAGGTAAGTTGTCAATTTCAGAAACCCAAAAGAAGGGTTCTGATGACAGAATAAGAATGCACAGGCATGAAGCCTTACTACTCAAGCTGTGGAGATTAGCCAAGGCTGTAAGGAGCTCAAAGTCAGCAAGCATCACTAAGATCTGTCTCCAACGTTCTGCAGCAATGTCTCCTCCCTGGACACATGTTAATATAATTCAACAAAACATTATTTGCAAGATGTTTTAAATTCCTCATTCCTGCAAACCAATCAGTCTTCAGCAAACATTGGGAGCAGGTAAAATCCCTGATTTCTCACAATGAATCCTACACAACCATGTTGGTTTATTACTTTGACTAGATTGTGTGATTCAGACAGTTCTTCCCAGAAGTCGTAGTTCCTGCCATCTCCTCTCCCTACCAGTTGCCTAATACATAACAAATGCCTATTCCCTAGCAAACAAAAGGCTTCTGGAAAATTACATCCTCTGCAATGGGAAGAAAGAGAAGAAACTCTCATGCAAGACAACAGTTTAAATGCAAAAACAGGCCTCTTAGCCCTAATTTGTAAAATTGACATATAAAAATACATCAGCAGTTAAGCAAACGTAATTCCCTACAAAAGGTTAATTCAAGTGTTTGCTTTTAAATTTTATATGTGCTTACCTACTACCAATGTTACTTAAATGTGTGTATGTTATTTCGACATTGGGGTTAGCCATTTAAAGTTAAATTAATTTAATTTGCAAAATGATCATTTTTGCTCTGTCACTCAACACCCTGGGTTAATCACCTACTGCACTACCATACGTACCCCGTACCTTATGGCTCACATAAAGTATTCCCTTGATACGATAAGGAGATTATGCAATGGCCTCCCTGGGTATTAAGAAGGCTTTGACAATGTGTGACAGGAGTTAATGTTTCAGGCCCTTGAAAGGTTTCATTTTGCCATATGTGTCTTGGGATGGGTCTATCTTCTCTCTGCAAGACCTCTGAACCACGTTCGAACTGAAGGAAAAAACTTGAAAGAGTGGACTCTGGAGAAGGGTACTTGCTAGAGCTTCCCTCAGTTAATGCTGGTATTTGCTGTGGTGATAGAGCCCATAGACACGTTGTTGAGACTATTTGTGGAAACATTGGGGATTAAGGCAACACAGTGTCTTTGAATACAAATGATTCTTTGACATACAAAAAGGATCCTGCTCTCGCTGTAACCAATGTCTTACATACAGTGGGTAGGTATGTAGATATTTCCGGTCTCCGCGTAAAACTAGTCTAAAACCTGGATTCCATCCCAGGGATGGGGCCTTTCTCTCAGATGGGAGCTGAACCCATCTGAGAGAAACCAGTGATCTAAAATACACATTTGAATGTCATAATGGTGCATTATTGAGATGAGTACATTCAATTGACCATAGGGCGAGTGCTTGATCACATATGTACAACGGTGGCTTTCTGTACAAAGTTACAGCTTTCCGTAATCTATATTTTTATTCTGCTGTTTCTTTTTGCTACAAAGCAATAATTGTTGAAAAACAAAATTGGTGCGCAGAATGCATTCAAATCTGTTCTCCTCCTTCCTTGCATATCACTACAACAGATAACTACACACAAGATCCTCACAAACCTTCTTAAAGCAAGTTTTTTTTAATTTTGAGGTGAAATCCTCAAAACATGGGTCATTCTCTATAAAATCACACTACACCTGTAGGTATGCATTTAACTTTTTTTAAATAAATATTTAATGATTCTACCGCCTCCTAATTTGTAGTTGGTGTTTGTGGTACATTTTGTCAAAGTCATTTGTGTTGTCAGCCACGAGTCATTGAAGTGTTTGAAAAGTGTCTGGCAATCAACATTTTCTTTATTTGGTTTTTCACTCCTTCGGTTTATGGAATCAGATTTTGCGATTGTTGTTCTGAACTATCCCATCTCCAATAAAAAGTAGCAAAGGATTTCCCAAAGTTCTCCATATCCTGATTTTGTCTCATGCATACATGCTCACAGGGTGTGCTCCGGTGTGCAACGGTCCTTCAGAGATCTGGTAACTCCTGGTGCAACAGCACCCAGAGTGCACTGTACTTTGAATGTCAGGAGCATTGCAGCTCCCTTTGAGGCCTGAACAAACAGGTAAGAAATCCCAGAAGGGAAAGTGCTACTCCCATGAAGACTGGTAGGAGTCCACGTTTCAACCGTGAAAAGTCTAAAAGGAAGCCCAAGGTTTTGAAGACCTTGGATCTGGCATGTCTGAAAGAAATTAGTGGCATAGACATACACCAACCAGGATGTTCATTGGGATGGCACTTTACATCGCTAAAATGGACACAATACACACCACAATGCAGGAAGTTATTTATAATGTCAGGGAGGATGACAGATGAGATGCCAACCAGGATGCTAGAGACAAAGGGGCTTCTTTACAAGTCTATTGCGTCGCTGGTACGTAACTTTAATTGATGCACTGGCAGCGCAATGGGGTTCCCCATATTTACAAGGCAATGTAAAATCACTCTGCGTGACTTTTCATTGCCTTGTAAGTATGTTTCCCTTTCACGCATAACTTTGCGTCAAATGGGCGTTCCATGGGTGTTTCTGTGGGTCTTCCCACGCAATATCCATGAAACTTGACACTTTCTCAGATTTAGAACATTTTGTAAACCTGGCAATGAGTCAGAATCCTACGCTTCAGGGAAGGTGTGAGGAGGCACAAGAAGGAGAAATACTAGTATTTATTTCAGCGAGGAGAAATACATTTTTCCTCGTTTTTTCCTCCTTCTACGTGTGCTGCATTCTGCAGCACACATAGAAAGAGAAACATGCCTTCAATGATTGTTTTTGTGCAGGAAGGTATCCCTTCCTGCACAAAAACAATCATCCCCTCAGCGCAGGCACCCCTCAATAGGATGCAAGGGTGTCAACGCTGGCTCATGGCTGCTATTTGACTTCTGGTGCAGGGGAGAAGGACAGGAATGCACTGTATCTTGTAGATACAGCTAATTCTGCCCTTTTATTTTGATGCACAGCACCAGAGAAGGAAGGCTTGCTGCGATGCAATGCGTTAATAAATTGTAATTGAGGTCCAGCCAGGTTGAATATTAGAAAGGACATCATACTAAGTGCCATACAGCAGATGCCAACCAGGATGCTCAAAACTTAGCATGCCAGTCAGGATGTTATAAAGAATATCATACTAAATGCCATAGAGTGGATGCCAACCAGGATGATGAACAGCATGCCAGTCACGATGTTAAAAAGTATGGCACAGCGAGTGCTAAACAGCGGATGCTTACCTTGAAGCAAGCATTTGGCCTTGTAAAATGGGTGGACCAGGAAATAACCTTAAGCTCAGTAAGTTCTTTCACACCCATTAAATTGACCTGTAGTGCTTTTGGCTTGTTGGACATCTTTGTTTTATTGTAGCTCTTTCATGTAACAGGCCCTGTAATACATAAGGGAAAGAATATGGAAGGCAGTGGTACTATAATAGGGATCAATCACATGCCAGGAGTATCTACTGATAGGAACAGCTTGATTGTACGACATGCAGTGGTTACAATAAAAAAAACATGGCTTTCCATGTGGACACTCCGTTATTGGTACATGAATTAATGAAGATTGTAATAAATATTGTTTGCTTCGCAGCATCAAGTGAGAAATGGGTCTCCTCCAATGCCTAGAGCCAGAAATAGTGTCTAGCAAGAGCATCAGTTGGAACTCTTTAGACATCAAGAGTACAATGCAAATTATTTGTATTTCATGCAACAAGTGTGGTAAACAAAGTTGCTGCACTGCATGAAAGGGAGAGAGCAGGACAAAGATACAGCACTGCTGCTCTCGTCCTTGGCATCGGCAGACACACAGACAGCTTAGTGCCAAACACACGTTTAGGATATTTAGATTAAGCCTTTTATGCTGTCAGCAGGACAATGGTATGGCGCCGCTGCTCTCTTCCCAGCCATAAGGTGGGTGCACAAGTCCAGCATAGGGTTTGTACTGGAAGGCTAACCTTCCAGTGCAAAATACCATGCTAAAACTAACTTTAAAATGTACCTACATTGTATGAGTACTGTACAGTGTAGTACACATGCAAAGTCTGAAAAGTTTGGAAAAATAAAAATATCTCTTTAACTTTGCACCTACCTCAATGTATGGTAACTTTTTAGTGCAAAACCTGCCCACCATTGTTAGTAGATAGGTCTTCACATCAAAACTTTGGGTGATAGCCTGGTAATGCCCATGTGCCACCCATGTATGACCCCCCTTGATGCAAAGTCAGGGAAAGGAAAGCACAGTGTAAAACAAAAGCACATTTCAAATCAGCACATTATGCTTGTTTGCATCACTTCTTGTGACAACACAGGCACAGTGTTGATTAATCTGGCCCCACTGCACTGATGGTGTTACTGCAGTGGAACAACAAACAACACTGAAACATTGTCCATATAAATCAGTTCCCCGAGGGGCGTATCTTTAGCGGAGTGTGGAGAACCGGGCCTTATGGGCCAAGCGGCGCAGGGCCGCCTAATATCTCCGGGTTCACTATCCTTGTCGAACAGAGACACGAGACACTCTGTTGGGCGTAGAAAATCAGATTTATTAGCTGCAGCTAAGCACAGTGGTCCTAGAAGTACACCAGTGGTAAGTTCTCAGGAGACTGCCACTTAATTCCGTGGCGCACAATCTAATATAGTACACACATTTACAATGCCCACTCCCCAAACATACAAAACTAATGAATAGGAATAGTTCGAAAACAAACTATCGAATGTCCAAAACACATCCTTCCTTCAGACCCCGTGTGCTCTCCTCCCCTCAAGTTAATCAACACTAGTGCCCGTAAATCAATTTTGCAGGTGGTGGAACATGTTTGAATGCTTCAAAGGATAGTTTATGTAACAAGAGAATACACGAAGAGAATAGCGAAGGCCAGTCAAATAAGATAAAGAGAGGAAGAATAGTGAGAGCCAAACAGTCAGTCGAGACAGGGATCAATCAGCCTAGACATGGATTAGTGGACTCGGCCAGACCCTGACATCGGTTTCGTAAACAAGAGCGGGGGGTTAACTTGGCATGAGAGACACATAGCAGCTAAAAATACAAAAACACCGTGTTCGCTGTGCTGCCTGAGTGAGGCAACACAAAATGGCGGCTAAGCACAAAATGGCGGCTAGATACGAAGCGGGGTCAAAAACTACGTAACCTCAGATCCTCCTTTTGCCATACTCAGGCAAAGCACAAAGGACTCATGTCAGTCTGAGTCGATGTCAATGGTCATGAGGTCATTGAGTTGTTGCTGTAACATCATTCTAATATTCTCTGTTTTCTGTGACACTGGTTTTGGAACGCATACAGTGGCAAAAGGCCACAGATGGCTGTGCCACACTGTAAACAGAGGCAACAAGAAAAGATGATCGCTAGAATCGCTCCAAGGAAAGTTAATACTTTCCATCCCCATGTGGACAGTAGTCCCCAAAACCATCCCATCACAGACCAATCTCCAGTATCCTGATGAATGGACTTGGAAATTACATGTAGCTTAGAAATGGCTTGGTATACTGTATGGGCATTATCAGGAACGTAAACGCAGCAACAAGACCCAATTAACTTACAGACTCCTCCTCTATCTGCAAGGATAATATCTAAACTTGTAAAAAACAAGGGTTCCCTGAAGGAATGGATAAGAACACAACCCCTAGGTCAGGGAATAACACAGTGAAAGTATCAACCTAGGCCGTAGAAAGAAACTTGCCCACGTAATAGTGGTAGGACATGAACAACTCACTTCCAGTTAAAGGCAATTTTTATTAAACATAAGGCAACAAAACATAATTACAGTTATAGAGTTAAATAGCATGTAACCATGCAAAGGGGGCAGAAATTAAGACAATTGTGAAACAAATTACTTTATGAAATAAAATACATAAAACAACAATAATTCATAAAAGACACATATAGACTCTCTATAAACAACATATAATGAGTATTTTGTCGAGTATTTTGTCGACGCGCGTTTCGGCGACCAGCGCCTTCTTCAAGACAGTAACTCAAAATACTTCCAAGCTACAAAGTTCTGTAAATGTCACTCTCATTGGATGTCTGAGTTGTAACACTGTTATATCACTTCAGGTAAGTCTACTTTTGAGATAAAAAGGGTGAGCTTCTTGATAAAATTATTTGATGAAAGAAGCTTGTATAAAAGGGCGTGTCCGCGGACCTTAATAGCGATCGAAGGAAATAACGCTCAAAACTAAATTCGATAAAAACAATCAGGGCAGCAATTCGTCCTGAATTAGTACTTGATAGTATCTACGCCTCCACCTGACAACTGGACAAAATAGTCTGCAATTCAGCTTGTGGTAAAAGTAGTGCTAATAATAGCGCGATTATTTCTTTAAGCTGGGTTCTGTGCCAGACGAGTGTTCTAAGTTCACAATATCGGGATTTGGATAATTACTTGTAATGATTAATTGAGTCATGCAGACACGGTCTGGCCAAATTCGACTGGAAAAATAAATGGATTTGCAAACCAGTCCTGAGGCACGCAGCGTCCTAGCGAGTGGAGGCGGGTCGGCAGAATGCTCTCGATTATGCGGAATGCACCAAAACCATCAGGTGGAGGCGTAGATACTATCAAGTACTAATTCAGGACGAATTGCTGCCCTGATTGTTTTTATCGAATTTAGTTTTGAGCGTGATTTCCTTCGATCGCTATCAAGGTCCGCGGACACCCAATGAGAGTGACATTTACAGAACTTTGTAGCTTGGAAGTATTTTGAGTTACTGTCTTGAAGAAGGCGCTGGTCGCCGAAACGCGCGTCGACAAAATACTCACTATATGTTGTTTATAGAGAGTCTATATGTGTCTTTTATGAATTATTGTTGTTTTATGTATTTTATTTCATAAAGTAATTTGTTTCACAATTGTCTTAATTTCTGCCCCCTTTGCATGGTTACATGCTATTTAACTCTATAACTGTAATTATGTTTTGTTGGCTTATGTTTAATAAAAATTGCCTTTAACTGGAAGTGAGTTGTTCATGTCCTACCACTATTACGTGGGCAAGTTTCTTTCTACTGCCTAGGTTGATACTTTCACTAGGATAATATCTAAAACCATTCGGTTTTGTAAAGTCATAAGACGATCCGCCTGAAGTTCAGCAGTCAAATTATTCAATGCTCCAGAAGTTACGTTTATGGTAGCATCGACCACACGGACTAGACGTCTGATGTTTCTACTATTAACTATTGGACCCCAAAAGGGAAGAAACCCTTTCAAAAAATCTCCTCCCTCTTGTCCAGCTGTGTCTTCAGCATCAATAACCCCTCTACCATATCTCTTTCTGTGGTGATCTGCAGGAGCAGTATATGTCGGAGGAAGAAGAAAAGCTATATAACATGTTCCCGAGAAATATGTGGGAAGCCCTGTATAGGCTCTATCGTGGCAGATAAAATATGTACCTTGAGATGGTACCAACGGTGAAGAAACCAAGGGTGTGTAAACATATGTATGGGAACAATTACTCTTTTCCTGTTTGATTTTAGTGTTCTGGCCATTTATTTGCAAACACAAATTACCTTTATGAGGTATAGTGCAAATCGGTGAAGATATTTTCTGCTTAAACTTGTCAGTGAGGCTAGTGACATAACGAGTCACATTCCACCCATCATATGCTCGCTTCTCATCCGTAGGAATTTTACGAATATCAGCAATTTTCCCCATTGTTACTATTCCCTTTATCAAAGGACTGTGGCTAAAATCTACTCCACCATTATAGGACTCACCAGGAGGATATTGAAGTTGATTCTGGTCTGCATTAGAAAACATAGCCAGATAAGCCCAAACAGAACCTTCATATGAAAATGGGAGAACTAAATACGGCATCCCTCTCTCTGTATTATGGGGCATGAGCCCACAAACCCAACAGTCAGTAGTATTGATTACCAATTGATGTTGATGTAACAATTGGATAAATGAATTGTTGAGATATTCCATTCTCCTCATTTGCTCATGGTCTGGGAGTGCATAGAATTTGTGCGGAGAAATAGTAGTAGAGGAAATTAAAGAGACAGAAGTAGGAGCAGGTGCTGGCTGCATAATGTGTACAATCCATCCTACACATGCTAATAAACTACATAAACAGACTAAAATGCATAATGCTACGCCACAACGACTAAAGAGCAACTTCTTATAATGGTTTCTTTTCATCATTTTAATATTACCCCCTTCGATTTCGTTATCCATTACTCTAAAGGCGTTGCTCACAATAATCGTCCTTAATCACTTGGCTGTGATTGTTAGCTGTCCTATGACACTGCAAGTCCTGTTGACCTAGTCACTATTCAGGTCACAGCCTAAGACTCCTACCGTGACCCTGCAATTTGATGGATAAATGGAAAAGGAATGTTCTTTAATAAAAGCAGAATTATAAAACACAAAGTTCAATTGTCCTTAGACAACCTTGGTCGTAGGTTGTACCGTGTCTTGCCAGGTATCGTTTGGTCCCGAAACAACATTTCTGGATCTGATGTATTCAGTCGTAAGTGCGAAGGTACAGCTCCCTGCAAAACGTCGTCGTCTTCTTTTTCAGAACTTGTCCAGTCCAGGCGTGCATTACTGAATGGTACAAATCTGGGTACTTTCTCACATTCACTATCACTAACACCTTCTCGGACCCATTGGTCATAAGGTAAAGGTAATGGTACCCTTTTACAGTGCATGCCGTGTATCCAGTTTTTCTTCCCAACGACCTTCACTGCTGTACGAGTGGTTAACAAGACTTGTCTCTGCGGCCCCCAACGAGGTTCCAGGTTTTTTTCCCTCTGGAAATTTTTCAGGCATACGCAATCCCCAGGTTGAATGGAGTGTCCTGGATCTGAGGAGGCCTCCGGCAAAGCGTTTTGGACCTGTTGACGAATAACACATAATTTAGTGGTGAGCTCATGCAGATAGTCAACTAACAATGGATACGGAATGTCCGAGTATTTCTTGGGTCGAGGGACTCCTCAAACATTGGCTGGGCGTCCAAAAACAATCTCATATGGGCTAAGCCCCCAACGAGAATGGACTGTCGTTCTTGTTGAGAGAAGTGCCAAAGGCAAGGCGTCAGGCCAATAAAGCCCTGTGCTGGCCTGTATCTTTGCTAATTTAAGCTTGAGAGTGCCATTATAACACTCTACCAAACCCGCTGACTGAGGGTGGTTTGCCGCATGAAATTTCTGTCTAATACCAAGATCCACACACACCTTCTGCATAATTTGACCTACGAATTCACTCCCATTATCACTCCAGACAATGCGCGGCAAACCAAACCTCGGGAAGAATCCTTCAAAAGGACTTTGGCAGTGGACAAAGCAGTATTGTCCTTTAGGGGGTAGGCCTCTATCCATCTGGAAAAGGCACAAACCACCACCAGGACATACTTGAGGTTGTTAAAACGTTCCATGTGAATATAATCTATTTGCAATACCTCAAAAGGATACGTTGGGGGAGCAAAATGACCTGCCGGAGTTGGTGTTCCCTTTCCTGGATTGTGCATCAAACAAACAATGCAATGCTTCACCACATTTTCTGCACATTTGGGAATACCTTCATTCTGCCATACTGGAGCCAAAAGTTTACATATACCCCTTGCATTGATATGGGCTGGTCCATGTGCCATAGTAACTACAGGTAGTACATATGCATCTGGTAACAACCACCGCTGATGCTCTGATAATTCCGTCCAACATCCCATCGAGTCCAACATTTCCGTACTCTCTCTCCACTTACTCAATTCTTTCTCAGTTGCTTCCTTCTGAATCATTTTCACGCTTTCTACTGTATCTTCACACATACCTCCTTCTGCGACCCATCTTGCAGGACCTGCAACATACATGTGACTTTCAACATATTTCGCTGTTTCTCTCGCTACTTCATCCGCAAATGCATTCCCTCGACCCACATCATCAGTAATCCTTTTATGCGCACTGCACTTCACAATCGCTACTTTTAGTGCCGTGGGAGGTAAAGAATCCTCTGTCCTTCCACAAACGGCCAAAACTATGAGCAACGCCAAAAGCGTATTGACTATCTGTATAAACAGTCACTCTCTTCCCTTTCGCCAACACACATGCTTTTGTTAATGCAATTAGCTCTGCAGCTTGCGCTGAATTCTGTGGAATGCGTGCAGTTTCTACTACTGTGTGCAAAGTTGTAACAGCATAGGCTGCTGTCATCTCGCCATTAGGAAGCTTAAAGCAAGACCCATCCACCCACAGGATTCCAATCTCAAGAAGGGATCATTGGAGACTTAATGTTCAAAGTTGAAGACCAGGAGAATCGCTCTAGAAGAAAATACCTTCGTTTTCTTGGCATTCCGGAAGCCGTGGAGAGGAATGATCCTAGGGATATATAGGTAACATTCTGAAAACAACCTTCCCGGAATTAGAATCCTGGGATATGGATAAAGAAATTCAGCGGGCCCATCGTTTTCCCCTCACACAACGTAAACAAGCTGAGAACTCCACTAAATATCCAAGGGCAATGTTAGTGTACTTTGGTAACTTTCTGTTACGGGAAGCCATTTACGATCTAGCGCGGCCTACCAGCAAGCGGGAACATACTGGATTCTTCTTTTTTGTAAGACCAGACTATGCGCATCCAACAGTTGAATGCGGCAGCTTTTCACCCCTTTTGAAAAAGCTGGTGCTACTGTGTACTTACAAAACCCTTCCCGTCTGAAAGTAATTTTCAAAGGTACTACGCGTTTTTTCAATAGTGAAATTCAAGCGGAAGGTTACTTGCAAGAAATATCGGACACTGCAAGGAAGGATAACTGATAAACATTATGAACATAAAATGTTATTGTATTGGGGACAAATTAATTGCCTGAGATCCAAAATCATTTATTGTTATGGTATAGCCTTAACCTTTTATTTTCCTGGTTTGTTTTTTCCTCTCTTCCTCTTTGGCTTTGGTGCACTTTCTTTAGTCTCTAGTGGCGGGGCCAGTGGCTCTGAGAGTGATTGTTGGTGTACGGACCACACAGACGCCCACACCTGGATCCGGCTGGACCCAGGATGCCTCAATGGGTGGATGGGGGGGGTGGGAGGGACTGGGTGGTGGAAGGGGGCGGGGAGGGAGGGTTGGGCTGGTGCTGGGGGGGTGTAAATCTAAAAAAGAGAATTCATGATACTATTGTAATTATAATCAGGCTGAGATTTAAAGCTGTAACAAGGTATGTAGTCAAACGTGTCTTTATTATACTAAGTGGAAGGTTGAATAGAAGGAAGGATTTAAGACAGAAGTATGTCAAAGCTTAGGATCTGCTCTATGAATATTGGGGGCCTAAATGATTGGAAAAAAAGGGGAAGACTAGAGGAATTTGTTAAATTTACACTAATGGATATCATTTGTATACAGGAGACCCATCTGCCATGGGGGAAAAGGCATTGGCTAAATCTAAAGGTATTCGAGATTCTTTCTTGTTCCTCCCAAACGTCTACTATCAGGGGGGTCGCTATCATTGGCAAGGTGGGTTTGGGGGGAGCTAAACGATCTAAGGCTGACACCATGGGGCGGTGGGCATTATGCAAAATGAATCTAGGCATCACTATTTGCTGTATTTACGGGGCTAACAGCGACGACCCTGATACCTTCGACCGTATTGAGAAGGAGTTAGCAAGCTGGCCAGCACCCATAGTGGTTTGTGGGGATTTTAATATCTCTGCAGATTTCGAAAGGGGGAACCGGATATACCGGGCGTAAACCCCGTGAGTATCGGGCAGTACGCTCAATGATGGATTCACACACCTTGAGGGATGTCTGGGGTAGTATTGAATTAGGGAACTCAGGTTTTTCATATTTTTCGCATCCTTTTAAGAAATATTCCAAGCTAGATTATTTTATGATTTCCACCACAGAGATTAGCACAGTAGAAATTAGTAAACTACCTATGATAATATCAGACCATAATCCTTTGTTATTAACAATAGGTCTCAGTAGACCAGCTAAACCAATGAGACCATGGGCTTTTGATAAGAAGCTCTTAACAGATAGTATCTATATAGCGTATATGAAGAATTGGTCACAGGCCTTTTTTGATGCAAATAGATACAGCGCATCGCGAAGCTCTGTTTGGGACAGTTATAAAGCTGCCCTAAGGGGAGAAACCAGTAGCTATACCTCTCGCAATTCGAAACGACTCAACTCAGAAAGAGAGCAATTAATGAATAAATTAACAATAGCGGAGGAAAGATATATCCGAGGGAAGGCAGGACATCAAAAGTTTAGAAAGAGTGAGTACTATTAAAGCTGAGATACAAAAACAACTAGCTAAAAAAGCTGCTGCGGAATATCAAGCACAAAGAAGGAATATGTATGAGACGGGGGAACAAGCTGGGAGAGCATTGGCATTACGTATTAGACAAGCAAACTCGAAAAATATTATTACACGTATAGCAGAGCAGGGTAGGACCTACGAGATGCCAAAGGACATTATAAATGTCTTCAAAAGATACTATCAAACATTGTATCAGGAAGATGCGGTTACTGAGGAACCAATGATTGAGTGGACAGGATTGGGAACTAAAGTGACTCAGGGTGATAGAGAAATTTTAGAACAATCCATTACTATGGATGAACTCTCCGAGGCCATACAAGAATTAGCAGCAGGGAAGGCTGCTTGCCCCGATGGTCTACCAATCGAGTTCTATAAATGCTTATTTGAAGAAACATCTATACTCTGTTAGACCTTTTCAACGGGATTATAAATACAGGTGTAATCCCTGAGTCAGGGATGAACACCAATATAGTAGTGTTCCATAAAAAGGGCAAGCCCACGGAAAATCCGGGTTCATATAGACCCATATCTTTAATAAACACGGACAATAAATTATATGCTAAGATCTTGGCAACCCGCTTGGGACGGATCATTGGGGCCCTGGTCTCTCCCTGGCAGCATGGTTTCATTCCTGGTAGGGGAACCACCGATCATATCAGACGAGCCATCACGTTGTTCGATATCCATGCTGCCGGGGAGGGAGGGGTTGCAATGATCCTCCTAGACGTGGAGAAAGCTTTTGATCGCGTCAGATGGGAATTTCTGTGGAGTGTGCTCGCTGAAAGGGGGTTTGGACTGAGGTTTATGAAGGCTACTCAGGCTATGTATGTCACCCCAGTCGCGAAAATTCAAATGATGGGTGAGAGCTCGGATAAGATCTTCATCACGAGGGGGACAAGGCAGGGATGCCCTTGCTCACCCATTCTATTCGCATTATATATTGATCCTTTAATACGTCAAATAATCAACAACACAGCAATCAAACCGGTAGTCACAAAGGGATTTCAAACAAAAATGTTGGCATACGCCGATGATTTAGCTGTCATTACTACTGATCCCGAAGCGGCTATGCGAGAGGTGGTGGGCACTACGAGAAAATTTGGTGGACAATCAGGTTATCGTTTAAATGTGAGTAAGACGCAGGTGTTCTGCTCTAAGAACATAAATAAGTCAGACTCCATATTCGTTGACTTCGTGGTTTACTTGGGGATAACGATTAACGCACAGCCGGAATTGATAATTAGAGACAACTTCACTCCTCTTATGAAATCCATGAGGGAGAATCTAAAAAGAATGGATACATTACAACTCTCAATAATAGGGCGTGCCAATGTTATCAAATTGACTATGTTCCCCAAGGTGTTATATAAATTCCGGTCGATCCCCTTTAAAATAGAGGGGAAAAAAATTATTAAAGAAATAGAATCCATCTTTATGAATTTCTTGTGGCAATATGGAAAGGTCAGAAGATCCATGAAATATATGTCTCTCCCTCTTGAAAGGGGGGGCTTGGGATTGCCAAACTCAGATACTATCATTGGTCTTCTCTTCTAACGCAGATGGCTATATTATTCGATCCAGCGGGAAGCAGCACAAACTCTCCGAGTAGACAAGATGTGATCCCATCTATCTTTGAATTGCTACTTGGCAGCGAGGCTACTGGGGTATTATTAAGGAGAACAGAAAGAAGACATTACAGTAAGTCGAGACTTAAGACACTCAAAGGGATATGGGGGGTCTGGATATCAGCTCAGAAAGCACTGGCAATCTCTAAATATAATCACCACACCCCACTTTGGAATTCAGGCCTCTTTCCCAACCTAAGTAATGATGGGTCTTGGAGACACTGGGCGCGACAGGGTATCCTGACACTGGGGCGAGTTATAGTCAGGGATGAGTGTATAACTCTGGTAGAACTAAGACAAAGGCACTCCCTCCAGGGTATGCAAGATTATAAATATGCTCAGGTGGTCAGTACAATCAGATCAATAAGGCCCCGTATAGTCTTAAGGGAGAGGTGTAAGATATTGGATTATCTGAAGGGTGGTGAACCTAGAATTAACGGTGTGTATAGGCTGTTTCTGGAGGAATCTCAGGACGATATGGGCAAAACTGAGGCAGCCTGGGCTTCAAAACTGGAGGATCCAGACATTGACTTGGACAGAGTCCTCGAAATGGATAGAAGATTCCTACGCTCCTCCAATTTAAGAGCTCAGCACTTTAAAACATTATTTAATCTTTATTATCCCCCCTCTAAACTTTATGATTAGGGTAAGAGGGTGAACAGTAACTGCCCCTGATGCTGCGAGAAACTGGAATCAATCAAAACAGAAATTGAATCTTTCTGGTCAGGGCTGCTGGTTGCTCAGATAACCTTGTCTCCGACACTCATGATTATAGGATGCCAAAGCAAATTGAATTTAAATATTGAGACTGAAGCTTTAATTTTTATCTCTACAGCTGTACTTAGAATTTTAATTTCAGCAGCTTGGAAAGATACTGAGGCCCCAACTTTTCAAATGTGGTTGTCCAGACTATTGGGAATACATAAAGTGGAGGCGGCTCTGTATGAACTAAAGGGTAAAAAATTAAGAGAATTGGGGATGAAGACCTGGGCACCAGTGGCTGCTTGGCGTGCTAGTAGATTGTAGTAAACTCATTGATTCTCAGGATTATGGCTACGACAATGCTCTTATCAGCTATATCCTCTTCTCACTCTTTTTTTTTTTTTTCTGTCTGGGGTAGCCGGCATAATGTGTACAATACCCATATCAATATTCAATATTCATATTAAAAACATTAACTACTTCATGATTTACAAGAATTAACTCAATCAGATACTAAGCTATGTAATTCGACAACCAACCTCTACATCATCTTTTTATTGTTAAATTTTGGTGGTTTGTTTATATTGTATCCTGTCTCTTTCAATGAAACCATGTATATTTTTCTTATGCCTCATGGATTCTCAATAAAAAAATAAAAAATAAAAAAAAGACCATGCTGTATTTTAGTGCCGTGGGAGGTAAAGAATCCTCTTTCCTTCCACAAACGGCCAAAACTATGAGCAACGCCAAAAGCGTATTGACTATCTGTATAAACAGTCACTCTCTTCCCTTTTGCCAACACGCATGCTCTTGTTAATGCAATTAGCTCTGCAGCTTGCGCTGAATTCTGTGGAATACGTGCAGTTTCTACTACTGTGTGCAAAGTTGTAACAGCATAGGCTGCTGTCGTCTCGCCATTAGGAAGCTTGAAGCAAGACCCATCCACCCACAGGATTCCATCCGAATTCGCAAGCGGTGTATCTTTTAAATCAATTCGACCTTTAGTTTCTTATTCTGTACGAAGAAAACAATCATGCTGGTCTTGTACATTTTCCTCGTCTAAGACAGGTATCAATGTTGCTGGATTCAAAACATTACATCTCTTGTTATGTATGTGACTAGCTAAAAGCGTCAACTCATATCCAGACAAACGAGCACTCGTTAAATGTTGTGTCTTTGTTCTATTTAAAAGGGTATCTACTGCATGTGGCACCATAACATTAAGAGTGTGATCTAACACCAGTCCAGCAGATTGACGAATGGAGATCGCCGCTGCTGCTGTCGCTCTGAGGGAACTAGGTAATGCCTTGGCTACTGGATCCAAAGTAGCCGAAAAGTAGGCACATGGCCTTTGTTTGTCTCCAATTGTTGAACATAGAGTGTGAAAGGCTTACTATAATCTCGAGTACCCTACACAGGAGCAGAACACAAAGCAGTACGTAAATCAGAAAAACTCTTCTGACATTCATCAGTCCAAGGAAGAGGTTGGGGTGTATCTTTCAAAGTAAGTGCCAACAAAGGTTTGGCCAGCAAGGAAAAATTCGGGATCCATTGTCTACAATAAGAGGTAATGCCTAATAAAGCATGCACCTCTCTTTGTGTGGATGGCACAAACATTCGTGCAATTGCATGGATACGTTCTGGGGTCAATCACCTTCCCTCCTTTGACAAGAGATGACCTAAATAGGTAACCTCTTGGCAACAATATTGTAACTTAGAAGGTGAAACCTTATGGTGTAAGTCAGACAAATGTTGCAGAAGTAACACAGTGAAATTTTTACAAACATCTTCCGAATCGGCAGCCACTAGCAAATCATCCACATATTGGATAAGAGTAGCACCTGGAGGCAAAGAAAAAGTGTCAAGCTGAGATTTCAAAGCCTGACTGTAGATGGAGGGACTCTCACAATAGCCTTGAGGTGCACGTTTAAATCGGAAGCTTCGGACTCCGAGAGAGAAACCAAAGAGATCCCTACTCTCCTCAGCAATGGGAATGCTAAAGAAAGCATTTTTGAGATCAATAACCGAAAACCAAGCTGCCGAAGCAGGAATCATAGTGAGCAAAGCAGTAATATCCGGAACAACAGGAAACTGAGGGACAACAATTTTGTTGACCTCTCGGAGATCAATCACAAAACGATACACAGGTGGCTGAGAAGGATCAGTACGTATAAGAACAGGCAGAACAGGACTATTGCAAACATTTCCTCTGGTCTCCTCAACCACACCCTTCTGAACTAAGTCATAAACAATAGCCAGCAAAGCTCTCTCACCATCATTAGAGATCTTGTATTGAGGAATGCGTGGCAACTTAACATCAGGCTTGACAGTAATCACATAAGGTGGAATTTGAAGCAGACCAACATCATTCGGACCTGTAGCCCAAAGCGTAGCAGGAAGTGAACGCAATTCGAGTGGCAACTGATCTTTAGATACATACATTGGAGAAGTCAATTTATCACCCAAAGTAAGATGTACACCAGAGGGAGAACAATACAATGTAGCATGCAAACGTTTTAATAAATCCAAACCCAATAAATTCTCTCCGCAACCCGTCGTCAAAAGAAGTGGAGCTTCTAAATCATACGGACCAATGGAAATAGGCAAAGGACAAGAAATAGGGTTACTAACTGGGGCGCCAGAGAATCCTACGGAAACATTCGTTAAGCCAGACAAAGGTGCCCCAAGGAGTTTGGAATGTATCATAGAACTTCTCATTGCACCAGTAATATCCAAAAGAAATGGTTCTGTAACACCCAATGCTACAACATCAACATAAGGTCCATTCTGATCCACTGGAACTGATACGACTCCCTTACTTTGTCTATGGCTGTTCTAGCTAGTGTGAAAATCAGGACTTTCACTCTTTTCATAATAATCATCATTGTAATATTGCGCAGACAGATAATTTTGCTGATCAAAATAATTCATAGTATTCTGCGGGGGTAAGGAACGCTGTCCTTGAGGCAACGCACCTCGTCCTCTACCCCTAGGTGCTGATTGAACACCACCACGACCTCGTGGCACTGATTGTCCACCAGTACGTTGTAGCAAAACCGGACAATTAATCTTGAAATGACCTTCCTCTTTACAATAGGCGCATTGATTAGGACCCAACGGTGGTCGCGGAACAAAAGGTGTAGGTTTCTGCAACAATCTTTGAAACTGTGGAGGCTGTTGCGATTGGGGCTGATCAGAACGAGGGGGATAAGCCTGTTGCAAAAGAATCTTCGTTTTCAATTCTTTAGTCTTTTTCTCCACTTTATCCTTTTCTTCCTTATCCCTATTCTCATAATACTGAGCAGTAGCTAATATCTGGGCAGTCGATGAAACGGCCCATGAACTCTCTGATTGTTTCAATTTATGTGATAATTCTGGAAGCAAATTAAAGACAAATGTATCTACGAATAATCGCTGTCCACCTTCAGTACTCATATCTTGACCACTATGGTCGATGAAAGTTTCTTCGAAACGAGTAAAGCAATCGGAGACACTTTCATCCGTCTTTTGTTTGCACGCTGTAATTCCGTGATCAAATCATCGGGTTTGACACCACCTATTTGTCCTGCATCTGCAGCTACTATGGCAGCCCAATTACCACCTAAAGCTTGATCATGATTTTCATTACGAATTCTAGCCCATAAAGCTTGTGGGACTACATTTCCCATCAGTAAGTCAATATCTGCCAAATTCATAATACACGCATCAACAGTCTGGGACAACTCTTTATAATACCCCGCAGGATTCTTACGAGGGTCTGGTAAAGACTGTTTAAGTGCCAACACTTCCGATCTTTTCCAAGAATCATGTACCCATATACGCTGGAAATGAGCGGGACAGCCGGATTAGCACCTACTTGAGGAACTGCATCTCTCCATATTGGAGGAACTTCTCGCATAGGATATTGTGTCACTTTACGCCGAACCGCAGGATCAGGTTCAAGAGGCGCTTGAGAGAAAAAGGAAGACCGACAAGTAACAAGCTTTTGAACAGCATGCTCTACATCAGGACCCACAATAAGTCCCTTATCAAATTGATCCTGTATCTCAAACAAACCCTGAGGAGGTAAATCCAAATCCATATCTCCCCATGCTTTGATAAGAGTATTACACATAACATTAAAGACATATCTCTGTGTAGGCGCATTCCATTGAAGAAAAGTGTCTAAAATATCTCGCACACTATACTGTAAGCTACTCATGATCCAATTACGAGTGAGAGAATCTAACTTAATCCGCTCTTCCGATTCTGGAATCTGACTACGAGATTGCCTTCGAGACGAAGCAGGAGAAAAAGAAAGAGGCCCAAGAAAAGGTGACAACAGTGTTAACTAATCGTTGTCGAGCTGTAGGGGAATCCAACACTAGAACTGGAGACAATGTATTTTGTAAGACAGGAGAAGAACTAGTAGCAAAAGAAACTGAAGATGAAGGAGACTGAAGCACAGAAGATTGGGGTGCAGAAGTCGGTGGCAAAGGAGGCAGAGGTGGAATCACTGGAAGAGGCAAATATGCAGGAACCGGAATTACTGGATTAGCAGCAGGTTGTAATGGGGGTGCATTAGCACCTAATACATAAGGTGGAGGTAATGTCAATAGATGGGACATGAAAGGATCTTCGTCAGGGCCCTTACTCTTGGAGGAAGTAGGCAACACAGGATAACATCTATCTATTGCCATACAATGCTGTCTTTCTGAAACTTCAATCAGCTGATCAGTCTCATCATTTTTAAACTGCTGGGCAGCCTGTAATATCGTCATATCTTGCGTTTTGTTATCTTTCTTTGCTTGTTTAATTTCTTTCTGTTTGGCTTCCTTACGCCAGAGGCGGAAAGAGTCAAACATTGCCGGCCGGGCTTTTCTCTTAAACAATATCGCTTCCAAATTATTTAATACATCGGGCTCAAAGCTACCATTTTGTGGCCACTGTAAAACACCATCTTTTTTCGTGTATCGAATCCATGTTTCATTAAAAATAATAGGACCAAGACCATGTTTCGAATAGAGCTCGTAAATTGGAGTTCCAACCGGAGGAATCGGACAAGAATCCTGTAGCCGGGAATCCCTAGAACAACCAAAGCAACAGAATTTCCTAAATTTACTAAATCCAGGCATTTCGTAACTAACCGGATTTTTCAAACGTCAAGAGGTTTTGAGACAATATAATCACAGCACAAACGTAATTACCCCTCGGCTTCGATTAGTGCACTGATCGAATAACAAAAACCAAAACAAAGAGTGGGCGCTACCCACGAATACTTAACTAAATGTTTTCTCACGCCAACAGATGTCCGTCTAACGTCTCGCAATACCAATCATCACCAGATGGGCCAAGGCAGGGCGACAGTCAGGGCAGCAGTCGTCAGCAGCCGTCAGAAAGGAGTAGCCGCGCTTCAAAAGACCTTCCACTTCGACATACAGGGGTTGCTCACGTGGTTCGCGAATCCTCCAGAATTTTCTTGCGAAGCTCCTCACGACCCTCGGGCTGAACCACTACCATTGAAGTCGCCCACACGTTGGGCCGCCAATTGGAGAAATGGGCCTTATGTGCCAAGCGGCGCAGGGCACGCATAATATTTCTGGGTTAACCTGCCTGGTCGAACAGAGACACGAGACACTCTGTTGGGCATAGAAAATCTGATTTATTAGCTGCAGCTAAGCACAGTGGTCCTAGAAGTACACCAGTGGTAAGTTCTCAGGAGACTGCCACTTAATTCCGTGGCGCACAATCTAATATAGTACACACATTTACAATGCCCACTCCCCAAACATACAAAACTGACGAATAGGAATAGTTCAAAAACAAACTATCGATTGTCCAAAACACATCCTTCCTTCAGACCCCGTGTGCTCTCCTCCCCTCAAGTTAATCAACACTAGTGCCCGTAATTCAATTTTGCAGGTGGTAGACCATGTTTGAATGCTTCAAAGGATAGTTTATGTAACAAGAGAATACACTAAGAGAATAGCGAATGCCAGTCAAATAAGATAAAGAGAGTAAGAATAGTGAGAGCCAAACAGTCAGTCGAGACAGGGATCAATCAGCCTAGACATGGATTAGTGGACTTGGCCAGACCCTGACATCGGTTTCGTAAACAAGAGCGGGGGTTTACTTGGCATGAGAGACACATAGCAGCTAAAAATACAAAAACACTGTGTTTGCTGTGCTGCCTGAGTGAGGAAACACAAAATGGCGGCTAAGCACAAAATGGCGGCTAGATACGAAGCGGAGTAAAAAACTACGTAAGGCACAGTTTAGGTAACAGGTAAGTGGGCGCTCAGCGTATAATTTTGGCTAAATAAAGTTCTGATATTTTATCTTTATTCTTTATGCTACTAGGCAAGAATAAGGAGGTTACCTAACTCCCTAACAAATCTCCTAATTCTAGGGGATCAAAAGAAACAGATATTTCTTGCCGAGCACAAAATAATCACATAGCATAGATTACACCATATATAAATTAAATTCCAAAGTCGGGTGTTTGCTCATCAATAGGTATGACACTTAGTCCAGATTTATTCTCAGTTCAAAGTCTCTCAAGTCACAATAGTCTTTATATTCAAAACAATCTTGCGAATAGAGTATCCAATTCAAGTCATCACAACGTGGTTCGATAATTTTATATATAAATCAGCTCCAAATCAAATTTTCACAACGTAGCTCTATATTCTCAAAATGAATCAACCAAATGGATCAGCCAACACGTGTTTCGTTGTAACAACAACTTCCTCAGGGCTGTAATCCAAAGAGACAAGTATAAACTAAAACATTTTTGGCTATACTTTTCAATCTTTTTATAGAAAAATTATATACATTCTAGCACCTCCTAAGTGTAAGTAAAGCACAAAGTTACCAATACGTCAGTGCAAAAAACAAAAACTTCAGTGTGGATCCCAGTGTCATAAAGTAAAGCACGTCATAAACATTAGGGTCTATTGCCATTAAACACTTCTCCATGTTTCAATTAATAGAGATTATTCTAGAGAGATTAACCTCTCTGATATTAAAGAATTCTGAAACGGTACGGGGGGGCCTTTAACTCCGCCATGGTTATCTTCGCCAATTGGAACATTATTTATTTATCATTTCTAAGGCACACAGGTACATTTAGAAATCTTTCTTTCAGTCTAAGATTATTATAAGATTACCTTTCTATAGAATATATTGTCCATAGACAAAAACAAGTCTTCCACGTCTTAGTAACCAGTTTGTTATATAAGTTTTCTTCTAAGTCCTAAAAGGTAAACGAGCATGTCAACATTACTATATTTCTAATCTCAAATACTAGTAGCATATTATTGCCAAGAAGGTCGCTTACCAGTCAAAATATAAATCTTGGTATTTATTTCAATCATGGGTAAAATAATTTGTAGTCAGCACGACTTCGTTTTCATTATTTCATATTTCCTTTTTCTCTTTTTCTCATTCTACAAAATATAGATTTTAAAATTCTAAATTACGAAATGTTCACCGTCGCTATGGAGTAATACCGGTGTTTTCAAAGTTATAACTATATGAATGCTCACCCAATTAAAGAAGAGGTATCCTTAGATTCCTTCAATCTTATTCTTTTGCAGTCGTCTTCAATTCTTGCATTGTAAGTTAAATTATAAGGGCTATTATTAGGTCTATACTCCGTTTTCTGTGTACACAATTACAGTCAGTTTTAAAACAAAGATTGCGCTTACCTGGTCAGAGTTACTATCTCCTCCAACTTTGTGATCAGTATTACCGGCGTTCTACATGAGCGCCATCTTATGTATGGCTTAAGATCAGTCTCTATCGCGTGTTGATTCTAGCGGCGGCCATATTGTGTAAGCTAAGTTACTAAATATTATTACCGCTATTGATTCTAACGGCGGTCATCTTGTATAGGTAATACCTTCTATACATACAACGCTGAAATATTATCCAAAGAGAGTTATTTAATTAAATTGCTGTTACTCCTCGTGATCAGTATTACCGGCGTTTTTCATTAGCGCCATCCCATGTATGGTTTAGGATTAGTTTCTCTCGTGTATTAATTCTGGCGGCGGCCATGTTGTGTAAACTTCTTTTCTGAATAGTATTGCCGCTTGGTGATTCTAATGGCGGTCATCTTGTGTAAGATATGCCGACTACACTTAAATCGCTATTATATCTAATTATATATTTATATTCTTATTAAGGAAATAGCGTAAAATAACCGCTTATTCAAAGTGTACTTGTTACTGTGCCCTTCAATATTATACGAATACCTTTTTTAGTGATTAGTCCTATATAGAATAGAATGGTTAATATCATACCATATTCAGAAATTATCTTAGGTTCTCATTGGCGATGACTGCCAACGTTAGAGTTGTCGGCGCCCCATATCATTCCACAACATTTTTCTTTTCTCAAATGCAATAAATTGTAAATATAAAGGTAACAGAAGAGGGCTTAGGAGAGCAAATGCAGAAGTTATATCACAATTCAACAGAAACAGTTCATATATACCACAATCTTAGTTACAGTTCTTAGTATATATTTTCATTTACATTTACTTATTGTTCTCCTAAGTAATATTGAAGCTCAGAATCAATATTCAACCCGTCTTCCACTGCTCTAAGGACCATAATCCATCTTGCCTCTTTTCTTCTAAGTTTCAGTAGCCTATTTCCTCCTCGTCTATCTAGTGTCACATGTTCTATACCATGGTATAGAAATTTGTGTCTTTCTGTATCATTTCCGTTCTGTATTAGATGTGAGGAAATAGGATACCTTGTATCCCCGTTCTTAAGTGCCCTGTAGTGCTCAATCATACGTTCCTTTAGTTTTCTTACTGTGCTGCCCACATAAATTTTGCCACATGAACAGGCAATAACATAAATGACATATGAGGTTTCACAGTTGATAAATGAATCAATATAGAATGTCCCAGTATTATTATAATTGAATGTCGTTACTTTCCTCATTGCCCATCTACATGAGCTACAATTTCCACAATAGTAGAAGCCCTTTGGGCATGATCGGAGCCAATCACTTTGGCTCTTCGATATTGGTAATTTTGGGTAGCTCGGACTCACAATATTAGCCAGGGATCTCCCTTTTCGGTAAGTAATGCTTGGGCGTTCTGTTAAAAAAGGTTTCAAATCTTTATCTGTAGTTAGCATTTGCCAATATTTATGCATTATACTGAAAAGTTTATGACTTCCTATCCCAAAGTTAGTAACCATTCGGATTTTTTGTTTATCGTTAGAAACCTTTGATTTGTTTTTAGGTTTCAAAGTATCATTTCTTTCCAATTTCTTTACTTTGCAGGCAGCAGCAGAAATAACTGTGTTAGTGTATCCTCTGTTTTTGAATCTATTCATCATATTTTTAACATTAGACTGAAAGTCTACATCTTTAGAGCAGTTTCTTCTTGCTCGGATCATTTCCCCATAGGGGATTGGGTTAATTTGGCTTTTGGGATGGCAACTATCTGCTCTGAGTAGAGCATTACAACTAGTCTCTTTGCGGAACATTCGACTTTCTAATTTATGATTTTCCACATAAATTGTAAATATAAAGGTAACAGAAGAGGGCTTAGGAGAGCAAATGCAGAAGTTATATCACAATTCAACAGAAACAGTTCATATATACCACAATCTTAGTTACAGTTCTTAGTATATATTTTCATTTACATTTACTTATTGTTCTCCTAAGTAATATTGAAGCTCAGAATCAATATTCAACCCGTCTTCCACTGCTCTAAGGACCATAATCCATCTTGCCTCTTTTCTTCTAAGTTTCAGTAGCCTATTTCCTCCTCGTCTATCTAGTGTCACATGTTCTATACCATGGTATAGAAATTTGTGTCTTTCTGTATCATTTCCGTTCTGTATTAGATGTGAGGAAATAGGATACCTTGTATCCCCGTTCTTAAGTGCCCTGTAGTGCTCAATCATACGTTCCTTTAGTTTTCTTACTGTGCTGCCCACATAAATTTTGCCACATGAACAGGCAATAACATAAATGACATATGAGGTTTCACAGTTGATAAATGAATCAATATAGAATGTCCCAGTATTATTATAATTGAATGTCGTTACTTTCCTCATTGCCCATCTACATGAGCTACAATTTCCACAATAGTAGAAGCCCTTTGGGCATGATCGGAGCCAATCACTTTGGCTATTCGATATTGGTAATTTTGGGTAGCTCGGACTCACAATATTAGCCAGGGATCTCCCTTTTCGGTAAGTAATGCTTGGGCGTTCTGTTAAAAAAGGTTTCAAATCTTTATCTGTAGTTAGCATTTGCCAATATTTATGCATTATACTGAAAAGTTTATGACTTCCTATCCCAAAGTTAGTAACCATTCGGATTTTTTGTTTATCGTTAGAAACCTTTGATTTGTTTTTAGGTTTCAAAGTATCATTTCTTTCCAATTTCTTTACTTTGCAGGCAGCAGCAGAAATAACTGTGTTAGTGTATCCTCTGTTTTTGAATCTATTCATCATATTTTTAACATTAGACTGAAAGTCTACATCTTTAGAGCAGTTTCTTCTTGCTCGGATCATTTCCCCATAGGGGATTGGGTTAATTTGGCTTTTGGGATGGCAACTATCTGCTCTGAGTAGAGCATTACAACTAGTCTCTTTGCGGAACATTCGACTTTCTAATTTATGATTTTCCACATAAAGTTCTATATCCAAAAAAGTTAGTTTTTCTTTGCTGTAATGGGTAGTAAATGACATGTTCATATCGTTCGCATTCAGATATCGGAAGAACTGATCTAATTCATCTGCTGTACCTCTCCAAAATAATAAACAATCGTCGATGAACCTACCCCAGTAGTATATGTGATCGATCCATTGGCTGCCTTTTGGGCCCCAAATAAGCTCCGCCTCCAGTTTCCCCATAAAGAGGTTCGCGAAGGACGGCGCAAATTTAGAACCCATCGCAGTCCCGATCTTCTGTTTAAACCAGGTAGATTCGAAAAGAAAGTAATTATTTTCAAGCACTATTTTGGTCATCTCTAATAACATGCTTGTATGATTGAAGAATTCCACTGGTCTATTATTCAAAAAGGTCTCAACAGCTCTTATTCCTTTTTCATGCTCTATGTTAGAATAGAGAGATACAACATCTAGAGTTGCTAAAATCATGTCATTCTCCCATTTTATATCATTCATAATGTTCAAAATATGTTTCGTATCTTCAATATGAGATGGCAGATTTTGTACATATGGTCTTAGGTATGAGTCTATAAATTGAGAAAGTTTTTCTGTTGGTCCCCCTATGCCCGAAATTATCGGTCTTCCTGGAGGTTTTTCTCTGTTTTTGTGTATCTTTGGAAGACAGTACATGCAGGGGGCTTTCGGGGAGTCAATCTTCAAAAATGTATATTCGTCATGATCTAAAAGACATTCATCATACCATCCTTTCAGTCTCATATTTATTTGATTCTTAATCATTTCTAGAGGATTAGAATCGATCTTCTCATAATATCTACCATCTCTTAGTTGTGATAAAACTTCGTCATTATAATCTTTTCGATTCATAACAACAATGTTGCCTCCTTTGTCAGCTCTACGTATCATAAGTTGTGGGTGATCTGTAAGTTCACGTAACGCTTCCCTTTCATCTATTTTTAGGTTGTCTAGAAAGTTCTTTTTATGGTGATGTTCCTTTCTAATCAAATTATCTATCTCTAAATTTACAGATCTGTAGAAAGCGTCTACCACATTACCTGAAGATAACTGGGGTGTCCATTTAGATTTTTCTTTAAAACCACTTTTAGATGATAGGCCTGGATTAATTTCAAGGTCTTGTAGTAAAGAATGCATAGTAATAGGGTCTTCTTCTGACTCCGTTAGGGATAGCAAAAGTTTCGTATCATGCAATTCTCGAATAGTAAGTTCACTAAAAACTGGTTTGTTCAAAGTTTTAACCACAGTATCTTCCTTATTAGAAAAGAATTTTTTAAGTTTCAGTAGACGAACAAATTTATACAGATCAATCTTAGTGGTATACCAATCTATGTTTTTAGTAGGACAAAATCCAAAACCTTTTCTAAGAACATTATTCATGCTTTCTGACAACTCTATAGAGGAAAGGTTAATTACCTCAATTTCACTGGTACCTGTAGTCACTTCCTCCAAGATCTCAGTCTCTCTCTCATCCCCGGGGCTGTTTCTTCTGCGTTTACCCCGTTTCCCCCTTCTGGTCTTCCTGTTTGGTTGGTACCAAATCTCTCTCCTGTATTCCGATTGCTCTTTCTGATTCTTTGAACTTCCACTAAAAAATTCTTTGTGGAAGTAAAGGTTTCTCCAGTAGGTACAGTGGGAGCTTCAGTATTGTCATCATTCGTTGATAAACTACTAGTAGAAGTATTAATTGCCGAACTAAGGGGAGTGGTATTTCTAGATTTTCCTTGCCCTTTAGGGAATAAGTAGTCAAATTTACGAGCAAAAGTAAATACCCTACCTGCTTGGTAGTCTTGTTCATCTCGTTTTATTTTACGAGCTTTCCTTCTCTTTATATCTGCTTGTATATTTGCCAGTATCTCATCAAGTTTATTATAATTTTTTACGGTAGCTTCAGGGAGGTTTAATAATTAAATTTCATCCTCAACAGTTTGTATTTCTATCAGTAGTTTCGCGATTTTGCGTTCAGCGTTATCTATAAGGATTCTAATCAAATTACTCGAACTAGTTGTTAATTCATGCTCCCATTTATCAAGTAAATCTGGTTCTAAATCTTCATATGCTGGTAGAATAGATGATCTTAATCCTCTTGGGATTCGATTTAAGGTGAGATACTGCTTGAGTGTTATTGCATCCCACCATTTGTTAAGTTCCGCTATTTTTAGTTTTTCTAACTTTACAAATTTGGCTCTAAGACCCTCTTGTCTGGTGTGCGAAGTAGAGGCTACTGCTACATTTATAGAGGAGCCTGTGCTTAGATTTTTAAATAGATCCTGTGCTTCTTGTTCTCGATTCATGTTTTCTTATTCGCCACTAGCGGCAGCCCTACCTAATTTCAAAAGGCACAGTTTAGGTAACAGGTAAGTGGGCGCTCAGCGTATAATTTTGGCTAAATAAAGTTCTGATATTTTATCTTTATTCTTTATGCTACTAGGCAAGAATAAGGAGGTTACCTAACTCCCTAACAAATCTCCTAATTCTAGGGGATCAAAAGAAACAGATATTTCTTGCCGAGCACAAAATAATCACATAGCATAGATTACACCATATATAAATTAAATTCCAAAGTCGGGTGTTTGCTCATCAATAGGTATGACACTTAGTCCAGATTTATTCTCAGTTCAAAGTCTCTCAAGTCACAATAGTCTTTATATTCAAAACAATCTTGCGAATAGAGTATCCAATTCAAGTCATCACAACGTGGTTCGATAATTTTATATATAAATCAGCTCCAAATCAAATTTTCACAACGTAGCTCTATATTCTCAAAATGAATCAACCAAATGGATCAGCCAACACGTGTTTCGTTGTAACAACAACTTCCTCAGGGCTGTAATCCAAAGAGACAAGTATAAACTAAAAAATTTTTGGCTATACTTTTCAATCTTTTTATAGAAAAATTATATACATTCTAGCACCTCCTAAGTGTAAGTAAAGCACAAAGTTACCAATACGTCAGTGCAAAAAACAAAAACTTCAGTGTGGATCCCAGTGTCATAAAGTAAAGCACGTCATAAACATTAGGGTCTATTGCCATTAAACACTTCTCCATGTTTCAATTAATAGAGATTATTCTAGAGAGATTAACCTCTCTGATATTAAAGAATTCTGAAACGGTACGGGGGGGCCTTTAACTCCGCCATGGTTATCTTCGCCAATTGGAACATTATTTATTTATCATTTCTAAGGCACACAGGTACATTTAGAAATCTTTCTTTCAGTCTAAGATTATTATAAGATTACCTTTCTATAGAATATATTGTCCATAGACAAAAACAAGTCTTCCACGTCTTAGTAACCAGTTTGTTATATAAGTTTTCTTCGAAGTCCTAAAAGGTAAACGAGCATGTCAACATTACTATATTTCTAATCTCAAATACTAGTAGCATATTATTGCCAAGAAGGTCGCTTACCAGTCAAAATATAAATCTTGGTATTTATTTCAATCATGGGTAAAATAATTTGTAGTCAGCACGACTTCGTTTTCATTATTTCATATTTCCTTTTTCTCTTTTTCTCATTCTACAAAATATAGATTTTAAAATTCTAAATTACGAAATGTTCACCGTCGCTATGGAGTAATACCGGTGTTTTCAAAGTTATAACTATATGAATGCTCACCCAATTAAAGAAGAGGTATCCTTAGATTCCTTCAATCTTATTCTTTTGCAGTCGTCTTCAATTCTTGCATTCTAAGTTAAATTATAAGGGCTATTATTAGGTCTATACTCCGTTTTCTGTGTACACAATTACAGTCAGTTTTAAAACAAAGATTGCGCTTACCTGGTCAGAGTTACTATCTCCTCCAACTTCGTGATCAGTATTACCGGCGTTCTACATGAGCGCCATCTTATGTATGGCTTAAGATCAGTCTCTATCGCGTGTTGATTCTAGCGGCGGCCATATTGTGTAAGCTAAGTTACTAAATATTATTACCGCTATTGATTCTAACGGCGGTCATCTTGTATAGGTAATACCTTCTATACATACAACGCTGAAATATTATCCAAAGAGAGTTATTTAATTAAATTGCTGTTACTCCTCGTGATCAGTATTACCGGCGTTTTTCATTAGCGCCATCCCATGTATGGTTTAGGTTTAGTTTCTCTCGTGTATTAATTCTGGCGGCGGCCATGTTGTGTAAACTTCTTTTCTGAATAGTATTGCCGCTTGGTGATTCTAATGGCGGTCATCTTGTGTAAGATATGCCGACTACACTTAAATCGCTATTATATCTAATTATATATTTATATTCTTATTAAGGAAATAGCGTAAAATAACCGCTTATTCAAAGTGTACTTGTTACTGTGCCCTTCAATATTATACGAATACCTTTTTTAGTGATTAGTCCTATATAGAATAGAATGGTTAATATCATACCATATTCAGAAATTATCTTAGGTTCTCATTGGCGATGACTGCCAACGTTAGAGTTGTCGGCGCCCCATATCATTCCACAACATTTTTCTTTTCTCAAATACAATAAATTGTAAATATAAAGGTAACAGAAGAGGGCTTAGGAGAGCAAATGCAGAAGTTATATCACAATTCAACAGAAACAGTTCATATATACCACAATCTTAGTTACAGTTCTTAGTATATATTTTCATTTACATTTACTTATTGTTCTCCTAAGTAATATTGAAGCTCAGAATCAATATTCAACCCGTCTTCCACTGCTCTAAGGACCATAATCCATCTTGCCTCTTTTCTTCTAAGTTTCAGTAGCCTATTTCCTCCTCGTCTATCTAGTGTCACATGTTCTATACCATGGTATAGAAATTTGTGTCTTTCTGTATCATTTCCGTTCTGTATTAGATGTGAGGAAATAGGATACCTTGTATCCCCGTTCTTAAGTGCCCTGTAGTGCTCAATCATACGTTCCTTTAGTTTTCTTACTGTGCTGCCCACATAAATTTTGCCACATGAACAGGCAATAACATAAATGACATATGAGGTTTCACAGTTGATAAATGAATCAATATAGAATGTCCCAGTATTATTATAATTGAATGTCGTTACTTTCCTCATTGCCCATCTACATGAGCTACAATTTCCACAATAGTAGAAGCCCTTTGGGCATGATCGGAGCCAATCACTTTGGCTCTTCGATATTGGTAATTTTGGGTAGCTCGGACTCACAATATTAGCCAGGGATCTCCCTTTTCGGTAAGTAATGCTTGGGCGTTCTGTTAAAAAAGGTTTCAAATCTTTATCTGTAGTTAGCATTTGCCAATATTTATGCATTATACTGAAAAGTTTATGACTTCCTATCCCAAAGTTAGTAACCATTCGGATTTTTTGTTTATCGTTAGAAACCTTTGATTTGTTTTTAGGTTTCAAAGTATCATTTCTTTCCAATTTCTTTACTTTGCAGGCAGCAGCAGAAATAACTGTGTTAGTGTATCCTCTGTTTTTGAATCTATTCATCATATTTTTAACATTAGACTGAAAGTCTACATCTTTAGAGCAGTTTCTTCTTGCTCGGATCATTTCCCCATAGGGGATTGGGTTAATTTGGCTTTTGGGATGGCAACTATCTGCTCTGAGTAGAGCATTACAACTAGTCTCTTTGCGGAACATTCGACTTTCTAATTTATGATTTTCCACATAAAGTTCTATATCCAAAAAAGTTAGTTTTTCTTTGCTGTAATGGGTAGTAAATGACATGTTCATATCGTTCGCATTCAGATATCGGAAGAACTGATCTAATTCATCTGCTGTACCTCTCCAAAATAATAAACAATCGTCGATGAACCTACCCCAGTAGTATATGTGATCGATCCATCGGCTGCCTTTTGGGCCCCAAATAAGCTCCGCCTCCAGTTTCCCCATAAAGAGGTTCGCGAAGGACGGCGCAAATTTAGAACCCATCGCAGTCCCGATCTTCTGTTTAAACCAGGTAGATTCGAAAAGAAAGTAATTATTTTCAAGCACTATTTTGGTCATCTCTAATAACATGCTTGTATGAATGAAGAATTCCACTGGTCTATTATTCAAAAAGGTCTCAACAGCTCTTATTCCTTTTTCATGCTCTATGTTAGAATAGAGAGATACAACATCTAGAGTTGCTAAAATCATGTCATTCTCCCATTTTATATCATTCATAATGTTCAAAATATGTTTCGTATCTTCAATATGAGATGGCAGATTTTGTACATATGGTCTTAGGTATGAGTCTATAAATTGAGAAAGTTTTTCTGTTGGTCCCCCTATGCCCGAAATTATCGGTCTTCCTGGAGGTTTTTCTCTGTTTTTGTGTATCTTTGGAAGACAGTACATGCAGGGGGCTTTCGGGGAGTCAATCTTCAAAAATGTATATTCGTCATGATCTAAAAGACATTCATCATACCATCCTTTCAGTCTCATATTTATTTGATTCTTAATCATTTCTAGAGGATTAGAATCGATCTTCTCATAATATCTACCATCTCTTAGTTGTGATAAAACTTCGTCATTATAATCTTTTCGATTCATAACAACAATGTTGCCTCCTTTGTCAGCTCTACGTATCATAAGTTGTGGGTGATCTGTAAGTTCACGTAACGCTTCCCTTTCATCTATTTTTAGGTTGTCTAGAAAGTTCTTTTTATGGTGATGTTCCTTTCTAATCAAATTATCTATCTCTAAATTTACAGATCTGTAGAAAGCGTCTACCACATTACCTGAAGATAACTGGGGTGTCCATTTAGATTTTTCTTTAAAACCACTTTTAGATGATAGGCCTGGATTAATTTCAAGGTCTTGTAGTAAAGAATGCATAGTAATAGGGTCTTCTTCTGACTCCGTTAGGGATAGCAAAAGTTTCGTATCATGCAATTCTCGAATAGTAAGTTCACTAAAAACTGGTTTGTTCAAAGTTTTAACCACAGTATCTTCTATTAATTGAAACATGGAGAAGTGTTTAATGGCAATAGACCCTAATGTTTATGACGTGCTTTACTTTATGACACTGGGATCCACACTGAAGTTTTTGTTTTTTGCACTGACGTATTGGTAACTTTGTGCTTTACTTACACTTAGGAGGTGCTAGAATGTATATAATTTTTCTATAAAAAGATTGAAAAGTATAGCCAAAAATTTTTTAGTTTATACTTGTCTCTTTGGATTACAGCCCTGAGGAAGTTGTTGTTACAACGAAACACGTGTTGGCTGATCCATTTGGTTGATTCATTTTGAGAATATAGAGCTACATTGTGAAAATTTGATTTGGAGCTGATTTATATATAAAATTATCGAACCACGTTGTGATGACTTGAATTGGATACTCTATTCGCAAGATTGTTTTGAATATAAAGACTATTGTGAATTGAGAGACTTTGAACTGAGAATAAATCTGGACTAAGTGTCATACCTATTGATGAGCAAACACCCGACTTTGGAATTTAATTTATATATGGTGTAATCTATGCTATGTGATTATTTTGTGCTCGGCAAGAAATATCTGTTTCTTTTGATCCCCTAGAATTAGGAGATTTGTTAGGGAGTTAGGTAACCTCCTTATTCTTGCCTAGTAGCATAAAGAATAAAGATAAAATATCAGAACTTTATTTAGCCAAAATTATACGCTGAGCGCCCACTTACCTGTTACCTAAACTGTGCCTTTTGAAATTAGGTAGGGCTGCCGCTAGTGGCGAATAAGAAAACATGAATCGAGAACAAGAAGCACAGGATCTATTTAAAAATCTAAGCACAGGCTCCTCTATAAATGTAGCAGTAGCCTCTACTTCGCACACCAGACAAGAGGGTCTTAGAGCCAAATTTGTAAAGTTAGAAAAACTAAAAATAGCGGAACTTAACAAATGGTGGGATGCAATAACACTCAAGCAGTATCTCACCTTAAATCGAATCCCAAGAGGATTAAGATCATCTATTCTACCAGCATATGAAGATTTAGAACCAGATTTACTTGATAAATGGGAGCATGAATTAACAACTAGTTCGAGTAATTTGATTAGAATCCTTATAGATAACGCTGAACGCAAAATCGCGAAACTACTGATAGAAATACAAACTGTTGAGGATGAAATTAAATTATTAAACCTCCCTGAAGCTACCGTAAAAAATTATAATAAACTTGATGAGATACTGGCAAATATACAAGCAGATATAAAGAGAAGGAAAGCTCGTAAAATAAAACGAGATGAACAAGACTACCAAGCAGGTAGGGTATTTACTTTTGCTCGTAAATTTGACTACTTATTCCCTAAAGGGCAAGGAAAATCTAGAAATACCACTCCCCTTAGTTCGGCAATTAATACTTCTACTAGTAGTTTATCAACGAATGATGACAATACTGAAGCTCCCACTGTACCTACTGGAGAAACCTTTACTTCCACAAAGAATTTTTTAGTGGAAGTTCAAAGAATCAGAAAGAGCAATCGGAATACAGGAGAGAGATTTGGTACCAACCAAACAGGAAGACCAGAAGGGGGAAACGGGGTAAACGCAGAAGAAACAGCCCCGGGGATGAGAGAGAGACTGAGATCTTGGAGGAAGTGACTACAGGTACCAGTGAAATTGAGGTAATTAACCTTTCCTCTATAGAGTTGTCAGAAAGCATGAATAATGTTCTTAGAAAAGGTTTTGGATTTTGTCCTACTAAAAACATAGATTGGTATACCACTAAGATTGATCTGTATAAATTTGTTCGTCTACTGAAACTTAAAAAATTCTTTTCTAATAAGGAAGATACTGTGGTTAAAACTTTGAACAAACCAGTTTTTAGTGAACTTACTATTCGAGAATTGCATGATACGAAACTTTTGCTATCCCTAACGGAGTCAGAAGAAGACCCTATTACTATGCATTCTTTACTACAAGACCTTGAAATTAATCCAGGCCTATCATCTAAAAGTGGTTTTAAAGAAAAATCTAAATGGACACCCCAGTTATCTTCAGGTAATGTGGTAGACGCTTTCTACAGATCTGTAAATTTAGAGATAGATAATTTGATTAGAAAGGAACATCACCATAAAAAGAACTTTCTAGACAACCTAAAAATAGATGAAAGGGAAGCGTTACGTGAACTTACAGATCACCCACAACTTATGATACGTAGAGCTGACAAAGGAGGCAACATTGTTGTTATGAATCGAAAAGATTATAATGACGAAGTTTTATCACAACTAAGAGATGGTAGATATTATGAGAAGATCGATTCTAATCCTCTAGAAATGATTAAGAATCAAATAAATATGAGACTGAAAGGATGGTATGATGAATGTCTTTTAGATCATGACGAATATACATTTTTGAAGATTGACTCCCCGAAAGCCCCCTGCATGTACTGTCTTCCAAAGATACACAAAAACAGAGAAAAACCTCCAGGAAGACCGATAATTTCGGGCATAGGGGGACCAACAGAAAAACTTTCTCAATTTATAGACTCATACCTAAGACCATATGTACAAAATCTGCCATCTCATATTGAAGATACGAAACATATTTTGAACATTATGAATGATATAAAATGGGAGAATGACATGATTTTAGCAACTCTAGATGTTGTATCTCTCTATTCTAACATAGAGCATGAAAAAGGAATAAGAGCTGTTGAGACCTTTTTGAATAATAGACCAGTGGAATTCTTCAATCATACAAGCATGTTATTAGAGATGACCAAAATAGTGCTTGAAAATAATTACTTTCTTTTCGAATCTACCTGGTTTAAACAGAAGATCGGGACTGCGATGGGTTCTAAATTTGCGCCCTCCCTTCGCGAACCTCTTTATGGGGAAACTGGAGGCGGAGCTTATTTGGGGCCCAAAAGGCAGCCGATGGATCGATCACATATACTACTGGGGTAGGTTCATCGACGATTGTTTATTATTTTGGAGAGGTACAGCAGATGAATTAGATCAGTTCTTCCGATATCTGAATGCGAACGATATGAACATGTCATTTACTACCCATTACAGCAAAGAAAAACTAACTTTTTTGGATATAGAACTTTATGTGGAAAATCATAAATTAGAAAGTCGAATGTTCCGCAAAGAGACTAGTTGTAATGCTCTACTCAGAGCAGATAGTTGCCATCCCAAAAGCCAAATTAACCCAATCCTCTATGGGGAAATGATCCGAGCAAGAAGAAACTGCTCTAAAGATGTAGACTTTCAGTCTAATGTTAAAAATATGATGAATAGATTCAAAAACAGAGGATACACTAACACAGTTATTTCTGCTGCTGCCTGCAAAGTAAAGAAATTGGAAAGAAATGATACTTTGAAACCTAAAAACAAATCAAAGGTTTCTAACGATAAACAAAAAATCCGAATGGTTACTAACTTTGGGATAGGAAGTCATAAACTTTTCAGTATAATGCATAAATATTGGCAAATGCTAACTACAGATAAAGATTTGAAACCTTTTTTAACAGAACGCCCAAGCATTACTTACCGAAAAGGGAGATCCCTGGCTAATATTGTGAGTCCGAGCTACCCAAAATTACCAATATCGAAGAGCCAAAGTGATTGGCTCCGATCATGCCCAAAGGGCTTCTACTATTGTGGAAATTGTAGCTCATGTAGATGGGCAATGAGGAAAGTAATGACATTCAATTATAATAATACTGGGACATTCTATATTGATTCATTTATCAACTGTGAAACCTCATATGTCATTTATGTTATTGCCTGTTCATGTGGCAAAATTTATGTGGGCAGCACAGTAAGAAAACTAAAGGAACGTATGATTGAGCACTACAGGGCACTTAAGAACGGGGATACAAGGTATCCTATTTCCTCACATCTAATACAGAACGGAAATGATACAGAAAGACACAAATTTCTATACCATGGTATAGAACATGTGACACTAGATAGACGAGGAGGAAATAGGCTACTGAAACTTAGAAGAAAAGAGGCAAGATGGATTATGGTCCTTAGAGCAGTGGAAGACGGGTTGAATATTGATTCTGAGCTTCAATATTACTTAGGAGAACAATAAGTAAATGTAAATGAAAATATATACTAAGAACTGTAACTAAGATTGTGGTATATATGAACTGTTTCTGTTGAATTGTGATATAACTTCTGCATTTGCTCTCCTAAGCCCTCTTCTGTTACCTTTATATTTACAATTTATTGCATTTGAGAAAAGAAAAATGTTGTGGAATGATATGGGGCGCCGACAACTCTAACGTTGGCAGTCATCGCCAATGAGAACCTAAGATAATTTCTGAATATGGTATGATATTAACCATTCTATTCTATATAGGACTAATCACTAAAAAAGGTATTCGTATAATATTGAAGGGCACAGTAACAAGTACACTTTGAATAAGCGGTTATTTTACGCTATTTCCTTAATAAGAATATAAATATATAATTAGATATAATAGCGATTTAAGTGTAGTCGGCATATCTTACACAAGATGACCGCCATTAGAATCACCAAGCGGCAATACTATTCAGAAAAGAAGTTTACACAACATGGCCGCCGCCAGAATTAATACACGAGAGAAACTAATCCTAAACCATACATGGGATGGCGCTAATGAAAAACGCCGGTAATACTGATCACGAGGAGTAACAGCAATTTAATTAAATAACTCTCTTTGGATAATATTTCAGCGTTGTATGTATAGAAGGTATTACCTATACAAGATGACCGCCGTTAGAATCAATAGCGGTAATAATATTTAGTAACTTAGCTTACACAATATGGCCGCCGCTAGAATCAACACGCGATAGAGACTGATCTTAAGCCATACATAAGATGGCGCTCATGTAGAACGCCGGTAATACTGATCACGAAGTTGGAGGAGATAGTAACTCTGACCAGGTAAGCGCAATCTTTGTTTTAAAACTGACTGTAATTGTGTACACAGAAAACGGAGTATAGACCTAATAATAGCCCTTATAATTTAACTTAGAATGCAAGAATTGAAGACGACTGCAAAAGAATAAGATTGAAGGAATCTAAGGATACCTCTTCTTTAATTGGGTGAGCATTCATATAGTTATAACTTTGAAAACACCGGTATTACTCCATAGCGACGGTGAACATTTCGTAATTTAGAATTTTAAAATCTATATTTTGTAGAATGAGAAAAAGAGAAAAAGGAAATATGAAATAATGAAAACGAAGTCGTGCTGACTACAAATTATTTTACCCATGATTGAAATAAATACCAAGATTTATATTTTGACTGGTAAGCGACCTTCTTGGCAATAATATGCTACTAGTATTTGAGATTAGAAATATAGTAATGTTGACATGCTCGTTTACCTTTTAGGACTTAGAAGAAAACTTATATAACAAACTGGTTACTAAGACGTGGAAGACTTGTTTTTGTCTATGGACAATATATTCTATAGAAAGGTAATCTTATAATAATCTTAGACTGAAAGAAAGATTTCTAAATGTACCTGTGTGCCTTAGAAATGATAAATAAATAATGTTCCAATTGGCAAAGATAACCATGGCGGAGTTAAAGGCCCCCCCGTACCGTTTCAGAATTCTTTAATATCAGAGAGGTTAATCTCTCTAGAATAATCTCTATTAATTGAAAAATGGAGAAGTGTTTAATGGCAATAGACCCTAATGTTTATGACGTGCTTTACTTTATGACACTGGGATCCACACTGAAGTTTTTGTTTTTTGCACTGACGTATTGGTAACTTTGTGCTTTACTTACACTTAGGAGGTGCTAGAATGTATATAATTTTTCTATAAAAAGATTGAAAAGTATAGCCAAAATTTTTTTTGTGTATACTTGTCTCTTTGGATTACAGCCCTGAGGAAGTTGTTGTTACAACGAAACACGTGTTGGCTGATCCATTTGGTTGATTCATTTTGAGAATATAGAGCTACGTTGTGAAAATTTGATTTGGAGCTGATTTATATATAAAATTATCGAACCACGTTGTGATGACTTGAATTGGATACTCTATTCGCAAGATTGTTTTGAATATAAAGACTATTGTGAATTGAGAGACTTTGAACTGAGAATAAATCTGGACTAAGTGTCATACCTATTGATGAGCAAACACCCGACTTTGGAATTTAATTTATATATGGTGTAAAAAACTACGTAACCTCAGGCGCTTGCGGTGTTACACCCCCCTAATCAATGTATTTTATGATAAATATTTGGGTGCAGGTGCTTTCAGTCGGGTTTGGGGAGGTCTCTGTCGGATTTCACCAGGACTTTTTACATACACCCTGATAAAAACGCATACACATGCTCTCCATAGTTCAGTCTTGAAAGTCTGCAAAAATGTTGATTATTTTACTAAATATTGGTGTTTCTCTTATTAAGTACCCCTACCAATCCACATTCCTCTCCCTTTTTACTGCCTTTGAAGACCCTCTCATGTGTCATGCTTGTTCTTATAACACATTTTAACATTATATTGTTGGGAAATCTGAATCTCACCCCCCTCCCCCAATCTTACTGACCAAGCTACACCCCTGAGTACTACTCATGAGTACTCACCTTTGCAATGTGCACTCCTGAGCAGGAGAGGTGTGGCGCAGTGGCCAGAGCTGCTGACTCGGGAGCTCTGGGCTCACGGTTCGATCACAGGCGGCAGCTCAGCTCAGCAATATGTGTCTCTGGGCAATAGCTTACTTTATCTCCCCAACCGCCTCCAGTGCCTTGAAACTTTAATGGGTGATATGTTTGCACATCTGTCTGTGAGGCAACAGTCCACAAAGTACCTATTTCAAGCACTCAGCAAGTACAACAAAGAGCTGGACATGTTTTACTCAAAATAATATACTCCACATTTTATGTGTGTAAGACTAGATGTGAATTTCAATTGTGTTGTTTCTAGCTAGCTAAGAGGCTCAATTTCCAAGAAAACCATTATGTTTTAAAAGCATCAGCTGCATTTGCATGTGTTTTGCTCGTGTGTGCAATCTATTTCTCCCACACTGACAATCCAAAAGAGCATAAAAACACTTTTCATATGTATTCTAGCGAGTAGGTGTTTGTGAGGTTTATGGCGCTCACATAACTATTTCATATTGTTTTAAACTAACAAGACTTAAGGTCTGCAGTGCTCTTAAAATTGGAAAGATACACCCTACTCCCCTAATTGTCAATTCTGCGACTGACTACCAATGGTTAAGTTTCTGAGGCACATTTGATTTACATAACCATATACATTTCAATATATTATAATTCAATAAACACAAAAAAAATTCTCGTTTTGACTTTTTTGTGGTTTATCTTCTGGCCTTTTCTTTTTGACAAAAAGATGTCCAGCACAAATTTTTTTGGTGTTTATTGAATTATAATATATTAAAATGTATATGATGATGTAAATCGCGTGTGCTTCAGAAGTGTAACCACAATTCATATCTGGGAGTACTGTAGGGGTTAAAGGAAAAAGCAGAGATGCTTGATACATCCCACAGCATTGCGTGCCAAATGTCCAGCACAAGACCACAGAAAGCAGGCCCTGAAAAACCTGCATCCTGGGCAACAAATTCCCAAACATTTCCAGAGCCAATAAACTAGAGCATTCACCAATGGAAGCACCAGTGTTTTTATTGTGTGCTTTGGTTCCAAATCGCATCTGTTGATGTGTTTCATTTAGAGGATTGTGTCCCTATGAATACTACAAGTCTTCAAGATTTGCACAGCATCCCAAATGAATCCATCGGCATCTTGTAAATTCAGGTACCATGTGGCCATTTGATTCTTCATTGTTGAGAACCTTCGTTTGGAAGTGACAACATGTATTTATGGGCTTGCATCTGTGTTTCCAATTGACATGTCAGTCACATTAACAACTGATGCTACAATCACTAAGCAGCAAGGTGGGCAGATTCATTGTAAAGCATTAGGCACAGAAAACAACTGTGAATCTGCCCACGTCTGTCCCTCTGATGATAACGCTCCCAACATCAAACATGTGGCAAGACTTTCTTGCACCAACACACCCTAAAGAATGTCTTGAGATTACTCATCGGAATTTGCACTGTTCTCCTTTTTGATGGAGTAAAACGTCAAGATCCATAAGAAGTTCAACAAGATGGTTCCTAACGATAGCTCATGAGAAAGGTGGAGGAAAACAGTAGGAAGCGGTAGACTTTCCCCACATCAAAATATTATTTTCATCCTCAACACCGCAAAATCACCCCCAAATACATAAATACGATTACACTAGAGTAAATACCTCTAAATTTGCATTGCCATTAAAATCTAGATCTTGTCACTTTGTGGAATAGGACAGACTAAAGCATGTGGGATCTAACAGTACCTCCATTTCCGAAAGGAAACAGAATGACTTTCAAAAACTCAATGGAGAAAAATGGAAATACCTGTATACATTACCACCATGACCGGGCTTCTCCTTAGTCATTACAGAAACATCGACGCAAGGCCCCCATTTTGATGATGTCTGTGCGATCTGAATTATTGTTTTGTTTTTATTAATGACTAAAATCTAGTTTCGACTGTTTCCTAAATAGCCTTACCATTTTAATTTGCATTTGAAGCTTTTGGTGCTGGTGGTGCATGGTAGAGATATTATTGACAGTTACGCCAAACAACTAATTGTGTCAGCTTTAAAGTTAGAACCCCTCTGGTAAGTTTTAAGGGCATGTTTATGAACCGCTTTCACTTCCAGGGTGTCATTTTTGTGACGCTTCAACAGCGCAGACCACAAAATCATATTTATGAGGTCCTGCAAAGCCACTTTCTGTGGCTTTAAATAGCCTCATAGACATGAGGTAAGGCAAGGCAGTGCAAATCGCTGTGTTGTCTTACTGTGCGCTAGGGAGGTGTTCCATGGACGCATTCTCAGATTTGCAAAACCATGTAAACCCAGGGATGTGCCAAAACCTTACTCCTCAGGGAAGGTGCAATGAGGAGAAATAACTTTATTTCTCCTGGTTTTTTCCTCTTTTTAAGTGTGCTGCATTCTGCAGCACTCATATAAACACGAAAACTCCTCCCAGGATTGTATTTGTGCAGGATGATTCCCCTTCATGTACTAAAGCAATCCTGATAACAACATAGGCAACCTTGTACCATGGTGCAAGGGTGCTTGAGTTGGTGCTTGAGTTGGTGCTAGACTGCAAAAATGGTGCCAGGACAGGGGGAAAGGATAGGAATGCTGGATAAATACAGTGCATTCTTGACCTATGCCAAAACCCCATAAATGAGGCCCTTACTCTATATCTCAGAAATACTGTGTAAGAGGAAATTACCCTTTCCATGGTGTACGCACAACATGATGAAGTCTGCTTATTTTCGTATTTACACGTAGGAACAAAAGCATCAAATTTACGGAAGCGAATAACTCAACAAGCTGTGTTGTTATGTTATGCTATGTAGACTTTGTATAGAGTGGGCTTATCACCCAGTAGGGTATGACAACCATATATATTGCCTTGAGCCACAGAGCCTTCTACAGAATATTTCTGTATGTAGAAATTGTTTACCAGTCTAACCTACATTCCTCAATTCATGGAGCTTTTGAAGGATGAACGGCTAAGTTGACATGCCAGAATCCGAACAATTGCTGTTCGGTTTAAGCACAAATCCCAGCAATTAGTACTTAACTTATTTTCAATGCTAAGATCATGAGGGAAAGCAATATACAAGATCCATAATCATATTTATATATACGAATCCCATGGAAACAGAAACACTGCCAATAAAGTCAAGGGTATTATTGGATCATGGTGCCATTCCCTACATGCAATATCATTGTGCATTGTAGGTGTTAATCAGATTCCACAGAGTTTGCTAGGTCATTGCTTCTTTTTAAAATTCACTCTCCACTGACCACCCTTTAACAATTTCTCAGGTGTAGCATGTCCGCACAGCTACTTTTGATACACTGTTACCAATTGCTTATTAAATATGTAGAGTGCGCTTTGGCTTCACTCCAACCAGAGGAATATTATTCTCTGAACTTATACTATTGATGTATCATTCCTCCATCTAAGGAGTGCTTTAAGGGACTATTTTATGTTTGTAAAACACACTCATTTATCACACATGCTACTTTTTGTAATCTCATGCAAACATAGTCTACCGAAAGAAATCCTTTTTTGTAATTTTTCTTCTCTGCTGCAAACCTTTTTAACACTATGCGCGCGGCGGGTTTTCCCGCTGTGTGCTGACTTTAAAAAAAAGCCGCGGTTCATGACGAGCTCAGCTCGTCATAATCGTACGACAGGCGTACCTCATGACGAGCTCAGCTCGTCATGAGCATCGAAGGGGTTAAAGTATTTTGGTCAGCACAAAAGTGCGAGCCCATATCACCATTACAACCATCACCAATATTACCACCAGCACCATTACTTTCATCACCATCATCACCACTAAAACATCTGTGCATGCTTTTGGTTGTTTGATTTATCATATGAACACCACAGCCTTTGGCGTTGCCAGTGTTTGTTTTGAAGGTGGTGAATTTCTCCACATTTAACTACCAAATAATGTTTATAACCAGCTTCAAAAAACACCATTCACAAATATAATGTTAATTTAGAACAGTCACAATTTAATAACTAGCCTATCCGTTCCAGATTGCTGAGAAAGAAAAGGAAGAATTGGTTATTTTACGGATTACACTGCAGCAAATGTGTTGTTGAAACTGGCATACCTCCATTTGTTAAACAAAAAGAAGGAAAAAACGTTCATACGTTCAAAATGGTCCACATAAAAAAGAGTTGGGCTAGATCCCTTTACGCTCACTACAATATGTAGCATACTCATGCATGTCAACATGTTAGAAGTGGAAAGTGCGATATTTTCAAAAACTATTCAGGAGGATGTATTTCCGCTATTGACTTCCATTGAAGTGGAGGCCATTTCATGGGGGGAACACCCGAAACAATGTAATTTTTGGCATAAAAACTGGGGAGTCATCCGCCTGCGAAGGATCTTTTGGCAACTATTCATACTCTGGTACAATATAGGTGGTTAGTTACAAAATTTCCGATAGAGCAATATTCAACAGAGGCTCGTTCTCAAATAAGGTCTGAAAAAGGGAGTACTGGAAGACTTTGAAGGACTAGGTTTCAAGATCCCATTTGGAGATCAAGATGTTACCTTCAGCCCGCAAGATAGCGGACCCAGCACTCCAGAGAAGTACAGTTCTCTGCTAGCATGAGAGATTGGAGACAGGACGACAAAACATTTGGGCTGGTGCGATGACACATGCCAGATGTTTTGTGGTGCTTTATTGTGTGATTTGTTTGTGTAGTTGTTGTTCTGTGCATTATTATTGCATTGCATTGGAATATTGTGTTGTACTGTTGTTGATGTGTCCTGTTTCGATTTATTGTATTGTGCCCTGATAGTTTTATGTTGTGTTGGTATCATGCTTTGTGTTATATTTGTGTGATATGTTCTGTTGTGTTAAGTAAAAGTAATTACTTTAGAAATGTTCACAAAGTCTGCTACATTTCCAGCTAACCGTAATACATTCCTTAAAACATCCAGTTCGAATAGGCATTTACCATATTCATTGCCAATAATTCTTTATTTCGGTTACTCACCATAAAAGAACAAGCATATACAAACAGTTAAAATATCAAAAAAGTTTACAAGAAAAAACCCAATTTATCTTAGATAATATATTTTGAGTTAAAAAGACGATAAAAAAGTCAGCCACAGTCAAATCTTTGATTTCACATATTAAGTAAATGTCTCCTAACGCACCGCATGGTATTTACCGTATGCTAGGATGATGAATTACCTCTGCTGCAGAACTATATAAGACACCAGTTTGTCCGAAGTTGTGGCAGAGACCTCTCTTTAATTGGCACTCCCAGTATTTGCGTTTTTGTTTCACTGCCCATGGACTCTATTCTTCAGTCCCTGCGCCAGCTGGAACCCTGCATTCTTGAGGCATGTAAAAAGTGTAAAATTGTGTGAAATCTTCATCTTATAAATGGGTAGAATGTAGACATTTTTTTTTTCAAAATTGTATTTTTAAGTGCATACGGTTGGAAAGACTTTGATGTAATTATCTGAGTTCTTTCCATCTTTTCTTTCAGCTACCATGGGGCTTATTTACAAGCCCATTGCATTGACGGTGCGTCACTTTTAATATGGGAAAAAGTACCATACCGGCTGCACAAGGGGCTCTTAAATACACATTTGAACCAAGAGCTCTGAGCACATTCGCTCTTTAGTCCAAAAGAAAGTACTCCAGCTGTCTTCAGGTTCATCGAATCTTGTCTTTAATCGATTAGCACCTCTCACCAGCTAATATGTGTTTCGTCTTTGGGCAAGTCACCCTACGACTTCCTCAGGGCTGGCATCATAAATTAACATAGGATTATTTTACGGTTACATACAGAAAACTAGAATTACTGCTCCCCACACTGTAAACCATAGGAGAAAACATGATTACAATTTGAAAACAATGCTCACTTAACAGTCCATTATTATGCAGAGTAAAAAACAATCAGTGACAGAACATTTGATGAATCACCATTAGTGACAAAGCGAGTCCATGTTCCTAGCCTTCAATTGGCACTACCACCTTAAGATGTTGTGAAGTATGTTTTGAATATAGCCTGTGTACAAGCAACACTTATCTCAATGCATTGTAACCCGAATAAGATCATGCTCCGGAGCACTTAATGTTACCTATAGTCATAAAATTACCTGTAAACTCAATATTCTTTGCTCCGATGAAAAGAAAGCAGGACTCAAAATATAACCCATTTGAGTAAACATTTGTCCAGTGTAAAGATTATATAAAAAGTTATATGATAACAAGTATATCAAAAACCACGTACCTTCACAAAGTATATCTCTGATTCATATGTACCCAGGGGCAGATCTACAAGAAAGTGATGCAGCACGGCACCACAAGCCCTTTTGCTGCGCCATGCTGCAGCACTTTCAGAGCATTGGAATGCAACATATCTACAATGATATGTCGCATTCCTGTGCTCTCTGGCGCACAAACAGCTGCCATGAGACGGCACAGGCACCCTTGCACCATGGTGCAAAGATGCCTATGCCATGGGCAGATTGTTTTTGTGCAGGAAGGGGTACCTTCCTGCACAAAAACAATCACTATGGGCATTTTCCTCTTTCAAAGTGTGCTGTAGAATGCAGCAAGTATTGAAAGACGAAAAAACGAGGATAAATGAAAATATTTCTCCTTGTTGCACCTGGATACGTCCCCCCTAGGGTGGCATGGCAAACGGATGCTTTTCCAGGTTTACAATTTCTGGCAAGTCTGGAAATGTGTCTGGTTCCATGGGTGTTGCGTGGGAACACCCACAGCAGCACCCATGGAACGCCCGTTTCACGCAAAGTGCTGCATGTATTTTTTTATAATAAACTTTTTTTTATTTTTATAAAGTGAAACAATAACGAATTGCTTTTACAACAATAAATTAAGTTATTTTCACCCCCCCACCCCCTGGAGCCCAGTAATCCATCGGTGCAGGCGAGAAAAGAAGTTAGTTTCCGAAGTAAAGACGAAAAGAAGCACAAAAGAGTGTCGTAGTAGGCATTTACAGAACAATATGTGGAGGTAGTTTAAGTGGAGCAAAGGGTTGGAGGAAGAAAGGAAGTTAAGAGTTGAGAAAAGGACACACAGTGTATAGGGAAAATAAGAACCAATCGAGTTTCAATCATATTTTGCACAGAGGAATCTCCTAGGAATCTTCTGAGCCCGATTGTCCCCGTTGCTCTGTCCAAGAGGAGAATCTCCCTCAGACTTCCAGCCCTATTTTCTTTTTCCTTCGTCCCTTCTTGGCGTGGACTGCTTTTTCTAGGTGGAAAGTAGCAGCCAGCTTAGCCAACCATTGCGCGAAGGAAGGAGAGTCTGAGTCTAGTCAGCTTGAGGAGATACATAGTCTCCAAATTGCCATGGCAATGAATACCAGCCCTTCTTCCTTTATTCTGGTGAATCCGATTGAGTGCCTAAGAGAATAATTGTGGGGTTTAAGAAGATTGGGTGCTACTTGGTGGCAGCTGTTAGATTGAAAAAGCTAAGACCTATTAATAACGCTGAAGTATGATGCTCTATGTTTTACTGTAGTTCATTGTATCTGGTTATGCATTTTGCACCAAAGGCTTGTCAAGTAGAATATGTGTAGTATTTGGCTTTTAAAACTTATGAATGAATATTATTGATTCTATATTGTGCTCACCCACCGATTGAATGTATTTATATTCTATGTTGTATTGTGTCCTTTTATGATTTTAATTTAATCGAATAAAGTGTACTGAAAGGAAGGGTGTTTTACTATTTGGCTAAGTGTATTCTGTATCTTGAGTAGTGTCGGGGCTAAAGTTGAACATGTTGCAAAGATGTGGACAGAATCGGCCCCAGCTTCAGAGCAGCATGGGCATAGGGTTCCTTTGCCAGTCCCCCATTTGATGATCCTGCTAGGTGTCATGTAAAGAAAGAAAATAGTTTTGATATGTTGCGCTTGCAGCTTGGCAGAGATTAAGATCTGTTGTGATAGAGCTAGAGAATTGTGAAAGGTACTTTTGGGTGAGTTAAGTTTGTGATGCCATTTTGAGGCGATAGCCTCTAAGTCGTCGGGGGTTTGTCTATTGAGCATATGATACAGACATCCGATGCGGAGGGGTAATAGTGTTTCGTAGTGTGTTTAAAAATTCGACTTCTGAGAATCCGGAGGTTCCTCCGACTTTGCTGGAAAGGAAGCCGTGAATGGACATATATTTAAAGGAGTCTTGACTTCTCAGGTTGAATTTGGCTTGCAGATTTAAGAAGGGTTTGATTCCCTCAGTGGTAATCAGGTCCCCAAGTTTAACTATTCCAGCCCTATACCACTCTGAGAAGTATGAAGTGTCGAAGATAGCTGGCAAGTTATTGTTGTTGAGTGTGGGTGAGTAAAAGTTAAATCTACCTATTCCATAGATTCTTCGGATGTTGCGGAATACTTTGAAGGAGTTCATTAGTGTCTTAAATTTTACCCAGTTGTAGTAGCCAAATGTGGTTTCGCGAAGTAGACATCCCCAGAATTGATCCCCCAGTAGATGCTGGAAGGGAGATGGCAGCCCGGTTGTAGAGAGAATAGGTTCCCTAACCAGTTCTGAGCTATACTGTACGACTGACGCCCAGTAGTATAGGATGATGTTGAGAAGGGCCCAGCCACCTCTTTCTTTTGAGAGGGTGAGATGCTTCAGGGCTCATCTGGGTTGAGCGTATGCCCAAATTAATTGACTAAAAATGTGTTGAAATTTAAGCAGGTGGTTTTTGCTGAATTCTAAGGGTATACTGCGAAAGAAGTACTGTGGTTTGGGGAAATACGTCATCTTGACAACGTTGCATCTTCCCACTAGCGTTAAGTGCAAATTGTCAATCTGTTGTAAAGCTTTCCTTGTTTGGGCTGCCAGGGGTATTAGATTATCTATTACGATGTTCTCCAGCTTGGGTGAGACAAGGACCCCTAGGTATTCGGCTTTGGGCACCACCCGATCGTCAGTGTATGTGATTTTCGTGTTTACCAAAATCTGTGTTTTGTTTTTGTTGAGGGCATATCCTGCCAGTTTTCCGAATTTTTGAGCCTCCAGTTCTAATGCCAGTATAGAGCTGGCGGAATCTGGGGAGGTGATGGCAAGGTCGTCGGCATACGCCAGGATTTTGCAACAGTTTTGGTGATAGCATACCGAGGAAATGTTCTCATTTTTCTCTATCTGTTTAATGAAGGGGTCCAGGTATAGGGCAAACAGTAAAGGGGAGCAGGGGCAGCCCTGTCTGGTCCCCCGGGAGATGGTAAAAGGGTCAGTAGGTTGTCCGTTTATAGTGACGCTAGCCCTTGGTTTGTTATAGAGTGCCTGTGCTGCCCGAATGATTTTGTTCACGAACCCCATCCTGCTCATTACACTCCACAGAAATCGCCAGGACACTCGATCGAAAGCCTTTTCGGCATCGAGTAAAATGAGAGACATTGGGTCTCCGGCGACCTGTGCTGCGACGAACAGAGTGATCACTCTCCTAACGTGTTTGGTAGTCCCTTTCATGGGAATGAACCCATGTTGCCATTCAGATACTAGAGATTCCACTACTTGCGAAATCATAGAGGCTAACAGTTTGGAAAATTTTTTAGAGTTGCTATTGATGAGGGTAATGGGCCTGTAAGAGCTCATGTCCAAAGGGGATTTGTTTTTCTTCAAGAAAATAGAAATTCTGGCACTTGCCCAGGAGTCCGGTGGAAGAGCCCCGTTAAAGATAGATGATATTACATCTGTAAGAATGTTTTTAATTTGTGGAGTTTAGATTTTAAAAAATTCTGTGGGGATACCGTCAGGTCCTGCGGCCTTCCCATCTGGTAGCCTTGTAAGTGCTTCCAGAATTTCCTCCCAAGTAGGGGTTTGATCTAAAGACTCGCTATCTGTAGGGTTGAGTTGCCCCGGATTACTCTCACTGAGATAGCTAGAGATTTCACAGAGTAGGCTTCCTCGGTGTAAAGTTTAGAGAAGTATTCCTGGAATCCCTTCCGAATAAGAGAAGGGTCAGTGGTTTCCGCACCAGAGGGGAGTCTAATTGCATGTATTTTGCTGTTGGATACCTGCAGTCTTGTCCTAACGGCAAGGTGGTGCCCAATGCTGTCACTACACTCATATCTTTTTTCCCTAGTGGCCGCCCATTTAGCTGCAATTTTTTCCATGAAGATAGTGCCTATCTCTGCTTTAGCAAGTACTGCTTCCTCTTGGATGGATTGGCAGTCTAATCCTGCGTGTATTAATTGAGTTAATTTAATCTCAATTTTCCTTAGTTTATCTTGTAACTCGCTGATTCGTTTTCTTTCCCTTTTGTTTTTCTGAAAAGAAAACCTCAGAGTCTCACCTCTGATCCCCGCCTTTAGAGTGTCCCATACTATTATTTGAGAAGCAGTGCCGTTATTTATTTCCAGGAGTTCCTGGATCCAGCTCTGCATGTGGGCTACATAGTTATTATCATGTAATAGCGCTTTCTCGAAACTCCACTTTGTGGGTTCTTTCTGCGGTAAAAGCCCCTTGATAGTGACTATAAGTGGGTTGTGGTCGGATAAAAAGTGGGGTGCTATGTCAATTGAGAAGTTATTCATTAGTGAAGCTGAGATAAGAAAATAATCTAGTCTGGCTAGGGTTTTGTGTGGGGCTGAGTAAAAAGTGTATCCGGGTTGTGTAGGATTTTTGTTTGCCCACCCGTCTATTAGACCATGAGTCTGCATGAGATTGTTCAGGGCTTGAAAGACTTTGGGTTTCCTTCCTTTGTATTTCTGTGTTGAGTTTAGAGCCCAGATGCAGGGTAGGTGAATATTAAGGTCCCCACAAAGTACTATCGGGGTGGGCCAGTGTGCTAACTCCCCAGATACCAGATTTATATCCCCGGGTTCATCAAGGTTGCTTCCGTATACAGAGCAGAGAGTAATAGAAGAATTGGTAGGAAATACAATCGTTGAAATGTCCCACCTCCCTAGAGGGTCAGATTTAGTTCGGGGGCTGCTAATGGCGAGTTTTCTGTCTAGTAAGATTCCTACCCCCTTGTGAGGTTGCGCCCGCCACCTTGAACCCTAGGGTGTCTAGCAAGTGTTTTTGAGAATGTTCTATATGTGTTTCTTGCATACATATGATGTTCCCACCAAGCGTCCGTAAACCTAGCAGATACTATTCGTAGAGAGTCTAAGTTGGCCATCTGATAGTGTAAGATTGGAGAACTGCGGGGCATGCCTTTTTCCCTATTTTGCCAGTCCTCTTCCTCTCTCCATCCATCCTCCCCCTCCCCCTCCCTATCTTAGGAGTTTTGCGGGTTAGACTTTTTCTTTGGAAAGGGATGTCTAAATTCGGAGATGTAGCTGTGAAGTCATAAACGTACTGCCTGAAAAAGAGTGTTGATCTTTGTTTTTTTGTTTTTTTTACACCTGAGTGTCCCTACCGAGCCCCCTCCCACCCCTCCCCCCGAGCCGCCTGTCCCCCCCCCACCCTCCCCCTTGTGTGAGCAATCAGGCATGGCCTGAGTGATGGTGATCAGTCATGAACCGCGGCTGCTGGAGCCGCCAGTCAGTCAGGTAAAAAAAAGGAGTCAAAGTCTGTGACCGGTATAGGCGCTACAGCGTGTGTTTACAATACAGTGAGTGTAGGTGCGGTTGTGAGCATATAACATCCCATTTTCCCCTCAGTAAGTAACCAGAGAAGGTAAATGAGACGAAAGAAAGCTAAAAGACATATCAAAGAGCAGGATTAAGTTATCTGCCTGTGAGCGTTATCTATTCTTTGTGTCCCTTCTTGGCTTTAATCTCTTCAAGGTACTCTTTAGACTTGATTTCTGACAGGAAGACTCTGGTAGTGCCTTTAAGAATAACTTTCAATCTGGCCTGGTTCATAAGATATACTTCTGCACCCTGTTGCTGGAAAGGGGAGATAAGCTGCCTCAGATGCCATCTCCGCTCCACGGTTTGATGGCAGAAGTCCGGTTTGGCGAAGAACAAAATCCCGTTAGCCCCTTTTTTGGAGTTTGGGCGAGCTTGGTCGTAAATCAATTGCCTTAAGAGAAAGTTTCCAAAGTAAACCAGGAAAGCTCTTGGCTGACCGCCAACTGTGCTGCCACTATTCTGTTGTCGCTTTTGGAAAAAAGGGAAACAGTGTGCTCGCTGTACCTCCCGGTTCCAGTCCCACCCCGGGTGGTCAGGGAAGGATTCTCATAGTAGGTTAACTATGAATTGCCTAGGATCTTCTCCTTCCTTCCCTTCTGGAATACCTAGTAAGCGAAGGTTATTTCTTCGTTGCCGGTTTTCTTGTTCCTCCATCTTGACCATTTTGTCTAAGAGGCAGGCGGAGTGGGATTCACTCAGTCGTTTGGTAGCCACGGCTTCGGTTTCTAGGTGCTCTGTCCATGCTTCGACCATGCTTACCCGGTCAAAAATGTCTATGCAAGTCTTGTTCAGCCTTCTTAGGCCTCCCTGAAGTTTTTTGGCGGCGTTTTTAGCAGATCAGTTGTCAGCCCTCACCTCTTCTTGGAATTCTCTTATAGATGCTAATATGGCTGCCAGTGAGGGCTCCCCTGGTTCGGTTGCTTTAGATTGCTGGTTCCCCAGGCTGTTCCGCTGTGGTTGGGTTGAGCTATCTTCCTCCAAAGGGTAAGACATCCTTGAATCAGAGTAGTCCCATCTAATCTGGCTTTGTCATTTGTTCTTACTTCTGGGTTTCTTGGGCCGCACGATTGTGTCAGGATTAACGTGGGAGCCCTCGCTTTCCTCTTCGCTGATGCGGACGCTGCCTTCGTCGTCGTCGTCCGTCTCCTCTTCTCCCTCACCAGATGAACTAGGAGTGCTGTCAGATACAGTGTATAAATCCTCCTGCCCAGCCTCTGGGGTCCATGGATTGTGTGATCCAACGGGAGTCTCCAAGTTTTGAAAAGTGAATTCAGCTCCTGTAGAAAGAGAATTGGCGCCAAAGGTGACCAGAGGTGTGTCGACCCCTTGGTGGCTGACTCCTCCAGTTAGTAGCTGCTGTTCTGGGGTTGAAGACAGTGCAGGCAAAGGGGTATCTGGTGGTATAGGGGGGTCGGTGGAACAAGGGACCACTATAGGTTGAGGTAGGCCAAGCTCTGAGCCTTCGATGGGTGTGTAGTCATTAGCAAGAGATGAAGATGCAGATGCAGAAAAGTTACTTGGGGAGCTGACCAGACTTTCCGTTGTGCTCAAGTTATCGAGGCAAGGCTTTTTTGGACCCCCGTTGTCAGTAGTACCGTCCAGCTGCAGGAGGGTCTTAGGCGGTGTGGGGGGGTGTTTGCTCTTTAAGCTGGCCTGGGATTTAGTTACCGTAAATATTTTGGCAGGGGGGGGCTGGCCGGGGCGTTGGTTAAGGGTAGGATCTTTATGGTCTTTAATGTCTTTAATGTCCTTAGGGTCTTTGTTGGTAGCCCTCCCCCGGTTTTAGCCAAAGCTTTTTTTTTTGCCCCACCGACCTGGTCTGGTTTAGTCTTTCCGTTGATCTCTTCTGCCAGGGTGTCCTTCAATGGAGCCGGTGTCTTCTGCTTGATCCCCTTCCTTGCTCGGCAAACACTCATTTCAACGAAGAGGCTGAGTTTGGAGTTCGTACATTTTTTTTTTGCTTCCTGCCTCAGACTCAGGTATTCAAGAAGCATGTAAGTCAAAGTAATTGCCACTGGAACAGCCAAATTGAGGCAGAATGCTCCGTTCCAGGTCTCACATTCTTCTTCATAGTGAATCAAGTACATCAATCTCAAGTTCAGAATTCTGTATAAGGTGACCATTTTTCCGTATAATTGACAGGAATGCATTTCCACATTTACTTATCAAAAAAGTGATACCCAATATGGAGTGGTTGGTGTGTGCCTCGACATATGGACCACACACAAATGCATTCCTGTCAATGGTCCAAAATACCTTTTAGAATTCCAGTTTTAAAAACCTATAGAAACAGGTATACCTGATAAGTATAAGAGGCTAAGCCCCCCACTACGGTCATCTCCAGGAATCAGTGAAAGGGTATTGTGGACAAGCACAAGCACTAATCAGGGGTCTCGTGAATAAGTACCAGACCAAACGTTGGGAACGCCATGTTGCCGGGAATCTACTCAAAAACAGAACTATGCACAGGGTTATAGGACATTGGTGTATAGGGACTAAGTTATCCTACCACCTTAGTACCCATGAGCCCAGACCTACTAACTAGCTATACTTTCTCACTTGCTCTCCTACTCACTCACAGAGCAACAAGTGAATAGGCACCCCAGAACATAACCCTCCCAGATCTCTCAGGAATCGCTGTATCAAGTCACACCCTCTCATGCTCTTGTACTTGTCCACAATATGATTTGACACAGACACAACATTTTTTTCAAATATTTATTTTAACTGCATGCAGTATATGTGCCACAACAAGCAGAAAAAATGCATTGTACAAATACGGTCAGCATAGCATCTATTCCATAAATCATTAAGGTAGATGTCATCATGAAAAGACATAGAGCCTAACCTCCCTCCCCTTGCTAAGAAATCGTATTATTACATATCAGAAAATCTCTGGGCTATGTCAGCTGACTCAATACCTTAGCCTACCATGCGAGCGGCAGCTCGCATGCCAGTGGGACTTCCAAGATCTCAATCTGTTGCACAAGTGCTTTTGAAACTACATTGTTTGCTGATCGAAACCTGTATTCAGTTTAAGGTGCTCTGCACTGCGCACAAAATCCTGAGACAGCAAGCCCCTATTGGGCTATCAGGCCTGCTGAAGCCCTATTTGCCTAGGCACGTCTTGCGCTCCGCACACCACGGTTTGGTCTGTGTCCCTCGAGTGAGGAAAGCAAGGGCTGGGGGTCGCTCTTTTGGTTTCATGGCAGCCAAACTTTGGAATTCTCTTCCAGTTAGCATTCAAGCGATCCCTAATCTTCTGACATTCCGGAAATCATTAAAAACATGGTTGTTCCACACTCTGTAATTTTCGTGCTTGTAAGTCTCCCTGTTTTCTCTATCGGTTTCTGGTTGCACTGGGACGCCTCGTCGCTGGGGCAGCCATGCGCATTACAAATCTTGTATAAATAAATAAATAAATAAAAATATAGATGGTTGATTTACATCATAGGTGCTATCTTGCTCTTCTCCCTTGTATGGTCCCTCTCCAAGTGTGTGCAAACTATTCATGCATCCCAATATGACCAAAGTACGTTGTCCAAACAACAGCTGCATTGGTATATTTTGTCTAAGGGCTAAGGTCTGGCCAAAAAAACAAGGGGAATTGTTGTTAGATCTTGCTCACAATGTTCAGTCAAAATCCCAGGAACCTGCTAAGTGTGAACCAGTGATGAGTTCCCATGTAAAAACAGTCATAGAAATGATTGCAAAAAATAAAGCTGTGTAGTAACGTGCACAAAGCAGTAGGCAAGCTGCAGCATGCTCATGGTAACTTAAAAAAGACAACAATGTCCCCATGGGCCATGTGACAATCTATCAATGGATTTTAATCTGTTACAGTTTTTCTCCTTACTAGTAATAGTGCAGACAGGACATGGTGTTTTCTGGTTGTATTATTTGTAAATGAATATTCCCAGAAGATTAACATTTGTTTTGTGGCTAATTAACAAAGATATTTGAAAGTTTGTAAAAGAAAGAATACTTCAGGAGTAATGCCTAATTGAGTAGGCTTCATGGTGAACATTTTTGTAAGACTGCGATGATGAGAATTAGCCAACAACTTCCAGGCTGCAATAGTTCCCCTTTACTAACTTTGTTAGAAAATAAGAGTGGGATGCAAAAAAGATTTTAAATATTCATGGCATAAGACCCTGAGGTTCATAAGAACTGATCTTTTGAAAATGCTTCAGAAACAAGTTCTGCATAACATTTCAGGATACTACATAAGGAAACATTGTGTGACATTTAATACCATTTCATTCACCAATTACATAAGGGAAACAAGTAAAGAATCATTTTCCAGTAATGTAAAAGAAATAAAATGACAAACAAAAATCAATAAAATACACACTTTCTAATTCTCGGACCATGGATAGTTAATGCAGTTTTCCAAGTAAAATGTGGGAATGTAATGCCCCAATAAGCAAAGTTCACCATATAAAGCATGATTAAAGTACATTTTTTATTAGTATTTCATTGGAATACCCATCGCTCCCTTCAGTCCGGCCTTGCACTTCCCAATGTGACCCGGAAGGGGTCTAGCAGCAGCCCCTCGAAGCAAGTCAGCAAAAGTAGGACCGGCCGGACGTTCCTTCTGCCCCACAGCAGTTCCGCGTTTCGGCGTCTGAGGAGGAGGCTGAACACACCGAGGGCATCTCAGGTGCAGCCCTCCCACCTCCAGCATCACCCGACTCAGAGACTCCTCGCTATGCCAGTCTTGCTTCCCTGGCCTTTGCAGCCGCCGCTGCCGATGCAGCTTTCAGTGCCATCTCAGCAAGTTCCTGTGGATCCCCATGCCCGTGACCGCTTCAGATGCCAGGTAGGATTGTTGGTATTGACTCACTCCTGTCTTACAGTGCATTCTCCGCAGGTATCTCAGGACGACAAGCCCAATAATCGCTCCAAGCGTATAAAGTTGATTCTTAATAGGCTTTATACCTCCCCCACCGGCCTCGACAATCATTTCCTTGTTCTTCGGTAATTCTTAACTCAGCATTATAGTTTGCGTGTGTTCTCTCAGGAGCTCCGGTCAGTGAGTGTGCACTGCAGTCTCAAGCGACCGCCATCTTTGCCTCTGGCATTGTCCCTGAAGCACGAAACGAGACGGAGAGTGTGGTAGGTCACAACATGGAGCTTGAGTTAGCGCTAGCTCCTGAGCAGAGTGTGTGGCTCACAAAATGGAGCTTGAGTTAGTGCTAGCGCCTGAGCACAGTGCAAGGGACTGATCGATCATCAACGCGAATAGAGGTATGCCTACACTACCCTTTTCATTGATAAAACTGTCGGTTCTTGAGGGGGAAAGGAGCACAACTGACTCTGGTGGAAATATACAGACAGCGACCCCCCTTGCAATAACACCTAAGGGGGTTCTCAAGATACAATGGGTGGAGCAGCAGGAGCTAGAACAACACCTTTTCAGACCCTCCAAATACATCAGTCAAACCAAGCTAGAGCTAACCAGGGGCTAGAGCAAAGTTTGATTCAAATCTCGGAAGTTCATGAGAGCAACAAAAATAATGAGATCGCTCACTATGACCTTGATCTTGAAAAAGATCCTAGCGACTTTTTTTCCTTCTTAGATAGGGGGGAGTGGTCTGAAGATATCTCCTCTACAACAGATGAGAACTGTAGTGACCAAGTCGATGATCCCGGGTCTAAAACAAAAACTATCCTAAAGAAGAAAACAAAGCGACATGGAGTAAAAGAACCAGTCTGGGATTATACCACTGCAACAAAATTTACTAATCCCTCAAATACCTCAAACGCTGAACATCCGGAACATTCAGGTTCAACAGCCCCGACTTTAGATACCATTCTTCAGGCCATCTCAATGCACCGTGAAGAGACACAGCAAGATGGATGCATGGCCCAAGCTGCCATGCGTAAGGTGCAAGGGGGTGTACGTAAATTAACTAAAACATGTAGTGCATTTGGGGACCGATTCACTGATTTAGAGTCCAGGGTTGTCTCTATGAAGCAGAGATTGCTTCAAATCAAGAACGTGTGGACTCCCATGAGGCTCAGCTAGCAGACGTCAAATGGAAACTAGAAAAGTTTGAAAATCGCCAGCGGTGAAACAATTTACGAGTTCTTGGGGTTCCCGAGGGGGTCGAGGGGAGGACACTTACTCATACATGGTTGATCTGTTTCAGGACTCTATGCCAGAACTCACTGGTTGAAACTGGGCTCTAGAAGTCCAATGTGCTCACTGCGTTCCTCTCTCTCTAAAACATCTAGATAAAGACAGGGCATTTCCTCGCTAAATCCTGGTCAATTTTTGGTAATTTCCTATTGCATCAGAATGTTTGAGAGAATGCCAGACCAGAGTCTAAAAGAGTTAGAAATGAGATCTCCTACTTTGTACGACCTGATTTCTGCCACTCCACTGTCGAGAGGCAGTGGAGGCTGCGCCAACTAATCAAGCCATTTCAAGATAAGAAAGCCCAGGCCTATCTTAATAACCCGGCTCGGGTTAAAGTGATTTGGGGGGGCAAACTACATTTTTTCTCTCAGAAATAAAGGCCAAAGAGTATCTCGATGGTTTGTCGGGCTAAGGTGGGTTAAGGTTGGATTATTCTCATTCTGATATACTAAGGGATGGCCCTCCTTTGTAATGGCTTGAAGGGTAATGTAAACGTTTTGATGTTATTTTTTCCCACCTAACTGCAAGGAGAGGAGTGAAGTGAAGGAGAGTGAAAGAGGGTGAATAAAAAAAAAAGTGGGGAGTGGAGTTTAAAAAAAAAAAGAAGACCTTGTTTTAATTGGGAACTCATCATTTATTATATAACAGTGTTATTTTGACTGAGCTCTGTTCACTTGTTGCACGTCCATCACTAAAAGACTTTAGTTGGAGTCTGTACACCTCAACAGGGGCGACGGGTGTGCTTTGGGTTTGGGGGGGAAGGTGGCAGAAAGCTGGGGGGTCACAAAAAATAAAAGAAAGCAATACCAGAAATAATTTTGAATAAAAAGGGAAACAGGAAGGAGAGAAATGTAAAAAACAAAATGCATGATATACTTTGAAGGTGTACAAGGGCTTTAAGAGGTTGTGTATAACAGTATCCTTGGAACCCCCTAGCAGACTCCAATGGGGAAGATAACAATCTGCTCCTGGAATGTGGCGGGCCTGAATGATAAATCTAAGAGGGGCCGCTTCGCTGAAATTATTAAGCTAAAATCTATGGACATAGTTTGCTTACAGGAGACGCATATACCCTGGGAGAAAAGACAGTTATTAATGGTTTGGGGCTATAACATTCTTGCCTGCACAACTCAAACCTCAAATATTCATGGGGTAGCTATCCTAGCCAAAACTTCATTAGGGCTAGCTAAGCACAAAATAGCAGATGCTTTGGGGAGATGGGTTCTTATAGAATTGATATCGGGCGTTACCATCTACTCAGTCTATGAATCGAATCAAGATGATCCCCAAATATTTGAGGATCTTGAGATGGAGCTCACTTAATGGCCAAAATCCATAATTTTTTGGAGGCAACCTAAATATCTCCTTATACTCTGAAGCCTGGAAACGAATGCAGGGTAAATACGCAGGTCGAAAACCAAGAGTTTATAGAGCCCTAAGTCAACTTAGAAATAGTGATGATCTGTTAGATATTTGGAATTTAAAACATCAAGTAGATCCTGGATATACTTATTTTTCATATCCACATAATAAATATGTCAGGATTGACTATTTCTTTGGGACACGAGATTTGGTGCGTCAGGTTGAAATCATGAAGCTCTCTAAATTAATCTCAGACCATAACCCACTAATTTTAGTAATAGATCTAGCCAATTTTACCAGACACCACACTAAATGGTCATTCGACAGAAAGCTCCTTCTCAACGAAGATTATGTAAAATGTATTATTGAGTGGACACAAAGATACTTTGATATGAATCGGTTTAGTACGGCCAAGGGGGTTGTCTGGGATTGTTTTAGAGCCACTCTTAGAGAGGAAACTATCAGCTTTTTGGCTAGAGCAAAAAAGCAGCAGGAAATTAAGAATCAGCAACTGCTATGCGAATTGGCCAGAGCTGAGGAGGAACATGTTTCAACGATAATGCAGGGAAAAGATGGGGCCCACATTCTGCACCAAATACTGATTTTAAAAACAGGACTAAATAGCTGGCTTACCCAGAGATTGGCTGAGTTATTTCAGTCATATCGGAGCAGTCTCTATGAAAATGGAGAAAGGGTAGGCAAGCAATTAGCTCTACGCACTCGGCAGAAGATGTCCTATAATGCAATAGTGCCTAATAACATAGATGGTCAAGATTATACCGATCCAGACGATATCATTGAGGGATTCCCACGATACTATCAATAGCTGTATCAAGACGATATTCAGGACGATATTGCTAAAGTTAGGGAAGCAGTAATAGAACTTGTAGCAGGCAGAAGTCTAGATGACCCAATTAGAGAGGAACTCGAAAACGAAAACAGCATTGCAGAAGTGCAACTAGCGCTGTCTGATTTGGCCTTGGGGAAAGCCGCAGGTCATGATGAAATCCCTTTAGAGATGTATAAAAAATCAGGAACCTTAATACTACCATTCTTATTGGATCTTTTTAACGGAGTCCAATCAAGCGGTATCACCCCATAGTCTCGGAAAGAGACGGATATAATCAAATTTCCTAAAAAAGGTAAACCCTTCGAGAATCCGTCATCATATTGACCAATCTCCCTGATTAATTCAGACTCTAAATTTTATGCAAAAATCTTGGCTAACCGGCTCGGGAGGGTCATTGAACATCTGGTCTCCCCCTGGCAACATGGTTTCATACCGGGCAAGGGTACAATAGACAACACCCGCAGAGCTATTTCGCTTTTTTATATCATTTCCAGGACAGGGGGGATGTTAATGATCCTCCTCAACGCTGAAAAAGCTTTTGATCGGGTGTCTTGGGAGTTTTTATGGGGTTCTTGAAATAAGTGGATTTGGGCCCAAATGTATTAAATCAATTATGGCTATGTATCAACAACCAAGAGCCAGATTGCAACTAATGGGCAAGGAATCATGCACCATTAATATATCCAGGGGGACGAAACAGGGTTGCCCCTGCTCCCCAATTTTATTTGCCCTTTACATCCACCCCTAAATTATGAAATTGCTGCAGAATCAGGAAATCAAACCAATTCTTACCAATATCGATGAGACCACGCCGATGACGTGGTAATAGCAACACCTAATCCAGCCGAGGCAATTGTAGAAATAGATATAATTGCTCAACAGTTTGGTCGATATTCAGGGTATGGACTTAACACCGTGGCTGCTTGAGATGTTCCTCTGCTGTGCTAGGCCATAATAGAAATGGGTGTGGTCATGACAAGCTCAGCACCTCATGAGCACCCTAGAGGTATACCTCATGACGAGTTGAGCTCGTCATGAGCACCGAAGGGGTTAATAAAGGGAAAACTTCGATCTTATGTACTGACAACATTGATTATAATGATCCAAGTAGATAAGGCTACTTATTTGGAAGTCTGTTTAAGCTCAAACATAGAAGACATTAGTAAGCTTAATTATAAAGCCTTGATTAAAAACATAGGGAAAGATCTAAAAAGAGCTAATAGCTTACATCCATCTATTACTGGCAGGGGTAACTTTTTAAAAATGAATGTGCTTCCAAAAATACTTTATTTGTTTGGGGCTATACCCCGGGTCATAGAAAATAACATTTTTAAAACATTTGAATCACTATTCTCAAATTTTATTTGGCAATATGGTAAAATCAGGAGATCTTTGAAATATTTAGCCCTACCTCAAAAAAGGGGTGGTTTAGCAATTCCTAACATCATGCTGAACTATTGGGCTGCCCTTCCTAATCAAATGATCCCTTTGTTTAGTACTAGGATTTTAAATGGAACCAGACCTGATTTAGAAATACCCAATATATACAAACTCTCTATTGGAAAGAAAGCCCAAGGGCTCCTACTGAAACAAACAGAGCCAAGTTATTATAAAAAGGTCAAATTCAAAGTAATCACCAGTGCATGGAAAATATGGAAGAAGGTCGCTAGATTTATGTTAATTCCGAAATACAATAGATACACCCCTTTGGTATTCCTCACTATTGTCCCTTCAGGATAAGGACGATATGGCTAAAATATGGGAAAGTATGAGTCTGAGAACAATCAGGGATTTTTTCAGAGAATATTCGGATCTCCAGTTTTCGGTGCTACAGGGACTTTTCGAAATACCTAATAGTCATTATCTTAAATTTATTCCGATTAAAAATATACTTAATGTAAAGACCCCCAAGATCCTTTTAGAAAGGATTCCACTTCTGGAAAGGTTAGCTAGGAATTTGATTAGAATCGGGAATTTGTATAGCCTGCTTCTCGTTAACATACCAGATGATTTGAAACAAACAGAGTCATCTTGGGCTTCAAAGCTTGCTAATCCCAACATTGATATCGACATGAGTCTTTCTTTAACGTCAAATATACTTCTATCTCCAAGTTTAAAAGCACAACTATATAAAACAATTTTTAACTTATATTTGAACCCCACTAAATTGTTTACTTGGGGGAAAACGATAGATGATTGTTGTCCCAGATGTGGATTAGGGCCAGCTACCTTGACCCATATGTTTTATGATTGCAACAAATTAGCCACACTTAAATGGGAGTCGTCAAAGTTTTGGGAAGAAGTATTCGGGCACAGTACAGCTGAAACATCTGCTCTGTTAATTCTTGGCTATGACAATACTTTGGAGTTAAGTGCTGAAGAGAAATCTTGTCTATTTGTGGGGACAGCGGCTTATCAGATACTATTAGCACCACAATGGAAAGATGCTGATACTCCATCTTTCCAGATGTGGCTTGCCAGATTTCTGGGAGTCTACAACCAGGAAAAAGCTATCTATTCCACTAGGGGTGAACATTTGAGAAGGTGCGGCCAGAAGATCTGGTCACCTATTGCCGCCTGGACCAGAAATGTGCGGGGCCCATGAGAATATAAGATCTATAAAATGTATTGTTTGGTATTAAAGGGGATAACTTAAAATTAATTGATTTGAATTGATGTGCTTGTAGATATTTTTTACGCGTACCGCCCATTTTTTGTGATTAACTATGTTCTTCTTGATTTTCCCATTTAGTGCAGCATTTTTTGCTTCTTGTTAATAATCTTTAATGTATTTATTTATTTACTGTTTTGCACTTTGTACTATATGATTTTCTGGTATTGCGTAATAAAAAATATTTTTTTTTACACATTTCCCATTAAAGGTGGCTTCTCCTTTGAAGATCACCTTTTGGGCTAACATTCATGTTTTATTTGATCTGTTTTATTACTTTTTACAAAGTAATACAGATGACAAAAATGTCCACTGCTGAAATGAGACATTATTACAGGGATATAGCAGATACATACAACTACAGTTCTCATTTTAGTTTATGTGAAAAGACAACAACTGCAGATCCTATTTTAGCCTACAAAGTAAAAGTAAAAGAAAGAATACACCCCATTCTCTTCTTGCGAGCACTCTCCTATGGGGCTAGTCACTTGTCTATATCATCCCCTTGGATATAACTATGGACAACACCTTTACAGTAGGAGCACCCCTACCAACCCTTCCACTTACCATTCTGCAGCCACTATCTTCTTTAGGCGTCCAGGCCCAGTCTGGCCCTTCTCCTTTCTAGGGATAATCTTCTTTCAGCCAAGGATATTTCTCTTTCCTCTAGGTTCAGTGTTGCTAGGCTTTCATGCAGGGACCTCTGGCTAGTGATAGAGCCTGCTCTAGAAGCCACCCTTGGTCTTGATTAGGGGGCACGCTTCTACCTGCTCCCCAAATACACTGTTGGCATCATCTTTCACATTATCCTCTTTCCCACTACTCTGGGGGAATTCTATCTCCAGGTATAGGGGTACTCTGTGGGCCTCTTCCCAAGCTTTGAGATCCTGATCAACTACTTTTCCTGGCCTTTGCTCCCATGCTGTTCTTCCTGTTCTTTAAAAGTCTCTTGATACATCCCTCTTGTATGAGGACAGATCGGCCCTATCGACCTACATGTTTTGTTACTAGAAGAGGTGGCTTCTAAACTTTGCTAAAGCGTTTTGAGAACTTTTAAAAAAATGTTCAACTCTTTAGAAACTTTTCCAAAACATCCCAAAATTGGTCTCCCTCCTTGTAGAAGTTTATGCAAGCCTTTAGAACAGTCCTTTTTTAAGTCGAGTACCACCCAACACCTGCTTGAATGGCTCAAGAACCTATCTGTGGGTGTCCTGTCTATGTGGATTCTTACTGTCTCAATTTCAACAACTGTATGGCACTGTTAAACACAAGTTGTAGATTCCACCACTGGACACCAATGTGAGTAAATGTGGTGTAATATATGGTGTGATTGTGTAAATCACTTGCCAACCCCTTTAACACCCTTAGGGCCTGATTCCAATGTCTTAGGAAAGGCTCCTGATGGGATTCGGTTGTGTGGAATCCGATTCAGAACCCTTGTTCCCGAACGAATCGTACAGATTTCACAATGACCGACAATGATGCCTTGAAACCGTAAGGGCAGTCTTAATCGGTCCCCGAAAGGCATTGAGATAGAACAAGTCTTTGGGAGCCGAATTGTACAGCACTCTGGACACGGTTTCTGGACGAGCAATTATGATGGCTGATTTGGACAGCTGTTCTGATTTGGTTTACCCAAGATGAAACAGCTGACGGAATCTGTCTTTGGAGGCCCATTGTGGGCCCCCTTCACCCAGAGATGTACAAATGTAGCCCCTGTGGTACCCAGGAACCCCTCTTCCCAACCATGTGCAATCTGGCAGGCACCATGAGGTGCATGCCACAGGGTACAAGTTTATCCACAACCACCCCTTTTTTCAATTTGAGCCTGTGTTCTCATTCAGAATCCAGGCTCCCATTTAAGTCAATGCAAGTCAGACCAAACAATGTTGGGAAGCATTGTAACCGGTTGTCCGGACTCACAGGACCCGATTCATTTGGAAACTAATCTGGAACCAATTTGTTTGGGACAGCTTCCCAACGACATTGTAATCAGGCCCTTAGATGGTATTTGCCAGACCTCCATCTCAATCCTGGGTAGCTGTATCTCTGAGTATCAAGTCTCACACAAATGAGTAAATGTAAAGCATTTAAAAAGCAGCGAAACAATTAAAGAGGAAATCAGAAAACACACCAAAGTAGTCCAACACTAATTTATATAAAATAGACTGACACTACAATGAAAAAGATCCACCCGAGGGTTCCAGAGGATTAGTATTTACAAGGTACAGTAAATCAAGTTGTTTGACTCAAAGTGAATAAATGTTGGCAACTTCATTCAGACACTTAGAAACTTTTTCATAAAAACCTTTAGGCTAGCTGTAATGTGGACACTTACACAATGAATAAATATAAAGTATAAAAAAGCTATATAAAATATATAAAAAACAAGCAATAAAATAATTACAGAAATCTAATTGTAAAACTAGTTAGGCATTCTTCTGGTTCTTGTACTTTTCCGTAACACAACTTCATTTTGACTTCTCATTTATTTATCTATTTTATGTACAATTTGGTCCAGTTTGGCAAGGTGAGACATATTCCCCAATTGCCTTTTGGCAGTTTTTACAGCCTGACCTTTTATGCCAACAATGCAGGTAGATTCCCTGAACTTTGACTTCCTTTTTTGTAGCACAGGGTCTAAAATGCGAACATAACTACTCATCTCAAAGTGACATTCCCTACTTTCTCAAAATATTAATTTTCTCATACTTTTCACAATTGAATTTATTACTGGAGCTTTTAGCCTTATGTCTTTCGTTCAACACATAACATTTTTCCTCAAACATTAATATTTTCCAAAATGGATTTAATAAAGAATCAATTTCCTTCCTATCATCAGGTTAAATGGTACTGTACAGATTTTTTATTTCATGACAAAGTGGGCTAAATAAAGTATTCTATTCATACAATTATTGTCAAAGAAGGAGTTCCCTTAGCGGAGCATAGACTACACAATGTTCCACATAGTCTAAAAAGTGAAGTGTCAAAAATGTTGAATTCTTAAATAGTAGATGCCACATAATGGTTGTCAGTAATCGTCTTAGCTAAAACTAAAAAAGTTATGCTTATGTGTGGATTTAAGATCACTCATGAATGCAATCTTGGTATAGAACTATTCTCTGCCATGCATTGATGATCTGATAGCAGCAGTCACCAGTCTAAATATTTTTCAAAATTAGATATCTGTGGACATACCATCGGGTAGTTTTGGACAAGCATTCTCATCATTTGCCTGCATTTGTTAAACCTGATGGTACATTTCTGATTTGTCCTATGCCATTTGGACTGGCCTCTGTAGAGCCATTGTTTCAGAAAGTTATGACCAGGATGTTACAACACATATCCGGTGTGGAGGTTTTCAAGACAATATTCTATTGCATACAGATAATAAAGATTCTCACAATGAGATGGTGGAGGAAGTATTTTTGACCCTAAAAAAGAATGGTGTGACCTTCAGAGATAATAAGTGTATTTTTATGGCGAATGAAGTTTATTATCTAGGTCATGTTCTGTCAAGGGATGAGGAAGCCAAAACCCAGCATTGTCAAAAGTATTGTTAATGTGCCTCATCCCACTGATAAAGACCAGTTACACTCATTCATTGAAGTGTGTGAGTTTAAATTCATCAGAATGTTTGCTGGGCTTCCAAAGTGTTTTAGCAATCTATTAAAGAAAGGAGCTGATTTTATATGAACTGCAGTTTGTCAGGAGAATGTTCAGGTAATTAAACAAAGTATAGTGGCAGCTCCAGCTCTCCAATCCTTTGTTGAGGATTTTCAAAGATATGTTACAGTTGATGTTAGCTCCTATGTAATGGGAGCAGTACTTTCACTAATGGTTGGGAACAAAGAAGTCACAGTTAGATGTGCAACCAGGAGAATGGAGAAAATGGAACCCAGGCATTCTGTGATGAAGAAGGAGATGTTAGCGTGTGTGCGGTGTATAGAAAAATTAAGCTGTATCTCTGGGTTAGAAAATGTTAGCTAAGAAGTGACAATAAACCAATGGTCGATATATTATTAGAAACTAAGATTAAGAGAATAACTGCCAGATTGACAAGAATGGTAATTTAGCTGCTGGAATGTAATATTGCCATCACTCGCATTGCAGAAGGTAAGAATGTAAAAGCTGATTTTTTTCTAGAATACCTGTAGAAGATAGGGAGATGGTCACAAAATACAAGAGGAAAGAAATTTGTTCAGAAATAGAAAAGTACCACAACACGCTAGAGCAGGACAATGTATTGAATCAAATCATGAAGTTTTGTATCACAGGCTGGCTCAAAGAAAGGTATTTTGATGTGAGTCTTCAACCATTCTATAGAGTGGCAGATAAACTATCACTAGAAAACAAGGTCTTGGGGTCACAAATTGGTGCCATGATTTTTGATGACCAAAGTGTGGATCGAGAGGATGAGATGTTGGTTAGGGAGTGCGTGCAATTCTCGTATACTGACAAACATTTGGTCACATCCGTAACCCCCTTCTAAACCTGTTTTGTCTCCAGACTGAGTATGTCGGAGAGAGGCTATAGCTCTTTAGGGCCCTTTCACATTGTATCCAACAGTGTGAAGTATTTCATTGTTTTGATAGATCACTTATCCAGGTGAGTGGAAGTGAGAGGTGTCTAGGAACTCAAATCAAAGTCAGTGATTTGTTATTTACAAGATATATTCAGCAAGGAAGGAATTCCTAAGGAACTATTAAAGGACAATGGAGTGTAATTTTCTTCATCTGTTATGTTGGGTTTTGTGGGCAAAGTGGGTGTGAAACATTTATGCATGCCTTTGTATCATCACCAAAGAAATGTCAAAGTAGAGGTCACGTGATGTCACAATGCACGCGACGTTACGACGCAGGCATTTACTATGCACGGCGTTAAATTGCGGGCGGAGCACAGTGAGAGACAGGTATGGTGAACCTTAGTGGAGGGGAGGGTTTTAGGCTATAGGGTTAGGGCTTAGGTTCAAAAGTCATATATGGGGTGTTTTAGGCTTCAGGGCTAGGGCTTACAGTTAGGAGTCGAACATGGAGGTGTTTTAGGCTTTAGGGCTAGGGCTTAGGGTTATGAGTCAAATATGGGGGTGTTTTAGGCTTTAGGGCTAGGGCTTAGGGTTAGGAGTCGAATATGGGGGTGTTTTAGTATTTAGGGCTAGGGCTTAGGGTTGGGAGTTGTATATGGTGCTGTTTTAGGCTTTAAGGTTAGGGCTTCGGGTTAATGTTACTATATGGTACTGTTTTGCCTTTACCGTTTACACTTTAGGGTTGTTAGTGTATGGTACTGTTTTGCGTTTACTGTTTACACCGTAGGGTTGAGGGGAAGTGTCAAGGCGTTGTACTGTGTTTGGGGGCCGTAATGGAGATGTTTGCGGTGTGATTGAATGCGTGGTCGTAGTGTGTGATCAAAAAGTCTTTTGCATGTGTGTGAATGCGGAGGCCGATGTAGTGGTTTACGTGGTGAATACGTGCGATGTAATGGTGTGTGCGATGTGAGGAATGCGATGTAATGGTGTGCGTTGTGCTTGTTTGCATTGAATCATCATACATCCAAAAGAACCTAGTAAGAATCACTCAAATCACCACATCCTGGATTTGTCTGGGGTTCTAGATTTCAAAAATGTATAGTTATGCTAGGTGTACCTAGGTGCCGGCTGAGCTAGGGTTCAAAAGCCACCGCCAGGCTCTCTGCAAAAAAAGGGTCTGTTTTCACTGTAAAAATGTAGTGTTCCACATTGCGTTTTGGGCCGTTTCATGTTGTAGGGACTGGGCCTACCCAAACAAATGAGGTACCATTTTTATTGGGAGACTTTGGGAAACTCCGAATTGTAGAGCAACTGGTATTACCTATTGACATTCCATGCATGTCTGCCTTCCTAATGTAAGACTGTGTAAAATGTAAGTCACTTTGAAAAATGTCCAACAATTCACAGGCTAGTATGGGTACCCACAGTTTCGGAAATGGGCAAATAGATACTGTTTATAAACTCTACATTTTGTTCCCATTTTGCAAATACATAGGTGTCTTTATATTTTACCTAATTAATTGCTATATTCCCGGTGCACAGTGAAAAACCACGGTAAGACGCTGCTCAGTTATTGGCTCTGGGTTCCCCCCAGTTCTTGGTGAGCCTCCAAGTCCTATATATCAACATAACCAGAAGGGTTCATCAGATGTAACAGTATATTGCTTTCAAACATCTGTCATACTTAGAAGAAGTTACAGGTGAAAACGTTGGCACAAATGGCTGCTTTTTTAAATTAATTTTCATTGTTTTTTATTTTCAACTGTTAGTTTCTATAAAAAAAATGAAGGATCTCCACAAATGACAACTTGCTGAATTTAGAATTGTTTCTACTTTTCAGAAATGTATAGCTTTCTGCAATCCATTATTTCCTTCATACCCATTTCTACCTCTAACCGGAAGGAGGTTTAAAACACAAAAAGTAGCAAAAATAGGCTATGTCCTAGTAAAATGGCAACCCTATGTAAAAAAGTTTGGTTTTCAGACAAAAATCTGCTTGTCCCTGAAAGCGGGGAAGATGATGTTTTCAGCACTACAAACCCTTTGTTGATACCATTTCCAGAGGAAAAAACAGACGCTTTCCTCTGCAGTACTTTTCCCCATTTTTCAAATATATATATATATAATGTTGCTGTATTTTGGCTAATTACGCGGTCCCTTCTAGGGGAATCCACAAACCCTGGGTACCTTTAAAGACCCTATGTTGTTGGAAGACAAGGGAGCAAATAGGGCATGGATACCTGATGTGTACAAAAAGTTACAGAGGGCCAAATCACAAAGTGTCCCAAAATGCCAAAAAAGGCTTAGGTGGGGGAGGGGCTATAAGCGAATGGGGTTAAAACGTGCTGAACACAGAGCATTGTGAATAGCTTCAACATCACAATTCCTAGTCAGATTAGTAATTTTACATTCCACTTGTAATTCTTTGTGTCCTAAGACTTGATAAGGGGTGTGTTGCAGTGAAGTAAATTTAATCTTAACCAGTGTAAATTATGACTATAACCCCTCCAAATGGGCAAGCCAAATATCCTAAGGACAAGGTACCATGGTTGGTGTTCCAATTTCCATTCAATCTGTAACAGCATACCTGTATTCCTGGCAAATCACTTGTCAAAATCTATATGGTAAAATAAGCAACTGAAAATGAGTATATCTGTATACATATTACTAAGCAGAGTCCATCTCATCCATATATTCTACCATCCAAAATCCAAATTACTATCCTACCCCCTTGCTGGTCCCGGTTCTGTGTGTCCTGTTGCTTATTATGGCACAAAACTCACAACATCTTATTTGAAGTATCCCATATGTTTCTCTTGTTCTCAATTATTATCGTATATCCTTTCCATGGGCCGTGTGTCTGCTATCTATAACAATAACAAAATCATGATATCAGTATCATGTGGTCCAAATTCAGTAAGCTTTATGTTGTTATGTTACGTTATTTATTCTTATAAGGTGAACAGCTACCCAAAGGTTTTCCGGCGCCGCCTGATAGGAACAGAAGGAGGATGGAAGATCTATCGATTAAACAGCCAAGATTGTAAGCCCTTTAGAAAATTCCCATAAATTGTTTCATTTCGAAGTACCGGGGGGGGAATTCCACATAGAGGGGCCCAGGCAAAAAAAAGACTGACCCCGCAATCACGACAATCTGGTCACAGGGACCAAAAATGTGGCCTGAGTGGAGGAGCGTAGAAGGCACAATGGTAAGTAAGGGTGAGCTAAGACGTTCATTTACTGTGGTGCCATGCCAAATTTGATCTTAAACATATAGCTCAAGGCTTTGAATTTAATACAAATCTCTACCCTGAGCCAATGAAGGTCCCAAAGATAACCTAAGATGGAAGACATTAAGTATGGGCGAAATTTGCGAATTCGCGTTCCGCGAATTAGTGCAAAATCGAATTTGCAATCCGCAAAATCCGTGAATTTGTGCGAATTTGCGGATTTTTGTTTTTTTGCATGTTCGCGGGTTTTTTGCGTGTTCGCAGGGCTTTTTGCATGTTCGCGGGTCGCTTGAATGGCGAAGTTACCCATGCGGTCGTGTATGGGCACAGCACCATCTGGTTCACCACTGCCACCCTCTGGTTCATCACTGCTACCCTCTGGTTCACCACTGCCACCCTCTGGTTCACCCCTGCCACCCTCTGGTTCACTCCTGCCACCCTCTTGTTCACCACAGCCACCCTCTGGTTCAGCACTGCCACTTTCTGGTTAACCCCTGCCACCCTCTGTTTTAGCACTGTCACCCTCTGGTTCACCACTGCCACCATCTGGTTCATGACTGCCACCCTCTGGTTCATCACAGCACCTCTGGTTCACCACTGCCACCCTCTGGTTAACCACTGTCACCCTTTGGTTCAGCACTGCCACCCTCTGGTTCACCACTGCCATCCTCCGGTTAACCCCTGCCACCATCTGGTTCACCACTGCCACCCTCTAGTTCATCACAGCACCCTTTGGTTCACCCCTGCCACCCTCTGGTACAGCACTGTCACCCTCTGGTTAACCAATGCCACCCTCTGGTTCATGGCTGCCACCCTCTGGTTCATCACAGCACCTCTGGTTCACCACTGCCACCCTCTGGTTAATCAGTCACCCTCTGGTTCAGCACTGCCACCCTCTGGTTCACCACTGCCACTCTCTGGTTCACTCCTGCCACCCTCTTGTTCACCACAGCGACCCTCTGGTTCAGCACTGCCACTCTCTGGTTCACCACTGCCACCCTCTGTTTCAGCACTGTCACCCTCTGGTTCATCACAGCACCTCTGGTTCACCCCTGCCACCCTCTGGTACAGCACTGTCACCCTCTGGTTCACCACTGCCACCCTCTGGTTCATGACTGCCACCCTCTGGTTCATCACAGCACCTCTGGTTCACCACTGCCACCCTCTGGTTAACCACTGTCACCCTCTGGTTCAGCACTGCCACCCTCTGGTACACCACTGCCATCCTCCGGTTAACCCCTGCCACCCTCTGGTTCACCACTGCCACCCTCTGGTTCATCACAGCACCATCTGGTTCACCCCTGCCACCCTCTGGTACAGCACTGTCACCCTCTGGTTCACCAATGCCACCCTCTGGTTCATGACTGCCACCCTCTGGTTCATCACAGCACCTCTGGATCACCCCTGCCACCCTCTGGTACAGCACTGTCACCCTATGGTTCACCACTGCCACCCTCTAGTTCATGACTACCACCATCTGGTTCATCACAGCACCTCTGGTTCACCACTGCCACCCTCTGGTTAACCACTGTCACCCTCTGGTTCAGCACTGCCACCCTCTGGTCCATCACTGCCACCCTCTGGTTCACCCCTGCCACCCTCTGGTTCACCACTGCCACCCTCTGGTTCATCACAGCACCCTCTGGTCAACCCCTGCCACCCTCTGGTACAGCACTGTCACCCTCTGGTTCACGACTGCAACCCTCTGGTTCATCACAGCACCTCTGGTTCACCACTGCCACCCTCTAGTTCACCCCTGCCACCCTCTGGTTCACCAATGCCACCCTCTGGTTCAGCACTGCCACTCTCTGGTTCACCCCTGCCACCCTCTGGTTCAGCACTGTCACCCTCTGGTTCACCACTGCCACCCTCTGGTTCACGACTGCCACAGTCTGGTTCATCACAGCACCTCTGGTTCACCACTGCCACCCTCTGGTTAACCACTGTCACCCTCTGGTCCAGCACTGCCACCCTCTGGTTCACCACTGCCACCATCTGGTTAACCCCTGCCACCCTCTGGTTCACCACTGCCACCCTCTGGTTCATCACAGCACCCTCTGGTTCACCCCTGCCACCCTCTGGTACAGCACTGTCACCCTCTGGTTCACCACTGCCACCCTCTTGTTCACGACTGCCACCCTCTGGTTCATCACAGCACCTCTGGTTCACCACTGCCACCCTCTAGTTCACCCCTGCCACCCTCTGGTTCACCAATGCCACCCTCTGGTTCAGCACTGCCACTCTCTGGTTCACCCCTGCCACCCTCTGGTTCAGCACTGTCACCCTCTGGTTCACCACTGCCACCCTCTGGTTCATCACAGCACCTCTGGTTCACCACTGCCACCCTCTGGTTAACCACTGTCACCCTCTGGTCCAGCACTGCCACCCTCTGGTTCACCACTGCCACCATCTGGTTAACCCCTGCCACCCTCTGGTTCACCACTGCCACCCTCTGGTTCATCACAGCACCCTCTGGTTCACCCCTGCCACCCTCTGGTACAGCACTGTCACCCTCTGGTTCACCACTGCCACCCTCTTGTTCACGACTGCCACCCTCTGGTTCATCACAGCACCTCTGGTTCACCCCTGCCACCCTCTGGTACAGCACTGTCACCCTCTGGTTCACCACTGCCACCCTCTGGTTCATGACTGCCACCCTCTGGTTCATCACAGCACCTCTGGTTCACCACTGCCACCCTCTGGTTAACCAGTCACCCTCTGGTTCAGCACTGCCACCCTCTGGTTCACCACTGCCACTCTCTCGTTCACCCCTGCCACCCTCTGGTTCACCACTGCCACTCTCTGGTTCATCACAGCACCCTCTGGTTCATCACAGCACCCTCTGGTTCACCCCTGCCACCCTCTGGTTCACCACTGCCACCCTCTAGTTCACAACTGCCACCCTCTGGTTCATCACAGCACCTCTGGTTAACCACTGTCACCCTCTGGTTCAGCACTGCCACCCTCTGGTTCACCACTGCCACCCTTTGGTTCACCACTGCCACCCTCTGGTTCACCCATGCCACCCTCTGGTTCACCACTGCCACCCTCTGGTTCACCTCTGCCACCCTCTGGTTCATCACTGCCACCCTCTGGTTCATCACTGCCACCCTCTGGTTCACCCCTGCTACCCTCTGGTTCAGCACTGCCACTCTCTGGTTCACCACTGTTACCCTCTGGTTCACCCCTGCCACCCTCTGGTTCATCACTGCCACCCTCTGGTTCACCACTGCTACCCTCTACCGAGAGCTTTTGTGACGCAGCGGCAGCACAAATGCTGCTTCAAAACCCTGCGTCTGCTTGAAGCAGGTGCAAGGCTTGATGCAGCATTGGGGATATAGGGCCACCCAGAGCATTGCTGGAGCTGCGTCGCAAGCACGACGCAGCTCCAGCAATGTGCTGCTTTTACGGCACAGTTGCGTGACGCATCTGTGCCGTTTTTGCCACATGGTGAGCCACATTGTAAATGCAGCGCACCATGGGTGGCGGAGCTGTGGCGCACAATAACTGGCACATCCCTGGGGATATGCCAGTTATTGTAAATCTGCCACTATACATTTAGCCAACGAGGGAGCACTTACTGATTAGACAGTAGAAAGTACTCCAGTTGAGTAGAGGTATTGCACAAAAAGGTGGCATCTTCATGGACAAACACGCAGGGCGGGATTCATTCTGTCACCTGTTAGAGTCGTTTTTTGTGCCCTTCTGCCCTCTGTTAGACTCGTTTTTCCCTTGTTTTTCTGCCCTTCTGCTTGTTGTGCCTTTCTGCCCTCTGCATCACCACATCATCACTCAGCGCTACCCCAGCATCACTCAGCACCACCACATTATCACTCAGCACCACCACATTATCACTCAGCACCACCACAGCACCACTCAGCACCACAACAGCATCACTCAGCACCACCACAGCATAACTCAGCGCCAACACAGCATCACTCAGAGCCACCACAGCATCACTCAGCGCCACCACATAATCACTCAGAGCACCACCACAGCACCACTCAGCACCACCACAGCATCACTCAGCACCACAACAGCATCACTCAGCACCACCACAGAACCAATCAGCACCACTCAGCGCCACCACAGCATCACTCAGCACCACCACAGCATCACTCAGCAGCACCACAGCATCACTCAGCACCACCACAGCACCACTCAGCACCACCACAGTATCACTCAGCACCACCACAGCATCACTCAGTACCACCACAGCACCACTCAGCACCACCCCAGCATCACTCAGCACCATCCCAGTATCACTCAGCACCACCACAACACCACTCAGCATCACCACAGCACCACTCAGCATCACCAAAGCACCACTCAGCATCACCACTCAGCGCCACCCCAGCATCAATCTGCGCAACCATTCCACAACAACTGGTTCAAATATGTTCTCTCAATGTTTCAAACTTTATTACAAATGTCACAAAAAGATGTTAATATTTCACTTCTGTTCTTGGATTTTCGTCACAATAAAATACACTGAACATAATCTTCACAAAAGTTATTTACAAAATTTTAAGCTATTGCCATTATTAATTAAAATCACTTTTATTTAAGTATTAATTATTTTTTTTTAAATGAAAGCCATTGTAATTTGTAATATCAATTCAGCTAAGTCACGTAAATACAAAACATGTTGCATTACAAATGCTCTAGGTGTCACATTTGCGAAAGTTATAACTATTGGCATTGTAAATGACAAAGCTATTAATTTAGCTATTTTCAAAACCAACACATAAATAAAAAAATTGTCATTTACAAGACCAATAGCTCAAACTTTCCTAATGCGAGACCTATTGCATTGCAAATGCTTGTAGTTATATCTGTCAGTGCTTCCTGTTGAGGTCTAATTTTCGTGACAGGCACCTCATTGCCTACTTGTAACTATTCTCTGACCCTGCTTCTAGGGTCAGAGCAGGGTCAGAGAATAGTTGCAAGTAGGCAACGAGGCGCCAGGTAGCACTTACAGGCTTACAGCAGCAGGTGCCCACGTTGAAGTTAATTTCTTTGTAACCCTTTTGTAAAAGGTTACAAAAAATTAGCTTCAACTTTTGCACCTGCTGCTGTTACCCTGTAAGTGCTTGGCTGAAAATTCGTCCCCGCTGTTTCGCGGATTTTACCGCGAGTTCGCGAGATTCGCGGATCGCGAAATCGCGGAAAATCCGCAAATTCCGCGAGCGGAACGAATTTTCAGCCCATGCTTAGAAGACATTCTGGAAGCCGCAATCTGCACCACCTGTAATTTGTGTATCACACCTTTAGACTGTTGGGCTTTCAATAACATGATATGAGATACCGTGTCGAAAGCGGCACTCAAATCGAGCAATAGGAGTGCCACCGTTTCTCCAGAATCCAAACGGCTTCGCATCCTTTCTCTTACTCCAGGAAAAGTAGTTTCTGTTGAGAAACCGGCTCTAAAACCAGGCTGTGAGGGGTGTAGAACCTTTTGAAAATCAACAAAGTGAGTCAATTGTAAATGAATGTGTTTTTTCAAAATTTTGGAGAAAGGCAGAAGTAAGGAAATAGGCCGTAAGTTGGATGGTCAGCATTAGTTTTTTTCAGAGTGGAAGGAGCATAGCGTGCTTCCATTCAGGTGGGACAATTGCTTCCTATAGGGAAGCATTAAATAGCTCCATTATTAACGTCAAAGATGGCAGCTCCAGCTTGTGCAGCACAGCGACAGGAAGAGGATGTTTAGGAGAGCCAGATTAGGATTGTCAAGAAACAGTTTGAAAGATGTTATATCTAGGAGTGAACAGTTTTCCAATTTATTAGTGGGTTCAGCAGTCCAGCTGTTCAGTATTTCTGGGTGTTACAGGAGAGTTCTTAATTTGCTGTGTAATGTTAACGGACTTAACATTCAGTGCTGAGTGTATTTTTTTTACTTTGCTCAGGAAGAATTTAGCAAGATCAATTGTAAATCAGTAAGCATAGGGGGAGCGGATTGACTAGATGCCCCAAACAGTTCTTTAAGGGCCATATGTAGGTGACCAAATACCGGTCGGTAACGGCCGATTTCGGCCGTTACCGACCGGTATTTGTAGTTTCAGATGTAGGGGGCCAGAAAATTACCGATTCCGTAAATTTACCGAATCGGTAAATTTACAGAATCTGTAAATTACCGAATCGGTAAATGTACAGAATCGGTAATATGGGATGTAGGTGGCACTGGAAACAGTGCCACAGGCCCTTAGTAATTCGTTATTTACCATGAAATACTATTGCATGGTAAATAACGAATTCCTGTGTACATGCACATCTGTGCATGTACACCTGTGCCATGTGGCACACATACATGCCCTAAGGGCAGGTATGTGTGTCACATGGCACACAAGTCAGAATCAGGGGTACAACAGGGTGTCGAAGTGACACCCTGCCCCCCTTGACAAATCGGTAATTTTACCGAATAGGTATTTACCGACTCGGTAATTGCCATTGATTCCTATGGGCCTCCAGGCCCATAGGAATCAATGGCAATTACCGAATCGGTAAATACCGAATCGGTAATTACCGAATCTTACCGATTCGGTAATTGTTACCGAATAATTACCTACATGGCTTTTACCGATTTGTAAATACCGAATCGGTAATTACCGAATCTTATCGATTCGGTAATTGTTACCGAATATTTACCTACATGGCTTTTACCGATTTGTAAATACCGAATCGGTAAAATTCGGTATTTGCGATTCGGTAAATGCCATTTACCTACATATGGCCCTAACTGGCTTAAACAGAGTTTTAGAACTATTATGCGCATGTAAGATGGTAGAACTCACATATTCAGCTCGAGCAGCATTACAGAGTGAATGATAATCTCTTTTAGCCAATTTTAAATGCGAGTTTGGATACAAATACATAGTTTTTCCTCCAGAATCTTTCTAACACTTTAAATTTACTTTTATTTGTCTTTAGCCTCTCTGTGCACCAGGAGGCAGGGGAACAATGATTGTTCACCTTTTTAATAGACAGTGAAAGGCACTTATCAATGGATTTTAAGATCCAATTTTGGATGGTATGGAATCATGATTGATGGAAGGGGGGCCTTATTAGATAGGAACTTATTAAAAGTTTCTAAGTCCTATTTCCCCAAATTTCTTGATTTGGATTTAGGACCCAAAGCGGTCAAGGATAAGCTCGAAATTTCTTTCCTGACCTGGAAACCGACCAAGAAGTGATCTGACCAGAGGACTGGGAGAGCTTGGGAGCAAATAATGTTAGCTAAGTTGGAAAAGATGGGATCCAATAAGTGGCCAGCCACATGGGTAGAGCCTACATTACGGAGCAAAATATTCATTGCTGTCAGGTCAGAGATCAAAGCAGTGTTTGTTACAAATGTCGGGCCATTGAAGTGTAGATTCAAGTCGCCCAAGATGCTAAAATCGGCAGCGTCCACAAGATAAGGAGTAATAAGATCAAGAAGTGATGTAGCCCATGGCTCCACAGACCCAGGGGGACGATAGAGCAAAATCCCTGAGAATGAGAACTGGGAAGACAAAGTAAGTTTAAATAAAAAGGTCTTTACATCCACTCAAAGGGTAGATCTTCAACTTTATACTTGTATGAATTATTATAGATAACCGCAATGCCTCCTCCCATTTGGGCTCCCCTGTCTTTCCTAGCTATCACTTAATTGGAATGTAAAACAGACGCTACATCAGGGCCAGAGCTCCCATGCAGCCATGTTTCTGTAAGGAAAATAGCATCAGGCTGCGCTTAGGAAGCGAGAAGCAATTGATATTAAATAAGGTAAGCTCCTTTTTAAGTTAATGGCTACTTTTTAAAAAGGATTTTTCCTGAGCATTAATATTAAAAGATATAATATTAAGAGGACTATGTTCATTATAAGACTGTGTGTCAGATGCAAAAGTACAGCAACTGCAGCTAAAATCAATGGTTTCTGGGTTGATTAACATGCAATCAAGGCGCAGCATACAACGTCTATCCAACAACTGTTTTCAAGAGTAAATAATAGTAGACTTCTTAATCTGAGCAGGGATCTTGGTCTCTGGACCCGTTCGGGGGCAGTTGGTCGCATGCAAGTTTGCTTTAGGCGCGCCTTTGGCGCATCACCGGCGCACCTGCTACGTGCATCCGCTGCGCATCTGAACTATGGCGATTTAATAGGGTTGTGGCAGGACGGCGAGCAGCGACTAGAGCGCTGACCAGGAATAGCACGTGACATTAACAAAATGGCCGCCCGGTGTCGAGCAAGCCTAGCAAAATGCAAATAAAGGAAAGAATGGAGAATGGAGTATAACACACTCTGATTGTTGAAGTACAAGAAATAGCAGAAATTACAAAAGCTCACAGTATCATTGAATAAAAAACAGTTAATTTCATGCAAAGCAACAGTATAATGAAGGTTAAAAACAATTAAAAGGAACCTTACAGGTGCTGCACGTCCGAACTCTGCCTGTTAAATAGGGTTGTGGCAGGATGGCGTGCAGAGTCTACTCTTTAAATGTTCCTCTTATCTAAATCCTAGACTTACTACAACCATCACCACACTACTTACCTAGGAGGATGCCATCAATCGTCCTGTACCGGTGGACCAACTGAGAGATTGTCAAAATATGAAGACCTATTTTTACAGTCACTGGTACATAACCTACTTTTATACATAAGACCCACTAAAGTATCCCGAGCATATTGTCTGATGTAAAGTGAGAAAAGGGAATTGTTCTGGCTACACTTGATGTAACAGCTCTGTACATAAGTGTCAGAATGGATATAGGAACACAAGCAGTCAAACGGTTCTTAAACACAAGACCAGCGGCACAATGGCAACATAGAAGAATGGTGATGGCCATGATAGACCTAATTCTGGCCAACAATGTTTTTTTATGTGGTAAAGACTGATATAGACATAAACAAGGAGGAGCCATGGGCTATAGGGGATTGACGTGTTGGGCATTTGCTACATGACACTGCTCTTGACTTTGGACATTTTTAAATGTGCATTTTAACAATTGTTGTGCGACGCTGTTTTTTTGACCCCTGATAATTTTTAAATTAGAGATTGTGTTTCCTGCTGTTGCCCACATACTCCCACTTTAAAATTTGAATACACACATCAGCACTCGAGCATTTTCTGCCGAGTACTCTTCCTGCCTTTCCCCCTGGTGCCATGAGGAACCGCCATCTTGGAGAGTTGGTGGTCTAGTTCCTCGCGCATGCGGGGTATTTAATTTGTCTGAGAGTCGGAGCTGAGACCTATAGGGGATTGATGTGTTGGGCATTTGCTGCATGACAGTGCTCTTTACTTTGGACATTTTTAAATGTGCATTTTAACAATTGTTGTGCGACGCTGTTTTTTTGACCCCTGATAATTTTTAAATCAGAGATTGTATTTCCTGTTGTTGCCCACATACTCCCACTTTAAAATGTGAATACACACATCAGCACTCGAGCGTTTTCTGCCGAGTACTCTTCCTGCCTATCCCCTTGGTGCCACGAGGAACCGCTATCTTGGAAAGTTGGCGGTTTAGTTCCTCGGGCTCCTAAAATTATTTCTTTGCGCGTGGCTCGGGAGCGCAGCGGATGCGCGCAGCGGGCGGGATGATGGCGCGCCGAAGGCAAGCCCATCTGCGCCCGTCAGCGTCCTGGAGGAGGCCAGCGCCAGTTACTCTGCCCGGGAGCCTCCAGGACTTTGTAGGAAGTATACGGCCACGGCTTTGCGGGCTTTAGATCCTTGTTTCCACTGTCCTGCTGGTCGTTGGAATTTAGCTAGAGACTCAAAAAATGTGTGTCATGTCTGTGGGTTTAGGCTTCCTTGGAAGTTGGGTACCTCAGCTGAGCTTGATCCACCTTCTGAGTCACGGTCACAGACACTTTTAATTCGGGCCACCCTGATCAATGTGCGCTCGCTTAAGAAACATCATGCTGATGTTTTCGAGCTTCTAGAGGACCACGACCTGTATTTACTGTTTCTGACTGAAACTTGGCTCCACCCCTCACCGGATCCGATTGTCACTCTGGCTATACCGCTGGACTATAAAATTTCCAGAGCAGATCGTCTGAAAGGGTGGGGGCGGAGTCGCAATTGTTTATAGGAAAAGGTGGGCACTTAGGATAGAAGAGGCCACGTCTTGGGATGGCTGCGAAGCTATTGATTTTAGTGTTCGGCTCTCAGCACATTTTACCTTGGGTGGCTCACTGATATATAGGCCCCCGGGTCCGGCAGGTCCATTTCTTCAGGCCTGGGGAGATGTAGTCACTACTAAAGCTGTCAGATTTGCCTATTACATGGTCCTAGGAGACCTGAACATACATTTGGACCAGGCCGATAACAAGGGCATACAAGACTTGCTTGAAGGCCTACAACTGGCGCTTTAGCCTTCCTACTCATCAAGCGGGGCATGTTCTCGATCCCATCTGCACTAATTTTCCTATACAGGTAGATGAACCCCGCCCAGTTATTTGGTCGGATCACTTGATAACCTATTTTTCTTTGGGAGGTTTCTAAGGCGGAGCCTTTAACACTCTTGTGCCATAACTAGGCTTGGGCAGGATTGATCCTGTAGAGTTCAATGTGGCCTTGGCCGCTTCCAGACCCAGGCTGGTTGGAGAACTTGAGGACCAGGTCCCTGGGCTCTCTAGCTGGATTTCCACTACTGCTGAGTCGGTGGCTCTCCCCCGTTCTGTTAAACGGGCTAGAGATTCGCCATCTAAGCCTTGGTTCAACAGGTCCCTTAAAGGTCTGAAGCACGACTGCAAAAATCTGGAACGGGCATGGAGGAAGAGTGGTTATTGCTTAGCTGCTAAGTGTAAGCTTAGGGATAAGCAAAAGATATATTATGCTGCTTTTAAGCTGGATAAAGGGCAATTCTATTCCGCCCGTATCGAAGCGGCTAATAATAACTCTCGAGTAATCTATGCAATAGTCCAGAGTTTTATGTCCCCTGTGGCCCAAGCTAGTGCGATGACATCCTCGCCCTCTTGGGGCAATACGCTTTCCGGCTTTTTTAGAGATAAGATCTTGGCCATACAATCTACTTTTACATCTGGTAGTAGAATTCTGGACACTATTTCTGAGGGTCCAGCGGTTGATGGGGGACACTCATTGTCGGAATTTAAGGTCGTTGAGCAGCCGGACTGTCTGAAACAGCTGAAAAGCTTAAAATCAGGATCGTCTGTTGACCCCTGTCCGGCGAGGCTATTGGCATCCTCGGCTGAGGCTGTCATCGAGGAAGTGAATACCATCATTAAACTTTCTCTCCAGTCAGCGGAGGTCCCTGAGGTGTGGAAGAAGGCAAAGATCTTGCCTCTTTTGAAAAAACAATCTCTTGACCCTCGATGTCCAGTGAACTATCAACCTATTTCTCTTCTACCTGCCCTGGCTAAGGTTTGTGAGAAGGCCGTTAATAAACAGCTCACGGACTATGTGGAAAGGGAGGATCTGCTCCACCCAGCTCAATCGGGGTTCCGGCAGTCGCACAGCATGGAAACAGTACTGGTCGAGGTGGCAGAGGCCATTCGGGATTGTTTGGACGCAGGGGGGAGGGCGGCACTTATTTTGCTTGAACTCTCTGCTGCGTTCGATACGGTCCCTCACATTTTGCTTTTGTCACGCTTGGCCAGTATAGGGTTATAAGGTGCTGTGTGGGGATGGCTCCGCTCTTTCTTGAGGGGGCGGTCAGAACAGGTATGGATTCCTCCTTGTTCCTCCGCTCCACAGTCAGTTTCAACTGGCGTCCCGCAGGGCTCCTCCCTTAGTCCCCTTCTCTTTAATATCTACATGACTCCCCTGCTATATTTAGCGGAGGCGTTGGGGGCTAAGGTGCTCGCCTATGCAGACGACACCCAGCTGCTTTTCACCTAGGCAAAGGGGGAAGATTCTGTGCTCCGGGCCCAACTTTGCCCGTCATCTATTTTTAAATGGATGGCAGAGGCTCAGCTCAAATGTAATGAGGGGAAATAAAAGATCTTACTCTTCGGCACATTTCCTCAAAATTGTAGAGAACAGCTCTGGCCCCCTGAGTTCTCATGTCCCACCTCTATTGGGCAGCCATGTAAGAATCTCGGGGTCTGGTTTGACGAAGATCTTTCTTTTGCGGACCACATCAAGAAGCTGTCCGGCAGCTGCTTCGCCTTATTGAAATCCTTTAGAAGCTTTTTTCCCCTCTTTCCCCCGGCGGCAAGGCAACTATTTCCTGCGCATTGATCCTGTCGTGGCTGGATTACGCGAATGCCCTTTTTGCCGGTATTCCTGGCTACCGGCTCAGGTGGTGCAGAATACTGCTGCAAGACTTCTATCGGGCCTGTCATCTAGGGATAGTGTCCATCTTAAGCTGCGACTGTATCACTGGCTGCCCATGGCTGCCAGGGTGAAATTTAAGATATTGGTCAAGGCCCATTCGGCGCTTCACGGGCAGGGCCCTATCTATCTTCAGAAGTGCGTCTCTTTCTACATGCCCACGCGCTCTCTTCATCTTTATTTCTGGCCCGGATCCCGCGCTTTGAGCGTCAGAGGATAGGCGGTTGCTCCTTCTCAGTTAAAGCGGCAGTTGCCTGGAATGCCCTCCCGCTGGGTCTGCGCACCATCCAGGACCTTGACCTTTTTAAGAAAAAAATGAAGACACAGTTGTTCAGGTAAATCCTCTGTCTATCCTTTTTTTTTGGTTCCGCGCCGGGACACTCATGAGTAGCTGAGCGCGTTATGAGTTCTTTTAACATAACATAACATAACATAACATGGGCTCCAGATTTTCACCGTCCTATATAACTCTCTTTATTGGGTGGCTAGAGGGCGAGTAGTTTTGGGGCCCAAGAGAGATCAAATGGTCAGATTCTATCATTTACTGGGGCAGATTCATTGATGATTGCATCATGATCAGGTCAGGGACTGAGGACAATTTGGAATTATTTTGGAAGAATTTGAAAAGCAATAATATGGGAATTAATTTCACGTATCAGTATAGTACGACAAATATTGGATTTTTAGATGTGGAATTCTTTATTGAAAACAACCAGATACAGAGTAAGTTGTATTGTAAATCAACCACATGCAATGCTCTGTTACATACAAGTAGTGCGCATCCAAGACACCAGATTCAAGCTACAACATTTGGTGAATTGGTCAGGGTGAGAAGGACTTGCAGTTGTGAAAAGAATTTTCTGTGTTGCATGAAGAATATGAGAAAACAATTCAGGGCTAGAGGTTATGGTTGACTGGTGATAAATGCTTAAATTAAATTCTTGAAAACACATAGGGGCAGATTTATGAAGGCCTTGCGCCGCCGGTGCGTCACTTTTTCCCATGTTAAAAATGACGCACCGGCGGCGCAAGGCCTTCATAAATCAGCCCCATAGACTAAACACCTTAAAGTATAGACAAAACAGTACTAGGGAAAGAAAAAGAATCAGGATGATCACAGGATTTGATGGACTTTTCAAGATATTACTAAAGAGTTTATACAAACACTTGCATATCTTACAATCAGATAAAACCATGGACGAATATACAAGTCAAACACCAAGCATCACATATAGATGGGGAATGACATTGAGATCATTACTGAGCCCAAGCTATCCCAGAGCCAAAAGGACATAGACCTGGATGACCAAATTTGCTGTGGGATTTCTAAAATGTGGCAATTTTGCAGCGGTAGATGGGTGGATGATAAGAGAAAGCAGTTCCAGGATGCAGACAGCAGAACATATGACATTAAATATGGAATCAATTGTAATACTAAATTTGTTGTATACATCTTAGAATGTGCCTGCAAATGGATCTATGTAGGCAGCACCATAAGGGCACTAAATGAACATTTTATTGAAAATATCAGAGCAGTAAATGAGAATGACATTAGGTATCTGTTGTCGATACATAAAGGGGAATGTACAGCACAGGGCACACACAAGCAATTTAGTTTTTTTGGTAGGGATCATGTTGTGCCTGACCCTAGAGGAGAAAATAGAGAACTACATTCAAGACGCAATGATGCAACTTGGATCATGCGATTGGGAGCTGTATAGCATGGCTTGAATCTCAATCAGAAATTGCAGTATTTGTTTGGCAATTGAGTATGTGGACATGTAGTTGATTGGGTAATGTTCTGAACTACACGTATAATGTACAGAAGCTATATGATGAGGTAGGACAGTACAGACTGACCAGGGGGAAAACCGTATGTATAAGAGAGTCTGCATCACCCATGTGAGCATTGCCAAGTAAAACTATTTTATCAAGAAATATGGAATTTTGGTCTTTGGTCCTAGATCATGCTCAGCAAATGAGTGGATAAATGAGAATGACAATATGTTCACCCATAGGATTATGCATAAAAGAGGTTAGTAATGTCAGAAGAATTGATTTTGTATTGTGATGTCAATGCGAATCAAATCATAATGATGGATATATAAAATTATATTGACAACGTGCATACATGTGAGTACAAACCAATGATTAGAGTGATACAATAAGATTCATTCCATTCTTGTCCGTGTGAGCATGAACAAGTCAAAAGATTGTTGCAATGGAATATGGAGAATTTGAAGGTTATCGAAAATACATTGTGCAAATAACTGGATAAATGATATTGACAATATGTTCACCCTTAGGACTATGCATAACATTTTTTATGGAAGGTCACTAATATTGCTTTTATATAGTAACATCACTGTGAATCAAATTATTATGATGGAGATAAAAAAATGATATTGACTCTGTTTATTCTTGCGAATACAAACCTATGATGGGGTGATATTATAAGAACTATATTTTGAGTATACTATCAATTTGTATTTGAGAGGGGATGTGATTCAAGGAACTGTACACCATATTAATGTTTTTGGAATCCATAATTGGAATACTTTATAACGCTACCAGTGTTTAACATACACGTGGGTGTACATGTGGATATGGGACTCCTGTATACCATTGCAATTGAAAGAGCAGAATTGATGTTATGCGATAGAAGTCATAGACCCCAATACAATTCCAAGATGGCGCTTGTTTTATCCAAGCGTGTTCACACATTAATGGAAGTGGAACACACCCCTTACAACAACTTCTGGTGCACCGTGTTAGGTTCACAGAAGCTGTACTTGGCAGGAGACCGGGATGCTCAGGATGATTGATGATGTTCTCCTCGGTAAGCAGTGCGGTGATGGTTGTAGTAAGCCTGGGATTTAGATAAGGGAGTCGTTTGAAGGGTTGACACAAACTTAATATGGCCAGCATTATACTTATATTGTGATTTTGTTATTGTTCTAGATTGTAGACACACAGGCCAGGGAAATGATATATGATATTAATTGAGAACAAGAAAAAAAATGGGATACTTCAAATAAGACGCTGCACATTTTGTGCAATAATAAGTAACAGGACACACAGAGCCGGGATAGAATTAGAACCGGCACAGAGGTAGGATAGTAATTTAGATTTTGTATGGTACAATATGTGAATGAGATAGCATTTGCTGGTAATATATATATATAAAGAGATACTAATGTTAAGTTGCTTATTTTACCATATAGATTTTGACAAGTGATTTGCTGGGAATACAGGTATGCTGTTGGAGTTTGAATGTGAATTGGAACACCAACCACGGTTCCTTGTTCTTAGCATGTTTAGATTGTCCATTTTAAGGGGTTATAGTCACCATTTACACTGGTTTAGATTAAATTTACTTCACTGCACCACGTCCCTTATCATGTCTTAGGACACACTCAATTACAAGTAGAATGAAAAATTACTATTCTGACTAGTAATTGTGATGTTAAAGCTATTCACCATGCACTGTGTTCAGTAGATTTTAAGGATGGTTTGGATTTCCACCCATAGAAACACATGCTGTAATAGTGTGGTGTATTGCATTATACTTCAACTATTTGCATGTTATTTTCCAACCCTGAGGAAGTCGTGGGGAACACACCAAGCAACGAAACACATGTTTGCTGGCGGGGCACAAAAGGAAGAATATTAAAGATAAAGAGTGAATACAAATAATGTGTCATAATTGTGATGTGTCTGATTAAGCAAAGTGTGTGATCGGGCAGTGTAATTCTGTAAAAAAGAAGAGCATCAGTGGTCTTAGCTAAGGGGTTTGGGTGATTCCTCCTTCCCTTGGAGCACCACCATTTAGACAAATATAGAGTTAATCATCCCTATAACAAGAGAGTGCCAGGGTAGCCCAGCACATTGTCAACCCACAAGGTTGTACCTCAATATGTTGTTATGTTGTTGGTAATACAATGTGGTAACACACGAAAATATTTAATTTGAAGATATCTTAAAGCTACAAACCAAATCTGCAGGTCCCTACTACGATTTGACAGGTTGTGAATCTAGTTGCAGTTTGCTGTGGGGTTAAAAGTGTTGGGGTTTGTACAAAAGACTTGGCTCAAACTCATGCTTTGAATTGATCTTGAGAACTATTATAGTTTGGCCACATATTATATCATGTCCAGGATTTGTAGTCTCCTTCATTGTATTGTAATTCTATTGTTGAACTTGTATTGTCAATGATAATGCAGGCTGTAAATTGGATTGTAACATCAAGGAACAGTTTACACGTGAAGGACTCATTAGGATTTCCAACACGTTCCCAGCACGTTGTTTCTTTAGAGAAAAGCACTGACTCATTAGCACACGTGTACTAAACCCCACCCTACAGATAGCCTATCAAAGATTTAATGTACCCATGAGACGCGCTTGAGTTCGTTCTTACATTCCCTTCCTTACCAGCGCGAACAATCCCTGGCTTCAGACAATGCAACTCTCCAGTCTTCACTTCAGTGTTCGGAGACCTTCCTGCTTTGGTAAAATAACCATGCCACACACCAAACTGGGGTAAAAGGCCGCTTTATTGGACAGGTAGGCAGAATCATAAATGCATACAATTTATACATAAACATTTTCTTAGACTAACACCCCAGGCCCTAAACCCTGACCCCCTAACCACTAGTTCCCCCCCTTGTACCTCCTATCTCCTTCCCAAAGCGCCTAACTCAGTCTCCTGCCTACCTGTTGTTTCCAACTTCTCCCCCCTACATCCCTCTGCCGAAACCTGATCCTAATGCCCCCAACCCCTTCCTGCCTGTCTTACTTTCCTCCCAATCTGGTACCTGTCCAAGCGACAATCACCATAATGCAGAAAATATACAATGACATAAGATGAACAAAAAACTTCCCAATATACAATCCCAAAGTATAGTTAAAAACATAAGAGGGCGGGAGGGCGGTCAAAAACGGATGTATGACATTACAACGCATGCTTTTACATCGCATGCTTTTACAACGCGGTTTTTACAACGCATACCATTACAACGCATAGTGCTTTTAGGCGCTGGGTAGTGAATTGTTTAATTTACTATTCCAACTCCAGTCCCCGTGGATAGTAGGGAAGGTGTTGGATAGTACATTAAACCTATTCCTTATCCTAGAGCGCCCCCCAGCGCAATGCGTTGTAATAGTTTGTGTTGTAAAAGTTGCGTTGTAAAGGTTGTTTACCGGCAAAAACACGACAAAACGCCGTCTCTGCCTCTGAGGAAACTGCCTCAGGCGAGAAAGGACGCTCGAGCTGCCTTTCCTCACTAGCGCCAGCTGTGCAATTAGCCGCGCTTCACCAGAGCTGCCGGGCGTACCATTTACCGGAATTCCCCGGGGGTGAACACGCTGTGCGTGTCAACCCCAGGAGCCCATCAGGAAAATAACCACGCCTCACACCAAACTGGGGTAAAAGGCCGCTTTATTGGACAGGTAGGCAGAATAATAAATGCATACAATTTATACATAAACATTTTCCTAGACTAACACCCCAGGCCCCTAAACCCTGACCCCCTAACCACTAGTTCCCCCCTTGTACCTCCTACCTCCTTCCCAAAGCGCCTTTCTCAGTCTCCTGCCTACCTATTGTCCCCAACTTCTCGCCCTGCATCCCTCTGCCGAAACCTGATCCTAATGCCCACAACCCCTTCCTGCCTGTCTTACTTTCCTCCCAATCTGCCACCAGGAAAAACCCCCTCACCGGCGTTTTTCCTGTCCCCCCCTCAAAGCTTGTAGACAAATTGGGGCATTATGTGCAATGTGAAGAAAAAACGCTGTCGCCAAACAGTGTAACCTTTATTATATGAAACTCACCAGTACGAGAACAAACTGGGAAAAACACCTTTTAACACAGTCGCTGTAACAGGTATCAATTTTGAAAATTTATCAAATATAACAGACAGACAAGTGAGAAAGAAGGGGAGGACGGGTTGGGGTGGGAAAAGAAATGGAATGCATAGGGTAAACGGGTGTGAAAGCGCAACAATAGTGCAACAGTGAACTAGAAAAAATATGCACAAGTTAAACAAACATCGTCCAACCTTATGACCGGAAAAAAAAAAAAAGGCTTACTGTCGCTGTAACAGGCTAAATACAATCAACACCATGGGTTAATTCCTAAAAGTCTAGCAAGCATGTTTTTAACATTCAGGAGATACATTTAATTTCCCATAAATGACAAGTGAACCCCATCATGCCGAAAGAAGTAAAAATCCATAGATGTGACTTCTTCATGTGCCAGCCAAGCAATTTTGTGAAGAAAACAAAAACGTTGCATATCCCTGTTCACCTTCCTGCAAGCACTTTCAACCGCAGTGTGGCTATCTGCGCTTCTCCAAATGAGACGCGGCAGGAGAGCCGTTAATACAAGTTTTGTGTTAGGCCAACTTTTTATAAAAATCTCCAAATCATGCTTCATTTCGATAAGTAACCCCAACCCCGAAAGTTGAACTAGGTCATTTTCCCCTAAGTGAAGCAAAAGAATATCTGGCATATTGTTACAAGCACATTCCCCCATCAAAGGCAAGAATTGGCCCCCACCTCATTCCACTTCGTCCCCGCCAAGACAGAGCAACTGCCGCAGAAGAAAAACCTAAATTTCTCCCGAAATGACTTTGCCCGCTTGCGTGGCCGCCCACTTAATAAAAGAATGACCGATAAGCCTGACTTGCTTGCACTGTAACCACAAACCTGCAAAGAAAAAACAATTAACATCTCAAACTTAATTTAAATGTTCTAAACTTCTAACATAACCTAAAAAACCAATATGAAGACCATCTCCCCAAGTGTTTAATATCCCCAACAGAAAATTCCCACCTAGCTGCTTCAGAGGCAGCCCCAATGCGAAAAGAATGTGTTCCAAAGTGTTGTGGGTTCATACCAATAGCTCTCAAAGTTTTCCTACAGATGGCCAACAACTGTGTTACTGTAAGGCGGGATCCGTTTAAATGACGAAAAACGAACGAAGACCCTGCCCCTCCCGCTTCCCAAAAATCAGACCAGGCTCGTAAAGGGCATAACAAACCACCAATAGCTTGTAAAGTGACCACAGCACCTTTGCCGGTTTGGTCGGTCTTCGACTGTTCTAGAAAAATGTCAATGTAAGAAGTAAATCTGGTAATGTTAGAAACCTTCAACTCACTGTGTGTAGCAGAACCCAAAAGCTCAGACACCCTGAACGCTCCAAAAAAGAGCCAAACCATGCATAATTTTATCAATTGCAACTCAAAAACAGAAAAACAAATACCAGGCAAAACTGCGAGAATTCTAGCTAGCAATTTCAGAGAAATGCGCTCCCTATGACGTGTCACCCTTGTCCTAGCTTTCGCCCATCCTTGAAGAATGCGCTTCCCCATTTCTCCTGCTGATGGCTCATAACCCCAAAATGCCTTCCCATAAAATGTTATTCCTGCCAATTTACCAGCAATAGTGGTAGGTGAAATGTTCTTGTGAATGTTAAGCATAATGAAATGAACCACATCATCTCTACGCTGCTGGCAACCCAAAACAGTACAAGTTCTGAAAACAGCACCTGACCCTAAAAAATCCAACCATGCTCTTCTGTAAGCCAATTTGGTGCTTTGTGCTAACGAATTCTCGATGAGCTAAGAAGCTGTCAGATCCCCAAACTCCAAAGGTCGCAGGGAAAGGGGGTCCTGTTCAATTCCGTTCCGGGCGCCAAACCACGGAATCTCTCCCACTGAAAACGAGGTAGTGCATCCGCAATGTCATTACAGGAGCCTGCAATATGTTTTGCCCTAAAGACAATGGTAAATGTTAAACACCCCAACATGAAAATTTGTAAAAGCTTTAACACATGCTTGTCTTTAGCCTTCTGTCCATTCACTAGATCCACCACTGTCTTGTTATCCACATTGAATAAAACTGTCTTGTTGGCCAACGAAGGGCCCCATATTCTGAGTGCTACGATGAGTGGAAAAAATTCCAGGAAGGCTATGCTCTTTTTCTGTGCAAACCAATTTGCAGGCCATCTTTCATTGCACCACTTCCCATCCCAAAAAAGACCAAAACCATGAGCACCAGATGCATCAGAAAAAAGTTGTAATTGCCACACAAATTCATCACCTAGCGACCAAAGAGAAATGCCATTGAAATCTGCCAAAAACGTGGACCAAACCTCAAATCAGCTCTCATGTGAGCAGTCACTATGAGCCTATGGTGAGGAAGGAAAAAGTCCTACCAGCTCTAACAACCTTGCAGGCAAAATTGAGATGACCCAACAAAGATTGAGCCTCTGTCAACGTCAACTTCTGCACGGAGCGTGCATGTACCAAAAGGCTAGCGATTTCCAAAACCTTTTTGTTGGGCAGCCGTGCTTGCATAGCAATGGTATCAATTTCTATACCCAGATAAGTAAGACAACAACATGGGCCTTCAGTCTTGTCTTCTGCTAACGGGACTCCCAGCGTGTGTGCAAAAAGTTTGAAATCGGACAAAGCGGCTGCGCACTGTTGTGAATTTGCTGTTCCTAGGAACAAAAAATCATTCAAATAGTGTGTAACACCTGTGTGACCTGTGTAAAAGGCGAAGCACTACTGCAAAAAAGAGCTAAACGCTTCAAAGAGTTTACAAGATATGGCACAACCCATGGGAAGGGTTTTATCAACATAGAACTGTCCTTCAAAGAATATGCCAAGTAATGAAAAATCAGATGGATGTATAGGCAACAAACTGAAGGCAGATTTGATGTCGCACTTCGCTAACTGTGACCCAAACCCATATCTTTGACCATGAGCAGGGCAGCATCCACCGATTTGAAATGTACCAAGGAATCTTCTTTAGCAATGAAATCATTAACCGAAAAGCCTGGCGGCCATGATAAGTGTTGAATCATTCTGTATTCTCCCTTCACTTTCTTTGGCAACACCTCTACTGGTGAAACGATTAAGTTGTCTAAGGGACAATGGTCAAAGGGTCCAGCCATCCGGCCTTCAAGAACCTCAGATAACAACTTTGCCCTGACTATATGGGGGAAACTCTGCGCTCATTTCAAATTCTGTGCAAACCTGGGATACCGCGGACCTTGGTAACCCAGCCTGAAACCCTACCGAAAACCCCAATAAAGTAAGTTAGCATTCTGGGAGTCTGGGTACCACTGTAAGAAATTACATAGAATGTCCACCTTGATGGGAGTAAAAGCCCTTGTTACCAAACTGTGGCGTAAGTCTTCTCCCCCTACCTTGAAATGTGTGACCCCATTGCCCTTGCTCCCCAAAACATTGTAAAACTGCGTGCTTTCCCCCGCACCTAGAGCATTCATGCTTATATTTACAGGGGTTTCTAGTGCAGTAACCTTTGTTGAAGTTCCAGCAAGCGCCAGAAAGGGGGATGGACTGTCTATTCCATGAACCCACCCCCCCCCCAAGGGTGGATCTGACCTGAAAGGGCCGATAAGCTACAGCTAAGCCACTGGCCGTGTGCAAAGACGGAGGAGGCCTTTGAGGATACATCCACTGAACCCAAAGCTCATTATCCACCTCCCCCCAAGGTTTGTCTGGTACCAGCGTGAGACGAGCCCTGAATTCTTCATCATAATGTAGCCATGCATAACCCCCAAATTCGTTAGCGGCCTTCCTAATAGTATCCATGTATTTAAAAAGCGAAACTGTCCTTTCAGGAAATTGTTCACAATATACACCAGCAAAAATTAGAAAAGCGGAAGTCCATGAATCTATATTTGTAGGAACCCTTGGCCGCCTTGATAATTCCCAAGCTTCTTCTATAGAACCCTCTTTTGCTTGAATGTCCCTGTGTAACAGTTTAAAAACATCCATAAAATCCCCAGTCCATATCTTTTCTTTTGTAGCCTTGCTCAAATGCGCACCCAAGGGCATAGCAACCCCCATGTAAGGTAATCTCTTGAAAGTGTGCATACGTTTAGCATCAGAAACATGTGTGTTATCAGCTTCTTTAGACGTTGGAGGTGACACTGTATCAGGAACATTACCCCTCTGGTCACTAACCTGCGAAGAAATTACTTGTCCTTCCCCCACGGTACCCCCACCCTGACCATCTTGGTGCGTTTAGACATCTACACAGGAAGCTCACCTTTGTTATTTTTTTATTTTTTATTTATTTATTTATTTTTTTTAATCCTCATTTGTGTGCGAGGCTCCAATCTACCAAAACCAAAGAGAAAACCACCACAGAGCAATAGGCCGACTAGTCGTGTATTGTGCCAACTCAGCTTATAGCTGGTAAGGAAATTGTAGGGCGCGAAGCGAGGCCAGTTCCTTTCAGCACTTTATACGGAGACCAATCTTAAACCAGCTTAGGATAGTATCTCAGTTGATAGTGCCCGACTTATCGAGACCACTTTGGTACCAAGACTGTCAATCTTGATAGCCAGGATGGGCAGTGCACACGTTAATCATTGGACCTGGGAAAAAAAAAAAAAAAAAAACCCAGGTAAGGTCTCGACTATCCAAGCATTGCCCAAAACGCTCTACTATTTAAGTTTCCTGTCCTGGCTAGGTCAAGTTTGGAGATTTGAAGAAGAGATGTTCGCCATTCATGCACTGTTGGTGGTTGAGCATCTTTCCAATGTCTGCAAATCTCCCTACGTGCGGCAAGTATGGAATAGAATATCAATTTGGTTGCTGAATTGCGGATTTTATTTCTTAGACCAAAGATAACAAGAACCAGGTCTATATTGACATGTTCACCCAATGATTGCGATAGCTTATTCTTAATGGCTTCCCAAAATTCTGTTCGATTTGGGCATTCTAGGAACATGTGTGTATCCGTGGCTTCACTTAACCCGCATCTCGGACATTTAACTGGACCTGTTGATGAAAATTTAGTTAACCTATAGGGAGAATAATATGCCCTATGTATAGTAAAAAGGTGGTTTCTACGAAGCCACGAAGGTTTAACTAACTCCCATAACAATGAGCAAGAGGCGGACCAGAGCTCTTCCACATCTAAGCCTGGCATTAATTCTGCCCACAATGTAGTTGGTAACTGGAAGCTATCATCCATTTCATCTATGATTTTATTATACCAGCGTGAGATTTCTTTTTTTGCCACTGGGCTGTCCAATAAGCAAGTGATCAAGTCACTAAACCCGCCTATAGGAGGCTTGTTACGTCTCAGTGGCAGATCTTTATATGACTGAGCCCAGCTGGAAATCTGGATATATTTAAATCTTGACAACCCGGGACCTACTTTATTGCTAAGATAATCCCATGGGAGTAAAGACCCGTCCATAAACAGGTCGTGCCAACAATGGATATCTGCTTCTAATAGCGAATTGTTTAAGGCATCCATTGTCCATAAGGGAGGATCGGGTAAGTTCCATATTGGAGCTTTTGCAGAATAATAGCCAATCTTAATCGCTTGCCTAATTTTATACCACGTGGATACAAACCCTTTTAGAACTTTCAATTTTATCTTTTTAAAAAATTTGGGATCACCAAACTTAAACAAGAAACTGGCGTGATCAACTCCTTCACAAACCAATAAAGTAGAGAAAAGCGGGCCCATCCCTGTAGATGTAGGGGTTTTAAACAACATACGCATATGCGATAATTGGAACGCCCAAGCGTATATTTGAAGGTCTGGGCCAGCCAACCCCCCTTTCTCCCTACGACGCCTAATTTTTTTCCAAGAGATTCTGGCACTTTTATTATTCCATATAAAACTGGTAATCGCACTCTGTAGTTTAGAAATTAATTTTGGATCAAAATAAAGTGGTATTGTGTTAAATAAAAAAGAAACTTTCGGTAAAATGCTCATCTTCACCAAATTAAGTTTACCCAAAATGGAAAGTGGAAGGTGAGACCAGTCTCTCATAAGTTTCCGGCACTCTGCAGCCACTTTGTTAAAGTTTAGAGAGGCAATAGCGTCAATGTCATTAACTATATTCACCCCCAAATAGCGAATTTGGCTTTTTAATGTCCCATTATTATTCGATCTATTACAGTTCCAGGACATTGATTCTGTCTTCAGGGCATTAATTTCATACCCTGACACTTTCCCAAATGTAAGGGCCTGATCAATTATCTCAGGGTATGCCTCTTCGTAACTTGTGGAGAAAATCATAATATCATCGGCGTAAAGTGCCACCTTCTTGTCCCAGCCACCAAAAATAAAAGGTTTAATAAGTCTATTGTCCCTAAGAGTCTGAGCAAATGGTTCTATATATACGTCAAAAAGGAGGGGGGACAGGGGACAACCCTGTCTGGTTCCTCTCATAACCTTGAAGGGCTCTGTCAAGCCACCATTAATTAGCAAAGAAGCAGATGGATTACGATACAGAAGCTCTATGGTCCTCCGAAATCTATCCCCCACGTTAAACCTCTTCAAAGCCTCCGATAGGTATAGCCAATTCACCCTATCGAAGGCCTTGGTGGCATCAAGGGTAAGAACAACCAGTGGGTTTTTCTCCTTTGTTGCAATATCTATTGAGCCAATCAATTCATATGTAAGTTCACCAAGCTGTCTCCCTTTAATAAACCCCTTTTGGTTCGAAGCTATAATATCCGGAGCCACCCGACCGAGCCGATTAGCTAATATAGATGTAAAAATTTTGTAATCGGCATTTAATATGGAGATGGGTCTGTATGAGCCGCAATCAGAAGCGGGTTTACCAGGCTTCAGGATGAGGGTTATAGAGGCATTATTCCATGACTCTGGTGGTAATTCGCCTTCTCTCAGAATTTGGTTGAACAAAATGGCCAGCACTGGTGCGACCTCCGAAACAAGTTTTTTATAGATCTCACAAGGCATCCCATCAGTACCCACCGCCTTTCCACTCTTAGCTTTCTTAATGGCCTCCTCGACCTCTGTTATGGTTATTTCTTTATCTAGTGAATAGGATTGCTCGGTAGTTAAGGACGGAAGGGATATACCTTCCAGCCAATTAATAATGTCAATCTGTTTAGGCTTAAGATCGTCTTGGTATATAGACTTAAAGAAATTCCTAAAGACTGCCCTGATTTCCTCATCCCTGGTAACGGTGCCCTGCGCTGATGTGACTGAACAAATATTGTTGCGGACCCGGTCAGATTTTGTTTTCCAGGCAAGTAGCTTTCCTGCCCCCTCTCCATATTGAAAATGCGAAAGTTTGCTTGCCTCCCATCTCTGTATAACCCGCTTCTCCAGTACTGCTGACAATAAAAGCTTCAACCTGTTCAATTCAGCTTGTTTAATGGTAATGGTTTGATTATCTGTAGGAGTGGTGTTATCTATATCCCTTTGTATAGTCGAGATATTTCTTTCAATGGAAGTTACTTTGTCTGTATATTGTCTCGCACGGTAGACTACTTTATTTTTAATAAGACCTCTTAATGTACTCTTGAATGCGTCCCAAATTGTTCCAATGGGGGCTGTATCCTTATTAGTACTAAAGAAGTATCTTGTCTCTAGTTGTAAAAAAGCAATATCTTCTGTTGAAGAGAGAATAGATCTGTCAAAAGACCATATTCTAGTATGAGGTGTCGAAGTCAGTTTTAGATCTAGCACTACTGCAGAGTGGTCAGAGAGATGTATTGGATAGTAGTGTATTGCAATGATATAATCAGCTAGGGCTCTACTTGTGAGGATGAAATCAATTCTGGATCTGTGCCTATATTTCCAGTTTCTAAACGAAAATTCTTGCTTTAGACCCTCTTTAAATCTCCAAATATCTATATAATCGTATTGGTTCATTAAACCTAATAGACAGTTTCTAGATTTAGAGATGGTTTTCTGCCTACTGTTGGGGGATTTATCTAAAAGTGGATTCAAAGTTATATTGAAATCTCCTGCTATAATCACAGGATCCGGGAAGCTAAGTAGGTGGCTAAAAAGTGTTTCCAATGCTGAGGGGTCATCTATATTGGGGCCATAATATCCTACAAGAGTTAGCTTAGTGTCACCTAGTTCTATTGCTACAATGGCCCATCTCCCTCCGGTGTCTACTTTATGCTGTGTTAGTTTAAATATCACAGATTTTTTAAATATGATCGAGACCCCCCGTGTGTTAGAACCTTGTGTTGTTGAGATAGCTGATTCTATCCATCTATTTCTGCGAACCAAATCGAGCATCTCACTCTCGATTAAATGTGTTTCCTGGAGGATAATGATCCCCGCATCACTGTCTCGGAGATACTGCATAATTTTGTTAGCCCGTGGTTTGGTGCGGAGACCATTAACATCCCAGGATAATATTTTTTATTTACTCATTAGGTTGTAAAGAGAAAAAAAGAGTAGATTGTTATGGCTGACTTTAAAAAGAGGGAACTGGAAAGTTCAAGAAAATTGTTATTATGTGGCTTAAGATGAGAAGAAAACAATGTTAAGAAGGTAATTTACACAAACCGATTGGAGCTCTTTTTTTGAAACATAGTTGTGCCCCCTTACCCCCCATTCCCCCCCCAACACCCACCCTGGGAAAACCCCGTACTCAGCAACCGGAAAACTTCCGGAAGTAAGTGCCCCTAGCTCTTCCCCATCCCGTCACCGCGTGCCTATTAATAACTACAGTGTGACTCGCCATTACATTCTATGTTTGACTCAGAAGTGAGTTTTGTATCTGTGTGTTTTTTTTTATTTATTTTTTTTATTTTATTTTTACTTGCCCCTTCCCCCTTTTTTTTTTTTTTTTTTTTTTTTAACTTTATCTTTATATTTCCTTAAACCCCTCTTTTTTTCCCTTTATTAACACTCCTCTTATTCCCCTTAAATCCCTATTTTTTATTTTATTTTTTTATTTTTTTTTTAACCAGGGTTTTTTTTTTTTTTCTCTTTCCCCTTTTCTTTTCTTTTTCTTCCCATTTTCCTTTAACCAGGTTCACTCTTTATAAGCTTTATGAACTTTTTTTTTTAACATTTCAACTATAAAACCTCAAGAAATCTGCGCAACGATAGCAAGGGGATCTTTAAATCCAAAAGTCATTGGCGATCTTAATTCTACTGATTGTGATTGGGGTTATTCCCTCAGACCTTAGTGTCACACTCTTTGATTCTTATTGCCAAAGGACAATAAGAGATCGTCTGCTGCTTGCACTGATCTAACGTTGTGCATTTTATTGTCTAACATGATTTTAAGGGATGCAGGGAAACCCATCTGAACTGTCGCGCCTAGCTTACGGAAAGCATCCATCCTTCGCCCAAGCTCCCACTGCTTATCCAAGGTGAAGCGGGACAGATCTGAGCGAATCTGAAAGTTGTAGCCTTTGTATGTTTGTGACTTAAGCTTAAGTCCCTGATTCAAAATTTGTTCTTTCAAAGAGTAAGTATGAAAGTTTACAAGGATTTTCCTAGGCTTGGCCCGCTGGATGTTCCGTCTGAAAGGATCTCGGTGTATGCGCTGAATATCCGCTGCTAATTCCTCAATGGATTGAGAAAGATTTAATGATTCTTTTAGTAAAGTAGTTATATAACTCTTAATATCCACTCCTTCACTTCCCTCAGGAATATTCAAAATGCGTATGTTACTCCGCCGTGCATTGTTTTCTAAAACCTCCATCCTTTCAGAGAGAGCTTGATCTTCTTTCCTTAGTTTTGCGATGTCTTCCGTGGTGCCCTCTGCTCTCATTGATATTTGGCCCACTGTCTCCTCTAAGGCTTGAGTTCTTAACGTTAGGTTACCTAATCTCTCATCAAGAGACTCACAAAAGCTCCTAATCTCTCTCTGATTAGTGGCTGACTCGGCAAAACCTTGTTTAATCTCTGCAGATAGAGCCGCAAACATAGTTTGTACTGATGCTACAGATATTGTCTCTACTCCTGAAACAACTGCGTCACTTAATTCTTGAGGGGAGCTTGAAGAAGCTTCTGAAAAAATCCCAGCCTCAAAATTATCTTCAATATTGGTAGCAGGGTTCTCGACAGATTCATTCCTGCCAACATCTGGAGGGTTGGATAATGACAAATCATCTACTACCTTTAACTTTCCCGCCTCTACTGTGCCTTGATCCGCTATATTGCTAGGCTCTGGGCTCTCTACCTCAAGCTCTTCCGAGGGGGTCTCCTCTACATGCATAGTATGAGACAGATCGATACTAGTAGCTTGATCCTCGACTAGTATAGTTAAGGTCTCGAGTGGCATAGCTGACTCTTTATTTTCCATAGTCTTGAAATCTAGAGTGGAAATATTGCTGCTAGATTGAACTTGCTCTTTCCCAAGGTTCAAAATCTGAGGAATCACCTTAAAATATGAACGCAAAGAAGGGGTTATTCTGGGAATAGGAGCTGTAGAAGGTTTTGCTTTAGCACGTTTCTTTCCCCTTTTTGCTTTAACCTCAGTAGAAAGATATGAGGATGTTTCCTGCTCTAATTGTGTGCTTTCCTCTGTCTCAAAAACTTTTTTATCAGTCTTTTCGTCAATATCTTGCAGTGTACTTTTTACGCTCTTTCCTCTCTTTTTACGAGATACACTAGCCCCCACCAGGTCCTTATTTACACTTTTCCCTCTTAGCCTCCTAACGGACTCTGAAGCACTCATGTGTGCCAGAGTTTGGCTAATTGAAACGCAGTAAGCACTGCTTGCAGTCAGCTCATTCACGCACTTTTTACTTACAGCATTAGAAGACCCAGGGGACCCGTTTTTTAATGTGGAGCTTGTGTGCAAGAAAGAAAAATCCCCGTGCACTTCAGTATCTGGAGGAGTATCTGGAGGAGCGTGGAGTCCGATTATCCGATTGTAAAGAAGTCTGAAAACTCCGTTCGCGCTTTTAACTCTGTTTGCGCGATGAATGCCAAAGAGACTTTGAATTCGTCTCACTCTGTTCAGCCCCTCGGCGGCTTGTCTCCACGGATGTAGCGCAGGTGGGGGCTTACCGCTTGATAGGCGTTCCCTTCCTTGTTCGTCTCCGAAGCTGCCGAGGCTGCCGAGACTGCCGGGACTGCCGCGCCCTTCCACCGGATCTCTGCTCCTGACTCCAGAAACACGGCACATCGAGCAGGTAGCGTTTCCCAACGTAATAACCAGCAAAACCACTAACCTCTTAGGAACGCAGGGGTCAGCAAGTCAATCCAGCAATTTAGAAATCGCTGGCGAGTCGGGTCTCACAACTAACGGTCAGGCATCTACGGACGAAACAGAGCGGAGCACTGCAGCAGTCAGCCGACTGCCACCATGTTTTCCCCCTGGTCACCTTTGTTATTGAGAGCTGAAGCTTTTTTTTTTTTTTTTTCACAGCGGAAGCTTCAGCGCTCACCTTTGTTATTGAGAGCTGAAGCTTCCGCTGTGAAAAAATGCTTCACCCTTGAGCGTTGCGTTGGACCGGGAGGCCGTGGTGCGTTGTTACCCAACTGGACATTCTGTGAATGAGACAGACTAAAAACATCTTTAGTAACCCCCCCCTCCCAACATCACGTGATAGAGACACATCCTTGTCAATAGAGTCGGAGAGCTCCCCTTCTTCCAAAGAAACAGTATCACCATCTGCAAATGTTGTAACAGTCCCACTACCACCGGGTAACTCCCCGCCTCCTACCCCTCCATCATAGTCCTTCCAATTTATAACATCCTTGAAAATAGCTGTTCTTTTTGCATCCAAAGGTGTAGGAAAAGTCACCTGAACCTTCCTCTGCTGCGAATTTCTGATGTGGCAGGACACCAGAAGCCTGTTCGCCGTAACATCACTGCCCTCTGGTTTCTTTGGTAGAGTCGAGCCCTCGGTGGACTGAAAAATGCTTGACTTTGCAGCCGTATCCCTACATACTCCTTGTAAGGACGATAGCCTACCATTATCTGCAATGTCTTGTGGAATCCAAACCCACTCACCAATCTGACCGTGATGAGCGTCGCAAGAGCCCTGCCTCCCAACCATAGGGGGAAAAGCATTGCTAGCTAAATTGACATTAGAACTAGAAAAAGACTGAAAATGCAGCATAACAGAAACCTCTACTCTGGGTGTGAGTCCTGACAGTTCATGTGTAGGCAGAAGTGGTGAAGACTCCTGTTCCAAAAAGAAATCCCCTTGCGCACTTGCTATCATAGGTGATAAACCCCTGTCCTGAGCTGAAACAGTAGAAAAAACAGAGTCAACTGCTTTAAATGTGTTAACAGAACCAACATTCTTTTTAACATTAGAGGAAATGCGAGCCAAGCCAAAATTATTCGTACAATGCCCACTAGGTGGAGCCCCTTGACCAACAAAAACCTTCTTAAAAGGCACCCACTTTAGCGTTTTGCCCTTTTTAACCACAGCCTTTGCTTTTTTAATAGGGAAATTTTTTATTGTACCCACGGCCGACCTCCCTTTCTTCCCCCTCTGTGGTATCTTAACATTAACTGGCAAAGACATTAAAACAGCACCCTGGTGGCTACCAACATCACCATTAATTAATTGCAATGTGCAGGGTAGCTCACCTTGAAATGAAGCCACAGGCGAGCTGTCGCTGGAAATACATGCAGCCACCGCTGCAGAAACACCTCCTGCCGCCTGGCGTTGAGTTTTCTCCAAGCCTACCCATGCCTGTGTGAGAGTGCCTGGAACTATGAGGTCCTCTCTGCCTGCTGCTGTTGTGTCTTGCAGATGGGTCGGGACAACCTTGGGAATCACAACAAGGGGCCTACTCTGTAGGGCATCTAGGTCTAACTAGGCCTAACACGTGGCCCTAGAAATAAAGGAGTCAGACACTGAGACACTGAGAATAACTTGCTGGCTCTCCGTGCGCCCGTCTCTGACTAGCGTACGTGCGTGCGGAGCCTCTCTTTATTATACCAGGTCACATGACTTCAACACTGCACGCCCCTTGCGCCAGGGGCGGATCATAGGCCCAGAACATAACATTCCTCCTAAAACAAGAAAAACCCAAACAACTTCAACACTGCAGTCTTGATGGACAGTCTATTGCAGTAATCTTCATAGACCCCAAGTCCGCTTTCCAAAACCACTACCAACGGGTAGGACACGTTACTAAACATTGTACTCAATACTGATACATAAAACAGTCTTACGTGAGGTAATCGCGTAGTCGGCAGGAAGGCGTCGGGTTTCTTCTCAGCCTTTGATGCACGCCCCTCTGGCTTGAGCAGTCTGTTTCTGGGGCGGTGTTATTCTCAGGCGCCTCCATGTCGGCCTCCTCCGGATCTGACACCCCCTCCTGGGCCTCAGCGCCGCCCTCCATCTCTTTGATCACCGCCCTCGGCATGCTACTCGGTGTGACCTCGAGACTAGGCGTTGGCTCCCGGCCTGGCAAGTCCTGGGCAGTTTCGGTTTCTGTAGGCAGAGTTGGTTGATCAGATGTTTTGGAGTCCCCATGGAAATGTTTAAAGTGCGACACATTTCGGGTTACAGTCTCTCGTCCTCGGACCACAGTGATGCGGGTTCCTTTCACACCAATTACTCGCCACGGTCTTCTTTCATAGTTCAAACGGAACTTTCCACTGGTCACCCGGTTGCGGAGAAGTACCACATCCCCTCTGCTGAATTGTGTCACCGTGGCTCTTCTCTTTTGGCTAATCTTAGCAAAGGCAGTCTTACGTTTGCGTGCAATTAATTCTTCATTCACAGTTGCTGGTGCCCATTGGGGATGGTGAGGAATGGAATCGGGTATGATCCGTCCCATCAGGAGATGCGCCGGGGCTATCCCCGTAGTTGAGTGCGGGGTTTGCCGGTAGCTGCGGAGAAATGTGAAGATGGCCATTTCCACCGACTGTCCTTTATCATGGGCAATGCGAATTACTTTATTCAGAGTCCTCATGAAGCGTTCAGCTTCCCCGTTAGCTTGTGGCCAGCGCGGAGTGATGCGTCGATGCCGAATGCCCAGGGATGATAGATAGGTGGCCAGCTCCTGTCCTTGAAATGGGGGCCCATTGTCCGTGCGGAGCTCACACATGGCCCCATGAGTGGCAACGATCTTTTCTATTTTCGGGATGACACTCTCGGCACTAGTGCTGGTTATTATCTCTACTTCCGGATACTTAGAAAGGTCATCAATCATGACCAACGTATACCTTCCATCCGGAAGACTGCCAAAATCCATGCTGACCCTCTCCCATGGCTGTTGTGGGCGAGGTTCCACTGCAATCGGGGCTTCACGAGGAGCTTCCCCGGTCACTTGACACGCAGCGCATGTCCTCACCACCTTCTCTACCATATCGTCCATCAGGGGAAACCATACCTTTGTCCGCAAGCGTGCCTTGGTTTTGACTATTTCTTGATGACCTACATGTGCCAACTGTATTACTTGATCAGTTAGGGCTGAGGGTATCACTAAGCGATGCCCTCGCAGAAGGCATCCCGCTTCATCCTCATTGAGCTCCTCCCGGACATGATACAGGCTTTCCATTATTTTCTGAGCCTCGGAGGTGAGCACCTTCCACCCATCCTTGGCCCGATGCCAGTTGGTCGTGTGAATGAGTTCTTTGGCCCTCTGGAGACAGGCATCCTGTGTTGTGGCGTTCACAATGTCACTGATAGAGAGGGGACGAGGGCATGATCGCGCCACCACCCACTTGACATAAGCCTCCGTCTCTTCAGCCTCCTCCATCTCTTCTGGCGTGGCTGGTCTGGGATGTCGTGATAGATAGTCCGCCGGGTTCCTTGCTCCGGGCTGATACTCAATTGTGCAGTTGTACTCCTGCAATTGGAGCAGCCACTTCTCTATGCGAGGCGGCGGTTTGGATGAGGTTCCCGCAAACAGAGACAGCAGGGGTTTATGGTCAGTCACCACCGTGAATGGTTTGCCATAGATGTATAGGTGAAAATGTCGGCACCCCCAATGAATGGCAATTGCCTCTTTCTCGATCTGCGAGTACCGTTGTTCCGTGTCCGTGAGGGATCTGCTCGCAAAGGCGACAGGTGTCCAGTCAATGTCGTCCCTTTTTCTTTGCATTAGAACCGCTCCCAGTCCAGCAGGCCCAGCGTCCACTGCAATGAGCGTGAAGTTTCGTGGGTCAAAGAAGGCAAGGGTGGTGTTGTTGGACAGAGAGTCTTTGATATCTCGGAATGCTTTTTCCTGCTCAGGTCCCCAGTTCCATGGAGTGGAGTCTTTGGTGAGGTCCCGTAGGGGGAGCGTGAGATTAGCCAAGTCTCTGATGAACCGGCCACAATAGTTGACCATGCCCAGGAAGCTCCGGACTTCAGTGACGGTCTGAGGGGGTGGCGCATCTTTAATGTCTTTCACTTTGTCGGGGTCTGGATTGACACCATCGGCTGAGAAAATGTATCCAAAAAACCCTATCCGGTCCCGCAGGAACTCACACTTTTCTCTGTGGAGCGTTAGTCCTGCTTTCCTGAGTCTTCGAAACACTTGGGCCAGCCTTTGATTGTGCTCAGGGATGGTGCGGGCATGTATCATTATGTCATCACTGACATTTATCACTCCAGGTATTCCGGCAATTAACTCTTGGATTACATTCTGAAATACCTCTGCTGCGCTGGAAATTCCGAAGCTGAGCCGAGTGTATCGTCAAAGGCCAACGTGGGTGGAGAAAGTAGTGATGTTGCGCGACTCCATGTCCAACACCAACTGGTGATATCCTGCTCGTAAGTCCAGCTTCGAAAACCAGCGGGCACCTGCCATCTCTCCGATGAGGTCATCGATGGTGGGAGTAATGTGACGCTCCCGTTTTATGGCGGCATTAGGGAGGCGCATGTCCACGCAGATCCTGACCGCTCCGGGTTGCTTCGGTTTCCGGGTGACCACGATGGGCGAGACCCAGGGGGTGGGACCCGAGACCTTCTCGATTATGCCCGCCGCTTCCAGTTTATGGAGTTCCTCTTCCACCAGCGGCCGTAGATGGAAAGCAATACGGCGGTGTCGCAGAGCCACCGGCTGCACCGTTGGATCAATGTGTAAGTGAATCTCTCGACCCTTGAACTTGCCGATGCCCTCAAAAAGGTCCGGGTATTCCATGAGGAGGTGTTGAACGGATTCCTCATGGACTCCAAAGGCAAATGTCACCACGCCCAGGTCTTCGGCTGCTCTGCAACTCAGCAGCATACCTTGGCCTTCTTCCGACACAAAGATGTTGGTTCTGATAGTCCTATTACCATGGCGGATGACCGCTTTGAATTTCCCTCGAATCTTGAGAGGGGTGTCTTGCCCATACGCAAAGACGGTGATGGGGGTGGGGCGCAGCACCGGAGGCGTGGTCATGGTCCTGTAGAGGGATACACTCATAAGGTTTATGGATGCGCCCGTATCCACTACCGCTATTAAATCTTGGTCCGCCACTTGTATGGCACATTGAGGCAGTGGCCTGGTGCGGCGGGCAGCGGTGCCAATCATGTGCACCTTGTGCACCGACCGTTCTTCTTCCTCATCGTCATCCATGTCACTGGGACTCTGTTCCGCCTCCGTTATGGCCTGCACAGCGGGGCGTGGCTTGCGGAATTTCTTCGAGCGGCACACCTTTTCGAAGTGATTTTGTCGGCCACATCCTGAACACCGCTTACCTCGTGCTGGGCATTCTGCCATCTGGTGCCGCGGACCTCCACAATAGCCACATGACTGTCCCGATGCTCCACCCTGAGTGGGCGGTCTCTTGTGCCACTTGGTGGGCGTGTGGGCCTGTATCTTGTTAACCGGTTCCACTTTGACCGATGCCTGCAAGGCAGCTTCCATGTGCGCAGCCCTGGCCTTGAAAAGTTCTTTCGTGCGGCCAAGAGTTAGGATATCCGTCAGCGGCTTGCCAGACTCCTCCAGAATCCGTTCCCTCAGTTTGGGCGATGCACATCCCTGTATGATTTGCCCCCGAATCTCTTCAGTGGTATCTTGAAAACCACACGTCAGCGCCAACCTTTTGAGTCGAGTGTGATATGTGTCCAGCGATTCCTCCGGCAGCTGACGCGCTTGTCTGAACACAAACCGTTCATAATCTTGATTGGCCATGGGCTCAAAATGGGCATTGAGGGCATTGATCAGCGTGTGATGAGTTCTGGGGGTCGCCTCCGTGAGGGTCCGAGCAATGGAGTGAATGTCCTTGCCACCGAGATGTAACACCATGGCCCGTTTCTGTTCCTTGTGTGTTTTCGTGGCTTCGAAGAACACTAGGAGTCTATCCACCCACTCCTTCCATTTGGGAGCGAGCGCTGAGGGCGCACCCTCCACCACAAAGGGTTCGATGGGCGGAATTGTGACCATCCTCCAGGTCGTGCCGGATCAGGCACCCGGCGCGACCACCAGATACGTGTGCTGAAACGGGGCACCGCCCTGATCGACGGGCTGAGCGGAAGGAAACGCGCTTCACGCACGGGCTGAGAGGCACAGTGCGGCGCTAGGACTGGAAACACCTACTCGACATCCATGCGCCAGGTCGCTCCTCCAAGCGTTCCTTGTGGGGGTGGGGTACACCGCACGGCACGAGCACCACGAGCCGAGGGACAGGCTCGCGGCCGCCACACGGGGCAGGAGGCAGGTACCCACACCCAGCGAGGATTCAGCAACCACCCTCGTCGCCAATTGTTGTGTCTTGCAGATGGGTCGGGACAACCCTGGGAATCACAACAAGGGGCCTACTCTGTAGGGCATCTAGGTCTAACTAGGCCTAACACGTGGCCCTAGAAATAAAGGAGTCAGACACTGAGAATAACTTGCTGGCTCTCCGTGCGCCCGTCTCTGACTAGCGTACGTGCGTGCGGAGCCTCTCTTTATTATACCAGGTCACATGACTTCAACACTGCACGCCCCTTGCGCCAGGGGCGGATCATAGGCCCAGAACATAACAGCTGCCGCTATAACACGAAGGACTTCCCTCACTGCCTCTGAAGCCTGCTCCATAATCCTGCAACACCCTGCAGAAAACGAGGTGAAAAAACGGCCCAAAAACACGACAAATCGCCGTCTCTGCCTCTGAGGAAACTGCCTCAGGCAAGAAACGACGCTCAAGCTGCCTTTTCTCACTAGCGCCAGCTGTGCATTTAGCCGCGCTTCACCAGAACTGCCGGGCGTACCATTTCCCAAAATTCCCCGGGAGTGAACACGCTGCATGTGTCACCCCCAGGAGCCCATTCTCCCTTGTCGCCTGGCAACCTCTTGACCTCGGGCAACTTCCAATCCAGCTCCGGTCCCGCAGTAGAATTTGTCCGATCAGCTGTAAAAGAAAAATATACAAGTAAGATCTTTGCTTTTTAAAGCGTGCAACAGAATCTTAAGCAAAGAAACTTTTAAAAAAGAGAAATAATACTTATCTTCGTTTTGCTTAACTCCCGAGGCAATCTTGTTTTTATTCAGAGACGAATCTGAAAAAGATTTTAAAAAAATAAGAAAACGCTAATTACAAACAAAAGACTTCACTGAAGACAGTTTTAAAAAGAACATTATCTAGTCGTTTATAAGAATCTAATTACAGAACTCTGAGCAAAGATTATTAGTAAGTTTCTAGATTTAAGGAATAATGTTCGGGTTTGTGACAACATGAATTCGTGATCTTTTTGTTCAATAATGATTTTCATATTTTTCAACATAATTATGAAAAGTCTCAAAACACTTGTGCGTTTCTGCCAATCACAGTTAAAAGAAAAAGATCACACAATAAGTGGCAGTGTGACAAATAAGGTACTAATTATGCATGAATATTCAATATAAAAGGTAAATTGTACAGATTAAGGTCATTATAGGTAACAACTGTTGCTCCCGTGTTATTTGTTTGTAAAGAAGAAATTGGCAACATCCTCCAAAGTGACGAAGAGGAAACGACGTGTTTAGAAAATTGGCAGGGCTGGAGTGTCTTTCTCACTTTTATTTTGTCATGGTTATTTTGTCCCATTTATCCCCATCCCCTGGAAATCTAATTTGACCAAACTGGTTATCTAAAAACAGTTTAGGTTGACTTAGATTTTCTGGGGGCTTTGGAAAAAAAGCCTCGAATCTCTCAAGTGGAACGACCTGGATCTCGCGCTCACAGACTCTGCACTGCATCACACCACCCAAATGGAAGCTACATTTCACAGGAGTCCCTGAAATCTCATGGGGTTTGGAGATAGCAGTGGTCATCTTAGATTGCATACTGTAACTATTCTCATGTTTCATGATGTACTAGACAAACACTAATCATCAATGAAAGAGTGATTATTGGCACAAAAAACAAATGAAGTAACAAAATATATAACAAAGCAGAGGGCGGGTGTGATGGAGAAAAAAACCCTCTATTTTTTAAAAGAACCCTCACTCACCAACCTAGTTGGTGATGTGCTTCATCATCGGGTTCCCACCAGGGAGACCGAATGTCTCCCTGGTGTGTTACAACGCCTGAGTTACAGCGGAGCGGGGTTTTTTTGGACTGTGTGATAGTGCAAAAAAAGGGTGATGCAGATATTAAAAGATGGCAAGTAGCTCCCAGAACTAATTTTAATAAAAGGGCAGTTTGCAATCATTAAAAACAGGTGAAATGGACACATGCAGGCCTGTAACACTAGCGAAAAACCTCTGTTACCTGGTCATACTGGAGGTTATTTGTACAATGATATTAATGTGCAATTTTTCTTTTTTATGAGCGTACTCAAGCATTACACGAGTGGAATCAAACCGTTCATCGCACATGGAGTACATGCTCAGTTCGTGCTAGCCCCTCAAAATTAAAAGCATGATATGGCCTTCACGCTACACAAAACTAGGTGTCTTACGTGAAGACAGAAATGGCTTCACGTCATGGATTCCACGGCGGAGTTTTTTTCGCCATGTAACTTCTTAATGCAAAGGGAGACAAAAGCGGCTTGGTAAGTTTGCTGTGCGGATATCAGTTAGAGTAATGGCACATCCAAAAGAACACTCACACGGGTGCACACACTTACTTGTTTACAGGGTGTGTCCTTAAAACGACCTATAATCAGTCTTCCGTGGCCCGAATGTTGCCGTGAGGACGCTGTACGATGAAAAAAATACAGCTTTGCGGTCACGTGGGTATCACGTTGGAAGGCGTGTGGCGTGACATGTATAGCTAATCTTAAAGGGCTAGAGCCCATTCCTGCAATAAAAACTTTATCGAGGACTGCTTTTCGGACAGACTAACCTCAAGAGTTATGAAACATGAACAGTATGTCTCTCCAGTAACAGAGACAAAGCCAATATGTGTGTGTGACCAGGTATCTTGGGCATAAATACGTAAAACTGGTGGAGATCTCTGATAAACCCATAAATGCCCCAAAACAACAAGAGAGGTTGTCAAATGGAAGTCTGCTGTGTACCATGATAGACTGCTTGTGTATGACAAATAGGCCTCAATGTTCCCATAAAATTAGTGGTGTAACTGTAGTGTCTACTAACCAGAGTGGACAATAAATTCAATGGAGAAAACATGGGGATCTTTTGCCTCTGTTAGTGCGTCAAAACAGTGGTGTAGTGGTGTACAGATACAGTTAGCGTTGCATCACTGAGCCCAAGGTATATTATCATTCAATCCAGATTGATGCATGGATAAACGGTATATCCAACGTTGCTCCTTCTCGAAAAGTACATTTTGCGCCCCTGTGTTCAACTGAGGTTGCTCAATGATTGTCCACCTGATATAATTGGGGTTGTGTTTCAGTTGCAGAAAATCTTTGGTCAGTTTTGTGGTATTCTTGCGACATCTTATGCTACTGCGGTGTTCCCAAATACGCTGTTTATTTTCCTTGTGGTCATGCACACATACCTGAGCCCACAGTGGAAGTTGATCAGGTAAATAACGTTGGTTGAAATGCAATTTGTGTGCGTACGTTGTGGCCATTGTTTCCCGGGTTCCAATCTCAGGGATTTTGTGGCAGTGGTCAAATGGCACACACTACAACCACCACAGGTGAAGTGACCAGTGACTTGGAGGAGCCCCCGGCATTAAGCACAGTCTGGTCCTCCTCCCTCATGTGGCTTCTGGGGTGTGTGTGAACTAAGCAATCTTTTATACTTATTGCCCGTTTGTAGGATAACAAGGGTTTCTCCCAGTCATGTTTGTTGCTTTCCAAAATATTCCAGTGTTTGATATTGGAACGACTCATGGCATTGAATGCTGGATTATACGTGGTTACACATGTCAGTGGAACATTTTCCAGTCCTGTTTTTTTTTTTTTTTCCAAAAGGGCATCTTTGGGTTGGTTCCTGGCACTAGACTACAGAAACAAACAACATATGAGTGGCCAGATTTATGAGACTGTCATGCATTGCAGTACAGCAAGCTGAGCTGCACTATATGACAGTGAAATGGCATTAATTAGCAGAATTTAAAACAATATCAAGCATTCCTTCCTTTCCCCGTTCTCTAGTGCCATTTTGGCTGCCTATCACCAATGCAGGCATCTTTGCACCATGGTACAAGGGTGCCTGCGATGTAAAGTAGATTGCATAGTGCAGTAAACGACACCTTCCTGCACAGAAACAATCCCTTGAGGCATTTTCCTCTTTCTACTCTTTCTATGTGTGTGGCAGAATGAAGCACACATAGAAAGAGAAAGAAAACTAGGAGAAATTAACATACTCTCCTTGTCTAACCCTACCTGGGGAGGGTTAGGTTTTTGGCACATCCTCTAGTCTACAACTTCCAGTAAATCTGTGAATGCGTAAAAATCCATGGATGTTTTGTTGGGAACATGGATGCAGCGCCCAAGGAACATATTCCCAGAGCAGTGTAACGTTACTGAGCGATTTGTGCTGCGTTGCTTTACTCAAGATTAATGAAGTCAGTCAGGGCTATGCAAATTGGCCTTGCGTGACTATATAAATGTAATTTTTGAGTTGCATTGCTCCTGCGCCACATTGCGAGGTTTAAGATTGATTCAACAGTGCTTGTAATATGCTCCTATGTTCTTTTATTCCAGACATTTGCTTTGTGGATTCTGATTTATGTTGGAAGAACAATATCTTCATTTTTAACAACTTCTTTTTTATTAGTTTTGAAAAACAATATATTCTTAACAAGTTTCCTGAGAGGAAATCTATAAAACAGAGAAGTGTTCTGGAAGTAAAATGGTTTAGAATCACCAACTTTGAGTTACACTTTTATAGCCTAAGACCTTAGGAGCATGTTCAGTGTTTTTCCCCTGAAGTCTTTTGTAAAGGAAATTAAAGGATTCTATCATGAAAACACCATTGATTATTCTATGTGTATATGACATGCTTTTTGTGTTAGATGTAATGTTTAGTAAGTGACAAATGTGTCATCAAGACTAAGCATCTCTGAATATTAACACATTTTATTTACTTTTTATTTGCATCAGAGACAAATCACAAACTTAGGGCCTCATATATGGCATTTTGGCGCATTACAGTGTAGCAAGACAACTTGCTGCGCTACCTTATGTCAATGCAACAGGACAGGAATTCACCATAATTAAGCACAACAGTGCATTCCTGTCCTTTCTGCCTGTGCTGGCACTGTGATACCAGCCTAGCGCTAACGCAGGCACCCTTTCACCATGGTGAAAGGGTGTCTATGTTGCAGACAGGATTGTTTTTGATCAGGAAAGGGCACCTTCTTGCACAAAAATAATACTGCAAAGCGTTTTCCTCTTTTTATGTGTGCTGCAGAATGCAGCACACCTGTAAAAGGAAAAAACAAGGAGGAATTAACATAGTTCTCCGCGCTGCTCCTCACCTTGGGAGGCATACAGATTTGACGCTTTCCCAGGTTTACTTCACTTTGTAAATCTCTGACATGTTGCGTGGGAAAACCGACGACAATGCCTATGGAAGTCCTCTCGGGTGCAAAGTATGAATGCATGAATAATTGAATGAGAGATTTATAAAGCACAAACACTTCCCTGGGTCATCTGGGCACTATAAAGACGGGTACAGCTACAAAAAAGGTAGTCCTTGCAGATACTCTAATATCTCCTAATCCTGACAGAAGAGCCAGTTTTCAAGGCCTTTCTAAAGATAGATAGCGAGGGAGCAGCTTTGAGATCCAAAGGAAGGCTATTCCAGATCAGACCTGAAGTCCAGAAAAAAGTAGGGTGACTCAGCAATTTGCGCTGTGTCACATTACTCATGAGTTATGAGGACACTCAAAACCATGCAGGGTGGCTTTGCTTGGATTCATAAATATTTACCAGCGCCCTGCCTCATGCATGTACCACTTTACATGGTCAAAAAGTAACCCAGGGCTCTCATAAATAAGCCCAAAATTGAATCAATCTCAGAAGGCACATGCGTATAAAGTTAGAAGTCATCTTTCCAATAGGGAAGGACTTTAATCACCCTTTCAAAGATTATGTATATATTGTTGCATGTCAGTTTTCGGACAGACAGCTTTATACTAAAAACAAAGAGGTCCTGACTTACACTATTGAGTTAGTTTATATTTTGAGTACATATACTACTTTTGGGTATTCATAAACTCTGAGGGGCCGATTCTGATTTTGTTTGGTAGACCCCCATGATGTATCTGGAGCCAGACAGTACAACCAACTTGTACTGGAAGCCAGCTAAACCAAAGAACGCAGTATGATGCACAACACCCTTTAATTACTGAACAATACAGTCACTCCTATTCCGTCCTCATTGTCCAAATGAAAAGCCTCTGGAAATGAAGAAAGGAGCCTTCCGAAGGCATTTCCAAATGCGATCCCAAATGCGGAAGTACAATGTGTACTTCCCATGCGCCAAATCTGTTGCTAAAACTAATACATTCGAGCAGTCGGGAGGGGAGTATTTCATCTCCAACTCACACCACAGCACAATTCCTATGAAAGAGACGGTGCAGCCATGAATCCGATCATGCATGTCATTCCAATACTCTAGCTCTTTAAGCACTACTACAACTGCAACTGACATGTTTGTCACAGAAGGTAAGTCAGACACCTACCCATACAGCATAATGTAACTACCCCACAAAAGACAATACAACAGAAAGCAGGGTTGCAAACACATCCAAAAGATGGGTGGGAGAATACTAATTGCATGGTAGTGTCAAATTGGTGGGTGGGGGGCAAATGTCAGTTGTGTAAATATCCACATCAATGTAGAGTCAATATGTGGGTTGGGCAAATAGACACAGCAATATAGAGTCAATTTGGGGGGGGGGGGGGTGGCAAATACCCACAGCAATGTAAAGTCAATATGAATGAATGAATGAATGACTTTATTTGTGCGGTTAATCAAAACCATTAAAAATGCATCATATTTTTTTTTAAAACATGAGAAAAACCACTTTTAGAAATGTAAAACAATAAATATTTGTTCCAACAATTATTAAAAACCACCATTTGTTTTTGTTTAAAAAATAAGACAGAAATTTGAGAAAAACCTATTGTGGGCAAAGCAAGTCAAAAGTTCAGTATAGTCCAAGCCTCCACAACCCGGGCCCAATGTTCTATGAAACTCCAGAGGGTGCTCCTGACTCGGCCTGTGGAGAGTTGCCCATCAATAGTGTGTGAGTGTGGTAAACAAGTTTCCCAAAGCGCGCCATGTGCTTTACAGTGTCCAAAGTATAACGTTGTTGGACTGTCTCTTTTGCTGTACGGGTGCCCAGTTGAAGGAGAATTGGTCTAAGATAAGATCTACGAGCTAGCTGGAGGGCTGGACAGCAAAATAGAATGTGGGACAAGGATTCTCGTTTGTAATTGCAGATGCAGTACTCCCTCATACTTGGCCTTAAGTTCGTGGTTGGATATAGTACTTTTAAAGGAAGAGGGTGTAATCAGGCAGCTAAGATCCTGTGTAAGGCTGGCCTGTTCACAGCCTGCCTAAGGTGGAGTTTCTGGCTGGACTGTGTGTGAGGGAGACTTTGGGTCTCATGAAAGCCTCTTGCTGCCAGGGATTCCATATCCAAAGTGTGAGAGCGTAGCCGCAATTTCTTTTTTATTGTTGCCTTGATGATAGCATAGTTGGTTAAACTGAGGTCCCAAATCTCTGTGGCAAGCTCCAGAAGATCTTTGACTAAGGCAAAACAGGCAGACCATGGGTTGCTGGTTTGTTGGAAAATAGATTTTAGAACCGCCTTCACTGAATTTATGGGGGCTGCCATTGTTAAGAAAAAGTATTTTGAGAGAGTCGCCAGCTCCTCTACTATTTCTTGATTGAGGTCAAATTCCAAACGAATTAAGGTGTTCCTAGTGCAAGCTGGTAGACGGAATATCTTTTTGTAGGCGGTGCAATGTATTTTTTCCAGGTCTTTCCCTGGAAATGCCTGTTGCTCGTAATTGAGGGCCGGTAAAAGTTTGGCCCTCAGGACTCTTTGTATGGCCATTTTTGTAGGGCTATCCAGAGTCGCGTATAATTTGCAAAGGGAGTAGGTAACCATTTTCCCCTTCTGCTGCAGTTTGTGGAGGTGCACCTGTGGGCATGCCAATTCGCTGATCCAAACCACGAGGTTGTTGTAGGATTTCACACAGTCCAGAGTCAGCGTGCCCAACTTCCATTTTGCCGCCTTTTTTTCGGGTAATGGCCTAAAATGACTATTTTGGACTTTGTTGAATTAGCGACCAGCTTATTCTGAGCGTCGTATACCGAAAGGGCCGTAAGCGCTTTTTGATGTGGTCAAGAAGTACCAGATCATCGGCGTACTGCAGCCGCTGTATCTTTGTGAGGCCAATCCTGGGCATGGCTAGTGAGGCTCCATGCAGTGCCTGGCCCATATCTGCAGTGTACATATTAAGGAGCCTCTAGGCCAGGACGCATCCCTGCTTTAGCTCCCGGTCCATGGTAATTTTCCCTGTAGCGAACTGACTGGTGAGTTTGACCCTTATTATCACAACAAGAAATACCTGGGGGTCAAAAGCATAAGTCAAACAGAGAGGATCACAACACCGATACTACACAAATAACACCCGTGAGGACATTGTGCGTATTAAGGATGCCGGCCAAATCAAGGCTCAAGAGCATGTGGAGAAAATGATTCCCATCAGAAGCCACACTGTACCGCCCTCTTTCTCATCATTTGGGTTCTCCTTACCCAGGAGACAAAAACGGCTGGTCAAATGTTACCGTAACCGAAAAATGTGACAAGTGGGAGGTATATTGTGCAAAGATTAAAGAGGCTCCTGGATAAAGCAGTGTATAGTGGTGATGGTGAAAAGTGAAAGGTAATCATAAAATTAGGTGAATTGGGTAGAGAAACAACATTTATTAGTATCTCCCAATCCCTAAGGTTAAAAAGCAAGTGTAAGTGCGGGTTTGAAATAATAACCGTACTTAATAGTGGTCAACATGTTTCTGCATTTAAATAGAACAAAGTTTCAATGCATTCGTCAGGACCTTTGATGGTTAACACTACTGCTTACAATAAATAATGAAAAAATATCACCTGAAAGTCCCAGGTGTGTACTCAACCGTATACTGTTATCGCGTTGCATCACACGGTATTGGATCCAAACAGAAAGACAAAGACACAAAGACAAAAAGAAACATGAATAAATCATATTCTCAGGGTTTTTGCAATGCTAACCCCGTGTGATGGAGGCCCATTCACAACTATTCAGACAAAACGTTCCAAATTACACTCACCCATAGATGGTGGTTGATAGGCTTCACCCCACCTGGCTGCAGCTCAGGTTGAAGGAGCACCGCTCTAAAAGTAATATTATTTTGCTTTTAGAGTTGCTTAAACAACAATGAATTTAAAAGACAAGTTTAGGCGGAGGTCAAATATGGCTCTTGTTACTCCATCATTATTTTCATTGTGGGTGCCCCACCAATGCAATACCCCAGCAATCATACTAAAAATAGATTATTCTGAAAATCCGCCGAAATAACCAGACATGCATATTCCAATGGCAGACTGCAAATGTTGTAACAGCGCAGAAAGCGAGTATGCTCTTAAAGATTGGCGCTGCTCTTTCAAACGCGTCTGCTCTTTCAAACGCGTGTTGTTAATCAGGCTGGATATGCGTTTAGAAAGCAAGACGCGCTGGCAAGTTAAAGTAGAATGGATTATTCCGAAAATCCGCCGAAAAAACCAGACATGCATATTCAGATGGCAGATGTTATAACAGCGCAGAAAGCGAGTACGCTCATAAAGGGTGGCGCTGCACTTTCAAACGCGTGTAGCTTCTTCAAACGCTTGTCATTAACCTGGCTGGATATGCGTTTAGAAAACAAGATGCGCTGACTAGTTAATGCAGGACGAACGCCTCCCGCAGTACAGAGAGCGAGGCAGTTAGCGCTCCCTAGCATGCGCGTGTTTGTAATCACTAGCTGGATGTATGCTAGCAGGCAAGGCGGCCGCTTACCTATCCGTCGGTGTCTCCGGGCAGTCGTCTGTACTGTCTGGGGGGGCACCGGCGATCAGGGAGAACAGATGTTTGTATCCTCGGATTTTGCTTAGCTGCATCACGTGATCAGGAAACAGTCACGTGATGCAGAGCATGCTGGAACATGTAGTTCCAACTGCGTTTTTTCAAAAATCACGTATAAAGTGACAAATGAATAGATAAATATCCAGATAATTACCGGGACATGAAGTATATTATAGTATTATTCAAATTTAATCACCAAAGCCTCTAATTAAAGAAGATATTTGAAAGTGATTTACAATCAGATTATTGGAAATATATTTGTTGAGAAGGGGGAACTGTAGAGGGATCTGGATAGAACTCAAGTCTATATGATGGTGTTAGGTTCTTATAGAGGTTTATTTAGAGTGATACTGTTAGTCATTATAAGGTTTAAAGGGAACTCCAGGGTATTGGCTCGTTCAGACCCTCCTTATCACAGTTCAATCGATAGACCCATTTTTGTTCTATTTTGAACAGGAAACGACTGATGTCAGTGCAGGACTCAGGAATGTGAGGTTGTTCCAGGACTGTCCAACAAAAATCATCCGGGCCATGCCCTTTCTCCAGGAAGTGTGCAGTGAGACGAGTTGCTTGCTTTCGGCAACACACTGTACTTTTGTCCTCTTGTATACGTGTCCTTATCTTCCTAGTCGTCATTCCAACATATCGTAATGAGCACGGACATGTTATCTGGTAGATTAAGTTACTGCTGTTGCAGTTTGTAAATCTATTTTGTGTCCATGGGCGGTTTGTCCCTATGTCCACCACAGTTGATTTACAAGTTTGGGGACAGACTGTACACGATCCACAAGGGTGGTGTCCAACCACAGGAGGTAGGTCCCACAGCGTACCAACTTGTCTGGATTCCTTGTTTCGTGGGCGTGTATGAATAAGCTGATCTTTTATATTTTGTCCTCTCTTGAAGGCAAAAATAGGTAAGGCTATGTCGACCCCGCCGGTTTTCAGGATAAACACTGGTCTATCCTGAAAACCGGCGGGGACGACATAGCCTTACCTATTTTTGCCTTCAAGAGAGGACAAAATATAAAAGATCAGCTTATTCATACACGCCCACGAAACAAGGAATCCAGACAAGTTGGTATGCTGTGGGACCTACCTCCTGTGGTTGGACACCACCCTTGTGGATCGTGTACAGTCTGTCCCCAAACTTGTAAATCAACTGTGGTGGACATAGGGACAAACCGCCCATGGACACAAAATAGATTTACAAACTGCAACAGCAGTAACTTAATCTACCAGATAACATGTCCGTGCTCATTACGATATGTTGGAATGACGACTAGGAAGATAAGGACACGTATACAAGAGGACAAAAGTACAGTGCGTTGCCGAAAGCAAGCAACTCGTCTCACTGCACACTTCCTGGAGAAAGGGCATGGCCCGGATGATTTTTGTTGGACAGTCCTGGAACAACCTCACATTCCTGAGTCCTGCACTGACATCAGTCGTTTCCTGTTCAAAATAGAACAAAAATGGGTCTATCGATTGAACTGTGATAAGGAGGGTCTGAACGAGCCAATACCCTGGAGTTCCCTTTAAACCTTATAATGACTAACAGTATCACTCTAAATAAACCTCTATAAGAACCTAACACCATCATATAGACTTGAGTTCTATCCAGATCCCTCTACAGTTCCCCCTTCTCAACAAATATATTTCCAATAATCTGATTGTAAATCACTTTCAAATATCTTCTTTAATTAGAGGCTTTGGTGATTAAATTTGAATAATACTATAATATACTTCATGTCCCGGTAATTATCTGGATATTTATCTATTCATTTGTCACTTTATACGTGATTTTTGAAAAAACGCAGTTGGAACTACATGTTCCAGCATGCTCTGCATCACGTGACTGTTTCCTGATCACGTGATGCAGCTAAGCAAAATCCGAGGATACAAACATCTGTTCTCCCTGATCGCCGGTGCCCCCCCAGACAGTACAGACGACTGCCCGGAGACACCGACGGATAGGTAAGCGGCCGCCTTGCCTGCTAGCATACATCCAGCTAGTGATTACAAACACGCGCATGCTAGGGAGCGCTAACTGCCTCGCTCTCTGTACTGCGGGAGGCGTTCGTCCTGCATTAACTAGTCAGCGCATCTTGTTTTCTAAACGCATATCCAGCCAGGTTAATGACAAGCGTTTGAAGAAGCTACACGCGTTTGAAAGTGCAGCGCCACCCTTTATGAGCGTACTCGCTTTCTGCGCTGTTATAACATCTGCCATCTGAATATGCATGTCTTGTTTTTTTCGGCGGATTTTCGGAATAATCCATTCTACTTTAACTTGCCAGCGCGTCTTGCTTTCTAAACGCATATCCAGCCTGATTAACAACACGCGTTTGAAAGAGCAGACGCGTTTGAAAGAGCAGCGCCAATCTTTAAGAGCATACTCGCTTTCTGCGCTGTTACAACATTTGCAGTCTGCCATTGGAATATGCATGTCTGGTTATTTCGGCGGATTTTCAGAATAATCTATTTTTAGTATGATTGCTGGGGTATTGCATTGGTGGGGCACCCACAATGAAAATAATGATGGAGTAACAAGAGCCATATTTGACCTCCGCCTAAACTTGTCTTTTAAATTCATTGTTGTTTAAGCAACTCTAAAAGCAAAATAATATTACTTTTAGAGCGGTGCTCCTTCAACCTGAGCTGCAGCCAGGTGGGGTGAAGCCTATCAACCACCATCTATGGGTGAGTGTAATTTGGAACGTTTTGTCTGAATAGTTGTGAATGGGCCTCCATCACACGGGGTTAGCATTGCAAAAACCCTGAGAATATGATTTATTCATGTTTCTTTTTGTCTTTGTGTCTTTGTCTTTCTGTTTGGATCCAATACCGTGTGATGCAACGCGATAACAGTATACGGTTGAGTACACACCTGGGACTTTCAGGTGATATTTTTTCATTATTTATTGTAAGCAGTAGTGTTAACCATCAAAGGTCCTGACGAATGCATTGAAACTTTGTTCTATTTAAATGCAGAAACATGTTGACCACTATTAAGTACGGTTATTATTTCAAACCCGCACTTACACTTGCTTTTTAACCTTAGGGATTGGGAGATACTAATAAATTTTGTTTCTCTACCCAATTCACCTAATTTTACGATTACCTTTCACTTTTCACCATCACCACTATACACCGCTTTATTCAGGAGCCTCTTTAATCTTTGCACAATATACCTCCCACTTGTCACATTTTTCGGTTACGGTAACATTTGACCAGCCGTTTTTGTCTCCTGGGTAAGGAGAACCCAAATGATGAGAAAGAGGGCGGTACAGTGTGGCTTCTGATGGGAATCATTTTCTCCACATGCTCTTGAGCCTTGATTTGGCCGGCATCCTTAATACACACAATGTCCTCACGGGTGTTATTTGTGTAGTATCGGTGTTGTGATCCTCTCTGTTTGACTTATGCTTTTGACCCCCAGGTATTTCTTGTTGTGATAGTAATGTTTGGGGCATGTACCTGGTTGGTCGTTAAACCCGCCCTGAGACCCTCCACCAAATATATGTTGTGTATGTGAGTTTGACCCTTACCCAGGTACGCGAGTATAGTGATTTGATGGCTTGTAATAGGGGTGGACTGATGTTCCAGCAAGCCAGTTTCTGCCAAAGGATGGATCTGTCTACACCATCGAAGGCCGCAGAGTAGTCGATGAAGCAGGCAAAAAGCTGCGGGTGCAATGGGACACTGTTTGCTGGACTATATTTGGCAGGGCAACAATGTTATCCACAGTTGAGCTCCCTGGTCTTAACCCGGTCTGACAAAAGGGCAAAAGTCCTTCCACCTCGACCCAGTCCACTAATTCAACCAAAAGTAAGCTTGCATAGGCCTTGCCCTCGATGTCCAGAAGGGCGATCATTCGATAGTACCCAGGGTCCGTCTTTGGTTGCAACAGTGAACCCCTCCAGAAGTCTGGGTCATCCCCCAGTAGCCTACATTCCGCATATAATTGCCCCAGGGTGTCTGACCAGAAATCTGTATCGTCCCTGAAGAGGGAACCTGGTAGACCACGAGGGCCGGGGCTCTGTTCTGTCGTATCTTTTTTAGAATTAAATGGACCTCCCCTTTACTTGGGAAAGTTGAACCGGCTAGAGGGACTGCCAGCTCTGCTAGGATGTTTCCATGTCCCTCTCCAGATGTTGAGGCACTGTTCTGCAGGGTGCCATTCGGGTCATCGGTATAAAGTCTTCTTAACATGGGCTACCAATGTAGCTGCATCAAGAGGATTCTCTCTGTTTGAGGTCCCGTGAAATAGTTGATTTAGATATCGCCAGAATTCTTGAGATTTACACGGTACCAATAGGTCAAACATTTCAGCCATTTTTCCTCAGTGAGTTCACATTTTGACTTCCAAACCTGTTGTGAATGATTTTAGGGGCAGATTTGAGTTCCTTTTTAGCAGACTCTGACCTTGTTAGGTCGAGCAGACGTACTCTCAATGCGTGAGCATTGAGAGTGTCTGTCTCGACAACTATTGTTGCCACTTTTTGGGAATGTGGACACCTATCTGGCACGAGCGTTTCCCTTGCAGTTTTCACCGCGGGAGCGCGCGCGTCTGCCCCGCGCATGCGCAGAGTAACTCACAGCCATTTTTTTTTTTTCAGCCCCGAACCGAATCAGGTATCAGAGCGCTTTACATATAGGCAGCCCCCACCCCTCTGCATGCACGCACACACAGGCGAGCGCATGCACACACATACAGGCACACGGCACACAGACACTCGCTCACACACACACCCCCCTCCCCCACAGTCACACACACGCACTCCAAGACACATACACACACGCACGCACGCACACACACACACACACACACAGCCCGCCACTCGCGCGCGCGCGCACACATGCTCCCCCCTCGCCCCGCTCAGCAACCCACTCACCGGCTTCCTTCGTGCGGCGGCTCTCCTCAGCTGCAGGGCCCGGCAGCAGGACTCTTCTTCCCTCCTTCGGCACCGGGGCGCAGGGTAGGCTCCTGCCTGCTCCGGTGCTCCCCTCCAAACACGGCTCCAATCGCGGCTCTTCCGGTTGTCGCGCCGGCCTGCCTGACTTCCTGGTCGCAGGCCGGCAGAGTGACGGCGGTGATTTGCGGTACTTATTTATTTAGTTATTTATGCATTTTTATTAGCGCGGACTTTACCCGAAGGCGGTATTAATTTATTTATGTATTTATGCATTTTTTTTGTACTAATCAGTATGTATGGATCGTGACTTTAATTTTGTAAGATTCACCAGATAACAATGATGTGTCAGAGCGTTTGACTTTCACAATGCTTGTTTGTTTACTCACTGCCTCCTTCAGCAGCGCCTTGGTTTTGTCTGGGCTGATTCCTCGCCAGCTGTTCAGCATCCAGGCAGACATTTGGGGCAGACAGTCTCTAGCCAGCGAGGCCGGAGAAGCCATTAAGCGTAATTCTCTTAATTGGGTTCGTGCATGACACACAATGTGCACCTTTGCAACGGGTCCATTGAAACTGAATACATTCTAAAGCAATCACGAGAAGACACAAAGTAACCCGCCATTATGAAGCAACCCCAAACCGGCTTAGAACTGTAAGGAGCCTTTCCATGCCCCCAGAGCGCTTAAACAATAATACATTGAATAATAAAAAAAATAACGCTGTATTCTTTGTCGGAACCAACAGTTCAGCCTAACAAAATTCCTACAAGATTTCAGACAGGCAGAAATACAGCTGTAGGTGGTTGTACAATTGCGCTAACTCCCTAGGGGGTACTTTGCATGCAACTTTATCTTGAAAACAAAACAGCAGCCAAAGAGCTCCCAAGATTCCGAGTTTGTGATTTTATAATGGGATACACCAAACTACAGGTCCCAGAATGCAAAGCAATAACCTGGACTGCATGGGAATTCGAGAGTTCTGCATACATTCTCTGCCCCCCCCCGCTCCCCATGTGCACCATATTGTTTGTGCATATTTAGAGCCAACAATCTTGACACAGCCTTGATTTTAGTTTTTCTCTAAGACCAGAACAGTATAGCTCACCACATGCAGTGAGTCATGTGTGACTGAGCAGAATCAGGTTTTTCGGCCAACAGCAGTGAGCACGGTGGGACTTTTGGGCCTATGGTTGTAAAGGGTATGTTAAACATGTGTAATACTGTTGACCGAAACATAACAGTTCTGATATGACGCGTGTTTGTTTCTTATAATACCCCCAACTACAAGAAACACCAAGAATTGCCACGCAAACATCCAACAACATAGTTGCCAAGTTTCCTAGGTGTGACTAGTTACTTAAATACCAAGACACAAACCTCACATGAACAATGTGTTTCCAAAACGTTTCAGCAGTAATCCTGTTTTTATTTGGACAATGTCAGTCTGTGCCATTTAAATTTGAATGCTGTTTACTTTTTTAAGAATCAACAAACCTCACGTGAACGGTGCGGTCTCAAAACGCATTGGCGCTAATCGAGTTTCAGAAATTGTGAGGAACTTTATAGTTAATGCTGTGTCTGTTGATATATTTTGCTTTCTACATTTTAATTAGGTTCCCTGTTTTTTATATCCAGTATATAAGTATATTGCTCTCTCATTACACTGCCCCCTCACACACTGTGCCCCCTTCACACACTGCCCCCTCACACACTGTGCCCCCTCACACACTGTGCCCCCTCACACACTGTGCCCCCTCACACACTGCCCACTCACACACTGCCCACTCACACACTGCCCACTCACACACTGCCCACTCACACACTGCCCACTCACACACTGCCCACTCACTGCGCACTCACACATTGTGCACTCACACTAGTTTAGGCCACACACACACACTGTACCCTCACACACCCCGCACCCTCACACACTCTCATTACACTGCACCCTCACACACTGCCCCCACGCACTGCCCCCTCAGACACTGCCCCCTCAGACACTGCCCCCACACACACTGCCCCCACACACACTGTCCCTTCACACACTGCCCCCTCAGACACTGCCCCCTCAGACAGACTACTCACATACTGCCCCCTCACGCACTGCCCCCTCACACAGACACAACCCCCCTACACACACAAACACACAACCATGCACGCAAAACCCCACACACACGCAAACCCCGCCCACACACACGCAAAACCCCCCACACATGCAACCCCCCCACACACACACGCAAAACCCCCACACACATGCACACACACACACACAACCCCACACACACAACCCCACACACACACAACCCCACACACACACAACCCCACACACACACAACCCCACACACACACAACCCCACACACACACAACCCCACACGCACACAACCCCACACGCGCACACAACGCCACACACGCACACAACCCCACACACGCACACAACCCCACACACGCACACAACCCCACACACGCACACAACCCCACACACGCACACAACCACACACGCACACAACCACACGCACACAACCACACGCACACAACCACACACGCACACAACCACACACAACCACACTCGCACACAACCACACACGCACACAGCCACACACGCACACAACCACACATGCACACACGCACACAACCACACACGCACACAACCACACACGCACACAACCACACACGCACACAACCACACACGCACACAACCACACACGCACACACACACACACAAACACACACACACACACAACCACAACCAGACACAATCACACACCAGGATAGCAAAACATAGCATAGCAAAACAAAACATAGCATGGCATAACAAACATAGCATTGCATAACAAAACACAACCTAGCATAACAAAGCATAGTTTAACAAAACACAACAAAACATAGAATAACAAAACATAGCATAGAATAACAAAGCATAGCATAGCAAAACATAATAAAACAGCACCACTCAGCACCACTCAGCACCACCACAGCATCACTCCGCACCACCACAGCATCACTCAGCACCACCACAGCATCACTCAGCACCACACTCGGCGCCACCCCAGCATCACTCAGCGCCACCCCAGCATCGCTCAGGGCCACCCCAGCATCACTCAGGGCCACCCCAGCATCACCCAGCGCCACCCCAGCACCACTCAGCGCCACTCCCACATCACCACATCATCACTCAGCGCTACCCCAGCATCACTCAGCACCTACACATTATCAATCAGCACCACCACAGCAGCACCCTCACACACCACCACACACCACCACAGCATCACTCAGCACCACTCGGCACCACCACATTATCACTCAGCACCACCACGGCACCACTCTGCAGCACCACAGCACCACTCTGCAGCACCACAGCACCACTCTGCAGCACCACAGCACCACTCTGCGGCACCACAGCACCACTCTGCAGCACCACAGCAACACTCTGCAGCACCACAGCATCACTCTGCAGCACCACAGCATCACTCTGCAGCACCACAGCATCACTCTGCAGCACCACAGCATCACAGCATCACTCTGCAGCACCACAGCATCACTCTGCAGCACCACAGCAGCATCATTCTGCAGCACCACAGCATCACCCTGCAGCACCACAGCATCACTCAGCGCCACTCCAGCACCACCACATTATCACTCAGCACCACCACAGCGCCACTCCAGCACCACTCAGCACAACCGCATTATCACTCAGCACCACCACAGCGCCACCACAGCACCACTCAGCACCACTCAGCACCACCACAGCACCACTCAGCACCACCACAGCACCACCACATTATCACTCAGCACCACCACATTATCACTCAGCACCACCACATTATCACTCAGCACCACCACATTATCACTCAGCACCACCACATTCTCACTCAGCACCACCACATTCTCACTCAGCACCACCACATTCTCACTCTGCAGCACCACAGCATTACTCTGCAGCACCACAGCATCACTCAGCGCCACTCCAGCACCACTCAGCACCACCCCATTATCACTCAGCACCACCACATTATCACTCAGCACCACCACATTATCACTCAGCACCACCACATTATCACTCAGCACCACCACATTCTCACTCAGCACCACCACATTATCACTCTGCAGCACCACAGCATTACTCTGCAGCACCACAGCATCACTCAGCGCCACTCCAGCACCACTCAGCACCACCACATTATCACTCCGCACCACCACAGTGCCACCACAGCACCACTCGGCACCACTCAGCACCACTCAGCCCCACCACAGCACCACCACATTATCACTCCGCACCACCACATTATCACTCCGCACCACCACATTATCACTCCGCACCACCACAGCATCGCTCTGCAGCACCACAGCATCGCTCTGCAGCACCACAGCATCGCTCTGCAGCACCACAGCATCGCTCTGCAGCACCACAGCATCACTCAGCGCAACCCCAGCATCACTTAGCGCCACCACATCACCATCCGCGCCATCACAGCATCAATCTGTGCAACCATTTAACAACAACTGGTTCAAATATGTTCTCTCAATGTTTCACGCTTTAATACAAATGTCACAAAAAGATGGTAATATTTCACCTCTGTTCTTGGATTTTCATCACAATAAAATACACTGAACATAATCTTCACAAAAGTTATTTACAAAGTTTAAGCTATTTCCATTATAAATTACAATCACTTTTATTTAAGTATTAATTATTTAAAAAAATTAAAAGCCATTGTTATTTGTAATATCAATACATCTAAGTCACGTAAATACAAAACATGTTGCATTACAAATGCTATAGGTGTCACATTTGTGAAAGTTATAACTATTGGCATTGTAAATGACAAAGCTATTAATTTAGCTATTTTGAAAACCAACACATAAATAAAAGAATTGTCATTTACAAGACCAATAGCTCAAACTTTCATAATGCGAGACCTATTGCATTGCAAATGCTTGTTTTTTAAAAGGCCCTTCGTTTGGCCTTTACATGTTTGGCGATTTGCTTTATCGCTGACACTTGACCCAGGATGTATGTTGGATTTTGGGTGATACTGTGTGTGGTCTGCCCCCACAGCAGTGTAACCAGTGCATATGCAAGTTTGTCCCATTCCCCTATACAACCACAGTTATTGGGGCAAGTCTGCCATCCAACCCATGATGTTTTCCATAAGGCAAATTCATTTGTTGTCCTTGCCCACCATTTAATCCTTCTAAGGAGCCTATACTGTACTTCACCATGGGATGCTCCGATGCAGGGGACGATATAGCGGAAGTCTTTTCTGGTGGTTAAGTTCAAAATTAAGGCGGCATGGTCACTTTCGCTCCGTGGAAGCACTTTGAAGTTTAGCATTTATTTTTGTAGCCTCTCACCTAATAGAATGTAGTCTATGGTGGTCTGATTGTTGTAAGTGGGTGCGTGAGATACCCATGGCTTGACCTTTGTAGATAGGGAATGCGTGGTGGCCAGGTTCTATGCACGCATAAAGGCATTAAATCTCCCAGCGCTCCCAACGGAATGTCTTCCCTACACATCCTCGCCTATTTCATGCATGTTGAGATCCCCAAGGATGATAGGTTCCATAAATGCAAACTACTGAAGGCTTTCCAAAAGCAAACAAAAGTGCATTCCAAGCTTGACAAGAACCATTATGGGAAAACGGTAGAAGAATAAAAGGTGTTCCTCCTTTCTTTTTGTGTGCAGGTATCATTCCACACACCCAACAGTTGGTGGTATTCGTGGCATTGTGTGTATGATGCAACATCTTGGTGAATGTATTATTCAGGTATGATTGTCGATGCTTCTGCTCATGGTAGGGAAGCGTGAAGTAATGATGTTTCACAGGCACTGTAGGCGTGGCAACAAAAAGCTGTCAAGCAGGAGCCACTTTCTCAACAAACCAGATCATTATTGCCATAACCACCAGAGCAACAGCAAACTCTGCAGCACAAATGACTCTTTTGTTATGCATTTTAGCAACAGCAATAATTGATCTTTCTACAAACTCGTTGAAACAATCGTTGGAGCTCTTATCCCTGGGCTGCCGCTGATTTCTTCACCACGGGCCAAGATGGGTGTCACTACACTATGCAGGACTGATTCCCCTCCACCCCTTGCCACATCGGCGTTCCGTTTCACTAACCCAGGGTGGTAGCTAAACCAGTCTTTTTCGGCAAAGCAGATCCTTGGTCTCAGCTGATATCGGGATTCTCCAGCCATCGTGTGGTCTGGGCAGACTTCCGCAGATTCGTCAGGTGAGATAGCTTGTCCTTTCTCCGTCTCCAGAATATCTTGATGGTCGGTCAACACAGCAGGTTCCACCAAGGCAGGCGACACACGTTTGCAGTGTGTGCTATGGACCCAGTTATTCTTGTTCGTCACTCGAACTGCTGTCCTTGTTGCTAGGAGCACCTGCTACGGTCCTCGCCACCTCGGTTTCAAACTATCCGATCGGTCAAAGACCTTGACCATCACGTGGTCGCCAGGACGGAGTTCATGGGCCTCACCTGTAGATCTGTCAATAAGAGCTTCTCAAACCCATTGATGAATAGAGATAAAACTGTCAGTTAACTATGCCAAATAAACATTCATCTGAACACATGGAACATCATGTATGGGGCGTGGCTTAGGAACTCCTCAAATGTTCATTTGTCTCCCAAAGACCACTTCATATGGGGTAAGGCAAGATCGTTAATGTGGTACCGATCTTTTGGACAACAATGCCAAGGGTAGTGCATCTGGCCACTTCAAAGACGTGGAAGCCAGTATTTTCACCAACTTCAATTTCAAGGTAGCGTTGTACCTCTCCACTAATCCTGCTGATTGCGGGTGGAAGACTGCATGGAATTTCTGCTTGATCCCTAATCCTTTCAGGACATGCTCAACAGCTTGCCCAATAAAATGAGGTCTGTTGTCACTCCAGAAAAAATTACAAACACCATATCTAGGGAACAACTCCTTTAGAAGCACCTTCGCTGTGGTGAGAGCAGCATCATCCTTTGTAGGGTATGCCTCTATCCATTTACTGAAGGCACATACCACCACTAGGACGTATTTCAGATTATTGCAGCATTCAAGTTGGATGTAATCCATCTTCAAAACTTCAAAAGGTGCGGTTGATGTAGCAAACCCTCCTGGGGGAGTCCGTGTCCCATTTCCAGGATTATACTGCCAACAGATCAAACAGGACTGTACTACACTTTTAGCTGTGCTGGCAATTTCAGGATGCTCCCAAACTTGTGTAAGCAATTTAGTTATTGCTAGAGCTCCAACATGTTTCAGCCCACGTGCCATTTGAACCATAGGTTGTAAATAGGCTGCAAGCAATTTCCATTTATCCATGTCTTTGTTGCGCCAACAACCCTCATCGTCCAATATTCCTTCTTTATCCCATTGCTCAAGTCCTGCTACAGAAGCAGATCTCTGTACATCTAACACTTCCTGTCTAGCATCATGTCATCGCTCAGCCTGAGACTTCACTAGGTATATGGAAGTTGTGCTTCGTTGCATTGCAGTCTCATGAGCTACGCGGTCTGCAAGTTCTTATGACAGTCCGTGAATCAGCGCTACGGTGGAGCCAGACCCAGACAAAGCGTGTGCATGAATCAACTGCGACTAAGATATACTTATATGCAGTATCAGAAGAAAAAGGACCGCAGTGATCTAAATAAACCAATCAATCAATCAATCAGTGACATTTGTAGAGCGCACTACTCACCCGGAGGGTCTCAAGGCGCTTGGGGGGGGGGGGTGCTGCTACTGCTCGAACAGCCAGGTCTTGAGCTTCTTCCTGAAGGAGAGGTGGTCTTGGGTCAGGCGCAGGTCGGTCGGGAGGGAGTTCCAGGTCTTGGCGGCCAGGTAGGAGAAGGACCTTCCTCCTGTTGTCGTTCTTCAGATGCGGGGGACGGCGGCGAGGGCGTGACTGGCTGATCGGAGGTGGCGCTTAGGAGTGTAGAAGTTGATGCGGTTGTTGAGGTAGCTCGGGCCTTGATCGTGCAGGGCTTTGTGTGCGTGGGTGAGGAGACGGAAGGTGATTCTCTTGTTGACGGGGAGCCAGTGCAGGTCTCTCAGATGTCCGGAAATGTGGCTGCGTCGGGGGATGTCAAGGATGAGTCTGGCTGAGGCGTTCTGGATCCGCTGGAGTCTCTTCTGGAGCTTGGCGGTGGTTCCGGCGTAGAGGGCGTTGCCGTAGTCCAGTCGGCTGGTGACGAGGGCCTGGGTGACCGTCTTCCTGGTTTCGGTGGGGATCCACCGGAAGATCTTCCGTAGCATGCGCAGGATGTTGAAGCATGACGAGGAGACGGCGTTGACTTGTCTGGTCATGGAGAGGGAGGAGTCCAGGATGAAGCCCAGGTTGCGTGCGTGGTCTGTCGGTTTGGGTGCGGTGCCCAGGGCGGGGGGCCACCAGGAGTCGTCCCAGGCGGAGGGCGAGGAGCCCAGGATGAGGACTTCCGTCTTGTCTGAGTTCAGTTTCAGGCGGCTGGTCGTCATCCACTCGGCTACCTCTTTCATCCCTTTGTGAAGGTTGGCTCTGGCGGCGGCGGGGTCGTTGGTCAGGGAGAGGATCAGCTGGGTGTCATCGGTGTAGGTGATGATGTTCAGGTTGTGTTGGCGTGCGATGGTCGCGAGGGGGCTCATGTAGACGTTGAAGAGGGTGGGGCTCAGGGAGGATCCTTGAGGGACGCCGCAGATGACTCCGGTGGCCTCTGACTTGTACGGTGGTAGACGGACTCTCTGTGTTCTTCCGTCGAGGAAGGAGACGATCCATTCCAGTGCCTTCCCCTGAATTCCGACGTTGCTGAGGCGCTGCACTAGGGTGCGGTGGCAGACAGTGTCGAAAGCCGCGGAGAGGTCTAGGAGGATGAGGGCCGCTGTTTCTCCGTTGTCCATCAGGGCTCGGATGTCATCGGTGGCAGCGATGAGGGCGGTCTCGGTGCTGTGGTTGGCACGGAAGCCGGACTGTGAGGGGTCGAGGGATCCATTCGTCTCGAGGAAGGCGGCCAGCTGTTTGTTGACGGTCTTCTCGATGACTTTGGCTGGGAACGGGAGGAGCGAGATAGGGCGGTAATTCTTGAGTTCGGTGGGGTCCGCAGTGGGTTTCTTAAGTAGAGCGCTGAGCTCGGCGTGCTTCCAGCCCTCCGGGAAGGTGGCGGTGTCGAAGGAGGTGTTGATGATGTCCCGCAGGTGGGGTGCGATGACAGCGTCGGCCTTGTTGAAGACGTGGTGAGGGCAGGGGTCGGTTGGAGATCCGGAGTGGATGGAGTTCATCATGCGGACGGTGTCATCGGTGCTGATCGGAGTCCAGGCGCGGAGGGTGGTGGTGGGCGGCGGTGCTGCGGTCGTTGTGTGCGATGGTTGAATGCTGAAGCTGTTGTGAATGTCCGTGATCTTGTTGTGGAAGTAGGAGGCGAGGGAGTTGCAGAGGTCTTGCGATGGGGTGATGTCGTTGTTTCCGGCGCTGGGGTTGGAGAGCTCTTTCACGATGTTGAAGAGTTCCTTGCAGTTGTGTGCGTTGTTGTCCAGCCGGTCCTGGAATGCAGTTTTCTTGGTGGCGCGGATCAGTTGGTGGTGCTTCCGGGTGGCGAGCTTGAGGGTGGTCATGTTGTCCGGTGTTGGTTCCCTTCTCCAGACTTTCTCGAGGGCTCGGCAGTCCTTCTTGGAGGTCTTGAGTTCGTCTGTGAACCATGGGGTTTTCTTGCTGCTGGGTCTGCTGGGCGGGGTCCTCAACGGGGCGAGTTCGTCCGTGCAGTTGCTGATCCACTTCGTGAGGTTTTCGGCGGCCTGGCTGGGGTTCGCTGAGCTGGCGGGAGGGTGCTGACCCAGGGAAGCGGCGAGCTGGTCGGCTGTGATCTTGTTCCAGCTTCTTCGGGCAACCTGTTGCTGGTGGTGGTGGATCGTCGTTCTTCTGAAGGTGAAGTGGACGCAGCTGTGGTCCGTCCAGTGGAGTCCAGTGGCGTGGCTGAAGGCGATGTCTTTGCTGGATGAGAAGACGGCGTCGAGTGTGTGTCCGGCGAGGTGGGTGGGGGTGGTCACCAGCTGCTTGAGTCCCAGGTTTGTGAGGTTTTCCAGCAGGGTGGTGGTGTTGCGGTCGTCGATGTTCTCCAGGTGGAAGTTGAGGTCCCCGAGGAGGACGTAGTCGGCCGAGGGGAGGGCGAGCGGGCTGATGAAGTCGGCGATGTCCTCGCTGAATTGTGTGCGTGGTCCCGGGGGTCTGTAGATGAGGGTGCCTCTGAGGGTGGTCCTGGGGTTGACGTGGATCTGGAAGTGCAGGTGTTCGGCGGGTGCGATGGTGTCGTCGGTGTTGGTCGTGATGCGGATGGTGTTCCTGTGGATGATGGCGATGCCTCCTCCTGTCTGGTTGACGCGGTCTCTCCGGATGATCTTGTAGCCGTCCGGGATGGCGATGGCGATGTCGGGCGCTGAGGAGGCGTTCATCCAGGTTTCCGTGAGGAAGGCGACGTCTGGGGCTGTGGTGTCGAGCAGGTTCCAGAGCTCGACGGCGTGTCTGTGGATGGAGCGGGTGTTGAGCAGGATGCACTTCAGGTGGCTGTTGTTGTTGCTCGTCTTGGTCTTGGTGGGTGCGGGTGTGGTGCAGGTCCGGATGCAGGTGAACTTGCAGGAGCAGCAGCTGAAGGGTCCGTGGGTGCGTCTCGGGGCGGCTTGGTAGCATACAGGGGTTCGGCCGGCGTTGAGTGCATTGAGGGTGGCGGCGTCGTACGTCTGGCGGGTGGGCTGGGGTCGGTGGGGGCCAGGGGTCCTGGCCCTGAGCGTGGTCCAGGCGCGGACGGGCGCAGACGGGCTTACCTTTGGCGCGCCTTCGGCGCACAATCGGCGCGCCCGCTGCGCGTCACCGCTGCGCGTCACCGCTGCGCGTTCGCACGGTCGCCATATATGGCGAAGTGCGAGGGAGGGCGGAGCAGCTGGGAGGCGGGAGCGGGGAGGGTACAGAATGAAAAAAGGGGCGGGGTTTAGCGGTGGTGGCGGGAAGCGGGGAGCGGGGAGGGAAGAGACTGGGGAAAAAGAGGGGAACCAAGTTAAGAATACAGAATACAGATGAGAAATGCAACAGCAGTTAAAACACCAAAACAAACAAACAGAGGCAAGGCAGGAGGCGAGCACGAGGCGAGCGCGGCGGCTGGCCGAGCAGAGAGGCAGGCGGGGAGGCACTCGCAGCAGCTGGTGGCCGTGCGGCGCGGGGGCGTCCTAAACACATCCTAGTGGCTTATTAGATATGTACAACTGTGTCTGTGGTGGACACGCAGCAGTTGAAGGCTTAATCTGCTGGCAAATGTCACATTGAAGGACATAATCGCGCGTTTGTACAGTCCCCGCTACCAGAAACGCTGTTGTAACTGAGATACCGTGGCCGAAACGCCCGCATGCGCAGACATCACACCTTCATGTGCCACTGTAATAAACGTATTCCTGCGGTCCGAGTTAGGAATCAACCTCTCCCCAACTTCAGGAATTTTCACATAAGGAACCTTATCGGGACTTAAGTGGTATGTGTACTTCGAAGGGAACCCCGCAGGATATTTACCTCCCTTCTCAGTGGCAGCAACAGCCGCCAAGATATCATCATCAATCTTACTTTTGGACCGTGTAACGGCTGCAACTAAATATGTCGATACTGCAGATTTCGCTGCCTCATCAGCAAGCGAGTTGCCAACAGCGTGTACTCCCACGCGCTGATGACCTAGAGTGTGAATCACAAACACGAGCGGCAACTGCTCTTTAAGCTCAGCCACTCGGACCCAGATCATTTTATGTTTTATTGTGCTCCCCTTGGAATCACAAAAGTCATTCTGAATCCAAAAGAACAAGTTTTCATTGTAAGACTGGACACAGAAATAGGAATCACTTACAAGGTCAGAGCCCATGTCATATTCCAAAGCAGCGCTCTCACTATCTGTGGCATATCTCGCTGTTAAAGCGGCGACTTTCTTCTTTTGAAACTGGGGTCGTTTCGGTGTAGATCCGTCCTGCTTGCCTGCACTGTATTTCGGGCGGGGCTGGTCGCGTCCTTGCTGGCCACCCCGACCCCTTCCGCCTCCTCCACCACCGGTCGCCGAGGCCGATGACTCCTGAATAGAACGAGGAGAGCGTTGATCAGAAACCTGAAATCGATCAGGTGATTTTATCTTCACGTGATCGCGCAAGTCATAAATACGTTCTGGGGGCGCAGGCAATGGAGACTCCTGTTTCTGTTGCTGTTGCTTTCCCTGTTTTTGATTTTTAGGCCAATTTTGTTTTTTGGACTTGGGCTGAACGTCAGTGTCAGACTACTGCCCTTGGGGTTGCGTTTTCTATTTAGTCAAAAAAGGCTTGAGACCCCTACTATTGCGACCCACTGTTTTATAAGCCACCACAATAATCCTCGCTAACTGTCGGGGTTTTTCGGCATCGGGAAGCGCACTCAAAGCATTAGCTACCTGAAAGTTCACTGCATCCCCCTTGACATTAGCAAGAATGAGATCGCAAACCACATCAAAGGTGCCACACAGTCTCATACCCAATTCAACCGCAGCCTCAGGTCCATGCTCATCCTGAACGCGCTTAAGGACCGTTGGCAGGACAGCCATAGACGGAGTGCCGTAACACCTCGCATAGACCGCCGCAAATGTTCTACCCCAGGTCTCACAGTCACCGATTTCAGGAGCCAAGTCTTTGGGTAAACTAATTGTCAGAATCCTGTGTTTTTCACCAGGAGTCGTGTTAGGAAATACTGCTTCCAGCTGGTCAAATTTCTCGGCAAGCCAGAAAGGAAAATCATCCTTATCCTGGGGACGCTTGCCCATCACAGCATTGACCATCACGGGACTGAGCTTCATACCGCCCTGTCCTGCAGGAAGGGCCGCACCACCCGGGGCCCCGCCCAGGAGATTACAGGTTATGTATTGCACTAATGACCTAATCACGCTAATTGCGACAACATGTAGCCATCTTAACTCAAAAACATCCTAAATGGAACAACTCGGTGTCCCAAACCAGTGGCACAGCGAAATCCCGCAATTAGCAGTCTGTTTAATTTTCACCTTTTGTCCTTTTACTCAATTGTTCATAGTTCCTTTTTTCGTAGTTTTATCCAAATAAACATGTACACTTTTTTTCACTCAGCATGTGAGGTGAGAGGCAATTTCCCAAGTTTCTTATGTTAAAGATGGGCCATCTGAACCTTCTTCTTAAACACGTACTAAAGCCAAGTTCTTAAAAAGCAGTTTATTCACACCCAATGCATTTTGAAGCCATTATGGCTCTTCGTCAGGGGTAACTGAAAATTACAATATACATATATGTTAGTGTAACATCCTCCTATTACATATAATTTGAGTCAATAGTTTGCATTTAATTCACTATACTACTTAAAAATTCATTTACATGTGGTCACCAAATATTTGCTTTTGCATTTTCCTCAGAATGTCACACCCCTTTAAATAAACCCCATTAGTTCAATTATCTTCATGCGGGAACCTTCCTTGCTAAATGATTTATGCTTTTCTCCTTCCTACTCTATCCACTCTCCCCTGCATTTTTCGTTAACATTTAAATCATCCTCTGCCATCACAACTCTCCACTGAACCCTCCCGATACCTTCCCCATTATCAGTCTCTCCCTTCCTTCGTTTTCTTCACATTTCTCCGTTTCCCTTCATCGCTCTGGCATACCTGCTAATGATCCTTCATTATGCTACAAATCCGTCATGTTCCTTGCTTCCTCGCCAGAGAAATGATCCTAAGTTGGCTATTGTTACAATGTGGACAGTTTTGCACAAGTTATGGGCACCGGGATAAATGATAGAGGGAAAGGATGCATTGTGGGAGTTAGAGTGCTCACAATGGCACAGGGCGAAAGAGAAGGTCAGGTGACAATTACGTAATCAGCGCGGGAACGGGTTGGAGATGAGGAGTGGAAATAGGGCTTTAAAACATGGAACTGCACAACTTAGGATCATTTCTCTGGCGAGGAAGCAAGGAACATGACGGATTTGTAGCATAATGAAGGATCATTAGCAGGTATGCCAGAGCGATGAAGGGAAACGGAGACATGTGAAGAAAACGAAGGAAGGGAGAGACTGATAATGGGGAAGGTATAGGGAGGGTTCAGTGGAGAGTTGTGATGGCAGAGGATGATTTAAATGTTAACGAAAAAATGCAGGGGAGAGTGGATAGAGTAGGAAGGAGAAAAGCATAAATCATTTAGCAAGGAAGGTTCCCGCATGAAGATAATTGAACTAATGGGGTTGATTTAAAGGGGTGCGACATTCTGAGGAAAATGCAAAAGCAAATATTTGGTGACCACGTGTAAATGAATTTTTAAGTAGTATAGTGAATTAAATGCAAACTATTGACTCAAATTATATGTAATAGGAGGATGTTACACTAACATATATGTATATTGTAATTTTCAGTTACCACTGACGAAGAGCCATAATGGCGTGAAATGCATTGGGCGTGAATAAACTGCTTTTTAAGAACTTGGCTTTAGTACGTGTTTAAGAAGAAGGTTCGGATGGCCCATCTTTAACATAAGAAACTTGGGAAATTGCCTCTCACCTCACATGCTGAGTGAAAAAAAGTGTACATGTTTATTTGGATAAAACTACGAAAAAAGGAACTATGAACAATTGAGTAAAAGGACAAAAGGTGAAAATTAAACAGACTGCTAATTGCGGTATTTCACTGTGCCACTGGTTTGGGACACCGAGTTGTTCCATTTAGGATGTTGTTTAGTTGAACACGTGACGGTTGGGCTGAGCACGTTTCCATTGTGCACGCATAATCAAAATTGAAAGACAAATGAACTTCGAATAACTTTGGAAAACTAATGAAAACAGGTGGTGTGCAACCCATCCCCAAATGCCGTCTTAACTCAGCCACGCACGGTACATGCCCTGTGTTGAGGATGAGGTGTAAATCCAGCCAAAACAGGCCAATTTGCGCCTGGAATGGACAAAGGACCTAACCTCAGAGCTGTCAAAGAGTGGGGGAGGGCGCCACCAAACCAAACGCGATGCTGCCAAGTATCTATGGGTACCTCCTGTGCCCTGTACGGTGTAAATTCATTTGGCACAGGGGTGGGAGTATACATGTGGAACACACCTGAAGTTCCGTCCACAGCCGGGAATGTCACGCACGAATAAAAGATTTCGTAAGGGTAAGCTACTTCCGCACTCACCACCATTATCACGGCCATGCCATCCACGGGGTCATTGTACTGCTGCAAATGGTTGCGCACCGCAATGCAACTATGCTGCAGAATGTCCACCGCGGCCATAGCGACGCAGAAAGGTAAAAGAACAAATTAAACTTTGTTGCACAACTGGGTAGTAATTCAAGGAAACCGTTTAGAAAGATTCAAGCTTGAAAAGACCTATTACTCAGTTAGTCAAAATATCTTTATTCGATTTAGTTAAAAATCATACAAAGAGATAAAAACATTTCATACAATTTAAAATATATACAGTACACACTATTTACAAAATGTTTAAAATGACAAACCAATCAGAGCATACGTAGGCATAATAGAAGAAGGAAGACATATTTGTAGTTCATTCAATGTTACACTAGGATCTCGCATCTTAATTAACACAGTTTTTAAGAGGGGCCATTGGTCTGATGTATATATTTTTTAGTTCTGGCTGCCACCACCAGGAAGTTAGCCATACAAAAAGTAATACGTATGTCGGTCAATGATTGTAGATAGAGCAAGGCTGGTCTCACTTGTGTGAAACCAGCCTCCTTTAAAACCGGTAACAAGTGTTTTTTCCTTGGCTCTAAATAAAACCCACAAAACATAAAGTGCATGGTATCTTGGGTGGAAAAATGATCACAACTACAAGGGGGGGCTAGTTCAGGTTTTTCCCATGATTTAAAATTGCCCAAATAAAAATGTAACAAATTAAACCTGAACTTAATTAGAAGGAACCTGTGATATGGAGTTGTGACAAAACCAAGATAAGGTGCTAGTGCAAATGAGTTTATAAGTAAATAGTGTCTCCTCACTGCTGGTTTTGTTATTTCCTTTTCCTCCCGACATGCTCTTGCCCTCCCTAAGAATTGCTTTTTAACAGTGTCAATGTCCTGGATCTTGATATCCTGAGGGGAGGTAAAGAGCTCTGGGCGTCCCAGATCTGAAAACGCCTTCATCAGGTAGGCCAACCATGGGATCCTTTTAAAGTGATCTAAAGACAATACATCGGCCATGATCTTATGGTTGAGTGGCAGATCTTCATTAAGCCAAGTCTTCAACCAAAAGATCAATGGTGCCATGTTCAGCCCATCAGTGAGGAAGTCTAAGCCCACCTCCATATGTATGGAGTAAGTCGGTGTGGACTGGGGGACAGACAGGAGAGTACGTATAAATCTGTTCTCCGCTTTCTGAATTGGTTCGAGATTTACATAACCCTAAAGGGGTGAACCATATGAGGCCAGGGCGACTGATTTGCTTTTATAAATTTTCAGGAGCGCTTCCAAGGGCCTAGCACCTAGTCTGCCCGCAAAACCCATGATCTGATCACCGCCAGCCTCTTTGCCCTCACCTGGGGCCCCCAAGATCCTTTCTGGTCGAAGAGAACCCCCAGGTAGGGGAAAGTGGCGACTCTGGAGACGACCTCGCCCTTGCACACGAAAGTTTTGGTTTTCCTCTTACTGCTTTGTCGCCCCACAACCATAGTGTGGGATTTATTTGTATTTATTTTTAGGTCTAACTGGTCCATAAATGTACCAAAAGCATCCAGTAGGCGTTGAAGGGAGACGCCAGTGCGGGCGATCAGCACGGCGTCGTCCGCATACAGGAGCGCAGGGATCTTAGCTCCTCCTGCACGCGGGACGTCACCCTCAACCTCCTCCAGATGAGCGCCCAGTCCGTTGATATAGATAGTAAAAAGCAAGGGGGCTAATATACAGCCCTGCCTAACCCCCCGCATGGACTTAAATTGGGACGTACACCTTCCTTCATTGGTAACCCGTACCGCAGCAAAGAGCTCTTGGTGTAGAGACGCCATGAATTTAACCAGTGCCTCATCAATCCCCATCTTTAACAGGATCATCCATAACTTAGACCTGTTCACCAAGTCGAAGGCCGAGGAGAGGTCCATGAATGCTAGAAACAAGGACCCCTCCTTGGCCACCGTATATTTTGAGATCAACAGGTGTAAGTTAGAACACTGCTCGATCGTCCCTTTCTTCTCTCTAAACCCGTACTGGATCTCAGCCAGCCCACCACAGCTCTCTACATTATCCCTCAATTTGGTCAAGAGGACTCTGCCTAAGATCTTAACTGCAGAGTCCAAGAGGGATATGGGCCTATAGCACCCAGGATCATCCAGCTGGCCCTTTTTAAAGATAGGGACGATGGTAGAAATGGCCCAAGAGGAGGGTGTGGGGTTGCCATTAACGGCTTAGAAGACATTGGCCAAGACCCCCGCCCATAGCTTAGGAGAGTGTATGAAAAAATCAGCCGGCACCCCATCCGGGCCCGGTGCCTTATGTTTGGTTGTGGCCAGAATAGCTTTCTCCACCTCTGTGCTAAGAAAGTAGATGGGGGTGGCATCCGAAGTCACCAAGGGACCAACTTGACCTGCCAGATCGTTATCCCCATACACTTTTTTGAAATGTTCCAACCATTTATCGTCTGGGATGACACAATCCATAGCCTCGTTTTTTTGGTCAGAGAAGAGTGGCTATTTAATTATTTCCCAGAATTTCCGACTGTCCTTCAGGACGGCCACGGAAAGGAGACTCTCCCACGCTTCCCGTTTGATGTTATCTTGTCTGGTTTTTATAGCTAATTTATATTTTTTCCTCAATCTGACAATATCGTCCCTTATCCTAGGTGTTTTCTTCAAGGCTGACATCAGGGACCTGTGTGCAGTTGAGCAGGAGGCGTCAAACCAACTCTGTTTATTTGGAGCTCCCTTCTTAGGTTTAGCCAGAAGCTCCAGCGAAACCTGCCCACATAACGTCTCAAAAGCCCGAAAGATTTCGCAGTCCTGGGCATGTGGGTTTTGACACACTGCCACCTGTGCCTCAATTTTTGGAAAAACTTCCGCGTAAAAGTTCTCCGGTACCACCTTAGCCCATTTGACTCTTCTGCCCTGGTCGGAGATGCGCAGAGTGCCCTCCGACCTAACTGGCCCCAGGGTTGGCCCCATGTAGTCTCCCCAGGCTACCTCGAGTAAAACGGGGTTGTGGTCGCTGTAGTGAGAGGGCACTGTGAGGTAGGTGATGACCCTATTTAGGATGCCAGGTGTAACAAAAATATAGTCAATAATAGATCCGAGGTTGTTACCCGTGAAGGTAACTATTCTTTGGCCCCCCTCCGGTTCATATAAGTTAAAATGAGCCAAAAAGTCTTCTAGCTCCTCCCCTCGGGTGGTGTGCTCAAAGTGGGGACCTTCGGGGCCTTCGTCCCCCTCCTTGTTACTGGTACCGCACACTAGCTTGCAGGGGTGGATATTAAAGTCACCTAACAGTATGTACTCTGCATCGAAATGTGTATTCTGACTGACTAACGTTAAAACGGTATCTAAGCTAGCAACATTGCTATCGCTATTGTCCATATTCCCTGAGTTATAAAAGTTGATGTATAGGGTCCTCCTAGTGGGACTAATTTCCCTTTCGACAATGAGAATGTTGGGCGAGGCAGTGCTAATCTGCCTTAGGGAACCCTTCAGTTCTAGGGAAAATAAAGTTAAACGGCCCCCCCTGGCTCTGCCGGCACAGCTTGGGATAACCGCTTTGGCAAAGCTGGAGAACCCATCCAACCAGAAATTAGCTGATGTTTCCCAAGTTTCCTGAAGGGCGATAACATTATACCCTGAAACGAAACTCCTCCACCCCTTGTCATTGCGTTTGGAGTTAAGACCCGCCACGTTCCAGCTTAATAGCTTGCATGCATCAATCGTTCTGCCCCCTGCCTCTTCGGTCACACAAGTAAGGTCACCAGATAGTCAGTCTATATCCTCCAGACCTGACAGGGGAGCGAAGCGGTTAGCAGTAGCCAATGCAGGGCCCTCCTGGGCGTTCTGGTAGACACGGGGCTGACCATTCAATGGGGTATTTGGACGCCTCAGGGGTTGTGGGGATGCATGGGGGTTGAGCCTGCCCTCACCTGGGGGAACACGTCCTCCTCCCCTGCTCATCCCAGGGCCTCTACGGTGCAACACGCGCCCTGGTGGGGGGTAGAAAAAGCCCAGCGGGACTGGACTGAATTTGTCCGATAAGGAAATGTCAGAACCATCCCAGAAGAGTCTATCCGCTAGGTTAGCCCTGCTGAAGTTAACAACCACGCAGTCTCCTTGTGTGGATTTCTGATGTTTGCCAATCCAACCCACCCTTCTTGTGAATATAATCTCATCTGCGATATTATTGTTACCACAACATTTATCCGCACACCATTTTTTAGATTTGGCCATTAGGTCCATAGAGGATTCAACCTCCCCTTCCCTTAGAGGAGGCACCCCAATAAAAACAGCTACCAGAGGGGATGCTTCAGGTGGCAAATTAAGTTTGTATTTACTATGACAGGGTCTCAGTTGGTCGCTAGCGCGTGGTGGGGGCTGCGTGCATGGTGGCCCCTCCATAATCGGGGGCAGTGCTTCCAAGGCTAAGAGTAACATGTTTGTAGCTCCACTGCTATTATCAAATTGTGGAACTGCGCATGGTGCCTGTACCAGCTCCACCCTCCCAACCTCCATCCTCTGCACCTCACCCTCGGGGCGCTTCATGTTTTCATGAGGGACCACATTGGGTGGGGGATGATTGAAAAGTCTGTCAATTAGTGCGCATTTCCTAAGCAATCCTTCTAGGCAAGTGTTCAGAGTGTCCACAATGTCTTTTGCTATCCCAACAAGTAGTGGTTCAATCCTGGAAACAAAAAGGTCCTCCAGTTTGTTACCCAACAGGTCATTTGGTGTGATTAGTGGGCATGCGCTTACAGCGTTGTTAACCAGTGGTCCCTTGCTCAAAGGCGTAGTGGTCTGCTGGCTCAAATCAGGCTGGCTAGCTGGAGGGGTTGGGGTAGATACCTCAGTTACAGGGCATTTGGGTGGGAGAGTGGAAATAGTCACGATGGGGTAGAGTGGTGCTGAGGGGATGCAAATCGCAGGTGAATTACCCAGAGCTGGAGGGGATGGGGCAACGGTGGGTGATGGGGGAATAGCTGTTATGCCCAGTTCAAGTTCAGCGTTGGCAATTTCCTTAGTTAGTTCTCCCACCACTGATGTTAAGTACGTCATTATGGAGTTGGATTGTCTTGGAACCTTGGCTTTATTCCCACCCTCCTGCATGGTTATAGCCTTCTTTCGCGTACCCATTTTCGGTGACGGATGTTAGTGGGATAGCCCAGCCCGGCCTCCTTCGGCCCCTGACGGCCACAGACGGCCCGCCCTCTGCCCGGGCTCCGCCCGGCACCGCCTGCGCGCGTCCCGCGAAGCGGGAGAAGCACCGCCTCTAAATGCGCCTCCGTGCGCGGGAAAGTTGCGCAGCTGTGAGCGTCCCGTCCTCCAGCAAGGAACGCTGGGAAGTGTAGTCCCTTACTCGCCCCCCCTCTCAGGCGGCCGCGATGGCAACTGCGGCGGCGGGGGAGAGCGGTAGGGTGCTGGCGCGGTGGTCACGGTTCTGCTGGGCTGCCAGGTAGGGTAAAAGTCAGCGTGTGTTTGGGTCCTATTACTCAAATAGGTAGGTTACTTCCGACACCACCGTTTTCCGGAAACGACAGTGAAGTGGTTAAGGATCGAAAGATGTACTACTCAAGTTTCATGTAATAAGACCACCGAAACATTGGGCGCCATGTAGCAGGAATCCTGTTCTCCTACAGAACGGTGCAGAGAGACTTGGAACCTTAGTGAATTAGTATGTGCCAAAACTCACCTTAGTAACCCAAATCCCTTACTGAGCTAGCTACAGTGTCTCATTGGTCATTACGAACTCCCAATACTTAGACAAATCAGAACATGAACTTAGAATACCTCAGGTCACGTGGAACACATGAACACTCTTTCGTTATAAAATCATTTCAATCCAGAACGAGGAGTAAATGAGGACGCATGCACATTTGAAATGTTTATTTACTAATGCAGTGTTCTCAAACGCAGTATCTTAGATAATACAAGCAAACATATTATAAGAAGCAAAGTTATCAGCATAGTTACTAGTCCATAGAATACAAAAGGTGACAACATGCTAAAATGTTGAAATGAATAGGTTTTAACAACACCTAATTCTCACCCTCCCGATCTAGTATATTATATTATATCTAAGAAGGTCTCTTTGGGTTTTAGCAGGGCGGCCACATACCTCAAGATCCTAGTGGTAAGGGATCACATCATCTTTCACCAGCTCTGTGCATGCGAAGCACCATCAAGTGTGTAGTGTGCTCTGTAGGGAGCAATATAAAATGTGCCTAAAGCCAGAACTTGGCCGCCGCTTGCATGTATGTTATGTCTAGGAAGGTGCGAAGATCAGACCTCACAACAGCACTGTGTCGAGTTATCCTTGAAGGCTTCAGCACTCACTGTACAGACACAGTTTACCAAGCAAAGCTGATATCAGAGCAATAACATATTATTCTTGTGTAAACCACAACGCTCTACTAGGCTGAAAGCTAAAACAACAATTATGTGTCGTGTGCAGAAGCAGCAAAAAGGTAAAAAGGCGTTTAAACATTTAATAAGCTCATGCTAACTTAACACAGCATATAGGCAATGAGTAACTATATGACACCTGAAGGCTGATGAGTCATATACGCTGGAGGGCTCCGGTTCGACCATAGTCTGGGCCTGGCTGCCCTAGATGGGTCTAGGTGTGTCCTCAGCAGGCCCCGTAGTTTCAACCATAACACAATGACTTTATGAATAACCACTGCCCCTCAAATCATACAAATTACATAGGCTAAAAAAGTTCCAGATGAGTTACTTTAGATAGATTGGACTCATTTGTCCATATGCAGGCCTATTGCGTGCTATGAGTATGTGTTTGGGACAAGAGGGGGATTGATGGACATGGGCAGGTATGTGCATTAATTTGCCTGTTGGGTTTAGTTCACATTACATATCTGAAGACATTGAGTTGTTCCTGACACCCTGTGAATGACACAAGTGTGTTTAGGTTGTGCCATCTTTACGTTCACGGTGGGATCCATACTTTATTTCTCCCTATGTGGGTACTTTTTTGTGCCTATCTACTGGTCTTAGTGTATGTTTTTACCAGTAACATTGGTGTGACTGCCTACTCACTCACATTCTATTAACGTAGCTAGAAAGTTGTGGGAATTGAGTGAGGGAGTTGTTTAATGTTATCATCTCATTCTACAAATGTGAATAGCTGTGAGAAGCAACATCGTGTGACTGTTTAACTCTGTGGCTGCACAGATCCATGTACTTTGTACATTGACTCCATGGTCAAATGATTTCACAAACTGAGCTTTGTGCCATTTTGTGGCAAAGAAGTATGATAAACTGTTGTTTGAGTGCTTGTTCTCTATTTTTGTATTTGTGAAATGTAAACCCCTCCTCCCACCCAGACCCACCAGGCCACCAGGAAGAATGTTGCCCAGACCATGTTTTTAAGTGTATTAGAAAGATATTTGTCTTAGTTGGCTGGTCTTTGTAGCACATAGGCAAATGTGGCAGTTGTTATATGTTCCCCAGTGTCTGCCATCTTGCTAATACACATGAACTCACTGTGAGACAGACATAGCCAACAATGAACTGGTAGTGCTGTGTGTGTAGGAATGTTTGCTGTTCTTCCAACTCCCATCAGGGCCAGTCCTTCCTGCCCAGAGCAAACAGTCCAACTGGACATGAGCTTACCTTGCAGTGTGTCAGAATGTACCTCCTGGCTGACTAGCACTGGGAATTGGTGTATGACTTGAAGACAATTCCCCTCATGGCCTTCTGCTCGATACACCAGGCCCCAGTCTCTGCCATTTTATTGTTGGATGTCTATTCACTGTCAGGTAATCATGGTTCTTAGTAGTCATGTATGGCTGTGTGTGAGGATGAGTGTTGCAAATGGCCAGACATCTCATCAGGCCCTGTACTACACACAATCTTTGTTTCGTGCAAAAACAGCATCCCTGGAATTATGCTTTCCTGTGAGTGAGTGGATATGTACTGACAAAGATGGCTGACACTGGTGCCTGGTGTTATACTTGCATCCAAATCACTGCAAGGCCTTGTGGCCAAAACACCATGCATCAGTGTCAGGCATCTTGCTGTTGCACTTCAATTCACTGTCAGGTAGGCATAGACCCAGATGAAGTGGTTGTTCGTGGTCGGTGTAGTAGTATTTACCATAGCTCCAGCTCACATCAGGCTCTGTCTTTCACAGACTTTTCCCACCCAGAGACAACTTACAACTTTTCAAAATGGTTTTGTGAGAGTTATTGGTAATGCATTATCAAGATGTGTGACACTTGTTTCTGTTGTCTGATTTGGCCACACATCCCAACAGTGCCTTGAGGTCCACACAGCAGTCCCCAGTGTCATCTATCTTACCAGTACATATCCTCATACTGTCAGGTAAGCCTAGTTACAGGGTGGCTGTTTGTGCTTGGTGGATGTATGACATTACAACGCATGCTTTTACATCGCATGCTTTTACAACGCGAGTTTTACAACGCATACCATTACAACGCATAGTGCTTTGGGGCGCTGGATAGTGAATAGTTTAATTTACTATTCCAACTCCAGTCCCCGTGGATAGTAGGGAAGGTGTTGGACAGTAAATTAAACCTATTCCCTATCCTGGAGCGCCCCCCAGCGCAATGCGTTGTAATGGTTTGTATTGTAAAAGTTGCATCGTAAAGGCACTGAGTGGTAAAAGTTGCGTTGTAAAGGTTGTTTCCCGTGCTGGGTAGATAGAGTGTGCATAGAACAGTGCCTGCTGGGAGATGTAATATGTGTTCACATTCCTCCTCCTACTTATCCTAAACAGCCTACATGGTCACTATGCTTACCTGACAGTGAGTGTAAATGTACTTCAATACTGACCTACACTGGTGCCTGTTTGACTTTGGCTGCAACACACAACAATGCCTTGTGCTCCAGACACCACACAGCAGTGTCAGTTACCTTGCTAGTCTACTTCCCCTCACTATGAGGTAATCATAGGCCCAGAATTTTTAGCATGGTGGGGTGTGAGGATCAGGAATATGCAATTTCTACATCAGGTCATGACCCACGCACACCTTCCCACCCAGTAGAAAAAGCCTACCTGTAACTCAGCTTCCCTAACAGTGAGTATGCAAGCACTTGCAATTTGTCTGACATTGATGACTGGTGCCTATTCTTCAAATAATCCCAGCAGGACATAGTTGTCCGGACAGAAGTCTCCAGTGTCAGCCATTTTTTAAGTAGATATCCACTCACTATCAGTTTAGCATGGTTCCTGGTGATCTGTTTGTGCTGGTTGGGAGGACAAGTGTTTGCTCTGACTTCATCCCCATCAGGCTCCGTCCTCCACACACTAACCCTCCTAAATATCTTACCTGTTAGTCTACATTCATGACAGTGAGAGGCAATGTGCTTCAGAGATGTCCAACACTGTTGACTGGTGTCTGATGTGTCTACAACTCACCAACAGTGCCTTGAGCTCCAAACACTAAACAAGAGAAGGTGCCAATGCTGATATTAATAAATTCTGTGCAGCAAATGACCCCACCAGAACTTAAAGAAATCAGGACCGAGACTAACTACTTAATAGTTTTTTTATTTAAACATTATTTTAGAAAGAAAAGAATTTATATATTTTTTCCTTTTTTACAGAGAGACATATTTACAAAAGGACACATAAAATTGAAAGGTGCAATTATTATTCATCAGTCATACTATGTTCCAGGCATATCACAAACATTCAAAACACATTCATGCCACTCAGGGACAGAGGCTAGGTGAGACAAAAGAATATACAGTCTAAAAAATGTACACTATTTTGTACAAGGTAAACAGATGGTATACTACAGGGTAAGAACAACAGGCCACAGTCTGCAAGCACAGTTTCACCAAAAAAATGAGAAAACAATTTTTTCTGTACAATCCTTAAACAATTTACAAATGAAACTTTTGTTACTAAACAGCCTAGGTATTGTACTGGCGACTAAGAGGGGACAACTGGAAGCTCTTGTCGCTCTCGCAGACACCATGTGGCAATGGCCACCCCGTAGTTGTTGTTTGCTTGAGCTCCAAACAGCAGTCTGCAGGGCCAGTCATCTTGCCAGTTTATTCTCATTGACCATCATGGAAGCTCAATTCTATGTGGTCTTGTTGGGCTGTGTATGAGGATAAGTGTTTGCACTGACTTCAACTCTCATCATGCCCGGTCCTATACACACATTCCCAGCCAACACACCTGTGGCTTTGCTATCATTGAGGGTGAATGGAAATGAACTATCAAGATGCCTGACACTGAGGGCTGGTTTTGGGGAATAGAAGGCTGTGATGGGAGTTGTGGTCAACTCTGACACCATGCACAAGTGTCAGACATCCAACAAGTACACTTCCTATCACTGTCAGGAGACCACTCTTCCTGGTGGCCTGTCTGGGCTGCATTTGAAGGTGTGTATATGATAGAGCCTGATAGGAGATGGTGTCAGTGCAAACATTCCTCCTCCCACTGTACCCAACCAAGTCATCTGGAACTATGGCTACCTGACAGTGAATGGAAGTCTACTATCAAGATGTCAGTCACTGGTGCGTGTGGTTTGACTTGATAACAAGTCCCCTCAGGCCTTGCTCTCCTGACACCATGCAGCAGTGTGTCAGCCATCTTGATAGTACACTTCTACTGACTTTGAGCTTCACATAGTCCCTGTTTGTCTGTATGGGCTGTATTGCCTGTGTGTAACTTGTGCATGTAACCACTGGCAGAGATAGTGAAAGAATTTGGACTATTCATAGTATCATATGCTGATGACATCCAGCTGATACTCTCAGTCAATGAGGGCCCCCACTCCGTATTTGACAACCTGGGGCCTTGCATGACACAAGTTGCAGAGTGGATGAATAGGTGTAGCCTGAAACTGAATGGAGATAAGACGGAGCTCATTTTCCTGGGAAATAAAATGGAACAGAAACATCATCAGTTGGCACCAAAAACTGGGAGAACCCCCCACCCAAAGGATGTATGACGTTACAACGCATACTTTCACAACGCATACCATTACAACAAAACCTTTACAATGCAGGATCCATTACAACGCATGCCATTACAACGTAGCTGCTGTTACAACGCATGCCATTACAACGTAAGTATGGGTAAGTATTTTTTTTTATTAATGGGAATGTAATAGTAGTGTAAGTGTTGGATAGTGTAGGTGTTAAAATTACTATTATAACTCCAGGGGGGCGAAATATTAGGGTAAGTGTTGGATAATGTAGGGGTTACAATTACTATTCTAACTCCAGGGGGGCGTAATTGTAGGGTAAGTGTTGAATGGTGTAAGGGTTAAAATTAAATGAAATACTCACCCATACTTACGTTGCAATGGCATGCGTTGTAATGGCATGCATTGTAATGGCATGCGTTGTAATGGATCCTGCGTTGTAAAATTTCATTGTGATGGTAGTGCGTTGTTTTAGTTGCGTTGTAAAGGATGTTTCCCCACCCAAAAGAAGGTAATAAAAATCATAGGTATCTGCGCATGATTCTTCCTCTCTTGCTGGAGCCCACTCGCAGAACCGTGGTCCAGGCCCTAATACTGTCAAAATTGGACTACAGCAACGCCCTGTATCTAGGTGCACCAAAATTGTTACAAACCGGCTGCAGGTAGTACAGAATGCCGCAGCAAGTCTGTTGCTACGAGTCCCTAGACAACACTCACCCAGGGCAGCCCTGAAGAAGTTACACTGGCTCCTGGTTCAGGCAACAGTGAAGTTCAAGACACTTTGTATTGCCCATAGAGCAATGAATAACAAAGGTCCAGCCTTAATAAAAAAGTTTGTCACCCAATATGTGCCAGGTAGAAACTTTAGATCTTCGACAGAACTCCTTATCAATTCGACCAGGATAAAAAGATCCAGATGGGGAGGGAGATCTTTCAGTAACCTGGCCCTTGCATTGTGGAATACCTTGCCTCTGGACCTACGCAGGGTAACCGATGAACTGGCATTCAGGAAAGGTTTTAAAACCTGGATATTTCCCTAAATCCTTCGCTCCCTGATCATCACTTTCTCCTAGCGCTGGGAAGCCCCTGGGCTGCCATGCGCTCTATAATTCCCATAAACAATCATAGCGTTCTGTACGACTCAGTTGTGTTTAACATGAGATGCATCGCACTCCATCGCTTGGAGCGCTCACAGTCTAGTTGTACGGAAAGCATTCCAAATCAGATTCGGGGGAAGATTAGAATTAGGTCCTGAGTTCAAGTTAGTACTGAAAAGGCAAAAAAGTTATTATGTCCACATGCATAGAAACTGGTGCTGCAACGCCCTCCTATAGAAAAGATGGAAGGTAGGGACTTAAAATAAAACACCATAGGAAACAATGTTAAAATAAAATAAAATATTTTAAATAGTTAAAAGTGTAAATAAATATAATTTAATTTAAAAAAATATATAAAAAGACTACATATGTGTTAATTAATTATGAAATATTTTAATAAACCATTTTGGATATATAAATTAATGTACCAATATATTTTCTTCAGAAAATATTACATTATCTTTAATTACTTAAATACAGCACCTTTAATAATTATTAATACACATTAGAGTATATTCTTTTCTGTAGGTGGGAATGCATTTTTCATTTAAACTTCAGAAACAAATTATGTAACTTAATATATTTCCATTAATGACAGTTTTATCTCAAAATTAGTTTATTAATACTTTAACATTTTCTATATTTAAATGAAATATATAAAATTAATTTACAGGAATATTTCACATGAAAATATTGTATTATTTATGTTCAAGTTAAATAAGCTTTTTTTTTACCTATACTTTTTGTTCAATTTTCTTGTAATGCTGCTTAACAAGCCTGCTCAGGTCAGACAGATCTTGACTTATTTTCTTCTGAACCTATTTAGTCAGCTATCAGTGGGCTGGCATAAGTCTATTGGGCCTCCACTATGCACTTGTGACCTTACTGCTATGTACGAAACCTTGCACATTTTTTTCATATGCCCTACATTCTCTAGATTTCTTTTTAAGTGTATTCACTCATTGTTTTTACAATTAACTTTGTACAAGTTAGACCCGCCGTACTGTATATTCAATTTTAAGAGTCACCTATTGTCTGTTTTTAGATCTCTTGGTTTTAAGTGGAGGAGTTTCATTCATATGCATGAGATGATATGAGGAACCATTTGTTTACAAGGTCGGAATGTTCTTTGTTACATTTATATCTCTGTTTTTATCTACTTTCATGATTTGTTTAATTCAAATTGAATGAAGTGATTATTGATTGATTGACCATAGGAAACAGTAGATAATAGCTTGGCACGCACAACTCGAATAATTGCCTCTGCCAATGGATTGTGAAGCTCTTTTTTTGGATTTGCAGAGAGCAGATGTGACAGATATGACTGCAGATGCTCTTTTATTTAGCTACTGTTGTCATGTACCTACAGTTATCAGAGAATATATATATATATATATATATATATATATATATATATATATATATATATATATATATTCACTGAAAAAACCATAGGTTATAGACCATATATAGTTAGGAATTAGCATTTACAAAACCTTATTTTACTCACACAAAACCATTGAAATTCCATATATAGTTAGTTGCACTAACTATATATCGCGCATCCGCAATCCACTGCTGATGATGTCACATATTACATCATTCATGACATGGTCAGTGACATCACTGATGACATCACTGATGACATCTCAAATGACATCACTGATGACAACATCCAGTGACTGTATGTTTCTGTAAAGTTAAAATATGTTTTACATATTGAAGAATGAGTAGATGTATAAGTGTCTGAATGAAGGTTTTAGTAGGTGCGTGGTTGACTGTATGAGTGAGTGATTAAATGCGTCCTACTGAATGCATAGGTTAGTGACTAAACTGTGTGAAAGTTTGCATCAGTATGTCTGTTGTTGTGCAAGCTGCTGCATGTGTTGATCAGTAGCTATATGAGTGGCTATATGGGTTATTGATTGGTTGGCCAAGTATTTGTATGGGAGACTGAGTGTGTGTGTGGCTGGTTGGGAGGTGTGTGACTGTGCAGATCAATGTGTACTTGTATCAGTGATTGTATAAGAGAGTAAGTATGTGTTAGTATATGTTTGAAAATGTAAGGTGCTCTATGTTTAACTGTATAGATTAGAAAATGGAGGTGTGATTGATTCTTTGCATGACTGACTAGGTGTGTGAGTAACTCCATGGATGAGCAACAGAGTGTAAATGTCTGTATAGGTGTATGAGTGCATATGATAGTGTTGTAAAGATGAGTGATTGTATGTATGAATGATTGTATGGATGAATGAGTGAATGTGTGTGTAGACGTAGGAATCAGTGAGTGCGTATGTAGTAACTAGTATTGGTGTGTCAATGGTTTCAAAAATTATACTCTGTATTTAACACTGGTTGTAACAGAGGTTATATTAAAATGTGAGGAGATGCATTGTATTGTCACATGAATGATATCATCAGTGATGTGGTCATTGATGTCAAATGAGATGTCATCAGTGATGTCATTTGAGATGTCATCAGTGATGTCATCAGTGATGTCACTGACCATGTCATGAATGATGTAATATGTGACATCATCAGCAGTGGATTGCGGATGCGCGATATATAGTTAGTGCAACTAACTATATATGGAATTTCAATGGTTTTGTGTGAGTAAAATAAGGTTTTGTAAATGCTAATTCCTAACTATATATGGTCTATAACCTATGGTTTTTTCAGTGAATTTTCAAGGTTTTGTAAATGCTAATTCCTAACTATATATGGTCTATAACCTATGGTTTTTTCAGTGAATTTCATTGGTTTTTTAACAGCTAATATCTGTAGCTGTAAAATGTATTCTTCTTTAAATCCAAAAATATATTTTATATGTTTATGAATAATTTTTTTTTTAAATATTTTTTTTTCTTCGTTCCCGCTTCGCGAATCGGGAAGCTTCCCGTTAGCTGACATTGATGCCGCGAAATAGACCGCGAGCCGGTAAACGTTTCTTTACCGCAAGTGCCGCGTTAGAAAACAACATCGTGACGCCTCCCGTCCGCATGACGTTTCACGTTGTCGCGTGATACGTCATATGACGTGCTACGTTAGCGAACTGGTACGCGAAGCGAGTCGCAAAGCGCAGGTTTCTGGAAGCAAACCGGGAGGCCCTGCAAAGCGCTTAACGTAAACACAGCAAGTCATGTGACTTGGTAATAACACTTTTCATTGGTTCATTTCACTTTTGGTTTCCTAATGATGTAAGACTAGGTCATATAATCTAAAATGAACACTTTTGATTGGTTGAGAACTCTTGTTTTTCCCAAATGATGAAAATCCCTCCTTCTTTCCTCACTCTGACTTTCATCATTGTGAGAGAAAGACCCTTTGTGATCACTGAGCAATGGCTTCTTTAGTAGCTTCAGCTGGTGCTTCCCCACCACCTCCAAGGAAGAGTGGACCACCTGCTCAAGTTATAATTCAACAAGAAGAGGAAGAAGAGGAACAGAACGACGAGCACGAAGAGAGGCAGTTTTTGCCTGAGCAGCCCAGGACGTCTCACCGGAAAGAAAACTTCATTTGGCAATTTTTTTAAATTCCCAAAGGTCAGAAAAAAGTAAATGCAAGATACGTAACTTGCCTTATATGTCAAGATAGACTGTCCAGAGGAACCGAGAAAAAATACAGTTTCGGAAACTACACAATGCATCGCCATATGACTAGGTGGCATCCTAACAACTACAGTGCTGCACAGTTTCGGAACGACCTAGATAATCTCCCTATTATGGCCAGAAGATCTGTTGTACCGGAAGTAACGGGACCAGAGGGCAGGGAGATGGTGCCAAATATACAAATGAGATTTGGTGAAGTAAAACACATCTGCGTATATTGCGATGGATTCATTTGCTACGGAGAAAGAAGCATCACTCTGATCAACAGAGCTATTGACTATCATATGCAAGTTTGTACGAAACGCCCAAAATAATAAATACTTCTTTTTTTGTTTTGTTGCTCCTGTTGAGCCCTTTACAATGAATCGTTTTCATTGCCCCCTCCAAGAAAAACCCAAAAAAATATAAAACTGTTCAGAAAAATTCAAAAAAAGTAAAAAAATGTTCCGAAAAATAATAAAAAAAATATAAAACAACAAAAACAATAAAAAAAAAGTTCTTTTCAGAACTACCTCCCCGTTATTAAAAAATTGGTACAATATTTGGAACTGTGCCAACCTCTATTTCTCTTAGTTCGCTTCCCAGTTCGCTCGCCGGTACGCGAACCGGAAGCGAACCAAAAACAGTAAGTATAAGGGAAGGAAACAGACACTTATGTTAAAAGAAAGACAGCTATAGGGGAGTAAACTAGAGATACTATTACCCGTAATCCACTGCTGATGATGTCACATATTACATCATTCATGACATGCTCAGTGACATCATCAGCAGAGGATTGCGGGTTTTTTGGCAACGTGCCTTATCCACGGTTTAATAACGCTGCCTTTTGCTTTATATAAGTTTTCAAATTGTATGAAATATATACCAATAGGTCGTTATGAACCTTTAGGTAGTGCTTTTCTTCATGAGGTCTGGTCGCTTCCATACACATACAGATGTTTCAAAGATGAATGCAGGAATGCACTGAGACGCCAGATCATTCACTAATGTGTAGGCACATACAGTTACACGGTTCATGCAACAAACACCGACCAAATATGGCTTGCGTGTTGCAAGGCACGCCAGTTCCTGCTATCATCCCCACGTTCAAGTTGTTGGAAAATGGTAGTTATTTGATGCTCAATAATGAAGATTGTTCTGAGTTAATTAAAAGTATTCCTTTTATCGTAACAGTAAGTGAACGGGTTATTTGCTGCAGAAATGTTCTATTTCCTCCCACACATGAACATAGGGAGTTTTCAATCTGGCCACAAATACCAACCTTGGGACAGATTTCAACGGCATGGCAAGAATAAGAGCTCTTTTGTCTCAGAGAGAGGTGGCCTTGAGTTCGGCCCGTGAAACTTTCGTGCTTCACATAGCGAACACCCGTACAGAGGTGCAGACCCTTTTCAATTCAGATTTGCCTTTCAATTTCAGCAAGATGGTTCCGACTATCTTTAACGCATCCTCCACAAAGGCCCTGGCGCACTTTTTTAAAGTTGTTACCAGTGGTCTCGTGACTTCATTTGAGAAAATCTTTGGAGTCATCCCTGCTTCCTTTCATTCTATTTTCTCCACTCTGGTTCGTGGATTGGCATTTTTACTTGCATTACCAGCGGACGCTCTTGTGCTTTTTTACATTTTTAAATATGGATGTCCCTCCTATGCAACCTCCCACCCTGCAGCTGCTGACACTGTTCCGCAATCGCATGCTAGAATATTATGGCACAATGCCGTTGGCGATATTAAGCACGGCATATGGATTATCTTTTCGATTCTCCTACTTCACCTGTGTCCAGCCTGTATTTCACTGCCTGACCTGTGATTTCGATTGGGCCATTGATTTGTGTCTCTGCGGACCGGTTTCTCCTGACGTCGACTTTAATCAGCTGATGACTCCTATCATTACTCACGAGTTGGTTTGTCCTGGCGAAAGGATTATGGCTGTGGCATTGATGCATGGACTACTTGGTCCCTGGAATTTACTGGCGGCAGCACAGTCTTTCTTGGAACAGAGCTTTCTTGAAAACCCACCGAGCTGTCCTCTGATGGTGATAGAGGATCCGGTGCTGGGAGAGCACGTATGTTCTTTTCCGCTTTTAAATTGGATGGCTGAACTGTTTTCGGATGAAGACGGTGTCTTCCTATTGGAGGCTGTTGCAGCTTATTTTGCATACACAGTTATGTCATAGACCTTTTTCATGTTTGATATGCTGAGTACTAGCATTTCATTGACAATTCATTGACTTATTTGTCAAGTTTTTATTATTTACCTTGCCTATTGGCTTAAGACTCGATAAAGTACTTGGCTGTTTTATTTTTCTTTAGCATTAAATTTTCCTAGTTTTTAATGCTTTACCTTGCGGACCGTCCACATATAAACTTGCAATCTGCTCTCATGAGATGGCACTTCTATTATCTTATTCAGTTCGTTTCCGGATCATGGGGAGGTGTCATCTAGGTCCTGGATATCTTTACACCGTGTTAAGTTAGCATGGGCTCATTACCGGTTTAAACGCCATTTTTCCTTTTTTGCAACTTCTGCACACGACACTTAGTTGTTGCTTTAGCTTTCCACCTAGTAGTTCATCGTGGTTTACATGAGAATAATATGTTATTGCTCTACTATCTGCTTTGCTTGTTAAACTATATCTGTACAGCGAGTGCTAAAGTTTCAAGAACAACACGATACAGAATTGTTATGAGGTCTGATCTCCACGACTTCATACTCATAACATAAGTGCAACTTCTGCCAATTCTGGGCATGAGGCGGGTTTTATATTGCTTTGCCGAACACACATACACAACAGTTGATGCGGTTCACATGAAGAGAGAGCTGGTGTATGCTGATGTGATTCCTTCAAATCTAAGACACTAAAGTATGGGCACGCCCTAAACCAACACAAAGAGACCTTCTTAGCAAATAATATAATATGTGTATTAGGGAGGGTGACATATAAGCAGCCGCGGGCCGTGGAGGGAGTTACGGTGAGGCAGGGAGGCGGGGAGGGGGAGAAGCAGGGTGGAGCCCTCTCTACCTTGCCCCTCCCCCTCCCCGCCTCCCTGCCCCACCGTAACTCCCTCCACGGCCCGCGGCTGCTTATAAGTGTTGCTAACTCTTATTCATTTACAGCATGTTAACATACTGTCACCATTCGCTTTTTATGTACTAGTAACTATGCTGGTAATTTTGCTACTGATAATATGTGTACTTGTATTCTCCACCCTGCTTCTCCCCCTCCCCGCCTCCCTGCCTCACCGTAACTCCCTCCACGGCCCGCGGCTGCTTATAAGTGTTGCTAACTCTTATTCATTTACAGCATGTTAACATACTATCACCATTCGCTTTTTATGTACTAGTAACTATGCTGGTAATTTTGCTACTGATAATATGTGTACTTGTATTATCTAAGATACTACGCCTGAGAAGACGGCATTAGTAAATAAACATTTCAAATACACATGTGTTCTTCTTAACTCCATGTTCTGGTTTCTAAGAAATATATAACGACCGACTGTTCATGAGTTCCACGTATCCTGAGGTACTATAAGTTCATATTCTGGATTGTCTAAACATTGAGAGTTTGTTATATCCAATGTGACACTGTACCTAGCTTGCTAAGGAGTTTTTGATTACTAACGTGAGTTTTGGGACACCCTAATTCGCCGAGGTTCCAATCCTCTGTCCACAGTTCTGTGTGAGAACAGAAACCCTGCGACAGGGGCACCCCCGACCCTTGCTGGAGCTTCATCACACTTGCGATACAACTCCAGCAATGCGCCACCTTTACGGCACAGATACATCACGCATCTGTGCTGTTTTTGCCCCATGATGCGCCGCATTGTAAATGCAGCACACCATAGGTGACGGAACAGCGGCACAGAATGACTAACACATCCCTGGTGATGCGCCAGTCATCATAAATGTATCCCTATGCTTCTTATCTTGTTAGAGATGAACCGCCATATGTATCATCAAAGTTTTTTGCATTTCCTAAATAGCGAACTTTAAGGAATAAATAGCGATTCTTTACCATTCCTAGTTTGCGATTAGCTATTTGCTAATTACAAATTACCCATTCATTTCCTTCATTTCCATAGGGCGGTTGGACTCACTTTTAGCTCGAACGGCTGAATGGATTTCCACGAAACTTGGCAAAATTGTAGGGACTGGTAGCCCGATGTGCCTTTGCTATGTCTCAAGATATATGCTCCAGTGGTTTTTACGAAAATTACCTTTGAAAAATATATATTGGGCTACATTGGCCTATATATATGTTGGAGCCCAAATGTAGCCCAATGTAGCCCAATGAAGCCCAATGTAGCCCAATGTAGCCCAAAGATGGCCGCCAGACACACAAAAAAACAAATGTAGCCCAAATATCAGCCAGATGTAGCCCAACTATAGCCCAGTGACAGAATGACCAATCAGCTTCGCAAACCTCCGTTACGCGAAGCGGAGCGCTGTTACAGATATATATCTTTTTTTGAACGTTAATTTCTCAAAATCCACTGGAGCACATATATTGAGACCTAGCAAAGGCACATCGGGCTACCAGTCCCTAATATTTTGCCAAGTTTCGTGCAAATCCATTCAGCCGTTCGATTATTATTATTATTATTTTTTTTTGCCCCGCGGGGCCCTTTTAAAACCTCCACATCAAACCTAGGGGGTCAGCGAGGATCTACTATGCCCCCTTATAGTTATTTCCCCCTTTGTTTTGACCTCCTCTTGTCTCTCGATCCTACCGAGAGACAAGATGGCGGCCGCTACGGACTTTTTGGAATGTTGACAGACGCCGGAGAACCAATCAGCTTCGCTTCACAAAGCTCCGTTGCGCGAAAAGTACGCGTCCTGGGACGCTGCCAGGTCCGCTGTTACAGATATATATCTTTTTTTAAACGTTAATTTCTCAAAATCCACTGGAGCACATATATTGAGACCTACAAAAGGCACATCGGGCTACCAGTCCCTACAATTTTGCCAAGTTTCGTGCAAATCCATTCAGCCGTTCGGGCTAAAAGTGAGGCCAACCGCCCTATGGAAAACTCAATGTTAAAAACACGTTTTGGGACCCCCCTTTTTTCTCGGCCCCCCCTTGACAAACCCCCCCCAAATTTTTAAGGGCTGCTCAGAAACAAAATGTGCCATTTTCCTGAAAATTTCAGCCAATTCCGTCCACAAACGCCAAAGTTATTAGACATAGAATTTTCAAAAATCCCATAGAGAAAAAATCCTAACTATATATACCTACTGGCGACCGCCAGTAGGTAATATATATATATATTCACTGAAAAAACCATAGGTTATAGACCATATATAGTTAGGAATTAGCATTTACAAAACCTTATTTTACTCACACAAAACTATTGAAATTCCATATATAGTTAGTTGCACTAACTATATATCGCGCACCCGCAATCCACTGCTGATGATGTCACATATTACAGCATTCATGACATGGTCAGTGACATCACTGATGACATCACTGATGACATCATCTAGTGTCTGTGTGTTTTTGTAAAGTTTAAATACGTTTTACATATTGAAGAATGACTGGATGGATGGAAGACTGAGTGTGTGTGTGGCTGGCTGGGAGGTGTGTGACGCTGTGCATATCAATGTGTACTTGTATCAGTGATTGTATAAGAGAGTAAGTATGTGTTAGTATATGTGTGAAAAGTATGGTGTTCTGTGTTTAACTATAGATGAGGAAATCGAAGTGTGATTGATTCTTCACAGGACTGACTAGGTGTATGAGTGCATATGATAGTGTTCTAATAATAACTGACTGTATGTATGAGTAATTGTATGGGTGAATGAGTGAATGTGTGTGTAGACGTACGAATCAGTGAGTGCGTATGTAGTAACTGGTATTGGTGTGTCATGATGTCATCAGTGATGTCATTTGAGATGTCATCAGTAATGTCATTTCAGATGTCATTAGTGATGTCATCAGTGATGTCACTGAAGTATGGTGTTCTGTGTTTAACTGTATAGATGAAGAAATGGAAGTGTGATTGATTCTTTACAGGACTGACTTGGTGTGTGAGTAACTCCATGGATGAGTGGCAGTGTGTGACTGTCTGTATAGGTGTATGAGTGCATATGATAGTGTTGTAATAATGAGTGACTGTATGTATAAGTGATTGTATGGGTGAATGAGTGAATGTGTGTGTAGACGTAGGAATCAGTGAGTGCGTATGTATTAACTGGTATTGGTGTGTCATGATGTCATCAGTGATGTCATTTGAGATGTCATCAGTGATGTCATCAGTGATGTCATTTGAGATGTCATCAGTGATGTCATCAGTGATGTCACTGACCATGTCATGAATGATGTAATATGTGACATCATCAGCAGTGGATTGCGGGTGCGCGATATATAGTTAGTGCAACTAACTATATATGGAATTTCAATGGTTTTGTGTGAGTAAAATAAGGTTTTGTAAATGCTAATTCCTAACTATATATGGTCTATAACCTATGTTTTTTTCAGTGAATTTCAATGGTTTTTTAATAGCAAATATCATAAGCTGTCGAATGTCAAGTACGTGGTAAGTGAAAACATTTTCGTGTTTATGCACACTGATCTGCTTTGAATGCTGCCCCCCCCCCTCATTTCTATTAGGAGTAGTCTCTCTTTGCAGATAGTGAAAGGTAGTTAACGCAGGCCTTTGCCCCCGTTGTAATCCGTCGTGCCTGCTTCTCTCTCCATTTGATTGATTGATATCCAAGTATTTACTGTTTTAGAATTAGTTCTCTTTGGTTCATTCTCTATTTACAAACAAACACAGAGTCGCAATACTCTGTTTAGTCTTTGCAGATAACGAAAAATCGTGTAAAAAAAAAGAAAAGGAATCGAGCAAAATCAGTAGGCCACTAATGGGATCTCTTTTTGACCTCGCTAAAATAGAAACATTAGGAACAACCCCTCATGACAAATACAAAACTAGTGAGATGAACTGAACTCCACACAATGATGGCTGCAAAACAGCTCGGCTCCGCCACCCACCCCGCCCAAAATAACGATAAAGAGCGGCTGCCATGATTGGTTGCGGAATGGCCACGACGGAGCTACGAAATGGTGCTGCTCTCATGCTAACCCCAGCTTCAGTCTGAAACATCCAGAAACACTGTAGACTACCAATTCGATCAGTTCCGGTAGCGCCCCAATGTAACCCGGTAGAGAAGAACTAGCCCTCCCCTCTTTGACTGATGGTTCTTGTTGCCTGTCCCTTCTGTTGTCATTTAACAGAACTATTTAGCCTGCTGAAAGGGGTTGTGTTCCGACCGCTGGTTGGTGGAGACATTTTGACTATATTCTGGACCTGCGTTGTCGCGTAATGCGTCATATGACGCGCCGCGTTAGCGCATCCGGAAGTCATCCGGGGCGCGCAGCGCGTAACGTAAGCATAACAAGTCATGTGACTTGTTAATAAAACTTTTCATTGGTTCATTTTACTTTTCTTATTGTAATGATGAAAGGCTTGGTCATATGACCTAAAAATTACGCTTTTCATTACTTCCGAACATTATTTTTTCTTAAATATATGTTATAATGTTCCAGGCTAATGTACTTTCCCGGAAATTTTACAACTGTCCTGCAAGTAAAATATATTCTTTTTTCGAGAAAAAGAGCGTTTCTTCGTCCCATGACGGAGCCGTTGAGCAAAAGAGGGTCGACCTGCTGTCTTAGTCGCCGATACGCCTGAATATGAGATTCTTATCGATCACTTTATGTTGCAGGAGTAGAAAACACAACAGCCCTTGACCATTTATCTTTACTGCGTTCCTGCGTATTATACCTTTTACCCTTCATGTAATTGGTCTGCTTTATTTCACTTGCCTTTTAATGATTCTAAAACAGTGACTATTATTAAAAACTTTACCAATGTATATACTACTACCATGTTTTCTTTTAAAAACCTTTATTGTGAAAATTTCATTATACAAATACGAGCCTATAACCACGTGGGCCTGCCACGGAGCAAACTGTAATCGTATATGATGAATAGACATTTACACTGTAGAGGAACGTAACGGGCGGGCCATTAGGTTGCAAGAACTAAGGTGTCTAACAGTTACGGAATCGGTGGACGTACATTTTATAATTAAAATACGACAGGGCCAGTTACAATAAAATTATCTAGATATACATTTGCGGGCAAGTACCATGGGTGACGTTAATTCGAACTTTCAACAGTACAGTAATCAATAACACATCAGAACTTAATATCAATAGGGATGTCGAAATATTCAATCAATTCTCGTCCCCGCCCGCCATGTGCTTCAAAACTGCATACGTATCTCGTGATTTAAAGGTTCTGCAACCAGTACACAACAAGGAGTTACGAGTCCCATTTATTCCGGCGCCATTTTGGGCGAGGACGGGCAGGTCCAGGATATAGTCAAAATGTCTCTACCAACCATCGACTATGATGATGTTCATATGCTGTATTTATTAGAGTAACACTCATCTGTCCACATGAAATTAATTTGCCACAATCTAAACATGTCATTTTAATCTTTCCAAAGTTCTTCTAAATATTTGGGACCGTTTCCCTTGCCTCTGAAGCTCTCAGTGCCACTTATTTGATGAATGTACTAGCAGGTCAGGGGTTCTCCTCCAAATCTCTCTTTTATGCAGCACTATAATTAATTGGTGCCACCTCTCCATATGACGATGCATGGTATAGTTACCACAACTATATTTTTTTCGGTTCCTCTGGAGAGTTCATCGTGGCAGATGAAGCGTGTAACGTACCGGGCATTTACCTTTTTTTGCATGTACAGGAAAGGAAAAAAAAATCGAGCGTCCGAGTTCTAAGGTGTCCCAGGGCCATTTTAGTGGACCAGGCCCAAATCCAAAGAACAGGCCGCCATTTTGAGAGTCCTCTTGCAGCCGCCTGACGCAGTAGCATCAAGAGCAGCCGAAACTCAGCTGAATGGCAACTGAAACGGTAAAGGGGCGCCCCACTACAGCAGACGAGCCTCCACCTAGGAAGGCCCATTCACGCCGGCTCCCCCCCCCCCTTCGGGCACCCCACGCTGTTATTCGGAGCAGTATTGTAGGATGGCCACACCAGTGCGGCAACTTGCTAGACATCACCTCGGTGGTAACCGAATCTCAACGCCTTGTGGTGTCTTCTATTCAGAAAACATTGTTATGCTGCCTTCGACCTATTCGCCGCAAGTGCGCACACAACTCAACTGCATAGCTTGCTAGACACAACCTCGGTGCCATCCGGATCTTGGAATGTCAGCGCCTTTTGGTGTCTTCTCTTCAGAAAATATTGTTGCGCTGCCTTTGGCCCCATTCGCACATCAGTCCGCTACTGACGCTATCTCACAGGCTAATGGGGCGCCCCACGCCGACTTTCAGCATTGTAGGATGACCACACCAGTACAGCAACTTGCTAGACATCACCTCGGTGCCATCCGGATCTCGGCGCCCCACTGCAGATGAAGTGCCTCTCAACTATGAAACCACCACGGTGACATCCGGATCTTGGCGCGTTGTGCTGCCTTCGGCCTATTCGCACATCGGTCCGCTACTGACGCCATCTCACAGGCTAATGGGGCGACCCACGCCGAGTTTCAGCATTGTAGGATGACCACACCAGTACAGCAACTTGCTAGACATCACCTCGGTGCCATCCGGATCTTGGCATCTCAACGCCTAGTGGTATCTTCCATACAGAAAATATTGTTACGCTGCCTTTGGCCCCATTCGCACATCAGTCCGCAACTTAGACATCACCTCGGTGCCATCCGGATCTTGGCATCTCAGCGCCTTGTGGTGTCAGTCAGAAAATATTGTTGCGCTGCCTTTGGCCCCATTCGCACATCAGTCCGCTACTGACACCATCTCACAGGCCAACAGGGCGCCCCACGCCGACTTTTACCATTGTACGATGGCCACACCAGTGCCACAACTTGCTAGACACCACCTCGGTGCCATCCGGATCTTGGCATCTCAGCGCCTTGTGGTGTCTTCAAATCAGAAAATATTGTTGCGCTGCCTTTGGCCCCATTCGCACATCGGTCCGCTACTGACGCCATCTCACAGGCCAACGGGGCGCCCCACGCCGACTTTCAAAATTGTAGGATGGCCACAGAAGTGCGACAACTTACTAGACACCACCTCGGTGCCATCCGGATCTTGGCGCGTTGTGCTGCCTTCGGCCTATTCGCACATCGGTCCGCTACTGACGCAAACTCACAGGCCAACGGGGCGCCCCACGCCGACTTTCAGCATTGTAGGATGGCCACACCAGTGCGGCAACTTGCTACACACCACCTCGGTGCCATCCGGATCTTGGCATCTCAGCGCCTAGTGGTGTCTTCTATTCCGAAAATATTGTTGCGCTGCCTTCGGCCCCATTCACACATCGGTCCGCTACTGACGCCATCTCACAGGCCAACGGGGCGCCCCACGCCGACTTTCAGCATTGTAGGATGACCACACCAGTGCGGCAACTTACTAGACACCACCTCGGTGCCATCCGGATCTTGGCGCGTTGTGCTGCCTTCGGCCTATTCGCACATCGGTCCGCTACTGACGCAAACTCACAGGCCAACGGGGTGCCCCACGCCGACTTTCAGCATTGTTGGATGGCCACACCAGTGCGGCAACTTACTAGACACCACCTCGGTGCCATCCGGATCTTGGCGCGTTGTGCTGCCTTCGGCCTATTCGCACATCGGTCCGCTACTGACGCAAACTCACAGGCCAACGGGGCGCCCCACGCCGACTTTCAGCATTGTAGGATGGCCACACCAGTGCACCTTACTAGACACCACCTCGGTGCCATCCGGATCTTGGCGCGTAGTGAAGCTGCAGCAGCTGCAAATAAGCTTCAGACAATGTTACAACCGCTGCTCAGAACTCTCAACTATGACACCACCTCGGTGCCATCCGGATCTTGGCGCGTTGTATTGCCTTCGGCCTATTCGCACATCGGTCCGCTACTGACGCCGCCTCACGTGCCAACGTATTTTCTCCGCATTTTATACCCTATGCCGCATAACAGGTCATGTGACTTGTTTATAAAACTTTTCATTGGTTCATTTTACTTTTGGTTTCCTAATGATGGAAGGCTTGATCATATGACCTAAAAACAACACTTTTCATTGGATGAAAACTTCTTTTTTTCCCCAAACGATGAAAGCCCCACCTTGTTTCTGGATGTTTCAGACTGAAGCTGGCGTCAGCATGAGAGCACCACCATCTCGTAGCTCCGTAGTGGTCATTCCGCTAGCAATCATGGCAGCCGCTCCCCACCAGAAGCCTGCAGGAGTCGGGGCCCCCAAAACTTTTGATGAATTCTCAAGGCGGAGGGGACGCTTTCGAGAATGGGGTCCAAGACCTAGCAGACAAGCGTCCGATTTCCAAGGTGTCCCAGGGCCATTTCAGTGGACCAGGCCCAAAAAGGAAACAGCCTGCCGCCATTTTGAGAGTCCTGTGACAGCCGCCTATCGCTGCACCGCAAGAGTGGGCGCAACTCAGCTGAATTGCGGCTTTTGACACAGTGGACCAAAAACGGACGGAATGGCAACTGAAACGGTAAAGGGGCGCCCACTACAACAGATGACACTCCACCTGGAGAGGCCCGTTCACGCCGCCTCCCCCGGGGCGCCCCACGCCGTTTTTCGGAGCAGCATTGTAGGATACCAAAACCAGTGCGGCAACTTACTGGACATCACCTTGGTGCCATCGTTCTGCTGCCTTCGAACTATTCGCACAACAGTTTGCTACTGATGACCCACCCCCCGCGACGCCCCACGCCGTTATTTGCTGGGTGGCAACTTACTAGACATCACTTTCGTGTCATCTAGATTTCAGCGCGTTCTGCTGCCTTGGAACTATTCGCACAACAGTTTGCTACTGATGACCCACCCCCCGCGACGCCCCACGCCGGAAATCTGGACGTTGTGCTGCGTTGGGACTATTCGCACAGCCGACCGCTACTTCGTTGTTTTTCCCTAAAAATGTTTATATGTTATTACTATTTTTGTTTTCTTGTATATATTTATAAATTATTAAAGTTTTATAATCTTACTACTTTGTCGGAGTGCTATATATTTTTAATGTGACACATATTGTAAAAACTTTGATGTACAAAGAGTCATCCCTGGAATCTTCCGCTTCAGGCTCGGTCCCCTCCCCAATCACAATACAGGATGGTTTTCAGATAATAGGAACGCGTCTGCTGTGACGGATCTCATCGAGTGTGGGCCTTGATCTACTATAACTCCTTTGAAGAGGGGTGATTCTTTACAGCTGTGGCCATAAACTACATCTGCAGGGCTAGCTGATACCCTAGGACCAGCCTGGACAAACGGACACAGAGGAAAAGGAGTGTCAGAGGGTGCGGTAGTGAATAGGGCGAAAGGGAGGTGTCGGGCGGGCACAGGGTGTGATTCTCAGGGAAGAGCAGCGCAGATGGGGGGAGGTTTATTACCCATGCATAAGACAGAGAGCGGGGGTGACCACTGCCTGGGGGAGATGCTTGCGAGGGTGGGGAGCCATGCTAAGGATCGACAGCGTGCACAGAGTGGGTCTGGTCAAGGCATCTAAAATGGCTGCCGTGCACGACAAAAGTGTGGCATTTGAAAAAAGACAAGATGGCGCAGACAATGTTTTTCAACACTTCCTGATTTCCTTCGAATCGAACGTTAACAGACGTTGGGGCATATTACCAAAGTTAAGCGATATTTATCCCTAACGATGCTTAGCAACGATTTTTTTACCGTCAGAAATTATCGCAGATAAACCTTGCTATTATCAAGGTTTATCGCAAATACGATAAAAAACGACCGCAATGCATTAATATCGCTGAAAACTCAGCGATATTCATGCATTACCGAGCTAATGCTCTTAGCCATGTTATCCACCTCCCATTGGATAACATGGCTAAGAACTGCTCAGGGCAGGTGCTAGCTTTTGGAGATATTCGCGCTTATCTCGAATATTTCCAAAAGTTGATAATAGGAGATAGCGATGTTAGCGACTGTTTCCAGTCGCTAACATCTTGGCATGCCCACTTTGCATGTCATTAGTGATAAATATCACTCACATGCAAAGTGGGGCCCAAGATGGTCGCTATCTCCTACTAGCCGTCGCTAACTGGTGTTAGCAACAGCTAGGTAATACAGATATAATTTTATCTCCGTGAAGCGGAGCGCTGTTACAGATATATATCTTGTTTTTGAACGTCAATTTCTCAAAATGCACTGAAGCACATATGTTGAGACCTAGCAAAGGCACATCGGGCTACCAGTCCCTAATATTTTACCAAGTTTCGTGCAAATCCATTCAGCCGTTCGATTATTATTATTATTTATTTTTTTTTGCCCCGCGGGGCCCTTTTAAAACCTCCACATCAAACCTAGGGGGTCAGCGAGGATCTACTATGCCCCCTTATGGTCATTTGCCCCTTCGCTTTGGCCTCCTCTTGTCTCTCGATCCTACCGAGAGACAAGATGGCGGCCGCTACGGACTGTTTGGAATGTTTACAGACACCGGAGAGCCAATCAGCTTCGCTTCGCAAAGCTCCGTAACGCGAAAAGTACGCGAAGCGGTGCGCTGGTACAGATATATATCTTTTTTTGAACGTTAATTTCTCAAAATCCACTGGAGCACATATATTGAGATCTAGCAAAGGCACATCGGGCTACCAGTCCCTACAATTTTGCCAAGTTTCGTGCAAATCCATTCAGCTGTTCGATTATTATTATTATTTTTTTTTTTGCCCCGCGGGGCCCTTTTAAAACCTCCACATCAAACCTAAACGGTCAGGGAGGATCTACTATGCCCCCTTATGGTCATTTGCCCCTTCGGTTTGGCCTCCGCTTGTCTCTCGATCCTACCGAGAGACAAGATGGCGGCCGCTACGGACTGTTTGGAATGTTTACAGACGCCGGAGAACCAATCAGCTTCGCTTCACAAAGCTCCGTTGCGCGAAAAGTCCGCGTACTGGAGCGCTGCCCGGTCCGCTGTTACAGATATATATCTTTTTTTAAACGTTAATTTCTCAAAATCCACTGGAGCACATATATTGAGACCTACAAAAGGCACATCGGGCTACCAGTCCCTACAATTTTGCCAAGTTTCGTGCAAATCCATTCAGCCGTTCGGGCTAAAAGTGAGGCCAACCGCCCTATGGAAAACTCAATGTTAAAAACACGTTTTGGGACCCCCATTTTTTCTCGGCCCCCCCTTGACGAACCCCCCCCAAATTTCCAGGGGCTGCTCAGAAACAAAATGTTCCATTTTCCTGAAAATTTCAGCCAATTCCGTCCATAAACGCCAAAGTTATTAGACATAGAATTTTCAAAAATCCCATAGAGAAAAAATCCTAACTATATATACCTACTGGCGACCGCCAGTAGGTAATATATATATATAGATATATATATATATATATATATATATATATATATATATATATTACATTTAAAACACCTTTAATTGTGATACAGCCGAGCCGGACTCGTCACACCAGTTAAGGCTAAAGTAACCCAGGAAGATGTTTTAGAAATTATTATTTCGCTTTTTTCTACTAGTTCTTTGGGCTGTTTGACCAAGAGAAAATTATCCCATAGACTGTATTGTAGGTGATATGAGAAACAGTAGGCTTCGGGTCTGATGTCTTAATTTCATCAGAGAGACATTCTACCCAGAGAAAGTGATCTGCCTTTTGGTTTTTGCACAGTATTGAAGAACTGTAGCTAATTGCACTCCCTCTGCCTTATTTAACTTCCCAATCATGGTGAATGATCTCATAGCATTGAGGAATCAGGAGTCATTTATAGATTGGGAGGAGTCAAAGAGACAAGTTTCCATCAGGAAGAGCAAGTCCAGGTAATGGGACTGAATCAGATCCACGATTTTGATGCAGTATTGGACTGCAGATGTGCACTATGGAATTGGAAGTGGTCTGACCAGTTCTTATTTTTTTTTCTTTTTTTCTTTTTTAGTCCTTATACATGACACGGCCCATGATCTAAGCTGAAGGCGATCAAACGAATACCAAATATATCAATTAGCTTAGTCTTCAAGTTTGTTTGGGCCAACTTCAATACATTAAAAAAAGGAGTTATTGCTTGATGTTTCCAGCCTCTTCCATTATTAAAGTGCGTTTTAATTGGACAGTTCAAGGATGATGTGGCAATACAATCCCCCCCCCTAATCAGGTTAGTCTTGTGTATCTATTGCATACAGTGGTTCCTACATTTTTATCCTTCTTGCTGAACCCCAGATGCTGTCCAGCCTACTAGTATGTCTCACATACAAAACCCACTTGTGTGTAGAAGGTGAGTCGTGTGATACCAATTTCATGCATATTTCCCTCCATGCAGTTATGATTAAGACAAAAAGAAGCTGTGATTGGGTTTTACTTAACATGCAGTTTCTCCCTTCACCTGATAGGACCCCAAATATAACCAGTGTAAGGCTTACCTCTAAGGTGCCCCCAAGTAATCTTGAAAGAAAGTTACCCACATCTTGCCAGGAGAGTTGGATTACCAGACACTTCTAAAACAGATGGACATTGTCTGGGTTTCTAGGATACTACTGGGAAATTGTATCTTCTTACTTCCGCCCATCTTAGACAGCCTCTTCGGGGACCAATATGATCAATATAAAGTAAAAAGGTGGTCCCTCCTCAGAGGTGCCGATTTCACTGTTGACCAAAGTGTAGCCATATATACTTGCCATAAACTCTGGATTTCTGACAGCGACAGGTCCATCTTCCACATATCCTAGGCAGATTTAGGGGATGATCTTTTGATCCCACAAAAATCCATACCATTTGGACACCTCCTTCGCAAAACTTTGGTCCTTCAGCAGCTCACCCTCCCACTCAGTTTCTAGCCCTATTTGTTGCTGGTTATGCAACCAACTAGCTAATTGGTGAAATTTTGATCTTGATAGAGTGAAGTTGTTGCTTATTGCTAACATGTGCCATGGGATCAGTGAGCCTTGATCAAAGAGCTGCCCCCATTTCATCCAGCCTGATGTTAACAATGGCACAGCTAAGGCATCTACGAGGAATTCAGGTGTTCCCGGTGAGTTTCATATTAGAGTGTTACAACTGTAGTAAGGGATTCCAAGGATCTGTTTAACTTGAACCCATAATTCACAAGCTGCATGTAGAACCTTATATTTGATCTTTTAAAAAAAAATGGGTGATCATATTCAAATAGAAAGGAGTTACCTTCTTCTGGAAAACAAATTCTCAGAACCCTTAAATGAGGGGGTACTTTTTGTTTGTTGCCCATTAAGAAATATCTGACATTTTTGAGATAGAAAGCCCAATGATACAGTTGGAAGTCTGGTAAAGCTAATCCCCCATCTATTTTTTTTCACAATTCTTTCCAGGCTGTCCATGCAGCTCTATTCTTTCATATGAAACTGTTCAGATCTCCCTTTAGCTTCTTGAACCTCTCAGTTTTAAAATATAGTGACCGAGTCGTACGGAGCATGGGTGGGTGCAACAGCAGTAGGACCTTGGAATGTGGTAGGGTTATTTAAAAGATTGAAGGCCAGATTTAAAATGTATTCACACAGCGCAGTGCAACAGACAGAAATGCAATGCTGAGTGAAAAGGAGAGAGAGTAGGAGCGCACCATATTTCCATAGCTCCAACGTTGAAATTAGCTGCTTGGGTCATAGTGCATAGGTGACTCTGAGTCTAGCAAAGGTCTTTTACTGGAAGGGTACACTTCCAGTATAAATACCATGCTTAGACTAAGTTTACCCCTTTTTCCTCTTTTTATGTGTGCTGCAAAGAGCAGCACACTTACAAAGTTGGAAAAGGAAGGAGAAAAAAGCATTTCTTTTTCCTTGAGCTTACTTCAAAAGGGCATTATTTTCTGATGCTACACCCTCTCTACTTTATTTAGTAAATAGGGCTTCAAATCAGAAACGTAGGGTGGAATGCCCATGCACCACTCACGGTACGCTCCTTTGGTGCTAAGTTTTGTGTTACTTGTTCAGCGTTGGAAAGAAAATTGGAAAAAAGAGATTTTGCACTGATGCCCGTCACTATTGTGACGCAAACACATCATAAAATCTTAGTACATCTCCCCCTTAGAGTATTGCTGTTGTCCTATGAGAGAGCTTGTTGAGAGGAATATGAACGGCTATCTGAACTGCTAGGATTTTGGGAAACGGTAGTGTTGTATGAGAGAGTCATATTATCAGTTGAGAGAGTTTGTTGAGCTAACCTAGAATAAGGGATTTTGTTTGAATTGGGAACATGCCTGAGCGTTTGGTAGGAGGCATGGGAGACTGTAAAAAACAGTTAAGCCTAAATTCAAGGGTGTACAGTGCATTTTTCAAAAGCAGATTGGATGAGGATAAATATTTCAATTCTAGCCAGAAAAGCGTCAAGATTGTCATTAAGGGACTTTCTTGTCTCCAGTATACAGACTCTATTTGGGGATGCAGGGGGGTTTCTGAATGACATTGTAGCAAGAATCTGACCTCATTCGAGAGGCAGCTGGGTATGAAAGGGCAATAAATATTTAACTTCAGAAATAACAGCACACAAATTTGATTAAAGGTCTGAAAGTTTGATCTACTAGCATGTACGGGGGTAGGGTGGTGGTGATGGTAGAATGTCTTTAAGAGGAATGTTGCTCTATGGGAACACTTACAGAGTGTGAGAGAGAAAGATATGAAATTGGGGGGAGAGTTATTACCTCAAGGGGAAAACATTTCCAAAGAATAGATCTATGAGTGTCATGCTCTGGCTAGGGTCTCTGACTTGCTGCTTTGAGTTTGAAGTGAGGAGGATGGGGTATGTTCAGATGCCTTTCTTTGTTGTGGGGAGTTTGAGGGGTACTAGGTGGCAGGGAGGAAGTTGAAGGGGAGTTAATTACGCAAGCATGAGTTCAGAGGAGATTGGGAGCAGTTAGAATGAGAAGTGAGAGGACCGCAGCACTCCAGGGTAATTACAAAGTAATCTTAGGTGAAAGCTGGAAAATTAAGATATGGGACTTCGAGATGATCACCTCCTGGCCATGAGGTACTGGGCTGAAAATGTGCGAAGAAAAACCTTACGCAGTGTAAGGTTGCAATCTCGAGTCCACAAGACGCGATAAGATATCGCTGTAGGATTAATCACAAGTTGATCAATGGGTATCTTCCAAAATAAAGGAGTTTATTGTAAACTGATCTTCAAGTCATATTACGTCATATGCTGGGTGATTGAAAGTTTATACATGATGAGTTCAAAATGAATAGTATCACGGATGAATATCCAACAAGTTAAATCTGTAAATTTAGTCACAAATGCATCCCCAATGCATTTCGAGCAAATGCTCTTCGCCAGGGGGAATTTCTACAAGAAAATCAAAAATAACAGAGTATTTATCGCAGGACAGGACAAAAGGGTCTCAAAAGGTATGAAGGTGTACAGGTTAGGCTGCAAACCGAAACGAGGTGATGGAGTTTAAAATTAGCGGAGTGAACATAGCCGCGAGAAAAATGCGAACTGAATAAGACACTGGGGTCATAGAAATTATAGATGTAAATATGAAGAAAGTGATAACCAGCCCGAGCGGACGTTAAAAGGATGGCACTAATGGAGTGAATGACAGCGCGAAAAAGGGGAAGGCGTGCTGGTGAATGAATAAAATACCCTAATAGTGAAAATACTCATTGCGGATGGGTACATGTGTGTTCCAACAAATACACGGCCCGGCAGTGAACAACAGCGTCAGTGACAGCATCGGAGGCATGCAAAAGTAAAACAAAGTGACTCAAAGTGTGATTGGGTCCGCCGTCATGAAAGGCGGATAAGGTTTAAAAATGCCGGACATAAACGAATACAAAGTGGGGTGAAAGGAGCCAACTCTCAATTAATCTTACCGCAGGTTGTGCAAGTTACGGGCGTCTCGGGGAAAATTCAGCTATTCAGCGGCATGGTAATGACGCCAGAAACAAGGGCAGCGTTGTAAACGTGCAGGAAGAGAGCATAGAAAGAGGACTGCGAGTGCCGGGAGTTAGAATGAGCCATTCAAGAGTGATGGAGCATCAAAAATTGGTAGTTGATTTTTGCAAGGGCATCATCAGTTGAATGAATCATTATCCGGCCATTCTTGAAGACTGAGATTGGCAGCTTACAATTGAAGAGTGCAGAGCGAAGTACCACTAGTTTATATTCATAAATAATTATTTTAGATTCCTCCACTTTCAGATATTTAGTGAGCATTTCTTCCCAGAGGCATAGGTGGTGGGAAAATAACTTTTTTTTTAGCATCTCTCACAGCCCCACAGATACTGGTCAGCAAATAGTTCTTCCAGGAATTATTTCATGACCTTTTATCTTGAAGTCCTTTGCAGCATTTTTGGAGAGGTTAGGCGAACAAATTATTTTATAGATAATAGGACCAGCAATGGATATTTTATGAGGAGGGGGTTTTGTTGGATTGAGCCATGATAATAATGCACACTAGAGAGGGATAAAGCAGGGGAAGAAGCAAAGTACTGTTGTTTTAGTAAATTACAGATGTCCGATAGGAGGATTACAATTCAAGAGGTGTTGTGAGTATCCTTAGTTGAATCTTAGGAGAAAGCAGCTCAGATAGAGCAATGTTGCAGAGCCACAATTTAAAATTTGCTAACGTTCGGGCCAAGAATTTTCAATTCTATTACGGACAGGAGGCGAGAATTATGCTTATCTCAATTTCTTTACTGAACACAGCAGCCAATAAGAACACAGTAAAAAAAAAAAAAAACTACACTACCCATAAGCACTGGGTAACCATAGAGTACATAGAAGGTATATAATGAGTCACAGAGGTTCCCACTTCCTCTTTCTTTGTCCAGAATAATAAGAACAACAGAAGAAAAAATCCATTAGGAACGTCCAAAGGAAAAGTCATCATCCATAGGAAAGGAAGAAGGCACCTCCCAAAGCCACAGGAACAGAAGTAGGCCCACGAAGAGAAGGAACTCGCAGCACATCTCATTTAAGGTCGGAGCCTGGAGGAAATGGAAAATAGAGCCGTAAAGGCCATTCCAAAAGGAAGGAGTTCAAAAGTAACATAGGGCGGGCGGGAAACTTCATAAAATCAAGAACCAATACAATACAACCAATACAATGCATATACTGCCAATAAGGGTGGGATAATCCTCGCCTCCTGTCCTTAATAGAATTGAAAATTCTTGGCTCGAATGTTAGCAAATTTTAAATTCTATGTCAGGACGGAGGCTCCAATTATGCTTGTTTGAAGCTATCCACTACCACAAAAGCAACATCAACAATTGGTTTAAAATAAAATCTTTTAAAAACAGATTCCGAAGACCAATCTGCGTCCTTCAGAAGCTCTCCCCGGTGAGGCAACTCGGGCTGCGAGCTGTGTGTGTTCCTGCAAACGTGGTGTACCTTTGAAACAGCGTGAATTTTTACCATTTGCTAGCATCTCAGCGTTTTAAACAGAATTGTTTTAATTGATGTCCTTATTCTTGGGGGGCTTTATAGAATTAAGGGGAAATAATTTTGAGGCACACTGACACTCTTGACATACTTCTAACGCCCACATTCGGCACTGCCGCTTTTGCCGAATCTCGGCGACGGTGGGCGCCATCTTGAGTGAGGCGGGGAGAGCGCTCTAGTCGCGCCATACTCCCGCCCCCTTAGAATATTTAATCTGCTTTTCCCTCGCGCTCGGTGCCCTACAGAAGCTCTCCCCGGTGAGGCAACTGGGGCTGCGAGCTGTGTGTGTTCCTGCAAACGTGGTGTACCTTTGAAACAGCGTGAATTTTTACCATTTGCTAGCATCTCAGCGTTTTAAACAGAATTGTTTTAATTGATGTCCTTATTCTTGGGGGGCTTTATAGAATTAAGGGGAAATAATTTTGAGGCACACTGACACTCTTGACATACTTCTAACGCCCACATTCGGCACTGCCACTTTTGCCGAATCTCGGCGACGGTGGGCGCCATCTTGAGTGAGGCGGGGAGAGCGCTCTAGTCGCGCCATACTCCCGCCCCCTTTTCTTCCTACATTATGTGTAGGCCGGTCAGACGGCGCAGCGGGCTGGCGCAGCGGGCGCGCCGGACGCGCGCCGAAGCCGCGCCTAAGCCAAGCCCGTCTGCGCCCGTACGCGACCGGACTGCGCCGGGCGCAGGGCAGGCTGCCCTGTCACCACATACTATCAGGTATGATAGCACTTACCTACTCTCCCTACGTCCTCTTCCTGACCTCCACTGTTCTGACTGCCCCCCTATTGACCCCCTTATCAGCCCCCTTTTATGTCCCCGCTGCAAGTGGACACCCCCTGCGACAACATATGACGTTATTGACTTGCCCTCCCCCTTAAAAAATTGTTCCACCCATTTCAAGGGAGGCCTTGTTAATGCCAGGTCCCTAGCCTGTCACTGTCAGGACATACATGACCTAATATTAAGCCATGAACTGGATGCTCTGTTCATTACCGAAAGCTGGCTAAATGATTCTTCAAACCCTGATCTGGCTATTGCCCTCCCTTCTGATTTCATTATCTTCAGGCGGGACAGACCTTCGGGTCGTGGTGGCGGGGTCGCACTCATCATTAAGGAAACTTTTCCCTGTCACACTTTTGATCTAGGCCACCTCAAGGATACTGAAGGCCTAGGCTTTTCCATTAAAATTAATGCCTCTTCTTCCTTCTCGGGGGGGCTCTTATACCGCCCTCCTGGAAACGCCACTCCTTTCCTCAATTCTTTGGATGAGGTCCTTGGAGCGCTTGTGCTACAATACCCCAACTTTACACTATTAGGTGACATGAACCTACATTTGGAATCGCTTACTGACCCCCACACCATTTCCTTTCTACACTCCTTAAACATCTTCGGACTTTCCCAACACATCACTGCTGCCACTCATAGTGCTGGACACACCCTGGACGGCATATGTTCTAATCTTTCAACTCTCTCCACGTCCTTTCCTTTACCGCAAATCTGGACTGATCATTGTTTTATCCCGTTTGATATTGTTATACCCCCTCCTACCCTACCCAGCATTAGGCGTCCCTCGGCCTCCTTCACAGTTAACTGGAAGAAGGTGACTGAACGCATAAAGCAGGAGTCAAAACCGTTACCTCTATCCCCTAAAGTAACTGGAGATGTTGAAATTGACTCTCGCAATTTTCATACCTGGATGAACCAAATTGTTTCAGCCAATTCCGAATCTAAAAACCATCAGATAAAAGGCCCTAAGAAAAAACCCAATGCTCCTTGGTTCACTCAGATTTTATCCGAGAGCCATCTTCTCTGTCGCAGATTAGAAAGACAATGGAGACAAACATATGACAAGGCCTCTAGAACACGTTATGTACAACAGAGGAAATTATACCTTGCTGACATCAAAACAGCCAAAAAGGAATATTTCACTAAAGTCATAACTGAAGCCTATCAAAATCAAAAAACTATTTTTACAATAGTTAAGTCTTTCACTCATCCGAAAGCCCTCATGACTGAAATACCTCCTTCAGAGAGCTTATGCAATCGAATCGCAGACTTTTTTGTTGATAAAATTGTCAACATCCAGAAAATTTTTCCCCCTTCTTCGACTGACCTCTTAGAGGTAACAGATAACTATCCCCCTCTCTCCAGCTTTAAACCTGTCTCCCTGCAACAAACTAGCAAGGCAATTCGAGCCTGTAAATCAGGAGCACCCACTGATTCCTGTCCTCCTATCATTTTACATCACCTGATTGAGGCAGTCAACCCCTACATAAATGCTATAATTAATGAATCCTTCAAATCCGGTCTAGTACCGGACGATTGGAAGAAGGCCACTGTAAAACCCTTGTTGAAGATGCAGAACAAATCGCCAACGGACCTCACCAACATGCGCCCCATCTCTTTACTTCCTGTCCTTAGCAAAATCACGGAGCAGTTAGTACATGAGGAGCTTAAAACATTTGTAGAGGCCCATAACATCCTGCACCCTCAACAATCGGGTTTTCGCTCCGGTCACTCCACTGAAACAGCCCTGATCGAACTTGCTGATTCCATCAGGTTCCTGCAGGATGAGGGTAGGCAAGCTGTCCTCATCCTGCTAGACCTGACAGCAGTGTTCGACACTATCTCGCATGCCATCCTGATTAACAGAATGCGAGAGATTGGCGTGACAGACACAGCCTTGGCTTGGATTTCATCTTTCCTATCTAATAGGTCCCAGACTGTGTCCCTTGGTCCCTATCTATCCTGCGAAAAATCCATTACATCTGGAGTGCCCCAGGGTTCTATATTAAGCCCTCTTTTTTTCAACATCTACATGGCACCCCTCCTCGCTGTGATAGAATCACATGGGATTCTTGTCACGTCATATGCTGACGACACTCAATTGGTCTTCACTATTGACAAACAGTGGACGGATGCAGACCTACGGTTCAAAAACTGTCTCTCCGATGTATTTAAATGGCTAAATACAAACCATCTAAGATGCAACAGTGCCAAGACAGAAATCATTCCACTGGGTAAAAATCTGTCTTTTTGTCCGAAAGACTGGTGGCCCTTAGGATCAGAGGCCCCTCCCAGTGCAGTATCTTCAGCTCGGAACCTAGGCGTGCAATTCGATTCATCCCTCTCCTTCGATGACCACGTTAGGATCACTGCTGGTCGCTGTTTTGGCCTAATTAAATCCCTTAAGAAATTTTTTGATTTCCTCCCCATTGCAGCTAGAAAGTCAGTCGCGGTAGCCTTAATTCTTTCCCGACTTGATTATTGCAATGGTTTAATGGCCGGAGTGAAAAAATCTACCCTCAGAAAGCTGCAGAGTATACAACATGCAGCGGCCAGATTGGTTTTACAACTCCCTAGAAGGTCATCAGCTTCAGCAGCATTAAAATCTCTGCACTGGTTACCGTTGCATAAAAGAATTCTTTTTAAACTGCTCCTTACAGTTTTCAAATCCATGCAAAACACAGGGCCCCACTACTTTGCAAATCGCTTTAAGCGTTACAATCCCCCGCGCTGCTTGAGATCCTCTGGGACAAACCTTGTCATGATCCCCAGATTCAAATACAAGACTAAAGGTGGGAAATCTTTTACTGTCCTGGCAGCCAAGGCCTGGAACAACCTGCCAGTCAACCTTAGACTTATCGAAAATGAGAACAGTTTTAGAAAACTCCTCAAGACATGGGTCTACCAACAATCAGACACCTCTGTATTGGCTGCCATCTAGCTATCATCTAGTTATTATCTCTCATCACATCCCACTTTTCAGTTATCCTCCGCAGCTTGCTTAGCGCCATGATGCTCCCTTGGGAGCGAACGTCAGCGCTTTATAAGTACACATAAATATCAAATATCCTTCATGATATCTTGGAGGCCAACCCCCAAGGAAAAAGCCTTTGAAGCCATAGCTCCCCGAGCAGAATGGGCGCCAAAGACAAAAACATCAATGCCCGCTTCCAACATGAGCCAGTGAACCCAATGTGCCAAGGTAGCGGGGGAGACAGGCTTGAAAGGCTTTTGCAAAGCTATAAGCAGTTGACCCTGCATATCATGACGGAAAGGTGCAGTACTCACCTCATAATCCTTAATGCACCGTACCACACACAGCTTGGGATTGTGTGGAAAAGAGGGATAAGGCACAGAAGACGTGTTACTCTTAGTACGGCGAGAAATGGAAAAAGAAACACCATCAGGTGAGAAAGAGCGTCCGGCAAGGTCTAGAGCCCGAACATCTGACACACGCTTGCAGGACAAGAGGCAAAGCAGCATAGTTAATTTGGCGGATAACTGTTTCCTAGACAGCAAAGAATTGTCAGGCCAAGAACTCAAGAAACGTAAAACCACAGATACATCCCATAATTGAACATACTTAGGGCAAGGAGGTTTTACCATCCGGATGCCTCTGAGTAATTTGGAAACCAAAGGATGTTCCCCAGTAGGCTTAGGATCCACCGGAATATGACCAGCCGAAATAGCAGAACGAAAGTTATTGACTGTCCTGTATGCCAAACCGGAAGAAGCAAGAGAAGCAAGAAAATTCAAAACTAAGGTGACATCTGCCGAAGAGGGATCCATTGATCTTTGAGTACACCAATCACACCACCGTTTCCAAGCTGACGAATAACGTTTGTGGGTGTTGGGGGCCCAAGCTTCGCCGATAAATCGGGCAGCGTCAGAAGAAAGGCCTGCGATATGCCAGCGTCCCCCGAAATCCGCCACGCTACAAGACGGAGATGACCTGACAGAATGAGAGGGTGGGGCTGCAGAAGAGGGTCCAGCAACAGGTTCCACCTGTTGGGTAGAAGGAGCGGCGGAGAGCAACTCATCTCCAGAAGAACTGGAAACCACGCCTGAGCCCTCCAAAGGGGAGTGATGAGAATCAGATCCGAGAGAAAATGCCTCGTGCGGGCCAGAACCCTGGGAATCATCATGAATGGGGGAAACGCGTAGCACAGGAGAGGAGGCCAAGACTGGAGGAAGGCATCCATGGCCAGAGCCTCCGGATCCGGGCGCCAACTGTAAAATAGTGGAAGCTGTTTGTTCAGGCAAGAGGCAAATAGATCCAAGTGGCATGGGCCCCAAACCCGGACCAAGGTCCGAAATACTCGAGGGTGGAGACGCCAGTCGCTGTAATCCCGGAGATGACAGGAATTCCAATCCGCCACTAGATTGTCGTGACCTAGAAGGTACTCTGCAATAATCGTGTTCTGGCGTTGTAAACAAAGATGCCAAAAGTCCTTGGCTATCTCCGAAAGGAGTTTGGATTTCGTGCCCCCAAGCTTGTTGACATATCTCACCGCTGAGACGTTGTCCATGCGGAGGACAATGCAACAGTTCGTCGCGTTAGGGGAAAGACAGCAGATCGCAAAAGAGCCCGCAAGAAGCTCTAGACAATTGATGTGGAGGGATAATTCCCCCCGGGACCAACGGCCCCCTGTCATCATAGAACCGCACCGAGCTCCCCATCCCCAAAGGCTCGCGTCGGACTCGATAATGATGTCTGGAGTCAACCCGAACAGAGCTCGACCGTTCCAGGACTCCATGTGGTCCAGCCACCACAACATCTCCCCACGAGCATCCTCCGACAGGGGAATGAGATCGGAGTAACGAAGGCCCTTCTGAAGATGTCTGATCTTGAGGCGCTGAAAAGCGCGATAATATAAGGGACCTGGGAATATGGCTTGGATTGAAGAGGAAAGGAGACCTACAATCCGAGCCACAGTTCGCAAAGAGACCAGTTGTTTGGACAAGACCAGACGCAATTCCCGTTTGATCGCTCTGATCTTCTGACCTGGAAGAAGAAGCTGACAAGCTATTGAGTCGATGTTGAAACCGAGAAAATCCATCTTCTGCAAGGGTTGAAAGTCTGACTTCAGAGGATTGATTAGAAAACCTAGAGATTGCAATAGTTCGATGGACCATTGTAAATGAAGTTGCAGAAGAAGGGGGCAATGAGCCATCAACAGAATATCGTCCAGATACACAATCAAACGGACTCCCCGGGCCCGCAAAGATTCCATGACCGGTCTCATGAGCTTCGTAAAGCACCATGGAACGGAAGAAAGACCGAAGGGGAGTACAGTGTACTCGAACCAATTCCCCAACCTTTGAAACTGAAGAAAGCGCCGGTGGGGAGCATAGATCGGGACAGACAGATAGGCGTCCTTCAGGTCCAAATGGACCATCCAGTCCCCTTCTCGAAGAAGATCTCGAAGAAGATGGATACCTTCCATCTTGAAATGACGGTAAACAACCCCGCCGTTGAAATCCTTGAGGTTCAAGACTAAACGGGAACCTCCCCCTTTTTTCTCCACTACAAAAATATTGCTGACGAATCCGTCGGGATGACGGGAAGATGGAAGGATGGCTCCTTTCGTCAGAAAGGATTTGACTTCTTCGGAGATGAAGTCTTGATCTCGTTGGGAAAAAAGTAGGGGTAAAGGAAGGCGGTGTTGGAGAGGGTGGTCGTAGAACTCTAGTTTGAAACCTTGCACCGTTTCCAACACCCAAGCATCGCTGGAGATTAGCTGCCAATTGTGAAGAAACTACTTCAGTCTGCCCCCCAAAACAACCTCGGATGCCAGAATTAAGCTCACCTGAGTTGGAGGAATCTTGACGTCCTCCCTGGGCACCTCCGTAGCCGCCTTTGCCGTAGTTGTTTCTGCCCTTGCGAGAGGGGTAGAATCTGGTTTTCCCAGAGCCATAAGTGTCCTGGGCTCCTCCTCTCTGGGAATGGCCTCCTCTTTGAGCAGGCTGGTTACCTCCCCGGCCGGACGAACGTCCCCTTCGTCCGGCCCGTCCGAAAACCGGACGGAAGGCATGGCGCGAGTTTGATTGCACCTTGTCAAGGCCACTAAAGGTCGCAACAAAATTAGTGAGTTCTTTCAGAAAAGGAGGTCCAAAAAGGAAACCTTGTGCCAAAGGGCCGGATTCGGAAGATGCAAGATCTGTTAATTTAGGGTCCAATTTCATAAGGATCGAGCGACGGCGCTCACAGGACAATGCGCAATTTGCATTACCTAAAATGCATATAGCCCTTTGAGACCACCCCGCCAACTCATCGGGATCAATCAGCGAATTAGAATTTTTTGCAGAATAGGCCAAATCCAATATTTTGGTCAGTGGACCCAAGAGATCTAGTAATTTGTCCTGACAGGACCTCCATGACCTATCCAGACCCTTCTTCGGGTCTTTGGCATATTTGCGCATATATGTAACCATGGACGGATCGACTTCAGGAGTCTCAGCCAACTTGTCCGCCAGGTCTGGGCGGGGACACTCAGAGCGCAGCCTGGCGCGAACATCTTTCTCGAAGGGACGACGAATATGTGCTTGCACATATTCAGTAACCTCTGGTGAGGGGAGCCAAGCTGAAGAGTTTGGGTGAATAATATCATCAGGCTCAAAGGTTAATACCTGTGGTGTAGAAGAGGCATCGACGAAATGCTCTTTGCGAGCCTTCTTTTCGGGAGGTGGAACCACGGGATCCGAAGAAGAATCAGTGGAAGACAAGTCTTCAGTCACAGTGGAGGCTTGATGTGTCTGAAAAAAAGTGGCAGATCTTTTGGAAGACTTGGTAGTGGACAGATTTTTTGCCAGTTTTACAAAATCTGCTTTATGAGGATTCTTAGGTGATTTTTTGGACCGACCTGAAGAAGGAATCCAACCCTGCTGAGTAGCATATTCAGCCAAATGTCTCTTGAGAGGGGCTATAGCCTGATACAATGCGTGGTCCATGAATTCAGCACCCTCAGAGCCTGCAGGCTCCTCCTCAGCATTGTAATATGCCTCCTCATCCTCATAATACTCCGCCATTCTGACTTCAGGAGAAGTGATATTCCAAAGAGGAGGCGAAATATATTGAGACCCAAAGGGCATTTCAGGGGGAGTGTAGCCCCAAAACAAGCCAAAGAACAGGAAAAAACCTGTCAAAACCAATAGTAGAATGTGGAGGGAGGGCTTGTTGAAGACACTCTAGGCAAAGCCTCTGCAATAATTTTACAACCCCAGGTAATTAAATAGCACTAGGGCGTCGGGAGCCTAACGACAGGAATAAGGGCAAAGGCAGAAGCCAATTCAACTAAACTCCTAAGAGACACTCGAGCGCTGGACGTCCTGTCAGAATTCTCTCAGGAACTAATGCGCAGTACCACCGCCGACAGCAACGCGAGAACAGCCGGTGGACTGCGAATGCGCTGAATGAAACCTGTCAAAAATGGGAGACGCGCGTAGCAGGACACGCGTCTTCCAGCCCCACTCCCGCTCCACAACAAAGAACTGGCGCAAGAAGCAAGCCTGCCACCGGGGGGGGAGCACACGCCCCCGAAGCCGACGCCGAGAAGCGGCGAAACAACAATGCAGAACAGTAAAGCGTTGACGGCAATAAGCGGTAACACGCGAACCTGAAGGTTCAAAGTAGCATTTAGCAATAACGCTGCAGTAAAATATAAAGCACACACAATAGTACCATGAATTAAGGCAAATATCAAGTAAATAAGGAAAGAGCACTTAACTGGCTGTGGAGCAGCAAAGAAAGAGGAAGTGGGAACCTCTATGACTCAATATATACCTTCTATGTACTCTATGGTTACCCAGTGCTTATGGGTAGTGTAGTTTTTTGTTTTTCTTTACTGTGTTCTTATTGGCTGCTGTGTTCAGTAAAGAAATTGAGATAAGCATAATCGGAGCCTCCATCCTGACATAGAATTTATTATGACTTTTCTTTGAAAAATAAATTGCGTTTTCAATCTAGTATGAATTATATTGCTTCTATGGATCTTATTGGACTATCGTTACTCCTTAATCACGTTAAGCTTTCTAAGTCAGAATTGTTTTGTTGTTTTAGGCACACGTCTTGTGAGAGTACTTTTTTCTGTCCACAAGGAGCTTCTGAAAATACCAATCAGTGTCCTTGGGAGAGTGGAAAAAGGTAACTAAAAGGGGAAGTGATAAAATGAAACCCTCTGAAGCGAGGAGCCACTGATTGGATGAGTACCTCAAGAAATGTGAGACAGAGCTTCACAGTCTTACTCAGTTGGGCTCCAAACAAAAGTCATCAGGAGAAAGGGTTCAGTCAACAGGGGCCTTTGGAGCAAAGCAAGGGACCTCAAATTGACTTAGTAGCAGAGAGGACAAAGCAAATGGGTCTTTTAGGAAGATAGGGGCATTTCGGTAACTAAGCCAAGGAAAATGAAGAGGATATGGGGGCAACTGCTATCCAGATGAGTCTTGGGACATGAAGTGCAGTCTACAGGCCAGTGATGCAGCTGTTGTTTGCCTTGCAGATTGTGAATGAAAACCAATATGTGGGACTTAAAATAGCATGGACTTTCACTTATAGTAGTGTCTGACATCAGGAGCTTGACCGGAAGCTTCTGGACCATATCCATCTTGCTAATTTTGTCTGCACCTGAAAGTTGACCCCGCCTTTGGGCGTGCTTGCCTTAACCGCTTGCCCTACTTGGTGCCTGAGACTTTGTTGCTGCTGTGCTGGGGGTATCCGCGTGGCTGCGTGAACCGGTCCCCGCTATCATTCCTGCCGGACAGAGGAGGCTGCGCGTTGTGTGTGTCGCCCAGGGACTACATCTCCCAGAGTCTCCTGAGGGGCACACACCACCATCATCATCGTGAAGCGCCCAGAGGCGCATAAAACAACTCTGCGCCTCCCACAGCGCGGGTCTCTTTGGGCGTGCTTGCCTTACCTGCTTGCCCTACTTGAGGCCTGAGACTTTGTTGCTGCTGTGCTGGGGGTATCCGCTTGGCTGCGTGAACCGGTCCCCGCTACCATTCCTGCCGGACAGAGGAGGCTGCGCGTCATGTGTGCCACCCCGGGACTACATCTCCCAGAGTCCCCTGAGGGGCGCACACCACCGTCGTCATCGTGAAGCGCCCGGAGACGCTTAAAACAACTCTGTGCCTTTTAGCTTTCTCCCGTCGGTGCATTTATATTGATCCTTGTGTCCTATATTTTGCTATTTAAATTTTGGCAGCTATTTGTGATCATGAGTAAAAGCGGTGATAAGGGGGCGGGGGGCTCATGGGTAGTGGGAACTCTTGATGCATTTTTGATAAGAGCAGAGTCTGTTTTGTGTCGGGAGATTGAATTAACACAAAGGCGCCTTTCTTTGGATCATCGTCGTTCTTCTATCGGTGTTCCTGTTACTGGCCCAGTGGCATTGTTAGAGTTAGATGGATCTGTGGACAATAGAGAGGGCCAGGTGGGCTCATCATTACCTCAGGGTCCATCAATGCCCTCACTAGAGCCACTTGAAGTTGACTCTCATGAAGAAGGGGATTCACCCCTTACCCCCCCTTCCCCTTCCCCACCTAAAATATGGACTCGTCAACAACGTATGAATAAAACTATTAGGGGGGAGCATTTGGCAAATGTAATCTCAATTAAGAGGAAAGCGGGTAGTATCCCAACCACCTTACAACAGGCCAGTAAAGTGTCCAAAAACGGGGGTGGCACACAGGGAAAGAAGGGGTGTGCATGCGAGGCTGTTGGTTCAAGTGTACACAGTCCGTTAGACATTAGTCTTCAGGTAGGGTGAGAGCAGATGTCATGTGACCCGGAGAATCGAATTGTATTTAAAATTGAAGAGAAGTTATTAGAATTATTGAGACCCATCTCTTCTAAACTCTCTGAAATAGACTCTAGGTTGGCTGAAATTGAACATCAGCTGTTTTCCCCTGCAGGTAACTTACAGAGAGGAGGATCTAGTAAATCTATTGCCTCGACCGGGCCTATGGGGTCCATGCCTATGCAGAACCCTACAGCGGTTGATGCAGGGGGCATTGCAACCACTAAGGCCCCCACACCGAATGCATGCGGTAAGCCTGGCCCGCCTCCTAATGAAAGATCAAGGGATGGTTCCCGGGATGGTATAATTGAGGCACCGGGTCGGGGTATTCATGTACATCAGCGCTTAACAGACAGGTTAAATCTTCCCCCCGAGGCAACCCCATATACTATCATTTTGACAAACGTGCCCCCCCTACAGAGTGGTGTGGATGAACATTGGATGTCCTTGCGAAATAAGGCGCTACACCACGTAAATAATCTGACTGGTTTGGGGAGTTGTTTATTTAAAGAATTTAAAATGACACGTAAGATTCCTTGGGTAGGGAAGTCTGTTAAAACCTTTAGAGGGGACTGTGTAGTTTTGAATTTTGCCTCACCACAGATTGTTAATTTGATCCTGGAGAGGGCGGGAACGAGGCATGGCTTAGAGTATGGTATTGTTATTGTACCCTTAGGGTTTTTCTATAGAAACCCCCTAGCTGTGACAAACGAAAGGTCAGCACGTAGGCAACCACCCCAGGTACGAGGCCCTTGTGATTTTTTTTGTACCTGTTAAAAATAGATTTGAGGTATTCTCGAACCTGGAAGAAATTGACTGATTAGCGATCCCAGAAGCATCGGTCATCGCTGTTCAGTCGAATGGGGTTCAGAGGAAGGAATAATTTGAAGTAAGTACCTCCACCAAAGAAGGAGAGGGTCTGACTGAAACTATAGAAGGTACCAAGATCCTAACTTGGAATATTGCAGGCCTAAAAAACAAACTAGACGATGTCCTTTGGAGAAACTCCTTATGTGGGGCTGACATTATTGGGTTGCAGGAAACATGGGATACTGAGACCTTGCTATACTTAGATGGCTATACAACTCACTTTATTCCAGCAATTGCCTCTAGTATGGGGAGGGCAAAGGGTGGGTTAGTGACTTTGGTTTCAGCCAGTATCTCAGGTACCCATACTAAATTGGACACGGGGTCACCGCACTCTTTGGCATTGCAAATTGCTTCTAGCTATGCGGGCACTATTCTGATCATTAACTTTTATAACTCATTTGATAGAGCCACTGCCACAGAACACCTTGTTAGTTTAAATCATTTTCTAGACAACTATAGAGAAGCCCACACAGACGCTTTCTCGGCTATTGTCTTAGGAGATTTCAATGTACATGGCTGCTCTGAGAATTGTCAGGTTTTGGACTGTTTAGGCCCCCTGGACCAGGGAGACATCCACTTTGAGCATTCCCCACAAGGTGAATTATTGGAAGCTTTAATGGCTGATAATGGATTAATACTCCCTTGTATATGGTAAGATGCTGTACCTACTTTTAAAGGGAACGGAACATCGTCAACCATTGATTATATTTTCATTAGCCAAGTCTTTGGATACACAGCAATTTGGTCTACATTAAGTGGCCATAACCCAGTGGTCTTGACCATGGTGGACGTGGTCGAGAAACAGGAAACATGTAACAGGAAGATAGATAATCTAGATATCCGCCCACAGATCAGGCCTGCAGAATCAGATGGTGCCGAGTAGTACCTGGAGATTTTCACACCAACCTATTAACTAAGGTTGGAGTAGAGATGGGTATCTGCATGAATGAGCAAGCTGGGGACAAGGAGGTTCTAGAGGAATACATTAAAATCTGTTCTCGGGTTGCGGATGACCTTAAAGGGCCTGGTAGGGTGCAAGATTTAGCAGGGGAGGGATGGTTTGATCATAACTGCTCGCTAGCACATCGGAAACTGATGGAGGCCCTGAAACAAAACCCAGTAGATAAGGCCTTTGTGGCAACCCTAAGGAAGGCCTATAAAGTAGCCATGGTATAACACCCGAAATCAGAGGTGAGGCATGGGACGAGCTAACATATATTGACATCCTTAAAAACAGCTCCAAATTTTGGGCAGTGGTCAATAAACCTTTCTTTAATGATTCCTGTAATGGTCAATTAGATTGTGGTATCCAGGAACAGGTGTGGTGTTCCCATTTTAAATCAGTTTATGAAAGAGAAGATTTGGGAGAGGTGATTAAATCCCTACCCATGCGTGATCCTTATACTTTATCGGTTACCGGGATAGAGGTGGCAGAGACCATCAGCCAGATGACATGTAACAAGGCTCCCGGACCCGATGGCGTCCCAGCCGACCTTTTTAAATCAGATGTCAAGACATGGTCAAAAGTTTTATGTAATGTTTTTAATAGTGTGTGCAAATCAGGTTTGCTGGGAACCTGGTTTAAATCTGTTATAGTACCCATTTTTAAAAAGGGAAATAGAGGGGACCCCAGCTGCTATCGACCCATTTCCCTTATCGATTCTGCTGTTAAAGTGCTTGGTCGGGTGGTTTTATGTAAACTCACAGGGTGGCTGGCAGAAACTAATACCCTTTCGGGTCTGCAATTTGGGTTTAGGAAAGGGCGAGGCACAATCGATCAAAGTCTCAACCTTCAACTACTAATCGGAAAGTACACAATCGCCAAAAAGGGCACCCTATACTTAGCCTTTATGGACCTTTCCTCGGCCTTTGACCGTGTGAGCAGGTCTAAATTATGGGCGATGCTCCTTCATTTAGGCGTGAATAAAAACATTGTGTACTTCCTCGCTGACCTGCATATGGACCTATCTGCCACAGTGAGATACGACCGCAGGGGTAATTGTACAGGGAAGATCTGTATTGTTAATGGTGTTAGGCAAGGGTGCATCTTGGCTCCCCTGCTCTTTACCCTGTACATTAACGACCTAGGCTCTGTTTTAACAGAGGCTTGTAAGGACATCCGAGGGTAGGCAAACGATGAATTCCAGCATTGTTATATGCGGATGATGCCGCCCTTCTAGCACGCACAGTGGTAGGGCTGCAAAACCTTTTAAATTCGTTTTCTGTTTTTATGAAATCAATAGATATCAGTGTTAACTTTTCCAAATCACATGGTATGATGGTGGGCACTAAAGTGAAGGGGGTAAAAACTCTGCATTGTGAAGGGAATGTGCTGTCCAGGGTAACTTCTTTTCCATACCTAGGTGTTATCTTTGATGACAAGAGCACATGGTCGCCTCAGATAATAGTTAAACGCAACGTTTTAGCGAGATCCATCCTGGCTGTTTTGGGCTTTGCCCGTAAACTGGGCGTTAAACCATTTCAAGCCCTGCTAAAGATATATGAAGCTAAATGTATTTCGCTAGCTATGTACGGGGCGGACCTCTGGGGTTTTAATAACGTGAAGTCCATTCAAGTGGCGGAGGATACGTTTTTGAAAACTATTCTATCTGTTCCTCAATCCACATCTGGTTATACTGTCCACCAGGAGTGTGGAGTTGGTTTTTTGGAAGACCGAATAGCCATAGCGCCTCTTATAAAATGGATTTTTACCTGGCTAAACCCTGAGCTAGAGCTGAATCAGGAAATCCTAAGAGATTGTCTAGCACTTGATTTTGGCTATCGCATTCCCTGGCTGAGTTATGTCCATAAATTAGCTGTTAAACTAGGTCAACCAGAATTTTTAACTCACCAGATAAGTTAGTAAAAGGTGACATTAAGTGGGCCAAGGACTCCTACAAGTTAGCGGCTTGCTCGGCCAGAGAGGACAGAGAGCTGGGTAAACCGACTGTAAGGGCTCATCAACTATTAAAAACTTTAGATGTGACTGAGCCATACCTGAATATTGTAAATAATGCTAATCATCGTTTTTTATTGACTAGATTCAGGTTGAACCAATTCCATCTCCTTTTTTCCGAATCTCCAGGGTGGATAAGGGAGGAAGATTTGGGGATTTGCTCTTGTGATGGCTTTTCCACTAAAGACACTATGCACTTTATCTTTTTTTATGAGCATTTTCACCCCATTCGTAAGTGTTTTATTATCCCTCTCATAAAAGGTAAATGTTTTACACAAGTCAAACCGGCCCTTCTTTACTTGCAGCTACTCTCTAATGTGTGGGAGATTTTTAATATAGCTAATTTCCTCACTGTGGCTGTAAGACTAAAGAAAAAAATGAAATGGAATTAGTTATTATAATGATTATTGATTAAATGAATTGTGACTGAGCATACTCCTCTTTATTTCACTGGTTTTAAGGTTTTAAAGGATGTTTTTAAATTATATGATAATATGTACTGTATACATTGTCAGTGTGCACCTTTCTATTGTATTTTTACTTTTTTGTTAATCATGGTCTTGACATAGATTGTTTAGTATACTTTTATGGTTTTTGTTATGAACCGAATAAAGTATTTTTGACTGACTGACTGACCCATCCACAATCCTCCAGGAAGACTAATCATTGTAATGGACTAGAGCATTTGACATAACTAAGCAACAGTTGTAGTGTTGCAATAGCTGTGTATCACAAAACATTAGGGATGCCTCTTGTTTCAGTGTGCCCATTCTCAGAAAGCGTGATCAAAGGTCAGGGGAGGAGGATCAGACCCAAAGAGCTCAATGCAGTATGAGTATGAGGAAAGGCCCAGCTCCAGACTGTAAGTAAAGACTCTACATTCAGGTTGAGACTTCTATATATCTATTCTAAATAGTTGATAAACGTTTGTGTACTTGCACCCTGAGAGTCAACGTTATTCATGACAGTACATGCATTGCTCTTAAAGTGATCATTTCAGTTGTAAAATGGCCTATTTGCGATTGTTTCACAAGCACATATTACTATAAGCTTTTAACCTTAACCACTTCAGATTCAAAATGGTTTGGCAGTATAAGAAAACCATAGTGCACAACAAATGGATTGATTAGCTTCCTCTTAGAAAGATCCATATTGGATGTTTGCATTTCTTCAATAACCATAAAAGAACACTCACAGGACTAGCTTTGTTTATAAAGGAAGGACATGGTGCCAGTCTACATAAATCAGCCAAATATATAAAGCTCTACATCCAAGCAGCCACCCGCAGAGGGGAGGAAAGAAGTTAAGAGTAACGTTATACAGGTATGTTGGTCTAATATTGCACTCCCATGTAGTGGTTCTGTAAGAGGTGAAAGGTGTAAGGTTAGAGGGCATGGGTACATGATGTGGGAGAAATCAGAGTGTGCCTACCATGGGATCATGAGAAGAGTAGGCATACAAATGTATAGATATTGTCAGTTAGTCATTGTGTGTAAATAGATTGTTAGGCATATATATGATTTTACACTTGCCTTTTCAATCAATTGAGCTAGAGGGTATGCTTTGTAATAGAATGTACTAGTGGTGTCGCAAGGGTACCGTGGGTGCTAATATAATCAAGGGAATTCCCTCATTCCCTAGTCAGGTAGTATTACACTCCTATAAAAGGGGCTCAGTATACCCCTCATATAACCTACTGCACTATTGATATCTACTCACGTGGGATTTGCATCACCTCTGATGTTGGCCCTATATTTGTGACATACTGTACATAAAACTTCAGATCTCACAGGTTTTCTTTTTTCATGTGTGAGTAACTCAGAGCATGGGATTAATACAGGTCTCAACATACCCTGAGGTGCTGAGGGCCCCATGCTGCTAAAAGGGAAGCCACCTGTTGTCTTTGACCTGCACCAGGTGCACTTATTGTAAATGCTGTCAGGCACACACTCCTATTTATCTATCAAAGACTGCCTTTGTGACTATTATTATTATTTTTATTATTATTAATAATATTTTTTTCAGGCAGCTGAAAACTGCTGGCACGATGTGGGTTGTACTCGTCGCACTGTGTTTAGCTGGTTCCATTGGTAAGTGCAACTTCATTCAAAGTTGAGTGAGCAGTGCACATCTGCTGAATTCACAGAGGATAATTAGCTACATTCTACTAATACTTTGAGATTCAGTCAGAAGTATTAATTAAGAAAAAGTCAGAAAGAGTGCAGAAGGACAACTCACAGCTTCCAGAATGTTCTAATTCAGCGATTCTTTATGTTTGAAAAGCTTTATTGAATGAACAGAGAAATAGGCAAAAATACCAGCAACAGATTTGAATATTGAAACATAGTTATAACAAGATATAATGCTAGTACAATAAAATAAATAAAAGCCATTTTAAGGTTTTATATGGAAATGGATGGGAAAAAGTGAAGGGAAGGAAGGCGGAGGGAGGGGAAATATTAACATATTAATATGAAAGAAGAATGCATAATACATTGCATAACACAACAACATGTGAACAAGCAATTGGTCAATTACCTACATAAATCAACTTATCTTGGATGATATGGAAAGAGAACAGAGAGAAGATATTCAAGGAGGTTTAACATTTTCAGAATTGAGGGAGGAGTTATGTTTAAAAACAAATTGATCTAAATAAGTTGTAAGGGGTATCCAAAAAAAGTTCTCTATTAAGTGTTGGTTTACAGGAGGAGTCGAAGGCAACATCAAGTCTATGAAAGTGGCAAAGGCTATTCCACCAGTGTTGTGTAGAACGATTATTGAGAGTTTTCCAATTGAGAGTTATGTGCTGAAAGGCTAGTGCGAGTATGAGATCAAAACAATAGGGGTATTAAATAAGAGATTGAGAGGTTAAAGGTACGAGAGATATAGGACCAAACGGATCTCCAAAAATTGGAAATCAAGTAACAGAGGAAAAGAAGATGCATAAGATTAGCGCCAGAAGAGCAACAGGTCCAACAGTTAGAATCTGAATCAGGAGAAAAACGGGCAATAGAGACAGGGGTAAGATAAAGTCTATGATAGAGAAAAAACATAGATTGAGTAAGAGAGGCAGAGCGATCAATTTTTAAAGATCTAGACCAAAGTTTGTCCCAGAAGCATATAGTCCATTCACATCCCAGATCAGACTCCCAGGAAAGTTCCAATTTAGTTTTAACTCAATATGGATTGGGGGCTAAGTAATATTTATATATAAGAGAAGCTTTGGTTTGGGTAAGGAGAGAAGTTTTCAGTTCAAATAAAATCTTTATTAATATAACAGAGGTGTCAGTACATCAGAAGAAATGAGATACATTATCATCAAAAGGTAAGGTAAATGAGGTAACAACAGGAAATATCAACAATTGAAAATTATAGGGGAGAAAAAAGAAAATGAGGCTAAGGATAAAAAATATATGAGGCTATGTACACGGAGAGAGGCATCATAATGTATACATATAGAATTGAATACTAGAGAAAGTAAAGGAACGAAAGGTAGTTTAGGGAGGTTTAGAATAATTGCCATAAGAGTGGTAAACTTCTGTAAGAAGGAATGAGGATAGTGGAATAAGGCTTGAAATTTGGGGAAAGAGCATTGCAAAAGGCCATTGAAAAGGTGTTTAACCAAATTATGTTCTTTGCCCTCCAAGAATTCCAGAAAATGGGCCTATTATTGAGAAGAATAAGAGAATTATACCAAAGAGGAGAATCCACTTGTGTGGCTCTGCATGGCTTAGTAAGTGTTGAGTAAAACAATGGAGCAAATGTGGCTCCCTTTCATTACTCTGCATTGGGAAGGTGTGCCATGGGTGGAGTGTGCGTGTTCTCACACAGCTGCTCATGGCATGGCATTACTAAGACTAATAAACCTGGAAATACCTCAAAATGAAAGGCCTACTCAACAGAGACCTAACTAGGAGAAATATCTTTATTTCCTCTGCCTTTGTGTGCTTCTCTCTGCAGCACATGTAGAAAGAGGAAAATGCCTCTGAGGGTTATTTTGGAGCAGGAAGGTGTCCCTTCTTGCACAAAAATAAACCAGCCCATAATTTAGGCACCCATTCACCATGGCGCAGGGTGACTGCGCTGGTTCTACACTGTGTGCACCAATGTAGCGAGACAGCAGAAAAGTGCTGCTTCTTTATAGATATGGCACATTCCTGCCCTTTCCATTTGACCCAGCGGAGCAAGTTGTCTTGCTATGTTGCACTCCATCAAATCTTAGTAAATCTGGGCCTAAGTGGTAACCTTAACCTGATGTGGGGGAGCAGTGCAAATTCAGCATATTTGTTCTGGAATAGACAACTAGTTGTCTCTATTGAAGAAGCGCTGGTATGCATAGACAAAAAAAGAACACGCAATAGGAGTCAAAAGGACCAAGTGATGAGCTACTGCCTAGCATATCACTTTATCTTTTAGAAATAAACCTACATTTTGAAAAGCTCTGAATTCCCATTAAGATAAAAATAATATTTAGATTTTGGCATATTTTTTGTTTGTGAACTAAATAAAATACTTCATAGTTTGCAAATTTTTTGCAATTTGTACATTGTTTGAGGCATAACAGTTTCTGTATTTTAGTGTATTATTATGAGACTCAAATTGTGTAAATAGCTTAGGCTTCCCATTGTAATTCAGTGAGGGTACGCAGACGTTCCAAAGTTAGGAACGGATGTTCTCAAATTGGTAGTTGAAGGAGCAGCAAAGTAGTCATAATGGTATAGTAAGCTAATTATACATAATCTGCCCTAAAATCATTATGCATTCATTTATTTATGTACAGGGGTTTACCAAATAGTATATATGGAATTCTACCAAACACATGAATAATGTATTTAGTGGAAGCCTGAGTCAAATAGTTGTTATAATAAAGTTCAAAACCAGATCATTTACCTTCTAAAAAAATGAAACAACTTGAGTTTCCTTGTATCTTTTGCTCATGTTTTCGACAGAACCATTGTTTTTTCTTTAATACATACCCAGGTTCTGAGGCACACTGGGTCACCCCATTGTTTGCTTGATTTATGTTTTCGTACAAACATGAAAGCCAAAAACATATTTTTACAAAATAGGTTTGATTTAGGTTTTCTTGAATATTTCCAAACTATTGCTTTTTACTGCGGTTGATCATAGTTTTTCTGCCAGCTTAGAAGAATTATAAACTATAACTGTCAAAAAAGGAGATATAAGAGTATACAATTGTTTATCTCGCCCTTCTTGGGCACAGCCCATTATACCCCTATCCTCCTATTTTCATCTTGCATGAATTATAGCAGATCGCACAGTGGATGCCTATCACTGAACCTATTTGTTTGTTGTTGCCAGTTTACATAATTTGCTCTCTGTGGCCATTTGGAGACAGCTTAAGTTGTATACCATTCCTTATGTGGCTAAAAAATATATCTTACAAAGATGTAAATGTCCATCTTTAGTTAGGGTTGCCACCACCTTCTTAGAAAATGCAATTTTTGTATCCACCCCCTACCCCTTTGACCAATTTGCCACAAACCTAAAGGAAACAGCATTCAAAATTCAAATCCTGAGTCTGCGAAATGGATCAAAAGTCATGGACGGGAGGAGAAGGGGCACACTTGTTGCCAATGGGAATTTCTACCAATCACAGAAATGTGTAACGAGGAAGGTTTTAAAAGGAACTGCCCATTCAACTGGCCTGCGATATGTCCCTCACAGAACCACATCCCTACATTTTATAAGACAGTGTGAGTGTGGCCGATGCAAGGGAAACAACTGCACCCTTTTTTCATCCCAGAAATCAGATTTTCATCGCCAGTTGCACCTTTGAAGCCAGCCATCAGGAAAAGAAATACATAAGGAAAGTAAAAAAATTACTCCCTATTGAATATGTATGAAACTAAAAGCTAACAATCATGTTTTTTAGATACATAATTTATGTTATGTTATGTAGTATTGCCTGTGTGCAAGCATATATGGTGTTGGAAACAGGGCATTGCGGGGGTGTGGTAGTGCTGAGTGATTAGCTAATTTTGGTGTAAGTTTATCTTCCTCCTGCACCATCGCTTGCAGAATTTTAATGTATAATGTGAATAAGAGAGAGAATAGGTTAATTCCTTCTACTACAGATGTAGTATATGGTATTTTATACTTTGTATGTTGGTAAAATATGCCTGGAAATGTATAATGTTAAAAATACTATATGGTGGGTATATAGTTTAATTGAGTGAGAATGGCAGGAATGGGAGCTATGGTTAAGCTCTTGCCATAAACTGTGAATTCCGCATCATTTTAGATTTGCTGGAGATCCTATTACATACTAGATAATCATAAATTCCCGGTGCCTTCATTTTTTTCAGGGACTTTAGTACTACCCCTTTTAGCATTGGTTTCTCCGAGTTGTACCCTTTCAGCCTTGCTTGAAAACAGCGTCCTTCAGATTTAGGGGGATATGTACAAGAAAATGTTGGAGGGTGGTGTATGCAAGATTTGGTAATGCCACACTATGACATTTTCAAAACACAGGGATGCACTGTATTTACAAAAGTTCGGAACAAAAAAAACTGCATAGCCCCAAGGGCAGGCATGCTTGTGCCCGGTTACAAGGTTGCCTGCACTGCAGTGGCAATTGTTTATGTGCAGGAACGGACACCTTTCTGCACATAAACAATCTTTAAAGGTGATTTACTGTTTCTATGTGTGCAGCACACATAGAAAGAACAAAATACAAGGAGAAATTAATAATTTCTCCTTGTAGCACCATCCTAAGACCAAGATTTTACCTGGCCCTAGTTTTTGGCACTGCCCCATCCTTTTAAATATGGAGAACGTCAAAAAGTAATGGGTGTTGCGATGCAATTGACTGTTGCAGAAAGGGGCATATTTTCAAGCTGGTCGTAAGCCAAGTTAAGTGTCTTAACGCCACCTTGTTAAAATAGGGAGTGGAGCAACGCCACCGAAATGTCAGAAAAAGTGACGCTCGCGTGGTATTAGGGGCTTGTAAATATCCCTCTTGTTGTCAGACGACAGATGCATTTACACTTTACTGTGCACTAGGTATATGAGTGCACCTTTGGCATGCACTGCATTTTTTGAAGAGTCCCTTGCACATCTGCTGCATTTCCAAAGCACAGCAGGGAGAGGCAGGTAGCCTATAAGTGATGTCATCTGGAGACCCACATATTTTGGGCCTTGATTTTGCTAGATAAACCGTTGCTATTCTTTGCATATTGTGGATTCTCTTGTCTTTGTGATGGCAATGAATGCCTTAAAATGTACACTGTATGGTGTTACAAAACAACCAATATTTTGCTCTGTTAGTGGAAAGTTACACTTCAAGGCTATGCAAGCATCTCCGGTTAGTTCCATTCATCCACTCATCCACCATCATCAACTTACAATTCATTAATTCATGTTCTCATTCATCGATCCATGCATTCACTGTTCATTCATCAATTAACTTATTCATGCAGCCAACTGTCCATGCACTCACCCCTTATTTCAACTATCCACACTGTCATATATTTGGCTCTATTTTCGTAACATTTTTGAATGTTTGAATGTCATTACCCATTTGTTGGACATGACCCTTTCTGCAGGGTCATCCCCAACGTTTTTCCGTTCAGCCTCCTGTTTTCTAAAGCTTTTTACTTTGGCTTTTAGGACTCTTCAGACTTTACCACTTGCTAACCAGTGCTAAAGCGCCTGTGCTCTCTCCTTTAAACATGGTAAAATTGGCTTACCCCAGATTCGCATGTACACAGGGCGTGTAAATTAAAATGATACTAGCGTGCTTGCAGCACTGATTTTCCTACACACGTAAGTAGCCTTTTAAAGATATCTCAGGCCTGCCATTGCAGCCTGTGCGCAGATTTAAACTGCCATTTCGGCCTGGGAAAATAAACCGTTTGCCAGTCCCTAACATTCTTTTTTAATACATATAAGACACTCCGAGGTTAGAGCCTAAATAGCACTTAGGGCTGAGTGCAGTGTATTTAAAAACTTTGGCATGTACTTTTTCTTTTTTTAATTAACATTTTCTCAATAACAAAGAGACGTAACTCAGCTCAATACAGGTGCAGAGTAGCACAGAAAATAAATCAAGCACAGTATACCATATCATAGTCTATCAAGTCAGCTCGTATCTAGCATTGTCTACTTTCCAGAAATGGTTACATAGGTGAATGATATTTTTCACATTCAATGCCACATTGCTTACAATTCTTTTACATAGCACAGGACCACCCTGTGCCTCTCCTACTAGCTAACTCAGCAGTGGCAGGCTCTTTGACAGTTTAAATTTCCTTATTTCTGCTGTGTATCATTACCCAGCCCCTATTCCTCATATGCAAGAGTATCAGCATTCTTAGTCTCGTTTTCCTTCAGTGCTACGTATGTCTTGAAAAATGCCCAGAACATTTTCGGACATCTGTGTGGGGGGAGCAGCACGCTGTAGTTCTCGGTCTGTGTGCTGCAGTACATCATGTCTCTAACCCACCCAGCAATAGTGGGGAGCAGACCCCATGACCAACCCATTGCTACTCGGCACCAGGCCAATAGCAAACCCATGTCTACCAGCCACCTCACTGCTTTCGGCAGAGGCTTGCGCAAACCCAATAATGCAAGCAATAGATCAGGTATGATTGTCAGGTCTATAATATTGCATAAGTCCTTGAATACCAATACCCAAAAGTTGGCTATCCCTGAGCATATCCAGGCTAAATGTAAGAAATCTGCTAGGTGTGAGCTGCAGCGTTCACACCTCGCCATGTCTCTCTTCCCATATCTACATAACTTCTCAGGTGTGTAGTATACCCTATTCAAGAACTTCAAGTGTATAAGCCGGTGTCTACCATTTAGGGAAATACATTTCATGCTTTCACAACAGTATCGCCACGTTGTGTCATCTAGTTCTGTGCCCAGATCAGTTTGCCAGGCGAGGAGAGCCTTAGTATAGCAGTTTACCCGATTTCTCAGAGACAGTTTGTAACGCTTAGACACTATTTGGGTAGAGGAGTCTGATTTAATCATTTAAGTGAGGGGGGCTTATTCAGGCAGCTCCGCAAGATCGCTGCCTAAGTTTCCCATCAGGGCATGTCTGATTCTGGAAACTGGAACCTCTGTAGTAATGTTGCATTGTTTGCAGCTTCCCCCACCTCTTCCCATTTCTTTGCTGTGCCCTCATTGACTCTAGCCCCAATCATCTGCACGTTAACCGTGCCTAGTGCTCGTGCTTCCCACTGATCTCTGCAGGGGGCAGCCAATGACACCACTCTAGAACAATTAATTAATAGCCTGAGGAAACTAATTCCCCTATGTTTATGATATTCCCTCAGTGCACAAGAAGTGGTTCCACCACTAGTGCATATAGTATCTGGGATAGAGTAGAGCCCTGTCTTGTGCCTCTAGTTATATGTATTGGGGTAGTGACCAGATTGCCTATCTTGATTCTGGCAGTTGGGGAGTTGTATAACACCCCCACCATCTGCAGAAAGATTCCTCCCGGCCCCAATCGTGTTAGAACTTGCTTCATGAATGGCCATTCGACCGAGTTGAACGCCTTTTCCATATCAATAAATACTGCTAATGCTTGCACATGCTGATGAGTGTACTGTATTGCCCCGAACACAGTCCTAAAGTTAGTAACATTTCTGCTGGGTACGAAACCCGCCTGGTCTGGAGCCACTAGTATAGGGACAAATGGAGTAAGCCGGGCCACCAAAATCTTTGCGTATACCTTAGCGTCTACATTCAGTAGCGACAAGAGTTAATACGAAGAATAGTCAGTCGGGGGTTTGTTCGGCTGTAGATTAGCTACAATGATTGCCTCTCTCATCGAAGATGGCATAATGCCATCAACGAACAACTCTTCAAACAGTGTAGCCAGGTGGGGAACCAGCAAGTCTTTAAATTCTTTATAAAAATGAACATTGATACCATCTGCACCAGGCACACTGGAAGATTTCACCCTGCCAATGATGAGACTTTTTCATCCAGCTCTAGGGGTCGCATCAAATATTATAGGTGTTCATTAGGTAACCTAGGCAATTTAATGTAAGTCAAATCATCCAAAATGTCAGTCTCAGAACTGTATAGGGATGAGTAGTACTGCTGAAACCTTCGGCAATCTATGGTTCACCAGTAAGGGTCTCACCATTGCTCCCCTGATCTCTGTCACCACTGTCATCTCTCTACATTTACTCAAGAACGATGCTAGGACAGCGTCCAGGCGCTCACCTTCAACATACGTGCGGGCCGTTGCATATTTGCCTAGATGTTTGATCTCCAAATATGCTGCATTGTGGTATTCTGCTAACAAGGTATGGAGTTCAGCAGTAATGGTGTCATCGGCACCATCTAAAAGCTGGCTTTCTAAAACTTTAAGAGAGTTCTCCATGTCCGATAATCACTTACGGAGTCCAAAGTACTCCAGAGTGCTTAGATATGGTTATCCCGTGAATGTAAACTTTAAATGTTTCCCAAATTACCTCACACTTGTCCACAGACCAATATTACAGGCAATGAAGGTGTCTATAGCCTCTGTCATATCTGATTTAAAAACAGTGTCTAATAATGAGTATGGTACGAAACTCCAGGTGAAAGGAGGGATATATTTCTGTGGAATGTCTAACACTAGCAATATCGGTGCACGATCAGAAAGAGTGCGAGGCAGCACAACATAGTCATGGACCCAATCACATACATTCCGTGGAGCAAGCCAATAATTTATCCTAGTATGTAGGTTGTGATATGCAGAGTAGTGTGTGAATCCACCTTTATTTGAATGAGCTGTCGCCATATATCACTCAGCTCTAGCTGTGTCATCGCATCCCAAACCGTGCGTGCTGCTGCTGTGACACGCCATTCCGGACTTCCTGACCTATCCATCTGAGGGTCCAGCACACAGTTACAATCGCCCCCTCCAAAGTTGATTCCCCCCTTCATATCCATGCATATTCTCTGTCAGTGTAGCATAACATTTCGGGTTGTCGTATTTAGGGCCATATATGTTGACTAGTATCAGATCTAAACCTTTACCCCTACATCTAAAAATCACAAATTTGCCCTCTTGGTCCAATTCGAGTGGTTCCAGTGTTAGATTAGATTTACGGTTCACCAAAGTACTCACCCTGCGTGCATGTGAGGAGAAACCTACTGAAAGCGTATTTCTGATCAATCCTTTGCTCCGGAGCATGCTGCTGTTCAGGGGCAAGTGTGATTCCTGTAGTAATGCAATGTCTATGTTGTGCCTAGATAAGTAAGCCATGACTTTCCTTAATTTTCTGTAATCGTTCAGGCCTCGTACGTTCCAGGTTAAGGCTCTGATCGTACAGTGCGTATCTATGTCACACGCAGTATTGTTTGTCATCATGAAAGCAAAGGGTTTATTTGCTGACTGTTCTGTGTCATGTTGTAGCAGTGTAAACTGTTAAAGTCCTGCCTAATGACTGTATTAATAAGAGCATTGCAGTTCATTAGCCTCTGGACCCCACCACCCCCACCCAGACCAAGCATCCCCCAACATTGCAATGGCGGCATCCCCCATTGTAATCCCCAGTTTCCATAATGAAATGAACAACTGACAATGATATTCAAACAACAAACTAGGACTGTTACAAGTTGTGGTTCTCATACATGGGCGGATATTGCCTACCCTTTCTCAAAACGATCCCTTATTAGGCTAAATGTCTATTACCGTTTTCCATCTAGCACATTTGGTGCATCAAGTGATATTATTATTGTCCCGACCATGCCCGGAGTTACAACATAAAGTACCCACCATAAACAGTGTACTTTATACATTCTATCTGTATCAATAAAGTTCTATTGCCCTACTAGGTATAATTATATTAGCTCAAGTAATACACTGTAGACCTCCCAAGTACCCCCGCAGGACCCCATCTTATCTGGCATCATGTACACCACGAGGTCTAGTCCTGATCATCAAGGCTGCCTCCGGCCGCACCCTCTGGTCTAGTCTGTTCTGGGCCTTGCTGTCACTCCCTTGACCATTCTTTCAGGGCTTTTTGCAGCATTTTGGGGTCTGTAAAGATCCTGGATCTGCCCTGCCTGTTAACCCACAATCTTTCTGGGTACAACATGTCGTAATCGAGATTTTGCTCCCGCAGCTGGCGCTCAAGTGGTGCAAACTGCCTTCGTGCCTCCTGCACTAGGAGTGTGAAGTCTGGATAAAGAGAGATAGCAGATCCCTCATATTGTGGAGTCTGCTTCTCCAGCACTGCTTTCAGCACTTCATCTCTATCCCTGTAATTTAGCAGCTTAGGAATAATAGGTCTCTGGGGAGCTCCTGGGGCAGGCCTTGGGCCCTACGATCGGTGCGCTCTCTCTACCACAAACATGGAAGAAAACATTTCCGGACCCAGAAAGGTAACCAGTCGCTTCTCAATGAAGAGTTCCACATTCCCAACCAGAGTAGACTCTGGAAGGCCCATAATTCATATGTTACACCTTCTGGACCGGGCTTCAAGGTCCTCCGCCTTATCCTGTAGAGCCTGAGGCACCTTACCCAGCTGTTTCTGTGTAGTATCCATGTCTATCTGTGCCTCCTCCACTTCAGTTACCCTGCATTCGGCCATGTCTAGCCTCTCTACTTGTTTGAACATTCATTCTGTCATTCTGTCAATCCTGTATGACAGAGAGTGTAGTTTGGTATCAATTTCAGACAGGCTGTACTGCAGGCTCTTCTGCATGGCAGCGAGCATGACTCGAATATCCCCCACCACCGGCTCAGGTGCCTCCCCCTGTACATTATGGCTCCCCTCTGGGGTGCTCTCCCTCATTCTGGGCTTTTGCTGCTCAAAAGTGTTTTTTGGCTGCGCTTTGTCAACTTATCCCATTGTGGTAGATTGAGGGTGTGTGCAATTATATACTCTACTGCTGTGAAAAGGTGTAGGGCAAGTCTCCTGTTGTATTTACTAGTGCTTATTATGTCTCTTTCATAGAACCTGTATGTTGTCATGGGGCTAATGGGGTTCTGATTCTGTAAAGTGTCAGTTGGTGTTTCCCTGTGCCTGTTCATGCTGCAGTGGCTCGTTGCTCTGAGAAAAAAAAAATTTCTGAGAATAAACACACCAACCAACAATTCCTCAGTTTCCTGTATTTTATTTGGAACCCACAAGATAATTTTGGCGACGAGGACTAGGAGTCAAAAGGAAAACGAGCCACTGCTACGAGATTCATCGAATTTTTCAAGACTTTTATGAGCACACAATTTTAAAAAGCAAGCTTTCGTTGTAAAGTGTTGTTTAACCCCTATGATCCTATGACCTTCTCCAGCGGCTGTAAATTTGAAAGGGAAATTTATTTCCCCAGCGGCAGTGCGTGCATTTGTCTACTTAGAAGGTGAGGAGGTCGAAGGGTGTGGGATTTTAAAAATAAATTTCGTCTGTGGATAAGCATAATCGTAAACAAGCTCACCGCTTGGTTTAAAGATTGCATTTGAGGCGACGTGTGAAGCTTGTTTCGTCTTGAACTCCACTTGCTGCTGTTGTCAGTTGGTCGTGCTGCGAGGTCCTCTCTGGCTGTGTGCTGATTTCAACTGATGACGTTGTAGAACGTACTGGGGAAGTCGGCGAAAGGATGGTGCGTCATCTGAGTTTCAGCGCTTTTTATGAGCGTGTGCATCATCGCGTCTGACGTGTATTGAATCAAAGCGTTGCGCGTCATCGAAGTCTCAGCGCGCTTCTGGAGCCTCTATTTCATCGCCTCTGTGATGTGAACTTCGTATTCTAAGTGTTTTGATAACAGCGTCTTTGGTTTTATTTTGTTTTCTTCGCATTATCGAAAGAAAACTGAAGGAAGATACAGATTGTGTCAGCAACTGCCTCTATGGAAAGCGGAGTTTACATAAATTCTACATTCATTGTGTTGTAGTAAGGTTTTATTTTTGTTTGGTGCAAGAACTTTACTTCACTGACAATTTATGTTGTTTTAACTCTGTTTTAGTCATTATTGATTGATAACATTTGCTGCTAATCTCTATTTTTTTTTGTTTACTTTTATTTGTTACACCCAGAACTTATAGGATGAAAAGTGTGTAGAATAAGAGTATATTAAGCAGAAGTGTATTTTATCTATTGTTTGAATTTGAAAAGTTGTGATATATTTTTCTCATTATGCAATCTGTCAATCAACCTCCTCCTTTCTTGGAAAGTCCTGGAACACCACAGATTCAGTGGAGGCAGTGGTTTGATGCATTTGAGACCTATATAGGTGCTATAGGTGCTTCTAGGTACAGGGCAGAAAGAAAGACATTTTTGTTATTGAACTGTTTGGTATTTGAAGAGAGGGAGGTGTACAAGCACTTACCTGATTTGGTTCTTGATGTGGGTGAAATTCTTGATGAATATCAAGAAACGATAAAGAAACTTGTCATAAAATTCGATGTGTAACCACGTTTGGTTGTATTGAGGCACAAGTTTTTCAAGAGGGCGCAACTCCAGAGTGAGGATGTTGATTCATATTTAAGTGCCTTACGCAAACTATGTGCAGAGTGTCAGTTAGGTGATTTTAGGGATCAATTAGTGAGGGATCAATTTATCGCACACTGCAGCGATAAACACATTCAACCGACACTTCTTTCCATGGGAAACCCTACTTTAGAAGTGGTTATTAAAGTGGCTAAAAGTCTTGAATTGGCTCAAACTTCTATTAAGGGATTGAGCAAGTCAGATGTGCACAAAGAGAGTGTAAATGCTGTTGTTTCTCAAGTACCAAAGAATACTTTTTCTAAAAAAGAGAGGTTTAACGAAAAGGGGTCTTTTATAAGTGTGGAAGAGTTGGTCATTTGGCCAAAGTTTGTCAAGCCAGTTTGAATAAATCTGAAAAAGTTAGTTGTGTGATGGAGGATGAACATGTTTTGGAAAGTGACATGGTGAAAGAGTTTAAGGACATGATTGTCACTGTTATTGATGATGGTGTTGTGACTGAGGATCCTGATGAATATGTAAATCCTTATGTGGATATTCTGGTGGGTGAGGCTTGTTTAAAGCTTCTTGTAGATTCTGGAGCCAGGATAACGATGATTACTTTGGAGTTATTCAAGCAATCTTGGGCAGATAGGGAACTCTTTCCTCCAGACAGGGCACCTGTCTCTTATGAGGGTCGCAGGATAGATTTGGAGGGCTACATTGAAGATGTCTTGCAGTTCAAAGATAGGAAGATACAGGGAAAGATATATGTAGCTGTACGTGGGCTGAACATATTAGGTTGGTTCCATCAGGGCTTGTTTGGTATGATGTTGAAACCGGGGGCTAAAGAACAAGTACTAGTTGTGCTGGACATGCCGGATTCAATGTGTCTTGAGAAAGAATTTCCCAGGGTTTTCTCTGATTCGCTTGGAGAAATTGCAGGCTTTAAACACAGAATAAAAGTGAAAAGTGATGCTGTGCCTGTGAAACATAAGGTCAGGTCTGTTCCTTTTAGTTTAAGGGCAGATCTCAAAGCTGAATTTGAGAGACTGGAGAGTAATGGCATAATATAGCCCTTTGAGTCTAGTTTGTGGCTTAGTCCTCTTGTAGTCGCGCGAAAAAGGAATGAAGAGATTCGTCTCTGCTGTGATCTCAGGAGTCTTAACAAAGAGATCTGGGTGGATGCCCACCCACTTCCCAAAATTGGTAATTTATTGGAAGAATTGAGAGATGCGCAGTGGTTTTCGAAGATTGATTTGGCTTCTGCATACCACCAAATTGTTTTGGAAGCTGAGTCTAGGCATTACACCACTTTCAATTCTCCTTTTGGGACATTTCAATTCTGTAGAATGCCGTTTGGGCTCGCCTCTGCGGCTTCGGTCTTTCAAAGAGTCATGCAGAGTGTACTTAAGGATGTCAAGGGAGTAGTAATTTTTCAAGACGATGTTTTGATTTTTGACAAATTTTTAGATCAACATGATTGTACTCTAAGGTCTGTTCTTAAGAAATTTGATGAAAAGGGGATTGTGGTTAAGAAGAACAAGTGTGAGTTTTGGAAGAAGGAAGTTGAGTTTCTTGGACATTTGGTTTCTGGTAAGGGTGTTTCTCCTAGACCTGGTTTGGTTAAGGCTGTGGTTGATTGTCCAGTACCCAAAAATAAAGATGAATTACGTTCATTTTGGGGTTTATGTGAATTTTATTCACGTTTTATCCCGGATTATGCATCTAAAATGAAGTCTCTTTTAAATATGCTCAGATCTTGTGTTACTTTTGTTTGGGATGAGGTCTGTCAACAAACATTTGATCTTGTTAAATCTGAGTTGGTCAATGCTAAAATTTTGAAGGCGTATGATCCCAGTGTCAGTTGTACCATTACAGTTGATGCGAGTAATTATGGATTGGGAGCTGTACTCACACAAAAAATTGATGGGGAAGAGGTCACTATTAGTTATGCTTCAAGGGTTTTGAGAGATCCCGAAGTGTATTGTTCAGTGATCGAAAAGGAGCTGCTAGCTTGCTACTGGGCTTGTGAAATGTTTCAGACTTATATTTGGGGAAGGAAGTTTGTTATTCAAACTGACCATAAGCCTTTAGTATACATATTGTCTGGTGATCGTGTTAAGTATGCCACACCACATATTTATCTATTTTATTTATTTTGAAAGTTTTATATAGCGCGAACAAGATCTTCGCAGATATCAGAGCGCTTTACAGAGGAGGGGAGCATGTATACGCAGATACATCAATCATGTTAACAGTACATTGAAGTGATATCATAGAACAATCAAGTAAGTCAATTTCAAAGTCAAAATAAAAATACAAGGGTTCGTACAAGTAGTACAGATGAGTATCGAGTCTTTGTAGTTTTTCCCCAGTAGTGGTTCAAGTGTATTTTGCCATGAGGATCGCTTTTACTTCTCTCTTGAAAAGTATGGTAGAGGTGATGAGCCTTGTTTCAGGGGGGAGCGAGTTCCAAATCCTGGGAGCCATTCCTGAGAAAGAGCGTTTATAGGTTTTTTCCTTGCGGAATCTTTTAGGCTTTAGCAAAAGATTGTTTGTGCCTCTAGTGTTTCTGGAGCCTCCAGAAATCGTCAGCTTCTGAGCGAGGTATCTAGGTGAGCTCAGGTGGACAGCCTTGTGGGTCAAACAAGCGATTTTCAGGTGTATTCTGGCTTCAAACGGCAGCCAGTTCAGTGATTTGAAGTCAGGGGAAATGTGTGAGTGTTTTTTTGATCCAGTGATAAGTCTCGCTGCGGCGTTTAGAGAGGCTCTTATGGGTGCCGTAGTAGCTAGGGGGAGACCGCAGAGGGCGGTGCTGCCGTATTCTATTCGAGGTATGACTAGTGATTGTACCGCAGTTTGGAAGTCTTTGGCTGGAAGGAAAGGTTTAAGTTTCCTAAGGGTGTTGATTTGGTAGTTTGCTCCCTTAGTTGCTTTGTTGATGTGTTCCTGCATGCTGAGATTGGTGTCAAGTGTTATGCCCAAAGATTTCGCTGAGTCCACGATGGTGGGTTGAACATTGAGTGCCGTTAGGTCTTTAAGCCACATTTGTGCGGTAGTGATCTTCGCGGGAGGTGAGATCAGAAGGAACTCTGTTTTAAGGGCATTGAGTTTGAGATGATTAGCGGCCAACCAAGATTGGGTGCTTCTGATCGTTGAGTTCAAGAGCGTGATGTCTTTGGGTGATTGTAGTTTGAGATAGAGTTGGGTGTCATCAGCATACATGTGGAAGTGTACATTGGATTCTTGCAGCAAGGTGGTGAGAGGTTCCATAACTAGGTTGAACAAAGTTGGGGATAGGGAGGATCCTTGTGGTACGCCTAGCAATACAGGTCTTGGTGCGGACATCAAGTTGTTGCTCTTGAATTTCTGCGTCCTGTTATGCAAAAAGGAAGTGAACCATTTGAGCACAGTTCCAGATAGGCCCATTCTTGTGTTTAATAGTTCGAGTAAGCTCTCATGTTTGACGGTGTCAAATGCGGAGGAGAGATCAAGGAGGATGAGGAGGCAGGTATCGTTATGATCTAGGATTTGGAGGGCGTCGTCGATTATGTGAATCATGGCAGTTTCCGTACTGTGATTAGCTCGGAAGCCTGATTGATGAGAGTTGAGGAGATCAAATTGAGTAATGTGTTTAGTCAATTGTGTTTGTGCGCATTTTTCCAGCAGTTTGGCAAGAGTCGGAATGTTGGTAATGGGACGGTAGTTGTTTAGGTCAGAGGGGTCGGCTGTAGGTTTCTTTAGCAAAGGTGTTACTTGTCCAACTTTGAGGGAGTCTGGAATGATCCCTTGTTGAAGTGAGCTGTTAATAATTTTGGTCCAGAGTGGAAGGAGCGACGGGGTAAGGACTTTGACAGCGTTAGCAGGAAGGGAGTCCATGAGGTGATTGGATGGTTTCAGAGTGCTGAGCAGTTTGCCGATTTCTTCTTCCGTGTAGGTGACAAAGGTTGACCAGGTTGCATTGTTTTTTGGTTTAGTGGGTGTTATGCGGTGGGGTTTGGGATAGAGGCTTGCGTCCATGAGGAGATCATTCTTTATGTTGTCAGTTTTTTGGTTAAAGAAAGAGGCGAAGTCTTCGCAGGAGGGAGCTTCGCACATAGTGTTGAGAGGTTGGGGTTGTTCTTTGGTTTGTGTTCGGATAAGCTCAAACAGCTTTCTCGGACGATTTTTGGCTTGGTCGAGCTGACGGCTGAAGAAGTCTGATTTTGATCGTTTTATTTTCCTGAAGTAGGCATTTCTCTTTTTCTTCAGGTTTTTTAGGTTCAGTGCAGAGGGAGCTGATCTCCAGGAACGCTCTGCCATTCGCATGGCGCGTCTATCATATAGCTCGTCTTACGACAAAATTGTTGCAATATCAGTTTGTTGCCAAACATATACCTGGCAAAGTTAATTGTACAGCTGACATGCTCTCTAGACTGCCTTTGCAAGACAATGAAGGTATGGATTTGGATGAGGATAAAGAGGATTGCTTTATTACTACTTTGGATGCAGTGGAAAATGTTGGTTGTTGTGAGAATGAATGGTTAGATGCTATGAATTCTGATGTAACTTTGTTGAAAGTTAAGGATTATATTGTTGCTGGTTGGCCTATGGAAAGAAATTTACCTAACAATAATCAACCTTTTTGGAAGGTCTCTGAAGAACTTTCCATTGAAGATGGAGTTGTCATGAGGGATGAGAGATGTATACCTCCTGTGAAGTTACTAGTGAAGTTGATAGATAGGGCACATGATGGACACCTCGGGCTTTCTATGACTAAGAGGCGATGAGATTACATTATTGGTGGCCGTCAATGGATAGTGAGGTTGATGTAAGAGTCAAGGAATGTTGTGTCTGTGCCTCTGCTGAGAAAGGTTTGAAGGTTGTTTCCCCTCCTTTACAGCCCATACCTTTCCCTTCTTAACCCTGGCTGAAAGTAGGAATTGATCTGGTGGGTCAGTTTAATTTTCTTCCTTCTCATTTAAGATTTGCTTTTGTGCTAATGGATTTTCATAGTAAATGGCCAGAAGTTAAATTTTGTGCTAATCCAACAGCTAAATGTGCTATTCTTTTTCTAAGAGAAATTGTTATGAGGGAGGGATTTCCTGGAACGCTTGTTTCTGACAATGGTGTCCAGTTTATAAATGCTGAAATGCGTCTCTTTTTTTCAGAATCAGGTGTGAAGCACCTGAGGAGCTATGTGGGGCATCCTCAAACAAATAGTCTAGTTGAGAGAATAAATCGTGTGGTTGTGGAGTGCATAAAATGGGCTAAGAACGACAATTTTGATGTGGAAAATGCTGTGTCTTCTATGATTTGGTTTTATCGCACAACACCACATTCTGTCACTAAGATTGCACCATTTGTTTCCCTCAGAGGAAGATTGCCCACTTTAACACTTCATCTTGCCTGGTTATTGAGAACTGTTGCTCAAAAGGTTTCTTGTCAGGTTGACAACTATGATGAATTGCAAATGCGTGTCAAGGTAGCCCAAGATAAAATGGCTAACAGGTACAATGACAAGAAATCAACTAAAACAGTGCATGTTTCACCGGGTGATATGGTGCGTGTTAAAAATTATAGGACTGTTAAGAAAGGTTGTGACTCCTTTGGTGAACCTGTTTGTGTTAAGAAAGTGTGTGGAAATGCCGTCATGGTTGAAGGTGGACATTGGTGGAATCTTGGTAAAGTCATCAAAGTGAAAGTGAATGACAATGTTTTAAATTCAAATCGTGGATCACAACCTGTGTCTCCTGATCCTGTGGAAATCCCTAAACGTTCCATTCGGACTTGTGTTTCTGAAGTGAGTCCCATTGATGGTGGTTCGGTGAGAAAGTCTACTCGCGTAACCCGACTTCCATGGAAACTTCGTTAGTTTTTACATTTCTTTTACTGTGGTACTACATTTTTCTTTTCTCTTTCCTTTTTCCTTTTCTTTTGTTTTTCTAAACTTCTCTTTGGAAAGAAAAAAAGAGATAAGGTTGTATTTACTAGTGCTTATTATGTCTCTTTCATAGAACCTGTATGTTGTCATGGGGCTAATGGGGTTCTGATTCTATAAAGTGTCAGTTGGTGTTTCCCTGTGCCTGTTCTTGGTGCGGTGGCTCATTGCTCTGAGAATAAACACACCAACCAACAATTCCTCAGTTTCCTGTATTTTATTTGGAACCCACAACATCTCCGCTATCAGCCAAGGGAAGGCTGCAGCACCCAGCAAATGGTAAAACCGTAAGGGGATAGTAATCAGGTTGCAGCTGTTTCTACTAAGCTATGTGGAGTGCTTACCAGCTGATCCAGCCATGATGGTGGTAGTGTTTTATGCTCAATATATGGGGTGTAACAAAGGCACTGCAGTTACCCTCAACATGCTCTCACTTAAGTGAGCTCACTATCCCTCCACCAGCAATCAGGGCCCAGGATCTCTCACACAGCTATGGCCCCAGACTATACTGCCGGCAGTACCACTGCTGTCTCCTGGGCAGAGCCCTTTCTCGCCAGCTAGTGTCTGGAGCAGGGGATTCTCAATTATATGCCACCAGGCCCAGAACTTTATTTCCCCCTTTAGGACTTCAAGGAGGTGCTACCTGTTCTCAAAGGAATCCTGCCCCGCTGTGTGTCCAAGGCCTACAAGACGCCCTGTGTGAGTCTCTGATGCCTGTTACGTGTCTCTATTTGGTCTGCTCTCGCAGCTCGTCGCTTCGCTCTCCCGAGCTGCTGATCAGAAGAGCAGTCGCAGCTTTAATGAACAGCCACGCTCACCAAAGAGGTGCCATAGCAACACCTCCAACTAGAAGCCGGTAAATCAGACCACCCGCAGGAGTCACGGTGGTCAATCCACTCAGCCCATGTGGTGGCTGCCGCTTCCCGTTTGGTGAGTCCTCCACAGTTGGGACATTATGTGGCCAACCTCAGTCAGATCGGCAGCATCCCAGGTGTACGCCGTGCATGGGGGCTTCACACTCGTCGTTCACCAGAGGGACACTCAAGCTCTCTGACAGCGCTCCTCCAACAGAATTCGCCTCGGCCGCTCAGCTCTTGCGCCTCGAGGCATCACTCAGCTCTCATTGGTGCCACAGGCCCCGTGATTCTGCTCCCAGCCCCGGAGTCTTCACTGTCGTTTACTGGTCACGGGCAGTACAAGTGGGCACAATTACAATCACTGCATGCAGAATACACTCCGGTGCACAGAACAGTGCAAAACAAGCAGCTAAGAGCACCTCAATGTAGGATTCTTAACGAGTAATGTGATGGCTCGACGGAGCTCTCGTTCTAGATGGCAATCTTAGGCACAGGCAAGTTCCGCCTCATGTACTTGTAACTTTTACATGTCTTGAGAGTGAAAAACTCCTACATTCATTTTTCACTACTGCAAAGCCGACTTTTCGCATGGGATAGCATTGGTCTAACTTATTACTAGGATTTATTAAGTGATAACATTCAATTGGGAGCAAGGAGGAATGTAGACTATGGAATATAAAGAACTATAATTTCGAACCTTCTTTAATAGCAGAGTCATATTTTAAGCCACAATTCTGAAAATGCCAGTTTTAGAAATGACAAGGTGTAGCTGGCAGTTGGCCATTCTGTATTGCTCCCAGACAGTGAGACAAAGGGGAAAAGGTGTTGTTAGAATGAACAATCTTTGATTTGATGTAGAGGGGATCTGACACCAACAACACAAGCACATCGCAAAGGCTCTGACTGAGCATATTCAAAAAGGGTTTGACATTAGTATTTTGCAACCTCAAACACACTGGGTCCAGGGCAGGGAAGCAGGAAATTCCAAACTCCTCTGGGGGTGCAAACCTCTAGAACATTCTCCTACTTCAAAGTGGGCATCAGGTGTGAATAATGGACCCTCAGACCCAACTCTTTAGTAGACCTCTTGATCTGTGGAAGACACAAAGAACTGCTGTGTTGCTGTGCAAGAAGGACTGTAACTCTGTTTCCCTGCTGGCCTGATGCCTGATTGAGAACTGGACTTGTATCTTGATTCCATGACCATCAGAGTAACTGCAAGGGCTCGATAGCTGGTCTCTTGATCAGAGCTTCAGGGACAGAAAAGGCTTGTTCTGCCTTAAACCCAGCACCTGGGTTCTGTCTGCTGTGAGTCCTACCACCCAAGTTATGCCACCCCAATCCTGGGGATTTGGAAGTAGGCCTGAAGGTGCTCTTCCAGCCCAGCGGTGGTCCTGTCAGCAGAACCGATGCAGTGCGATGATTCTCCTTGCATTCACATGGAAACAGCTGGTGTGCAACGCATCCCCAATGCAGGATCTCACACCCCAGCCCACAGCTTTTTTCGGAACTGCCACTGCACGAATCATTCTTAAAGCAGGTCTTTGCATCGCATGGCCCTCATCAACAGCATTCTTGAAAATGACACAGGACTCTGCATCGTAGCCCTGTTGCACCTTTGGAATAACCCTGGGCAGAGCACTTCGCTCCGCCCACGGAGTGCACGTAGTGTTGCCTACTACGCGATTCACAAAGTAGGGGTAGTAGGCAACACTACGTACACCCGTGGACGGAGCGAAGTTGCCCGCCGCCCACCTCCCTCCACCCTCTTCTACACCCCTAATTTGGATTTTTAATAGGTTAAAAGGTAAAGAAAAGCACTTACCTTTTATGCGGCGTCCCGGGGCTTCATCTTTTTCTTTGGGCCGACTTCACCCAACCAAATGCACATGCCCGGGCGGCCGCGCATGCGCATTTATTGCGAGAAATGCGCATGCGTGGGCGCCCGCGCATGCGCATTTGGTTTGGAAGAAGTCGGCGCAAAGAAGAAGATGGAGCCCCGGGCCGCCGCATAAAAGCTAGGTGTTTTTCTTTACTTTTTAACCTATTAAAATTCAAAATTAGGGGTGTAAAAGAGGGCGGGAGGGAGGCGGGCAGCGCATAGTCCCACTACGCCCACTATGCCCAGGGTTACTATGGAACCAGTGCTGCATGGCTCATTCACGAAGCAAGAACTTGCAAGGCTCTGCAAATGATAATTTAAGGTACTCTGTGCAGCAGGCCTAACTTTGTCCCTGTACAAGGCCCAGGTTCTACTGCTATCAGCCTAAACTTGTGACTGTGTCCCAGCCCAGCACAACTAGATCACCACTGTTGGCTTATTGTGCTTCTAGACACTATTTTAACTTAAATCTTTAAAGTTCCACATCTTAGATTCTACTGATTGAATGTTTGCTGTTTTTGTCTCCAATACTTGATTACACTTTACTCTAGTTTTCTAAATTGGTGTGAATATTTTCCTATGTTGGGTTTTCACCTCATTACTGTTTGAAGTGCTGCATAAATACGTTATTTCACAGGAAAAAGGGGTTCTCAATAGGGTTCTCATCTTATTACCATTTTTAGCTCTACAATAGAGACATAGTTCACTATTGAAGACAGAAGATATATCATCTGAGTAATGCAGCTTGAGATTGCTTACTTTATTATAGATCTGTCACACTTTGAACATACATTAGTTGAATACTAAACATTATACAACATATTAGACCACAAATACTCAAAAAAAGTAAAATTAACAAATGTCATAATTCAGTAATTTTTACGTTCCTTATGAAATCATTTACTTGATATCTCGAAATAAGTTCTAAAAAACAAAGAATTCACTCCTATGGTTGTTACAAACAGGTCCATAACCAGCCCGCTAAAAACTTTGTGGCTTATGTATGGCCTGAGGGTGCTCCTTAAACCACCCAAAAATGTACTGTATAGTCACAATTTGAAGAACTACCTATAATAGAACTAGTTGACTCTTTCATCCCTTTACTCTAGACCTCCTAAGGACAGTGCAAAAGGATTTGAGTGACTCATTAAATCCACCTCAAACAAACAAACATATCTCTAGTTCAATTGTAATATGACTGCACATGTATACATATAAATAAAAGTTGTGTAATAGGGGGTGTAATCCCCCTTGTGACCTATCTGTTAACTAAGTATGGGCGAATTTTGCGAATTCGCAATCCGCAAAATTCGCGAACTCTCGCAAATTTTGCGGATTGTTTTTTGTGTTCGCAAGTGTTTCTGCCATTTCGCAAGGGTTTTTTACCAGTTCGCAAACGCAAACTTACTTGTCGGGTAGCAACGGTCGCGACCATGTTGTTTCTACGTCTGGTTCATCACAGCACCCTCTTTTTCACCACTGCCGCCCTCTTTCACCACTGCCACCCTCTGGTTCACCCATGCCACCTCTGGTTCATCACTGCCACCCTCTGGTTCATCACTGTAGATTATGGAGGGAAAAGCACACCTGCCCTGCCTCAACTGACATGAATTAATTTCGGGCTGATGAATGTGTCACTGAATTTGAGCTGGCACCTGCTTCCTTAGCTGTAAGTGCTTCCTCATTAATGATGAGCTTGAACTTTTGCACCTGCTAAGTGCTTTCAGTTTTGTAAAATTCGTTAGCACACCTGCCCTGCCTCAACTGACATGAATGAATTAGGGGCTGATTAATGTGTCACTGAATTTGAACTTCCAGTCTGGCACCTGCTTCCTTATCTGTAATTGCTTTCTGTTGCAGTGTCATTTTTTTTAACAGGACCTTTGTAGCTTACTTGTAGCTATTCTCTGAGCCTGCTGTGAGGGTCAGAGCAGGGTCATAGAATAGTTGCAAGTAGGCAACTGAACTCTGGAGGGGCCCCTCAGGAAGCACTACAGGGAATGGTTACTAATGATAAGATTGAACTTTTGCGCCTGCTGAGTGCTTTCAGTTTTGCAAAAATCGTTTTTCTGCAATTTCGCGCGATTTGCGGGGCGTAAATTCGTGCGAGATCGAATTCGTAAGCCGCGAATTCGTGCAAATATACGATTTGGTTTTTTTGCGGCGTGTTAGTTCGCATGATTTTTTGCATTTTCGCAAGCCGCTTGTAGCGCAACGTTGCGAAGTTACCCTAGCGGTCGTACATGGGCGCGGCCATCTTGTTTGCGTGACGTATTTCCGTTTCCGTGCGCTATGTGTAATCTCGCAAAGTGTGCGGCTCGCTAGTACAAGTTCGCGTGTGATCGCAGGGGAAATCTCGCGCAAACTTACCCACGCGGTCGTGAATGGGCGCGGCCATCTTGTTTTTCATTCATTGCTATGGTTCTGGGCATGCTTTCTGTATCCTCTGTCAATCTCTGCCATCCTTTGCTTGTTTGAAGTTTTTTTTAATCTATTTTACCTATTATCTATCCCTCTATTTTTCTAGCTCTATATTTTTGTGTTTTCTGCTACTTTTGGTTAATTTTAAACTACTTTTTTAAACTCTTTTCTTTTCTTCTTCCCTATTCTATTTCTAATGTATTATTTACCTTCCTTTCTGCCCAGACCATGGTAAAGGGAGCCCGGAAGCAGCCTGAGAAGGGGAAGGGTCCCGAACCCCGTGCCCGGCTCCCGTGCAGGCGTTTGAGGGGGGAGCAAGTCATAGCCTGGGAGATCTTTAGCGCGGAGGAGGTGGCCGCACTAGTGTTTTATGTCCAGCGCCGCCTCCCCAGGACCATCATGGCAGGCGGCAAGATCGCTGACGGCTACGGGCTCCGGGAGCACCAGAAGCGGTGGGAGAAGGTGTGCCGGGCCATGTTTCAACACTCTCGGGTCCGGCGCACCTACAGCAAGGCCACCCACCGTTGGACAGATCTCCTGAACCGGGAACGCGACTTGCTCGACCTGCTCGGCATCGAGATCCCGGGCTTGGTGAGTAGTAGTAGCTATTTCTAGCTATTTCATCACTACTCTGTTTTCTCCTGCTCTGTGTGTTATTATATTGCAAATTTGTGTTTTTTACCAAGAGCAATAATGCTGCCGATTACATTGTAGGTAAATTATATTTCAAAATCTTCTGTGCATTTCAGGTGCACTGCTCTCCTTCTCAGTAGCGTTGCTACTATGCTTATTTGTTTTCGATTTTGTGTTCATTTCATTGGCCTGAGAAATTATGTATGAGTGTAGTTTAAAGAACTGCGTAATGCTAGACACTAAGGGTCAGATTTTCAATTACCGGCGCATCCCTGCAAAGTAGCAGGGATGCGCCAGTAATTGTGCGCCACGCCACCACCACCCATGGTGTGCCATATTTTTAATTCGGCGCACCATGGGCCCAAAAAGTCACCAAAGCGTTACGCGTCTGTGCCGTAAAGGCGGCGCATTGCTGGAGTTGCGTCGCAACGATGGCGCAGCTCCAGCAATGCTCTGGGGTGCCCTATCTCCCTAATGCTGTGTCAAGCCGTACGTCTGCTTCAAGCAGGTGCAGGGTTTGAGTCACGCATCATTGTCCTAAAAGTGACTGATTGAAATCTTGTAGATTTCCCTCAGCCACTTTTAGGATGCGTTCCTGCGCAGGAACGCCCTCCCTTGCGCCGGTACGCCCCCTGATGGCGCAGGGCTTTACAACGTGATGCATCTCCCATATGCGTCACGTTGTTAATATACACCGCACCATAGCGCCTGTTTTGTTCTGCCGCTGCGTCACAAAAGTCACGCAACAATGGAGCAAAAGAGCCGAAAGGGGCTTGTAAATCTGCCCCTACAGACTCAAGTCCAGTCCTTCCTTTGTACACCTGGACATAGGAAGAAATAGTGGTGGTGGATTGATAGTTTGAGTATTTTAATGACTGGTTAATGTAATAGGAAACTTTTTAGTGTTGTCGCTGATCTGCAATCACGATGGAGTTTGTCTGTCACTTCGCGTGCTGCGGACTGCTGCCTGCCAGTCCTAGGCAAACCTTTTTAGTAGTTTGTTTAGTGAGTTACATAACTTTCCAAGTCGACGGTACGCAAATCAAGCAATACTAATATCGTAGTAGATCACATGAGATAGGTCAATATATCCCGTGGAATAGTTGTCTATTTGCTATTTTGCCAAAATATTTTGTTATTGTTCTTTTGAAATGTTTGATTTGGTTGACAACAATCATCCATGTTTTCGGGTCTTTCTTTCTTTCATGTTGTACATCAGCTCCCCCCAGGGGCAAGAGGAGGAGGGGTTATCGGCTGCTGCTGCTATTCAAGGCCAGGATCGGTCAGGCAAGGGCTCCTTTGCTGGCCCCGGTAAGTTTTAATTTTAATATAGAGTACCTATATTTTCCTAGCGTTCCTCATTCGATTTTTTCTAAATCGTCTTTGATCTTCTTGTAGACTGAATCTAAATTCTTATCCTGCCTCTACTATGACTCCTTGTGGTATTACTAGATTATTCTTATTAGTCTGTCTGTGTAGCTAACTAAGATTGCACATTTGGCAAAAGGTGTTAAACGAAACTCCCATTCTAGTCAGCAATAGCTCTATGTCCTCTGCATAGTGCAGTCCTCTGGGATTGTCCATAATGTCTTTTCAAGTCTTCTAAATGTTTATGCTTTGACAATTACCAACAATAAAAAGGTGAATGTCCACCAAGAAAGAATAAGATACTACTTTACTTTTGGTTTGGATAGGAGGACAATCCATACTACTACTGTTGCAGGGACACATCTGCACAAACAGAACTATGGACACTAAATAGTGCATTGTTTATCAATTATACTAGGCGCAGGTAGACTTTCCACATACCTCAGTTATATCAGACTTTGAAGAACCCGCAATCTCCTTACTGATTAGATAGTGTGGCAGAGTCATTTAGCTCCCGAATTCATGGATGATTGATCCCCAATGATGATTATCCAACGCAGGACAAGAGTACGGAGTCAGAGTCCGGAAGTGTAAGAGGCACGGACTCATGCTTGGAAATTGCAAAACCTTTTGCTCATTCACTCTTGACCAAAAACCACAAAGTCTATTTAAGTTTTAAAGCTTTATTAAAAGTAAAAATATTTATTAAAATCAAGCTTGTCATAAAATATAAACGGTTGATTAAAAATGGAAAAGTGCTTAGTGATTTATTTCACACATTTATTGTGGGTGAGCCGGGCCGTCACCTTGTTTGAACTTTAATTTTTCTTTTTGGTGCTGAATCGTTGGTCACTCCGTCCTAGTGATGATGATTTGTTCTTAGAAGTGAAGCTTCTGTCTGTTATGAGAAAAATGGTGCATGTTAAAAAGCAAGCATTCATCAGTTGTGCCAAAAAGTGCAGCAAGACAACACCCTTCCCTGGAAAAGTAGACAGTCACAAATTATTAGATTGGTTTCTGTATTCACATTTCTTCATTCCGACAAAATACTAGTGAGTGGTGTATGTCTATGACATCTAACATTCTTAAATGTAGTTTGTAGGTGGAACATCTGGTGCTGGGCCCAGCGCGGAGGTGGAGGAGGACACTTCTGGGGAGGAGGCGGTGCAAGTGCTGGACGAAACTGCTGTGCGGGTTGCCACGGTAGTGGCGGGCAGTGGTAAGCTCTTATATTCCTTACTTATTGAGATTTCAGACTGCATAGTGTGCTCTCTGCATGGGTGTAGTATATATGTTCTACAGTTAAGTTACTATACTGTTAGGCAGACTTTCAAATTTAGAACAACGTTTTTATCAACCAGGTAGTAGCCTCCTCTAAATTTACTTCAACTCAGCGGTGAATTTATTTTCGAGAATCCAAATCAGATCTGAGATGAACTTGATGGATGGGATGAACGAAAAGCGAAAGAAGGGTGTAAGTAAGTGTGGAAGGACGAGCAAGTTAAAAGTAATGATGACTGACAAAGAAGAATGATACGTGTTTGATTGGTGCCCGAGGTAGCTGGGAAGGAATATGATGCATGGCTGGGTGAAGGATGAAGCAAGGATGGGTGGAAGGAGAACAGCCTGGGTGGGTGAAACCGAAACTGTATGTGTGCGCAATATATGCTTTGGTTGAAATTGAAATGCAATTCAAGCACGGATGTATGGCTTGCGGTTTCCCAAATAAAATGTAAAGGTTGTTTTCCCGTGAGAAAACGTAAGGTTTGTCCAGATGAGAGACATGAAGAAGAATGATTGACATATAGTTTGAATGGATGGATGCCTGGATCATGGTACTATCTGACTCTTAGATAGCATATGTGTATCTAGAGAGAGTAGACTGTCACTGGATGAACTAAGTGTTACTTTGAAGAGCATGTAACACCGCACCCGCACGTCCATCCCAGTGTAGGAAAGGCAAGGAAAAGAAGTTGTAATTGTGTCCGAATACTACCATGAATAGTAGCAGTAGTTTGTATTGCAAGCACATCATATATCCGGCTATTACGATGGCCACTCACTACCTCTGTTAATAAGTTTAGTAGAACTTGGTCATTCATGTGTGGATGTATCACTGTTCACTCAATAAAAAGCAAAGCACCTAAAGTCATCCCATATGTAAGCAAATACATACCATGTGCAGTGATAGATAATCAGATTATTTATCTTCTTCATTTTCCTTTTCTAGTATTCATTGGCACTGTAGGGTAAAAGTTAAATTAATTTAGCAGTAGCCCTTGTAACAGAGTATTCTCAGTGCCACCCGTAATAGAAAAGTAAGAGCATCACCACCTGCATGTACTGGACTGATACAGTAACGCAAGTCTGTCTCACTCATCATGGTGGGCGTCTGTTTTTCTCGGGTGCAAGTTGACTGCGCTGGCATTATGCCGGCTTGCAGAAGTTAACGTACCAATTTTGCTAAACAAGAGAGAAGAAGAAGAATAAGACTGGTGTACTGTCATAGTCGACTCTAACGGAGTGAGTCCATAGTGCTCGTAGAATTGATTCCTTTAACTCCCACTAATGTTAGAGCAAGGATGAAGAAGTGGGAGGTTAGATAGATACTGGCCACAATAGTTATGTACTGCGCTTGCAAGTTGCTAGTTCTACTGTGACACAACTTTCTGCTGAATCATTTTGTATTAATCTTAAAGAGCATTGGTTACAGACTACGTCTTTCTATCTTCATATAGATGCTCCTTCCAAACCAACACGGAAGGAGCTGGCTAAAAGTGCCCAGCAACGGAGGCTGGAGGCCACTGTCGCCGAATATCGGCAGCTGGTGGCCCAGGAGGAGGAGGTCACGCAGAGTACGTTAACAACCTCCACGGCGACACCTGCATCCTCCTCCGCGCTCCCTGGGTCAGCCAGTCAGCGCAGCAGGTCTCCAGTGGTACAGAGCCGGGGTACCGCAGCCACCCCCCAGCGCCGAGCAGCAAAGAAATCAGCTGACCCCCACAGCAGGTGCAAGGCATGCGTGCACCGCCTTTCACTGAGGGTGTCCTACCTCGAGCAGGAGCTCCTCAACACCAAAACCCTGCTCGAGACCCTCCACAAGGAGCATGCCGACCTGGCCTGAAAAGTCAACAGCAGCCAGCAGTAGGAGGAGACTGTCCCTTGCCCCTTTTTTAAAGACTTCTGGGGGGTGGGAATTGGGAGTTGGGTTTTCTACTTTTTTGGACTTAGTTTCCACGGACATTCGTTGGGGTTTGGGAGGGGGGGTGGGTGGGGATTGGGTCTTGCGGGAGATTATTTATGTTAGGGATATATAAATATACTTTAAACTTTATCTTAGCATACGTGTTTTTCACTGCTTTTGAGGCTAGTGGGTGGGGGTTTAACAGTAAGTTTGTTTTCCTGAAACTTAAGTGGCATCTTGATTCAAGTTGTGTAAGTACTAGTAATTGCCCAAATGTTTTCAAAACTAAGTGCCTGTCACAGAGTAAGTGAATTCAATAGTCCTAGGACCGTCAGTCTCTCGTCTCTCCTAATACTCCATTATACTACCTCCCCCCAAACGATTATCTTACCTGTAATTTGTGTTTGGAAATAGGGCTAGACACAGGGCTGGCTGCATGGGAAATGGCGATTAAGGTTGGCAATCCTGGGGGGATGAAATGTCATCATTGCAGTGGTACTTGTGGTGTTACACAGTGGCAGTTGCAGCATCTGAAAAAAAAGAAAATGAAACCTTGTTTGTCCTTACCGTAGCATTAGAGCGGTACGATAGAGAATCAATATAGCAGGTGACAGTACACTAGAACAGTGCCACAATGTAGCCGAACAAATGGTAAAGTATTGAAAGTATAACTAGTACTTGCGTTGAATTTCTTTGACATTGGCTAATACTACAAGAAATAGTACTGAAGGTGAAGGACACAGCAGCGTAATAATTTGCCACGTCTAGGAGGAGGATGTTCTTGATGACCAATCAAGTTGATGGCGCACATGAAAATCTGCTTTCATTTGCCAATAGTGACTCAGTGTCAAGCTGAGTAAGAGTATATCCTCGGATTCCTTCACCAGCCTGTTGCTATGACCTTATCCTCCCCAGCAAGTGTGTGGAATTATTGCTGTCATTTAATCACACATCAATCAAAACCACACAGCCCAGGGGAAGAGTGTTAGGGTTTGGAAAATGGATGGGAATGGGGGTTTTTGGGAAAGTTTTGTTGAGAGAAGAAAAAAAAAGCACAGCTTGGACAAACAATAATTGAAGATAAACAAATCTTTGGGTACAAAGCTATCCATAAATCTTTTAAGTGACATAAAGGAAGTGCATGCACTACTGCATGCATGGTTACTGAAAAGTAAGTAGTACTTTCGACAACCGTGAATGAAGGAATGCGACAGTACAGGGCTGCAGTAATAATTATGCATTTTCACTTGCCTATCTCTGCACTCAGAGAAACACTTCTTACATTAAATTAGGTTTAAAAAATAGCAGAAGTAAAACCTATAGAATGGCTGTAGGGATGAATTTAGAAGCAGAGATCAAAGAAATGCAGAGTCACACTCATAGAAGTTCACAGCAATAACATTACTTAAAAGATAATTAGAAAAGAACGGATACTGTATCTGCATGTTGTTGTAGTTGTCCCTGTTGAATTAGGTACGTTGCATGCATCCAACCATTCCTCTTATTAGCAGGACTCCTCCATTCCATCTGACGCTCCGTCCATCAATGTTGGTGACCAGAAGACACCCTGTCCACTGTCTGCCTGGCGGATGCTGAATTGCGGCTCGCTAATGTTAAGCCTGACTTCATCCTTTTTTTCCCATTGCACAGGCTGAAACCCGGCCTGTAATTATTGATGGAAAAACAGGAAGTGATATTAGAACACCACTGACAAATAAATATAAGGTATGTACGCTGTGTAGTGCAAAAAGTCACACTTTGAGTTTCCTAATAGACAGTACAATATTTTTGAAAGTGCCTACTCTGTCTGAGTCTCCTTTTGAAGGATAAATAAGTATGGGCGAATTAATTTAGCGGATCTTTCCCCTCAAGCTAGGTGTACTGTAAACTGTGTTTTAGAACAAAATTAGACCTTCCCAGCAGTGCTCCCAGACCCTTACTAAACCCAGTCGCAAAAATGTAGAAGACCCCCAATCAGATCTCCAAAAACGAGGCCTAGTAGAAAATGGTGACAAATTGTACTTTGAAAGTAAAGTAGGCCCAAATCCCCCCTTATCCACCATGGATTGTATTCAAACCACTTGCAAGCAAGCAAAAGTATCCATACCCAGCATTGCTCCAAGACTCGCAAACCCCCCCACAAACACCAGGAACCCCCACAAACAGCCCCCCGAAAACGGTAGAGTGAGCGAAATCTCAGAAAATGCAAAAACTTTTTCCCCAGGGATTGTCTCCAAAACACTTTCTTTCGGGTATTAGACATTCCCAGCAATGGCCCCAGACCCGTCAACCCAGGCGGAAAGAAGTAGAAGACCCCCAAACAGCCAAAAAGCAATACTACAAAAATGGGGACTTAGAAATTTTCATGCAAATTTCCAAAATCACTCCACGCGCTTTCTCTGCAGCTAGGCCCTAACTCCCCTTTGCCACCATGGATTTGCTTCAAACCTCATGCAATCAAAAGTATCCATACCCAGCAGTGCTCCCAGACCCCAAAACCCACCCACAAACACCAGGAACCCCCCAAACAGGCCCCCAAAAACACGAAAGAGAGCGAAAACTATAAAAAGTGAAAAACATTTTCACCATGTATTTTATCCAAAACACTTTTATCCTGTATTAGACCATCCCAGCAATGGCCCCAGACCCGTCAACCCAGGTGGAAACAAGTAGAAGACCGCCAAACAGCCAAAAAGCAAAACTACAAAAATGGGGACTTAGAAATTTTCAGGCAAATTTCCAAAATCACTCCGCGCGCGCTCTGCAGCTAGGCCCTAACTCCCCTTTGCCACCATGGATTTGCTTCAAACCTCTTGCAATCAAAAGTATCCATATCCAGCAGTGCTCCCAGACCCCAAAACCCACCCACAAACACCCGGAACCCCCCAAACAGCACCTAAAAGACAAACAAGTCCGCAAAAACGCAAAAAAAATTCACCTCCGATTTTGTCCAAACCAATTTTATCCGGTATTAGACATTCCCAGCAATGGCCCCAGACCCCTGCAGCCACCCGCAAAAAAGCAGAACACCCCCAAACAGGCAAAATGCAAAAATGGGCCTACTACCTTCAATTCTGTCCAAATACGCTCTGCAGCTAGGCCCTAACTCCCCTTTTCCTCCATGGATTTCCTGAAAAACAAATGCAATCAACATTAGACTGTGCCAGCAGTGCTCCCAGACCCCAAAACCCACCCACAAACACCCGGAACCCGCCCAAACAGCACCTCAAAGACAAGCAAGTCAGCAAAAACGCAAAAAAAATTCACCTCCGATTTTGTCCAAACTACTTTTATCCGGTATTAGACATTCCCAGCAATGGCCCCAGACCCCCGCAGCCACCCGCAAAAAAAGCAGAACACCCCAAAACAGGCAAAAAGCAAAAATGGGCCTACTACCTTCAATTCTGTCCAAATACGCTGTGCAGCTAGGCCCTAACTCCCCTTTTCCACCATGGATTTCCTGAAAAACAAATGCAATCAACATTAGACTGTGCCAGCAGTGCTCCCAGACCCCAAAACCCACCCACAAACACCCGGAACCCCCCCAAACAGCACCTCAAAGACAAGCAAGGCAGCAAAAACTAAAAAAAAATTCACCTCCGATTTTGTCCAAACCACTTTTATCCGGTATTAGACATTCCCAGAAATGGCCCCAGACCCCTGCAGCCAACCACAAAAAACAGAACACCGACAAACAGACAAAAGCAAAAATAAGCCTACTACCTTCAATTCTGTCCAAATACGCTGTGCAGCTAGGCCCTAACTCCCCTTTTCCACCATGGATTTCCTGAAAAACAAATGCAATCAACATTAGACTGTGCCAGCAGTGCTCCCAGACTCCAAAATCCACCCACAACAACCTAAAAGCCCTTCAAACAGCACCCCAAAGACAGGCAAGTGATCAAAAGCGCAAAATCTTTTTTTGCTCCGATTTTCTCCAAACCACTTTATACGGTATTAGACCTTCACAGCAATGCCCCAGACCCGTCAACTCACCCGCAAAGAAGTAGAACACCCCCACAAGTGCAGAGTCTTTCTTCATTGGGCGTAACCCAGCCATCTGCTTTGAGGGAAATAGGAGTCTGGAGGAGGAGGATAGAGGAGCATGTTCTTGTGAACTTGTGAACCTGAAGAATGCAGACTGCGGCACCTTCAAATCAATAAGCAAATAAGTGAAGACAGTTCTGCTGATGGGCTTGTTTTTGTGATTAGGTGATTAAAGTTTTTTTATATAGATTTTGCAAAACAAAGAAAGACAGACACACAGGAATAAAAGTGAATAAGGACGAAAAAAAAGTTGGTGATTCAGGGCTCTGTGTCAGGGAAGAAGAGCTCGTCCTCAAACTCTGCTAATTCAGACAGGAGTAGGTCAGTTAACAGGGAAGAACTTCCCTCATCTAAGTTGGTGTCCTCCTCGTCTTCTTCCTGCGTGCATTCTCGTATTTTGTAATTTGGTGGTATGAAGTGCTGATTCATCTTGATCATTGTTAACCTCTCCACATTTTTGGGCGAGAGGCGGGTCCTTTTGAAAGTTACAATGCCACCAGCAGCACTGAAAGCACGCTCAGAAGACACGCTTGCGAGTGGGCAAGACAAGTAATTTATAGCCAGGTTGGTGATCTCTGGCCACACATCTGTTTTCCCATGCCAATACGCCAATGGGTCATGAGGAACATGGACCTCTGTTGAGTCATTCAGATAGGCCTGCACCATCGACTCAAGGTTCTCCAGGGTTCCTCCACTTTGCTTACTTTTTTCTGGGACCATTTGAGAAGCAAACCCAAGCTGAGTAAGCCAATCCTCTTCTTCACACAATGTTGTGTCTGGTGCAGATGATACGGTTGCTGGTGTCGTTAACGGCTGAGAGGGAAAATCACTCACTTCTGCCACAGCCACAGATGCAGAAGTGGATTTTTTTGACTGCGGATGGCCTGCTGATGCTGATGTACTGCCTTTTCCTTCAATTGCCTGCCGTTCTCTTTCCAACTGAGTGGCTGACACAGCTAGCCAATGTTTGTACTTTGTAACATCTGCGTCATCAAAAGGAAAGAATACTCTGCCTGCCACTGCCTTTTTTGTAACGTGGATCCAGAATAGTAGCACAAATGTAATGCTGTTCTGTGTAGATCATTTCAAGACGATCATCGCGAAGTAGGCGGTGTAATAACTTCTCCGCCAACTCAAATGCTTCTTCCTTTCCATCTTTTTCAAACTTAGAACACACCGCCTTCAGTCGGTGCTCTAGCATGCGCAGCAATGGGATAGCTTTTCCCAAATTACAGTCCTCCCAACTGACTGCACGTGTGGAGACATCAAAAGGACGAAGCATGTCTGTCAGGCTTTTAACTAGGTCCCATTGCTCCACCTGTTTCCTCATGTCTATCATAGGTGTACCCAGTTTAAAGAAATACTGATCGACTACCGCATAATGCTCAAACAGACGCTCAAGCATGTAGAAGGTTGAGTTCCAACCTGTTGCCACCTCCTGGATGAGTGCTTTCACTGGCAATTTACGTTCATGTTGCAAGCACCTCAGCTGCTTCCGGGACTTAAAGAATGGTTGAAATGGGTGCACATTCTTCGGCAGGTGGTCAGTAACTTGGAGACTGGACTTACTTCACTCAAGAATGTTTTAACAACCAGGTTTATACAGTGCGCCAAACACGGCACTCTGAAATAGTTACCCACATCCATGGCCTTAACTACATTGGCGCCATTATCCGTGGAAACATAACCAATCATGCGTCATGCGTTTTCTTGGGGACAGCCATTTAAAGACCTTTGTGTTAAACTCATGCAAAATGTTTTCTCCTGTATGATTTTTCTCCATGGAAAACATGGCTATTGTTGCATGTTTCCGAGCAGCTTTATAAACTTTGTTCGAGTCAACACCTGCGTTTATCTTTGCTTTAACGCGTGAAAAAGAGACACAGTGTGCAGTGATGCACATGTAATCAGTGGCTGTCCAACTGGTCTACATGTCTGTTGTCAGATGTATAGTGTGAACAGCACTCTTCTGCAAAGCTGCCCCAATCTGCCTCCAGCAAATCTTCATGTAGTGCTGGAACAGCAACTCTGGCAAAATAGAACCGGCTAGGAACCTTCCATTTAGGTCAGAGCGTTGCCACCATTTCAAGAAAACCCACCCCTTCCACAAAAGAAAAAGGGAGAAGGTCCAGCGCTAGCATTTTAGCCAGCTTAGTGTTATACAGACGTGCCGTTGGGTGGTTGCGTTCAAATGGCCCATCTGAAAACAACATGCTTATAATGGTGGGCTGGACCATTGTACGGGATGATGATGATGACTTCTTCGACCCAATTACGCTCAGTGATGATGAACTTTTTCGCATTGGTGTCTCACTCTCTCCCACACTCTTAGTTTGGCTCATATATCTTGCAGGGGGTGTGCTGCTGACAGGGGTACTGGGTGTAACTGAAGAAATGTTTGACGCTTCTTCCTCCTTGTCATCAGCAGATGAAACATCAATGGATACAATTTGTTGACTTGCAATTCGGTCTGCCTTGATCTCCCTTAGGTGCGCATGGCATTTGACAGTGTGCTGTCTCTCAAGATGACCTCTCTGGCCTCCGGTACCATAGTTGGTACCAAGCTTACCACAACTAACTCGAACCTTACAAATGGTACAAATGGCTATATTTTCCCTTGTTGGGCTAACACTAAAGAAGTCCCAAACTGCGGACTTCAAATGTCTGTGGGGGGCGGAGGAGGCGATACTGGGAATGGTGCTAATGCCAGATGAACTGGAGGATGTGTGTTGCCGAAATTTAGTACGTTGTGCACTTACAGCACCACTAATTGAGGAAATGGAGGTCAAGGTGGATGGAGGTCCCTTCTGGCGAGAAAATATGGAAGCTGTAGGTGGTGGTGTACTAGTTAACTGCATTCGTGGTGGTCCCATTCCCACGTCGCCATCATCATCATCATCACGCTCAGCAGCATTTCGGGCTAGGGTTAAAATGTCTGTGTGCTGCATGCCCGCTGAGGCTGAAGTGACGTCTATGATGACTGCGTCGTAGTCGTGAGAGTCTTCATCAGCAGGAGTATACGCCACTTCTTGTTCAGCGTCGTCATCACACTCCATAACTCTGAGACTTTCGGGGACCTTCCTTTTACGCTTAGCTGCCTTTGTCAGATCATGGTGTGCCTCACTCTCAGACAGCAGTGGTGGTTCCCAAGTTTCATCCATATCATCAGAAGGAAGGGGGCTTGAAGAAGATGTAGACACCATCCTTGATCTTTTCCTTGCTGGGGATCTGGAAGACAATGATTCATCAGGAGGAGTGGCTTCCTCATATGATACCTCAGCTTGAATGTCGATTTCCTGATGTGCCCCTACTTCGGGAGGAACAACTATTGTGGGCACTTGTGCTGCTCCATGCACCTCTGCTTGCGCCTCTCCTTTCGCCGCCTCTCCTTCCACATGTACTTGGGCTTGTACTTGCAGCAAATGTGGTTGTTGTTGCGGCTGTGGTTGTTGAACACTCGTCAGATGAGTTACAACATCCTGTTTTGATTGAGGGATGCTGCTACTCTCTTGCGATGAGCCAACATCACTGGTTGATGGTGATTGAACAACTATACTGGCTGCCTCTGCAGCGCTCAAGGGCTTGGACCTAAGTTGGCGAGGTGGTGGTGGCAATGAGCCCAATGGAGCGGAGGTGCTGCTCCCAGCTTGGTCCCCAGCAGACCCCGCTGCTGCTGCAGGCGTACTTTTTTTCCCCAAAAAATGTGGCAGTTGTCACACCTGTCTCCTTGGTAAGTGGCGCCACTTGCTTCTTCTGCTCCTTACTGGCAACTTTCTTGCTAGAGGAGCTACGGGCAACTTTTTTTGGGGCCATCTTCTTCAGATGTCAGAACAGCAGGCCGCAGTTGCACAAGTTGCAGAGTTGTCTGTGGCCACACATGACGTTGTGCTGCACACACCGCAGCAGGACTTCTTCCTGGCACTGATCAGGAACGATGAGGCTGATGATTCGTCTATCTGCAACTAAAAGCAAATGAAGCCAGAGGAACATCAGTTAAATAAATGTTGCATATGTAGCGCTTCAACTAATAGTTTGCAAGTAAGCATTTTTATTATACCCACCCCCCAAAATGGAAAGACCAATAAAATGCACCACTGACAGAGTACCCCTGGGCATAACGGATGAAAGTATGGCAGACTGGGTGCAGGCCTATGACACAACAAAGCACACTGCCTGGCTTCAACATTGCCCCTAGACCCCCACCCACATGGCCAGGCCCTGCCTGGACCAGGCCTCAAAATGGCCTCCACCAACATGGCCATGCCCCATCAACACCCCAAAAAATCAAAAAACACACAAAAATCCCCACAATCCAATGCCATCCATGACCTCCATGATGTTTACATTAAAGAGACCCCACAGAAAGACTAGGCCCATACACCACTGGGTAACCCTGGGCATAATGGATGAAAGCAAGGCACATTGGATGCAGGCCTATGGCACAAAGCACACTGCCTGGATTCAAAATGGCCCCTTGACCCCCACCACATGGCCAGGCCATACCTGTACCAGTCCTCAAAATGGCCCCCACCCACATGGCCATGCCCCATCAATACCCCAAAAAATCGAAAAACACACAAAAATCACCACAATCCAATGCCATCCATGCCCTCCATGATGTTTACATTAAAGAGACCCCACAGAAAGACTAGGCCCATGCACCACTGAGTACCCCTGGGCAAAAGGCCCCAACAACAGCCAAAAAATCGAAAAACACACACAAATCACCACAATCCAATGACATCCATGCCCTCCATGATGGTTACATTAAAGAGACCCCACAGAAAGACTAGGCCCATGCACCACTGAGTACCCCTGGGCAAAAGGCCCCAACAACAGCCAAAAAATCGAAAAACACACAAAAATCACCACAATCCAATGCCATCCATGCCCTAAATGATGTTGAAATTCAACAAAACAGTTGCATCATGCACCCATAACTAACCCTGGTCCTACTGGATACTGTGGCTACCCACAATATATTTTATTTAATGTTCTGAAAAAGTTCCAAAATTGTAGTTGCAGCAACTGTAATGCCCCAAACAAACAACATCAACTTACTTGTCGAATTTCGAATCCAAAAGTGATCCAAAGAAAGTCAAAAAGGCCTCAAATCCAAATATCCAGCAGCATCCACAAAAAGTAATCCTTCCAGGTCAAGATCCAAATCAAAGTGACCAGGACATGAACAAAGCACTGGGAGGAGCCTGCTGGACAGGAACAGGAATTTGGAGACTGTGGGGCACTTCCTTCCTCCCACCCCCCCCCAAAATGGACTCCTTGCAAAAAAAAGTGCAGGCATATGTCAACCTGAGGAGTTATTCTGATAAAAATCATCATTTTCAAGGTTTATGCTGCCTGCTGGTGGATTTCTTGTGCGAAATTGCAAATTTTGCAATCTCGCAATTGCGAGATTTTCGCTGCCTGATCACGGGCCTTTATGACGTACTCGTGTTGACAAACTCTCGCCTTGCAAGGTGGCAAGCCGCGATGACGTAATCGCAGTCGACAAACTCCCGCGGGATCCCGCAGCAAGATCCAAAATTGGGCAGCACACGCAAACATGGAGAAAAACAACTCCTCAAACGCTGAATGACGGTAAGTGAATGCTGCGCGCCGCAAAATTGTATAATATTCTATTTGTCAAGCGCGACCAAGCAAAAAAATCCGCTTCTTGCGAATTTGCGAATTTTGGGCAAATTTGCGAGAGTTTGCGGATTGCGAATTTGCCGAAAATCCGCAAAATCCGCGAGCGGAACGGATATTACGCCCACACTTACTGTTAACCTGCACATCATATATTGTGGAAGGTATTTCAAAAACAATTAATGAGGACAGATTTTAAAACTGCCTGAAAGGAACATCTTTATGACTTGCTGTGATCTGTCTGGTATACACTGCTAGCAAACAAAATAGAGGTGATCAAATGCATGCTATAACTAATAACACCAAGGAAATGGCTTGGTGTGAAAGATGTTAACTTATCACATTAATTAATTTGCGTTGTCTCCGCTAGAGATGCACATGCTTCAGCAGATTAACTTTTCCTGGGAAATATTGCTCTCCAGATTTGCATTGGGGTTATTTGGTCAGTCCCTTAACTACCTAATGAATATTTTTCACATTGCCTCTTAAGTTTACCCAGACTGCTTTTGTGACAAGCTACCAAAGGGTTGAGCACAGTTTATTTTCAGGTTTGCTTGTCTTTAACTTAGACAGAGACTGTGGTTGCTGCTTAAGTAGGGTTCCACGCCCCCTCAACCAGTCACCCAATTTCCTACACCATGTTTGTGCTAATTGTAGCACGCATGATTCCAAACAAACTTTAGTAAACTTTGTTTTTACACAAAAGCTGTTGAAATATGTCTTTCTGTGGCCACCAAACATTTTTAAGATAACACTCAGCAAAGAAAAAACTGTGGTAGAGATAGGCAGAGAAGAAGAAAATATGTTCGTATTTACAAACATACAGAGATGTTCAAGACACGCAAAAAGTTTACTTTCCAAGGGGAGCTCTTGGAAAGTGGGGGCCCTAGGCCATTTCCCACTTTGCTCATGCCTTAAAATGTCTCTAACTTTGTCATCATCGAAGCATCATTCTACAGACTCTTCAACCAATCAATTCTTCTAGTCATCAATCCATTTTACCAGCCATCTCACTAACCAGACAACCGCAGTCACAAGTTTACAAACCCTTGAACAATACTTTAATACCTTGTTAGCTTTGCCAATGTTTGTTTCCCATTACATAGTGAAAGAAATGTGTTCGACATACTTTGACCTATGTCCCCATTCCTTTATGCTGAGCACTTTCCAGTTGTATGTCTTTGAAATTCAACTTACATTAATGTACTAATATGTGTTCTTTCGTATTTGTCATCCTGAATGTGTAAACATTTAATGTTGCTAAAGTATTAAATGCCTTTTTACTGAAGTATACTTAATACAACTTAACTCTAAGATATTAATTTTACCAGCCACTGAAAAATGAACAACTAATTTTCCCCTACTGCAATTCAGATTTACAGCCTTCAAGTTATATGTACATTTTTTAAATCGTAACTGGGCATATACAGTGGTCACTCATGTCTGCATGTAGAGTATATGAATTGAATTAATATCTTTGTTGTTACTTTCCATTTATCAATCTGGTGGTGGGATGCAACATATCACATTTATCTTATCCTCTCTTATTGCTTAGTTTAGTTTTAGATTAATTATTTTTTTTCACATCACTGCATGCATTGATAGTATTGTAGAATTAACAAATCAAGGACAGACACCTGCTAAAAATAAATTTCCATCTAACAAATACATTTTTAATAATTTATTTAGGGAAATCTTTTGTCTTTTTAGGGTGCAGGATAATGTTTTCTCTCATATCTCTCGCTATCTCTATTAATGCTCAGTCATGAAACATATAATTTTAGACATCATGAGTGATGTTATAGAACATTGCATGAGTGATGTAATACATGGTGTCATAGGCTGTGCACAGTGATGGCACGAATTACAGTTATTTCAGTTATCTATAACTGGTGAATTGCAGTGTTTCTTCAATTTAAAATGTTAACGTTGAATTTTTTCCAGTGAATTTCTAGAGGATTCTTTTTAATGTGAAGTAATATAATATTATCATACGTAACTGTCCTACACACCTACCAGTGTCGGACTCGAATAGAAAATAGGCCAGGGCACCAAAAAAATCAAACAGTTTTTAAAAACTTCAATGTTTGCAAGTAGGTGCAGTTTTAAACTTGTAAAGACACTCTGTATAAGTGTCTCAGTGATTTGTTTTGTTACTGCTCATTTAACTTCATAAAACATCTAAATAGAAAGTGTAAACATTAAAGGAGACCTCAGAGGCAGATTTACACCAAGAAAATGATATGATTGTATTTTCTATTTACTTGCATTGGAGTAGAAAGTCATTTTTTATTGCACATTTTTTTTATTTCGTTTTCAAAAGGCATTGCATGGCATCTCATTAATTGTGCTATTACTTCTTTGCAGTCAGCAAATAAAACTGAGTGTCATATGAACTTAGATGCATTAACCACCACCATAACATAATTCTGAGTTGTTTGGGTCTTGCTCATAGCACTGTGATCAGTGAATTGATGCCGCCTGCCATCCAGAGTAGCCTAAATCGTTTTCATTTCCATGGTACTCCCTCCGGTCTCCTCAGACTATAGAGTGCTCATGTGGGTAGCCCCAGGGTCAATATTTGGCATTTTTACTGACACACATTGATCCTTCCCTTGTGCATTACCTCTAATAGGGGATGTTCATCACTTCTTCATACCTATGCAATATCACGTTTTGCCAGTGTAAGCCTCAGGTTCAGAAGGCCCAGTCTGTATATGTTTGTGTCTATCCTTCAGCTGATGTGTAGGAGAATGAGTTTAGGGTCCATGCCAATTCTACAATTAGTATTTTCTATAAGTGTACAGATTATATCCAGACAGCACCCCTGAATATTGGGAACAACAAGACTGTACGTAAAACATCTCCTTGTGCACTATGCCATATGAGATAGTCAGGGGAACTGCCTTACCAAATTTCGGAAATCAGTGAGGTGTCATAGATACCTGATGCAAAAACCTGAATTGGATCGGTCTGAATTTTGCAGCTAGACAGGCCTTGAAAAATCATAACTATTTTACTCGACCTGCAGTTTTAGTGTTTTAAATAATCTACTTGACCTATTTGTAATGCTCTTGAACCATAAACTGGTTTCAGATGATGTGATTGTGGGCAAATAATTTAATTCTTTGAACTGCCATTTTCTTCATTATCACACAGGAGAGCACCCTCAAATGTGCAAGTTCAGCTTGTCTGCTGTGCAAAAAACTCTTTTGTTTGATTTAATCTACTACTAAACGTATATATATATATATTTATATATATATTCACTGAAAAAACCATAGGTTATAGACCATATATAGTTAGGAATTAGCATTTAAAAAACCTTATTTTACTCACACAAAACCATTGAAATTCCATATATAGTTAGTTGCACTAACTATATATCGCGCACCCGCAATCCACTGCTGATCATGTCACATATTACATCATTCATGAGATGGTCAGTGACATCACTGATGACATCACTGATGACATCTCAAATGACATCACTGATGACATCACTGATGACAACATCCAGTGACTGTATTTTTCTGTAAAGTTAAAATATGTCTTGAGTGGATGTATAAGTGTCTGGATGAAGGATTTAGTAGGTGCATGACTGACTGTATGAGTGAGTGATTAAATGTGTCTCACTGAATGCATGGGTTAGTGACTAAACTGTCTTAATTTGTGCATCATTATGTCTGTTGTTCTGTAAACTGCTGCATGTGTTGATCATTAGCTATACGAGAGGCTACATGTGTTATTAATTGGTTGCCCAAGTATTTCTATGGGAGATTGAGTTTGTGTGGGGGTGGCTGGAAGGTGTGTGACTCTATGCATAGATGTGTGAGCAGTTTACTCACTAGGTGTATGAGTTCAAGAGTGCATGTGGAAACAGCTACATGGGCAGTTGACTGTGTGCATGAGTGTATTGATGAGTGAATGGATATCTCAATGCTACATGTCATAGTAAGTACATATGTAAAACACAGTACATGTGAGAGTTGGCATATATAAATAACTGTGCATGAGAGCCACTGAATGAGTGAGTGGTTGTATCGATCATTGTGAACTTGTATCAGGGATTGTATAAGAGAGTAAATATGTGTTAGTATATGTTTCAATAAGTAAGGTGTGTTTAACTGTATAGTTGAAGAAATGGAGGTGAGATTGTTTCTTTGCATGACTGACTGGGTGTGTGAGTAACTCCATGGATGAGTGGCAGTGTGTGAGTGTCTGTATACACTGAGTGTATCTAAGGTTATATTAGAGTCTGAAGAGGTTTATCCTATTAGCACAAGAATGATGTCAAATGAGATGTCATCAGTGATGTCATCAGTGATGTCATTTGAGATGTCATCAGTGATGTCATCAGTGATGTCACTGACCATGTCATGAATGATGTAATATGTGACATGATCAGCAGTGGATTGCGGGTGCGCGATATATAGTTAGTGCAACTAACTATATATGGAATTTCAATGGTTTTGTGTGAGTAAAATAAGGTTTTTTAAATGCTAATTCCTAACTATATATGGTCTATAACCTATGGTTTTTTCAGTGAATTTTCAAGGTTTTGTAAATGCTAATTCCTAACTATATATGGTCTATAACCTATGGTTTTTTCAGTGAATTTTCAAGGTTTTGTAAATGCTAATTCCTAACTATATATGGTCCATAACCTATGGTTTTTTCTGTGAATTTCATTGGTTTTTTAACAGCTAATATCTGTAGCTGTAAAATGTATTCTTCTTTAAATCCAAAAATATATTTTATATGTTTATGAATAATTTTTTTTTTAAATATTTTTTTTTCTTCGTACCCGCTTCGCAAATCGGGAAGCTTCCCGTTAGCTGACCTTGATGCCGCGAAATAGACCGCGAGCCGGTAAACGTTTCTTTACCGCAAGTGCCGCGTTACAAACAACATCGTGACGCCTCCCGTCCGCATGACGTTTCACGTTGTCGCGTGATACGTCATATGACGTACTACGTTAGCGAACTGGTACGCGAAGCGAGTCGCAAAGCGCAGGTTTCTGGAAGCAAACCGGGAGGCCCTGCAAAGCGCTTAACGTAAACACAGCAAGTCATGTGACTTGGTAATAACACTTTTCATTGGTTCATTTCACTTTTGGTTTCCTAATGATGTAAGACTAGGTCATATAATCTAAAATGAACACTTTTGATTGGTTGAGAACTCTTGTTTTTCCCAAATGATGAAAATCCCTCCTTCTTTCCTCACTCTGACTTTCATCATTGTGAGAGAAAGACCCTTTGTGATCACTGAGCAATGGCTTCTTTAGTAGCTTCAGCTGGTGCTTCCCCACCACCTCCACCACATCCAAGGAAGAGTGGACCACCTGCTCAAGTTATAATTCAACAAGAAGAAGAAGAAGAGGAACAGGAGGACGAGCACGAAGAGAGGCAGTTTTTGCCTGAGCAGCCCAGGACGTCTCACCGGAAAGAAAACTTCATTTGGCAATTTTTTTAAATTCCCAAAGGTCAGAAAAAAGTAAATGCAAGATACGTAACTTGCCTTATATGTCAAGATAGACTGTCCAGAGGGACCGACAAAAAATACAGTTTCGGAAACTACACAATGCATCGCCATATGACTAGGTGGCATCCTAACAACTACAGTGCTGCACAGTTTCGGAACGACCTGGATAATCTCCCTATTATGGCCAGAAGATCTGTTGTACCGGAAGTAACGGGACCAGAGGGCAGGGAGATGGTGCCAAATATACAAATGAGATTTGGTGATGTAAAACACATCTGCGCATTTTGCGATGGATTCATTTCCTACGGAGAAAAAAGCATCACTCTGATCAACAGAGCTATTGACTATCATATGCAAGTTTGTCCGAAACGCCCAAAATAATAAATACTTCTTTTTTTTGTTTTGTTGCTCCTGTTGAGCCCTTTACAATGAATCGTTTTCATTGCCCCCTCCAAGAAAAACCCAAAAAAATATAAAACTGTTCCGAAAAATTCAAAAACAGTAAAAAAATGTTCAGAAAAATAAAAAATAAAGTTCTTTTCAGAACTACCTCCCCGTTATTAAAAAATTGGTACAATATTTGGAACTGTGCCAACCTCTATTTCTCTTAGTTCGCTTCCCAGTTCGCTCGCCGGTACGCGAACCGGAAGCGAACCAAAAACAGTAAGTATAAGGGAAGGAAACAGACACTTATGTTAAAAGAAAGACAGCTATAGGGGAGTAAACTAGAGATACTATTACCCGTAATCCACTGCTGATGATATTACATCATTCATGACATGCTCAGTGACATCATCAGCAGAGGATTGCGGGTTTTTTGGCAACATGCCTTATCCACGGTTTAATAACGCTGCCTTTTGCTTTATATAAGTTTTCAAATTGTATGAAATATATACCAATAGGTCGTTATGAACCTTTAGGTAGTGCTTTTCTTCATGAGGTCTGGTCGCTTCCATACACATACAGATGTTTCAAAGATGATCAAGAAGTTTATCTGAATGGAGAGGAATGCACTGAGACGCCAGATCATTCACTAATGTGTAGGCACATACAGTTACACGGTTCATGCAACAAACACCGACCAAATATGGCTTGCGTGTTGCAAGGCACGCCAGTTCCTGCTATCATCCCCACGTTCAAGTTGTTGGAAAATGGTAGTTATTTGATGCTCAATAATGAAGATTGTTCTGAGTTAATTAAAAGTATTCCTTTTATCGTAACAGTAAGTGAACGGGTTATTTGCTGCAGAAATGTTCTATTTCCTCCCACACATGAACATAGGGAGTTTTCAATCTGGCCACAAATACCAACCTTGGGACACGTTTCAACGGCATGGCAAGAATAAGAGCTCTTTTGTCTCAGAGAGAGGTGGCCTTGAGTTCGGCCCGTGAAACTTTCGTACTTCACATAGCGAACACCCGTACAGAGGTGCACACCCTTTTCAATGAAGATTTGCCTTTCAATTTCAGCAACATGTTTCCGACTATCTTTAACGCATCCTCCACAAAGTCCCTGGTGCACTTTTTTAAAGTTGTTACCAGTGGTCTCGTGACTTCATTTGAGAAAATCTTTGGAGTCATCCCTGCTTCCTTTCATTCTATTTTCTGCACTCTGGTTCGTGGATTGGCATTTTTACTTGCATTACCAGCGGACGCTCTTGTGCTTTTTTACATTTTTAAATATGGATGTCCCTCCTATGCAACCTCCCACCCTGCAGCTGCTGACACTGTTCCGCAATCGCATGCTAGAATATTATGGCACAATGCCGCTGGCGATATTAAGCACGGCATATGGATTATCTTTTCGATTCTCCTACTTCACCTGTGTCCAGCCTGTATTTCACTGCCTGACCTGTGATTTCGATTGGGCCATTGATTTGTGTCTCTGCGGACCGGTTTCTCCTGACGTCGACTTTAATCAGCTGATGACTCCTATCATTACTCACGAGTTGGTTTGTCCTGGCGAAAGGATTATGGCTGTGGCATTGATGCATGGACTACTTGGTCCCTGGAATTTACTGGCGGCAGCACAGTCTTTCTTGGAACAGAGCTTTCTTGAAAACCCACCGAGCTGTCCTCTGATGGTGATAGAGGATCCGGTGCTGGGAGAGCACGTATGTTCTTTTCCGCTTTTAAATTGGATGGCTGAACTGTTTTCGGATGAAGACGGTGACTTCCTATTGGAGGCTGTTGCAGCTTATTTTGCATACACAGTTATGTCATAGACCTTTTTCATGTTTGATATGCTGAGTACTAGCATTTCATTGACAATTCATTGACTTATTTGTCAAGTTTTTATTATTTACCTTGCCTATTGGCTTAAGACTCGATAAAGTACTTGGCTGTTTTATTTTTCTTTAGCATTAAATTTTCCTAGTTTTTAATGCTCTACCTTGCGGACCGTCCACATATAAACTTGCAATCTGCTCTCATGAGATGGCACTTCTATTATCTTATTCAGTTCGTTTCCGGATCATGAGGAGGTGTCATCTAGGTCCTGGATATCTTTACACCGTGTTAAGTTAGCATGGGCTCATTACCGGTTTAAACGCCATTTTTCCTTTTTTGCAACTTCTGCACACGACACTTAGTTGTTGCTTTAGCTTTCCACCTAGTAGTTCATCGTGGTTTACATGAGAATAATATGTTATTGGTCTACTATCTGCTTTACTTGTTAAACTATATCTGTACAGCGAGTGCTAAAGTTTCAAGAACAACACGATACAGAATTGTTATGAGGTCTGATCTCCACGACTTCATACTCATAACATAAGTGCAACTTCTGCCAATTCTGGGCATGAGGCGGGTTTTATATTGCTTTGCCGAACACGCATACACAACAGTTGATGCGGTTCACATGAAGAGAGAGCTGGTGTATGCTGATGTGATTCCTTCAAATCTAAGACACTAAAGTATGGGCACGCCCTAAACCAACACAAAGAGACCTTCTTAGCAAATAATATAATATGTGTATTAGGGAGGGTGAGATATAAGCAGCCGCGGGCCGTGGAGGGAGTTACGATGGGGCAGGGAGGCGGGGAGGGGGAGAAGCAGGGTGGAGCCCTCTCTACCTTGCCCCTCCCCCTCCCCGCCTCCCTGCCCCACCGTAACTCCCTCCACGGCCCGCGGCTGCTTATAAGTGTTGCTAACTCTTATTCATTTACAGCATGTTAACATACTGTCACCATTCGCTTTTTATGTACTAGTAACTATGCTGGTAATTTTGCTACTGATAATATGTGTACTTGTATTCTCCACCCTGCTTCTCCCCCTCCCCGCCTCCCTGCCTCACCGTAACTCCCTCCACGGCCCGCGGCTGCTTATAAGTGTTGCTAACTCTTATTCATTTACAGCATGTTAACATACTATCACCATTCACTTTTTATGTACTAGTAACTATGCTGGTAATTTTGCTACTGATAATATGTGTACTTTTATTATCTAAGGTACTACGCCTGAGAAGACGGCATTAGTAAATAAACATTTCAAATACACATCTGTTCTTCTTAACTCCATGTTCTGGTTTCTAAGAAATCTATAACGACCGACTGTTCATGAGTTCCACGTATCCTGAGGTACTATAAGTTCATATTCTGGATTGTCTAAACATTGAGAGTTTGTTATATCCAATGTGACACTGTACCTAGCTTGCTAAGGAGTTTTTGATTACTAACGTGAGTTTTGGGACACCCTAATTCGCCGAGGTTCCAATCCTCTGTCCACAGTTCTGTGTGAGAACAGAAACCCTGCGACAGGGGCACCCCCGACCCTTGCTGGAGCTTCATCACACTTGCGATACAACTCCAGCAATGCATTCGCCGAGGTTCCAATCCTCTGTCCACAGTTCTGTGTGAGAACAGAAACCCTGCGACAGGGGCACCCCCGACCCTTGCTGGAGCTTCATCACACTTGCGATACAACTCCAGCAATGCGCCACCTTTACGGCACAGATACATCACGCATCTGTGCTGTTTTTGCCCCATGATGCGCCGCATTGTAAATGCAGCACACCATAGGTGACGGAACGGCGGCACAGAATGACTAACACATCCCTGGTGATGCGCCAGTCATCATAAATGTATCCCTATGCTTCTTATCTTGTTAGAGATGAACCGCCATATGTATCATCAAAGTTTTTTGCATTTCCTAAATAGCGAACTTTAAGGAATAAATAGCGATTCTTTACCATTCCTAGTTTGCGATGAGCTATTTGCTAATTAGCCGAATGTAGCCCAATGAAGCCCAATGTAGCCCAATGTAGCCCAAAGATGGCCGCCAGACACACAAAAAAACAAATGTAGCCCAAATATCAGCCAGATGTAGCCCAACTATAGCCCAGTGACAGAATGACCAATCAGCTTCGCAAACCTCCGTTACGCGAAGCGGAGCGCTGTTACAGATATATATCTTTTTTTGAACGTTAATTTCTCAAAATCCACTGGAGCACATATATTGAGACCTAGCAAAGGCACATCGGGCTACCAGTCCCTAATATTTTGCCAAGTTTCGTGCAAATCCATTCAGCCGTTCGATTATTATTATTATTATTTTTTTTTGCCCCGCGGGGCCCTTTTAAAACCTCCACATCAAACCTAGGGGGTCAGCGAGGATCTACTATGCCCCCTTATAGTTATTTCCCCCTTTGTTTTGACCTCCTCTTGTCTCTCGATCCTACCGAGAGACAAGATGGCGGCCGCTACGGACTGTTTGGAATGTTGACAGACGCCGGAGAACCAATCAGCTTCGCTTCACAAAGCTCCGTTGCGCGAAAAGTCCGCGAACCAGAGCGCTGCCCGGTCCGCTGTTACAGATATATATCTTTTTTTAAACGTTAATTTCTCAAAATCCACTGGAGCACATATATTGAGACCTACAAAAGGCACATCGGGCTACCAGTCCCTACAATTTTGCCAAGTTTCGTGCAAATCCATTCAGCCGTTCGGGCTAAAAGTGAGGCCAACCGCCCTATGGAAATTAACATGGGAAAAACGCGTTTTGGGACCCCCCTTTTTTCTTGGCCCCCCCTTGACGAACCCCCCCAAAATTTTCAGGGGCTGCTCAGAAACAAAATGTGCCAATTTCCTGAAAGTTTCAGCCAATTCCGTCCACAAACGCCAAAGTTATTAGACATAGAATTTTCAAAAAACCCATAGAGAAAAAATCCTAACTATATATACCTACTGGCGAACGCCAGTAGGTAATATATATATATATATATATATATATATATATATATATATATATATATATATATATATATATATATATATATATATATATACATATGCAAAAGCATATATATATATATATATATATATATATGTAAATTACCTACTGGCGGTCGCCAGTAGGTAGTTATAGTTAGGATTGTTTTCCATAGGAAATCCGCAACATTCTATTGGGAATAACTTTGGCGCCAGTGGACGAATCTTCGCAAATTTCTCAAAGAAGATGGCCCGCTCCGCTCTGCTCCTTCCCTGAAAGTTTCGGAGGGATTCGTCAAGCGGGGCCGAGATAAAAGGGGGGTCCCAAAACATGTTTTCTCCATGTTAATTTCCACAGGGCGGTTGGACTCACTTTTAGCCCGAACAGCTGAATGGATTTCCACCAAACTTGGCAAAATTGTAGGGACTGGTAGCCCGATGTGCCTTTGCTATGTCTCAAGATATGTGCTCCAGAGGATTTTGAGTAATTTAGGTTCAAAAAAATATATATATCTATAAGTGCGCCCCTGTACGTGCACCGGGGTGCGCACCCTGCGCGCTACGCGAGTACGCGAGCGGAAAGCTGATTGGCTCTTGGGTGTCTGTCAACATTCCAAACAGTCTGGAGCGGCCGCCATCTTGTGTCTCGGTAGGATCGAGACACAAGAGGTGGCAAAAACAAAGGGGGAAATGACCATAAGGGGGCAGGGTAGACCCCCCGTGACCCCCCCTGACCCCCTAGGTTTGATGTGGCGGCCATAAAAGGGCTCCGCAGGGCAAAAACAAAATTAAACAATTTCGATTTTCGCAGGGGGAGCGCCCGGTACGCACACCGGGGAGCGTACCGGGGAGCGTACCATGGGGATAACCGAGTGAAACACTAAAATAATATTTTAAAGTGCTTAGAGGTAGGGTAGCTCTGAATAGAGTTGTTGTGTTGTGTGGGTGATTTAAGTACCAACATGTAGGTACCAATGCAGAGTCTTAAATTCAATGTACACCTTCTTTTCTGTAGATATCTTGCATGTTGTTACAGAAGTTATTGTGGTATATGGAATCCATACCATAGTCTGTCAGGAAAGCAGAAACAGATCCTTTAAGGACTCCCTGAGAAGGCCTAGGGGATCATGGGTAGTCTACCCTGCTCCCTTATGATGTTTTAAAATTGCACAGTATACTGTAAGTCTCACTTTATATTATAATCATTTTGGTACTACTTCATGAATTACATATAAAAATGAAAAATGTCTCAAACAATTTTTAATTATTAAATAAACATTTATTGGTTAGAATGTTCATAGTTTAATAAAACTTCCAGCATCAAAATTGCATGATTCAATATCTTGTAAACAGTCAATAAATTGTTGGTCCAGAGACTCATCCATAAAATCCTCGTCAACAAAATCTTCTTGGACAATCTCCTCATCGGTAATTTCGAAAGAAATATTGATGATTTCTTGTTCTTCTTCCATTTTCTTGTTGTAAATTGCATAAAAAATAACTATATCAGTAGAGTTAGGGCACTGTTGGGTTTAAGTTCAGAGAGGTACTTCTGAGTTTTTAACAGTGAAGTTATCTTTGGGCAGTGTATGGTATCAGGCAGGAAGTAGAAATATAAAAAAGTGTATGTAAGGAAGCCTAAGTAAATTCATAATTATACCAGAGAAGCCTAACTTAATCTATAACTATAACAGAGTAGCCTATCTTAACCTATAACTATAACAGAGGTACAGTAAATAACTATCAGAAAACGTTTTTACAAATTAACTTAAAGTGCCCCTTACAAATTAACAACTTACCTTATATAAAGGTGATGAAGATAAATGAGAAAATCCTTTAAAGATGTACCTCAGGTAGTTGTAGTCAAAATGGCTGTGTTTCCCTCTCATTTTTCATTTATATTCATGTACATAACCAATCAAATGTCAGGAAATAAAAGTAGAAAATGACAGTAACATTTTAATTGGGTTTAAATTCTAAGACTTCATATGTGTTTTTGTCATGTAATTTACCTCAGGATATTTAGACAGGGCTACAGCCCAAATGGCTCAATGGTATTCCATCAAATTTAGGAAAATGGTAGGGACTGGTATGTAGTAGGGCCTATTCTATATTTGTGAAAGTCTATCCAGTGGTTTTTATGTAAATTAACTTTTAACATTTTTTGGGAGCGCTTACCGGTGCGCGCCCCGGTACGCGTACCGGCAGCGCAACGGGAGTCCTCCATCTTGTGTTTCGGTAGATTGGAGACACAAGATGGAGGACAAACAATGTTGGGAATGGGTAAAAGGGGGCCCGGTAGACACCCCCTTACCCCCTAGGTTTTCTGAGGGGGGCTTAGGAGGCCCATATAGGCGAAAACTTTTTTTTTTTTTTTCGTGGGGGGAGCGCCTGGTACGCGTACCGGGGAGCGTACCGGGGAGCGTACTTTGATGAAAAACAGTGAAAAAAGTTAGAGTAAAGTAATCATTTTGAGTGATGAGAGGTGGGGTAGTCCTGAAAAGAGCTTTTGGGTTCTGTGGCTGATTTAGGTACCTACAAGTAGGCTCCAATGCACAGTCTTAAATTCAGGAGGAATATTCTATTCCCCACATCGTAGAAGTGCACACCATCTCCTCTGTAGATATCTTGCATGTTATAACGCAAGTTATTGTTGTATATTGAACCCATTTCATAGTCTCTCATGTAAGCAGAAACAGATTTATTCACATGTTTCCGTGCTTTCTCAAATTGTGGACAAAATTGGTTGGACCAGTTCCATTTCTGTCTTTGGCATATATTGGAATATACCAAGGCAGTTTGTGGAAAAAGTGTCATCAATTGCCCAAAGGTGTCCTTTAAAAGCATTTCCAGACCTACCCCAGTCAAAGTGCCTAGGTCATTTCCACCACAGTGCAAAATTATGAGGTCAGGGTGTGGCAGATGGTAAAAGGTTTTCACCAATGGTATCAATTGATGACATCTCAATCCTCTTTGACCAATCCACTTGATGTCTACATTTGGTAAATCAAGGTTGTGAAAAATTCTGATAGCTGCATACCTTTGAGCCCAGTGGATGTAGCTATGTCCAATAATCCAGACAGAATACATGGTGAGAGGAGGTTCTGGTGCAGTCAGATGAAGTGTGGGAATGAAATGACAGTTGGAACAGTAGGAGTTTGCAAAAAAAACCTGTGGAGTTTCAGTGCTCTTGAATCACAGGCAATGATTGGTGGATTCAGATAGTTGAAAACTGCAAGTTAGGGTGCATGGTTCTGTTGTGTGAAAGAAGTAATTTGAATGGTTAAGAAAAAGTCATTTAAAGAAACATTGCACCGGATAAGCTGGTGTATTGAGTGGTCAAACATCCTTGCTGAGTTCATTTGCAACATTGTAGAATAAACTTTTAAACCTGAGAGGTCAGTGAGGAGGGAGTTGCTATGGTAACAGGTAGAAAGGGCTGAGGGGGGAAGGGGGTTGGTTTGAAAATAGAGAGGGAAGGGTTTTGATTGGTTAACATGAGGGATATGTGTGTAGAATTAGAGATTTTCTGTGCCATTCATGGTTGCAGTGCCTGGAGTACATACCTTTTGCTCTGCTAAAGAAATATTGGTGTGTGTATCTGACACTGTTCTCAATCTCCCAAAGCATTTGTGAAGGTGAGTAATGATTCATTTAATATAGATAGAGACTTGTTTACTCTATGGAGAAGATTTGGAAGCAAATTGTGTTTTTTTTAATGTGACTTTTTTCATGTTTTTTGAACATGCTTGATAAAAAGTTATTGCTGGAAAGAGGTATTGTATTTTGTAAAAATGTGAAGTTTCAGTAGTAACCTGGAATGCTTGTACATATGACCTGCGCTTTGTTTCTAAAATGTTGTTTAAAAAACGATTTTTGGGCAAATGAATGGCTTTTACATTTTTGAGAAGTAATAAATAGTGTCTGCATGATTAAATAAATATATTTGAACATTTCACAATGAAGTCACCTGTGTTACCTCAGATTAGGAAGCACATTGAGCTTCTTTGCCGTTGGTTTGTGTCATGTTTTTTGATAATGCTTGGTATCAACATTTGCAAGAGAGAGGAAATGTATTTTGTGAAATAGTGAGGTTTCAGTAGTGAAATCGAATGCTTGTACATAGGACCTGCGCTCTGTTTCTAAAATGTTATTTAAAAAACAATTTTGGGGGCAAATCAATGGCTTTTACATTTTTGAGAAGGAATAAATAATGTGTGCATGATTAAATAAATATATTTGAACATTTCACAATCATGTCACCTGTGTTACCTCAGATTAGGAAGCACATTGAGCTTCTTTGCTGTTGTTTTGTGTCATGTTTTTTTTATAATGCCTGGTAGGTATGTTTTGCAAGAGAGAGGAAATGTATTTTGTAAAATAGTGAGGTTTCAGTAGTGACCTGGAATGCTTGTACATAGGACCAACGCTCTGTTTCTAAAATGTTATTTAAAAAACAATTTTGGGGGCAAATCAATGGCTTTTACATTTTTGAGAAGGAATAAATAATGTGTGCATGATTAAATAAATATATTTGAACATTTCACAATCATGTCACCTGTGTTACCTCAGATTAGGAAGCACATTGAGCTTCTTTGCTGTTGTTTTGTGTCATGTTTTTTTTATAATGCCTGGTAGGTATGTTTGCAAGAGAGAGGAAATGTATTTTGTAAAATAGTGAGGTTTCAGTAGTGACCTGGAATGCTTGTACATAGGACCAACGCTCTGTTTCTAAAATGTTATTTAAAAAACAATTTTGGGGCAAATCAATGGCTTTTACATTTTTGAGAAGGAATAAATAGTGTCTGCATGATTAAATAAATATATTTGAACATTTCACAATGATGTCACCTGTGTTACCTCAGATTAGGAAGCACATTGAGCTTCTTTGCCGTTGGTTTGTGTCATGTTTTTTGATAATGCTTGGTATCAACATTTGCAAGATAGAGGATTTGTATTTTGTGAAATAGTGAGGTTTCAGTAGTGAAATTGAATGCTTGTACATAGGACCTGCGCTCTGTTTCTAAAATGTTATTGGAAAAACGATTTTGGAGCAAATCAATGGCTTTTACATTTTTGAGAAGGAATACATAGTGTCTGGATGATTAAATAAATATATTGGAACCTTTCACAATGATGTCACTTGTGTTACCTCAGATTAGGAAGCAGATTGAGATTCTTTGCAGTTGGTTTGTGTCATGTTTTTTGATAATGCTTGGTAACAACATTTGCAAGATAGAGGATTTGTATTTTGTGAAATAGTGAGCTTTCAGTAGTGAAATTGAATGCTTGTACATAGGACCTGCGCTCTGTTTCTAAAATGTTATTTAAAAAACGATTTTGGGGCAAATAAATGACTTTTACATTTTTGAGAAGGAATAAATAGTGTCTGTATGATTAGATAAATATATTTGAACCTTTCACAATTATGTCACCTGTGTTACCTCAGATTAGGAAGCACATTGAGCTTCTTTGGTGTTGGTTTCTGTCATGTTTTTTGATAATGCTTGGTAGGAATGTTTGCAAGAGAGAGGAAATGTATTTTGTAAAATAGTGAGGTTTCAGTAGTGACCTGGAATGCTTGTACATAGGACCTGCGCTCTGTTTCTAAAATGTTATTTAAAAAACAATTTTGGGGCAAATCAAAGGCTTTTACATTTTTGAGAAGGAATAAATAGTGTCTGCATGATTAAATAAATATATTTGAACATTTCAGAATGATGTCACCTGTGTTACCTCAGATTAGGAAGCACATTGATCTTCTTTGCTGTTGTTTTGTGTCATGTTTTTTTATAATGCTTGGTAGGAATGTTTGCAAGAGAGAGGAAATGTATTTTGTAAAATAGTGAGGTTTCAGTAGTGACCTGGAATGCTCGTACATAGGACCTGCGCTCTGTTTCTAAATTGTTATTTAAAAAACAATTTTGGGGCAAATCAATGGCTTTTACATTTATTAGAAGGAATAAATAGTGTCTGCATGATTAAATAAATATATTTGAACCTTTCACAATCATGTCACCAGTGTTACCTCAGATTAGGAAGCACATTGAGCTTCTTTGCTGTTGGTTTGTGTCATGTTTTTTGATAATGCTTGGTAACAACATTTGCAAGATAGAGGATTTGTATTTTGTGAAATAGTGAGGTTTCAGTAGTGAAATTGAATGCTTGTACATAGGACCTGCGCTCTGTTTCTAAAATGTTATTGGAAAAACGATTTTGGAGCAAATCAATGGCTTTTACATTTTTGAGAAGGAATACATAGTGTCTGGATGATTAAATAAATATATTTGAACCTTTCACAATGATGTCACTTGTGTTACCTCAGATTAGGAAGCACATTGAGCTTATTTGCTGTTGGTTTGTGTAATTCTTTTTGATAATGCTAGGTATCAACATTTGCAAGACAGAGGATTTGTATTTTGTGAAATAGTAACGTTTCAGTAGTGAAATTGAATGCTTGTACAGAGGACCTGCGCTCTGTTTCTAAAATGTTATTCAAAAAACGATTTGGGGGCAAATCAATGGCTTTTACATTTTTGAGAAGGAATACATAGTGTCTGGATGAATAAATAAATATATTTGAACCTTTCACATTGATGTAACTTGTGTTACCTCAGATTAGGAAGCACAGTGAGCTTCTTTGCTGTTGGTTTGTGTCATGTTTTTTGATAATGCTTGGTATCAAGATTTGCAAGATAGATGATTTGTATTTTGTGAAATAGTGAGGTTTCAGTAGTGAAATTGAATGCTTGTACATAGGACCTGCGCTCTGTTTCTAAAATGTTATTTAAAAAACGATTTTGGGGAAAATCAATGGTTTTTACATTTTTGAGAAGGAATAAATAGTGTCTGTATGATTAAATAAATATATTTTAACATTTCACAATCATGTCACCTGTGTTACCTCAGATCAGGAAGCACATTGAGCTTCTGTGCTGTTGTTTTGTGTCATGTTTTTTGATAATGCTTGGTAGGAATGTTTGCAAGAGAGAGGAAATGTATTTTGTAAAATAGTGAGGTTTCAGTAGTGACCTGGAATGCTTGTACATGGGACCTGCGCTCTGTTTCTAAAATGTTATTTAAAAAAACAATTTTGGGGCAAATCAATGGCTTTTACATTTTTGAGAAGGAATAAATAGTGTCTGCATGATTAAATAAATATATTTGAACCATTCACAATGATGTCACTTGTGTTACCTCAGATTAGGAAGCACATTGAGCTTTTTTGCTGTTGGTTTGTGTCATGTTTTTTGATAATGCTTGGTAACAACATAGCAAGATAGAGGTTTTGTATTTTGTGAAATAGTGAGGACCGGGAGCGCTCCAGGGCAAAAAAATATATATATAAAAAATAGTATTACATAAATATACAATATAGGATTCATTATAAAATAGAAATTAGCTATTAAAAAAACCTATGAAATTCACTGAAAAAGACCATAGGTTTCACACCAGTTATAGTTAGGAATTAGCATTTAAAAAACCTATTAAATTCACTGAAAAAACCATAGGTTTCACACCAGTTATAGTTAGCTGGAAATTTTACTCGCATAAAAACATTGAAATTCCCACGTTATAGTTAGTTGGACTCACTATAACTTGCGCGTGCAATGCACTGCTGATGACGTCACATATGGTCAGTGACATCACTCATGACATCACTGATGACACCATCCAGTGAATGTGTGTCTTTCTGAAAAATAAATATGTGTTATATATGTATATGTAAAAGTTGATGGAAGAATAAATGTTTAAATAAGTGTTTACATGGATTTAAAAAAAATAAAAATTAATTGGTTAACTGGTTTATTAAGTGTATCTTAGTGAATACATATATTAGAGAGTAATGTTTAAATATTTAAATATATGTATTAGTGTTTCACTTTGTGTATAGGTGGCTGCATGGATTGGTGAGTAGCTACATGTGTATGTATATGGGTTATTAGATGTTTTTCTTAGTATCAGTATGAGTGTTTGTATGGTTTGGTTGGGGTATTACTTAGCACATAGATGCATGAATGACTGACTCTCTCTTTGTATGTGTTTTGAACACAGCATATGTGCAGGACTGTATGGGTGGATGAGTGTGTATATGTGTGTGTTAGTGAGTGAACGACTGTCTCACTAATGTCTTTATCAGTAACTACATATGTTTTAATCTAGTATATGTGAATATTGATGTATATAAGTGAGTATATGTGAGAGTGAGTGATTGTAAGAGTTCCTTTTTAAATAAGTATGTGTTTCTATAAGTGATTGTTTAAGAGAGTAAGTATGTGTAAGTTTAATTAGAAGTAAGGTGGTAGTGTGTGTATAGCTGTATATGCAAATAAATGGATGTTATGGATATATATGCAACAACAGTTCCAAAGGACGCTGCGCACTCCAGCCATAATTTACAAAGATTATTTATTAAATTAATGCAACACTGGGCAACCTGATAAACACATTTCAGCCTCCTGCCTTTCGATAATGTTAGTGTTTTTACAAAAAAGGCTGCCTTGTAACAATAATTAATTCAATTAGTGTAGCAGGTGAAAAGAAACATCAAAAAGGGACTGTTTGTTATGACCGCACTAAGGGTGCAGAAAGGTGTCGGCTATCTTAGCAGTGTCAAGGGATAATACAAAGAATAGATGTTGAACAGTGGTCCCATCATATATCGAAGTATTTACCAATACATGATGATGGTTGTAAACATGATTTTAAAGCAGTAAAAATGCAATTCAAGATACACAAAAACTGTAAAAAATTCATAAGCACAGTCTTGCTCTGAATGAGCTCTGTGAAAGTTTATTGATTGATTAACCATAGATACCAGATCAATTCAAACAAGGAAGGGAAAATGCCTGGGCATGATTATATGAATTCATCATAAAAATGTATTAATAATCCCACCTGACATAATGGTCTCCTATAAAGCTCTGTATGAGCCTATTTAATGCTATTAGATCTAGTCATGTGTACCTCATTTGATCAATATCGCCGCAATAGGGGGATTACCTATTACATTAATGTTGTGTCCATAGTTCAGTTTGATTGGTTTACAGACCTCATCAGCCTAGCTGATGAATGACCACATCCCTTCTTCTTTGTTCAGACCCCATTGAGCTCATGTACGTAAATCCACTATTTATTTAGCCTCTAACTGCCACAACAGTCTCACCCTGTCTCCTCCTCTCGCTTTTATGGGAATTTGATCAATACAAAAGTAGAGCAGTTTATCACTCTTGGCCTCATGTGCCCTGGAGAAATTCCTTGCCACCAGATAGGATCTATCCTAGTTGAATATTGCCCTTTTGTGAGCAAGAATATGTTTTTTAGCCGGGTGTATCATGCTACTGATATACTGGAGTCCACATGGACATAGCAGACAGTACACCACGAAAATTGAATTGCAATTGAGCAACTTGTTGATGGGCATATTCTCTTTATTACCAAGCACTGCGTAATCCTTCACTTTTCTGCAGTTCTTGCAAGCTTTGCACGTAGTGTGTGGGAAAAAAACTTTTGATGGCTGGCCAGTTCAAAGGTTTGTCATCAAAATGACTCTGTCCAAGAATATCCTACAGAAAGGCACCCCTCTTGAATGTAATTGCCGAATTATCCCATCGGTCTTGAGAATATTCCAATGTTTCAGTCCCAGATCCCTGATCTTTTGAGACTCTGCAGAAAAAGTCAGAATCAACCTCACCTTCGACTGCTCCTCCTCAGGAAACCTGCTCTTGCTTCCATGAAGGAAAGCAGAATTGCTTTTGGGCAAGAGGAGCTGCATCTCAGCAGCTCCCCTTGCCCAAAAGCAATGCCGGCTCCGGCAGGAGGCGGGAAACCGGCTGGGCCAGTAGGGGCATTGGGGCCACCCCCACGGTCCCCAGAGCTGAGGGCTAGCCCTGGGAGATGGGGTCCTCAGGGCCAGAAGTGGCTCGGGAGGGGGGCCCCCTCCCTTTTAATAAAAGAAATGGCCCTGGGGGATGGGGTCCCCATTGCCAAAATCGACTCGGGAAAGGGGGCCGCGCATCCCCTCCTTAAAAAAAGATATTAAATGGCCAAGCCCTGGGGGACGGGGTCCCCCGGGCCAATAGTGGCCCAGGGAAATGGGGCTACGGGCCCCACCTACCCTATATTTTGAAATAAAAGAGGCCATGCCCCGGGGGATGGAATCCTTGGGGCCACTAGTGGCCCAGGGAAGGGGGCCATGTGACCCCCCTCCAATACAATTCCATTTTTAAAAAGCTGGCCAGGCCCTGGGGGATGGGGCCCCCGGGTCATAATTGGCCTCAAGAGGGGGGCTATACGGCACCCCTCCCAAAAAGCAAACAATGCTGGCCAGGCCCCGGGGGTGTGATCTCCAGGGGCATAATTGGCCTAAGGAGGAAGGCCACGTTATCCCCTCCCAGAAAATTGATTGAAAAAGCAGGCTGGCCAAGCCCGAGGAGATTGGGTCCCTGGGGCCATAATTTGCCTATGGATGAGGGCCACATGGCCCCCTCCCAATTATTATGTTTTTTTAAATCACAAAGCTGGCCAGGCCCCAGAAAATAAAAAAAATTGTTAAAAAGAAACCCACAATTGCTGGAAGCCCTGCCCACTCCCTGCATGACTCTGCAAATGCGCCTCCCATGGTGATCTGAATTGATGGTTTAATTTCCCATTGCTAGTGAGGGTTCCTGGGGGCCAACTATGCCACCAGGAACCTCCAGTAAGCCCCACACAGTGGGTTGGGTAGAGGTGGTACGAGGTCACACACCCTTTTTACTTCACTCTGCAAATGTGCCTCGTGGCCCACAGCTGGTGGGGTTATGAAGTCCCTTTGTGTCCTGAGGACCTAAGGACAAAAGTTGACTTCATCCTCCAAGCAGCAGTGCTCCACAAGGCGCATTTGCAGGGTGGTGTAAAAAGAGGGTGTGGCCTCATACCACTCTCAGCAATCCAGCTATGTGGGGATTATTGGAGGTACCTGGTGGGCTATTTGGCCCCCAGGGACCCTCAGTATTTAAGGGTCTAAATCCCCCAACTTAGAACACGCCAAGAGTTGCGTTTGAATAGTGGTAGAAAAAGAGGGCATGTCCTATAAAAAACCTAAAATTCAAGGACTTTATAGATAGAAATTAACATTTAAAAAACCTTAGAAATTCACTGAAAAACACATAGATTTCAGGGACGTTATAGTTAGAAATTAACATTAAAAAAACCTTAGAAACTCACTGAAAAAAGCACAGGTTTCAGGGACGGTATAGTTAGTTGGACGTTTCACTCGTACAAAACCAAAGACATTCGGCCGTTATAGTTGGTTGAGCTAAGTATAACTCACCCCCGACCCGCAAAGCACTGCTGATGATGTCACATATTACATAATTCATGCCATGGTCAGTGACATCTGCAAAAAAGAACAAGTGATGGACTGAATGTGGATCAATGTCAGTGACATCAACATCTCAAATTACTTCACTGATGATATCACTGATGACATCCTCCAGTGACTGTGTTTCCGTAAAGTTCAGATATGTTTTATATGTATATAAATGCCAAGGTGTTTTGAAGAATGAGTGGGTGTATAAGTGTCTGAATGGATGATTTAGTCGGTGCACGACTGACTGTATGAGTGAGTGATTGAACGTGTCTTACTAAATGCATGGGTTAGTGACTAAACTGTGTGAATGTCTGCATCAGTCTGTCAGTTGGTGTGCAAGAACCTGCATGGGTTGGTAGGTAACTACATGAGTTTTTATATGTGTTATTGAGAACAGCCATATGTACATTAAAACAGCACGAAATACATAAAATGTTGTTGTCCCACTTGGTCTCTTAAATTCATAATGTAGCCAGCAACCTTTACTTCAGATAAAGAAAAAAGTGAGTCAGTTAGTATTTCTTTAACTTGGAAAATTGAGCCTGCTCCCACAAAAACAATCCACCTATCAAGACTTTTACGGGCACCTTACACAGTGCAAAATTTGCAAAGACTCTTGCTGCTTCCAAATACACCTGGTGGTTCTCAGCTTTAATGCAGATCTTAAAAAATTAGAAATAAAACATCTGATGGCAGTTGTAAGAACAGTAAGGCAATGCGTGCCTGTCAGAATCTAAGTTTTTTTAATAGCACCTTGAAGTACACTCTTCTCAGGTATGAATAGTGCAGACAGAGGAGGACAAAATGTAAGGTGGCCTGTGGAGACATATTGTCACAACCACAGGTTCCTCTATGTTCTGTTCTGTGTTTGCCATAAATCCGGGGGGTACAGCCAATAGGTGATGAAATAGGTTCAGCCTAAAATGTGTAATTAAAAATCTGTAACGTGCACTGGTTATAAGGGATAAGTAGGGTGTGCCATACCCTGCATTGACTTTACTAGAATGAGCCAGATGGTCTTTAAGAACAAATCCCTTGCTCCAGCAGGATAAAGAAGACATCAATCGGATCACAATTGTATCACCACCTTCAACCCCACCTAATAGGAACATCGGGCCCCCTGGGAGAAAGGTAGTAAATACAAATAGAACCAGAAAATCTGAAAAACTGACAACTCACACATCCCCCATGAAAAGTGCTGATGGTGAGCAAGATGGGCTTTGAGGACCCAAGGAAACAAACCAAAACAAGGAGTGCAACACCAACCAGATAGTAAAAAAACACACCAGAAACAAAAGATGATACAAAATTCAAAGGAGAAACACACCTCCACCAAATAACAAGTTTAAAACCAACAACTAGCATAAACAAATTGACTTTCAGTATTTATCCAGAAAAAAACAAGAATAAATTAAATAAATTAAATAAGTCAATTACTAGTAAGCGCAACAAGGAGGGACCCTTACTGCACTGACTTCAGGGCAATACAAAGGAAATCACTGGATATGCATATGCCCAAAAATGTAAATCATAGAGTATAGAGGACAGTGCAACAGAGCAAAACAGCAAGTGGCCCGATAAGTGCACATGATCCTAAGCAAACCATAGGATGCCTAGCCAAAAAGCAGGATATAAATGAACAAGAGTCACAGCAAATTGCAGAGAAACTCACACAAGGCCTACCAGTTGGAAATGAATGGCATAAGAACAGCGAACTCCCTGAATTTAACATAGTCGACCGCATTCACAATAGGGTTCTCAAAGAAAAACCATCCAAATCAGAAAAGATTCCAGAAAAGCCAATAGGTGACCGGATAAGCCAGCACCACTGACGACCAGGAATAGAAGTGGAAAATCCAAATAAAAACAACATCAATCAAGGAAATCTCACATTAAGCTCTTTAAAAGGTAACAACTAAAAAACAAATATGAACACAAAAGAAACTTCAACCCAAATAAACTAAAAGGATTATATACCCAGAACTATAGATGACAAGAACATAACTGACCACAGAATTAGCGGTGAGGACCCATCATTCCCGTACCAGAAAACAAAGAATGATGAATCCGAGCAGGAGTGACATTTAACTCACTGTAAGGAAGAAGTGAGCACCTGGAGGAGCCCAATCCCAAACACAGTAGTGAACCTGTATAATCCAGATGATTCGGACAAAGGCCCCCAGCAAAAATCGTCCAATCAAGACCAATCCGAAAAGCCAGAACATTTTAATTTGAGGTTATATCCCTAGTACACCTTGCATGGAGAGTTGTGTATTCTCAGTAGAGGGAACATCGTGAGAATTTGTTCAAACATGCCAGGTTTAGGGAAAATAAAAACCACTGACATTGATAGTGTGGAATTTTTTGCCTCAGAGCCCAGCGACATAAATGAGGTAATAGAAGTAACATTCTATAATCAGGCTATGGCAAGTACACTTCAAGGGAAAACAAACATTGTTTGGATGATTAGGGAATCCAGGTCAAAAACCCAGCAATAACAAAATATCAAGCATTTTAGAAAAATTTAGCCATTACAGAGATGTACCCAAAACAATAAAGTAAATCACAAGACAGAGAGAAAAGTAAGAATGCAGTAAATCCCACAACTGGCTCTATTTTAGAAAGCTCCTAAGTCGGACCGCGATCCAGACTGTGGGGTGGAGGTCTAATACAAATCACAATGGATTTTGAACGGGGAAAACGTACATGCCTGGCCAAGGGGAAGAACACTAAGGACTGGCCCTGTGTTATGCATGCTCTAAATTCCCGTCCCTAACAATGTGGGTCCCACGTCCAAAAAGAATAATTCTATTCCCAACTTAAAAATCTGTTCTTGGACTATCCGGGGTCTAACTGGCAATGAAGACAAAAGAGACACATTAAAATCTTTGAAGAGCAATGACATCATAGCATTGCAAGAATTCTGGGCTTTAAGCTCAACCCCCATGGCTGGATTACTCCAACTATGAATCAAATCCAACTCCTTTGCAAGCAGGAGGATATTTGTCTCAGGAGGGGTGGCAATTTATATTAAAAAAACTTGACAATCAAGGTATCCCCATCATGTGAAGGAAACAGTGATTACATATTTCTTAAGGCTGGGTTTTGAAAAACCAAAACTTCCAGCCATGATAAGCATCCCATGATCATAGGCTGAATTTATCTATACCCGCCTAAGCCTAAAAGAGAAACTACGCTAAGCAGAATGCTACCAGCAATAAGTGACATTTACTCTGGATGCACAGATGATTTATTGATAATAATGGGAGAATTTAATGCTAATTTAATGGAAACAGACCTAAACTCCTCCTTGGTAGCCTTTGAGGAACCCATCTAGTCTATTCTAGAAATAAGAAGTGAGTATCAATGTAAAGATAAACATGGTCTTCAATTGTTAACCTAGTTCAACCATCTTGGCCTTTGGATCTTAAACATAAAATCTGCTACTGACCTATCAGCAGCCTATACTCACTTCTCTCATTCTATGCTTTCCACTTTAGGATTACATTTGAATTTCGATCGCACACTTTCACGCATTACAAGGCTTTGTTGTCATTCCCTCAGTGGCATGCAACCATGCAATTACTGCCTGTGACATACCATCTCTACAATGTCAATGCCAAAAAATGTAAATGATTGGTGAGGAAGACAATTTAGAACCAATAGAAAAGATAAGGTGGTTGGCATAATATAAAGACAAACTCAATGAAGAAGTGGAATTAACCTTGAACAGTAATCAAGAAAAACAGCGACTCAATCTTGATAAATTCCTGGGAACACCTTCTGTAAGAGATAAGTGAAAAACTAACCACCGGTATTAAGCCAAGACCCAATAATTCTCCTTCAAAAGATGATCGCCTCACAAAACAAAAACAGTTAATAAGGATAATAAAGCATACATTAAACAACACAATGTGGAAAAACCCGAACGACATTCATGAACACAGACTTGTCAAGGCAAAGGTTGTAGTTTCTTCTATCAGAAAATGGTTGAAGAAAACCACTGGAGAAAAGCACATGAAATAATAAAGTCACAAGATCAGAAGCGATTTTGGAAGCGGATGAACAGTTGCTTTGAATCAAACCAGTGATCCACACCGACAAATGTCTTGCCCACATTGAAGCCCTCTATGTATACCCACCAGGTGACATTAGCATAAACCCAAAAATGAAGGCCATTAACAACGTACCTCAGTGCACGGAGTCACAAAATTGACCCCATGACCAAACAGAAATAACACCTAAAACAGTCATGCACCTTAAAAAAAAAATTGCTACCATTGGGGCACCCGGTCCAAATGGTCTTCCGCCTATGATATATAAAGGGATGGCCTGGAAATGGGCAGAAATGATGGCCCTGTTAATTTGGGAATGCAGGTTGGGAAGAAAGTAACATCCCTGAGTCATGGAGGGGCTCCCTATTAGTGCCAATACATAAATAAGTTTTGCGTTCAAACCCAGAAAATTACATAATGATCGTACTTTTAGACGTAGACGGGAAGTCCTACGCCAGCGCATTACTACAAGAACTGACGGATTGGGTCGGAAGAGCGTAACCTGATCTTGTACACGCAAATAGGCTTCCATAAGGGATCTAACATTGAAGATGATCAGGTATGTATGTCCCATTTGATTGAAACAACACTCACAAGAAAAAAGAGAGCTTTGCATTTAGCATATTTCATTTTTCAAACAGCTTTTTACTGTGTGGCCCGCTCAAGACTATGATTGGAATGAAAAAATGGGGGCATTGATAACACACTAGTAAATGCACTGGCAGCCCTATACTTAGAAACCTGGATTAAGATCAGAGGGTCAACTGACTGGTCCACGTCCAAATAATAAAAACCAATAAATGATTAAAGCAATGATGTATACTCACCCCAATGTTCTTCAACCTGTACTTGGCGGATTTACCTGAGCCTCTTGTTGCAACTCGTGCCCATCCCCCCAAACTCACTGCAACCAAAATTAAATCGCTGCACTATGCAGATGATACCATGCTGGTCAACCAAACTGAAATTGGGTTGCAGCGGCTCCTTACTGCCCTGTCACTATACTGTAAAACAAATCACCTGGGTATAAACACTGCAAAATGAAGGCGATGATAATCGCCAGGCAAAGAAAGAGGAGAGGCTCATGATGAATTGATGGTAAACCCATCGGCATTTTTCGCCCCCTCCGGCGGTGCCAGAATATAAGCTTTGATTATCACCCTGTTCGGTGCCCATCGGCATTGGCAAAGCCGACCTGGCATCCCTGGGGGCTGACGCGCAGAGATTGGTGCCCTCCTTTTGCTGTTTGGAGCCCCTGAAGCGGTGCAGCGTGACGCGGCCTTCGCCGGGCGCGCGTCGGAGTGGAGCTGATCCCCTGCAACGGTTGGCGCCGGTGAGGTGAAGGCGGGCTGCCTGCAGCTCTGACGCTGCTCACACTGCTGGAGAGTGACTGGGACACCGAGTGAGTCCAGGACGAACGGTTGGGGGAACAGCTGCCGGTCCTGCCGAGAGAGTTCACCGAGGCCAGTGAGTGCGGAGTGGGCTTCGAGAGGTAGAACCCCCCGATAGCCCCAGGATTCGGGGCCTGAGAAGAAGTGCCCGGCCTCCGCGGATCGAGTGAGACGGCCCAGCCTCGGTGCTCCTGGTGCCTGAGCTATGTGTCCTAGGGCGGAGGCCTGCCACGCCGGGGGCCGCGGTGGTGAGATCCCCGCTTGGCGGGTGAGTGCTCCCTCGCAGCACTGCGGTGCAACGAACCACAAGGCAAGTGAGAGCCAGGCCAGGCCAGCACGTCGGCGGACGGTGCTGGCCTGGGGGGTCGCGGGGGCCCAGGGGAGTGAGGTATAACTGTTGCTCTATTCAGCCCAGAGTGGGGGCGGCCAGGGCCTGCAGCGTTCCACGCATCCCGGAGCACCCTGGCCCTGTTCCTTGTGGACCCACCCGGTCCTACGCGACCCGCTTTTCGGCGGGAGATCCCCGACTGATTATCGAGGGGGCCGTTGCTTACCCCCCTTTCTACTCACACCTGGGGGGCATCCCTGCGACACGGAGGCCTTGGCGCGGGGCCTTGAATTTGACTCTGATTGGGATGGTGCTCTCCTCGCCACGCGGATACAGTTGAGGGCTGGGTTGCTCTATCTGGCCTTCTTGCCTAAGCATTGATCCCCGGCGGCATCGCGGCTAGGCCGTTAGGGCCTTTGAGTGGAGGAGGCCCCACCGCAGGAACGTGTAGCGGCGAACGGCGAAGGGGCGAGGGAGCGATACTCGGCATCGTGAATTACCCCGAGGGACAGAGCGGATCGGTGCCTGAGCCCGAGGCCACACGAGTGGGATAGCCCTGCCACCGTCGACGGAGTGAATCGCCAAGCGCGACAAAATGGCATCGACCAGACCTAAGAAAGACAAGCCAGCAAAGGATACGGTGCAAAAAACTCCCACGCAACCAGCCTCATCGGGAACTGCCAAATCTCTGCGCCAGGAGGATGGCGATACCCCAGCGACGAAGGCATTCATGCTAGAACTGTTCACGGCTATTAAGGAGGATATCACGGAGCTGCGTTCCCAACTTGCGTCGGACATGAGAGAGCTGAGGAGAGACTTGGATGGGGTAGGAGAAAGGGTTGCAACCCTGGAGGAGCACGATTTGGGGACCGCGGAGGACATACACAGGTTACAACAGGATATGATCTGCCTCACAGAACAGAACCTTGACCTCCAGGCCCACGCCGAGGACTTGGAGAACAGGTCCCGGCGGAACAATATACGTATCAGAGCGGTCCCGTGGAAGGGGGAAGGAACGGATCTGCGTGAGTATGTGGCAGCGCTCTTTAAGCATGTACTGAAGGTGGAGGAACCCCTGAAGATCAAGATGGACCGGGTGCACAGAGTGGGCCTGCCTCGGGGCCTCAAGCCCCCCCCAGACATTCTTGTGTTCGTTCACGACTTCCAACTCAAGGAGAGAATACTACGGCAAACTCGAGACATCTCCCCCATCCAGTTTAGAAATCATAGCCCGGTGCTATTTCAAGATCTAGCAGCCTCCATCTTAACTAAGTGGAGAACCTTCAAGCCTGTCACGACGCACTTAAAGGAGCAGGGGATCCCTTATTCTTGGGGGCACCCATTCCGCCTCATCTTCAAGTGGAACTCCAAGCTGATACAGGTTCGGTCTTTGGAGGAGACCCTTTCCATAGTGGGTCTGGATGGCTCGGCCACCCCGCCTGAGGGCAGCGGCCCATCTCAGCGACGCCGCAGACATTCCGCAGAATGGCGGCTGGTGGGAAAACAAGCAAGGGTGTCCGGTCCTGACCGGTCAATAAACCTGAAAGAGCTGGGGTACACCGTGGCCTCGTGGCTTTGGTGACAGAAGCTCCTGGGGTCGCTTGAATCTTCACGGCACTACCTGGGCCTATACAAAGGGTACTGTCTTGCTGGGTGCCGGAGGGGCCCGGGTGAGGATCACCTGTATCACCTATCAGTGTCCCCCTTTTTTTTCTTCACCAATCACCTTCGGATGATTGACAATATGTATGTTCTGAACTGTTTGTTTATCTGTGTTTTCCTTTTTCGGGGTTCTGTTGGGGTGGGGGATTGGGGGGGAGTGGGATGGGCGGGTTCCAGGTCCGGGGGGTCCCTTGGTGCGGTTCGGGGGACCTCTCTTTGCTATAGCCCCATTCTGACAAGCGGGATGCGAGGGTTGAGATGCTTCCCACCGGGCAGGCAGATTCATGTACGAAGGTTTTGGCTGGCGGGTGACACAGCATTTGGGGGACTCCGGTTCCCCATATGATGACCTATGCCCTCGACTGAATTGAAGGTCCTCACGCTGAATGTGAGAGGACTTAACAATCTGATGAAACGGAAGGCGATCCTCTCCCTTCTGGAGGCCTCCAAGGCAGACATTTGTCTGCTGCAAGAGACCCACCTTTTGCAGAAAGACTGCTCCAGGATGCGGTCTCGTTGCTTCCCACACCAATACTAATCCTCATCTTCTACCAAGACGGCCGGGGTGGCAATAATGGTGGCCCAGCGGTTCAGGGGGAAAGTGCTGCAGAAGGGGCAGAGATAAAGGGGCGGATGCTATCCTACAGATTTTCCTTGGGGGGGTCCATCTTTTCGGTGTGCTCTATCTATGCTCTGAATGAAGGCCAAGAGAAGTTTTTACATACAGCTCTCATTAAGGTAGCGGCTTTGCCTGATCACCACGTCCTGGTGGGTGGGGATCTGAACTTGGTGATGGACACACTGCAGGATAGGTCAGGGCAGCGCTCCTCGCAGACAGGTGCCCTCTCCGTGGAAGGATTAGCCAGACTGGGAGACATGGGGATGATGGACTTGTGGCGTAGCTTTCATCCAGGCGAGAAGGGATACACATACTACTCGCACGCACACAAAACCTACGCGCACCTTGACCACTTCTTAGTTTCTCCCCCTATGCGCACGCTTGCTGCGGAAGTTGAAGTTGCTGCTGCGTCCCTGTCCGACCACACCCCTGTGGTGGCGGTGTTTGCCCTCCCTCCACTAGCCCGCAGGCAGCGTTCCTGGAAATTGCGCGACTCACTCCTACACCGGGTTGAGGTGGTTAAAAAACTTCAGGGGACTATTAGAGACTTCTTGGCACACAATAACACCACAGACACCTCTTTGGTCACCCGCTGTGGGGCACTTAAGGCAGTCCTTCATGGGGAGCTGATCGCGATTTCGACAGCCGAGAATGCAGAGCGCGCGCGCAAACGAGAGGAAATGTCAAGGAAAACGTGTGAACTTGAGCACATGCACCAATGCATGGGGGTGCCTAGAATATGGAGACAGTTACGGCAGGCCCGGCAGCAACTGGTGGCGCTCGACCAGGACCGAGCAGAATATGCTGTGTTGCGGGTACGACACCTTTATTATACAGGGGGGATCGGTGCGGGAGGTTGCTGGGACGTGCGCTGAGAGAGGTGCAGCAGCAACACGTGGTTCAGGAGATTGCCACACAGGATGGGAGGGTGGTCACCGAAGACGCAGACATTGCTGCGGCCTTTAGCGCATTTTACACTTCCCTGTATGCGGGATCTTCCTTGGACCCGGCAGAGGGCGAGAGATTCTTGGAGTCTATCCCCCTCCCCTCCCTGACCCCCGAGCAGGCAGAGTCATTAGACCGTCCTATCCGACCAGAGGAGGTCATTGCGGCTATATCACGCCTCAAACTCGCAAAGGCCCCTGGCCCGGATGGTTTCTCCGCCATTTTTTACAAGAAGTTTTGCGCGCAGGTATTGCCACTTTTGACCACTCTTTTTAACTCCTTTGCTGATCCCAGGGGATCTGCTGGACGCGACTATCTCCATCATTCCCAAGCCTGGAAAGAACCGCACACACTGTGAGGCCTATCGCCTTATCTCTCTACTCAATGTAGATCTCAAGCTCTACACTAGTATCCTAGCGACGCGACTCGCACCTCTCATGCCCGAACTGATTGACCTGGATCAGGCAGGTTTCATCCCTGGGCGCCAAACGGTAAACAACACAAGAGGGCGCTGCATCTCCTGGAGATGGCCACGAGGACAACAGGAGAGTATAAGTTCTTAGCGATCGACGCCGAGAAGGCGTTCGACCGGGTTCATTGGCCTTATCTCAAGCGGGTGCTGCTGAAGGTGGGATTGGGAGACAAGTTCAGCACATGGGCCCTTAACTGCTACTCTTTCCCCACGGCGATGGTCAAGGTCAATGGCCATTCCTCGGCTCGCTTTCCCATCGAGCGCGGCACAAGACAGGGGTGCCCGTTGTCTCCCCTACTCTTTGCCTTATATATGGAACCGCTGGCACTAAGGCTGCGACTTAACCCGGAGGTGCGTGGCATTAAATCGGAGCCTATACACACACCATCAGCCTTTATGCCGACGATGTCCTCTTGTCTCTATCTTCCCCGACTGCCTACCTGCCTGCCTGCGTGGAGAGTCATGATGCCTTTTCTAGGGTGTCGGGCTTTAAGGTCAATATGGCCAAATCAGAGGCCTTGGATCTCTCCCTGGAGGCGCACACCCACTCCCATCTACAGAATAATTTTCCATTCCGTTGGACGCAAACCGCTGTCCCTTACCTGGGAATCCACCTCGCCACCACACTGCAGGACACGGTTCGAGTCAACTATGCACGCTTGAGCCTTCTGTTCCGCAAGGAGCTCAGTCGGTGGAAACATTTGCCACTGTCTTGGCTGGGTAAGGTGGCAGCCGTCAAAATGACGATCCTACCGCAGATTCTTTATCTGTTCCGGGCCATCCCCCTCCGCCCGCCAGATACAAACCGAATTGGCACAATTCATTTGGAATGGCAGGAAACCTACAATGAAACTTAGTGTGGCAACGCTGCCGCCTAAGAAAGGGGGTGTAGGTCTGCCGGATCTCCTGTTGTATTATCAGGCAACCCAAATTAGAACCTTAGTCGAATGGAGCAGATGGGAGTCAGAGAAACACAGGCTCTTCCAGGACCAGGCCATAGCGGGCCGGCCGCTCCAGGAAATACCCTTTCTCCGCAGACAGCATAGACGTCCCAACCTCTACGCCTCTTATATCACGAGAATACCTCTGGAGGTATGGGACAGCACCAATCTGACACAGGAACTGACCACCTCCCCTTCCCCGCTTACACCTCTAATTCAAAACCCCGACTTTACCCCTGGACAGGATGTCGCAGCTTATGCGAGATGGCGCCCGGCCGGATGCAGGTCTCTGTTCCATATGTTTGAGAGTGACGGGATCATCCCCTTTGAGACATTCAAGCAGACCTACAGTATGCCAGAGTTGGAACGTCTCCGATATTTACAAGCGCGGCACTGGGCTCTTAACGGTCGGGTACAGGAGTCGGCGACTAGGCCCCTGCGGCCTTATGAGTACTGGTTGCTCACGAGGAAGACAGATAAACACCTCATCTCTGACCTCTATCGCATGTTGCTAGACCGCTACTCAAATGTCTATAACTCGGGTAGGGCCAGATGGGAAAGGGAGTTGGGACGCACACTTAGCTCTAAAGAATGGGAGGGGATATACTATCGCGCGCGGCATTCCGCCTACCACATGGGCTTGACTGACACACTCCCCAAGATAGTGACATATTGGTACTACACCCCAGAGAGGTTACATGAGATGGACCACAGTAGGGAGGCAACATGCTGGCGCGGCTGCGAGGGAACAGGTTCTTTAGTACATCTTCTCTGGGACTGTAAACACCTCCGGGGTTACTGGAAGGGAAGGGGTGTTGGGATTGGGGCATGGATGGGGTGGGGTGGGTCTTCTTTTTCTCTATTTGCCTGCTTTATCAGCCTTCAGTCCCTGGGGTCTGGCCACACGGCCACATCGCTCCCTTTGTCACAACGAGATTTCACGACGCGGCTGGCCCCTCGGGGTTGTAGGTGGCATGCTGTGTTTAACGCTTGGTTTTTAACCACAGTCTCTGATGTGTATGAACAGTATTGCTTTGCTGAGCTGGCTCCCTGGGTTGTAGGCGCTTGGTGTTCATTTTTTTGTGCTCAAATGTTGCCAATAAACAGATTTAATACTAAAGACAAGATGTCTTTGTGGCTAGATAGAGCTCAGTCAGCCTGCTTTAGTAAAGTTTTGTTCATACCTACCTCCACTTCTCACGCCCAAATCTACTAGGAATTTAACCTGACATCTCAAAATTGGATACTGAAAGTCAAGTTTATAGTGAATTGCCAAAAAGCCAAACAAGCACGGACAGTTTGCTAAAGAAGCTTGTCTGGCAAATCATAAATTGCCCTGGTTCAACCTGGTATGACTTTTTAACACATTCTCTTGAAACACTGGCAGCCCAAGAAATATGGTCCACTCCCATACCTATATTGGTGGCAGTTAAACTTTTAACTAAACAAGCAAAAATAAGGTTGGCGGACTGTGATACAACAACTCTGATCTGTACAGCAGTCGGGGCCTGCCATATTACTTGTCTTATCCATTAAAGCCAACAATGAAGCATGAATTAATGAGGCTATGATTCGGCTTGATCCCACTAATGGCATATAAGTACCACCAATGGTACAACGAATGGCAGCCACACAGTATTGAGCATGCGGGGGAAAAGAGGAAACACTAATATTATGCATCTGTGAGAAACTATTCCCCCTGAGAATCTAATGGCTCCGCCCCATTTAGTGTATTTAAATGTATGGACATGTCAGGCAGCCCTGGTAGAGTGCAAGAAAGGCAACTCAGCATAAATGGCGACATGTTTTATGAAACAGCTGTAAAAGCAACGCGGGGCCATGACAACCCTACGGAACTATAACTCTAAGTGGCATATGTATCAATCTATATTTCTATCGCAAACACTGGGAATTGCAAAAAAACAGTATTTGTGACCGCGAAATAGACTTGTGCTATGTATGACACACATTCGCATCGCAAAACAGAAAGTTGCAAATTTAGTGAATAACTATTTTGCGAGGCCCAAAATCTGTGAATACCCATTGCGACTTTGCAAGCTGCGACAAGCAAATAGTGAGTATCGCAAATAGAGAAATCACAAATGTGAATTTCGCAAATCAATGTATGAAACAATTGCAAATTGTTAATTCATAAAAATCACAATTTTGCACATTTATTTTACCACAAACTCAAAGCAGCTGATAACCTGGAGTAACCTATTTAAACAAGCCCACAATGCAACAGGGACTTCCAAAATGGCAGCGCTGTATGTGATAGCCCGGAGGCTGCAAATTCGGGATGCAGCACAGAGAAGGAGGCAACAGGAATGGATCTTCAGAGTGCACATCACTCTGTTCCAGCGGGCTGAAGAGGAGATCCATGAGAAGTATAGGCTGGACTCAGCCACCATTTTGGGCCTAATAGAGGAACTGGAAACCCAGCTGGAACACCCAACATGCGGACCCAAACAATTCCTACCCATTTGCAGGTCCTGTGCTCAGTGCACTTACTGGCATCAGGGAGTTTTCATATGGTGATAGCAGTAGCGCTTCTTCCATGCATTCCTGGATGCAATGTTACAGAGGCTACAACATCACATTCAATTCCCCAGCACACAACAGGCATTACAGCAAACAAAACAGGACATGTATCAGATTGCACAATTTCCCCACATAATTGGCTGTATATATGGAACCCAGGTGGCCCTCACAGCCCCCTTAAACAATAAATATGTATTCAGGAACTGAAAATCTTATCATTCACTAAACATATAGGTCATCTGCAATGCAAAATATATCCTCAATGATAATATAGCTAAATACCCAGGCAGTACTCATGACTCATTTATCTTTAGACATAGTGGGATATACAGACGTCTCAATGCTGGCGAGTTTGGTAAGGGCTACCTGCTAGGTAAATGCATGTCAAACATTCTAACATACAGTAAATGTATAGGGTGGGAGGAAAGTAACTTACCTCTTGTTTTCAGTCCTGTAGGTGACAGTGCATATGCAGTGCGGAACTTCATCATGACACCATACCTCAATCCAGCCAATGCAAAGGAGAGAAGATTTAATCACGCTCACAAATCTATGCGCTGTGTAATTGAGCAGACATTTGGGATCCTGAAGAGCCGGTTACACTGCCTGCATAAAAGCGAAGGAGCACTCCAATACAGCCCAGAAACCTGCAAGATGGTGGCTACCTGTGAAATGCTTCGCAACATAGCTACAAAAAAGGCATTCCTGCAGAACTAACTGATACCGATACTTATGAGGATGAGGGCCCAGGTCTACCTTGCAGATCAGCAGTTGGAGTTGGGGCAGCTGCTGGCCGACAGAGACGTGATGAGATCACACAGAACTATTTCTAGGTGAGAAATAATGACACAATGCAAAAGATGTTTTGCTGCAGGACTGTGTTTAATCAATCCTTTAACAGCAGGATAATTTTGGTCACACAGCCTGACAGTCACATCATGAGTGTCACTAGATGTTGCACATATTATGTCCACAGTGTAAGTTTGTAGGTGAGGCACAAGTCCAGAGGTCTTGGCAGAACGGACGAAGTGAGCAGGTTGCTGTGGACGAATGGAGCAGTAATTCAGGGTCTTATCACAGTACCCTGGGTATCGGACTCTACTTTTCATTTGAGAACGTAATAGTAATCTTTATTCGCTGAATGGTCTGATCACAGCACCCTAGATATTGGATTTACTATTTTTTCTTGACAATGGGATTAAGATTCATTTTCAGCCAAATGATCGTTTCACAATATCACTAGAGATCGGAATCTATTTTTATAAAAATTAACCTTAGACAACGCGAGAAAGAATCTATTGTGTTGTACCTACATACGCATTAACAAATATTCGGGAGGACCAAGCTTTTGCTCCAAAAACTAATTAAGGAAGAAAGGACCAGAAGTAAACATCAGAACTTTGATTATGGATCCAAGGGGTTTCTCGAGTATGGGACAACTGAGCCAATGAAGTTTCAGGCCCCCATTCGAGCATCATTTAAGCCTTGAGAAAGTCACGGTGGTGACGAAACGCGGGTTGGCTGTTTTCAATGTTCTACACAACAAGGACTGGATTTCCAAGCTCTTTATAGAAAAATCAATCTGTGAATGTCTTAATAAATTATGTAGTTCCAGTTCTTGTGTTCTTTGGTAGTATCAGTAAATAAATCACTTCAATGAATGATCAATTGTTTCTCTCTTAGATGATTCCTGTAATAGGAGGTATCTCTCCCAATCATTGTGTTTCTTTTCTTTTGGGACTAATATACAAAATTGTACGTGCAAATGATTGGAGTGCGGGGGTTCTCATTTTTTAACACAAGTCCAGATGTAATGGGTTGCTTCACCCATTTGCTATCCTCTGTGATGGTACTTCATCTCTTCTGGGAGCACCCTGCTGGCACACGCTCAGGATGCTGACTGCCCTCCCTTGATTCCTCAGGTGTTGAGCCATGTCTCCCACTTTGCCGTCTGGTTTAGGGAACTGGTGGGCTTATGCTGCTCCTGCTTGACAGCTCTTCGCTGTTCCCTGAGGCCAGGAGTCCTGTGTCCTTAGTTGTGGCTTTCTGCAGCTGTTCCGCAGTGGTTATAACCTGCACCAGGCCTTTGTCCACCCCCTGGCTGCAGTGGGCGATCTCCACTTGCATGCTCATGGAGCGACGAGACAGCAGGGCTGTGGCAGTACAGAGGCAGTTTACCGCCTTGCTGTAGGTGTCCAAACGGCTGTAGAGACGTTGTCTCCCCCTGCATCTGGCTGCCTGCTCCTGCTTCATTGTGGCACACAGTTCTCGGATTTAACCTGTCATGTCCCTGATGCCCTCCCTCATGTTACATAGGTGATGGTTTACTGAGATGAGGAAAATTGAATTTTGCCCTGTTATGTGTCCCTACGTGCTCCCCCACATGTAATATATGTGCATGATTAATATGCATATTTCCCTCCATGACCGAATAAAGATGCAGTTACAGTTGCGTCCAACGTTATTATGTCAGTTATCCAGTCCTCCTGAAAGCAACGTGAATTAGGCTTTTAGGCCTATGTTGCCAACGTTTTTACATTTGTGCACGTTAAATCATCGAGATGCACCCGTTTCTAGGCCTCACAGGGCCCGGACACCAGATTCAGGCCTCAAGTCTCCTGAACCACTCCGAGGAGAGATGCAGCCCCGCCCGCATCCCTGACCCTTCACTCACTTCCTGCCAAGCAACGCGGTGCCCGGCTCGGCCCGGCCTGCCTGCCAAGGATATGTTCTGCCTACAGTTATCAGTTCAGCTCCCCGGCTTCACATTCCTAGCTAACGAACCGCATAAACATCTTCATCTATAGTCTAGTCTTCCTGTCTCCATGCAAGAGAATTACTGAATTAATACCCATAGAAGATCCATAGCACACGCAATATCCAAAGAAATATATGCATGCACCAGCCTTAGTGACAAGTAGCCTTTGCCCTGATGACTTTTAGATTCAAGCAACATGTACTCCAAACACAAGATATCAGATATGCTATAGGTACAGGTCGTTCTGACATCCTAGACTTTAGTCTCCTCTTCTAGTACTAGAAGTCAGAGCCCCCAGCTCTCCTCAGTTACACGTCATGACCCGTTTGCGCGCACCAGTAGGTTAAAGGTTCCAGCTGCCCAGGTAGCCCCCTCCATGTATCCACCCATTTATGACATTTCTGTGACGTTTACATCACATGTCTCCGTGCACGCCCTGTGCACGCCTTCTTTTCACGCTCATATGTTCTTATCTTCCGTTTGTCACTTGTTACGCCTACTGTATTCAATGCAATTGTACTGTTTTACTATATATACTGTATGATGTTAATGAGATGCTGCAGCTGCCATTCCCCCTTTCCTTGTGTCCTGTCCCTTCCTGAACCTTAGCAGGTGATGGAACCCGATGGTCCATTGGCTCGAGCCATCTAATTAAAGCCCGTATGACTCAGATACCACGGATTCTGCCTCTTATTTATTGAGCTATCCTTTTTCAGTTAATGCATAGAAAAATAGTACCGGTAATTATTTATTTATTTACCACAGAAATGGCGCCCGAATAGGGACAAGCCCCTTCCCCACGCGCCGGCGATGTAACGCAGGCCCCCCTGACCCTTCTACAGCCGTGACGGACCCCTACTGTGCACGTGCAGATATTTCTGCTTCAAATCTCCCTCAGGCCCACGGAGGAGACGGAGACTGCGGTCCGGCATCCAGACGAGGCGGTGAGGAAGGCGGATCGTCCCGACCAGAGCCCAAGCCGAGAGAGCAAGGTCCGAGGTATCCGGAGGCCCACCTGTTTCCGAAGCCCGAGGCGCATGCGTAGTGCGTAGCAGTAACCAGACGTCGTAGCAGTCCAGTCCAGTCCGAGGCCTTCAGTTTTGCTTCCCGGTGAGTACCGTTGCTGGGAACGTATCTAGACGGGTTCATTAATTTGTGCCCGGTCCGACGGGTTTGGGTACACAGATCCGGTCCGACGTGTTCACCTAGGTGGATACGGCATGACGTGTCTCTTTAGGAGACCGGTATGTTCTGTACTGTTTTAGCAGTGCATCCAGTAATTCTAGTAAGTCTGTTCTCTGGTATAGTTTCTCGAGAAGTTCCAGTATTCTGTTTTCGAAGTATTGTGTTTTCAATGTACTAGGTAGCACCTGTTCGAACTGTTATTAATGTGTTTTTGATGTCGTGGTATGAGTGATTGTTTGCTATTTATTACTGTGTTCATTGTGTATTGTGTTCAAGTTCAAATATGCCGCTGTTTTCTAAGTTACGTCAGATAAAAACCAGAAAAGGGTTATTCGAAGAATCAGTTCCTGTCCCTCCTAGGGACAGTCCTGGACATTTCATGTATCATAAGCATGGCTTAGATGCCATACTGTATCTAGATTTATGGGTGGACTACACCAAAGATCTCGAAGAGAAATATAGATGGCCTGTTTCAGGAACTTGGGATGCGGAGTGCATCATGAGAGTAGAAGAAGCATTATGGAAAAAGAAAGCCAGACAATCCCAGAAAGATGCCATAGAATTGTGGCGTAAAGAATCGCATAAAAGAACAGAAAAGGAATTCAGAAAAGCAGAACTAAGTAGGGAATCCTCAGAAAAAGCCCAAGAAAGGGAATTACTAAAAGAAGGTGAACGAGTTAGAGCAGAACAATCAGATAGACAAAGAAATGCCCTTATTAAAGGTATGTATCCTCTTCTCGCCGAGGGTTTGCCGAAGGCGACCCCGGAAACACCCTGTAATTTACCGCCACCATTGGTCCCGACTAAGCTACGTCATAAACCGACCGCAGCTGAAATCTTCCTTTCTTCCTATTTAGATGACACTGTCCCAGAATATGCTAATACGAATCCTACTCCGCCTGTTCAAATTCAACCTCCTGTTAATAACGTAATTACTGTGCCTCCAGCCGTTGGTCCCGGGAATCCTGTTAATGTGCCAGTACCCCAGAACCAACCCACATTACGTATGCCTACTTTACCAGTCACTTTACCAGCAACGGCACACTCCGTATTAATTGACGATTCTAGTTCAGGGGGAGCAGGGGGAGGTATTCCTATCACCCCGCCTCAAACAAAACGACTGACACTGAGAGACGCAGCATTACAGCGTACGCCAAAAGTGGCTACATACGAAGCCCTCAAAAAGTACCTTACTGATTGTAGATATGATCCAGTGCCAGGCGAAGATCACATGATATTATATTCCGTACGTTTACGACGAGTTGCAAACTTTTTGATTACCATATCAGATATGAAAGACCATTTAGACAGAATATATCATTTCATCCGAACAGGGGAGAAACCAGAAAGTATTCACGAAGCTATGGTACACAGGAAAGTCGAGATTCAAGGCATGATTTTGCAATTTTTAATAAATTGTTTAATAAGAGAACAGGATCATCCTGATAAAGACAAAGATGAGATGAAAGTCCTGACAAGATGGAGTGACAATATAGCAGACGGAAAACACAAGACACAAAATAGTATAGAAACCATGTATAGAAAGATTCGTAAAGAAATTCTAAGCATACACGAGAAGGAGAAAGCAATGAGAGTAGCCGAGAAAGAGAATGACAGTTCAGATGAAGATATAGACACCGAGAATCCCACTAGAATAGCGTATGTAGGTAGGACGAGACCTTTTGATAGACACACACGCCTAGACTACAAGAAAACTTTTCCTCTTCCCGTACCAGAACAGTGTTCTCTTGAACATTTATTCCAGGCTACCGATAAAGTTCTGAAACTACGAATAGGTTACAGTGAGCTTAGTACCATGCATGAACAAGAACTAGCCCGATCAGCAATTCGATGGACTAGTGATTCAACCACGTATTCAGACGAAGTAGTGGCTCAAATGTTTCTGAAGCTTCCGCCAGCCGAGCAGCGACTGGTGGGTATGTACATGATCCAGCACCTCATTACACTGTATGAGGATCAGCATTCTGATCCAGGTCCTTTATATAATGTATTGAACGAGTTACTCCTAAACAGATGGAAAGGTCTAGGTACCGATTTGATTAGCGTCATTTTAGAACAACGCCACAAATACAGAACGTTCCTGACTCCACATTTTGTTCCTGTTTCACCCCCATTCTACATAGATAGACAGAACCCGTTGCGAGAAGTACATCCTGTTAAGGGAACGGGGGGTGAGCTCGAACGAGTATTTGTTTACACTCCTATAACGAAAATAGAACTACTAGAAATGAAAAAGTTAGTGCCCTGTCACGATAAAGATCCTGCAGGGTTCCACCGTGAATTAAAAGACATGCTCCGTATGGGAGAATACACGTATCCCGATATCATCAAAATGTTAAAGGTCCTGTTGCCTGCGGGCATATATGAAAAACTCAAAGAAAAAGAATGGGAGGTGGGAGAGAAAAAGATAGATTGGACAGCGTTAGAGAACGAAGATAATACACGAGTTCCAGGTACTGGTCTTGGGGATAAAGCCAAAGAGTTGCCCGAGTTGCTAATACAAGTCTTGCCAAGATTACTAGCCACGAAAAAGGAAGACTGGGATGCCATCTCAGCCTGTAAACAGAAACAAGACGAAGACACTAGTGATTTTTATTCTAGATTTGAGAAATGTTTCATTATTAATAGCGGTTTGAAAACAAGTAGTGAGTCGTATCCACATCTCTTTGTTACCAAACTAGTTGAGAATTCTTTACCTCAAGTTAAAAATCGGGTATTAAAAGTCGAGAGTACCTGGCAAGCTAATACCCCGTCCCAAATGCTACAGATGTTACAGTACCACCAGAACCGAATCAGAGAAGAACAAGAACACGAAAGGAGACGTATGAAAGACACGAAAATGAAAGTACTAGTGGCACAGTCTGTTCCAGCAGATAGTCAAAAGAGGGGTACGAATCAAACTAGTCATTCTGCAGCTCCCGTTAAAGGGACATGCAATTACTGTAAACAGCCAGGTCATTATATAAACGAATGTGCAGTTCTGAAACACAACATAGCTACTGGTAAGACGAAAGAGAGACCGCGTCCTCCTAGACAGGAACATGTTCCGCAGAATACGCAACCACCGCAGAACGCACAACAGACAGTAACAGTACCGCAGCCTATAGCTGCCACACAACACGTTACACAGCAGATGTACCAGTACGCACAGTCAGATTATCCAGAATATCAGCAGTATTCATGAAACAGCCTAGAGAGGGAGGTTGGCTTGCCTCTCATCGAGGTTCCTGTAGCTCAAGAGGGTCCCTATGTACAAAGTCAAGTATTAGGGAAAGACAGAAAATTTCTGATTGATACAGGGGCAAGTAGGACTACCATCAGTCATGACGAGGTTCCAGGGGCTCCACTCTCAGGCTCAAGAAATGTTTCCCTGGGATTTTCAGGAAAGCCTATTGTTAACGAGATATCGAAACCAGTTTCCTTAGAAGTTGGTCCATTGTCCCGTACTACAGATTTGTTACTTACGAAATCATGTCCAGAAAACTTACTTGGTATTAAAACATTGAAAGAATTGGGTGCAGTAATCTGTTGTTCTCCGGAAGGAGTGAGATTGTTTTTACGTGATTTTAAAGGACATTACGTGTTAAGAGATTTTGATCCAAGATTACTGAATGTACCACAGCATTTATGGGCGCAAGGTCCAACTGATGTAGGTTGTATGCACATTACACCATATCGTGTCACCCTGAAAGAAGGAGTTGTATTACCTCGAATTCGACAATATAAGTTGCCACCTGAGGCTGTAGCAGCCTTATCGAAAATTATTGACGAGCTCATCGCTCAGGGAGTAGTTGTAGAAACTGACTCCAATGTATGTAATTCCCCGATCATCCCGATTCTCAAACGTACTGACCCAAATGCACCTCCAGTTTATCGACTAATAATTGACCTTCGAGAACTTAATAAATGTATCATACCCCAGTACCCAGTGGTTCCAGATATTTCTTCCCTATTGACTGCCATTGATTCCGAAGCTACGTTCTTTACTGTTATTGATCTCAAGAACGCTTTCTTTAGTGTCCCCATCCATCCGGATAGCCAATTCCTTTTCGGATTCTGTTTAAATGGACGTAGCTATAAATTCACACGTGCACCTCAAGGTTTTACGGAAAGTCCTAGTATTTACAGTCAAGCGCTTAAACGACAACTAGACAGTATTCATATGCCAACTGACACTGCCCTGCTCCAGTATGTTGATGATCTATTGATCACAGCCCGTACAGAACATGACTGCGAACGAGCATCGCTGACAGTCTTGTATTTCCTGGCAGAAATGGGGCACAAGGTGTCCCCTTCGAAACTGCAATTCTGTGTCCAGCAAGTGGTATACCTTGGACACTTGCTGTCCAAGTGGGGTAGACAGTTGACACCTGACCGTATCCAGTTAATAGCACATCTTCCACAGCCCAAGACACAGAAGGAGGTACGAGCTTTTATCGGCCTCACTTCTTACTGCAGACAATGGATCCCTCAGTATGCATACCTAGCCAAGCCATTGATACAGTTAACAACACAGGAGGCAGCGACATCGACTGTCCTCCCTTGGACCCAGGAACATACACTTGTTTTCAATGAGTTAAAGAAAGCTTTATGTAATGCACCTGTTTTAGCGACACCAAACTACAGTAAACCTTTTACACTTTTTGTCACTGAACGTGATGGTACAGCATTATCTGTTCTCACGCAAGATCAAGCAGGACAACACAAGCCTTGTGCTTATTTTTCTAGCACATTAGATCCAGTAGCCCAGGCTTTGCCTGCGTGCCTCAAATCAGTTGCCGCCACAGCTCTAGCTATCAGACAAAGTGATTCCATAGTGTTAGGACACCCCCTGACAGTACAAGTTCCACACTCTGTGGAAGTTCTTTTAAACCGAACACAGACTCAGCACTTGACAATTGCACGATTAACAGGATATGAACTGACACTGTTCCAGCCACACATAGAAATCAGACGCTGCAACATATTAAATCCTGCTACACTGTTACCCTCGATTACCTCAAATCCTGCCACACATGACTGTGTGGAAGTTATTAACACCATGACGAAGCCAAGACAAGACTTGACGGACATTGTATTACCTGATCCAGACCTGACACTTTATGTGGATGGTTCATGTATGAGAACAAATACTGGAAAGTTAGTAGCTGCATATGCAGTGACTACTGAAACTGAAGTTATAGAAACACATCGTATTGACACCCTGTCTGCTCAAGCAACAGAGCTCATCGCTCTGACCCAAGCCTGCATACGAGCCAAGAACCTGAAAGTAAACATATATACAGATTCACGTTATGCATTCGGAGTCGTACACGACTTTGGAGTCCTCTGGCAAGAAAGAGGTTTCATGACCTCTCATGGAGCCAAGATTCAGCATGGCCCCCTCATTCAAGCTCTGTTAGAAGCAATACATTTACCGACAGCTATAGCCATTATGAAGTGCAAAGCACATACGAAAGCCACTGACACCATTTCCCAGGGTAACGATCTGGCAGATCGAACAGCCAAGCTTACAGCTCAGACTCCAGACACTCCAGTTAACATGACAAAGACAGACGTTCCAGACCAGACGACTTGTATGACAGTTAAGGACCCTACACAAGACGTACTAGACATACAGACACATGCTACCCCAGACGAAATCAAGAAATGGTCTGAACAAGGAGGGGTCCAGACAGATCAGGGATGGTTGACGAAGGGAAAAGCCACATGGTTTCTCCCCGACTCCATGGTTCAAGTCATCATTAATACAGCACACAGTCCAGCACACTTAGGAGAAAAAGCTATGTTAGACAGCATTCAGAATCTCTGGTTTAACAAGCATTTACGAGCAGCAGCGAAGCAGAAAGTGCGTACCTGCATGATCTGTTGTCAGTTCAATCCAGGTAAAGGTGTTCCCGTGGAACAAGGTGGATTTCATCCTCCTGACCACCCTTTTGAAGTCCTCCAGATGGATTATATCCAGATGGATCGATGTTGAGGTTTCAAGTATGTCCTCGTAGTTGTATGCGCTTTGTCCAGATGGACAGAAGCATATCCAGTCCCAGATTACACTGCCGCGACCACTGCCAAGCAGCTGGTTCGTGAGTTCTTCCCTCGCTATGGTTTGCCCCGGGTCGTGTATTCAGATAACGGACAGCCATTCTCGTCCGAACTCATGAAACAGGTATCACTTCTGTTAGGGTACCAGTGGAAGTTCCACTGCGTACGACATCCCGAGGCAGCTGGCCTCGTCGAGAGACACAATCAAACTCTGAAAATACGAATAGCGAAGGTCTGTGCAGAGAAAGGTGTAGATTGGATGGTAGCCCTGCCGGTTGCCCTCTTTTATATGAGAATAGTCGCTCACTCCCGATCGGGTTTGTCACCTTACGAAGTAGTGTTTGGTCGTCCCCCAAACATGTGGGGTACACCTATGCCACGTAAAATCACCGATGTTGACAGTAATATGCTGACAGATTACCTAGCTTCCTTGATGTCTGCACTACTCTCTTGTCGTTCACAGGTCGCGGCTGCCTTTCCAGATAACACCCAGGTGAAACCGCACGAGGTCGTTCCCGGTGACCTTGTTCTGATCCGCAACTTCGATCGTTCAAGCCCTCTGGAGCCCCGCTGGAAGGAGCCAAAACTCGTTCTGATGACTACAAGGACCGCCGTAAAGCTGGAAGGACGTAAAGGCTGGCTCCACTCCAGCCACATCAAGCGTTTTCATGGACTCCGTCCAAAGACTTTTCTCAAGGACTGCCCCGATACTGACTCTAAACTTCCCCTGTTAGAGAAAACTCCGCAGCAGGAGTATAAATTAAAATTGAGGTCTAGTAAGTCAGACAGCGTTTAATTGTTTAAGTCCCTCTCGGGTGAAGCGGTTAGACAGGTTCCTGACATGTGTGAGATAGACCCACATAGTGAGAGAGATAGACGAAACTCCAAGAAAACGAAATACTGTAAAACTCTCCGAAGCAGATGTGTCGTTACGTTATTGTTTATGTTATTTCTGAGTCTTACGATCACATGTATAAGTTATATGCTACACGTATTCTTTCCTCCTCTTGGTTCACATGTACACCTTTCCTGTAATGATACAGTAGAGCATACATTTAGTGAACTACCCCCTCACGAGTTATCCTATCGAATTGCAATGCGCAACAATACTTTTATTCGTATGTTACACTATTCACACCAGACCAGCAATGCCACTAATTGTTGGGTATGTGGTCGACTCCCCCCTTACCAGACAGTGAAGGGAGCTCTGCCACTCTTTCCCTATCCGTTTTCACACAATGGTTCGTGTGGAGCCTGGTTTACATTAACGTCATCTTTAGACGATAAGTCCCTTCTGAATAGAACCTGTTTCCCAGACAAGGACGGTCTTTCCCATAGAACGGGGTTAGATCTAGAAAATGAAGTATATGATCTAGGTAACTTTTCCTCCAACCTCATGGTTTTGAATGTTCAGTCCGAGACCACTCCAGACTTGCCTTCTATAACAGTTCTACCAGTGAAAGGCGAATTATGTGTTAGAAAGAATGGTTCAGTACATCTAGGACACAGTGATTGTACTACTGTGGTCGAGTATAGTGACAGTGGGAAATCTACTTTTAAAGCCTCACGTCATTCTTATTTTATATGTGGTCAGACCGCATATGTACGTTTGCCCCTAGATTGGGATGGAACATGTTACATTGCCTTCCTACTACCACCAGTTTTCCTGGCCCCATCCGATTATCACAGAAATACACATCTAGTACACGTCAGATATAGAAGGGAGATCGAGTCCCCAATTGTCGATCAAACTGAAACTGCCTTAGAACAGTATACGGATTTCAATAAAGGTTTCTTTTTCTTCATAGGACCTATCCAGAATAGTAAATTAATACGCAGGTTAACCAGAACCCTTGAAGCAGTAGTGAATGAGACTACTTCCGCCCTAGGTAACTTAACAGAAGAGCAGTCTGCTATGAGATTTGTTGTTCTTCAGAACCGCCTTGTTCTTGACGTCATACTGGCCGATAGGGGCGGAGCTTGTAGAGTCATCGGATCTAGTTGTTGCGTTTTCATTCCTAATAACGCACCGTCTGTGTATTCAGCCATAATTAGACTTCATAAAATAGCTCATCAGCTACACCAGAATCCAGGCACCTGGACTTGGTCCGCTGGCTCTGGAGTGTAATATCTGCGTGGGGATGGAAAGTATTGTCATTCCTAGGAGTAGTAGTAATGATCATATTTAGTTGTTGTCTCTGTTTACAATGTGGCCCTGCGATTTGCGGCTTGTGCGCTACATCTTGTATTCCACGTCCACGATCCCATTCCCAAAAGATAAAAGACGAGCAAACGATGCTGTATGAACAGATTGATGGTCTCATGAATATTGATGTTTCCTGAAAGGAACGTAGGGAACAAGGAGGGAATGAGGAAAATTGAATTTTGCCCTGTTATGTGTCCCTACGTGCTCCCCCACATGTAATATATGTGCATGATTAATATGCATATTTCCCTCCATGACCGAATAAAGATGCAGTTACAGTTGCGTCCAACGTTATTATGTCAGTTATCCAGTCCTCCTGAAAGCAACGTGAATTAGGCTTTTAGGCCTATGTTGCCAATGTTTTTACATTTGTGCACGTTAAATCATCGAGATGCACCCGTTTCTAGGCCTCACAGGGCCCGGACACCAGATTCAGGCCTCAAGTCTCCTGAACCACTCCGAGGAGAGATGCAGCCCCGCCCGCATCCCTGACCCTTCACTCACTTCCTGCCAAGCAACGCGGTGCCCAGCTCGGCCCGGCCTGCCTGCCAAGGATATGTTCTGCCTACAGTTATCAGTTCAGCTCCCCGGCTTCACATTCCTAGCTAACGAACCGCATAAACATCTTCATCTATAGTCTAGTCTTCCTGTCTCCATGCAAGAGAATTACTGAATTAATACCCATAGAAGATCCATAGCACACGCAATATCCAAAGAAATATATGCATGCACCAGCCTTAGTGACAAGTAGCCTTTGCCCTGATGACTTTTAGATTCAAGCAACATGTACTCCAAACACAAGATATCAGATATGCTATAGGTACAGGTCGTTCTGACATCCTAGACTTTAGTCTCCTCTTCTAGTGCTAGAAGTCAGAGCCCCCAGCTCTCCTCAGTTACACATCATGACCCGTTTGCGCGCACCAGTAGGTTAAAGGTTCCAGCTGCCCAGGTAGCCCCCTCCATGTATCCACCCATTTATGACATTTCTGTGACGTTTACATCACATGTCTCCGTGCACGCCCTGTGCACGCCTTCTTTTCACGCTCATATGTTCTTATCTTCCGTTTGTCACTTGTTACGCCTACTGTATTCAATGCAATTGTACTGTTTTACTATATATACTGTATGATGTTAATGAGATGCTGCAGCTGCCATTCCCCCTTTCCTTGTGTCCTGTCCCTTCCTGAACCTTAGCAGGTGATGGAACCCGATGGTCCATTGGCTCGAGCCATCTAATTAAAGCCCGTATGACTCAGATACCACGGATTCTGCCTCTTATTTATTGAGCTATCCTTTTTCAGTTAATGCATAGAAAAATAGTACCGGTAATTATTTATTTATTTACCACAGAGACCAGCTTACGGTTAATTGACCACATTGATCTAGATTGCAGGCACTGTAGCTTCACCATGCTGCCTTCCAGTTACTGTGTGTACATCATCTGTAGCAGGGCTGGTGCTAGTCCTTGGCCTGCATCTCACAGATCTTTCATCACTATGTTGCAGTGTGGGCTGATCCTGGACCTGTGCTGCACCCTGACCTGGCTCAGTCTGGGCATTATTCTCCCCTACGGACTGTGTTTCTGCCTCTAAAAGTGACAGTGGGGGCACAATGTTCAACTTTCTTGGTGGGACAGGTGTGGTCTGTTTTATATCCTCACTATCCTCCTGCCCTGCCTGCTCCTCAGTATGTGTGCCCTCCTCAGCTCCTGCACTGTCATACTATGTTTCAGGTGGTGCTGTGGATGAAAAGACACATTTTGATTTTGAGTCATGATCTGCATTTTTCATCAATAACGTTTTCTCAGTGTGCATTAGCTAGCAGCTGTCTGGTGCTTTTGACCTTTACTGTATTTCTCATACTGCTTCTACATTGCTGTGTTTCATTGCCTCACTGTATGATGCATCTGACTACATCTCCCATGATGCATTGCTGTATGTGCTGGAAACAAGTGTACTGGAGTAGCATATGTACTCTGTAGTTGGTGTATGTCTGAGTGTATGAATGGGATGGTGATGTGTGAGGCTGGATTTGGCATGTATCTTATCTTGGTTGGTGTTTGCAGGGTCAGAGCTGCCAATGTCAGCCACACCACTGATGCTCTCGGGCTGAAGGGTGGACTCTACCATCTCCTCCAGGGGTGTTGACTCTGTTGCAGTTGGTATTCCCCCACCAGTCTTCTTAGCCTCTGCCAGCCTGTTTGCCACCTTCTCCTTGAACCTGGAGTGCATGTCGTACCATCTTTTCCTCAGGAACTCCACAGAGTTCTGGGTCATACAAATGGCCTTTACCTTTGCCTGGATGTCCAGCTATATCTTCCTCCTTCTGAACTCTGAGACATGGAGTGATTTTTTCCAAAACAATAATTCATGGCTCTGTACGATCTCCTCTATCAGCACCTCCTGTTCCCTGTCGCTGAACTTCTGCTTTCTCTTTCTCCCAGCCTCCTCCTCGTCCTTCTCTTTCTCCTGGCCATCCATTGGTAATGTTGGAAAGTGCTGTGCTCAGTTCGCTGCCTCTCCTCACAGCGTCTGAGTCAGCCTCAGGCAATCAGGTCTAGCATGGGCAGTCTCACTTCCTGGGTGTGCTGTCATCAAGCTGCACCTGAATTGCAGATTCCCTATTTTTGTGATTCTTTACTTGCAAAATCGCAATTAAGGAATCGCTAATTGCAGGGTCTCAGACTCACTCTGCAAATTTTTGAAAATGTCAATTTTTCAGCGATCTTTTATTTACATCGCGGTTTGCGATTCTCAAAATGTGATTCGCCTAAAATCACATTTTGAGAATCGTAAATACAGACTTTCATACATATGTCCCTAAATGCGTAGCAAATCATTTTAACTTAAATGCATCTACAGCTGACAACGTGATGTTTAAATATTTTACTTAGAATAATAGGATGTCACCTCATATTTATTAACTTTTGGAAATTATGCCCTTTATACAGTTTTTTTGTTGGATTGCAAAGATTTTAATCAATTTTAAAATAAATTAGGTATCTATCCTTGTTGGAGAACACTTCCAAGTATGTTGACTATTTCTTACGCCCATTTGTTGGTACATTACCCTCATACATCCAAGATAGCAAGTTTTTTTTATGTAAGACCAATAATACTTACACTGGATGTGTAGTTTGTATACTTTGATTAAACATCCAGATGGGTTAGCTGCTTGTAGACAGTTTTTAAAATCGAGATCTGTGTCACATTTCCAGCACACACAGATGATATTAACCATGATAGAATTCTGCCTAAATAACAATTTCTTTATCTTCAATGTCATGTTCTTTAGACAAATACAGGGTACGGCGATGGGCACCTGCTTTGCTCCAAGCTATGTCAACTTGTTGTTGGGCTTGTGGGAGCAACAGATGTCCAGATGCTATGGTCTATATGGCGACCATGTGAGTATGTGGGTTCGCTATATAGCCAACTTGTTCAATATATGGAAAGGCAGCCAAAAACAAGCAGAGGATTTTATTGAAGGTCTTAACAACAATGAACTCAATTTAAAATTCAAGGGTCATATCAGTGAAAGAGAGATTGAATTCCTGGATATACAATTCAAAGTTGTAGACAGTAAATTGACATCTAGATTATTCCGGAAGAAAACTGCAGGGAAAACTCTCCTGCATGCAGACAGTAGTCACCCCACATACCTAATTAGGAGCATCCCATATGGAGAATTTCTAAGGGCCCGTAGAAATTGTCGCACCAAGGAGGATTTCGTTGAGGAATGCTGAGGAATTTTGAAGAGGTTGTTAGAAGATGGTTACAAAAGATAAGACCTAGCCACTGCCTTTAATAGAGCAGTTAGAATAGATCATGACACTGCATTGCAACCTAAGGTACAAGGAGTAGGTTCTGAGGACATGAGTATTCATTTTATCACAACATAAAATCTTCTCACAGAAAATCCCAAAAAGTTTTAACAAACATTGGAATGTTTAGAAGACTGAAAGTGCATTGGTGGATGCATTAGGTGACTACTCCAACATCACGTATAGGAAAGGGAACTCCCTTAATAGGAACCCCTGTATTAATGCTGTAACTGAGGTGAAACCTGTAACTTCCTCCATAAAGGGATTCTATACCTGCATGGCATGCAAAGCATGCAAGTACAGCATTAATGTGAAGAGAACATTTTCCCCTGTAACTAAAACCTTCAAGACAATAGACAAACACCTGACTTGTCAGTCTGATTTATGTGTAGATATACTTACCTGTCCATGTCAGATAGCATAAATGAGCAGCGCAATATTTACAGCTAACAAAGTACATATTGGAACATATGAGGGCTATCCAGAACTAGGACAAACAATATCTGGCAGCTCGTCATTTTGAGAAATTACATCAGCTCTATAAAAAACTGCTCTGGTTTTATGTGATAGACTGTTTCCTTCAGTCAGTTAGACTAGGAGATAGGATTTGCAAATTATGGCAGCTGGAATCTAGGTACATAGAGCTGGATAATTAAATAACACCAAGTTTAAATTCAGATGAAGAGCTGGTCTCCTATTTTGGTGGATAAATACATTGTTTGATATACTGGAATCATAAATTGCTGTTAAGATATAATGACATTTTAGAAATCTGTTTCGGTAAGGAATTTGGTTTCATAATATTCACAAAACACTTTAGATTCACATAGCACTTTAGATTTTAATTAGTCAAGTCAAGTCAAAATAACTTTATTTTGGTCAACATGACCTAAAAAGTACAGAATTTAAAAACATTCAATTACGAAAATAAATCGGAAAGTTTATGGATCATACTGAGTCAAATAAGTTAAAAGTCACTAAACATATCATTGTATGAATACATAGAATTTTTTTAAAAGGTGGGTGGCAGGAATACAATGGAAGCACGTCATATATACATGATGATTTTTGTTGAAAGTGCATAGTACTTTATAAATAAATAACTTGAGCTAAAAAACTTTAATAAAAAAGAGATAAAACCCTTGAGTTTAAAAAGTATATATCAATATATAAAAGGAGAATTATACCAGATGGTAGTACTAAGCTTAACATCTGCTATTTCTTATCCAGTGGCTCAATTAAAGCTTTCAAGTATACCCTTCTTGCACACCACATGGAAAACCGAAATCCTGCAACAGAGTAAACAACTGGAATATTGAGGTCGTACTTCAATATCCTAAACACTTTGACACAATGTCTACTACCTAGGTTTCTGCAGATCTGTACCAACCATATTTTTCTCACTTTGTTGTAGCCCGGGTAACCGAAAAAAACATGCAGCTCCGATTCCTCAGAGTAATCACAAGCAGGACACCTAGCCTCGTTATGTGCTCTCCACTTTGAAGTGAAACAGCGGAGAGGCAGAACCCCAAATCTGAACTGTAGGTAAAGTTTCCTGGCAGTTGCTGGTTTAATAAGGTCGCGAACCCTCTCATAGATGGAATTATCCTTTATTTCGAAAAAGGCATTGATTAATCTACCTAAATTGGAGCTGGAATGCAGTAAGGCTGCTCTATAGTTCTCATAGTGAGCCTTCATTTGTTTCCTTGAGATTAGTGGGCATGCAAGCTCTGAATCAGTCCAAAATTCCCCCGGACCCATGTCTGTCAACATTTGTTTGATGTGGGAAAACCAGGGCAATCTAGCAGCGCCCCTGATCTCTAGGACTTCAGACAATTCTTCTCTATATGGGAGGAGTTCTGGTGTCGACCATTAACGTCGCCAGTATAATAAGGGTCTAAGACACAGCACTTCTCCCATTGCCATCAATCCCACATCTAAACGGAGTGGAATTAGAGGAATACTGTGAGGCAATCTAAATAGATTCCTAATGTATTGGTTCTCAACCCGTGATAAAGACTTGGTGGTGCAGTGGCCCCAGAGCTGTGCACCATATAGTGCACCCCCTCTTGCCTGGACCCTATAAATGTCTAGCGCAAGGCTGACGGCGCTCTTGTCTGATTTATGAAAGACCTTCAGGATGCCCCCTGTTGATTGGGCTAGTTTTAATGTTGACTTCACTATGTGCGCCCCCCATCCCATGGTCTCAGTGATGTGGATGCCTAGGTACATAAAAGATGTCACTCTTTCCAGGGGTTTACCATTTAGTGAAGGATTTGGGCGGGTACTCTTTGGTTTATTAAATACCATAAATTTTGTTTTCTGTAGGTTGATCTCGAGACCTCTTTCCTCACAGAATAACTGAAATCTTTCCAAAACCCTTTGGATCCCCATAGGTGATTTGGACAACAAAAAGGTGTCATCGGCAAACATCATAGCCGAGATCCTACGTGAAGTTTGTTTTAGGGCATCTAGGTCTCTTTCTTGAGACAGAGCATCTATCAGGCGGTTAATATATAGACTAAACAGAGTTGGGGCAAGGACGCAACCCTGACGTACACCCTGTTTAATGGGGATGGGTGCTGTCAGCTTTCCATCCCTACCAAATCATATTTGAGCAAAATTATTTTCATGCAAGCGCCTAATAAGTTGTATTAAATACATAGGAGCCCCCAACTCGGACAAAACATACCACAGTTTTTCCTGGTAGCCAAGTCAAATGCTGACCTCAGGTCTACAAATATTAGATGAGGCTACCCCACTCCAAGCAGACTGTCTTCCAGTATAATAGTTGTAATCTTAGTACCTGATCCAAGGTAGACAGTTTTTCCCTGAACCCTGCCTGGAAGGGAGAAAGTACCCGCTCATCCTCCATCCATGATTGAAGCCTGAGGAGCAGGACTTGAGCAAAACTTTTTGGGGGGATTTCAATTAAACTGATTGGTCTGTAATTACTTGGTAATAGAGGTAACCCCTTTTTAAAAATCAGGATGATCTCCGCACCTGCCCAACTAGCAGGGATATTCATACCCATTAACATTGCATTAAAAAAGACCCAAAGGTAAGGGGCCCAGATGGATGGCTCGCTCCTGAAGAGATCCCCGGGAATCTTTTCCAGGCCTGGGGCTTTGCCTGGGGCTATTTTATCTACTGCACCCTTTATTTCCTGTAAGGTTATGTTTTGGCCCTGGGCTGTTTTCAGAATAGTGATTAAAATCATTTGGCACTGGGAGTTGGACTACTTGTGAAGGGGCTCCAGTTATTGGTAGCACCTCAGAGCTCTTCACCTCCTTATATAGGGATTTGAAGTACTCCCTCCCGACCTCTTCTTCCAAATTGGGTTCTAGCGCTCTTTTGGGTATAGTAGAGCCGGAGTTTACAACTCCCCAGAATGTTCTCATTTCTCTAAACCCTAAAGATGTTTTTAGTAGGGCCCAGTTTTCCATTTCCCACCTGTGTTTTGCTTCCTGGACAGCTGCTTTGTAAGAACTTCTCAAGGTTTTGATTTGGGGGCGATACTTTACTTTAATAGGTGCCACCAATGCACTTTTAGCCTTGCGGCAAAATGCATTATACCACGGGTGGGGGGCAGGCCTACTAGGTCTGATAGATTTACTAGGGAAAAAGTGATAAAATTCCCTTTAATTTGTCATGGTTTACCCCAATCGCCTCTTTGTCCTTGAGATCCATGTTATTGTTATACAGGATAGAGGCTTCTAGGAAGACCTGTAGTAGAACTTCATAAAGACTACTCAGATTTTCCTCTGATTGGCTAAAATTTTACTAACGTACTCACCTCCTACAGTTTGACACAATTAACCTAGGGTCGTCGGGGCTATCCTCACAGTGCATGCGCCCGGGGTTTAATATTTGGAGGTCCACCACGAGCGCATCGTGATCACTATCGACCCGGGGAAGAATTCTGAAATCGGACATCCTGTCCCAAAAACTAATGTTTATAAGGATGTAGTCTAATAGGAACCCTCGAGCCTTGCTATGGAACCTGTAACCACATGATGTTTCGGAAAGTGATCTTCCGTTACACGCTCTGAATGAGTGTTTAAGAACAAGGCAATTCATCTGGATTACCAAGGGTGTCCATTTGGTCACGATAGGGCATCTGGATTCCGGTATTTCAGAGAGGAGATCCTCCTCTAGTATACTGTCAAGATACAAGCCCTCAAGGGGCTCGAACTAGCAGTTTTGGTCCTCGCCTACTATAACCATATGTTTTGGAGTGATACTGGATAAGAATGTGTCTAAATCCTCCAGAGTGGTGGACTCAATTCCCCTAGAAATGGGCCTTGAGTACACATTAATTAGAACAATAGGAGCTTTGAGGGGAAAGTGCAGTTGTACACATAATATATCATTTGAGCCTGAGTCAAGTTGCACAATCGTGCAGCCTAGGTGGACACCTACACCTGTAGTTAGTCCCCCTGATGGTCTCCACACGCCAGCGGAAATTGCCGGGATAGAAAATGAAGCAAAGCCCAGCATAGTAACCTCTCCTCTTGCCCAGGTTTCCTGGAACATACATATATCGTATTCACCAATAAATGATCTCCACTCAGGGTCATCTATTTTATTATTGGTGCCCGCTACGTTCCAGGATAAAGCTCTCGTGATCTGGTGATTGGGACTTATCTTACTATCAGTTTCCCAGGGCTGGGAATAACGGTTCTTAGTTCCCGTTGGCGTAGCCAATTGCATACCTGCTCAGCTTCCCCCTCAACTGTAGAGCTGAGGCACTCTTCCAACTGTGCTGAACCACCCCCAATAGATGTGCTGGATCGGGGACCGTTCAAGAACTTTCCGGCCAAACCTGCCTTTCTAAGGGGGTGTGGCCCAGGGGAGCAGACCCCGTCATCAAAATTACAAAAATTGACAGGGTTTACTTCCCGTACCGTATCTGGGGCTGTCACTAGTCAATCCACCCCATCAAGGAGGCTAATCCTATTCCCAGTAGGAATGTTAAAAGTGGGTTGGTTTCTCCAGTTTTGACCCATATTTCGAGACAAATAATCATTGTAGCGAAATCTCCATCCCAATTGCTGGCAGTGGTCAAAATGCTGGGGAACATTTGGGGGATAGAAAAAGCCCAATGGAAGTAAAAGAATGTTGCCTGTGTTCCTCCCAAACACCGACGCTAAAATTCTATCTGTAATTGTTGGATTTCAAAAACTAATGACTATACAGTTTCACAGTGCACCAATCCACCCCACCAGTCTTGTAGATAAAATATCTTCAGTATTTTCGTATCCAAAATCACTGTATTTATTTAGCCAATGGACGCTTTTATTTTTTAATTCTATGTGGAATTCTGTCTGACCCTTTCTTAATTCAGGTACCCCTGGCAGAATTAATACATGAGGTGTTGACGCCGGGGGAAGATTTATATTTGATGGGCATTTGATGGGCAATATGTATGTTCATCATGCTCAGGGGATGGTTGCATTACTACCGCTCCCTGTCCTGGATTTTTTGCATTTTCCCCTGCGCATCCAGTTGCTAATGGTTGAGTAGTTATCACGTTTGTTTGATTTGTAGTGGGCTTTGCTACTCCTTTTTCCTTAGTGATCCTCCCCTGTTCTGGGGCATCTGGGATTACATTTATTGTAGGTGAGAGGACTCTTCTATTTATAGAAATGTTGGGGTTGCCTCTTACGGGACTGTGGCAACATGCTTTCTTGACACAGGGCTATGTTTGGTCTTGGTTTTTGGCCCCTCATTCATAATTACTTTCAAACCCTCCAACCTTTCTATTATAGGACTGAGTTCCTCTTTAATGATAGCTCTCACTTGAATCTGTAATCTGTAAGTTTGTTACCAGAGTTGTCACTCACCCAGGCTGGTCAGTAACTTGTACAAGGGGATCTGCCGCTGTTCTAGCCTCCGAGGCTGTTCTATATCTACAGCATGTTCATGCTTTTTTGCTTTTTTGTTTCCGTTTAGCTGGGGGCTTTAGTGTTTCTTTCAAGCGTGGGCGGACACTGTAATTCTGGGACTCCCCGCAGGTCTTCTCTAAACTTGGCGGTAGATTGTTTAACAGCTCACTAGATGGTGTTACTAGTTCATCAGGGGAGTTAGATATCAGTGGGACTGTTTCTAAATTTGGTGTAATAGAGAGACGCCTTTCGGTCCTCTATATTTCAGAGGCTACTGCTCGGAGGGCTTTTTCCAACATCCTGTCTATTGATGTTGGTTTAGCGGGAGGTTTCAGCAGAGGTAATAATGGTTTCTTAACAGAGCAAACCTTTTTGCCCATCTTGATGGTGTTCCAGGTGAAAGATAGTAAAGCAGATTTTGGGGAGCAAGCAAAGTAGCCTATATATTATACACAAAAGATTTGTGTTCACTTTTACAAATCCATGCTAAGGGTTAAGATGATAAATAGCCGTACAGGAGATTATCATACTGTGGGACTAAAGCAAGGGGTAACAGTACCCTAATGTGCAACAGCCCTTTTTTTGCCGCCGCCAAGAGGGGTGGCCCGGCCCGGCCACTTCTGGCCCCTGACGGCCACAGACGGCCCACCCTTTGCCCGGGCTTAGCCCGGCACCTGCCAGCGTGCATCCTGCGATGCGTGAGGCCGGGCGCGCTTTGAGGGCTGGTGCTGGCGCAGGACTGACGTGGCTCCCCTGGAGGCTGCTGGGAGATGTAGGCGGCAATGCACGAAGCTGCTAAGCCGTACCCCTCACGGCGCTGATGTAATGCAAGAAGCCGTTCCCCTCACGGCGCGGAAGCAGAACTGAAGACCGTTCCCCTCACGGCACAGCAGAGCAGAGCCCAAGGACAGCAGTTCCCCTCACGGCGTTATGGTAAGTCTGTGAGCACGTCCCATGATGCGTGGGGGCGCGCGCGCTTTAAGGGCTGGTGCCGGGGCAGGACTAACGTAGCTCCCCTGGAGGCTGCTGGGAGATGTAGGCGGCAATGTACGAAGCCCCAAAGCCGTTCCCCTCACAGCGCTGATGTAATGCAATAAGCCGTTCCCCTCACGGCGCGGAAGCAGAACTGAAGGCCGTTCCCCTCACGACACAGCAGAGCAGAGCCCAAGGACAGCCGTTCCCCTCCCGGCGTTATGGTAAGTCTGTGAGCACGTTTAATTAGGACTTGGGTGTTGTAACACATATGTGTTTGTTCTGTTTAAGTTGGCTGCAATGTTCTCCCTTAAAAAGGAATCTCTGATATCATACAGAAGGCATCTTACAAATGTAACTGCTGGCTAATCCTCGCATGTATTTTGGAGAGTGTTTTACAAAATATTGTGTATAAGATTCATTCTTGGTTATGTTCAGGAGTTACATGCTATATTGGCAGGCTGAAGGGATAGAGAGAGAGTATTGTTACTCCTCATCAAATTAAAATCTGTATATTGAGTTGTGCTTAGTATTTTACAGCATGCCCACTCAGCCTGAATTGTCTGCTCTCAATTGTGGATTCCCCCTGAATGTTATGTTGATGTTTACTTTGGAATTAAGGGGATCCTTTCATGAATTAATTGATATAAAATGTGGAGATTATACACATGAACACTTCATAAAGTTCAGAAAACAAAAAGCAAAAAAAAAGATGGTCAATTATAAGCAATACAGCACATAGCTCTTTATGTTAGAATGGTGTTTATAGGTCATTTATAAGCAAAATAAAACAAGCACTTTATTGGAGAGTGTTGTTTAAAGTCATTTTAAAGATGTGGCATATTCAATATGTTTAAAAGAATAAGTAAATCACGAGCAGGATGGGAATTACCTTTGTGACATAACTTTACATTTGTGATCAGAATATTGGACTTTAAATCAGAAACTTTATATCAACAGAATTTGGCAGTGAATGTTCATGGTGTCATGTTACATTGGTGCCCTTTATTTAGAATTATGGTATTTAGCATAGTTACTTTTACATCTTGAATTATTTTAAAATCATTTGCTACACATTTATGTCTGTTTAAAGTTGTTTTGCTCTTCCTCATGCTTTAATATGGGTTTCATTGGGATATATTGCACATCATAGGAAGGCCATAGTGAGTATAAGGCTATCTCTTTTTTCCCTATACATTGCATTGAACAAAAGGATCACCAAGTATAGGCGCTTAACATGTATGAAAGTCCTTCTTTTATAACACTAATTCATGTTCTATTTAAACCAAGCTGACTACCACTGGTATCAACCTCTCAAAGCACGAGAACACAGTGGGCACTCCGGACGGGGGCAAGAAATACTCCTTTTTTTAAAATTACAGTGTATCAGCTCCCTATATATATATTGTCTACAGGAAATCCTCAACATTGTATTTTGAATAACTTTGGTGCCGGTAGATGAATCTTCGCGAAATTTTTAAACTGGTGGGGCTCTCCGGTCCGATCCTATCCTGAAAGTCTTGGGATGATTCGTGAAGCGGGGGCCGAGAAAAAAGGGGGGTCCCAAAATGTTTTTTCCCCATGCAATTTTACATAGAAACCTTTAGTCGCAGCTAAAGCCCGAACTGCTGAACTGAGTTACACCAAATTTGGCAAAGAGGTAGCCCTTGGTTCACACTCCTGCCTTTTGTTTTTATGGTGTAAATCCGTTCAGTAGTTGCTGAGAAAATCTAAAGTAAAATCACATATATATCTATGACCGCGCAGGACCACAGACCCTATGCGCACCCTGGGCTCACCCTCCCGATCACGAGATGCATGCTAATTGGCTGTCAACTGGCTGTCAACACTCCAAACCAGGACGTGTTGGTAGCCATTTTGTGCCTCGGTAGAAGCGAGGTTCAAGAAATTAGTGGATCAAGGGCCAGATGTAGGTAATTCTATTTTACCGACTCATAAATACCGAATTTTACCGATTCGGTATTTATAAATCGGTAAAATAGAAGGAGGGAGATTTAGGTAAATTTGGTAAATGAATTACCAAATCTGTAAAAATCGGTATTTACCGAATCGGTAAATACCGATTCGGTAATGCCCATTGATTCCTATGGGCATTGAAGCCCATAGGAATCAATGGGCATTACCGAATCGGTATTTACCGATTCGGTAAATAACGATTCCAGCAAGGGTGCAGGGGGTGTCACTTTGACACCCTCTAGCACCCCAAATACAGGCATGTGTGCCATGTGGCACATGCGGCACATGGCATAGGTGTGCATGCACACATGAGCATGCACACCTGGATTCGGTATTTTACCACCCAATTGGATTGGGTGGTAAAATACCGAATCTGAAAGGCCTTTGGGACTCAGAAGAGTCCCACCTACATCTTGAAGTTACCGAATCTGTAGAAATACCGATTCTGTATTTTACCGATTCGGTATCGGTAAAATTGGCCCCCTACATCCCAAATACCCATTTACTGGTCGGTAACGGCCGAAATCGGCCGTTACCGGTCGGTAAATGGCCACCTACATCTGGCCCCAAGTGTGCAAAACGTATAAAGGGGCAGGGTAGAAATAGCCTGACCCTCTAAACCTGCTTAGGGGTTCCCACAAACACATTTTTTTGTTGTTGAAAAAATAGCAAAATGCGCGCAGCGTGCTCGGATCCTGCCATAAAAAAAATGAAGCACAGGCTCCCGCACTTCTTTAATAATTAGCCCCCGGGGGCCCCAGCCCCGGGGACTGCCACGCCTGGGGCTGTCAAAATAAAGGGTGGGGGGCTCAAAGGCCCCCCGGTCTCAGGGACCACCATCTCCAGGAGTTTTTATATTGTGGGGGGGGCTGCATGGCCCTCCTCTTGGAGCTCTTGAGGGCCCTGCGGACTGCCATTCCCTAGGGCCGGCTCCTGCAGTGTCTCGGGGTGTCCACTTCGGGACACTGCTGTTTGCTATGGCAGGGCGGGAACCTCAGCTCCCACCCTGTCATAGCAAACGTGGTTTGGATTTTGAAAGAAAGAGCAGGGAAACCTGCTCTGTCTTTCAAAATGCAAACCATATTGCTTTTCCACATGGGGACCTGTATGTTAGCAGCTCCCCATGTGGAAAAGCAATGCCGACTCCCGAAAGGTGTGGGGAGACGGCTGGGACAGTGGGGGCATTGGGGCTACCCCCACTGTCCCTAACGTTGTATATAGGCCCCGGGGGCTGGGGTCCCTGGGTAGAATAGAAATTAGTGATAGGTGCAACATTTTTTTTAATGGGCAAATTAGGAGTTGCACACCCAGCGCGGTGTTCAGCGTGGCCTCCTGGTGTGCAAGTGCTGGGTGCATGACTCCTACCCGTTGGGTGCACGACTCCTCTCGCATTGGGTGCGCGACTTCTGCCGCGTTGGGTGCGCGACTCCAAGCAAAATAATAGTAATATTTTTCAGATATACATCAAGCTTATGTGTTTAGATCTTGGGTGGCTCTAAAAAGGGCTGTTGTGTTTATTGAGAGATTTTGGTACTTATAAGTAAGTACCGATGCAGAGTCTAAAGTTGTTGAGGAAGACTCTGTTACCTTCATCTGTAAAATGTACACCATCTCTCCTATAGATGCCATCCATATTAAAACGCAGATTGTTGTGGTAAATTGACTCCATCCTATAATCTCAGAGTAAAGCAGAAACAACTTTATTGACATGTTTTCTAGCTTTCTCAATCTGTGGACAACATTGATTGGACCAGTTCCATCTCTGTCTTTGGCACATGTTGGAATAGACAAAGGGTGATTGGAGGAAAAGTGACATTAATTCTCCAAAGGTGTCCTTCATACGCATTTCCAGACCTACCCCAGTCAAAGTGCCTAGGTCATTGCCACCACAGTTCCCAATTATGAGGTCAGCGTGTTGGAGATGCAAAAAGGATTTAACCAATGGCATTAATTGGCTCCACTTTAATCCTCTCTGATCAATCCATTTAAAAGCTAGGTCTTTTTCAATACCTCTGTTTTCTGCATACCTTTGGCATCAGAAACTATAGTTGTGTCCCACAATCCACACTCTAAGCATCTTGAAGGGAGGTCTGGTTTTACTCAGAAGGTGTCTGTATGTGAAATGGCAGTTTTAAAACTAAGGTTTTTCTAAAATAGTGGATAAGATGCAGTTTTGAAAAAAGAAAAGAAATGATTGGCTGGTTGCGAAAATTATAGACAGAAAATTAGGGTGCATGTTTCTGTGTTTTAAAAGCAGGTTTCTTATTGGTTAACAAAAACTGTTTGAAAGGAACATTACATTGGATAAGCTGCTGTTTAGATTAGCAACATTGTGTGCTGAACTAGAGACTTGTGTGCTCAGTTGAGTGTTCCATTAACTGTTACTATGGTAACAGGCAGTAAGCAGATTGGGATTAGGGTTCAAATGTATGTCAATTAGAAAGGGTTCAAATGTGTAACCAATAGAAATGTGTGTTTGGTTTTGAATTAATGTGGGAAGCAATGTGGTTTGATATTTACATGTCAAATTCAAATTCAAATTCAAATTATATTTATTCGATTAGCATTTGCAGTAGAAAAACATAAAAGCATAATACATAGATACAAATGTTATACATTTTCATCATTCTGTCTAAATTCATTGTTTAGGAGGTACCAGAATCATGTTATATTGGCACTCCCTTACTCCGCTTTACTGAATAACGAATGTTTATCGATTTGTGGCACATTTCATTTAAAACCATTTTTCCAAATAAAACCATACATTAAAATTCACAATTGTTTCCTACACTTAATTACAGCTTTTAAAAATAGTGCAATATTTCTGGTGTAACATTCATTCTCCAATAGTTGTAAAGCGAGATAGGCAGGGCGAAACTGTGTCAAACCCCATACATGTGTGTAGAATGAGAGGGAAAGTTTGTCATTTCTTGGTTTTGCTAAGAGCACTGCAGTACAGAGATTCTGTATAAGAAAATCTGGTGTGTGACGGACATATTTCTTAATCTACAAATTAATTTGAAAGGTGAGTTATTAATTTGTGAGGGGTTGTATGTGGTGCCTTTGCTTTTCATAAGAGTAAAGTGTTTCTCCTGGTAAAGTCCAGGGTGTAGTCTTGCTTTTCTAGAATCACATTGTTAGTCTTCCTGCATTTGGGCGACCATTGTGAGAGAAGCATTTGGGTACTTCAAGTCTTTGCAGAAACATAACTGCTTAAAAACCTATCCTGTTCTCAAGTTTTGGTAGAATTAGAAACCAGTCATTGCTTATGTATTTGCAAAATGAGTCAAGCTTCCACACTAAAGTGTATTACTGAAATATGTGGAATGTGTGCAGTCACATTACCCCTTCAAAACTAGTAAATGTGTTTTGGTAAAGTCCAAGGGATAGTGTTGCTTGTCTAGAATTATACTGTGAGTCTGTGTGCATTTGGGGAACCATTGTGAGAGAAGCATTTGGGTACTTGATGTCTTTGCAGACACATAGCTGCTTTAAAACCTATCATGTGGTCAAGTATTGATAGAATTAGAAGCCAGTCATTGCTTATGTATTTGCAAAATGAGTCAGGTTTCCACACTAAAGTGCAGTACTGAAATGTGTGGAATGTGTGCAGTCACCTTACACATTCCAGACTAGTAAATATGTTTTGGTAAAGTCCAAGGGATAGTGTTCCTTGTCTAGAATCATACTGTAAGTCTGTGTGCAGTTGGGAACCATTGTGAGAGAAGCATTTGGTTACTTCTTGTCTTTGCAGACACATAACTGCTTAAAAACCTATCCTGTTCTCAAGTTTTGATAGAATTAGAAACCAGTCATTGCTTATGTATTTGCAAAATGATTCAGGCTTCCACATTAAAGTGCAGTACTGAAATATGTGGAATGTGTGCTGTCACCCTACCTCTTCCAGACTAGTGAATCATTTTGGTAAAGTCCAAGAGATAGTGTTGATTGTCTAGAATCACACTGTGAGTCTGTGTCCATTTGGGAACCATTGTGAGGGAAGCATTTGGGTACTTCATGTCTTTGCAGACACATAACTGCTTAAAACCTATCCTGTTCTCAAGTTATGGTAGAATTAGAAACCAGTCATTGCTTATGTATGTGCAAAATGGGTCAGGATTTCACACTAAAGTGCAGTACTGAAATATGTGTAATGTGTGCAGTCACCTTACCCCTTCCAGACTAGTAAATGTGTTTTGGTAAAGTCAAAGGGATAGTGTTGATCGTCTAGAATCACACTGTGAGTCTATGTGCATCTGGGAACCATTGTGAGAGAAGCATTTGTGTACTTCATGTCTTTGCAGACACATAACTACTTAAATACCTATCCAGTTCTCAAGTTTTTTTAGAATTAGAAACCAATCATTGCTTCTGTATTTGCAAAATGATTCAGGCTTCCACACTAAAGTGTATTACTGAAATGTGTGGAATGTGTGCAGTCACCTTACCACTTCCAAACTAGTAAATGTGTTTTGGTAAAGTCCAAGGGACAGTGTTCCTTGTCTAGAATCACACTGTATGTCTGTGTGCAGTTGGGAACCATTGTGAGGGAAGCATTTGGTTACTTCATGTCTTTGCAGACACATAAGTGCTTAAAAACCTATCCTGTTCTCAAGTTTTGATAAAATTAGAAACCAGTCATTGCTTATGTATTTGCAAAATGATTCAGGCTTCCACACTAAAGTGCAGTACTGAAATATGTGGAATGTGTGCAGTCACCCTACCTCTTCCAGACTAGTAAATTTGTTTTGGTAAAGTCCAATGGATAGTGTTGATTGACCAGAATCACACTGTGAGTCTGTGTCCGTTTGGGAACCAATGTGAGAGAAGCATTTGTGTACGTCATGTCTTTGCAGACACAAAACTGCTTTAAATCCTATCATGTTGTCAAGTATTGGTAGAATTAGAAACCAGTCATTGCTTATGTATTTGCAAAATGAGTCAGGCTTCCACACTAAAGTGCAGTACTGAAATGTGTGGAATGTGTGCAGTCACCTTACCCATTCCAGACTAGTAAATGTGTTTTGGTAAAGTCCAAGGGATAGTGTTGCTTGTTCTGAATCACAATGTAAGTCTGTGTGCATTTGGGAACCATTGCCAGAGAAACATTTGGGTACTTCATGTCTTTGCGGACACATAGCTGCTTAAAAACCTATCCTGTTCTCAAGTTTTGATAGAATTAGAAACCAGTCATTGCTTATGTATTTGCAAAATGATTCAGGCTTCCACACTAAAGTGCAGTACTGAAATATGTGGAATGTGTGCAGTCACCCTACCTCTTCCAGACTAGTGAATACATTTTGGTAAAGTCCAAGGGATAGTGTTGCTTGTTCTGAATCACACTGTAAGTCTGTGTGCATTTGGGAACCATTGTCAGAAAACATTTGGGTACTTCATGTCTTTGCAGACACATAGCTGCTTAAAAACCTATCCTGTTCTCAAGTTTTGATAGAATTAGAAACCAGTCATTGCTTATGTATTTGCAAAATGATTCAGGCTTCCACACTAAAGGGCAGTACTGAAATATATGGAATGTGTGCAGTCACCTTACCTCTTCCAGACTAGTGAATACGTTTTGGTAAAGTCCAAGGGATAGTGTTGATTGTCTAGGGAAGCATTTGGGTACTTCATCTCTTTGCAGACACATAACTGCTTAAAAACCTATCATGTTCTCAAGTTTTGATAGAATTAGAAACCAGTCATTGCTTATGTATGTGCAAAATGGGTCAGGCTTCTACACTAAAGTGAAGTACTGATATATGTGGAATGTGTGCAGTCACCTTACCCCTTCCAGACTAGTAAATGTGTTTTGGTAAAGTCCAAGGGATAGTGTTGCTCGTCTAGAATTACACTGTGAGTCAGTGTGCATTTGGGAACCATTGTGAGAGAAGCATTTGGGTACTTCATGTCTTTGCAGACACATAACTGCTTAAAAACCTATCCTGTTCTCATCTTTCGGTAGAATTAGAAACCAATCATTGCTTATGTATTTGAAAAAAAGAGTTAGGCTTCCACACTAAAGTGCGGTACTGAAATATGTGGAACATGTGCAGTCACCTTACCCCTTCCAGGATAGTAAATGTGTTTTGATAAAGTCCAAGGGATAGTATTGCTTGTCTAGAATCACACGGTGAGTCGGTGTGCACTTGGGAACCATTGTGAGAGAAGCATTTAGGTACTTCATGTCTTTGCAGACACATACTGCTTAAAAACCTATCCTGGTCTCAGGTTTTGGTAGAATTAGAAACCAGTCATTGCTTATGTGTTTGCAAAATGAGTCAGGCTTCGGCACTTAAGTGCAGTACTGAAATATGTGGAATGTTTGCAGTTACCTTACCCCTTCCAGACTAGTAAATGTGTTTTGGTAAAGTCCAAGGGATAGTGTTGCTTGTCAGAAACACAGTGTGAGTCTGTGTGCATTTGGGAACCATTTTGAGAGGAGCATTTGGGTACTTCATGTCTTTGCAGATAAATACCTGCTTAAAAACCTATCCTGTTCTCAAGTTTTGGTAGAATTAGAAGCCAGTCCATTGCTTATGCATTCGCAGAATGAGTCAGGCATACACAGTAGCAGTGCTGTAGTGAATTGTGTAGAATGTATGCAGCCACCAATTCCCTTCCAGACTAGTGAGTCTCTTCTGCTAAAGTCCAGGGTATGGTCTTCCTTGTCTAGAATCACACTGTGAATCTGTGTGCATTTGGGCAAACATTGTGAGAGAAGCATTTGGTAACTTCATGTCTCCTTGTAATATTGTAATCATTCAGTCAGTACCCAAGTACTCATGCAGTGATCCAGGGCTTTAGCACATGGACTGCTTTAAACTCCTATGCACTATGCAAGTAGTCCTCTAATCACCTACACACTTGTGTTTCAGGCCTACAATTCCCCAGTCAGTATGCATACACTCCTGCAAACACACTGTCACTCCCCTTGCAAGTGACCCTTTCAGCACCATGTACTACTCCATTTACTGCAGTAAAATACAACCAATTATAAATTCACCCAGTGTCTCTCCTTCTAATCATTCAGTCAGTAACCAAGTTCCCATGCAGCGATTCAGGGCCTTAGCACATGGACTGCTTCAAACCCCTATCCAATTTGAATACAGTCCTCTAAGCACCTAGACATTTGTGTTTCATATCTTCAACCCCCCATTCAGTGTCCATACACTTCAGCAAACACCCTGTCATTCCTACTGCACTCCTATAATAACTCATCCAGCACCATATACTAATCCATTCACTGCGCGAAAACCCAACCACTTATAAATTCACCCAGGCATTCTCCTTGCAGGAATGTAATCATTCAGTCAGTACCTAAGTACTCATATAATGTCCCAGGGCTTAACACAAACGCTGGTACAAACCCTTGTCCATTACACATGCAGACCTGTATTCACCTATACAGTTATGTATACACCTTGAATTGCAATTTCAATTAGTGATGACAAAAGAAAGTAACTAAACATTTTTTATATACAATGTGGTTGTATAGTGATAGAAAAGTATAATTTATAAATTTATTAAAATATATTTATTCATGTTTATTTTTTTACAGATATTGTTTATCATCAATAAATAAAGTTATCATGCCTGAAAAATCAAGAAAGAGAAAAGAACAGCAAAAGGACAATTATTTGAAGAAAATTCAACAACAAGTATTGGATGACCAACATCATGTGGGTAAAAAGAAAAAGTCTTCCGGTAAGACAACAAAAACATTCATAAAAAATCTTTCAAAGCGTAGGAACACTGTGCAAAATGTGCAAACTACTGAAAATGGTTTGACTACAAAAAAGAATATGAATAACAGGAAAGGAAAAAAAGAAAATTTAAATTCAAAATATTTGATGTATGGTAAAAGAAGGCAAAATCAGTATAAAGAAATCTGTAAAAACTTTTTTTTATAATAGAGCGGTGTTTAACTTGCTCAAAGATGTGAAAAATATAGAAAGAGTGCACTATTTTATAAAAAGAAGCATATTGAATCCATTATTCAAATCCTTTTGAAGTAAAAAGGAAACTATTCATTTTAGTTTTAAACAGAATTCGATCACTAGATAAACCAATCCATTTAATGAAGGCCAAAAGTAAATGGAACAGAGTAATTAACAGAACTAATTTTTGTGATTTGTTTGCGGGTGAATGGAAATACAGTTCAAGTTCAGAGCCTTTCTTTAATGAAGAGAGTTATTTTCAGACCAATAATTTATTGCATGCAATTGATACCAGTGGTCGAGCTTATGAGGTTAGAAATGGTTGTCCAATTGAGAAAGAGAAGATGCTTCCCAGAAATGCAGAACAAGTGATAGCCGATGAAGTTCTAGGGAGACGTCCTAAAGCCTCAGTGTACACTTGGGGTAGCAGTAATATTTGTAGTGTACGACAAGAAACTATTATTATTTTACTTAATTTCTTATGAGAATATATTAAAAAGAGTGTTAAACAAACGATTAAGATATTGCAAAGACTAGACCCTTGCAGAGTAAGAAAAAATGATGGTTTGCAAGGTCATTCTCTGGCTTGTCTTTCTAGGAAAGTATGTCAAAGTGTTTTTCATCATTTCAGGATGTTAGCAGTCCTGCACTGATGTTAAATGAGTTGAACAGTGCTCTTTTGCATGGATCAGTTTCAGATGTGAAGAAGGTTTGTGATGAAACTGAGTTTTGTTACTTTGGTCCTGAACAAGAGAGTGCAGAAACTGATACGTTAATAGAAGAAAATGTTGAAGAGAATGTGCAAAATAGTAGTACAAACATTTTTGAAGAACAAATTACAAAGTTTAAGGTGATTTCAGGTGAAAGGCCAAATTATTCCTGTATTTGTTATCAGTGAACTCACTATAACAATCAGACTAGGACTGTTGATCTGTATTTAAAAGGTGAAAGAGAAAATAATGATAAGTGGAAGGAATTTGCAATGTATTTGTTGGTATAAAATTGTTTTGATTTGGGTTCTGATCAGCGAATTTGTAAATATTGTTATAACAAATTAGACAAGAATAAAATGCCTGCTAGAGCTGTCCATAATAATCTAGAGTTGGTAACTATACCACCAGAACTGATTGATTTCAATACCAATCAATCTATTCTCATTCAATGTGTGCAAACATTTTAGGCTATTGTTCGTATGGAGCCTAAAACATGTAAATTGCCTCCTTCATATTTACAGAGAGGATTAAAAGGAAGAGTTGTATATTTACCTCTAGATTTAAAGAAAAATATTGAAACTGTTGATGTAGAGAGTGTAGAAAATTAACCGCTAGTTATTCTAGTTAATGACGTTCCTACTGAGAGTAAGAAAATCTGTCATGAATTAGTGGATGTTAGGAAAGTGCAAAAGGCAACATTGTGTCTGATAAAAAACAATGAGTACTATAAAAATGTGAATGTGGGAGAAGAAGAAATACTTTTAGCAGAAGATACTGAAACTTCAAGTGGACACATTGAAAAAGTGGACATGTCTAGAAGTATAGAAATCTATGAACATTACAGTGTACATCCACTTCATTCAAAGAACTGTTGGGGAATACTATTGAGTTATTCCAAATGAAAAGAGCAAAGGGAAGTCCCATGAGTGTATGGGAAGTAAGCTTGGAAGCACGTTGTTGTTTGCAGTTGTTCCCAACAGGAAAAAGAGGATGACATGATGAACAACCTGTGCAGATTCCTGCATCTGACAACAAGATTGTATGCAGAAGATCCAAGATTTCAACAATGTATCCCATATATATTTCATCATTTGTTTGAGAATGACTTGTCTGAAGTTTCATATGCAGTCAATCACATATTGAAAACAGGAGTACATCTGCAAAATGTTTCTGAAAAGGAATTTATAGATAAAGTACACCAGAGAGATGGTAATTTAGAATCTCAGCTGATTAATCTGATGGCATGTCAGCGTGGTACTAATGAGTATTGGTACCGTCGTCATGGAGAACTTAAATGTATGCTAAGGAACTTAGGAACTTCTACGTGGTTTGTTACCCTAAGCTGTGCTGAATACACTTGGGATGATTAACTTGAATTTCTTCGAGAGGCATATTCGAATATAAAAAATATTGAATACAAGGCACCTGGAGAATTGTGTTCTTTGGATCCTGTTAATGTATGCAAGTATTGCAATTATAGATTTGAAGCTATGATGCCTTTTATCTGCAAAAAAATCCTCCTCTAGGATAAGTTGTGGATTTCTTTTGGAAAAAGGAGAATCAAGCAAGAGGTGCTCCTCAAATACATATGCTGATATGGATCAAGGAGGCCCCCAAATTCTGAACAAATTTGGATGATACTGTTTTGTCTTTTATAGAAGAATATGACACATGTGCCATTCCCAAAAGCACAGAAGAAAACAACTTAAGACAACAAGTCTGATGATTCCAAAGCCATCGATGAGGAAAATTCTGTCAACAAACGTACAAGTCTAAGAAAAAGCTTTATACCAAATGTCGTTTTGGATTACCATGTCCTGTAATATCCAAAGCAAGAGTAAATAGTTTTATGTCAGCTATGTGACATACCATCACAAGAAAGTCTCCAAAAAATACGTACAATTTGAGAAGAAGCGAAGAATCACAATATATAAATGACTACAATCCAGTTATTCTGTCAATGTGGAATGCTAACATTGACATTCAGTACGTCGCAGACAATTCCATAGCTGCTGCTAAATATGTCACGTCCTACATTACAAAATCAGAAAAGACAGAATTGAGAGAAATGTGGGAAGAGATTTTTCATCAGAAGAGTCTAAGTAAGAAATTATACAGTTTCAGTTTGAAGATGTTATCCCATCGAAAAATCGGAGCGTATGAATGCTCAGAACACTTATCATCTGCAAGTCTATAATCCAAATTTAGAAGAATCATTTGGGTGAGTCTAGGTCTTGCTGCAACGCGAAATCGAGTACTTAAATATTTACAAGAAATCAAATATTTAGCAGAAAAAGATCCAGAAAGTACAGATATTGTGAAAACAAATATGTCTGACACATATTATCCAAATAGTAGTCATCATCTTGAGAACCTATGTCTCTATGAAGTTCTGCAAAACTACACTTTTAAACGGAATACTACAGAAAACATCAATGATGGAAAACTTGCAGTGATTGGTTCCGAAGGATGTTTGGTGAAACAAAGGATAGGAAATTTAACTAATCACAGGAAACTGAGTTGCGACACTTCTGATAAAAGGGAATGTTACTATTTAGCACTTTTGCAACTGTTTAAATCGTGGCGTTCAGAATTGGAATTACTTGGAGATTTTCACAGCTATGAAGATTCCTTCAATGCAAAGATACAATAGAATGTACTGTTTTTGCAAATTATGTGAAAATGTTGAACAATGAAATTCATCAAGAAGCTACTATTGCAGCTGAGATTGCTGGAGACAGTTCTCAAGACGGTCAAAGCTCTGCTCCACTGAGTCAAGATCCACTAGGACAACCAGTTGTTGAAAATGTAGCAGCAATCGCCATGAATGAGGTGGAAACAGCAATGCATCAAGCTCAAGAAGATATTATGGGCCTAGCCGACTTGGAAGAACAACTAAATGTTGAACAGAAAGAAATGTATCAGCAAGTGAGACAACAGATTGACATGGATTTCTTCATGAAAAGAAAGAATGCACATGCACCTCATTTCAACCTATACAAATGTATGTGAGTGGACAAGCTGGAACAGGAAATAGTTTCTTAAATAAAGTAATCACCAGTTATCTGCAGAAAACAACTGACTCACATTTGGCTTGTGTTATAACTGCTCCAATTGGTTTGGCAGCACACAACATTAAAGGAATTACATTGCATTGTTTACTTATGCTATCTGTGGAACATGAAAACAAATTGGAATATCACAAGCTATCTGGAGTAGCTTGTTATGAAGTTTCAAGAGTGCTAAAGAAAATGAAACTTCTGATTATTGATGAGGTAAGCATGGTCTCAAAATTAATGCTTGCTTTTGTGCATTTAAGAATGTAGCAAATTCTTAAAACATGGAGGAAAACATGTCATAGTTTTTGGAGATCTACTGCAACGTATTCCGGTAAAAGGACAACCATTATTTAACACACTTGCCCATAAAGACACCAGAAAGTCTTTGGGTAGTGTTGGAAACGTTAATATTTGGTCATATTTTGAATACAAAGAACTCATTACAAATATGCGACAGGCAAATGATGTTGATTATGGAACTATTCTTCAAGATATAAGAATAGGAGTACTGACAGATCATGGCAAACAAGCTTTGCAGAGTCAATTACTTTCCAATTTGTTTCCAAATGAAAATATAATTCTGGAGAAAATATATATGAAAATTGCAGAAAATTCATCTGTAATCTGCCTAATGCCAAAAATGCACGAGTATTCTATATTCAATTAACAACTTTGGAAGCTTGAAAATGAAGAAATATAAAAAATGGAAGCCACTGATAAAATAGAGCATGAAGGAATCACTAATATTTTGATAGAAAATTTAAAAACAAAATTGGATTCTTTAGAAAAATCTATATCTAAAACTGCTAGTTTAGAAAATATTCTATATTCATGTATAAAGCATTGGGTAATTTTAAGGCGTAATTTGGATGTAGAAAAAGGTTTAGTTATTGGAGCAATGGGTAAAGTTGTGGATTTTGTTAATTATCAGAATAATGATGGAATTGAATTTTTAAAAATTAAATTTGATCAGATTGAAAACGTTAAACAAATTGGTCGTTGTTCAGTACGTTTTTTGCTTGTTAAAGAATTATATGTACGTAGAAAACAGTTTCCACTTTCTCTGGCATATGCAGTGACTATTCATAAATATCAAGGTTTAAGTGTAGACAGTGCTTTGGTGAACGTTGGAAGCACCATGTTTAAAGAGGGTATGGCATATGTTGCTTTGTCCTGAGTCAGAACTTTATATGGTTTGTTTTTAATTGATTTTGATGACACAAAGGTTACTGCAGATACAAACTGTGTTAAAGAGTATGATAGGTTAGGAAGAGCTTATGCTCCCAATTTAGGTCAATATCCTGTATTTGAAAAGCGTGTGGTAGGTTGAAAAAGAAGGTATGAGTATATCTGTAGTGAAGGTATAGAGAAAGAAAAAAACTGGATAATGTTTAGATTGCAAGCAAAAAGAAAAAGGACACTGTTGAAGAGATTGTTGGTTATCAATTTGAAAATAGTTCAGGTATACTGCTATGCTAATGTAGTGGTCAATGTTGTTTTTTTCCTGAAATTTTGCAACTGCAAATTATGGAGAATCGGGAAAAAAGATTTTGTTCCTTGTTGCATTCTGTTTATGAAAAATTAAGAACTGATAAAAGTAAAATGCAAAGCTTTTCTAATACTCGTAATCTTCTGGATATATGTTCTGGTTCTACACAATTTACGCAGAATATCCAACAAGATGCTCAGGAAATTCTAATGTACATGCTTACCGTATTGGAAAATGAAGGCATAGAAATTGAAAATCTTTTTGACCTTTGTTATAAATGGGAACATCAATGTGAAAATTGTATGTTTACATGTAGCACTAACATAGACACTGAAAGATTTATATATTTGACATTACTAGACTGTCAATCAGTGTCATTCAACAAACTAGTTAAAGCAGCAAATCAAAACATGGAATGCAAATCAGAAATGTTATCAACATTATTTATAGAAAGATATGGACAACATATATCATTTCAATGATGTAACGTTGTATAGCTGATGGAAGGAAATTGGAAATTTTAATAAAACATTTTGTAGCAAGTCAACTATCAATATCAGGAAGAACTTTTGTAGAAGTAGCATTAATTTTCCATGATGGTCCTTCTACTATATCTGGACATTACACTGCCTGTTTAAAATGCGAAAAAAGATGGACATATTGTAATGATGCTCAGTTAGTTTTTAAATAATGTTTGCCTAGCAAATTACCAAATCCCTACCTAATTTTTTTAAAGCCAAACATTTAGGGCCCGATGTAGGTAATTTCAATTTACCTACTCTTAAATACCGAATCATACCGATTTGGTATTTAAGAGTAGGTAAATTTGACCGAATCATACCGATTCGGTATTTAAGAGTAGGTAAATTTGAAGTAGGCAGATGTAGGTAAATTTTCTTTTTAAATTAGCAAATCTGTATGGTTCGGTATTTACCGATTCGGTAAAATACTAATCAGTATTTGCCATTGATTCCTATGGGACTTGATCGGTAAATACCGAATCCTGCCAGGGGGAACGGGGTGTCACTTTGGCACCCTGTAGCACCCCAATGCCAGGCTTGTGTGCCATGTGGCACACATACATGCCCTAAAGGCATGTCTGTGTGTCACATGGCATAGGTGTACATGCACAGATGTGCATGTACACCTGAATTCGTTATTTACCATGCAATAGTATTACATGGTAAATAACGAATTCTGAGGGGCCTTTGGCACTGTGTAAAGCGCCACCTACATCTGCATTTACAGAATCAGTATTTTTACCGAGTCTGTATTTACCAATTCGGTAATTTTACCGATTCGGTAAATACAGATTCGGTAAAAATACTGAATCTGTAAATAGATGCCCCCTACATTGGAAAAGGCATTTACCGGTTGGTAACGGCCGAATTCGGCCGTTACCGACCAGTAAATGCCTACCTACATCGGGACCTTAGGAACATATTTCGGCCTCTGAGGAATTTATTATTATGTATTAATATGATTACTATTGGACAATTTCAATATAAAGGAAAAGTATTTATTTGAATTAGGGACTTTTTCTTGTACATTCTGTCACCATATATTTTCAAAGAACATTATTTACAGTGTATGAAAATTAAAAATAATTGTTCATCGTATTATTATTTGATTTCTTTCATATTCAACTAAGAAATTTCTCTTAGAAGAAAGCATTTTACATATGGGTAAAGTTCACATGAATACTGAGTGTCCATGGGGCCAACTAACCCACCATGTGTGTGCAGAAAGTGCCAAAGAGTTGCATTGCAGAGAGGTATAAAATGGGACATGGTTTCAGAGCACCTCTCTGCAATGCAGCTGTATGGTGTTCAATAGAGAGATATGGTGGGTTAGTGAGGCCCAGGGACTTTCTGAATTAACAGACACTAAATTCCTTAACTTAAAACACGTCACAGAGTGTGTTTGCATATGTCACATCAGGCCCCATCCCTTCCCTTCACCACTTTATAAACATGTCCTATCACTTTGCCAAAACCTAAGTACTTATAAATGTATCTTGTTCTCTCTTTGCAGTACTGAAATTACTCTATTTATGAGTCATATAGTTCAGAATTGCCCTAGCCATTTACCCTAGTACAAGTTAATTTCTTTATATACTATGCAAGCAGATCTGCAAGAAGCTTCAAACTATTAATACAGTCTTCAAAACACCCAGTTTATACCTATGTAGTTTTGGAATCTCCCTGTCATAGGATATCGTGTGACCTGAAAAAAAATAAATTTGATTGGTTCATAATATTTCCCATTGTACCCATTGAAGGACCGCAATCATTTCAATCATTCTTCTTTGATTGTGCTTACCTCCTATCATTCTCATGCAATGTATCAAACAATCATGTAGCAAAATGCTCTTATTGTAACAGTCTGCCAATACCTAAGCACTTATGGGGCAAATTTGAAAGCATCCGGAGCCGACAATATGTCACTTTTTGTAACATAGTTATAGCGCAAGACACTCTTTCACATTTACAAAGAGAGGAAAAGGCACTCTGTGTACCTTTTCTTCTGTGTGTAAATACGACCTCATCATACACATCACTTTGAGTTGAAAGGGCGTTCTCTAGGGGTTGCTGTGCGTGTTTACATAGAACACACATAAAACAAGACACATCTCCAGATTTATCAGGAATCATAAATCTGGACTTGTGTGTGAATGCTGCACCATCCTCCAATTGGTGTAGCAAGGCACAACAAGGATAATTGTTTTCATTTCTCCTAATTTTTTCTCTTTCAATATATGCTACAATGCATAGCATACATTGAAAGAGAAAAATGTCTTCACTGATTGTTTTTGCGCAGGAAGGTGTGCCTTCCTGCACAAAAACAAACTCCACACAACACAGATATCCTTGCCCCATGGTGCAAGGGTGCCTGTGTCACCACATGGCTACAGTTTAAGCAGCAGTGAGGCCATCCTCAGTGCATTGAGGGGGCACAAATTATAGTTAGGTGAACTAACTTTAACAGCAACATTTCTATGGTTTTGTAGGAGCGAAATGTCCAACTAACTATAACTTCCCTGAAACCCATGTTTTTTCAGTGAATTCCTAAGGTTTTTTAAATGCTAATTTCTAACTATAACGGGCCTGAAACCTATGGTTTTTCAGTGAATTTCAAAGGTTTCTAAAAAGCTAATTTCTAACTATAATAATTTCTAACTATAATGTCCCTGAAACCTATGTTTTTGTCAGTGAATTTCAAAGGTTTTTTTAAGTGCTAATTTCTAACTATAATGTTCCTGAAACCTATGGTTGTTTTCAGTAAATTTCTAAGGTTTTTTAAATGCTAATTCCTAACTATAATGGGCCTGAAACCTATGGTTTTTTCAGTGAATTTAGAGGGTTTTTCAATTGCTAATTTGTAAATTTAATTTTTAAACAATCTTATATGCTTTTCTGAAAATTGCATGTTTTTTTAAGAGATATTTTGTAACTGTAATATTCTGTAAATAGTTTCTTTTCTTTTTTAAATTTAATTATGTAATGTCTTTTGACTTTTAAAATATCTGTGTTTTTTTTTTTTAAATATGGGAGTCGCGTACCCATCGTCCACCTATCAAGGCGGGTGCGTGAATTCCAGCTGCCATATTGGTAAAGTCAAGAAAGAGCCACGTAGGGTTTGCGATGGGTGCGTGGTTCCGTGTAACATCATATATGTATGGAATTGCGTCATGTGCGCCTTTGGTATGCGACGGGTGCACGATTGGTGTGTGACGGGTGCACGGTGCTTGGCCCTGTGTAACGTCATATACGTATGGGTTTGCGTCATGTGTGCGTATTCGTATGCGACGTGTGCGCGGCGCTGGGGCCCGCATGACGTAATATATGTGCCGGGTCGCGCCTGGTGCGGGAATCCCATAAATCTTTTTATGTTGTGAAACTATATGTATGTAACTTTAATGTATATATCAGGGTGAGAGATTATCTAAATTATTTATAAAAATGATGTATTTGTACTTGTAATAAACCTATATTATTGTTAAATATATTTTCGCAAAGACGCTTCGGTTGTGCTGGCTGCGCGACTCCTATGTGACCTTAAAAAAGCATTTGATTGGTTCATCACATTTCCCATTGTAACAGTTGAAGGACCCCACCCATTTTAATAATTCTGTCTGCAGCATCTTATGAGAGACATCTCTTCTGCTTACAGAACTTCTTTAAATTATTTTTGGGAGTGCTTTAAAAAATTGTTTGGAGCAATGGCATCTGGACAACAACCAGTTGGTCTTTCTTCAGATGAAGACGTCTTGCAGGAGGAACCACGGAATCAGAGGCCAGAATCAGTTGTATGGACTTTTTTAACTTTCTTGCTGGGGAGAAGAAGGTCAATGCTAGAAAGGTGACCTGCTTGCTGTTTGAGAGGGTCCTGTCATGAGGCTGTGACAAGAAATGTTTGTGCGGTATAGCGAGTATGTACAAGCATCTACGGACCATTTCCCCCTGGAATCTTGCATGGGAAGAGCTTAAAAGTGCAAGAAAAGCTCCACCACCAGTGTAGCAAACACTTCTGGAGCCTCAACATCATCATTTCCTATGGAAATTAGACCTGAATTTGCTTTCCTGCAGGAGCAATGCATTAAGTGCAAAACAGTTATATGCTATGGTAAACAGTCGGTGGAAGCTCTTTGTGCAGCACAGTGCAACCCCCACTGTTAATTGTTTTGTTTTTTTGTGTTTGGAATGATGTTTAATTCAAAATGTTAACTGTTTACTCTGTTCCTTTTTTCAGTTTTTTAAGAAAACCCCCCAAAAATTCACAACTGTTTAAAAAACAAAAAAAATATAACAAAAAAGTAGAAAAAAGACTTCTTTTCAGAACTACCGTATCTGGTTAAAAAAATAAAAATAATTGCATGGTAATGTCTGAAAGTTTTCTTGAGTATATGTGTAGAGCATGATTGATTGAAAGAGTGGATTAGTAGTGCATGGTGATTATATGAGTGCATCAGTAGAGCCTGCATGATTGCAAAAGTGTATGTGTAACACATGAGGACCATATTAGTGTGGAGGTGGTTAGGGGACTTCATGGACTGTGCACATTTTATTGTAGCACTGCATGTCTTAATGCCTGATTCAATGTAGAAGTACATGGATAGTGCCTGGATGCTTAGAGTGCTGCAAGTTGACAGCATGGTAAATTTATAAGTGCTTGGGCATTGGGGCAGTGATTAGACAAGGACATGGTACTGGCTGGATGATAGGAGGAGTGGATGGAGAGTGACAGAGTGATTGCCGGACTGCATGGGTACTACCTAGGTAATTGCAGAATTGAATCAGTAGTGTGGAGGGGGTAAGGGGACTACATACATTGTGCACATTTGATTGTAGCATTGCATGTCTTAATGCCTGAGTCATTGTACAAGTACATGGATAGTGACTGGATACTTAGAATGTTGGAAGTTGACAGCAGGGTGAGTTTAAAAACATAGGCTACAAAAATACAGTTTGAAAATCTGAAGTCCAACACACTTCTCACTTAGTTTATGGGTGTCTTACTTCATAATTGTAACACCGGTCCCAGCATACTTGGGGAAACATGCTAGACAGTGGGTGTAGGTACGTGTTTAAAGATTTCTGATGTGATTTTTATGTGTGGTCAAAGATCTGGTAGTCTGTGGTTTTTACAACAACTGTGTGAGCAGTCTCTCTTTCCACATGCTACCTTCACTGTGAAGAATTGCCAGGTCTGGTACAGAAGTGGTCCGCAAAGTCCTGCAGATGCCAGGTCTGGACAGAGCAGGTGCTGCGGGACCTCCTCTCTTCTTCCCCATGCCCTCTCGAGTTCCACAGTGGGGCACTCAGGATACTTTTTATCAACATAGAAGGCTGTGCTGCAGGGCCTGTTTAGTCCCACAATTGTATGACACTACTGACCTCACATATATCAACCTACAATGATATTGCAGCAAGTGTACCGTTCTCCACTACCGCCTCTGGATATGTATGTTACTCCTATTTTATATCCACATTGTCCACCTAGCCCCATTTCTAGCTTCATACTTGTCGTTACCACCTAGTGATGTAGTGCTTACATCAATGTGATGAATGTGACTATTGTCGGCTCCCCTAGCACCCAAATTTGCTGAGTCCCAGACTAGGGCACTAGGGCTAATATCACTCAGCAGAGTGTACAACCAGTTCAAACAGGAAGCTCTTGCTGGAGGCACTGGAGATGAGGTATGGGGGGTACATTCTCAGGCCTGGGGTCTCCTTTGTTTATGATGGGCCCTTTATCACATATTGATGAGCGAAGGGGATCTCGCTGTATCCCTCGGGCGGTGGGTTTATGACACAGATGCCCCTGTAACTGATTGCATGTGCATGGAGAGGTCAAGATGCTTCAGGAGATGCCTGTTTGATACAGAGACACAAAGAGGAGTGAGGAGGCTTATGAGGGGTGGAAGAGTCAGGGGTGAAGCTTCAGCAGAGTAGGGGAGGCGCAACAGGCACACAGAAAGAAGACTGAGTGCTTGTGAGTGGGCACAGGTAGGGTGTTTTGTAGGACAGGTCAGAGAGAGTGAGATTTTTTAGGAGAGAAGGAGAGCCAGGGGTGTAACACTGGCTATTGTAGTCCCTGCATCTCAGAGGGGCCATACAGTCAAGCCCCCTAACCCTTCAGGAGAGTCCGTTGAGGCCACCGTCAATGAATACCTGTGAGATATGTGAGACTCAGGGGTACCTCATCACATTCTGCAGGGGGGTCATTCTGCATTGTGCCACTGAAGTGTGTGTGAGGTAGGGAGCTCAGAAGTTGAATGGGTAATTTTGGGTTCAAGAGACAGAGTGGTAACTGAGGACACATACACGGGGAAAGTACAGCAGACTGACACAGAAAGGTAACGAACTGTAGGCAGCAGGCTGGAGCTTTCAGGGGAGAGGCCTCATGAAAATGAGAGGGGAGTACAGAAGATGAACACAGAAGACTTTCTAGCCAATGTCATAATAAATTCTTAAATAGAGATTTCTTCATATAAAACAGCCAACAATGTTCGTGCATACATGAGCTTCATCAGGGCTTATAGAATATATCATTGTCATGATGGAACATATATTCAGAAAATCTGATCTTTCAGGAAGGATGAAACCTTTCTTGGATGAAATGTAGCTACTCAACTCAGACCAGAAGACCTGGACTTACTGGAAATGTGACTAGGCCTGGCCCCTGCCCTTCCTCCACCAGTTGTGAGACTCTGCAGCGTGTGTGATGGAAGTTTCCCATGCCTGTGGTCAGGGATCCCAGAGGCTGTCAACTAAAGATTTTGAGGGTCGGGTACCTCGACCACCTATCTGAGCGGGGAGATTAATATGCTGGTTATGGTACGTTATTTTAATGTAAGTTTCTAAAGTGCATCTGCACCATATGGTCACTTAGATATAAACTGGAATCTTGACCAGTTATACAAAGGAATCAAGAAAAGAGAAAGGTTTTAAGTTGTATCCAGGACATTCTGTGTTTCAGAGTGCATTTCAGATATCCAGGAAAAGAATCTCAGTGGAGGGGAGCCTTAAAAGAGAATTGTTTCCCATCTTTAGAGATTTTTCTACAGAAAGGTTGAGCTGCAAGAAAAGATGTCGAGGAACACAAAGAGCAAGTGGGGACATATTTCTTCATTTTATATGACAAGTGAGGGCAGAAACGGTATTAACAAATTTGTGGATCGAGGTCATAGGAAATCTAGACGAATGACAGATAAGCAAAATGGAGAAAGAGATTTTTGATGACAAAATTATGGTTGTGGTCGAATTTCAGCATTCGCTTTTGGTAAGCATAGAGTTTTAGTATTAGTTCCTCATAGGAAAGATATGGCTGAACTATACTGTACTGTATGTAAGTTGATGTACATACATTCCTCAGGTTTGAATTGTTACATTCCCACATGTTGTTTTTGGACATTTCTCTGGCCATTTGTAGTTATTTAGTTCCATTGCTTGGTGACTGCTGCCTCGCTTTACCTTATCCAAATGTCGAGCTACCATCAGCACCATGTTTCTGGAGTTCTACACTTCCCTCCATTAACAAGGCAAATGTGGTACGGTGGTCGAAGTGCGAGCTGCCTCGGATGTCGGTTAGCAAATTCTCTTACTTTGTACATCCTTCCTAGTTTTCTAATCTGTAACCAAGACAAGAAATAAAACCAACCATTTCGCTTTTCACCAGTGTTAACTGCCTAATTTATAATTGTGCAAACTCCTCCTATGTGTCCCTAAAATGTACACCCTGTCCTAATTTTTTGTTGTGAATGTTGACACTTTGTCCTGAATTTTTACAGTCATTGCCCTGAACATACACCCTTGTGAGATGGTCACCCTAGCCTGGAAGTGAGTGCATGTGCTTGAGGGGAGAGAGGTTCTGTGAGAGAGGGGTTACAATAGACTGACACAGAAGGGATCTGGAAGTGAGTGCAGGTGCTGGAGGGGAGAGAGATCTTTGACTGGAAGTGAAAGCAGGTGCTGGAGGGGAGAGAGGTCTTTGACTGGAAGTGAGTGCAGGTGTCGGAGGGGAGAGAGGTTCTTGACTGGAAGTGAGTGCATGTGCTTGAGGGGAAGAAACCCTTGACTGGAACTCAGTGCAAGTGCTTGATGGGAAAGAGGAACTTGACTGGAAGTGAGGGAATGTGATGAGGGGAAAGAGGTCCTTGACTGGAAGTGAGTGCAATTACTTGAGGGGAATGAGGTCCTTGACTGGAAATGAGTGCACATGCTTGAGGGGAGAGAGACCCTTGACTGGAAGTGATTACACTTGCTTGAGGGAAGAGACCCTTAACTGGAAGTGACTACACATGCTTGCGAGGGGGTTGGAGGGGGGAACAGCACTGAAGGCGAAAGGTTCTTATTCCTGGAAAAACCCACTGCTGTTAAATTTCTGCTTTGTTGCTGTTGCTAATATATTGGCTATTCCTGTTCATTGTATCGACTATGCTGCATTACTGCATTACTCTAGTTTCAATACCACCAGCCATGTTCTCAGGCAGTGGTAAAATTTGCACTGTTGAAGCGCTTTTTTTCTGTCATTCAGCAGATAAAGGTGGCACTTTTTATTTCAGAAACAGTAGTATTTTCCACAGCGGTAAAACAAGGCAGTCCAGAAACAAAAGTGTGAATTTTAAAGGGGCGTCAATAGAAACCCGGTCATGATCAAAGTGTGCCCTAACCCCTGACACAGACACCCACGCCTCGGCTGCTGCTGGCTTTGACAGTATTTATGTTTGAACTTATTTCTGGTGATAAATGCCATCATTTTAACTAGATCCACTTCGATGAAATGATGATTGGTCGGGTGATCATGTATTTACAGCTGGGGGTAGTTTTACCGCTAGCTGGATTCTGCCGCTTTTCCTGGCATGGTTTTCACCTGAGGGCGCATGCTCCACTTCTGGGATGGAACTCTCTTCCTGCCTTCTGCATCTGCCAATGACTCTGGAATGAGGCCCTGGGGAGGGATAGGAGGCTGCAGAGCCTGAGCTGAGAGTATGATAATGAGAGAGGGTCTTCAAGGGACAGAGATGCAGGTGAGTTACTGGAAGTGGCACAATACTTACTTTGTATAGGTGGGGACACACCATTTGGCAGTGGCAGGGTTGAGCGCCTAAGAACCGCTTTCTGCATCTGCGCATATTTATTTATTTATTTTACAAATATAGCACAGGGCATGAGCTCGAGTGAAGGGGTGAAGGGGTGCAAGGGGCAGAATACACAGCTGCAGGGAGGGAGGGGTTCACGGCCATATGTATGGCAAGGGAGCTAGTGGTGTTCAAGAGTGCAGGAAGGGAAGGACACTTGGTGAGGGGAGGGCAGAGTAAAGGCCCTGATGGCCATAAGGGAGCAGGTGTGCGAACCCAAGAAGGGGACCCACTAGCGGGCGGGAGTGACTGGGGGTGGAGGAGCAGGGGTGGGTTGAAAGAGAACTCACAAGAAGGGAGGGATAAAGAAAGCGAGGGTGGTTGAGGGCACTGGAAGGCCATGAGTGTCTGGCAGAAATGGGGTCAGCAAGAGAGCCGGTAAGATTTGGAACGGAGGAGTCCAACAGCTGGAAGGTAGGCCCTGAATTTGAACCGAGGCCTCCTCCGTCTTTAAGCAAATTGTGTTATCTTGTTATCCTTGTCAAGCCATGTGATTCATTTCCTTTATCTGCCAGATTGCAAGGTCATACTACATTCAAGGCAGTATTACAAAGAGTATAATTAAAAATACATATGTCGTAATGTTAGAGGAGGCCGACAAGTCTTGGAGGGGGAGGAGGGTAGGGTTGGAGCAGAGACATCCATGTTTCAGATGAGTAAGCAAAGTCATGTATAGTGCTTGATGCTGCTAAGTCTTTTCATAGTGCTGGAGAGAACCAACTGCCTGATTAAGTTAATGCTGTTTTATTATTGAGGTTGGATGCCTTAATGCAAACCAGAAATACCCCTTCCCCGATTACACCACGACTCTAATAGCGTAGGTGCGTCTGATGACTTAAGAACCTAGAAGGAACCTCAAATGAAGTTGACATGCACCCATCGCTCAAGGAGCATTTTTCCATCCAGTGTATGCTGGTGGTGAATATACCCTTTGTAGAGCCGAACGGGAGGGTACTGTGGGCGTGGCTGCCAGCACTGATGGACCTCACCAATGAAGCCCCTAGTACAAAGACCAACCCAGCAATCCTAACGCCTTACCACTTCAATGCATTATTTCACCCAGACTGAAGGCATAAACAAAACATGTTGAGGAAGCACATTTTCACCGCGAGAAACCCACTTTCTTAGCAATTTCAATAAGGGCTTTTATCACTGGCGTAATTTAAGGACTTCTCTCAAAGATATTCAACAACTACAGACACAATGCGCCCCTTTTGAGCCTGGAGTATTTAGTCCTTCTTGGACAATAAAGAAGTTAAATAGAACAGCTTAACACCAGTGAATGTGTTGTATTGTTCTGAAAACAAAGCAAATTTCTCTGTGATCCTGCATAAATCGTGCAGTTGCCTCCTCCCCCACCCCCTCCGCCATGTCTCTCTGGGCTGCAGAAGGCTGTAGATGAGGACTTGTAGGCGCTTTGCACTCATACTAATACCAGAGCATCTGCTCATAGCCATGAAGCTAACTGCAACTGGGCAGAGCATGCATCCAGGCCCGGAGAGAGAACAAAGATGAACATTAAGTGTGTGTGTGGCTTAAAGGGAGGGTGGTGATGGGTGAGGGTAGAGGGCATTGTTTGGGTAGGTAGAGGTGGTATTCTGAACCAGAGAGCACTGGGGGGCCCTCCTCCAGAGAAGCATGGGAGGAAAACATTCACTCCACCTGAACGTTAAACAAATGCTCCCTATTTTACCAAACAGTGTGATCCTTGACAAGCCGCTTCATTTCTCTATGTCCATTGGTTCAATTACTTGTCAGCCGCTAGTCGCGCTTTTAAACAGAATAATCTCTTTCTGAAGAATTCTGAGTGCCTGGTCTCTGACAATGAGGTTGGGAGTCCCCGCAAGCTGCGTGACAAGCGAACAGTACAGAGAAGAGCATATGGTATTTCTACCCTAATTCGATATTCCTAATTTATGCCCTTGTATGGTTATAATAAATAAATATCCTTATAAAGGCATAAAGAATCATATCCATATTTAGTCGTAGCCCATGCAGTCCACATTAAGCAAGGCTACTTCCCCGGACTCCTAGAAAGTACAACGAGTTCTCTAAACAAAACAAACCTCCAGCAACCTGGGAAATCCCCATGGCTTTTGTTTTGATTCGTCCTAGAACTCCAGCGAGCACTGTAAGAACGGCCAGTTCTTAGTGACATCTTTATTTACGTCTTATGTCCAACCTTACGTCAAACCCGGCACCTTTCAGGTATAAATATACCAGCGTTGCCTTAAGCAAACACACAGTGGTTTGGAGCAGAGCGGCTATCTACTTGCCCGAGAGCCCAGCTGATGCAAGAGCCCACGGACGCCGCCCCCTCCCTTTTGACGCACTGAGAGAGACGCTGTCTTTTCTCAAGCTGAGAAATCCAGCTCCGGTGTTCTCAGCCGCCCTCGCGGGTTGCTCGGATATCGAGTCCTGAGAAAGAGATACCAAACCTCCTGCTTTCTATTACCCAGGTACGGAGCTGACTAAGCCCGTAAAGAGAATTCTTGATTCAGATTCTTGGCAAAACCAACTTAACTAAAACTGCTACTTACTTACTCCTTCCCTCGTATTAGGCTTAGGTCAGGTACACTGGGGTAGGCGTATTTAGAAGCACCAGTTGAGTACGTTAGTCAATGTATATATGTATGTATATATTTTATCTATTTTAAAGTATCATATGGCTAAGAAACCATATCAATGCTTTTACAGTATTATTTTATAATACTCCTTTTACTGTACGCACTTTACTTTACTATGAGTATTGCAATTGTGGCAATTCATTTCTCTTGCATGAGAAAGAAGACTGCTCAATAAAATAACAGCTTTTATTGAAAACGCCCGTCTCTCTATTCTCTGCACTCTGGTGAAACTAAGTACGCACGATTGACTGAGTGAAATGGCTGTCTATTGTTTTCACACGACTCTAGAGATACACTCTTATTCTGAGGGAGCAAATTTGTCATGTTTTTTGGTTGTCAGAAGCTAATACCATCTTGTCTATCCAGTGAAGTTAAACTCCTCCTTGTTTACTCGAGAAAGTTTCTAGTGACCTCTGAGCTAGCTGGCAAAACTAATTTAGCCTAATATAGTCAGTAGAGACCTAGATGACCTCAGTCCTACGTCTAAACTGCTGTTTATATTATTCCAATGCGCAGAGCCTATTGGGAATATAGGAACTAGACTACATGGCGCCCAACGTTTGGTAAGGCGATAAATCTAACGCAAGACGTTAGAGTAACTCAGTCGTGCTTTTTCACACAGAACCCCTTTTTCCCGTAAATACTCCAATAGAAGTCTGGAGTGGGTAAAAGGTTAAAATCCGCCGGAACTTAGTAGGAAGAGATTCCTATGTATAGTTTTTGGTTTAGTCAACATTGAAGGATACAGTGTTCCAAAATGTTGTGCACCTAATCTTTGTTTCCTTGAAACTTGATCTGTAACAAAAACCTTTCTGTTAATAAAAATGATGGAAAGCGACGACGAAAGGGAGGCAGCTAGAATAGCAGCTCAACTCCTAGCGGATGACACAAGTCTCCAAGAAAATGACCCGAATGTTATACTCATTCCGGTAAATGTAAGAAAGACTATAACTCTTAAACTTATAGAAAATGGATTGACATCACGAGGTGGTACAGTCATATTCGTGGTAGAGGCCCATGAATATCGGCAGACAGAGGTATTCTATTCATGGATAAACTTTCCAGCAGCAAACGCTGTAATACACAAATTCCACTATTACAAAATAGAGGAACCTCCGGATGTATACACTCCTTTTGAGGATGTTGAAATCCCATTAAATTACCAAGAGCACCTGCTCCGCTTTTTTTTTTTTTTTTTGCAGAGTTTTATATAGCGCGAACTAGACCCGAACCGAATCAGGTATCAGAGCGCTTTACATAGCACCAGTTACGTTACATGAGGACGGACACACATTCATTTTAGGCACGGGTAGATTAAGTGATTTGCCCAGAATCACAGGAGGTTTTGGCGTCGTTACCGAGACTCGAACCCAGATTATGCCTGCCTTCTCAAATCATATTCCAATTCATAGAAAATATACATTTGCAAGAAAATGGGCAGTGGCCCAAGCTCCTGCATTATATAAAAATCAAGTAGGATGGGAAGAGGACTCTCCTCCTCACAACATCCAGTTAAACTCAAAGGCAGTACCCAATTAAACAAGAAGCTAAAAAGCAAGTCAGGGAGATCTTAGATCAACTTGAATACCAAGGGGTGATTGAAACATGCACCTCACAAATGAACAATCCTTTGTTTCCTGTCTCCAACCCAGACGATTCATATCGTCTAGTTTTGGACTACAGACACCTTAACTCATGTTGCAAAACATTTGCAGTGCAAAACTCACACAGTGCAGCACTAATGAATAACATTGTGCGCAAAAAATACAAAACTACATTAGACATCTCTAATGGATTCTTTTGTCAAAACATTGCACCTGAGAGCAGGTATTTGACCGCTTTCTCAATAATGGGGTCACAGAAAACTTCTGTCGACTCCCACAGGGATTCAAGAATAGCCCATGATTATTCTCAGCAAGAGTAACAGAGTTACTACAAATATATGATGATGAGGCATTATCTTATGTTGATGACATCTATCTCACAGATGATGACCTGGATACTCACTTGAAAAGAGTGAACACCATAATACTTGGGTTCGTAGCAGAGGGTTACAAATTCAACTTTAAAAAGTCACGAATTGCCCATCTAACTGTCCTATTTTTAGGATATGAATTATCAAGTGAAGGCAAAAGCCTAGCAGACAACTTCTTAGAGAAGTGCGCTATACTCCAAGCACCAAAAACGCTGAGGAACTTCCAATCAATACTAGGTTTCCTGAATTTCGGAAGAACATACATTCTAAATTATGCAGAGAGGGTTAAACCACTCTATGAATTAATAAAACCTGATTTCAAACCAATCAATTGGACTCAGAAACACACAGAAATTTTAAGATCATTGCAAATAGACATGTTAGCTAAAACTAAATTGCAAACATGCGAAAACATACGCAACCTTGTAATCCGAGTCATCCCAGGAAGATGCGGATTCACGTACCTAACCTCTAATGAGGGAGAAACGGTACCAATAGCTTACAAATCACATCTGTACACAAAAGCTGAAATGTAATTCAGTTCAACTGAAAAAATTCTAACTGCGGTTCAGACTGCTGTAGCAAAAGAAAGAGCCTCAGCACAAGGTAAACGAATAATAATCGTAACACCAGTACCTGCCCTAGAAGTGGTAACAAAAGCAAGCATTCCAAATGCTAAAAGCACTACATCTGAGATGGATACAATGGGTTATTTCTCTTGCTGCAACAGACGTAGTATACGAATTTGATCCTAATCTAAAAACACGAGAATTTCTCCACTATGAATATGAATGTCCACTGCCGACCCAAATCCTGCCTCTAGAACATTACGGCTGTATAATATATACAGACGCATCAGCACAACCCGCAGTTGGGTGTAAACAAGCTCACAGTGCTGCGTGCGCGATTGTTAAAGGTCGTTGGCACAAAGGAAAATTTAGACCACTGGTCACTAAAACCCAATATCTAGGAGATTTACAGCTCAGCGAGCTGAACTACTAGCATTTAAGATGGCGCTTGAAAATACCGATCGCGAATTCCCCACACTAATAGTGTGCGATTCATATTACTGCGTTCAGTCTTATAATGAATACTTGCAGAACTGGGTTCAAAACGGCTTCAAAGATGCAAAAGGTGGCACAATCAAGCATAAAATGCTTTGGGAACAAGTAGTTCTTTTACAGAAAGAACTACAAAAGACTCACGTTATACATACACTGAGTCATCAGCGTGATGGCGTTCACGTTGTGGGGAATTCATTGGCTGATGAAGCCACGAAGGCAGCTTTGCAAACGGCTTCCGTAGCTGCTATCACCCGGTCAAGAACAAAAATAGACAGCGATATAATGCAAGCTGTCAGTGCTTCAGTAAAAAAGGAAAGAAAAACACTACCGAAAGGCTTTCCGGTAAAGTACTCATACATAACTGATGCGAATAATGTTCCTTTTGCTCGAATCCCTGGAGTGGGGGATAGGGCAATTCCAAACATGGAACACAGGTTAGGACTAATTATAGCAGCACACGAAGGGCTGGCTTCTGCACATGCTGGTGTTTCCGCCACAATATCATTATTAAAACAGAGATATTGGTGGCCGCGTATGAGAATACAAACTAAGAACTATGTTCTAGAATGCGAAATATGCCAAAGAATGAAAGTATCAACAGTGAAACGACGAGCACAGACGCCCCTTCTAATCTCAGATAAACCATTAGCTTGTGTTTACTTGGACCACTGTGGTCCTTTACAAAGGGATGGCGACTATAAATATATCATGGTCGCAGTGGATTTCTGCACGAGATTCATTTGGATGTGGCCCCAGCGCTCGGCTGACGCCAGAACTGTTATAAAAGATTTGCGAGTCTTTATCAGCACATACGCAATTGGCATGCTACATTCTGACCAGGGTCCTGCGTTTAGCTGTAGGGCTTACAAGGAGGCCATGACAGCATGGGCATTGCATTGCGGTACTCTTGTCCCTTCCATCCTGAGGGAAATGCGGTAGTGGAAAGAAAAAACTGGGACATAAAGCAATCTATAACGGCAAGGGTATTAGGTTCGGGTGATGGGTGGGTCCAACATTTAACAAGTGTCCAACGTAGTCTTAATAATCTGCCAATAAATTCTCTAAAAGGTCTCAGTCCGTACAAACTATTGTTCAGTACTAGAATGCATATTCAGGACATTGATAGTCACACTTCAGTGGTAGAAGAAAAATGCTTTGATATCAAAGACCGTTTGGCTGTTTTACAGGACTTAAATGAAACAAGACGAAACCTGAGCAACATAAAGTTAAAGCAACAGCCAACAGCCACTGAAGAAAAACCACCTGTCCCAGCAAGACCTGTCTGGATTCCAAAGATTGGGGATCTGGTCAGAGAGAAGATTGCGGTGAAGAAGGAATTTGGGCCTTCTTAAAGAAAAGCAGTACCTGTCTTAGCTGTCAGCGGAACAAGATCAGTTGTACTACCGCCCCTTGCTGGTAAAAAGGAGAACCAAGTTGTATCCATCGACCTGGTAAAACCACAATCATGTGGCCAATAATAAGTAGTAGGCCCAGTGGACTCCCAAGAAATAGCAGAGTACCAAAATTTGCTACAATACAAGAGGTTCAAACTGAGAGACTAATCACATTTGATAAACCTGCAGTGAATAAAAAAGGACTATGCAACAATGCCATGGAACTTGTGCCTCTTGAAACCCAAATTGCAACAGTTCGTCAAGAAACACCAGTCTACAACGATGTAGCCTCAGACTATGTTAGTGAAACAAAGAAAAATCCAAAAGCAAATGAAAATTCGGAAGCAATTCCAACAATTGACAGAACTGCATCTGGCTACTTCATCAATTTCGATGACTTTTCTGAAGATCCAAGCGAGCCTGAAGAAATGCCAGCAACAAAAACTTTCAAAGATAAAGTAACTGAACATCAACTCAAAGAAACCTATCAGATTTCTCCATGGATTGAATTTTGGTTTTTTGTTAGGTGTACTTTTTCTCCTGCTTTGGCTCATCATGGTTCTTTGTTTGGGAAAATTCATTGAAGGAAAATATAGTACAATGTACACAGCAAATCAGAACATCAACTTGGTCCTAAAGCCACACAAGTCATCTCACATCGAGAAAAGAGAACATTTATCAGTGAACGTCACAGCCAATCCAATACCCGGTGGGGTAGCATGGGACAGAATTGAATTTGACATTTTTGGCCCGATTGAGCTCTTGAAATATCCACACTAGTTTAAGGTTTCATTAAGTGACTTTGTAAAACAAAGTACTTTTTCTGATGATTAGGACTTTGAAAATATAAATAATATGATGTCAGATTTAGTAATGTCAGCAAAATTTACAGAACATGATTATTTACAGGGTTCATCAAATTATGAAGAAATGTATTGTTATAATCACTTTGGCCATCACTGTTTGCATAAATCTGCACAGCCTAGAAATGTTTTTAGTTATAATCAATGGGAACATTGTGCAACTCCACCTAAAAGCAGCTCAAAAACATTTTATGAGAAATTTCCATACTTCTCAGGGTTTAACACAAGTGATGCAGAAACGTTTTATTTCAAAATGTTAAATAAGACAGGCATGAAAACAATGCTGACAAATACTAAATTGATCTATTCTGAATCATTTTATGAAAAAATGATTACATTTGGTTTCGAATTCTGGAAAAACAACATTGAAACAAAAACCATCTGGGGTACAAAAGAATGGCAGGTACAAGGCCTAGAAGCATTATTTAGAGCCTGCATGATCCCAGAACAATTCATATTTTTGAATGACACCATTCAACAGACTACCTGTCTTGGCCTAGCCAAAATTAAGGACTTAAACAAACCGTCTATTTCAAAACCCATACCTGATACCAATAGCACTACAGATATGGAGATAGACGTATCCCATATTTTATACCAAAACAGAACACATCCTGATTGGAAAAAATGGTTGATCTGGCCCACAGACACAAATAACTGTCAAGATAGATTCCTGAACAAAATACAGGGATTCAAAATGACCAGGCCAGACCCAAGATACTCCCAGAGACAACATCCAGGGATATTTACAACATACAGTGTAGGGAAACTATGCCTTGAGTGGCTACAAAAATCCACACTGGCTGAAATTAAGCACCACTTGACTTTACTTAAAGGTAGTGCTGACTAGCGTGATTTCATATTGGGACCACGCAAACAGCGTCAAAAACGTTTCATAGCGGCCGGTATATATGCTGCGTACAACGAAGCTTGGAAAGTAATGCAAATTGAAACAGCAGAAAAAATACGAGAAATTGATCGTATTAATTTGGAAAAATCACTTTCTGTTGAGGACAATGGGTTAATGACTCTGTCCTCCAGAATATATTCACTGGACAGTATTGTATCATCTGCTATTGATATAATAGAGCAGGACGTACTAATGTTACAACATGGTCAGTCCCAATTACGTTCTATTGTACAGCTTGGCTGGACGTTGCAAAATCTGCGTTCAGGCTACGTACCATGGCGTTTAATCAACACAATGTCATTATTCTCTATCTTTACCCTTACTGATAAACAAATCAGTTTGCCACAAAAAGGAGCAGACTATACGATTCTGAGCATTGAAAAACTTGAGAGATTACCATTGACAATGTCAGAAAGACCTGTCATTGAATGGATAATACACGGAATAATTACAATTCCGATTACAACTTTCCAATTTAAATACTGCCAAGAGTATATACCAGCGCACCAGTATGAAAGGTTGGGTAAAGGGTACATCAAGTCAACATGGAAATTACCTTATACACACACATGTTACAGTGAAAAGAAAAGGAATGTATTTCTTAGTGGAAACAATTGTAAAATGTCACTGGGTGGTACACTTCTTTGTCAAGGCATTAACTTGCATGGGGCCTGAGAAGGGTCTTCAAATAACCTTTCATGTCACCTGCACTGGACTTCTGCAACACAGATAGAGCCATTCTTTAGACAACTTTCTAACGGGAGTTATATTCTAATAAACGACCACAGCTGTTGTGGCATGGTGCCAGGGAAAGCCTATCTCGTGAGCGTAAGTTCCATGGTCACTTGCTGTATGCAAGTATTGTATCCAAACAGCACTCCAGATACAGAGGCGACAATTTGGCCTTCTTTGAATATCTCTTCTATTCGAATTGATACTTTAAGCAAAATGAAGTCTGTTCTTTTACAGACAACTGTGCCTTTAACGTCATCAAAAGAAACGTATGATCTGCAAGTTGCAAAGACGACAGCAGAGATACATTCCCTTTTATCAACAAATTGTCCCGTGCATTTCGTAGAAATGCTAAGCCAAATCCTAAATATGTCAGATACCAGTGGCATCGCACATGTATTTAAGACAATTTTTTCGGGACTGTTAACACCCTTCGAAACAGTTCTGGGCATTTTTCCCAATTTTGTCCATTCTGTCTTTGGCGGCCTACCTCTACTTTTGGGACTCGTAGCAGAAATGTTATTTTTGATTCTTCTGCTCTGATATGGCAAGCCAAATCACAGACAAGACTCCAGCAACGATGGAAGAAACGATCCTAGCTGTACGCTATCGGGACCGAATAACTAAAGTCCTCGGATTAGCCCGGCTAAGAGATCTGAATATGACCTGGTTTCTTTCATTCAGACCTATCTGGCAGAATTGCATCTTACCTGTGCTTCGATGTATGCTATGCGGAGAAGAATGTGTGTTGGACGTCTGTCTTACACTACCATCAGCAGTACCAATCGATACAGATACTTTGCTAGGTCCTGTAACGGCTCATGCATCGTGTTGTCCCCAGCGGCTACCCATTCTGATGACGGCATTCGTTGAGACTTCACCAATACGAGTATGTGGCAGTGAAGTACGAGATGAGAGCAGCATCACCCAGGTACAACCTTCTGTGAGCATTTCTGATCCTGACATCGATGATAGCAATCATTCTCACAACTGCACTGTTGCGACATTTTCAAACTTGGTCGAACTTTCACCTGATGTCGTAGACCAATTTTTTGCGAGTCTGTCTGAAATTATGTTCTCCCCTGAACAGAAAGAATAACTTTTAAAACAACGAGCACACAGAGTTCCCTGAACTCTGAATTCGGCCTTCAGCTTTGATAAACAAAAGCTATTGAAAATATTTGGAACTATTTTTTCTTCTGAAAGCGAAAATATTTTTTTTCCCACTTCCAAAATATTTACCTTTCTCTGGCACATGTACTCTGCTTAAAGTAGAACTATTCTTAGAGAACAGAGCTTCTATTTTGGAACTCTAGAGACAATATATTACCTCAGCCTCTAGCACAGTACAGAATCTGTATTATTATGTGATGGAATGGTCTCGACCTTCTCTTCTGTATTCAGAGCCATTTCATGTGTAATTTTCGCAATTAATTCAGCTACTATATATATATGCATTTTTTAACAGAATGATACCACTGCTTGAAAAGCGTACAGTACCATTACTCATTTTCGTGTATTTACCATATACCATTTCAAAAGCAAAATTATGTATTTTGGGGTGGGTTGGAAAACACATGCACCATTATATGTTTATTATTGCTTAAGTTTTAGTAATGAGGGACATTAGATCATGGAGTGGGTATTGCATTTCTATCTAGGACCCTAATTCGATATTCCTAATTTATGCCCTTGTTTTGATTCGTCCTAGAACTCCTGCGAGCACTGTAAGAACGGGCAGTTCTTAGTGACATATTTATTGACGTCTTATGTCCAACCTTACGTCAAACCCGGCACCTTTCAGGTATAAATATACCAACGTTGCCTTAAGCAAACACACGGTGGTTTGGAGCAGAGCGGCTATCTACTTGCCCGAGAGGCCAGCTGATGCGAGAGCCCATGGATGCCGCCCCTCCCTTTTGACGCGCTGAGAGAGACGCTGTCTTTTCTCAAGCCGAGAAATCCAGCTCCGGTGTTCTCAGCCGCCCTCGCGGGTTGCTGGGATATCGAGTCCTGAGATGGAGATATCAGACCTCCTGCTTTCTATTACCCAGGTACGGAGCTGACTAAACCCTTAAAGAGAATTCTTGATTCAGATTCTTGGCAAAACCAACTTAACCTAAATTGCTACTTACTTACTCCTTCACTCGTATTAGGCTTAGGTCAGGTACACTGGGGTAGGTGTATTTAGAAGCACCAGTTGGGTACGTTAGTCAATGTATATAGGTATGTATATATTTTATCTATTTTAAAGTATCATATGGCTAAGAAACCATATCAATGCTTTTACAGTATTATTTTATAATACTCCTTTTACTGTACGCACTTTACTTCACTATGAGTATTGCAATTGTGGCAATTCATTTCTCTTGCATGAGAAAGAAGACTGCTCAATAAAATAACACCTTTTATTGAAAACGCCCGTCTCTCTATTCTCTGCACTGTGGTGAAACTAAGTACGCACGATTGACTGAGTGAAATAGCTGTCTATTGTTTTCACACGACTCTAGAGATACACTCTTATTCTGAGGGAGCAAAGTTGTCATGTTTTATGGTTGTCAGAAGCTAATCCCTTCTTGTCTATCCAGGGAAGTTAAACTCCTCCTTGTTTACTCGAGAAAGTTTCTAGTGACCTCTGAGCTAGCTGGCACAACTATTTAAGTCTAATATAGTCAGTAGAGACCTAGATGACCTCAGTCCTACATCTAAACTGCTGTTTATATTATTCCAATGCCCCGAGCCTATTGGGAATATAGGAACTACACTTTTTATTATTCAACTAAATCTATAAGTGATATAAAATTAGTTTTTTAAGGAAACACAAAAAAGGGATATTGTGTAGGGTTTGAAAGGTGTTATACTTAGTTTGGTTTGCACTGAGTTAGTGGTGTCTAAAACAACAAGGTTCTGTGGAGCCAGCGATGATGGGTGGCCTGGGCAGGCCATACTGATAGTAATATTTTTTGTGTTGTGAATGCTGTCTTAGTAAGGCCACTTGATAATCAATTTTGGTGCACTGAGTTACTGGTACCTTTGGTGCTTAGAGTTTGCGGTATTCTGCGATGATGCGTGGTTTGAGGGGAGGAGGCGGGCACAGTAATGAGAGTAATGTCTTTTGTCGATTGGATTCTGCATGAATTCCACTTAAAAGTGATAGTATGCCTCATTGCTGACATAAAATGTTCACTCTTCTTTCCGATGATTTATGTTGCACCGAGTTAGTAGTACCTTTGGCGCTGAGCTTGTACATACCCTTCGATAATGCGTAATGCAGGGGGCTGTACTAGGAACAATGTTTTTTGCCTAGTGAATTCTGCTTTAATAAGGCTACGGGGAAATGACTTGAAGTGCAGTGAGTTAGCGGTACTGAAAGAACTCAGTGTGTGTGTACCCTGTGAGGATTTGTGGCTCGGGGGGGCCGCAGTGGTATAATGTCTCTTGTCTACTGGAATGCGTCATGTACAAACGTCATTCTATCTGACAAAATCTGAACATATACAGTATAATTGTCTCTGCATTAAATTAATCAAGGTTGAATTCCTCACTGTCCGTAGTATACATGCAAAGGTGACTTCAAGTTGTGAACTCTGCTGTGCCCAGAGTATATCGAAGGCTGTAGTTGACAGACATCGAGGAATGCTTTTTTTTGTCACATACTTTAACAAAATCTGACGACACAGTACTATTTTTCTGCCTTAAATAAATCGAGACAGAATTTTATATTGTCTGTAGTGCTTATGCACCACTGGTATCAAGTGGTAAACTCTTTTGACCGCAGTGTACATTTGAAAACAGAACTCAGTAGAGTCATTGAGGAATGTTTTCTGTGGCATCCTTTAACAAAATAGTCTTTGCCTTACATAAATCAAGGATAACTTGAATGCTGTCCATAGTGGAGATGGAAAGCTGAATTGAACTTGTGAACCTTGCTGTCCTCAGTGTAGATCGAAGGCAGTAGTCGACACAAACATTGATGAATGCTATTTTGTCACAGTTAACAGAATCTGAGGACACAGTACAATTGTCTCTGCCTTAAATAAATCGAGACTGAATTAAATGTTGTTTGTAGTGCTTCTGCTATCAAGTAGTGAACTCAGTTGATCGCAGTTTACATTTGAAGACAGTACTCAGTACAGACATTGAGGCATGTTTTTTGTCACTTCATTTAACAAAATTGTCTGCCGTATATAAATCAAGGCTAATTTCAATGCTGTCCGTAGTGTTGATGCAGAGCTGAATTCAAGTTGTGAACCCTGATGTCCGCGGTGTAAATTGAAGGCTGTAGTCAGCACAGTTATAGGTGAATGCTTTTTATCACATCCTTTTACCTTAAATAAGGCAAGGCTGGATTCAATGCTGTCTGTAGTGCAGATGCCAAGCTGAATTCAAGTTGTGAACCCTGCTGGGTGCAGTGGAGATCAGACCTTCGCTGTGGCGGTGTCTCTTCTCTTTGCAGAAATTAACCACGCCCAAGGCATAGGCAAATTTTTTATAGTCTTACACTGACGTTGCGTACGTTAGAGCAGCCCACTCCGCTCCTGCTTGAAAGGAGGGGGGAGACAACACAGCTACATGACCTAAAATTCCTCAACGTCTGAGATAATATGGTTGCATCTACTGTGCAGTACACTACACATATCAATAGCATATCTACACACTGAACAGTTTTTGGTTTCTATAGTCTGTTGTGTATAGCATATCATCGGTAGTATTAGCAGTGTGTAGATTACTGTTGATGTGTGTGTGAGATATTCCCTTACACATAGTTGATTGCCACATCTCTGAACATTGAGCTAGTGTGCTGTTGAGGGGATATATCATTTTGGGAAGGTCTATTGTCCAGTTTTGTGCTGCGTCTGAGGTAGTAGAGAGGGAGCAGTCAGGAGGGGTGGTTCTTTTGGTGGTGGCGCTAAGTGTTGTTATTTTGTTGGGTGTTGGAAGTGAATAATTAGTACCTCAATTACATATTTGTCTTTAGATATGGGTGTGAGTTTGATGTAATTTACACAGTACATAGTCGATGTCCTTACACTAGTTAAATGTTGATATTATTTTTTAGTTGTAAATGGAACTATCGCCTTTTTTTGGATAGCATTGTAGATTTGGTTTTGTTTTTGAAAGATTGGGTAGTGGTGATTTTTTGATTTTTTTCTACGAGAACGCCTAGTTTGTATAATATCAACGTTAGTTTATGTTCGGGATTGTAGCGCTTTTGTTGGAGGAAGGAATACATTGAAGAGTGGTAATATTTGCAGTTTTTACGACATTGAGAATGGGATGATAATTAAAAAAGAAAAAAACAGATATGCTTATTGAACATTATAAAAAGGAATTATCATTTAAAAAAACTTACAAATTCACAGAAAAAACATAGGTTTCAAGGAAGTTATACTAAGAAATTATCTTTTAAAAAAATTGAAAATTTTAGTTTCTATTTTTGAATGTGTGTATCAACGGTTATAATAGGGTAAGAGGAGGTCTGCAAATTCATCACAAGGATGATGTCATCAGTGATGTTATCAGTGATGTCATGAGTGATGTCATGAGTGATGCCACTGACCATGAGTGAAGTAATATGTGACGTCATCAGCAGTGCATTTCGGGCGCGTGAGTTATAGTTAGCTGAACTAACTATAAGGGGGGAATGTCAATGGTTTTGTATGGAAGAAATGTCCAGCTGATTATAACGCCACTGAAACCTCTGGTTATATATATATATATATATATATTCACTGAAAAAACCATAGGTATCAGCCACGTTATAGTTAGGAAATAGCATTTAACCGCATGCGTGCGGGCGGAATTCCGCTCGTACGCTGAGATTTTCTAAAGCGCACTTTACGTGACGAGCTGGGCTCGTCATCAGCGTGCGAGGAGGCTACCTGATGACGAGCCCAGCTCGTCATCAGCGTGGAAGGGGTTAAAAAACCTTAGAAATTCACTGAAAAAAACATAGGTTTCACACATGTTATATATCAGTGATGTCATGAGTGATGTCACTGACCATGTCATGAGTGATGTAATATGTGATGTCATCAGCAGTGCATTGCGGGCGCGCAAGTTATAGTTAGCTGAACTAACTATAACGGAGGAATTTCAATGGTTTTGTATGAGTGAAATGTCCAGCTAACTATAACATGTGTGAAACCTATAGTTTTTTCAGTGAATTTCTAAGGTTTTTTAAATTCTGATTCCTAACTATAACGTGGCTGAAAGCTATGGTTTTTTCAGTGAATTTCTAAAGTTTTTTAAATGCTAATTCCTAACTATAACGTTGCTGAAAACAATGTTTTTTTCAGTGAATTTCAAAGGTTTTGTAAATGATAATTTTTGAATGTATTAATTGTTATATTTTTATACTGATTAACTACATTGTTTTAAAGTATTTATTTTTAGATATTTTATTTTTTAAATTACAATACATTTTTTTATATAAATTAAAAAAAATGTTTTAAAAAATATTGAAAATAATTAATTGCTATTTTTTTTTCTGATTAACTAAATTATTTTAAAGTATTTATTTTGAGATATTTAATTTTTTAAATTGCATTACATATTTTTAATATAAATTCAAAAAAAATTTTCTAAAAAATATTGAAAATGTAATATTTTTTATATATATATTTTTAATGTATATATATTTTATATAGCAGGCAATGATATCCTTTGGTAGGAAATTCAAGTTACTGTAACTACGATTAGAATTACTTTGCAGGATCAGTAGTGGGCTGAAAGATGCAGCACTGGAAAGAACTGTCTGAAGTATTAAATAATAAACAAATCGTCATACCACCACTCTCAGCACAATTGGTTTTACTAGATATCCAGGAAACGAATTGCCCCTATAAAGAATTAATAGCTATCATCTTTGCTTGTGCCAGGTTAATCATCGCTAGATTATGGATATCGAAGGATATCCCAGCTGTTTTTGATTGGTGGCTTCTGATGAAAGAAAATAATTACTTTTCAGGATCAGTAGTGGGCTGAAAGATGCAGCACTGTGGTCTTTCCTGATAACAGGTGATTAAATCAGAATTCGTAGTTCAGCTGATTTTAGAGGAATTTTTTAAAGTTCCAAAACTCCACACTTAGAAAGCCTAAAGAAGGAAATTCAAGTTACTGTAACTACGATTAGAATTACTTTTCAGGATCAGTAGGGGGCTGAAAGATGCAGCACTGAGGTCTCTCTTGATAACAGGTGAGTAAATCGGAATTCGTTGTTTGGCTGATTTTACAGGAATATTTGTAAGTTTCAAAAATAGACACTTAGAAACGTTTCTGGTGAAAACCACACAATAGATTCCTAAGACAGGAAATACAAGTGACTGGTAAGTACGCTTAGATTTACTTTTAAGGGTCTGTACTGGGCTCAAAGATGCAGCACTGACGTCTCTCGTGAAAACAGGTGAGTAAATTGGAATTCGTAGGTCCGCTGATTTTAGAGGAATATTGTGCTCAATAGTGAAGGAAGGGGGCGGGGCCTGAGGTGACATGTGTTCAAATTGCTTTTCCATATGGGGAGCAGCATGTTAGCAGACCGTGGGGGATTAGGTACCCCCACCAATGTCCCCAACAAAGAGGGCCAGCCAGGGGGGATTGGCTCCTCGGGGCTAGTAGTGGCTCGGGAGGGGGGTGGCCCCCCTTCAAAAAGAAAAAAGAAACGGCCCGAGGGATGGGGTCCCCAGAACTGGCCATAGGAGGGGGCAAGGCAGCCCCCCTCAAAAATATATATATATTTTTTAAAAAGAGCCATCCCATGGGGAATGGGGTCCCCTGGGCAAATTATGGCCTCAGGGGGGCCACGCAGCCCCTTCCTGATTCCTTTTTTTTTTGTTAATTAAAAATTGGGGGCAGGCCCTGGGGTTGGGGTCCCCAGGGCCAATAAATTTGAAAAAGAAGGGGGGCTACACAGCCCTCCTTTTTAAAAAAAATTAAATAAAAAAACGGGATCTGGCCGGAGGACCCGCCCCCTACCAGCATCACTCTGCAAACGCGCCCCATGGTGTGTTTGCAGAGGGGCAACGAATTCCCCTTGAATACTGGGGGTCAACTAGCCCACCAGGAACCTCCAGTATGTGCCAGGGGCCTGCGTTTCAGAGAGGTGTTCTGCGGCCACGCCCGTGTTTACACCTCTCTGCAACACAGATTCCTGGCACTTAGTGGAGATACCTGGGGGGCTAGTTGGGTGCCAGGTGACCGCAGGATTCAAGGGGACCTAATACCCTAACTAAAATAACGCACCATGGTGCGCGTTTGCACAATGGTGAAGGTAGGGGGCTGGGCCTACGGTGATATGTGTTTTTTAGCCCAGCACTGACCCTGAAAAGAAATTCTAAGCATACTTACAGTACCTTGTATTTCCTTCCATAGGAAACCATTGTGTGGTTTTCAGCAGAAAAGTTTCTAAGTGTTGATTTTTGAAATGTACAAATATTCCTCTAAAATCAGCCGAATTATGAATTCCAATTTACTCACCTGTTATCAGGAGTGACCTCAGTGCTGCTTCTTTTAGCCCAGCACTAACCCTGACAAGTAATTCTAACCATATTTACCAGTACCTTGTATTTCCTTCCATAGTAATCCATTGTCTGGTTTTCAGCAAAAAAGTTTCTAAGTGTCTATTTTCACAAACTACAAATATTCCTAAAACATCGCCACTATGACTTAAACGCATTCTTTCAACTGCTTACAGGAGATGCACCAGTGCTGGATCCAGGATCTGCCGCTGAGTAAGAAAAAGTGACAATAGCACTACTTACCTGCTAAAGGAATTTCCTGCTATAGGATAACATTGGTAATTGTATGTGAAAAAAATGGCTGTATCAACTTTTAAAAAACAATAATATTCTTTAAAAATCACTACTGTAACTAAAACACTTTTACTCAACCATTTACAGGAGATGTCCAAGGACTGAATCTAGGATCCAGTCCTGTGGTTAGAAAAGTAATCCATAGAGTAACTAATTGCATTTAACTAGAAATTTGCATTGTGTTTGAAATTGTGTTGCCCATTGCAACAACTCTAACTACTGTACTTAAAAGTCTATTTCCTATTTGCAAAGTATTTAAACTAAAGTAATTCATTCCAAGAAAGTATATTTTGTAATGTAATGTGTAATGTAACTATAATGTTATTTAAAAAATAAAATATTTAAAAATAAATAGTTTAAAAAATGTTGTAAATCAGTATAAAAAAAATTAAATATAACAATTAATACATTTAAAAATTGTCATTTACAAAACCTTCAAAATTCACTGAAAAAAAAACATGAGTTTCAGGCCTGATATAGTTAGGAATTAGCATTTAAAAAACTTTGAAATTCTCTGAACAAACCATAGGTTTCAGGCCTGATATAGTTAGGAATTAGCATTTAAAAAACCTTAGAAATTCACTGAAAAAACCATAGGTGTTAGGGGTGTTATAGTTAGCTGGACATTTCACTCGTACAAAACCATTAAATTCCTCCGATATAGTTGGTTGTACTCACTATATCTCGCGCACCCGCAATCCACTACTGATGATGTCACATATTACATCATTCATGACATGGTCAGTGACATCACTGATGACATCTCAAATGACATCACTGATGACATTTGAGATGCATCTTTAGAGAGACATCTCATTTCTTACAAGAACCCTTTTTGCTTGTTTTTTTAGTGTTTTTCAAACAATATCAAACAAAATGGCATCTGGACAGCAGCAGCAGCAGCAGGAGGAAGTATCTTCTGAAGAAGAATTCTTGCAGGTGGCACCACGTCCACAGAGGCCAGAATCTGTCATGTGGAAATTCTTCACTTTTCCACCTGGAGAGAAGAAAGTAAATGCGAGAAAGGTGACGTGCAAAATTTGTGACCGAGTCCTGTCAAGAGGCAGTGAAAAAAAATACTCTTGTGGCACTGCTTCTATGTACAAGCATCTTCGGACCACACAACCTCTCAATCTTGCTCGGGAGGAAATGAAGCGAGCTGCTTTGAACCCCTCACCTGCTGTGGCAAGTACGTCAGGTGTGTCCTCAGGAACACCTGCAATGGACATTAGGCCAGAATTCGCCTTTCTCGAGCAACACTGCATGAAGTGTAAGGAACTTATATACTTCAGTGAGCAGTTGGTGGATGCAGCTAGTGCTTCGCAACGCAACCATCGCTATAGTTTTTATTTTTTTTGTTTTTTGAAGGATAAGTAATTCCAAAATTTCAAAAAACATGCAAAAGAAAAAAGAAGAAAAAAAGTTCTTATCAGAACTACATTATTTGGTTAAAGAAAGAACTGGGGGGGCAGATGTAGGAGCCTAAATACCGGTCGGTAACGGCCGATTTTGGCCGTTACCGACAGGTATTTAAGAATTGGCATGTAGGTGCATTTATTTTACAGAATCGGTAAATTTACCGAATCGGTAAATTTACCGATTCTGTAAAATACCGAATCGGTAATTTTACCGATTCGGTAAATCCAAATGTAGGTGGGACTCTTCTGAGTCCCAAAGGCCTTACAGATTCGGTATTTTACCGCCCAATTCAATTGGGTGGTAAAATACCGAATCCAGGTGTGCATGCACACCTATGCCATGTGACAGACAGACATACCCTAAGGGCATGTCTGTGTGCCACATGGCACACATGCCTGTATTCGGTGTGCTAGAGGGTGTCAAAGTGACACCCCCTGCACCCTTGCAAAAATCGGTATTTACCGAATCGGTAAATACCGATTCGGTATTGCCCATTGATTCCTATGGGCTTCAAGGCCCATAGGAATCAATGGGCATTACCGAATCGGTATTTACCGATTCGGTAAATATCAATTTTTACAGATTAGATTCGGTAATTCAATTACCGAATTTACCTAAATCTCCCCCCTTCTATTTTACCGATTCATAAATACCGAATCGGTAAAATTCGGTATTTATGAATCGGTAAAATAGAATTACATACATCTGGCCCTATAATTGCAAGGTAATGTGTAAAAGTTTGGTTGAATATATGTATACAGCATGATTGACTGAAAGAATGCATTAGTAGAGTATGGTAAAATATAGGTGAAGATTTATGAGGAAGTACTGCAGCGTGACACTGCAATCTCTTTAGCTGCACTGCACTGTGGCACTTCCGAAGCACAGGGATGTGACATATGTACATGAATATGTTGCAACTCTGTGCTTCCCTCAGCACTGCTGCACAAACTGAAACCATGTGGTGACACAGGCCCCTTGCACCATGGTGCAATGATGTCTGCGTCGTGCTGAGATTGTTTTTGTGCAGGAAGGGACTCATTCCTGCACAAAAACAATCAGTAAAGGCATTTTCCTCTTTCAATGAATGCTGTGGAATGCAACATGCATTTAAAGAGGAAAAAAATAGGAGAAATGAAAGCAATTCTCCTCGTTGCGCCTTGCTTCACCAACTCTAGGATGGCGCAGCATTCACACACATCTCCAGATTGACGATTTCTCATAAATCTGGAGATGTGTCTTGTTCTATGGGTGTTGCATGGGAACACCCACAGCAATACCTATGGAACCCCCTTCAACGCAAAGTTCTGAAGGGGTCGTATTTACAAGGAGAGGATGGCTTTTCCTCTTCTTATAAATATGAAGGAGTGCCTGGCGTCACCACTACGTTACAAAAAGTGACGTACTGGTGGTGCAGGGTGCTTGTAAATCTGCCCCATACGTGCTTAGGTATTGACAGACATGTGAGAAGTTGGCCTGATATATGATGCTCACTAGTTCTAGTGATCACCTTGTATCATGCCGAGCAACCCTTATGGTGCAGGTTGTAAAGTCAACCTTATAGACAAGCTATCCTAGGGGTAGCATGGACTAAGCAGTCTTAGGCTAAACTCTGTAAAGGCATGTGAAGCAAGCTGTTTTACCATACACAATCCCTTGAATACCAAATGAAAGTACACCACACAGATATATATTGAAAATATATATAGATTTATTTCTCAAAAGATACCCTATACTCTTTATGAGCACAGAAGCACAAGCGTTAAAACAAAACACAGTTTAAATACACAAACGTTGCACGAATATGGATGAGCCCTAGGGGCCACCTAAACCATATACTAAAATAGTGGTATAAGAACCACTATGAAGAAAGTGAAGAGGCCTAGGGCCTGGGGAATCGCTGGAGCTGTTCAGGACTAACAGTGATGAAGTCGGGAAAGGCCCGCAGGACTCGGGTGCAGTGCGGAAAATGCACGCAATACCAATGCAGTGTCAATGGTGCGTAAAAAGTACAAAGTTAGTTAAAGAGGAACCTTCCGAGTGACCTAGAAGGATGAAACTTAAGACACAGGCCCTAGAGGTGTGTACCAGTGTGGGAACACCGGCGGAGCTGAGTTACCTCACCCACAGGAAGCGGGTGCACAGGGTCGAAGTAGTGTCGGGTTTCGTCACGCTGGTCGATGGTGCTTGGAGCTGAAGATGCTGCAGGCGACTCGAGGTGAAGAGTTCCGGTGGATCCAAGGGTGGATCTGAAGTCGTGAAGACCTGAAAGCAGAGGGGACAATGTTCAAAGTCACTAGCCAGTGACTACCGTGGAACCAGAGTGGAACCAGGCGATGTCGGGTGCAAACAGGCGTCGAGGTGTAGCTTCTCTCCGCAGACACGTGGACACGAGGGGTCGAAGACGTCCAGGAGTCGGTCACGAGCTGTCCCACGCAGGCTTCTCGCTGTTGGCGGTGTCGGCAACCGGATGGAAGCAAACAGGCCTTGGCTAATGCAAGCCACGCAGGAATCAAGAAAGGCTTGTCACTCAGACCAGCAAGGTCAGAGCGGGTGCTCCTTTTCATAGGAGCAAGGGCAAGTCTGGAGCAACCAGACCTGCAGTGAAAGTTGTAGATTTCGTCGCCAAGATGGCCACTAGCCACGTGGCAAGTGGACGGGATGGCGCATCGAGTGGCACAGTGCAAAAGGGCCCCACGCAGATCGTGGAGAAGCTGGGGTCTGATCTTCGGTGCAAGGGCTGCTCGAGGTTGGGGCTTCTCAAACCCCAAAGCACAGCATCAAGGGTGCCTCAGATGCAGCGCAGTCAGCTTTTTGGGGGTCTTCTAAGATGTCCGGTCCCACGTCTCTCGGTGCCTCCACGGGTCCCTTCTTTGCAGGGACTGTGGATCGGGCGGTGAGAAGTCTGGGAGTCTGGGTCTTGTCAGGCTCTGGGCTCGGGCTCCGGCGGGAGGCGGCGGCAAAGCAGACGTCGAGTTGCTGGTTGGTGCCTGTGTTCACAGGGTGGTCACTCCTTGGCCACAAGGGAGATTCTCTTCCGTCTTCTGAGCAGCAGAATGTCGAAGTCCAGTCTTCTTCTTTATTTCAAGTTGATTCAGGATGATCTGAAGTCTCAGGACACAGCTCCCACTCTTATTCGAATCTGGGGGGCCGGATCACCTACTAGGTCCCTCCTCTGGGTGGAACCAGGAAGGGGGGTGGTTACACCCCCTTTCCTTTGTCCAGTTTCACGCCAGGACTGGGGCAGGAAAGCCCCAGCACCGGTTTGAACTGGCCTATGCACAGGGACACCTTGTGTGCCCCAGGCATGTCTGATTCTATTCAGCCCTGTCCTACCCAATACACAAAATCCTGTCTGGGGTGGTGCTAGCACCTCCCAAGGCAGGAAACCCTTTGTCCAAGCTGCCCTCGCTGGAAGGACTCCCAGCAGCAGGAGGTCAGACTTGTGTCTGTGGTGGCAGCATCCATTTTGTGATGCTAAGGCTCTGTTTAACTTTAACCGGGGTTCAGGTTAGGTACATGTCGTGTCCCTCTAGAAGGGTGGAATGCTACCCCCGTCGCCAGAACTGGCGAGGGGGTAGTATTCCAATTCGTATGACACCTTACTCGACATGTTTTGATAAAGCCAAACCTAAGATAGCATTTAACCGCGAGGATTATAATGCACTTAAGAGTATATGGTATGGCAGTATCATGAAACAGCTAAAGGACATGGTTCCGAAAGCTGCAGACGGGCTCAGCTCATGCCAGAGCGCCATCTCACATATTTCCAAGCACTCTGCCTCCAGGATTGATGAGGCCTTCCATAGGAGTGACTGATAGGAACATATGTGTCCATTTTAGGTTAGGTATAGGCATACTACACCTAAGTAAGGGGTGGTTACACCGACTTACCCCAGCTGAGTGATCAGCCAGTTGTGTCATATATGGAGGCCAGGCCAGGGGTGGCACAATACGTGCTGCAGCCCCTGGTAGGCCTTGGAAGCACCTATGCCCTGGGTACCTGGGTACACTGTTACAGGGGCCAATAAGGTGAACCAGTTCCAATGTCGTTATGCACCTAAAGTGCATGGGTTACAATTTAGAGAGAGAACAGCAGGCTGTGGGTCTGATTAGCAGGCCCACAGCCACATTAAGTCAGAAACCAGTGAAGCAAAAAGCAAAAATTTGGGGTGACCATAGGATAGCAGACCCTACTCTCCTACACAACCCCCCCCCCAAACGCAGGGACATTAGACTAACCTTGACCAGTTGTGTCTTCATGTTCTAAGTGGAAGTACCTGGAGAGACCATCTGCGTTGCCATGGTCAGTCCCTGGGCGGTGCTCCACTGTAAAGTCCATCCCCTGTAGGGAAATGGACCACCTGAGTAGTTTGGGGTTTTCACCATTCATCTGATTAAGCCATAAGAGGGGCTTATGGTCGGTCTGAATCTTGAAGTGAGTGCCAAACAAGTATGGTCTCAACTTCTTCAGGGCCCACACCACAGCAAAGGCCTCCCTCTCAATGGCTGACCAACGTTTCTCTCTGGGGGTCAGCCTTCTGCTAATGAAAGCAATGGGCTGGTCTTGACCATCTACATTAAGTTGTGAAAGCACAGCTCCCACTCCCAACTCAGAAGCATCTGTTTGGACAATAAACTCTCTTGAGTAGTCAGGACTCTTCAGGATAGGTGCAGAGCACATGGCCTTCTTCAGGTCATCAAATGCCTTTTGACAGTATTCTGTCCACTGAACCTTTTTGGGCATCTTCTTGGATGTCAGATCATTAAGAGGAGTCACAATGAACTCATAGTTCTTAACAAACTTCCTGTAGTACCCAGTCAGGCCCAAGAAAGCTCTGACCTGAGCCTGGGTAGTTGGAGGAGTCCAGTCCTTTATGGTCTGCATCTTACTCTCCAGAGGTTTAACTTGGCCTCCACCCACAAGGTGGCCCAAGTACACAACCTTACTCTGCCCTATCTGGCACTTGGTTGCCTTGATAGTGAGGCCTGCCTTTTGCAGAGCCTCTAGCACTTCCTTCAGGTGGACCAGGTGATCCTCCCAGGTGGAACTAAAGACAGCAATATCGTCCAGATATGCTGCACAAAAGTTATCCAACCCAGTAAGGACTTGATTCACCAACCTTTGGAAGGTGGCAGGTGCATTTTTCAAACCAAAGGGCATCACCACAAACTGATAATGCCCACTGGGGGTAGAAAATGCTGTCTTGGCCTTAGACTCCTCAGCTAACCTGATTTGCCAGTAGCCAGCTGTCAAGTCAAATGTGCTCAAATACTTGGCAGAAGCCAATTTGTCTATGAGCTCATCCGCCCTTGGAATAGGGTGTGCATCTGTCCTAGTGACAGCATTGAGTCCTCTGTAATCCACACAGAACCTCATCTCTCTCTTCCCATCTTTGGTGTGAGGTTTGGGGACCAGAACCACTGGGCTAGCCCAGGGGCTCTCTGAAGGCTCAATGACAACTAATTCCAGCATCTTTTGTACCTCAGCTTTGATACAGTCTCTGACATGGTCAGGCTGCCTGTAAATGTTGTTCTTCACAGGGAGACTATCACCAGTGTCCACCACATGGGTACACCAGTTAGTCTGGCTGGGTGTCAGGGAGAACATATGTCGGAATGACTGCAAAACCTGTCTACAGTCATGTTGCTGACGTTCAGTGAGGCTGCCATCTAAGGCCACACCATCAACTGAGCCATCCTCAGGGTTCTGAGTCAGCAGGTCTGGGAGAGGGTCACTCTCTTCCTCCTGCCCCTCATCTGTAGCCATGAGCAAGCCCATGTCTGCCCTGTCAACATATGCTTTCAGCCTGTTAACATGGAGCACCCTGTGGGGGCTTCTGGGAGTTCCAAGGTCCACCAAGTAGGTAACCTCTCCCTTTTTTTCCATGATTGTATGGGGTCCAGACCATCTGTCTTGGAGTGCTGCTGGGGCCACTGGCTCCAGCACCCATACCTTCTGTCCAGGCTGGTACTCAGTCAGGACAGCCTTTTGGTCATGCCAGGTTTTCTGTAAGGCCTGGCTAGCCTCAAAGTTTTTGGAGGCCTTCTCCATGTATTCAGCCATCCTGGAGCGGAGACCAAGTACATAGTCCACTATGTCTTGCTTGGGCTTTTTGAGAGGTAACTCCCATCCTTCCCTCACCAGACATAGGGGTCCTCTTACAGGGTGCCCAAACAACAATTCAAAGGGGCTGAAGCCAACCCCTTTTTGTGGGACCTCTCTGTAAGCAAACAGAAGGCAGGGCAGAAGGATATCCCATCTTCGCCTGAGCTTTTCAGGTAATCCTTTGATCATGCCCTTTAGGGTCTTGTTAAATCTCTCAACAAGCCCATTGCACTGTGGATGGTAGGGAGTGGTGAACTTATAGTTGACACCACACTCCTTCCACATTGCTGTCAAGTATCCTGACATGAAGTTTGCACCCCGGTCAGATACTACCTCCTTAGGAAACCCCACTCTGGAGAAAACTCCAAGTAAGGCCCTGGCCACAACAGGAGCTGTTGTGGTCCTAAGTGGAATTGCCTCTGGGTACCTGGTGGCATGGTCCACAACCACCAGTATGAATCTGTGCCCAGATGCTGTGGGGGGATCCATTGGTCCAACAATGTCAATCCCTACCCTTTCAAAGGGCACCCCCACCACAGGTAGTGGTATCAGGGGGGCCTTTGTGGAACCACCTGCTTTGCCACTTGCTTGGCAGGTTACACAGGAGCGACAAAACTCCTTTGTATCTTCTGACATGTGAGACCAGTGAAAGTGACAGACAAGTCTGTCCCATGTTTTGTTCTGGCCTAGGTGTCCTGCTAAGGGAATATCGTGTGCCAAGGTAAGAAGGAAGCCCCTAAATTGCAGAGGTATGACCAACCTCCTGGTTGCACCAGGCTTGGGGTCTCGACCCTCTGAATAAAGGAGCCCATCATCCCAATAGACCTTATGGGTACCTTGAGCATTCCCAGCAGCCTCAGCAGCAGCCTGCTGTCTGAGGGGTTCAAGAGAAGGACAGGATAGCTGAGCCTGCCCCAAGTCTGCCCTAGAAGGTCCCCCTGTCCCCAGAAAATCAACCTGATCAGGTTCAAGCTCTATAGGGACAGTTCCTTCAGGGGTCTCAGAATCATCTTCCTGTGAAGGCTGATCCTCACTTGTAGGCATTTGGGAAGGCACAGCCTTTACCCTCCTGTTCCTTGTCTTGGGAGGTACTTGGTCCATTGTTCCAGGATCCAAGACCTGAGGTTCAGAGAGGCACTTTTTGGCCTGTGACCTGGTCACAGCAAGGACATGTGATGATATCCCTAACATCTCTGCATGAGTCCTGTACTCAACTTTCGACCATAGAGAGTTCTCCAGGTCATTGCCCAACAAACATTCTACTGGGAGATCAGCACTAACCACAACTCTTTTTAGGCCAGTTACCCCTCCCCAGGAAAAGTTCACAATTGCCACACTATGGGTAGTAGTGACATTGCTGGCATTGGTCACCAGGTAATTGTCACCTGATATGTACTGTCCAGGGTCCACAAAGCTAGGCGTCACCATAGTGACACTGGCACATGTGTCCCTGTATGCTTGAGCCACTTTTTCATTAATTAAAGGCGTCTGCCTGTACTTGCCCAAATTATTGAGACTGACAGCAGGGGAGAAATCAATCTCCCCATCACAGATCAGAACAGCCTGTGTGGGGACTCTGACTAGGTCAGAATCTCCATCAGTTCCGAAGGTGATACCCACTACCCCCTTAGTCTGTGGTCCAACACTGCCAGCTGTACTAGTGGGTGCAGGTGCCTTAGGGGCTGCAGTGTTGGGGGCTCCACCCTTTTTACAATCACTTGTCCAGTGAGTGGTGTTTTTGCAAAAGCTACACCAGGGTTTTCTTTGACCTTCTTTCTTCTTCTTCTTGGAAGTTTGGGACCCACCCTCAGTATTAGTTTGGGGCCCTGTTGAAGACTTCTGGTCTTTAGCTTTCTGCTCCCCACCCTTCTGGTCTGTTTTCTTTTGGTCACCACCCTGGTTCTGGTTCTGGTTCTTTTGCTTAACTCTGGTTCTAACCCATTTATCTGCCCTCTTTCCCAATTCTTGGGGAGAGGTTAGATCTGAGTCAACCAAATGTTGATGCAACTGCTGGTTCTGACAGTTATTTAAAATCTGTTCTCTCATAAGCAAATTGTACAATCCTTCATAGTCTGTAACCTTACTTCCCAGCAACCAGCCCTCCAGAGCCTTAGTGGCACATTCAACAAATTCAGACCAGTCCTGAGTCTGTGTCTTCTGGGTATCTCTGAAAATTAACCTGTACTGTTCAGTGGTTAAGCCTAACCCATCAATCAGAGCACTCTTCAGGACTAGGTAGTTTCTAGAATCCCCATCACTAACTGTGAGGAGTCTGTCTCGGCCTCTACCTTCAAAGGAGAGCCACAAGATTGCTGCCCACTGCTCCTGAGGAACCTGCTGCACTTTGCAAGCTCTCTCAGGTGCAGTCATCCACTTGTGGATATCATCCCCAACTTTGTAGGGGGGCACAATCTTACTCAGGTTTCTATTGTCATAGGACCTGTCCTTATCCTTAAGGATATTGCTGCCACCAGTGGGTTCTAACCCACTCTCTCTAGGCTGCCTTGCTCTAGCAAGTTTCTCTTTGGCCAGGGCAACTTCTAATTCTTGTCTCTGGATCCTAAGTTCAGCCTCTCTCATTTTGGCCTCATGTTCCCTTCTCTGAGGGCTAGTCAACTCCCTTCTGGAGTTGCCATGAGAACCTCTAGAAACATGGGAGGTATTGGATTCACCTGAGTGATTCCTCCTTCTCCTATGCTCCTGGTTAAGTCCATTTGGGGGTCTGAATGGGTTGGACCCACCTTCAGTCCCAAATAAGCTTAAGTTAGCCTGGTTAAGCCTGCTGACTAACACCTGGCTATTTCTACCATCATCAGAATCACTTTCTTCCTCCTCCTCCTCCTCCTCCTCGTCTTCTTCCTCAGGCTGAGTATTCCCAGGGGTCTGGTCTTCCTCATCTATCTGGATGACAGGGGCAGGGGCATCAGGGTTATCATCTTCAGAAGGTGAAACTTCCTCACCAGTCCCTGAGGGGCCTGGTGTGGGGTTCTTTAGAGCTTCAGACTGGTCTAATAGCTCTCTGAGGTGTCCTGCTGCAGGAGTAGGACCTGTTTTGATTCCTCTCATGGAACACAGTTGCCTCAGTTCCTTAAATGGAAAGATAGCAAATTTGGATGGTGCCTTTGGAGGGTCACTCTCAACAGAGATGGGTCCAGTGGATCCCTCTGCTCCAGACATTGCTCTAGTGTGGTGGATGTGTTGCAATCTACCTACACTTATGTTTTCCTACAGAACCTATCTAGTAGTTGTAGTCAGGGTGTGCTACTCCCTATCCTCTACAACAACTAAGTTCAGTAGAACTTAAGTATATCTAGTCTTGTTTTAGTGTACCTATCAGGTACCTGTATGATCTTTCAAATGATATTTTCAAAGATTGTAGTGGTAAAACAACATCAAGCTCAAATCCCAATCCGCTGCTAACCAATGTGAGAAGTTGGCCTGATATATGATGCTCACTAGTTCTAGTGATCACCTTGTATCATGCCAAGCAACCCTTATGGTGCAGGTTGTAAAGTCAACCTTATAGACAAGCTATCCTAGGGGTAGCATGGACTAAGCAGTCTTAGGCTAAACTCTGTAAAGGCATGTGAAGCAAGCTGTTTTACCATACACAATCCCTTGAATACCAAATGAAAGGACACCACACAGATATATATTGAAAATATATATAGATGTATTTCTCAAAAGATACCCTATACTCTTTATGAGCACAGAAGCACAAGCGTTAAAACAAAACACAGTTTAAATACACAAAAGTTGCACGAATATGGATGAGCCCTAGGGGCCACCTAAACCATATACTAAAATAGTGGTATAAGAACCACTATGAGGAAAGTGAAGAGGCCTAGGGCCTGGGGAATCGCTGGAGCTGTTCAGGACTAACAGTGATGAAGTCGGGAAAGGCCCGCAGGACTCGGGTGCAGTGCGGAAAGTGCACGCAATACCAATGCAGTGTCAATGGTGCGTAAAAAGTACAAAGTTAGTTAAAGAGGAACCTTCCGAGTGACCTAGAAGGATGAAACTTAAGACAAAGGCCCTAGAGGTGTGTACCAGTGTGGGAACACCGGCGGAGCTGAGTTACCTCACCCACAGGAAGCGGGTGCACAGGGTCGAAGTAGTGTCGGGTTTCGTCACGCTGGTCGATGGTGCTTGGAGCTGAAGATGCTGCAGGCGACTCGAGGTGAAGAGTTCCGGTGGATCCAAGGGTGGATCTGAAGTAGTGAAGACCTGAAAGCAGAGGGGACAATGTTCAAAGTCACTAGCCAGTGACTACCGTGGAACCAGAGTGGAACCAGGCGATGTCGGGTGCAAACAGGCGTCGAGGTGTAGCTTCTCTCCGCAGCCACGTGGACACAAGGGGTCAAAGACGTCCAGGAGTCGGTCACGAGCTGTCCCACGCAGGCTTTTCGCTGTTGGCGGTGTCGGCAACCGGATGGAAGCAAACAGGCCTTGGCTAATGCAAGCCACGCAGGAATCAAGAAAGGCTTGTCACTCAGACCAGCAAGGTCAGAGCGGGTGCTCCTTTTCACAGGAGCAAGGGCAAGTCTGGAGCAACCAGACCTGCATTGAAAGTTGTAGATTTCGTTGCCAAGATGGCCACTAGCCGCGTGGCAAGTGGACGGGATGGCGCGTCGAGTGGCACAGAGCAAAAGGGCCCCACGCAGATCGTGGAGATGCTGGGGGGCTGATCGTCGGTGCAAGGGCTGCTCGAGGTTGGGGCTTCTCAAACTCCAAAGCACAGCATCGAGGGTGCCTCAGATGCTGCGCAGTCAGCTTTTCGGGGGTCTTCCAAGATGTCCAGTCCCACGTCTCTCGGTGCCTCCACGGGTCCCTTCTTTGCAGGGACTGTGGATCGGGCGGTGAGGAGTCTGGGAGTCTGAGTCTTGTCAGGCTCTGGGCTCGGGCTCTGGCGGGAGGCGGCGGCAAAGCAGATGTCGATTTGCTGGTTGGTCAAAAGCAAAACGGGTACCTGCCCTATGGATTTGAACAAAGAGGCCTAGGAGAGGTCCAAATATATAAATACAAACACACCTAAGCCCAAGCAAATTACACCGCACAAACAGGTTTATTCATTTAGTATCAAAATTTATTTTTCAGGAATGAATGCCGTATGAATGTTGTTGATATGCTAGAGCGGAATCTGAACCACCATTTACTTATTTTTATTATTGTGTTTATTTATCTCAGTGTAGGTTAACCCACGAAATATATTTATGTATTAGTTTATATAAAAAAAGCAGTCCCTTGAAAAAATTCATTCCTGAAAAATAAATTTTGATACTAAATGAATAAACCTGTTTGTGCGGTGTAATTTGCTTGGGCTTAGGTGTGTTTGTATTTATATATTTGGACCTCTCCTAGGCCTCTTTGTTCAAATCCATAGGGCAGGTACCCGTTTTGCTTTTGATGTTTCTTTCCCCGTCTACCTGCCTTAGATTGATGTGGGGTCCCCCTCTGTATTGGAGTTGCTGGTTGGTGCCTGTGTTCACAGGGTGGTCACTCCTTGGCCACAAGGGAGATTCTCTTCCGTCTTCTGAGCAGCAGAATTTCGAAGTCCAGTCTTCTTCTTTATTTCAAGTTGATTCAGGATGATCTGAAGTCTCAGGACACAGCTCCCACTCTTATTCGAATCTGGGGGGCCGGATCACCTACTAGGTCCCTCCTCTGGGTGGAACCAGGAAGGGGGGTGGTTACACCCCCTTTCCTTTGTCCAGTTTCGCGCCAGGACTGGGGCAGGAAAGCCCCAGCACCGGTTTGAACTGGCCTATGCACAGGGACACCTTGTGTGCCCCAGGCATGTCTGATTCTATTCAGCCCTGTCCTACCCAATACACAAAATCCTGTCTGGGGTGGTGCTAGCACCTTCCAAGGCAGGAAACCCTTTGTCCAAGCTGCCCTCGGTGGAAGGACTCCCAGCAGCAGGAGGTCAGACTTGTGTCTGTGGTGGCAGCATCCATTTTGTGATGCTAAGGCTCTGTTTAACTTTAACCGGGGTTCAGGTTAGGTACATGTCGTGTCCCTCTAGAAGGGTGGAATGCTACCCCCGTCGCCAGAACTGGCGAGGGGGTAGTATTCCAATTCGTATGACACCTTACTCGACATGTTTTGATAAAGCCAAACCTAGGATAGCATTTAACCGCGAGGATTATAATGCACTTAAGAGTATATGGTATGGCAGTATCATGAAACAGCTAAAGGACATGGTTCCGAAAGCTGCAGACGGGCTCAGCTCATGCCAGGGCACCATCTCACATATTTCCAAGCACTCTGCCTCCAGGATTGATGAGGCCTTCCATAGGAGTGACTGATAGGAACATATGTGTCCATTTTAGGTTAGGTATAGGCATACTACACCTAAGTAAGGGGTGGTTACACCGACTTACCCCAGCTGAGTGATCAGCCAGTTGTGTCAAATATGGAGGCCAGGCCAGGGGTGGCACAATACGTGCTGCAGCCCCTGGTAGGCCTTGGAAGCACCTATGCCCTGGGTACCTGGGTACACTGTTACAGGGGCCAATAAGGTGAACCAGTTCCAATGTCGTTATGCACCTAAAGTGCATGGGTTACAATTTAGAGAGGGAACAGCAGGCTGTGGGTCTGATTAGCAGGCCCACAGCCACATTAAGTCAGAAACCAGTGAAGCAAAAAGCAAAAATTTGGGGTGACCATAGGATAGCAGACCCTACTCTCCTACAAGACTGATACAATGCGAACATAGTGTTGGATGGGTGAAGAATTGCATGAGACTGACAGTAGGTATCCTACACTGCATGACTACTACTTCACTATTTAATGGAGTTGACCAATAGTATTTATCTGCTTAGAGATTTGTAGGGATTATGCACAGAATTTTTTATGTGTACTTGTGTTGGTGCCTAGGTCATTTTATAAGAATACCACTTGTAACTGGAATGATGACAGTGCTGAAAAACAGAGTGAACACTTAATTTATAAGTGCTAACGTATAGTTGGAGTGATAGGATAAGTAGATAGTGGTAGGTAAGTGATTAAAGAAGTGCATGGTTCATACTGGACGATTCCTACTCTGCATGAGTTCTAACTGGGTATTTAGAAGAGTGTATCAATAGTATGTAGCTATTTAGAGGTCTGCTTGGATGGTGCACAACATATTATAGCTTAATAAATTAAATTTAACATAACATAACATACTTGTGTTAGTAACTAAGACAGTATTACAAACAGAGTGTCTAGTGAATTTATAAGTGCTTAGGTATTGGTGGAGCAATAGGGACAATAGATATAGTGCTGGATGGATATTTATAGGAGCGTATCAATAGTATGTAGCTGGTAAGAGGTCTGCATGCATAGTGTACACAATATTGTATCGGTACTTGTGTTAGTGGCTAGGCCATTGCTTAAGTATGTGACTAATAACTTGAATAATTTCAGTGCTACAAAGAGTTTACATGTTGAATTTATAAGTGCTTATGTATTGCGGAGTGATAGGTTACGTAGATAGTGCTGGATGGGTGATTAGAGAAGTGCATGGGACAGACAGGAGGATTGCTAGGTTGCATGGGTAGTACTTTACTAAGTTGCTGCTGTGCTGTATTCCTTCTTATTCCAGACTAAAAATATGATGGTATTTTCCTGCCGAAGACACTTCATGTCGAAACGCGTTGAAGAAACCGTCACTACCTCAACGTTGCCATCTTTTTATACTGTACTTTATGTATTATGATTATAAAGTAATGTGTTATCAATATATATGTATATGTTTTTAGTATATTTTTAATCAATGTGTATATGAAAATTATTAAAACATTTTGATTGTTTTTATACAATAATTCCTTTTAGTTCAGTGTTATTCTTAGTTTGCTGGTCTTCATTGTATTGTTGAACTTTGTTTTTTTGCCTGGGTGTGTTATTTGTCATTATATGGGACGTCATCAGCACTGCATAGCGGGGGCGTGAGTTATAGTTAGCACAACTAACTATAACATCCAAATTTCTCTTGTTTTATACGAGTAAACTGTCCAGCTAACCGTCACTCCATGAAACCTGGTGTTTTTTCAGTGAATTTCTGAGGTTTTTTAAATGCTAATTTCTAACTATAATGTCCCTGAAACTTGTCTTTATTTCAGTGAATTTTATATATATGCATGTAATCTCCTCTCACTCTTACAAGGAAGGATTCAGCACTCAAGTTGTGGTTCGGAAGTATTTAATCTCCAAAGGACGTGATCCACGAGTTTCGGCTCATCCGAACCTTGATAACGATACAAGACGTCATTGTAGCATCCTTATTTTTTCCAGTTGCCAACATTAACAAAGAACTACATATTACTTTAATCCAAAAAGCGGGTGGCCATATTGGCCTGGTCACGATGTGAAAATTCAGGACTACTTATGCTTGAGTGGGGGTTGGAGGGGGGAACAGCACAGAAGGCGAAAGGTTCTACTTCCTGGAAAAAACAGCTGGCGTTAAATTTCTGCTTTGTTGCTGTTGCTAATATATTGGCTATTCCTGTTCATTGTATTGACTATGCTACATTACCGCATTACTCTAGTTTCAATACCGCCGGCCATAATCTCAGGCAGTGGTAACATTTGAACTGTTGAAGCGCATGTTTTCCTGTCGTTCAGCAAGTAAAGGTGGCACTTTTTATTTCAGAAACAGTAGTATTTTCCACAGCGGTAAAAACATTGCAGTCCAGAAAAAAAAGTGTGAATTTTGAAGGGGCGTCGATAGAAACCCGGTCATGATCAAAGTGTGCCCTAACCCCTGACACAGACACCCGTGACTCGGCTGCTGCTGGCTTTGACAGTATTTAAGACTGAACTTATTTCTGGTGATAAATGCCATCGTTTAATTAGCTCCACTTCCATGAAATGATGACTGGTCGGGCGATCATGTATTTACAGCTGGGGGTAGATTTACCGCTTTTCCTGCAGCAATCGCGGCATGGTTTTCACCTGAGGGCGCATGCTCCACTTTTTGGGATGGAACTCTCTTCCTGCCTTCTGCATCTGCCAATGACTCTGGAATGAGGCCCTGGGGAGGGATAGGAGGCTGCAGAGCCTGAGCTTAGAGTATGTTAATGAGAGAGGGCCTTCAAGGGACAGAGATGCAGGTGAGTTACAGGAAGTGGCACAGTACTTAATTTGTGCAGGTGGGGACACACCATTTGGCAGTGGCAGGGGTGAGTGCCTAAGAACCGCTTTCTGCACCTGCGCATATTTATTTTACAAATATAGCACAGGGCATGAGCGCGAGTGAACATGAACAAGGGTGCAGGGGGCAGAATACACAGCTGCAGGGAGGGAAGAGTTCACTGCCATATGTATGGCAAAGGAGCTAGTGGTGTTCAAGAGTGCAGGAAGGGGAGGACACTGTGGTGAGGGGAGGGCAGAGTAAAGGCCCTGATGGCCATAAGTGAGCAGGTGTGCGAACCCAAGAAGGGAACCCACTGGCGAGTGGGGGTAACTGGGGGTGGAGGAGCAGGGGTGGGTTGAAAGAGAACTCACAAGAAGAGAGGGATAAAGAAAGCGTGGGTGGGTGAGGGCACTGGAAGGCCACAAGTGTGTGGCAGAAATGGGGTCAGAAAGAGAACCGGTATGATTTGGAACGGAGGAGTCCACCAGCTGAAAGGTAGGCCCTGAATTCGAACCGAGGCCTCCTCCGTCTTAAAGCAAATTGTGTTATCTTGGTATCCTTGTAAAGCCAATTGATTCATTTCCTTTATCTGCCGGATTACAAGGTCGTACTACAATTAAGGCAGTATTACAAAGAGTATAATTAAAAATACATATGTCGTAATGTTAGAGTAGGCCGGCAAGTCTTGGAGGGGGGAGGAGGGGAGGGTTGTAGCAGAGACATCCATGTTTGAGATGAGTCAGCAAAGTCATGTATAGTGCTTGATGCTTCTAAGTCCTTTCATAGTGCTGGAGAGAGCCAACTGCCTGATTAGGTAATGCCGTTTTATTATTCAGGTCGGATGCCTTAATGCAAACCAGAAATACCCCTTTCCGGATTAGACCACAACTCTACTAGGTAGTTGCGTCTGATGACGTAAGCACCTAGAAGGAACCTCGAATAAAGTTGACATGCACCCATTGCACAAGGAGCATTTTTCCATCCAGTGTATGCTGGTGGTGAACAAACCCCTTGTAGAGCCGAACGGGAGGGTGCTGTGGGCGGGGCTGTCGGCACTGATGGACCTCCCCCATGAAGCCCCTACTACAAAGACCACCCCAGCAATCCTAACGCCTTACCACTTCAATGAATTATTTCACCCAGACTTAAGGCATAAACAAAACATGTAGAGGAAGCACATTTTCACCGAGAGAAACCCACTTTCTTGGCAATTTCAATAAAGGCTTTGATCACTGGCGTAATTTAAGGACTTCGCTCAAAGATATTCAACAACTACTGACACGATGTGCCCCTTTTGAGCCTGGAGTGTGTAGTCCTTCTTGGACAATAAAGAAGTTAAAGAGAACAGCTTAACACCAGTGAATGTTTGACATTGTTCTGAAAACAAAGCAAATTTCTCTGTGATCCTGCATGAATCGTGCAGTCGCCTCCTCCCCCACCCCCTCCGACACGTCTCTCTGGGCTGCAGAAGGCTGTAGATGAGGATTTGTAGGCGCTTTGCACTCATACTAATACCAGAGCATCTGCTCGTAGCCATGAAGCTAACTGCAACTGGGCAGAGCATGCATCCAGGGACTGAGAGAGAACCAAGCTGAGAATTAAGTGTGTGTGTGGCTTAAAGGGAGGGTGGTGATGGGTGAGGGTAGAGGGCATTGTAAGGGTAGGCAGAGGGGGTATTCTGAACCAGAGAACACTGGGGGTCCCTCCTCCAGAGAAGCATGGGAGGAAAACAAATGCTCCCTATTTTACCAAACGGTATGATCCTCGACAAGCCGCTTCATTTCTCTATGTCCATTGGTTCAATTACTTATCAGCTACTTGTCGTGCTTTTAAACAGAATAATCTCTTTCTGAAGAGTTCCAAGTGTATGGTCTCTGGCAATGAGCTTGTGAGTCCCCGCAAGCTGCGTGACAAGTGCACAGTACAGAGAAGAGCAGACAGCGGCACAAGGCTGGGCCCTTATATAATGTTGCAAGTGACTGTCATGCTATTGCACTGGGGTTAGTGGGAACAATGTAAATGTGTTGGACTTGTAAAGCACACAGCTGCCCGTAAGCGTCCCGGCACTGAAGACCGCTGGGGAACCCGTCCTGGCTTTCCCTGTGAGATGGTCCCTTCTGGGTATCTCCAAGGTGGAACCAGGCATCCCTGGCGTCTGTGGGGGGCCGTTGTAGAAATGAGGCAAGCTTAATGCCCAGAGTTCCCGAGTGTGATTCCTGGTTAGAGTAGGCACTGAGGCGAGAATTGTCGAGTCCGCTGACCCTGGGTCCATGACCCACCCGCGTCGGGAATTGAACCCTGGTCCCGGGCCGTTCTCTGCTTCCGGGTCTGCCGCCTCTAACCAGTGAGCCACACCACTACAATGTCTGTTTGTAGTGTAGATACAAAGCTGAATTATAGTTGTAAACCCTCTTGTCCTCAGTTTAGATCTCAGGGTGGACTGCATCATCTGCAATCATGATTGAAGTAGAAGATAGAACATATATGCAGCATACATTTTATTATTCAACTAAAGCTATAAGTGATATAAAATAAGTTTTTCAAGGAAACATAATAAAGGGATATTGTGTAGGGCTTGATAGGTGTTATACTTAGTTTGGTTTCCACTGAGTTAGTGGTATCTATAACAACAAGGTTCTGTGGAGCCTGCGATGATGAATGGTCTGGGCTGGCCGTACTGATAGTAATGTTTTTTGTGTTGTGAATGCTGCCTTAGTAAGGCCACGTGATAATCCATTTTGGGGCACTGAGTTACTAGTACCTTTGGTGCTTAGCGTTTACATATTCTGCGATGATGCATGGTCTGAGGGGAGGAGGGGGCACAGTAATAAGATTAATGTATTTTGTCGATTGGATTCTGCATGAATTCCACTTAAAAGTGATAGCAGTGGTATAATGTCCCTTGTCTACTGGAATGCGTCATGAACAATCGTCATTCTATCTGAAAAAATCTGAACACATGCAGTACAATTGTCTCTGCATTAAATTAATCAAGGTTGAATACCTTACTCTCCGTAGTATACATGCAAAGGTGACTTCAAGTTGTGAACCCTGCTGTCCACAGAATATATCGAAGGATGTAGTTGACACAGACATTGAGGAATGCTTTTTTTGTCACATACTTTAACAAAATCTGACAACACAGTACTATTTTTCTGCCTTAAATGAATCTGACTGAATTTTATATTGTCTGTACTGCTTATGCCCCACTGGTATCAAGTGGTAGACTCTTTTGATCGCAGTGTACATTTGACAACAGGACTCAGTACAGTCATTGAGGAACGTTTTTTGTGGCATCCTTTAACAAAATAGTCTTTGCCTTACATAAATAAAGGATAACTTGAATGCTGCCCGTAGTGTAGATGGAAAGCTGAATTGAAGTTGTGAACCCTGCTGTCTGCAGTGTAGATCGAAGGCATTAGTCGACACAAACATTGATGAATGCTATTTTGTGACAGTTAACATGATCTGAGGACACAGTACAATTGTCTCTGCCTTAAATAAAACGAGACTGAATTAAATGTTGTTTGTAGTGCTTCTGCGCTTCTGATATCAAGTAGCAAACTCAGTTGATCGCAGTGTACATTTGAAGGCAGTACTCAGTACAGACATTGAGGCATGTTTTTTGTTGCTTCATTTACCAAAATTGTCTGTCTTACATAAATCAAGGCTAATTTCAATGCTGTCCGTAGTGTTGATGCAAAGCTGAATTCAAGTTGTGAAGCCTGATGTCCGCAGTGTAGATTGAAGGCTGTAGTCAGCACAGTCTAATGCTTTTTATCGCATCCTTTTACCTTAAATAATGCAAGGCTGGATTCAATGCTGTCTGTAGTGCAGATGCCAAGCTGAATTCAAGTTGTGAACCCTGCTGGGCGCAGTGGAGATCAGACCTTCGCTGTGGCGGTGTCTCTTCTCTTTGCAGAAATTAACCACACCCAAGGCGTAGGCTAATTTTTTATAGTTTTACACTGACGTTGCGTACGTTAGAGCAGCCCACTCCCCTTCAGCTACAAGGGAGGGGGTGACAACACAGCTACATGACTGAAATATTCCCCAGTGTCTGAGATAAAATGGTTGCGTCCACTGTGCAGTACACTACACGTATCACTAGCATATCTACACACAGAACAGTTTTTGGTTTCTATAGTGTGTTGTGTATAGCATATCATCGGTAGTATTAGCAGTGTGTACATTTTTGTTGATGTGTGAGACCTCCCTGTACACATAGTTGATTGCCACATCTCTGAATATTGAGCTAGTGTGAAACTATAACGCCCCTGAAACATATGGTTTTTTCAGTATATATATATATATATATATATATATATATATATATATATATATATATATATTCACTGAAAAAACCATAGGTTATACACCATATATAGTTAGGAATTAGCATTTAAAAAACCTTATTTTACTCACACAAAACCATTGAAATTCCATATATAGTTAGTTGCACTAACTATATATCGCGCACCCGCAATCCACTGCTGATGATGTCACATATTACATCATTCATGACATGGTCAGTGACATCACTGATGACATCACTGATGACATCTCAAATGACATCACTGATGACATCTCACTTGACATCAATGATCACATCACTGATGATATCATTCATGTGATAATACAATGCATCTCCTCACACTCTAATATAACCTCCGTTACACCCAGTGTTAAATACAGAGTATAATTTTTGAAACCATTGACACACCAATACTAGTTACTACATACGCACTCACTGATTCCTATGTCTACACACACATTCACTCATACAATCATTCATACATACAATCACTCATCTTTACAACACTATCATATGCACTCATACACCTATACAGACACTCACACTCCATCCATGGAGTTACTCACACACCTAGTCAGTCCTGAAAAGAATCAATCACACTTCCATTTTCTCATCTATACAGTTAAACACAGAACACCTTACATTTTTGAAACATATACTAACACATACTTACTCTCTTATAGAATCACTGATACAAGTACACATTGATCTGCACAGAGTCACACACCTCCCAGCCAGCCATACACACACTCAGTCTCCCATACAAATACTTGTGCAACCAATCAATAACCCATATAGCTACTTATATAGCTACTGATCAACACATGCAGCAGCTTGCACAACAACAGACATACTGATGCACACTTTCAGACAGTTTAGTCACTAACCCGTGCATTCAGTAAGACGCATTTAATCACTCACTCATACAGTCAATCACGCACCTACTAAAACCTTCATTCAGACACTTATACATCCACTCATTCTTCAATATGTAAAACATATTTAAACTTTACAGAAACACATAATCACTGGATGTTGTCATCAGTGATGTCATCAGTGATGTCACTGACCATGTCATGAATGATGTAATATGTGACATCATCAGCAGTGGATTGCGGGTGCGCGATATATAGTTAGTGCAACTAACTATATATGGAATTTCAATGGTTTTGTGTGAGTAAAATAAGGTTTTTTAAATGCTAATTCCTAACTATATATGGTGTATAACCTATGGTTTTTTCAGTGAATTTTCAAGGTTTTGTAAATGCTAATTCCTAACTATATATGGTCTATAACCTATGTTTTTTTCAGTGAATTTCAATGGTTTTTTAATAGCAAATATCATAAGCTGTCGAATGTCAAGTACGTGGTAAGTGAAAACATTTTCGTGTTTATGCACACTGATCTGCTTTCAATGGTGCCCCCCCCCCCTCATTTCTATTAGGAGTACTCTCTCTTTGCAGATAGTGAAAGGTAGTTAACGCAGGCCTTTGCCCCCGTTGTAATCCGTCGTGCCTGCTTCTCTCTCCATTTGATTGATTGTTATCCAAGTATTTACTGTTTTAGAATTAGTTCTCTTTGGTTCATTCTCTATTTACAAACAAACACAGAGTCGCAATACTCTGTTTAGTCTTTGCAGATAACGAAAAATCGTGTAAAAAAAAAGAAAAGGAATCGAGCAAAATCAGTAGGCCACTAATGGGATCTCTTTTTGACCTCGCTAAAATAGAAACATTAGGAACAACCCCTCATGACAAATACAAAACTAGTGAGATGAACTGAACTCCACACAATGATGGCTGCAAAACAGCTCGGCTCCGCCACCCACCCCGCCCAAAATAACGATAAAGAGCGGCTGCCATGATTGGTTGCGGAATGGCCACAACGGAGCTACGAAATGGTGCTGCTCTCATGCTAACCCCAGCTTCGGTCTGAAACATCCAGAAACACTGTAGACTACCAATTCGATCAGTTCCGGTAGCGCCCCAATGTAACCCGGTAGAGAAGAACTAGCCCTCCCCTCTTTGACTGATGGTTCTTGTTGCCTGTCCTTTCTGTTGTCATTTAACAGAACTATTTAGCCTGCTGAAAGGGGTTGTGTTTCGACCGCTGGTTGGTGGAGACATTTTGACTATATTCTGGACCTGCGTTGTCGCGTAATGCGTCATATGACGCGCCGCGTTAGCGCATCCGGAAGTCATCCGGGGCGCGCAGCGCGTAACGTAAGCATAACAAGTCATGTGACTTGTTAATAAAACTTTTCATTGGTTCATTTTACTTTTCTTATTCTAATGATGAAAGCCTTGGTCATATCACCTAAAAATTACGCTTTTAATTACTTCCGAACATTATTTTCTCTTAAATATATGTTATAATGTTCCAGGCTAATGTACTTTCCCGGAAATTTTACAACTGTCCTGCAAGTAAAATATATTCTTTTTTCGAGAAAAAGAGCGTTTCTTCGTCCCATGACGGAGCCGTTGAGCAAAAGAGGGTCGACCTGCTGTCTTAGTCGCCGATACGCCTGAATATGAGATTCTTATCGATCACTTTATGTTGCAGGAATAGAAAACACAACAGCCCTTGACCATTTATCTTTACTGCGTTCCTTCGTATTATACCTTTTACCCTTCATGTAATTGGTCTGCTTTATTTCACTTGCCTTTTAATGATTCTAAAACAGTGACTATTATTAAAAACTTTACCAATGTATACACTACTACCATGTTTTCTTTTAAAAACCTTTATTGTGAAAATTTCATTATACAAATACGAGCCTATAACCACGTGGGCCTGCCACGGAGCAAACTGTAATCGTATATGATGAATAGACATTTACACTGTAGAGGAACGTAACGGGCGGGCCATTAGGTTGCAAAAACTAAGGTGTCTAACAGTTACGGAATCGGTGGACGTACATTTTATAATTAAAATACGACAGGGCCAGTTACAATAAAATTATCTAGATATACATTTGCGGGCAAGTACCATGGGTGACGTTAATTCGAATTTTCAACAGTACAGTAATCAATAACACATCAGAACTTAATATCAATAGGGATGTCGAAATATTCAATCAATTCTCGTCCCCGCCCGCCATGTGCTTCAAAACTGCATACGTATCTCGTGATTTCAAGGTTCTGCAACCAGTACACAACAAGGAGTTACGAGTCCCATTTATTCCGGCGCCATTTTGAGCGAGGACGGGCAGGTCCAGGATATAGTCAAAATGTCTCTACCAACCATCGACTATGATGATGTTCATATGCTGTATTTATTAGAGTAACACTCATCTGCCCACATGAAATTAATTTACCACAATCTAAACATGTCATTTTAATCTTTCCAAAGTTCTTCTAAATATTTGGGACCGTTTCCCTTGCCTCTGAAGCTCTCAGTGCCACTTCTTTGATGAATGTACTAGCAGGTCAGGGGTTCTCCTCCAAATCTCTCTTTTATGCAGCACTATAATTAATTGGTGCCACCTCTCCATATGACGATGCATGGTATAGTTACCACAACTATATATTTTTTCGGTTCCTCTGGAGAGTTCATCGTGGCAGATGAAGCGTGTAACATACCGGGCATTTACCTTTTTTTGCATGTACAGGAAAGGAAAAAAAATCGAGCGTTCGAGTTCTTAGGTGTCCCAGGGCCATTTTAGTGGACCAGGCCCAAATCCAAAGAACAGCTATCTCACAGGCTAATGGGGCGACCCACGCCGAGTTTCAGCATTGTAGGATGACCACACAAGTACAGCAACTTGCTAGACATCACCTCGGTGCCATCCGGATCTCGGCGCCCCACTGCAGATGAAGTGCCTCTCAACTATGAAACCACCACGGTGACATCCGGATCTTGGCGCGTTGTGCTGCCTTCGGCCTATTCGCACATCGGTCCGCTACTGACGCCATCTCACAGGCTAATGGGGTGACCCACGCCGAGTTTCAGCATTGTAGGATGACCACACCAACTTGCTAGACATCACCTCGGTGCCATCCGAATCTTGGCATCTCAACGCCTAGTGGTATCTTTCATACAGAAAATATTGTTACGCTGCCTTTGGCCCCATTCGCACATCAGTCCGCAACTTAGACATCACCTCGATGCCATCCGGATCTTGGCATCTCAGCGCCTTGTGGTGTCAGTCAGAAAATATTGTTGCGCTGCCTTTGGCCCCATTCGCACATCAGTCCGCTACTGACACCATCTCACAGGCCAATAGGGCGCCCCACGCCGACTTTTACCATTGTACGATGGCCACACCAGTGGCACAACTTCCTAGACATCACCTCGGTGCCATCCGAATCTTGGCATCTCAACGCCTAGTGGTATCTTCCATACAGAAAATCTTGTTACGCTACCTTTGGCCCCATTCGCACATCGGTCCGCAACTTAGACATCACCTCGGTGCCATCCGGATCTTGGCATCTCAGCGCCTTGTGGTGTATTCTCTTCAGAAAATATTGTTGAGCTGCCTTTGGCCCCATTCGCACATCCGTCCGCAACTTACACATCACCTCGGTGCCATCCGGATCTTGGCATCTCAGCGCCTTGTGGTGTCTTCTACTCCGAAAATATAGTAGAAAATATTGTTGCGCTGCCTTTGGCCCCATTCACACATCAGTCCGCTACTGACACCATCTCACAGGCCAACAGGGCGCCCCACGCCGACTTTTACCATTGTACGATGGCCACACCAGTGCCACAACTTGCTAGACACCACCTCGGTGCCATCCGGATCTTGGCATCTCAGCGCCTTGTGGTGTCTTCAAATCAGAAAATATTGTTGCGCTGCCTTTGGCCCCATTCGCACATCGGTCCGCTACTGACGCCATCTCACAGGCCAACGGGGCGCCCCACGCCGACTTTCAACATTGTAGGATGGCCACAGAAGTGCGACAACTTACTAGACACCACCTCGGTGCCATCCGGATCTTGGCGCGTTGTGCTGCCTTCGACCTATTCGCACATCGGTCCGCTACTGACGCAAACTCACAGGCCAACGGGGCGCCCCACGCCGACTTTCAGCATTGTATGATGGCCACACCAGTGCGGCAACTTACTAGACACCACCTCGGTGCCATCCGGATCTTGGCGCGTTGTGCTGCCTTCGGCCTATTGGCACATCGGTCCGCTACTGACGCAAACTCACAGGCCAACGGGGCGCCCCACGCCGACTTTCAGCATTGTTGGATGGCCACACCAGTGCGACAACTTACTAGACACCACCTCGGTGCCATCCGGATCTTGGCGCGTTGTGCTGCCTTCGGCCTATTCGCACATCGGTCCGCTACTGACGCAAACTCACAGGCCAACGGGGCGCCCCACGCCGACTTTCAGCATTGTAGGATGGCCACACCAGTGCTGCAACTTGCTGGACACCACCTCGGTGCCATCCAGATCTTGGCACGTTGTGTTGCCTTCGGCCTATTCGCACATCGGTCCGCTACTGACGCCGCCTCACGTGCCAACGTATTTTCTCCTAATTTTACACCCTATGCCGCATAACAGGTCATGTGACTTGTTTATAAAACTTTTCATTGGTTCATTTTACTTTTGGTTTCCTAATGATGGAAGGCTTGATCATGTGACCTAAAAACAACACTTTTCATAGGATGAAAACTTTTTTTTTTCCCCAAACGATGAAAGCCCCACCTTGTTTCTGGATGTTTCAGACTGAAGCTGGCGTCAGCATGAAAGCACCACCATCTCGTAGCTCAGTCGTGGTCATTCCGCGAGCAATCATGGCAGCCGCTCCCCACCAGAAGCCTGCAGGAGTCGGAGCCCCCAAAACTTTTGATGAATTCTCAAGGCGGAGGGGACGCTTTCGAGAATGAGGTCCAAGACCTAGCAGACAAGCGTCCGATTTCCAAGGTGTCCCAGGGCCATTTCAGTGGACCAGGCCCAAAAAGGAAACAGCCTGCCGCCATTTTGAGAGTCCTGTGACAGCCGCCTATCGCTGCACCGCAAGAGTGGGCGCAACTCAGCTGAATTGCGGCTTTTGACACAGTGGACCAAAAACGGACGGAATGGCAACTGAAACGGTAAAGGGGCGCCCCACTACAACAGATGACACTCCACCTGGAGAGGCCCGTTCACGCCGCCTCCCCCGGGGCGCTCCACGCCGTTATTCGGAGCAGCATTGTAGGATACCAAAACCAGTGCGGCAACTTACTGGACATCACCTTGGTGCCATCGTTCTGCTGCCTTGGAACTATTCGCGCAACAGTTTGCTACTGATGACCCACCCCCCGCGACGCCCCATGCCGTTATTTGCTGGGTGGCAACTTACTAGACATCACTTTCGTGTCATCTAGATTTCAACGCGTTCTGCTGCCTTGGAACTATTCACACAACAGTTTGCTACTGATGACCCACCCCCCGCGATGCCCCACGCCGGAAATCTGGACGTTGTGCTGCGTTGGGACTATTCGCACAGCCGACCGCTACTTCGTTGTTTTTCCCTAAAAATGTTTATATGTTATTACTATTTTTGTTTTCTTGTATATATTTATAAATTATTAAAGTTTTATAATCTTACTACTTTGTCGGAGTGCTATATATTTTTAATGTGACACATAATTGTAAAAACTTTGATGTACAAACAGTCATCCCTGGAATCTTCCGCTTCAGGCTCGGTCCCCTCCCCAATCACAATACAGGATGGTTTTCAGATAATAGCAACGCTTCTGCTGTGACGAATCTCATCGAGTGTGGGCCTTGATCTACTATAACTCCTTTGAAGAGGGGTGATTCTTTACAGCTGTGGCCATAAACTACATCTGCAGGGCTAGCTGATACCCTAGGACCAGCCTGGACAATCGGACACAGAGGAAAAGGAGTGTCAGAGGGTGCGGTAGTGAATAGGGCGAAAGGGAGGTGTCGGGCGGGCACAGGGTGTGATTCTCAGGGAACAGCAGCGCAGATGGGGGAGGTTTATTACCCATGCATAAGACAGAGAGCGGGGGTGACCACTGCCTGGGGGAGATGTTTGCGAGGGTGGGGAGCCATGCTAAGGATCGACAGCGTGCACAGAGTGGGTCTGGTCAAGGCATCTAAAATGGCTGCCGTGCACGACAAAAGTGTGGCATTTGAAAAAAGACAAGATGGCGCAGACAATGTTTTTCAACACTTCCTGATTTCCTTCGAATCGAACATTAACAGACGTTGGGGCATATTACCAAAGTTAAGCGATATTTATCCCTAACGATGCTTAGCAACGATTTTTTTACCGTCAGAAATTATCGCAGATAAACCTTGCTATTATCAAGGTTTATCGGAAATACGATAAAAAACGACCGCAATGCATTAATATCGCTGAAAACTCAGCGATATTCATGCATTACCGAGCTAATGCTCTTAGCCATGTTATCCACCTCCCATTGGATAACATGGCTAAGAACTGCTCAGGGCAGGTGGTAGCTTTTAGAGATATTCGCCCTTATCTCGAATATTTCCAAAAGTTGATAATAGGAGATAGCGATGTTAGCGACTGTTTCCAGTCGCTAACATCTTGGCATGCCCACTTTGCATGTCATTAGTGATAAATATCACTCACATGCAAAGTGGGGCCCAAGATGGTCGCTATCTTCTACTAGCCGTCGCTAACTGGTGTTAGCAACAGCTAGGTAATACACATATAATTTTATCTCCGCGAAGCGGAGCGCTGTTACAGATATATATCTTGTTTCTGAACGTTAATTTCTCAAAATGCACTGAAGCACATATATTGAGACCTAGCAAAGGCACATCGGGCTACCAGTCCCTACAATTTTGCCAAGTTTCGTGCAAATCCATTCAGCTGTTCGATCCTACCGAGAGACAAGATGGCGGCCGCTACGGACTGTTTGGAATGTTTACAGACACCGGAGAGCCAATCAGCTTCGCTTCGCAAAGCTCCGTAACGCGAAAAGTACTCGAAGCGGTGCGCTGTTACAGATATATACCTTTTTGTGAACGTTAATTTCTCAAAATCCACTGGAGCACATATATTGAGATCTAGCAAAGGCACATCGGGCTACCAGTCCCTACAATTTTGCCAAGTTTCGTGCAAATCCATTCAGCTGTTCGATTATTATTATTTTTATTTTTTTTTGCCCCGCGGGGCCCTTTTAAAACCTCCACATCAAACCTAGGGGGTGAGCGACAATGTACTATGCCCCCTTATGGTCATTTGCCCCTTCGCTTCGGCCTCCTCTTGTCTCTCGATCCTACCGAGAGACAAGATGGCGGCCGCTACGGACTGTTTGGAATGTTGACAGACGCCGGAGAACCAATCAGGTTCGCTTCACAAAGCTCCGTTGCGCGAAAAGTCCGCGAACCAGAGCGCTGCCCGGTCCGCTGTTACAGATATATATCTTTTTTTAAACGTTAATTTCTCAAAATCCACTGGAGCACATATATTGAGACCTACAAAAGGCACATCGGGCTACCAGTCCCTACAATTTTGCCAAGTTTCGTGCAAATCCATTCAGCCGTTCGGGCTAAAAGTGAGGCCAACCGCCCTATGGAAAACTCAATGTTAAAAACACGTTTTGGGACCCCCCTTTTTTCTCGGCCCCCACTGGACGAACCCCCCCCAAATTTTCAAGGGCTGCTCAGAAACAAAATGTGCCATTTTCCTGAAAATTTCAGCCAATTCCGTCCACAAACGCCAAAGTTATTAGACATAGAATTTTCAAAAAACCCATAGAGAAAAAATCCTAACTATATATACCTACTGGCGACCGCCAGTAGGTAATATATATATATATATATATATATATATATATATATATATATATATATATATATATATACGCTCCGTGGGGTGACCAAAAAGTAAGCAGCACACTGCACACAGCCTCTGAGGAAGTGAAACACGAAACGCGTCAGGCTGTGGTTTTCTGGTGAAATGGACTGCAAAGAGGGCTGCTCATGCCAATAAAGATGCTTTTACGGGGAAAAGCGGCTGTGTGCAGTGTGCTGCTTACTTTTTGGTCACCCCACGGAGCGTATATTTAAGGCGGCGGTCCTGCCGCCGAGCTGGCACCACCTCGAATCTATGGAGGGCCACGGAGCACTGATACACGGAGCTCACCTACGTGGAGCACGCATCCTTGGATTGAGAGCAGTCGTCTTTCCAGGGGGCTCATCCAGAGCCTTTGAACAGGCAAAACATTTAATGTAAGGAGCATCCATCCATGGATTCTAAACGGACTACATCCCCCAGAAACCCTAAAGCGCTGATACACAGCATAAATAATTAGGGAGATGTGGACACGCCTTGCTCCTTTGAACCACAAACAGCCTCTGAGGAAGTGAAACACGAAACGCGTCAGGCTGTGGTTTTCTGCTGAAATGGACTGCAAAGAGGGCTGCTCATGCCAATAAAGATGCTTTTACGGGGAAAAGCGGCTGTGTGCAGTGTGCTGCTTACTTTTTGGTCACCCCACGGAGCGTATATTTAAGGCGGCGGTCCTGCCGCCGAGCTGGCACCACCTCGAATCTATGGAGGGCCACGCAGCACTGATACACGGAGCTCACCTACGTGGAGCACGCATCCTTGGATTGAGAGCAGTCGTCTTTCCAGGGGGCTCATCCAGAGCCTTTGAACAGGCAAAACATTTAATGTAAGGAGCATCCATCCATGGATTCTAAACGGACTACATCCCCCAGAAACCCTAAAGCGCTGATACACAGCATAAATAATTAGGGAGATGTGGACACGCCTTGCTCCTTTGAACCACAAACAGCCTCTGAGGAAGTGAAACACGAAACGCGTCAGGCTGTGGTTTTCTGCTGAAATGGACTGCAAAGAGGGCTGCTCATGCCAATAAAGATGCTTTTACGGGGAAAAGCGGCTGTGTGCAGTGTGCTGCTTACTTTTTGGTCACCCCACGGAGCGTATATTTAAGGCGGCGGTTCTGCCGCCGAGCTGGCACCACCTCGAATCTATGGAGGGCCACGGAGCACTGATACACGGAGCTCACCTACGTGGAGCACGCATCCTTGGATTGAGAGCAGTCGTCTTTCCAGGGGGCTCATCCAGAGCCTTTGAACAGGCAAAACATTTAATGTAAGGAGCATCCATCCATGGATTCTAAACGGACTACATCCCCCAGAAACCCTAAAGCGCTGATACACAGCATAAATAATTAGGGAGATGTGGACACGCCTTGCTCCTTTGAACCACAAACAGCCTCTGAGGAAGTGAAACACGAAACGCGTCAGGCTGTGGTTTTCTGCTGAAATGGACTGCAAAGAGGGCTGCTCATGCCAATAAAGATGCTTTTACGGGGAAAAGCGGCTGTGTGCAGTGTGCTGCTTACTTTTTGGTCACCCCACGGAGCGTATATTTAAGGCGGCGGTCGTGCCGCCGAGCTGGCACCACCTCGAATCTTTGGAGGGCCACGGAGCACTGATACACGGAGCTCACCTACGTGGAGCACGCATCCTTGGATTGAGAGCAGTCGTCTTTCCAGGGGGCTCATCCAGAGCCTTTGAACAGGCAAAACATTTAATGTAAGGAGCATCCATCCATGGATTCTAAACGGACTACATCCCCCAGAAACCCTAAAGCGCTGATACACAGCATAAATAATTAGGGAGATGTGGACACGCCTTGCTCCTTTGAACCACAAACAGCCTCTGAGGAAGTGAAACACGAAACGCGTCAGGCTGTGGTTTTCTGCTGAAATGGACTGCAAAGAGGGCTGCTCATGCCAATAAAGATGCTTTTACGGGGAAAAGCGGCTGTGTGCAGCGTGCTGCTTACTTTTTGGTCACCCCACGGAGCGTATATTTAAGGCGGCGGTCCTGCCGCCGAGCTGGCACCACCTCGAATCTATGGAGGGCCACGGAGCACTGATACACGGAGCTCACCTACGTGAAGCACGCATCCTTGGATTGAGAGCAGTCGTCTTTCCAGGGGGCTCATCCAGAGCCTTTGAACAGGCAAAACATTTAATGTAAGGAGCATCCATCCATGGATTCTAAACGGACTACATCCCCCAGAAACCCTAAAGCGCTGCTACACAGCATAAATAATTAGGGAGATGTGGACACGCCTTGCTCCTTTGAACCACAAACAGCCTCTGAGGAAGTGAAACACGAAACGCGTCAGGCTGTGGTTTTCTGCTGAAATGGACTGCAAAGAGGGCTGCTCATGCCAATAAAGATGCTTTTACGGGGAAAAGCGGCTGTGTGCAGTGTGCTGCTTACTTTTTGGTCACCCCACGGAGCGTATATTTAAGGCGGCGGTCCTGCCGCCGAGCTGGCACCACCTCGAATCTATGGAGGGCCACGGAGCACTGATACACGGAGCTCACCTACGTGGAGCACGCATCCTTGGATTGAGAGCAGTCGTCTTTCCAGGGGGCTCATCCAGAGCCTTTGAACAGGCAAAACATTTAATGTAAGGAGCATCCATCCATGGATTCTAAACGGACTACATCCCCCAGAAACCCTAAAGCGCTGATACACAGCATAAATAATTAGGGAGATGTGGACACGCCTTGCTCCTTTGAACCACAAACAGCCTCTGAGGAAGTGAAACACGAAACGCGTCAGGCTGTGGTTTTCTGCTGAAATGGACTGCAAAGAGGGCTGCTCATGCCAATAAAGATGCTTTTACGGGGAAAAGCGGCTGTGTGCAGTGTGTTGCTTACTTTTTGGTCACCCCACGGAGCGTATATATATATATATATATATATCAAGGGTATTGCTCAAGCATCTCCTGCCCGCTCCAAACCGAAAGTTGTATCGTTGCAAAGGACTTCTTGGGCTAAGTCCTATTAATCAGGTTCAAGGAAAACGATACTTGTGGGATTTTAAAAGTTCTTTATTCCGCCGCCGCCAAACGCATTTCGACTGCCAAGCAGTCTTGCTCACTGGACAAGAGGCAAAAGCGCGCGGCCATTTTTAAATAAAGAAGTTACACGTAATGAACTACATGTCAGCAGACATGAAAGACAGACTCGTAGTTTTTCTTATAATCATAACAGTGTTAGCAAGATCATTAATATTCTGCGGCAAAACAATATGACGATTAAATAAACCACATCTCTGTGTTACCTTTTAAGTTATATTGGTAAAACGGACATGTTTGCATGCATTTGCGCATACATTTAGAATCTGTCAACAAACTTTATCGACAAACAAAAGGATGTACAACCCCATTCTCGCCCTAGTGGGCTTTGCGCACATAAATGTGGATAGGCATAGGCTTACAATGTGGCTCAAGTGAGCATATACATCCTTTTAAGTACATTAACCTGCTTAACCATGTCACATTTTAACTGAATACCATTGTCAAAATTAAACCGTCTGTTTTGCAAAAACTCATTTTTTAAATATCACTGTTTACTAACACTGTATACCACCAGCTCAGCTAATTGTCTAATAGTCTGTCCAAAAAATGTTCTTATTCGTGAACAGATAAATACATCGGTTACAGATAGCTACTCTCATTTTATTCACTTACTATAATTTAAAGGTGTGTGTGTAAATCTTCCTCCATATTGAGACCCTTCGGTTGTTTTGAATCTAGCTTTATTATATAGCGAGATTCCAACTGTCTTAATTTTTTTAGACGATTACCACCTCTTTGGCTTGCAGGGATTGAGTCAATCACATAATATGTCAGACCACTAGTGTCTTTGTTGTGCGACTTCTCAAAATGCCGTGCTACAGGGTAGGATCTATCAGAATTCTTGATGGCTCTCAAATGTTGCAAGATACGCTTGTGTACCTCATTGATTGTGCTCCCTAGTACCGCAAGCCACAAGGGCATTGCAGCACGTAGACAGCAAAATCTGTCTTGCATGTGTATTTGCCTTTGATTTTTTCAACTCTGTCACCAAGGCCTAATTTGTACCTGTTACAATTTATCCCATGCATGCATGCCTTACATTTTAAACATTTCACAAAGCCATTTTTCTCTGATAGCCAATTTTTCTTTGGACGTGGTTTTTTAAGTGTGTTGCTCACTAGGGAATCTCTGAAGGATTTTGATTTTCTATAGGTGATTTGCGGTCGCCTGTCTACCTCCTTCCCAAGAATCGGGTCATTCTTAATGATATGCCAGTGCTTGTTGAGTATTCTTCTCACCTCAACATGTTGTTTACTAAATGTGGTTATAAACCTACACTGGCTCTGTTTAGATTGCGCAGTCTTCTGATTAGAAAACAGAATTTCCTCTCTATTCTTTTTTGATGCTTTATGAATTCCCTGATCGATCCAGTTTTCAGGGTACCCTCTTTCAGTGAATCTTCTTTTAAGCACCCCTAATTCTTTTGCTGTCTCTTCTGGGGTACTGCAGTTACGCCTAACCCTCAGGCTTTCCCCATAGGGGATGCTACACTTTAAATTTAAAGGATGAAAGCTCTGTGCGTGCAGCAGAGTATTGCCGCTTGTAGGTTTTCGATAGAGACTGGTTTGTAACCTTCCATTCTCTACATAAACTCTAAGGTCTAGGAAATTAACACTGTCCCTACAGATGGAACTGGTGAACGTGAGGTTTAGGTCATTAGTTTGCAGACTATTAATAAAAGCCTTAGCTTCGCGCTCTGTTCCCCTCCACACCACAAATAGGTCGTCGATAAAACGACTCCAGTGAACTATGTGTTCCTCCCACTCTTTCTGATACTGCGTCCGGACGACCTGCTCCTCCCACCAGCCCATATGCAAATTAGCATAGCTGGGGGCGAAGCAGGTCCCCATGGCAGTGCCACATGTCTGGTGGTAGAGTTGGCCATAGAAGAGGAAAAAATTGCTGGTTAAACATTTTTCCACCATACGTAGAATCATTTGAGTATGGGCCCACAGTGTAATCGACCTAGTTCCCAAAAAGTGTTTCACTGCACGTAAGCCATCGCAGTGCCTTATACTAGTGTACAGTGTGGCAACATCAATTGTGACTAGTAAATAGTCATCTTCCCAGGGTATATCATAGATCCTTTTAAGGAAATCCCCGGTGTCCAGTATAAATGATGGAAGTGCCTTGGTGAGTGGATTGAGAAAGGAGTCTACAAATTTAGAAGTATTTTCCAAAGCACTTCCTATTGCAGATATTATTGGGCGGCCGGGGGGATCAACAATGTCTTTATGCACCTTAGGTATTAAATAAAACACCGCTGTAGTAGGCTGGTCAATTTTAAGAAACATAAATTCATCATGGCTTATTAAAGATGAATCATACCAACTTTGCAGTTCTCTATTAAATTGCTCATTGCTGTTTAGCATTGTGTCTTCTGATACCTGAACATAACATTTCTTGTTATTCAATTGCTTATATGCTTCTAATAGGTATGTGTCCCTATCCCAGAGAACTACGTTGCCCCCTTTATCCGCATTGCGAACTATGCAGTTATCACATTCAGTTAACTTTTTTATCAATGCATAGTAGGCCTGTTGCTTTTTAGAAGTTGCTTTATTCGGTTGAACATTTTTGCCCAGATTTTTCAATTCATTTTGAACTAGTTCATTGTAAACATCAACAGTATCCTTTGCTGTTGTGGGAATGAATCTTGAACTAGGCCGAAAACTAGTAGGGGCATCCTGAAAAATGTCAATTTCTTCTTCTTCTGCAATCGCTGCAGCAAGACTGTTTACTCCTGGATCTTGTGCTACTATATTACTGGCACGTAAGTCCATCATCAAGTCCATGTCATCCACCACTAGGTTGCCTTCATGTGTTGCTCCACCCATTTGGTTGCCTGTGGTTCTTTTCCTTGGGTTCATCAAAAAATGTTTTTTTAACTTCAGTAGTCTTATAAACTTAAAGAGGTCTATTCTGGTTTGCACATAGTCCAGATCCGCCTCTGGACAAAACGACAACCCCAGTTCCAAAATTTTCAGTTCTTCCTCAGTCAATTTTACATTCGTCAAATTTATCACAGATAACGTTTTCGTTTCGTTGGTTACTATGCCACATTCTTCTTTTTCTTCTGGGTGCCTCGCCCTGCAGATTGCCCTCTTCCGGCGGTTTGCCCTTTGCCTTTTCCTTTTCGCTGACCTGCGTTGGCACTCTGTGTTGGTGGCCTTTGACGCAAGTTGTATCGGCGCTCTACGTTTAAATAACCAAATTCTTCAATTATCGTTGGTATTGCTCCCTGAATGGGAATATTCATCTCCAGATCAGTATCTGGATCAGAGCTTTGTCGGCTGCCGGTTTCGGATTGCGCATCTGCTCCAGTAGTACTTTTGAAGCTTTTCTGCTTCCTAATTGATTCGTAGCGCTTAGCAAAAGTGTAAATTTGACCACGTTCATAGTCCAATTTATCTCTTAAGAATTTAAGTGCTTTGCGTTCTTTTATGGTGGTCTCTAGCTTCTTTAATCTCTCTTTAGCCTCCGTTTTGAATTTAGTTATGGTTGCTTGGTCCTCTTCTTTACTTAAATCTGAAAGCAAATCCATTATTTCTTCCATTATTTTTGACCTGTCAATGTCAGCATATTTAATCAGTATGCCTAGCATACGCCTCGACGATTCATTGTTATTGGCAGCCCACTCTTTTAACATTTCCGGATTAGGATCCTCATAGCTCGGTGCCACCATTACTCGCAGGCCCCGGGGGATTCGCTGCACTTCCAGGTAACGCTGCAGGGATTTAGACTCCCACCACTTGGATAGCTCTGAACGTTGCAATTTTTCTAATTTCCTCAGTTTGGTTAGTAGGTCGTTGTGTATGTTACTCCCCGACTCTGGTGAAGTTGGATCGGCAGATTGGCCGCTTATGTTAGTGAATACTTGGAGAGCTGCCTGTTCGCGCTCATGTACCTCTGCGGCGTCCATTTTCAAATTTAACAGCGCGCAAAAAGCTGTAATCCCAACCGGTTCTGAACTCCGTGCTAAATCACTAGCTCGCGAACCTTCACTTTCTCCCCCGCTGGCATTCACAAGTCAGGCTTACCCGGTTCAGTGTCGGCGTCTCCGAGCTGTCCTCCGACCCTCTAAGGCGTCTCCTCTTCTCCGGCGCTGACTTTTCTTTGTGATATCCGTTTCCGTTCCCAGCGATACGGGGGGGTGGCAGTTGTTTGAATCAAGGGTATTGCTCAAGCATCTCCTGCCCGCTCCAAACCGAAAGTTGTATCGTTGCAAAGGACTTCTTGGGCTAAGTCCTATTAATCAGGTTCAAGGAAAACGATACTTGTGGGATTTTAAAAGTTCTTTATTCCGCCGCCGCCAAACGCGTTTCGACTGCCAAGCAGTCTTGCTCACTGGACAAGAGGCAAAAGCGCGCGGCCATTTTTAAATAAAGAAGTTACACGTAATGAACTACATGTCAGCAGACATGAAAGACAGACTCATAGTTTTTCTTATAATCATAACAGTGTTAGCAAGATCATTAATATTCTGCGGCAAAACAATATGACGATTAAATAAACCACATCTCTGTGTTACCTTTTAAGTTAGATTGGTAAAACGGACATGTTTGCATGCATTTGCGCGTACATTTAGAATCTGTCAACAAACTTTATCGACAAACAAAAGGATGTACAACCCCATTCTCGCCCTAGTGGGCTTTGCGCACATAAATGTGGATAGGCATAGGCTTACAATGTATATGTATATATATTCAATGAAAAAACCATAGGTTTCACACACGTTATAGTTAGCTGGACATTTCACTCATAGAAAACCATTGAAATTCCCCCGTTATAGTTAGTTCAGCTAACTAGAATTCACGCGCCCGCAATGCACTGCAGATGACGTCACATATTACATAACTCCTGACATGGTCAGTGACATCACTCATGACATCACTGATGACATCTCAAATGACATCACTGATGACCTCACTGATGACATCATCCAGTGAATGTGTGTCTTTGTAAAATAAATATTTTTATATATGTATATCTAAAGGTCGACGGAATAATAAATGGGTAAATAAGTGTCTAAATGGATGTATTTTTTGAAAAAATTGATTGCATAACTGACTTACAAAGTATATCTTAGTGAATACATGTATTACCGAGTAATGTTTAAATATTTAAATATTTGTTTCAGTGTCTCACTTTGTGTATAAGTGGCTGCATAGGTTGGCGAGTAGTTACATGAATGTCTATATGGGTTTTTAGTTGGTTTTTTGAGTGTCTGTATGGTTTGGTGGGGGTATTACTTAGTGCATACACGCATGAATGACCGACTCACTGTATGTGTTTTGAAGACAGCATGTGTGCAGGGCTGTATGGGTGGATGAGTGTGTGCATGGGTGTGTTAGTGAGTGAATAACTGTCTCAACAGTATCTTCATGAGTAACTACATATGTTTTAAACTAGTATATGTGAGTATTGATGTATATAAGTGAGTATATGTGAGAGATTGGAAGAGTTCCTGTATAAAAAAGTATGTGTTTCTATAAGTGATTGTTTAAGAGAGTAAGTATGTGTACGTTTCTGTAAAAGTAAGGATAGTGCTGTGTTTATAGCTGTATATGCAAGTAAATGTATGTTTGATAGTTTATTTGCATGTATGATTATGTGTGTGAGTAACTCTATGGATGAGTATCCGTGTGTAACAGGATGTATAGGTGTATGAGTACATGTGATGAGTGAGTGCATGTTTGAGTGACTATATAGAACTGTTGGTGAATGAGTGGATGTGTATGTAGATTTTGTAATTACTGAATAGGTTGTTGTAACTGGTATTGGTATCTCCATTGTTTTGAAATGTTTTGTTTCTATTTTTCAATGTGTTTATCAAAGGTAATATTACGGTAAAAAGAGGTCTGATACTCTTTCACAAGGATGATGTCATCAGTGATGTCATCAGTGTTGTCATTTGAGATGTCATCAGTGATGTCATGAGTGATGTCAGTGATCATGTCATGAGTGATGTAATATGTGACATCATCAGCAGTGCATTGCGGGCGAGCGAGTTATAGTTAGCTGAACTAACTATAACGGGGGAATTTCAATGCTTTTGTATGAGTGAAATGTCCAGCTAACTATAAAGTGTGTGAAACCTATGTTTTTTTCAGTGAATTTGCAAGGTTTTTTAAATGCTAATTCCTAACTATAACGTGGCTGAAACCTATGGCTTTTTCAGTGAATTTCAAAGGTTATTTAAATGATAATTCTTAAATGAATTAATTATTATATTTCTTTCTTTTTACACTAATTTCTAAAAAATGTATTACAAATATTTATATTTATTTTATTTTTTAAGTTATATTTCATATTCTTAATGTAAAATAAAAACAAAAATACATTTACATTTTTTCATTAATTAATTTTTTTTACAATATATTAAAATTACATTCTATATAATTCCTTTTTCATTTTTTTGGGGGTAATCGCACCATACACGTACGGTGATCGCACAAAACTTTGTCCGGTAAATCGTCCTCTGCGCGTACCCGCGCATACGTTACCGATATGCTTTGACGTTGCGCGTCGCATCAACGCTTTCACGTGATGTCATGTACGGCGCCCCGTACGCGCACGCCGCAAAAGTTTCTAATTGTTCAAAGACATATATTTATGTATTTAATGTACATATTAAGGGAAGACATCTGGGATTATCTTGAAACAAGTTTTTTTTAACTTTTAGTAAGCGTATATTACTTTTAATAGCAATTACGCAAATTGCCGCGGTACGTCGTTTGTACTCACATCGTAAGAGCACCGAAAGCGCAACGTAAGAGCTCCATAAGCGTACTGTGAGTGTACGCAAAGCCATGTGACTTTCAAGAAAGAGATTTGATTAGTTCATAACACTTCCTATTCCAACTGTTGAAAGACCCCTCCCATTTTAATCATTCTTCTTTGACTTTCTCAGGAGAATATCTTCTGTGGAGCTCCAGTCAATTTAGAAACAACCTTCACCATGGCTGCATTTCTGGAATCATCTTCTGACCACTCTTCAGAGTAAGAATTTATTGCTGAGCAGCCTCAACCAAAACAAAAAGAAGCTGTAATTTGGAAGTTCTTTACCTTCCCTGAAGGTGAAAAAAAAGTCAATGCCTCAAAAGTCACTTGCAAGATATGTGACACAACTCTGTCCAGGGGCGACCCCACAAAAAATATTCATTCGGTACAGCAAGCATGGTGCGCCATGTGAAGACTCTGCACCGTAATATTTATGCAAGAGCTTGCACCCAAAGACTGCAGGACAACCATCCACCTACTGCTCCAAGTACTTCAACTGCACCACCACCTCAGGCAACCAGTCCGCACCCAAATATTCAACCTGATTTTGCGGATCTCACCATACATTGCAAATTTTGCAATTAATTGTTGTGTTATGGTGAGCAATCAATCGATCTTATTATCCGGAGGAAACGGGAGCATCGTTGTCCACGAGTTTAATTTTTTTCTTTCATTGTTTTGTTCCTGTTGAACACTTTTTGGGTTGCAGTTTAGTTTTTTTCTTTAAAAAAAAAACAACAAAAAAAGAAAACTTGTTTATAAAATACAAAAAAATTATTACAAAACTAAAAAGACAAAAAACCCAGTTCTTTTCAGAACTACCTCCACTTGTCAAAGAAAACTATATTTCTATGATAGTGTGTAAAACTTTGTCTGAATTAATGTATAGTGCATAAATGAATGAATGAATACAATCGTAGTGTTTGGTGAATGTGATAGTGCACAACTATAAGGAAGTGCTAGAGCATAAATCTATAAGTTTTTTACCTATAGTATACTGCAGTACTACTGAAGCACTTGGATGTAACATATGCACATACATATGTTACAAGTCTATGCTTCAATTTGCACTGCTGGTGAAACTGCATGGGTGAATTTATATGTGTTCTGGGTGGATTTACAACCCCCTCGTGTCTCTTTCATACCGCCATTGCACCACTTTTCTGATGCAGCGGTGGTGCAAAAGATGCGTCATTCTCTGTGGTATTTACAATGTGATGCATCTGGGAGATGCGTCACTTTATAAATTCCTGTATCAGAAGGAGACATTCCTACACGGAGGGGGGGGGGGGGCGTTCTGGCACAGGAACACCTCCTAAAAGTGGCTGAGTGAAATCTACAAGATTTCACTTTGTTACTTTTTGAGTCATGCTGCGTCAAAACCCTGCACCTGCTTCAAGCAGGAATAAGGATTGGCACAGCATTTTGTGCATAGGGCCCCCAGAGTATTATTGGAGCTCAAGCAATGCGCCACCTTCACTGCACGGAAACATCACATATCTGTGCCATTTTTGCCCCATGGTGCACCACATTGTAAATAGGGTGCATCCATGGTGGTGGTGTCACAGTGCACAATTACTATCATATCATTACATCCAAAAAGTAACACAATAGAACAACAAAAAGGCGCAAGGGGCTTGTAAATCTGCCCAAGAGTGTATGCAGCAGTCTATGTATACTGACTGGGGAATTGTTAAGAGGGAGGTATGAGGAGAGAGGGAGGATTAAGAGGACAGAGGAGGGAGTATAAAAAGAAGGGGGAGTATTAGGAGACAAAGGATACAATGAGGACAGAGGGGGACTAAGAGGACAGGAGGGACTATGAGAACAAGCAGCACTATGCGGAAAGACAAGTGAGAATAAGGAAAGAGGGGAAATATCAGAAGAGAGGGGACAATATAAGCAGAGAGAGGTAGACTGTTAGGAGAGACAGGAGAGATTATTGAAAAAGGAGCAAGTATAATTCCTTAATGTACACAGACGCTCAGTGTGATTCTAGACAAGAAATGTAAAACCATACATTTTACCAAAACACAATTACTACACTAAAACGTTTAAGTGACTGAACTCATTCCATGTAAATAACTACTATATTTCAGTGGACAGCCCTGACTCACTTGCAAATACATTTCCAATTTGATGCATTATTTTTTGCCAACATTACATCCAAACACGTTACACAATAGAACAAGCAAGAGGCCCAACGGGCTTGTAAATCTGCCCAAGAGTGTATGCAGCAGTCTATGTATAATGACTGGGGAATTGTTAAGACCGAGGTGTGAGGAGAGAGGGAGGATTAAGAGGACAGAGGAGGGAGTATAAAAAGAAGGGGGGAGTATTAGGAGACAGAGGAGACAATGAGGACGGAAGGGGACTAAGAGGGCAGGAGGGACTATGAGAACAAGCAGCACTATGAGGAAATATCAGTGAGAATAAGGAAAGAGGGGAAATATCAGAAGAGAGGGGACAATATAAGCAGAGAGAGGTAGACTGTGAGGAGAGACAGGAGAGAATATTGAAAAAGGGGCAAGTATAATACCTTAATGTACACAGACGCTCAGTGTGATTCTAGCACTGTATGTAAACTGACTATAAAATTGTAGATTTAGAACACAAGCCTAATTCTAAAAAAAGCAACACTATTAACTACTCTACAACTAAAAAAGAGACTGCACACATTCTACATTTTTAGTACTGCACTTTATTGCACAAAAGTGACTCACTAAACACATTAACTTACCAAATGATTTTATCACAATAGTTATCCAAATGCAGACAACCTCAGAATATGATTCTACAAACTTTACACGATAAACACATTACTCTTATTAAAAATAAAATGCACCACATTCATTCCATTACAAGTTATCAACTCACCTCTCAAACTGATTGGTAGATTCAGAAGAATGTCACTCACAGAGCAGATAGTCTTATACAAAATCTCTCTGCTTCAGTGCTTACAGCACAGCCAAGAAAAGGCACATTTTCCCTCCCAATTTACACATATATTACACGTTAAAAACAAATCAAATCAAATTCCTTCACACAATAATTCAAAACCAAACAAACATTTCTATTTGTTCAACATTTCAAACCTTTCCAACTGACATAACTTTCCACCCTACCCCCAACAGATCATGCAAAATTCAACTGTCACCAGAGGTCAAAAGTTCAGCACTCTATAAAACACTGCTCCTCAACAAGTTTAGACTATGCATAAGTACTTACTTATAAGTACCAATAAAGAGAAAAGGTTTCATTAGAACCAACAAACACATAAACACATAAACTTGATAGATATCTGTAAAATATATTTTGTAATTGATTTTTTTCTTGCTTAGGTACACTTACTGGACAACTTACAGACTTTGCACCGTACGTCGTACCTACGTGCATGGTACGCGCACGGTAAATCTATCATAAAAAACAAATAGCCTCTATTACAAATTTTTTATAATCCCGGGGACCCATCCCCCGGGGCTGAAATATAACGTTGGGGACCGTGGGGGGAGCCCCAAAGCCCCCACTGTCCCAGCCGGCTCCCCACATCTTTCGGGAGGCGGCATTGCTTTTTGTCAGAGAGAGCAGCTTACATGCTGCTGTCTCTGACGAAATGCAATCTGCTTTCCTACTTGAAAGAGAGAGCAGGTTTCCTGCTCTATCTTTCAAATACAAAAGCAGTTTGCTATGGTAGGGCGGGAGCCGCGAGGCTCCCACCCTACCATAGCAAACAGCAGTGTCCCGAGGGTAGGCACCCCGGGACACTGCGGAGCCAGCCCTGGGAGGTGGCGGTCCCCAGGGCTATCAAAGGCTCCAGGAGGGGTGGGCCCCCTCCCAATATTCAAAAGCCCTAGGGGGTGGTGGTCCCCAGGGCTGGGGGGTCCATCACGGACCTCCTATTTTAAATATTAGAGCCCTGGGGAGGTGGCGGTCCTCGGGGTGTGTGGGGGTACTACAGCCCCCCCACACACAGGTGTTTTTTAAATATTTTTTTTAAAAGAAGCCCCGGAGATGGCGGTCCTTGGGGCTGCGGGGGGGCCATAAGCCCCCCTCAACATATAGTTAAAGCCCCGGGGGATGGGGTCCCCGGGGATTATAAAAAATTAGTAATAGAGGCTATTTTTTTTTACAGTATATTTACCGTGCGTGTACCATGCACGTAAGGACGACGTATGGTGCAAAGTCTGTAAGTCATCTCGTAAGCGTACATAAGAAAAAAAAAAAAGATTTGGACATTGGAGATCAAATTCAAATTCAAATTCAAAAAGCTTTATTCGATTTTCAGAGTTAAAATCATAAAAGCATACGTTAAAAGTGCCATAAACATTGAATGTACATTGTGCAATTGTAACATTTGCCGGGATAAAAAATCTTATTATGCAGTACCTGTCATATGTAATTCCGTGTACGTTTTTAAAAGCCTAATATTCCAATAAAAACAGGGAAATCTAAAAATAGTGTTAGTTCTCATGGTTATTATATTGAATTCCTAAACTTGATTGCTAGTTTTAAACAGCTAGATACAGCATGGATGACGGGATAGTTTTCTAGCTGTTGTAGCCTGATAAAAGCTAGTCTGCAGGTGCGAATCCCCCATGCCCTTAAAATTGGTTTCAGAAAAGCCTCTCTCGGTTCCAGGTAAAATTTGCAAAATAATATACAATGGATATCAGATTGAACAGAAATATCATTGCATGGGCATGTTAGGTTTTACCTTGACCAGTTGTTACAATCTGGAAAGGTGGTCAAGCGGAAAAATGTACCAAGCCTAAAGCGGGTTAATAGCATGCGAGCGTAGCAGCTTGGTTGAGTTAGAAGATACCGTTGGGGCCCTTCATCGGTGGTAATTTGTTGGTATCCAATAACTGTGGTTTTAGCTTTTTCCAAGCCCCCCACCTCTTGTTAGCTAGATGGTCAAGGGCCATCTTTTTTAGAGACTTTCTGGCCACCACTACCATGCTTAATGGCCTTGTGAAGTATTCTGAGTGACCAATCTCAGTCAGCATGTTCTTTACATAAGTGAGCCATTTGATGTTACTTGCTCCATCGAGTTTATGGCAATCGGTGATTAAATCTCTATTTAGTGATGTCTTGGGGGTAACCCATACCTTGTGCCACAGTAGTATGGCACAATTTTTATGACATCTGAGATGTATGGTAGGCCCAGTACGATGTGTCCGATGTAAGTGGCTGTTGATTTGGGGGCCCCTAATAAATTTCGGAGGTACTGGTTTTCACATTGTTGAATCAGTTGTGCATTTTCAATCCCCCAAAGACCGGAGCCGTATGTGGCTGTGGAAATGCATTTCGTCTTATAGATTGAAATCAGTTCTGTCACACCCCTAATTTAGCCGCAAAATTTTTCAGGGCGCCTATTGCCCGGAAAAAGGCTAAATGTCTGGCACTCAGTGCTGCGTGCCAGTTTCCCTTCCTGTTGAAATTTATACCTAGGTAGGGAAATTGATCCGTGGTCTCGATCCTCCTACCGTCAAGGAAAATTGGACAGGGTGCCCTCTTTGTCCCGGGGCCACTTGCCATGGTATATGTTTTTGTGATGTTAACTTTTAGCCCTCTATCTCGCATGAAGTTAGTAAATTTCTGAACAGCACTCTGTAGGCCGACCCTGGTTCGAGACATAATAGTGGCATCAGCAGCATATAAGAATAATGGCGCTGGCGTTCCCAGGATGATTGGATAATCGTACTGTGATTCCCTTAGGTGTTGGCCGATGGAGTTTATATATAGGGTGAAGAGAAGGGGTGCTAATATGCACCCCTGTCTCACACCCCTCCTGATGGGGAACTTGCCTGAGCACGCACCCGTTCTGCCATAACGACCCTAGCGCCGGCACCCCAATATAATTCTTTAATAAATAGAAGGATTTGGCCGCCTATACCCATGTCAGTTATTGTGGACCATAGTTTCTCATGGTCCACACAGTCAAAAGTGGAACTCAGGTCCACGAAGGTGACGAAAAGGTTTCCCTTTTTGGCCTTAGTATATTTGGATATAACTAGGGCCAGGTTTAATCCCTGCTCTATTGTGCCTTTGCCCGTTCTGAATCCACACTGTAAATTTGAGATAGCATCGTTCTCTTCTACCCATGTTTGAATCCTGTTTAAAATTTTGCGGCCCGCTACCTTCATTAGTGCATCCAGTAGCGAAATTGGCCAGTAGCAAGTGGGGTCATTTCTGTCCTCTTGTTTAAAAATTGGGACAACTATTGCTTCGGTCCAGGACGGTATGAACCCACGATGATTTGCATTGTTTAGAACATTTGTTAACATGGGAGCCCAAAGATTGATCTCAGTTTTGTAAACATCTATTGGGACTCCATCCGGGCCCGGAGCTTTGCCTGAGAGGCTTTCTTTGATTGCCTTAATGACCTCATCGCAGTTAAAAGTAATACCTAGCGGGAATACACTAGGTGGATTGTTATCGTATTCAGTACCCAACTTCTCAGTCATAGAATTCACAGGGTCAGGGGGATTAACTTTGTCATAAAGATGTTTAAAGTGATTCACCCAGGTTTCCCCATTGATAGCTATATCTATCACATCTGTCTCTTTATTCTGCAAATAAGGAGCGGTAACTGCTTTCCAAAAAGCGGTGTTATCCTTACTTTTTGAGGCTTCATACAGAGCCGACCAGGCCTCTTTCTTCAGTGATAATTTCCTAGTTTTAATAGCCATTTGATACAGCTTTCTGGCTTGACGAATCTCCACGGGGGATCTTGGTGATGCGTGCAATGTCTTTTTCAGAGCTGTGAGTGCTTTTGTACAGCTGTTGTCAAACCATCCATGAGGTCTATTTATATCTCATCGGTATTCCCTGGTTAATAGCTTTTTCAACTCTGCTTGAATTTTTAAAAACGAGCCCAAAACTTTTGATGGCTCCTCAGTTTGTGACAGACAAATGTGCATATCTTCGTGGGTTGTTAGAACTAACTTTTGTATAAGTCCCACAGGTCCCACCTTGTCCCATTTGATAGAATATCCATTTCTGGTTGCTAGGTTAATCACAGGTTGATATAAAAATGTATCCTCTGAGGTCGGTTGGCACCCTTTGATTTTTACATTGAAAGAAATTGGGTAGTGGTCGCTAAAGGCGGCGTCAAGTGTTTCCCATGATGATACTAACCCTGCATGGGTTGTGGATAAAAGTGTAAAGTCAATCATTGAGTTGCATCCCCTCCTGTGGAAAGTTGGCTGAAACGGGATGATTGGGGTGCATAGCTCGTTAACATAGGACAAATTAAAATGGAAGATCATGTTATTCAGCATGTTACCAAGTTTCGTGTGAATGAAGTGAGTGGGGTTGAAATCCTTGTGCTTGCCTAGGCCGCAAATGCCCGACGAACCATTGGGACAGATAGTACAATTAAAATCACCCACCCAAATCAGAACCATCTCCCCTGCTATCTGGTCCTTAAGAGTAGTAACATTGTGCATACGTTTGTTAATTAATTTTTCATGATGTATATTTGCAAATTATTATAAAAATGTATTAAAGTCAAGTTTCAAGTTTTATTTTATTTGTTTTGGTACTCTGCTAAGGACCACAAATTTTGTATGGTAAAATTCAGTTACAAATACGTTTTGGAATTTCATATTAGTACAAAGCTAAAAAAGGTTTTAAAAATGTATAAAAGTTATAACAAACTAATTCATTGGGGGGAAATTTACATACTGTGATCAAGTCCTTTACAGTAGTGATACGGCAGTTAATGTATATAGGATTCAGATGTTTTGTCCTCGCTGCCACTAGTTTTGGATTAGGGCATGTGAATAAAAGATGTTCTACATCCTGCTCCCCTCCGTAGCAGAGGTTACATAATGAAGATCCCTTTAGGTGCCATCTTGATGTTATGGTTAGCACTGGTAGAATGCCAAGCCGTAACAGGATGATTGTTCTCCTAGCGCCGTGCGAAAGATTAAAGTCTATGTATTGTTGCACTTGCTTAGGTGCAATTGTTTCCGCAAAGCTTTCATACAGAGTCAATTTGGTACAGTGTGAAAAATCAAGATCGTAACTGAGTCTGGGGGTTAAACATTTAAAAAAAAGTTTCAGTTGTGATGGAGTCCACGTAAGCAACAGGTTAACATTGATCTCAGCTAGTTTAAATGCAGTGGACATGTTGCTGAAGAATACTTGTTTCGAAGCATCACAGTCGAAGGTCTCGGCTTTGAGTAGTGAACGGAGAGTTCCATCCTTTGCGTGCAGCAGGTTATATGCCCACCTGATGACGTTTGCAATGGCTCTTGAAAATGAACTCGTGATTGAGAATTCGAGGCGGAGAGCTTGCACCGGAATGGATTGTGATACCTTCAGCATTTTCCTCAATATCTTCCCTTCTTTTTGGTCCAGGAATGACCACTGTTTTATTGGAATGTATTCCAAAGCAAATGATAGAACTGGAGGTATCTTTGTACTATATACTTTGAGAAGGGATGAAAAATGTCTGTTACCTGAAGCCGTGTATAGTCTTTGAAGGGCTCCAGCATGCACCTCAGATTTCCTAGTCAGGTTATTAACATGTGAATTGTTTTTTAATGTCTTAGTAAAAATCCTGCCCAAGTAGGTGTATTCGTCAGTCTCTTCTATTGTTCCAGCGCCGAGTCTCCAACGGAATTTGGTACTTCTTTTTCTTCCTGAGAAGGAAACTATTTTTGCCTTTGTGAGATTTGGAATTAAGAAGTTTTCCTGAGTGTATTTGTTCAAAGTGTCTAAAAGTCTTTGCAGACCAAAGGGCGTAAGGTCTAACACTACAATATCGTCTGCGTATAAGAGAACGTGAACGTTTTGGGCAGCGATCTTTGGAGGCAGACTTGGCACTTGTTGCAGATGCTGAGGCAAATCACTAAGGTATAGTGAGAATAACAAGGGGGCTAGGAGACACCCTTGCTTGAGTCCATTTGCTGTTGGAATTATGTTGGTCAGGCCCTTTTCACACCCCATTTGCACTTGGCACCACGTGTGCGAATGTAGTGTAATTATGATTTGTAATAATTGTTCAGGAATTCTTAGCTTCCTCAGTTTTTTCCAGAGAGATGGTCTGTCTACTCGATCAAATGGGGTAGAAAAATCGATGAAAGCTGCGTATACCGGTTGGGATTTTCCTACAACGTATTTGTCGAGGATTGTTTGTAATATTGCGATGTTATCAATAACCGAGTGCTTTGGCCTGAAACCGGCCTGATATAAGGGAATTAAATCCTGTGAAAATGCCCAGTTTTTGAGTTGGTCCAACACTTCAGCGGCGAAGATTTTCCCCGTCGCATCTAGTAATGCTATTTGGCGATAGTTGCCAGCCTGATGTCTTGATCCTTTTTTAAAGATCAGTATTATGATACTCCCCTTCCAGGATTTTGGCACTGTTCCTGTTTTGAAGATGTAGTTAAAAAGGGGAGAGAGCATCTTACTCCAACCCTTAGGGTCAGCCTGTAGGACCTTGATTGGTATTTGGTCTGGGCCGGAGGCTCCTGTGGATCTCGCCTTTCGGATATGCATTTCTATTGAGAACGAAGAGGCGTGTCTGATCGGAACGTTGTTTCCTTCACTATCATTCCCTGTGTTTTCGGCCGCTTCATTACTCGTGTTGACTCTGTACAAAGCTGTCAGGTAGATTTCCCATTCTTGGGGTGGGACTGGGATGGAGTGCAGGGCCTTTTTTGTTCCGGTTTCCTTTTGCAATTAATGACCAGTATGATCGTTGGTTGCGCTTTTTTGCCGCAATTTGTAAGTCGACCCAATTTTTGTCCTGCGTTATTCTTTTTAAACGACGCCTTTCCCGCTTGAGTTGATTTTTCAGTTTATTAATTTCTACCTGCCTTGAAATTGAGCGGTCCACATATTGAGCTCTAATAAGTTTGTTTAGTCTTTTTGCAGTTGCAGAATTCAAGGTTTTATTTTTGTTTTTATTCTTTACTGGTGCAGCTTGTTGCAATTTGTTTTGAAAGACTTGCTTTAGATTCTCGATAATGGATTCAAAGTTTGTTATTAGGTCAGCGGAGTATTCTATGGATAGAAGATGGTTTGTGTCAATTAAGGTAGTTATTTTGTCTAACATAGTTGAGTTCCAGTAGATCCGCCTTTGGTTTATTTTTGTCTCTACTGTGCTATGGATATACATGATTTGACTAGGTGAGCAGGTGCTTATTTTCCAATGCGTGTGTAATAGCAGGATTGCGTGGTCACTCTCTTCAGAGAAGTAGGTGCGAAGATGTGAAGCGGACTCAAACAACTCCATGCTGCAGATCATATAATCTAGGATTGAAAGGGTGCCATTTCCCCGTCTTGTGTGGGATGCAGGGATGTCTCCTTCCACGTTACCGTTCAATATAATTCCATTTAATATTGGAAGTGACGCTAATAGCATTTTCCCCCTTTTATCAGCCCTGCTTCTGGTCGGGAATGTCGGCACCGTTATTTCTAGAGCTTCATCTTTATACCAGTTCGCCCAGTTGGAGATTTCGATGTTTGATATTTTGCCGTTGAGATCACCCATGATCAGGTATGGCAGATAAGATTGAGCTTCGATTATTTGCTGAATGGCATCAAGGGTTTCCTCAAATTGGATATCGTTCTTTGATCCGGGGGGGACATATACATTGAAAAGTAATAGACCTTTTTGAGGGTCTAAGGAATGAGTCTCCATCCTGATCTTTATACACTGGAATTGCTTAGAATTGGTGTCAAGAATCTCTTGGGCCCAGAGATACTCATCCCTTAATAGGATAGCTATCCCTCCCTTAGCGTGTCCCCGTTTGGCTTCCTGCGCAGGGGTGTCATAAACAAAATAACCGTCCTGGTTAATAGTTTTTATTGACCAGGTTTCCTGTAATGCCAATATGTCCGGTCGATTTTTTGTGGCTCCCGTCATTTTATCTGTAGTTTCCCTGCCATGTTCCAAGATGTTATCGAAAGGCCGTTGCTAAATGGATTGGGTCGTATACTTCGCATTTTTCCCTCCGTTCAGTGACTCAGAAATCCATGACCATGACTGGAGTATTTTTGCTGCTTCCTTTGCTTCCGCGTCTTGGCTCCAAACTTCTCTTTCTCCGTTCTTTACTAAAATCCTTAGATTTTGATTTGGATTTGAAATTGTTACTGAGTCATCTGTGCTACAGTTAGTTTTGTTGTGATTATGGGGGTTTTCCCATAAGGGTCCTTTGAACCATTTTTTCGGATTGTTGACTGTGGTTTCCTGTGTTGGGATCAAATCGTAGCCAAATTTATGTAAGATCTCCTGTTCTCTTAGGATGATCCCTGGTAACACCGGTGACCAGAATACTACCACCGCTCTTTTGGTATTTTCTTTATCTGGGAATATTACTAACTCAATTTCTTTACTTGTTAAGGTTTGTAACGGAGTAATACGTTGGAAAAAATTGACTATTCTACCACGATTTAGTGGGACACTATCTGTGGGAAAAAGCTCTGTTATTTGTAAATATTTTGACGATGTTTCTTCCCCGGGTGGGGCTTTTGTGTCATAATCTTCTGGCCCTTTGAAGGGCTTCCTTGACCCTGAGGTTGTTCGATTGAGGTGAAATTTTTCGGCTCTTGAATTTAAAGTGGTATTTTGTTGAGGAATTTTTATGTCTGCGTTTGCTGCCGCGTTTCGATTTGTTCCCTTAGTGGGAGTCAGTGTTTTCGTGCTTTCTTCAAGCTCGTGCTGGGATGCAGGGGGGATTATTGCTTTCTGGAATTTGAGCCTACGCGCTTTCTTCTTTTTGATTCTTCGTTGCGGTTTTCCTCTTTTTTTCCCAGCTCCTTCTTGGTTCTTCTTGATTTTATGTGTATCCCTCGCTTGTTCGCAGTCGAGACTGGTGTTAGCCTTCTTTTCTTGATCAGTCACCGAATTGGACGTTGTTGGTTTATTTTTAGTGTTTACAAAAATAGGATATTGGTTGTGGACGTTAATTGTATCTTTGCTGAAGAGTTTCTTTAGGGAATATGTAATTGGCTCCTGATGGTTATTCTGAGATCCCTTGTTTGATATTCCTTTCGTTTGAGTACCGATGTCGCTTTTTCCCTGGTCTTGTAGCGTGTTGTTGATATTGTTATTACTTGTTGCCTCTTGAATGGTTACTGGGGTTTCTTGTATTTTTATAGACTCGGTGTGGTCTTTTTTTCTTTTTTCTTCTACTAGGAATTTTAGAATTCCTATTTGGACATCAAGGGTTTGGTCTGAATTCTCCAGAATATGGCCTAAGAATGAAAGAACAGACTCTAAAATTTCTTGCAGGATGAGAAGTGACTTAGACACAGGTGTGTTGTGATTAGTTAAGCTGGAAGATTTAAACAAGTAAAGGTCTGGTGAATAATCGAGATCAACCAGGGATTTTTGTAGTGTACTGATAAGTATCTCCTCTGGCCTTATTTGCGATTCGAGCTTCTTATCGTCCTCCTTGACAATTTTTTCTGGACATGAGTTGTTACATTCAGTACTGCGTTGGATGTTTAATGGACTAGAAGTAATTAGGCCAGATAAGTCAGATTCCAAGGGGGATTCCTCTATAATTGATGGACTGGTTTTTTGTTCAGGATCAAATTCTGGGTTTGTTAGGTTTTGATCCCCTGATTGGTCCTGTGAAGCTCCCGATATGTTTTCTCCACCCTCCTTCAACTCAGGTTTTATTCCTTCGATTTGCAGTTGACTTTCTGTTTGGTCGTTGGTGGTAAGTGTGGAAAAATAATTAGTTATTGCAGGGGTCCTTGTTATCCGTCCACTTTTCACCGCTTTATTGGAGGACTTCCTAATTACCTCTTCAGTTCCCATTCGTTTCATAAAAATGGTTCGCGACCTCAGTTTCTTGAAAGCCATTTCCTTATCTTGGGGCGGCAGTTGTTCCGCCTTCCCGGGGGGGTATTTATTTTGGGCTGCCCCACGTGTTCCCTGGCGATTTTGTGGGCTGTGAAGAGGCGCCAAAATCCCTCTAGGCGTAAAACAAATGGCTGAGTGGGCACTCTTCGAAGGCGCAGAGCGCTTTGGGGGGGTCACTCGGGCGGGGAATGGCAGCGCTGACTGCTCAAATCACCACCACCCCCTTCCCCGAACCCAGGCGCCCCTCTCACCGTCCCACTGTTGGAGGCCACCACTCAAGCTGGCCGTCTCCTTCCTCAGTGTCCACCAGATCCCGGGGCTCCTCACCGACACCTCAAGCCACTTCAGTGCTGGTGCGCCGCTGGCGCTTCGGCGCGCCGTCAGTGGTCCTCTCCTCCCGCTCCGGTCCACCTCAGTCCGATCCCCGATCTCCTCCGCTCCGCAGGTCGACGGTGGGCCTTTAACTGTACAGGTCGCGTTCTCCACTAGGGCCGCCGCCGCCCTGCATTTCACACTGTAGAGACCTGGGTGCTCGGTCTCGCCTTAGGTATTGTCGGCTGATTGCGGGTTGTTACCTTCGCTTGGGCTGCCGGCTGCGCTTCAGATCGCGCTGCGGGTACCCAGCGGGTTGGTGGACAGGCGGGTTTACTTTCGGTTGCGGAGTTGCCTACGAGCCTCCTGCTCTGCTCCTCTCTGCTCCGTGCGGTTGAGACCCGACTACTTGGTCTCAGTTTTGGTGATCGCTGCAGGAGCGGATAGGCACCGCTACTTGGACTGCCTACTGGTCGCGTTGCGGGGGCCCCGTGGGCCGACTGGCAGGCGGGGGGAGTTCTTTCGGTCGTGGTGTTGAGACAAGCCTCCCGCTCCGCTTCTGCTCCTGCTTCGCTCCGCTCTGCTCCACTCTGGTCGGCGGTCCGTCTCTCTGGTTCTGCTCTCTGGTGCCCTCTTAGCATCTAACCATGATTTCTGTCCCTGTTGCATAAAGTCATGTTCTTTTCATGGCCCCAGCTAATTGTTAAGATCTGATAAAAGTCAGTGGTCATGTACCTAAGTACTTTGATCCCCCCTGTGGTAGAGTCGTATATACACAGGCCCCCTTTATTTCTCCGCTGGGGGCTTACTGGTGCAGGTGTGTGGAGGGTCTGGAACCCGAATATGTGTAATTCCTCTATGGTCCAAGTTTCCGGAAGGCAGAGTATGTTATACTTGGTGACTATGTCTAACCATGATTGATTGGTCACTTTGTTTATCAGTCCTGCGACATTCCAGGATAGGATATTATGGCTGGGTTTTTTCACCTTAGCGGGGATTTTATCAATGTTATTTCTGGCTGCTGCAACCCCGGTTGACGGAGAGACTATCTTAATTTGGTGTTCAACTTGAGGCCTAGGATCCATGGGTGATTTGTCTATTTCATTCTGGCCCCGGTGATGTTTTGCCCCTTCCGCAACATTTTCCTTGTCCCTGTTTTTGGTCCCAGCCCTACCTAGAGACACGTTACTCTTCGGGCTATTTAGATTCATTGGAGGCAAGGGGACAGTTATTTGAAATTTCCCCTCCATATTGTTGATCGTCTGTCAGTCTAAGTCGTCCAGACCTGTTAATGCCTCATATCGATTGCCTAAAGGGATAGACCATTGTGGGGTATAAACTGCGTGTTGTTGTCTGCAATGTTGGAAATAGGAGGGCCTATCTGCATATGGTTGTAGTGGGTAGAAGGCCACTCATCTACTGGAAAGCCTAGGGGTTTGAGCTAAAGGGATACGTCTGGAACTCTTAAGTGTCTCGCAAGTAGATCTGGTGTCACGTGAGGTCAATATAGATTGGGGGTAGAAGTAACTCAAATCACAAATTGATATTCCTCCACCTCCTCTCTCTAGGTACCAATCTACTATGTGGGTGACTACCCTTCATTCCCTAAATTTAATGATCAGGACGTCCCCCTCTATATCTTTGGGTCTATGCCCCACCCAAGCTAGTCTTCTCACAAATACAATTTCGCCATTTATATTGGGGGGCAAGGGTCTGTTATTTCTTAACCAGTAGATTGCTTTGTTTTTGAGTTGTATGTAACCTTCCGTCTTCCCTGCTGCCAGCTCTGGGACCCCAGTGAGTACTATGACGTATGGAGCCGCCTCGGGTGGCAAATCTATATGCTGCCCGGTTCCTTTTGTATTCGTATTCCTATCCGGGGAATGTGCCCTCGTAGTGTTTGCATTGTTGATTTCTGGCATGTACGCGCGTCCTACTGGATTCACTTCCCTGGTTGACGTTGGGGCACTGTCTTTATTAGCGGGCACCGGTATAATCTTTTTGGGTGACTGTGGAATATCCCCGATGATGTTAAAGTTGGTAGATTTCTGTCCACAAGTAATGTGAAGCTGATTGTGGGCTACCAATTACGTTAGTAGTTTACTGTTGGAAGTGGTTGCTTCGGCTATGGTGCACATTTGTTCACTCAACCTCTTTACTCTCTCAATGAGGGGCAGTAGTAGGGATTCTACTAGGTGTTCTATGCTCTCTAGTAGGCCTTGGGTGGAGACAGACACAGGGGATTGTACTTCGTGCGTAATCTTTGGTGCTAGAGTACCTTGGCCCTTTAAGGGGCTGGTACGAGTCCTAAGTGTTTTAGCACGTCTACCCCTATGGCAATCCCCGCCCCGCTTGCTCTTTAATGTAACCCCTTGCCCTGGGAGTTTGTTTTGTATATAATTTTTCTTATTCCTAGGGTTAGGATTAGATGCCAGAATTGGTGAGGGCTCCTCCAGAGTAGATTCTAAGGAAGGGTCCAAGTTAACAGTATTGGTGCCTGCCCCACTAGGAGGTTCTAGTATTGTCAGGCGGTCTTGTAGAAGTAAAGGAATACCGGGGTCGCTATTTAAGTTTTCTTCTGTAAGTTGTGTAGTTGGAGAAATTACTGTTTGGATTGAACCCCAGGACGAACATTTATTGTGGTGGAGTTCTAGGGACATGCGGTGTTCAGTAATAGCCATCTCGTGGTCTAATTTTGAGGCAGCCTTAGTTAGAAAGTGGTCTAATGTCCCTCTAATGTTCCCTCCCAACAATGAGTTCCTGCCTTTACTTAAGCGTGTAGTCATCTTATTATGGATTATGACCGAACAACTTACGATGTACAAGGTAAACAAGTAATAACGTGATCCGTGGGCACTATAAATTCAGTGACAAATCCTAATCATGAGCCAAGTCTCTTACTTTGTGTCCCGTATGATGGAACCAAGAGGTATACCCCGGCCCGGCCACAGATGGCCCGCCCTTTGCCCGGGCTTAGCCCGGCGCTGCCCGCTCGTGTCCCGCAGCGCGGAGGGAGCGCCAGTGTTATAAGCGCCTCCGTGTGCGGAAGTGGGCGTGGGTGGGCGTGGCAATCCCGCAGGGTGTTCTGGGGGCTGTGGTCCCCCCTGACAGCGGGCGCTTGGTGGTGGAATGTGCGGTGGCAGGGGGGAGAGAGAACAGCCGGTAATTACCACGCGCTAAACCACGTGAAGGAAGCAGCTGGGCAGAAGTTCCAACAAAAAAGGCTCCAGGCGAGTGCTAGAAGAAGCGTCACCCGCTCCACCGAGGGAGCGCCGGTGTTATCAGCGCCTCTGGACGCGGAAGTGGGCATGGGTGGGCTTGGCAATCCCGCAGGGTGTTCTGGGGCTGTAGTCCCCCCCCGACAGCGGCTGCTTGGTGGTGGAATGTGCGGTGGCAGGGGGAGCAAGAACATCCGGTAATGACCACGCGGTGAACCGCGTGAAGAAAGCAGCTGGGCAGAAGTTCCAACAAAAAAGGCTCCAGGCGAATGTTAGAAGAAGCGTCACCATTGGAGATCATTGTAAAAACCCCAAAGCAACACTAGGGGGTCAGGAAGTCCTATAGCAAGCAAAAAACATTTCCTGTCAATCTACACAGTCAATCTACACACATATATAAATAAATTACAAATCACATTTATTCCCACATTAAATCAAAATGAAACACACTTTTCTATTGCTTGAACTTTTTAACCCTTTCCAACTGAGAAAACTTTCAACCCTTTCCCCATTCTACATTCTGCCAGTTACCATAGAAACACTTCAGGGAACACCTAATGACAACACAGGTGAAAAGTTGATCATACATTGTTGCAAATCAAAACAGCAAGTGTGCTTGACTTGTCTATATTCCAGCTTATCTTAAGTAATGTTCTTTTTAGTAATGTACGCTTAGGGGGCGACTTACAGACTTTGCACCGTACGTCGTCGGTACGTGAATGGTACGCATACGGTCAATCTATCGTAAAAACAAAATAGCCTCTATCACAAATTTTTTATAATTCACCGGGGACCCCATCCCCTGGGACTCAAATATAATGTTGGGGACTATGGGGGGAGCCTCAATGCCCCCACGGTCCCAGCCGGCTCCCAGCATCCTTCAGGAGCCGACATTGCTTTTCGTCAGAGAGAGCAGCTGACATGCTGCTCTCTCTGACAAAAAGCAATCTGCTTTCCTACTTGAAAGAGAGAGCAGGTTTCCTGCTCTCTCTTTCAAATACGAAAGCAGTTTGCTATGGTAGAGCGGGAGCCGTGAGGCTCCCGCCCTACCATAGCAGACAGCAGTGTCCCGGGGTAGGCACTCCGTGACACTGCAGGAGCCGGCCCTGGGAGGTGGCGGTCCCAGGGGCCATCAAAGGCTCCAGAAGGGGGGCTACGCGGCCCTCCTCCCAACATTGAAAAGCCCCGTGGGTGGTGGTCCTCCCCAGGGCTCTAATATTGAACATAGGGGGGTCCGTGGGGAGGTGGCGGTCCCCATGCAATTTCCCATAGGACCTTTAGCCACGGCTACAGACCAAACGGCTGAATGGAATTACGCAGGGGGGCTCAGGGGCCCCCTGCAGCCCTGGGGACCGCCACCCCCTGGGCTTTAAAATTTTAACTGGGGGGGCTCTGACGCCCCACCCAGCCCCAGGGACCGCCACCACCTGGGGCAAGAATTAAATGTATGTGGGGGCTCACGGGCTCCCCTGCTGCCCCTTGGACCGCCACCCCCTGGGGCTTTAAACAAATGGGTGGGGGAGTCTCAGGCCCCCCCAGCCCTGGGGACCGCAACCCCCCGGGTCTTAAGAAAATTGGATGGGGGCTCTAAACCCCCCCAGCCCCTGGGACCGCCACCCCCTCAGGGCTTCCGATAAATATGAGAGGGGGCCGCGTGGCCCCCTCCTGGAGCCTTGTACAGGCCCTGTGGACCACCACCCCCCCAGGGCCGGCTCCTGCAGTGTCCCAGGGTGCCCAGCCCCAGGACACTGCTCCGTCCATCACCACCCCCTTTTGTACTGGTTTGAAATGGCAGGGTGGGAGCCACAGCTCCCACCTTGCCATTGCAAACTGCTTTGCTTCATAGAAGCGAGAGCAAAGCAAATTGCTTTTCCATATGGGGAGCAGCATGTTAGATAGTAGTGGCCCGGGAGGGAAGCCATGCGGCCCCCTCAAAAAATGTTTTTTTTTTTAAAGAAACGGCCCGGGGAATGGAGTCCCCAGGCCATAACTGGCCATAGGAGGGGGCAAGGCAGCCATGCCCTGGGGGATGGGGTCCCCTGGGAAAGTTATGGCCTCGGGGGGCACACGGCCCCCTTCCTGATTACTTTTTTTAAATAAAAAATTGGGGGCAATAAATTAGAAAAAGAAGAGGGGCCACACCCCCTTCTATAAAAAAATAAAAAAAATAAACAAACGGGATGGGGCCGGAGGCCACGCGCCCTACCAGCATCACTCTGCAAACACGCCCCCTGGTGTGTTTGCAGAGGGGCAACGAATTCCCCTTGAATACTGGAAGTCCCTGGTGGAAACTAGCCCACCAGAAAACTCCAGTATGTGCCAGGGACCTGCATTGCAGAGAGGTGTTCTGAGGCCATGCCCCTTTTTACACCTCTCTGCAACACAGATTCCTTGCGCTTAGTGGAGGTACCTGGGGGGCTAGTTGGGTGCCAGGGGACCGCAGGATTCAAGGGGACTTAATCCCCTAACATAAAATGCGCCACGGGGTACGTCTGCACAATGGTGAAGGTGATATGTGTTTTTTAGCCCAGCACTGGCCCTAAAAAGTCATTCTAAGTGTACTTACAGTAACTTGTATTTCCTTCCATAGGAAACCATTGTGTGGTTTCAGCAGAAAAGTTTCTGAGTGTTGATTTTTGAAATGTACAAATATTCTCTAAAATCAGCCGAACTACGAATTCCAATTTACTCACCTGTTATCAGGAGTGACCTCAGTGCTGCTTCTTTTAGCCCAACACTAACCCTGAAAAGTAACTCTAACCATATTTACCAGTAATTTGTATTTCCTTCCATAGGAATCCATTGTCTGGTTTTCAGCAGAAAGGTTTCTAAGTGTCTATTTTCCCAAACTACAAACATTCCTAAAAAATCGCCTCTATGACTTAAACGCATTCTTTCAACTGTTTACAGGAGATGCACCAGTGCTGGATCCAGGATCCACCGCTGAGTAAGAAAAAGTGACAATAGCACTATTTACCTGCTAAAGAAATTTCCTGCTATAGGATAACATTGGTAATTTTATGAGAAAAAATGTCTGTCAACTTTTAAAATACAATAATATTCCTTAAACATCACTACTGTAACTAAAACACTTTTACTCAACCATTTACAGGAGATGTCCATGGACTGAATCTAGGATCCAGTCCTGTGGTTAGAAAAGTAATTCATAAAGTATCTAATTGGATTTAACTAGAAATTCAAGAGGTCAAAGTTGCATTGTGTTTGAAATTGTGTTGCCCATTGCAACAACTGTAACTACTGTACTTAAAAGTCTATTGCCTATTTGCAAAGTATTTAAACTAAAGTAATTCATTCTAAGAAAGTATATTTTGTAATGTAATGTTTAATGTAATTATAATGTAATTTAAAAAATTAAATATTTAAAAATAAATAGTTTAAAAAATGTAGTAAATCAGTATCATAAAAATAAATATAACAATTAATACAATTAAAAATTGTCATTTACAAAACCTTCGAAATTCACTGAAAAAAACATTGGTTTCAGGCCTGATATAGTTAGGAACTAGCATTTAAAAAACCTTTGAAATTCACTGAAAAAACCATAGGTTTCAGGGATGTTATAGTTAGCTGGACATTTCACTCATACAAAACCATTAACATTCCTCCAATATAGTTAGTTGTACTCACTATATCTCGTGCACCCGCAATCCACTGCTGATGATGTCACATATTACATCATTCATGACATGGTCAGTGACATCACTGATGACATCTCAAATTACATCACTGATGACATTTGAGAGACATCTTTTTTCCTACAAGAACCCCTTTTGCTTGTTTTTTTGGTGTTTTTCCAAAAATATCAAACAAAATGGCACCTGGACAGCAGCAGCAGCAGGAGGAAGTATCTTCTGAAGAAGAATTCTTGCAGAAGGCACCACGTCCACAGAGGCCAGAATCTGTTGTGTGGAAATTCTTCACTTTTCCACCTGGAGAGAAGAAAGTCAATGCGAGAAAGGTGATGTGCAAAATATTTGATCGAGTCCTGTCAACAGGCAGTGAAAAAAAATACTCTTGTGGCACTGCTTCTATGTACAAGCATATCCGGATCACACATCCTCTCAATCTTTTTTTTTTTTTTGTCCTCATTTGCCCCTCCTCACCCTTTTCTCTTACGATGGCACCCTAGGGCGGTTTCATCTCATATATTAGGAAATTTTGCTCTCTTGGGAGGGAGTACACTCCCTTAAACCGGCCTACATGAGAGATATTTCCACCGAGATTTCAGAGAGACTTAATCATAGGACTTTCTTCCACCCTTGCCTTCACCAGTTTCCCCCATATCCTTCACCCAGAAACCCAGAGCTTGCAAATTTCCCTCCGGGCCAGCAATATAGCATAGAACACCAATTTTACTTTGTCGTCGATGCCCTTACCTTGTAGATCTGCTCTTCCCGTGACAACAAGTTCAGGGCTTACCTCGATATGTTGGGCCAGTGCAGTTGACAAGCATTTACTCACATCACCCTAGAAAACTTTTATCGCCGGGCATGTAACAAACATGTGCATATCATCCTCGTTTGGGCTGCTGCATTTAGGGCATCTCACAATTCCACCATCTTTGAATTTCGCCAATTTTTTGGGAGACCAATACGCCCTGTGGAGAGTAAACAAGTGGTTCCTTCTTAAATTTGCAGGTTTTACCACCTTGTAAAGAATCAACATAGTTACTTGCCATTGGTCTTCTGTGGCAGTCCTCGGCAAGCACTCTCCCCACAGGCTTTCCGGCAATGTAAACGATCCATCCTCCATTTTCAACTATTGCCCAGTACCACATCGCCACTTCTTTTTTGATCGGAGCCTCCGACGCCAGCTTCTCTTCAAACTCGTTATATAGCCCTATTAAATGTTCTTTCCCAGCTGCCCAGCTTTGTATCCGAAGGTATTTAAATTTCAAAAACATACAGCCCCACTCTTGTTCACAATGTCTCCACGGCAATAAACTGCGATCTAAAAACAGATCTCCCCATTTCTGAGGTCCCTCTAATTTTAATGTCATTGCCAACGCATCCTCAGCCCAACTCGGGCACCTGGTGATTCCCATATCGGTGCTCTTGCACTAAAATATGGTATTTTTGTGGCCCTCCTAATTCTATACCCGACCATCGCCAGATCTTTCAAAACTTTTAATCTTACTTTTTTAAAGTACTTTGGGTCAGAAAATTTATACATAAATCCATTCTGCCTTATATTCTCAACTCTCAGCAATGCAGACAAAAGTTCACCGATAGCCGAGCTTCCTGGCATGCCCAGAAGCATTCTGCAGTTTTTGAGCAAAAAAGCCCAAGAGTATATCTGGAAATCTGGTGCGGCCAAACCTCCTTTCAAAAGTTTTCTCCTGATTTTTTTCCAAGATAGGCGCGATCCCTTAGATGCCCAAATAAAAGACCCGATTTCACTCTGCAGTCTCGAAAAACCCTCTTTCTCAAACATAAGAGGAAGCGCACCAAATAAAAAGGTTATCTTAGGTAGGTCTTCACCAAACTTACACGACCATACATTGTTAAAGGCAGATGGGCCCAGCCCCTCATATCCGAGGAAATTTCCTTCCTAACTTTGGCAAAGTTTACTTTAGTAAGATCCTTTATGTCTTGAGTGATTTGGACCCCTAGATATCTTATTTCTTTTTTGCAAACTATATCTTCTGTTGCCAAATTCCAGGACATAATTTCTGTTTTATCAAAGTTTAACTGATATCCTGAAACTTCGTCAAATTTCCTCGTTATAGAGTCTATAGAGTCCAAGGTTTGATGCAGATTTGATGATAAAATAACTATGTCGTCTGCATACAGCCCGATCTTTCTAGCCCATCCCTGAAACTCAAAGGGGGAAATCATGTCTGCCTCTCTAATTCTACAAGCTAACGGTTCAATATATAGATCAAACAAGAGAGGGGATAAGGGGGATTCCTGCCTAGTACCTCTCATTACCTTTATCGGCTTAGTTAATACCCCATTTACTAGGACTCTCGAGATAGGTGACTGATATATTTGAACCAAAACCGTACCATAATTAACCCCCAGCCGCAAGTGTGTTATTAAGGCCTTCAGAAACTCCCAATTAACACGATCGAACGCCTTGGCGGCGTCGAGAGCAACTACCGCCAATGGGAGATTATGTGTAACAGCCACATCAATGCTAGCTATTAGAGAGAAGGTTAGCTCCTTTAGATATCTGCCCTTAATGAACCCTTTCTGGTCTTCATGAATGAAATAGGGAATTACTCTGCCAAGCCTGTCTGCCATAATCTTAGCAAACAACTTATAGTCACTATTTAACAGCGATATAGGCCTGTACGAGTCCATGTATTTTGGTGATTTCCCAGGTTTAGGAATAACTATAATGTTCGCCTCATTCCATGATGTGGGAAGAGCCGCCTTTCCTACAAAGACCTCATTAAAGAGCTTAGTTAATAACGGTGCCAGACTCCCACCCAAGACCTTACAGACCTCAACAGGAAGCCCATCCGGACCTGGTGCTTTCCCTTTCTTAGCCTGCTTAATAGCCTCCTCTACTTCCACCTGTCTGATCTCCTGATTCAAAAACTCTTGAAGCTCTTCTGTCAATGGGTCTAGCGCTTTTATCCACTTTTCTATCTCATGCTTATCTGGGACTAGATCTTCCCTATAAACCTCATCAAAATATCTATAAAAGGCATCAACAATATCTTTAGTGTCTGTAACTAAACGGCCTGACTCTCCCTCTTTCACTTCTTTAATCGTATTTCTGATCCGGTCTTTCCTTGCTTTCCAAGCTAATAATTTACTCGAGCCTTCTCCATACTCAAAGTGCGCCAAATTAGCGGCCTCCCATCTTTCTTTCACCCTGTTATTAACCACTGTAGCTATCTCCTCTTTCAATTGTTCCAATTCTTGAACAGTTTTTTCCTTTTCAAAGTATTCCTCGTGTTCACCACTACTGCCTCCTTCTGCCGGATTTCCTTCTCTAAAAACTCTACTGTGTTATAATACGCTCTTCTTCTCCTTGCACCCATAGCTCCTAACCTACCCCCAAGAAATGCCTTTGCCGCCTCCCATACAGTATCTATCCTTGCTGAACCCACATTCTGCTCAACAAATCCATCAACTTCCTGCCTGAGGATCTCCATAACCTCATGATCATACAGGACAGTACGATCCAGCCTCCAGACTGAACCCAAATCAACAGTTCCTATCCTGAGTTCCAAAATAACCGCAGAATGATCTGATAGATGGACCCCCCGTGCATAATCTGTTTCACTCTATCCATAAGTCTGAGGTCTATTAGAAAGTAGTCAATCCGAGATCTATGGTTATACTTTTTATTATAGTACGTGTAACCTAATACCTGCCCCGACCTCTGTCTCCATACATCGTAAAGACCAAACTGGTCTAACAAACCCTTGACTCTCGATGATATTTTACTGTTAGCCAGGGCCCTACACATCCTCTCAATCTTGCTCGGGAGGAAATGAGGCGAGCTGCTTTGAACCCCTCACCTGCTGTGGCAAGTACGTCTGGAGTGTCCTCAGGAACAATTGCAATGGACATTAGGCCAGAATTCGCATTTCTCGAGCAACACTGCATGAAGTGCAAGGAACTTATATACTTCAGTGAGCAGTTGGTGGATGCAGTTAGTGCTGCGCAACACAACCATTGCTGTAATTTTTTTTTTTTAGGATAAGTAATTCCAAAAGTTTCCTGTTTTGTTCGTTCTTTTTTTGTGTTCATTTTTTGAAAAAACACAAAAAAATACAAAATTGTTCAAAAATGGGTCGTATTTACAAGGAGAGGAAAAACCACCCAGGGTGGCTTTTCCTATTCTTGTAAATATGAAGGAGTGCCTGGCGCCATCACTATGTTACAAAAAGTGACGTACTGGTGGTTCAGGGTGCTTGTAAATCTGCCCCATAAGTGCTTAGGTATTAGCAGACTGATACAATAAGAACATAGTGTTGGATGGGTGAAGAATTGCATGAGACTGACAGGAGGTATCCTACGCTGCATGGCTACTACTTCAGTATTAATGGAGTACACCAATAGTATGTATCTGCTTAGAGATTTGTAGGGATTATGCACAGAATATGTTACGTGACCTTGTGTTGGTGCCTAGGTCATTTTATAAGAATACCACTAGTAACTGGAATGATGACAGTGCTACAAACAGAGTGAACACTTAATGTATAAGTGCTAATGTATTGGTGGAGTGATAGGATAAGTAGATAGTGGTAGATAAGTGATTGAAGAAGTGCATGGGACACACTGGACGATTCCTACTATGCATGAGTACTAACTGGGTATTTAGAAGAGTGTATCAATAGTATGTAGCTATTTAGAGGTCTGCTTGTATGGTGCACAAAATATTATAGCTGTACTTGTGTTAGCTAGGCCATGCCATAGGTGCATGACTAGTAACTAGAATAATGACAGTATTATAAACAGAGTGTATAGTGAATTTATAAGTGCTTAGGTATTGGTGGAGTAATAGGATAGGTAGATAGTGCTGGATGGGTGATTGGAGAAATGCATGGGTCAGACAGGAAGATTCCTACACTGCATAGGTACTAACTGGGTATTTATAAGAGAGTATCAATAGTTTGTACCTGGTTAGAGGTGTGCATGCATAGTGTACAAAATGTTGTACCTGCACTTGTGTTAGTGACTACGCCATTCCTTAAGTATACAACTAATAATTGAAGTAATTTCAGTGTTGCAAAGAAAGTGCGTGCTTAATTTATAAGTGCTTAGGTATTAGTGAAATGATATGATATGTAGAAAGTGCTGAATGGGTGAATGGAACAGTGCATGGGACAGACAGAAGGATTCCTAGACTGCATAGGTACAAACTGGGTATTAAGAAGAGTGTATCAATAGAACGTAGCTGGTAAGAGGTCTGCATGCATAAAGTACAAAATATTGTATCAATACTTGTGTTAGTGGATAGGCCATTCCTTAAGTATATGACTAATAACTGGAGTAATTTCAGTGCCGCAAAGATAGTGCATGCTAAATTTATAAGTGCTTATGTATTGGCAGAGTGATAGGATATGTACATAGTGCTGGATGGGTAAATGGACAAGTGCATGGGACAGACAGAAGGATTCTTAGACTGCATAGGTACTAACTGAGTATGTAAAAGACTGTTTCAATGCTATATAGCTGATTAGAGGTCTGCATGCATATTGTACAGAATATTGTAGCTGTACTAGTATTGGTGTGTCTATTGTTTCGAGCAAGGTAGTCAGTATTTTATGGTGTGAGGAGGTGCATCAGATGATCATATGGATGATGTTATCAGTGATGTCATTTGAGATGTCGTTAGTGATGTCATCAGTGATGTCACTGACCATGTCATGAGTGATGTAATATGTGACGTCATCAGCACTGCATTGCGGGGGCGTGAGTTATAGTTAGCACAACTAACTATAACGTCCAGATTTCTCTTGTTTATACGAGTGAACTGTCCACCTAACTATGACTCCATGAAACCTGTTGTTTTTTCAGTGAATTTCCGAGGTTTTTTAAATGCTAATTTCTAACTATAATGTCCCTGAAACTTGTGAATTTTTTCAGTGAATTTCATATTTATGTATTTACTCTCCTCTCACTCTTACAAGGAAGGAATCAGCACTCAGGTTGTAGTTAGGAAGTATTTAATCTGCAAAGGACGTGATCCATGAGTATCGGCTCGTCCAAACCTTGATAACGATACAAGACGTCATTGTAGCATCCTTATTTAAATGTACAAATGCCTCCAGTTGCCAACATTAACAAAGGACTAGATATTACTTTAATCAAAAAATCTGGCGGCCATATTGGCCTGGTCAAGATGTAAAAATTCAGGAATTGATACAATAAAGAAAAGAAAACAAGTGTTAATATGCACACCTTGCATATGGCTGGGTTCAAACTGGAATGGTATGGTGAGCTAAAAAAAGATGGATTTAGGCCTAGAAATCTGTAATGGGGTGAATGTATGACATTGTTCTGCATTCAGTCCATCAAATGTTGTTTTTGCATTTGTCACCCCAAGTGGGACGGGTATGCTCAGACGTGAGTCCAAAGCTCTCCATGCCACTGGAATCAAGCTATCCTGGCTGATGAGGGCTGAAAGCCCGACACCGGTCCTAGGATGCTTGTTTCCAGTCCAGGGAGGACCTGGTGTGGGGCTTTGTACTGGTCTGTTCCCATGGGGCACAGGGTCAAGACTGATTTGCATATGGCTGGGTTCAAACTGGAATGGCATGGTGAGCAAAAAACCATGGATTTAGGTCCAGATCTCTGTACTTGGGTGAATGTATGACATTGTTCTGCATTCTGTCCATCAACTGTTGTTTTTGCATTTGTAACCCTAAGTGGGACGGGTATGCTCAGACGTGAGTCCTGTGCTCTCCATGTCACTGGAATCAACTTATCCTGGCTGATGAGGTCTGAAAGCCCGAAACTGATCCTAGGATGCTTGTTTCCAGTCCAGAGAGGACATGGCTTGGCAGTTCGGGCTGGACTGTTCCCATGGGGCACAGGGTCAAGACTGAGTTGTATATGGCTGGGTTCAAACTGGACTGGCATGTAGAGCAAAAAAAAAATGAATTTAGGCCCAGATCTCTGTACTGGGGTAAATGTATAACATTGCTTTGAATTCTGCCCATCAACTGTTGTTTTTGCATTTGTCACATCGAGTTGAGGAAAATGATATTTTGCCTGACCAAAAATGTCCACTACATATACCCTATGTTACATATATGTGCATGTCACCCATGCATATTTCCTTGTAGTGGCCTGAATCACTAGGCCTCTGCAAACATGTTCTGCATTAGAAATGCCAGTCATCAAGTCTCCCAAACATTAAGTTCGCATAAGGCCCATGTATTTGCATTGCATTGTGCACTTTTAAATAAATATTGTAATGAACCCATTTTGTGGCGCAGCCCGAGCCACTTTTCTGAAATAAGGGTGTTTCATGACTCCTGACACACTGAAGCTGCAGTTACGTCCCTCTGACCTCGCATACTTCTAGCTCAGCCGAGAGAAGCCCAGCAAGAGGCCTGCCAAGACTGTATTATGTATAACTGTTATCCGAGGGAGATAGGGCCTAGCCATTCTGACTCCATTTAAGTAAATCACGGTGCTTGCAACCATAGAAGAGCTCACAGCCCTCATGCAATGAACGAATAAATATGCCCTCTCTGTCTTTTAGTGACGAACAACCTTTTCTTCAGATAATACATCCCCTGACTCTAGATATCAGTTGTACTAGATGTGCTGGTCGCCTTGACATAAGAGATCTCTCTGCTAGGTTGAAAGTCAGCCTCCTCCCAGTTACACGTTAATTGCACGTCATGCTCAAATTGCACAATTAGGGCACAGTTCGAGCTGGTCATGCCAACTCCTCCTCTAAGTACCCACCCACCTATGACACCTACCTATCACACACCTATGACTCATCAAGTGTACACCCACATGTTCTTATCTCATTTTCTGTCTTGCGCCTGCTCCTATGTACAAGGAGTAAAAAGTATATAATATGATGTTTTGTTATTAAAAGATTAGAAGACTCTTCCTGAACCTCTGTGGTGATGGAACTAATTCTCCCTTTGACTCGAGTTATTGGAATAAAGCCCATTTTAACTCAGATACCACGGACTCTGCTTCTCACTTGATGCATGATACTTTGTTAATGCCTAGAAATTCAGCCAGGGTAATATTTTATTTACCACATAATTTGGCACCCAAACAGGAATATATCCCTTTCCCCACTCGCCGGAGTTGTCGGTCTAGTCTTTGCCCCCTTCTACAGCCGTGACGGACTTCAAAGCGCACCAGCAGGACTTCCTGCCACTCCCTCAGGCCCACGGAGGAGGACGGACTGCGACCAGGCATCCATGTGAGGCGGTGAGAATCGCGGATCGTCTCAACCAGAGGCCCAGCCCGTGAGAGAGCAAGGTCCGAGGTCTCCAGAGGTCCACCTGTTCCAAGGCGCAAGCGTAGTCAAGTCAAGTTTCCGAGGCCTTCAAGTTTCAAGTTCTGCTTTCCCGGTGAGTACCACTATGGGGAATGTATCTAGTTTCAAGACGGGCTCATTTTAGATGAGAACGGTCAAGACGTGTCCACAGTAAAACGTGGGCCCGGTAAAGACGTGTCTCAATTTTTGGGACCGGTATGGTTGTACTGTATTTTCAGTGCACAAAAATGTTTTTCAAGTACATGTTTAACTCTCTGTATCAGTTTAGGTTGTATCTGTTTTAGTGTTTCAATGTTATGTTGTTTTAGTGTGAATGATTGTTGATTGTTACAGTCTATTTTTGTGTATTGTGTTTCCATTGTATTGGTTTCTGTTTTCAAAATTACGTCAGATAGGGACCAGAAGAGGTTTACTAGAATAGACAGTTAATATCCGGCCTAGAGACACACCTGGTCATTTTATGTATAATAAGCATGGGCTAAACGCCATTTGGAGAAAGAAGTCAAGACCCTCTCAGAAAGATGCCATTGAGTTATGGCGCAAAGAGTGACATAGGAGAACAGAGAAAGAATTCAATAAAGCAGAGAGAACTAAACAAGCCAAGAAATGCCGTTGTTAACTGGTATTTATCCCGTTCTGTCAGAAAAACTAGCTAAAGTGACCACCTCAGAAAGACCCAGTAGGTAGAGAACGCCACCACCTGTACCCTTTAGTGTATGTAGAATTAAAGCCGACAGCATCTGAAGCGTTCATTTCCTTGTATCTAGACAAGTCCCTTCTGGACTGCGCAAGTGCCTTGTGAGTAACTAGTTGGTTTATTTGTGAATTGCGCTTTGTGCTTAAGACTTGTGAATAAGTTTGTTACATCCATGTGTGTAATGCTTTGTGAGTGGCTTGTAGTTCCTTGTACATAGCGCCTTGTGATTAAGACTTGTGAGTAGTTTGTTGAATTTTCTTAAGTATAGCTCCTTGTAAATATGCCTTGTGAATAGCGTGTCATTTTTGTTACTTGTTGAGTTTCTTGTAAATATGCCTTGTGAATAGCGTGTCATTTTTGTGACTTGTTGAGTTTCTTGTAAATATGGCTTGTGAATAGCGCCATGTAGTTATGGCTTGTGCAGAGCATGTTATCATCAGGTCCCTAGCCGTTACGTTAGGCAGGAGAGAGCTGGATCTCTTTCAAGTGCTTAGAGAAAATGTTTTGAAGATGTGCGTATGTGTTATGTGATAACGTGGAGAGATGAGTTCATGACTTTCCCATATACTGCAGTCATTGGGGAATGATTGTGCTTCAGCTGCCAAAGGGTTAATATCTTTTATTGAGAAGGGAGTATTTGTTTTAACAAGCTGTTTAACAAGGTGTTGAGGAATTTTAGCGTTTTTTGGTGTTTGCGGGGGGGCGTGTTTTTGAGCGGAAATTCGTACCCGTTCCAGTGGAGGGATTTAGTTGCTTTTTGGTGAGGATTTAGGGAATAGCTTGGACTACTGTGATGCCAAATTTGAAAGGGATATGAGCTGTGGAAGTGGTGGAAAAAGCATGTTTTGTGTGGAGGTGCGATTTGCCATGTTATCCAATGGGCGTATTCAGTTTGCAGATTGAATGGTAAATGCCTTGGAACGCTTGATTTAATGTGTTTGGCTCAGAGGTCGGTATAGTTGTAAATAGACCAGTCGAATTGAGATAAGGGTTTGCACAAAGAGTGCTTCAATGTTTTCACGGTTGGAAAGAAAATATGAAACAGACCCATCTTAGAATGTGCTTTTAATTAGTGTAATGCAACAGTGTTTTTTGTTTTAATAGGAATATTTCTACAGAATATTTTTCCCAATGCAAGCTGCCCTTTAGAATAGCGTGTGACAGTTATCGCACTCACTTAGGAAAGTGGCTATTTGTAAAATTAATGAACGTGGCCCTTTTTGATAGCTACAATACACTACCATGTTAGTGCATTGCTAAGAGTCCCCTACATTAGTTTAGTTTGCATTCATTTAGTTTCAAGGCTCACCTATGTACTTTGACAGGCTGCTGATAGAATGGTGATATATTGCACGGTAAAAGCAGTGTTCATTAAACAAGACTTGGAAAATAGGATTTATTATGTCTGATTCAGGGCTACAATACTTACACAGATGGTTTCAGATCAACATTAAGTGGAGAAGGCTCCATTGATATATGCAGAGAACAGTCCCAACGCAACAGTCCATGATAATTCGTTTTTTTTTTTCTCTCAACTGCAAAGTGCTTAGCGTTGTGTGCAGAAGCAAACTGTCCCTTTTTGTGTGGTAATTTGCATGCTAAACAAATGCCCATGTTTCAAATGTCTTGCCTTCTAGCTGAATTAGTTAGACAAAAGTGTTTTTTAGAAAGTGGAGCTTTTTAGTAGCAGTACAGAATGATTTTAAAATGCTAGCATGTCACTCAGTTACAGAAAAATATATGTCTTTATTAATTTACTTTTTACCACGTTTTAAATTTTGCTTCAGTTAAAGTTAGAAAAGCTCTGGCCTGGGAACAGATATGTTTTGAAGTACAAGGAATGTGTTTTTTTGACCTTGAGACACAGTCCGTCCGAGATGGCCTGGTTCCCAGTAAATGATGTTTATGTAAAGGGAGGGCTTTTTCTCTCTTGGAGTGCCTGTCTTGTTGATATTGGCCATCCTCCAATTCCTTTCCGCGGACGATTATTGGCTGTTCTCCAGCTAAGTCAGGCTTCCTTCGCGAACAGAATAAAAATACTTGACGAGCCACGGAGACAATGTTTATGTAAAGGGGGGCCAAGTTGTTCCTCTGAAACGGTCAACATTGAGAGCTTCATTGACTTCAGATAAAGTCACGCTTGCAAATGGATAGTTATTCCCCCAGTAGTGTAAACAGAATAATTGGCAGGAGTCTTGCTCTTGCAATGAGTTCAGCATCTGGCAGTCATTCAATTGTAGATCTCAGTGTAGCCCGGCTTGGAGTTGATTCAAAACTCCGAGCGCGAACATAATTCTAGAGGGAGGGGCTGTTTCTCACAGAGGCTCCAGCCTTCTGTCTATGACAAGAATACTTTGGTTTTATTCAAATACATTTAGAGAACATATTGTAGGTAGTATGGTCATACTGTTCCCAAGATCTAGAGTAGGATTTTTTATTTTTTTTGTAAACTGCAGAGCTTTTGAATTGAATATTCATTTTTCTTTATTTCTTTATTTCTATGTCATTTATTTTTGCTAGATTGATGACAGTGAGCCCTAGCATTTACAGTCAGACACTAAAGGAACGGCTGGACAGTGTTTACATGCCTTCCAACACAGCACTGATACAGTACATAAACGACATTCTAATTACAGCAAGATCAGAACCAGACTGTGACATTGCATCTCTGACAGTCTTGTACTTTCTGTGTAAGGCAAGTGGTGTACAACACTTGCTTTCCAAGGAGGGTACACCAGGTATACAGCTAACACGGTAGACAGCTAACACAAGAATCATACAGCTCATTACTAACCTTTCACAGCCCAGGACACAAAAGGAAGTACGTGCCTTTATTGGCCTCACTTCTTACTGTAGGCAATGGATTCCCCAGTATGCATATCTAGCAAACCGCTCTTACAGTTAACTACACAGAAGGCAGCCATTTTGACTGTTCTCCCTAGGACACAAGAACAAACCTTGGCATTTGAGGAATTAAAAAGAGCATTATGTCAAGCGCCAGTTTTAAGCGACTCCATGTTACAGTAAACATGTTATGCTTTTTTATTTATTTTTACATTTGACTGTAGCGAGAATGACAGGATATGAACTGACATTATTTCAACCACACATAGAGATCAGACGTTGTAATATTCTGAATCCTGCAACGCTTTTGCCCTCAAGTACAGTAAATGCATCACCACATGACTGTGTGGAAGTAATGAATAAACCAAGACAAGACCTGACAGATATTGCACTTCTAGACCCAGACCTGACACTCTATGTAGATGGATCATGCATGAGAACAAGTACAGGAGACTTAGTAGCAGCGTATGCCGTGACCACAGAAGTCATAGAGACACAGAAAATAGACACCCTGTCTGCACAAGCAGCAGAGCTCATTGCTCTGACACAAGCCTGCATAAGAGCTAAGCACTTGAAAGTAAACATGTATACTGACTCACAATACGCTTTTGACGTTGTTCATGATTTCGGGGTTCTGAGGAGAAAGAGAGAGGTTTCTTGAGACCTCCCATGGGACCAAGATTCAGCACAGCCAGCTTATTCAGGCCCTGTTAGAGGCCATACATTTACCTAGAGCCATTTCTATCCTGAAATGCAAAGCTCATACCAAAGTTACAGACACCAACAGACACGACAAGGACAGAGGTACCATTACTGATATAAAGTATGACAGTCAGGGACCCTACACAAGATGTACTCGACATACAGACACATGCCACAACAGATGAGATAATGAATTGGACTGAACAAGGAGGGGTCCAGACTAACCAAGGTTAGATGACTAGGGGAAAAGGTACATTGTTTTCTTCTCAGCACATAGTCCAACACACTTGGGAGAGAAGGCAATGCTAGACAGCTTACAGAACATTTGATTCAACAAGCAGCGAACATGTATGATCTATTACCAGTTCAATCCAGGTAAAGGCATTCCGGTGGAACAAGGCGGATTTCATCCTCCTGACCACACTTTTGAAGTTCTCCAGATGGATTATATACAAATGGACAGATGTAGAAGTTTAACAAGTATGTCCTCTTAGTAGTAGTGTGTGCACTGTCTGGATGGACAGAAGCATATCCAGTTCCAGATTATACTGCTGTTACAACAGCCAGACAATTAGTGCGCAGTACTTCCCCAGAATGTGATCTACCTCATGTGATCTATTCAGATAACGATCAGCCATTCTCCTCTGAATTAATGAAACAAGTGTCACATCTGTTAGGATAGAAATTCCATTGTGTCAGACACCCAGAAGCCGCAGGCCTTGTAGAAAGACAAAATCAGACAATTAAGACAAAGTTGCTGAGATCTGTACAGACAAAGGCGTGGATTGGATGGTGGCCTTGCCGGTTGCCCTCTTTTACATGCGTATGGTAGCTCATTCCAGAACAGGCCTATCTCCTTATGAACTATATATGTGAGGTACGCCTATGCCAAAGAAAATTACTGATGTTGACAGTAACATGCTGACAGATTACCTGGCTTCCTTGATTTCTGCACTACTCTCTTTTCATTCACAGGTTGCTGCCGCCTTCCCTGACAACACCCAGGTCAAGGAACATGCCATAGCACCAGAGGATTCTATACTTGTGTCCGGATTTTTGATCGTTCAAGTCCCCTTGAGCCACGTTGGAAGACGCCGAAGTTGGTGGAAGGACGTAAAGGCCGAACTCACCTTCATCACTATTCGGAACTTTGGAACTTTGGAACTTTGGAACTTTTAATAAAGAACACTGGCCTTTGCTAGACAATACCCCTCAGCAAGAGTATAGGTCTAGATTAAGAACTAGCAAGTCAGACGTAGTTTAATTGTTTAAGCCCACCCGGTGGTGAATCGGTTAGACTCGATTCTGACATGTATAAGATCACATATGAGAATAGCAAGAAGAGAGATAAGAAGGAAAAGTACTGCAAGGTATTACGCAGTAGATGTATAGTTACTTTGATCATCCTTTTTATTCTGTGCATTGTTATAATTGGTGTTAGTTTATTGCTACATATTTTCTTTCCCATTTCCTCACATATACATTCTTCCAGTAACAGTTCCGCAGAGCATACATTTAGTGACCTGCCACCCCATGAACTGTCATATCGACTTGCACTGCGTAACAATACATTTATTCGAATGTTACACCATTCTCATCAGACCAGCAATGCGACCGATTGCTGGGTATGTGGCCAACTGCCTCCTTATCAAGAAACGAAGGGAGTTCTGCCCTTCTACCCTTTACCGTTCTCACACAATGGTTCGTGTGGAGCATGGTTTGCTCTAATGACCTCAATGGATAGAAGGTACATAGCTTATCCAGGTGGCTGGATATACGGAAACCTGAATAAAGTAATGAATGAAGCATGTTTTCCAGACAAAGACGGATTCCCCCAAAGAAAGGGAACCGATTTAGAGAATGAAGAGTACGAACAGGGAAATGCATCTGTTAATTTTATAATGTTAAACGTTCAGCCCAAGCAAAACACAGGTCCACCGTTTATATCAGTCCTGCCAGCAAAAGGTGATTTATGTGTTAGTAAGAAAGGCTCAGTACATATGGGACACAGCAAGTGTAACACTGTAGTAGAGTTTGATGATAACGGACTTTCTTCTTTCAAAACATCACGCCATACCTATTTCATTTGCTGTCAGACAGCCTATGTACATCTGCCCTTAGACTGGGGTGGGACTTGTTATATAGCATTCTTATTGCCACCCGTTTTTCTAGCCCCATCAAATTATCATAGAGATTCACGACTAGAACATGTTAGACAAAAGAGAGAGACAGATTCCGCAGGGATCGATCAGACTGAAACAGCTTTGGAGCAATATACAGATTTCAACAAAGGATTCTTTTTCTTCATAGGTCCCGTCCAAAACAGTAAACTGATACGCAGGTTAACAAGGACTCTTGAAACAGTTGTAAATATAACTGCATCTGCCCTGGCGAACTTAACCCAGGAACAGTCTGCTATTAGACTTGTCGTTCTTCAAAACCGCCTCGTTCTAGATGTCATCTTGGCGGATAGGGGCGGAGCCTGTAGAGTCATCCGATCTAGTTGTTGCGTTTTCATCCCAGATAATGCACGATCTGTGTACGAAGCAATAACAAGACTCCACAAAATTGCTAATGTCATACATCAAGACCCAGGCACATGGACTTGGTCCAGTTGGTTCTGGGGTGTAATATCTGCATGGGGATGGAAAGTTATGTCCTTCCTAGGAATGGCCCTACTTATGGTATTTGGTTGCTGTCTCTGTGTGCAGTGTGGCCCGGCCATTTGCGGCCTGTGTGCTACTGCCTGTATTCCACATCCACGTAAACAAAGGATAAAAGATGAAGAAATTATGCTGTATGATCAACTATACGGTCTCATGAATATAGATGTATCCTGAAGGGTTATGTAGGTGAAAAGGAGGGAATGAGGAAAATGATATTTTGCCTGACCAAAAATGTCCACTACATATACCCTATGTTACATATATGTGCATGTCACCCATGCATATTTCCTTGTAGTGGCCTGAATCACTAGGCCTCTGCAAACATGTTCTGCATTAGAAATGCCAGTCATCAAGTCTCCGAAACATTAAGTTAGCATAAGGCCCATGTATTTGCATTGCATTGTGCACTTTTAAATAAATATTGTAATGAACCCATTTTGTGGCGCAGCCCGAGCCACTTTTCTGAAATAAGGGTGTTTCATGACTCCTGACACACTGAAGCTGCAGTTACGTCCCTCTGACCTCCCATACTTCTAGCTCAGCCGAGAGAAGCCCAGCAAGAGGCCTGCCAAGACTGTATTATGTATAACTGTTATCCGAGGGAGATAGGGCCTAGCCATTCTGACTCCATTTAAGTAAATCACGGTGCTTGCAACCATAGAAGAGCTCACAGCCCTCATGCAATGAACGAATAAATATGCCCTCTCTGTCTTTTAGTGACGAACAACCTTTTCTTCAGATAATACATCCCCTGACTCTAGATATCAGTTGTACTAGATGTGCTGGTCGCCTTGACATAAGAGATCTCTCTGCTAGGTTGAAAGTCAGCCTCCTCCCAGTTACACGTCAATTGCACGTCATGCTCAAATTGCACAATTAGGGCACAGTTCGAGCTGGTCATGCCAACTCCTCCTCTAAGTACCCACCCACCTATGACACCTACCTATCACACACCTATGACTCATCAAGTGTACACCCACATGTTCTCATCTCATTTTCTGTCTTGCGCCTGCTCCTATGTACAAGGAGTAAAAAGTATATAATATGATGTTTTGTTATTAAAAGATTAGAAGACTCTTCCTGAACCTCTGTGGTGATGGAACTAATTCTCCCTTTGACTCGAGTTATTGGAATAAAGCCCATTTTAACTCAGATACCACGGACTCTGCTTCTCACTTGATGCATGATACTTTGTTAATGCCTAGAAATCCAGCCAGGGTAATATTTTATTTACCACAGAGTGGGACAGGTATGAGTCCATTGCTCTACAGGCCACTAGAATCAAGCTATCATTGCTGATGAGGGCTGAAAGCCCGAAACCGGTCCTAGGATGGGTGTTTCCAGTCCAGGGAGGACCTGGCTCGGCAGTTCGATCTGGACTATTCCCATGAGGCACAGGGTCAAGACTGATTTGCATATGGCTGGGTTCAAACTGGAGAGGTATAGTGAGAAAAAAACAATGGATTAAGGCCCATATCTCTGTACTGGGGTGAATGTATGACCTTGTTCTGCATTCTGTCTATCAAGTGTTGTTTTTGCATTTGTCACCCCCAGTGGGACGGGCAAGCTCAGACGTGAGTCTTGTGCTCTCCATGCCACAGGAATCAATCTATCCTGGCTGATGAGGGCTGAAAGCCCGAAACCGGTCCTAGGATTCTTGTTTCCAGTCCAGGGAGGACCTGGCTTGGCAGTACTGGCTGGACTGTTCCCATGGGGCACAGGGTTAAGACTGATTTACATAAGGCTGGGTACAAACAGGAATGGCATGGTGAGCAGAAAAACAATGGAATTATGCCCAGATCTCTGTACTGGGGTGAATATATGACATTGTTTTGCATTCCGCCCATCAACTGTTGTTTTTTGCATTTGTCACACAGAGTGGGACGTGAATGCACAGACATGAGTCCCTTGCTCTGTAGGCCACTGGAATCAAGCTATCGTGGCTGATGAGGGCTGAAAGCCAGAAACTGGTCCTAGAATGCTTGTTTACAGTCCAGGGAGGACCTGGCTTGGCAGTTCGGGCTGGACTGTTCCCATGGGGCACAGGGTCAAGCCTGATTTTCACATGGCTGGGTTTAAACTGGAATGGCATGGTGAGCAAAAAAGAAACAATGGATTTAGGCCCAGATCTCTTTACTGGGGTGAAATGTATGACATTGTTCTGCATTCAGTCAATCAACTCTTGTTTTTGCATTCCTCACCTCGAGTGGGGCGGATATGCTCAGACGTGACTCCCTTGCTTTCCCTGCCACTGGAATCAATCTATCCTGGCTGATGAGTGCTGCAATCCCAAAACTGGTCCTAGGATGCTTGTTTCCAGTCCAGTGAGGACCTGGCTTGACAGTTCGGGCTGGACTATTCACCTGGAGCACAGGGTCAAGACTGATTTGAGTATGGCTGGGTTCAAACTGGAATGGCAGGAAGAGAAAAAACAAATGATGGATTTAGGCTCAGATCACTGTACTGGGGTGAATGTATGACATTTTTCTGCAGTTTGTCCATCAACTGTTGTGTTTGCATTTGTCACCCCGATTGGGACGTGTATACTCAGACGTGAGTCCCTTCTTCTTTATGCCACTGGAATCAAGCTATCCTGGCTGATGAGGGCTGAAAGCCCGAAACCAGTCCTAGGATGCTTGTTTCCAGTCCAGGGAGGACCTGGCTTGGCACTTCGTGCTGGACTGTTCCCATGTGGTACAGGGTCAAGACTGATTTGCATATGGCTGTGTTCAAACTGGAATGGCATGGTGAGCAAAAAAACTATGGATTTAGGCCCAGATCTCTGTGCTGGGGTGAATGTATGACATTGTTCTGCATTCTGTCCACCAACTTTTGCTTTTGCATTTGTCACCCCGAGTGGGACGGATATGCTCAGACATTAGTACCCTGCTTTCCATGCCACTGGAATTAAGCTATCCTGGCTGATGAGGGCTGAAAGCTCGAAACAGGCCCTAGGATGGTAGTTTCCCGTCCAGGGAGGACCTGGCTCGGCAGTTCTGGCTGGACTCTTCCCATGGGGCACAAGTTCAAGACTGATATGCATATGGCTGTGTTCAAACTGAAATGGGAATGTGAGCAAAAAATAATGTATATAGGCCCAGATATCAGTACTGGGGTAAATGAATGACATAGTCTGCATTCTGTCCATCAACTGTTGTTTTTGCATTTGTCAACCCGAGTGGGACTGGTATGCTCAGACGTGAGTCCCTTGCTCTCCATGCCACTAGAATCAAGCAATCCTGGCTGAATAGGGCTAAAAGTCCGAAATCAGTCCTAGCATGCTTGTTTCCAGTCCAGGCAGGACCTGGCTTGGCACTTCGTGCTGCACTGTTCCCATGGGGCACAGGGTCAAGACTAATTTGCATATGGCTGGGTACAAACTAGAATGGCATGGTGAGCAAACAAAAGATGGATTTAGGCCCAGATCTCTGAACTGGGGTGAATGTCTTACATTGTTCTGCATTCTGTCCATCAACTGTTAGTTTTGCATTTGTCACCATGATTGGGACGGGTATGCTCAGACGTGAGTCCAGTACTCTCCATGCCATTGGAATCAAGCTATCCTGGCTGATGAGGGCTGAAAGCCTGAAACCGGTCCTAGCATGCTTGTTTCCAGTCCAGGGAGGACCTTGCTTGGCAGTTCAGGCTGGACTGTTCCCATGGGGAACAGGGTCAAGACTGATTTACATATGGCTTGGTTCAAACTGGAATGGCATGGTGAACAAAAAAATGATGGATTTAGGCCCAGATATCTGTACTGGGGTAAATATATGACATTGTTTTGCATTCTGCCCTTCAACAGTTGTTTTTGCATTTGTCACATCGAGTGGGACGTGAATGCACAGACGTGAGACCTTGCTCTGCAGGCCACTGGAATCAAGCTATCATGGCTGATGAGGGCTGAAAGCCAGAAACGGATCCTAGAATGCTTGTTTCCAGTCCAGTTTCCAGTCCAGGGATGCATATGGCTGGGTTTAAACTGGAATTGCAAGGTGAGGAAAAAAACTATGGATTTAGGCCCAGATCTCTGTACTGGGGTGAAATGTATGACATTGTTCTGCATTCCGTCAATCAACTCTTGTTTTTGCATTCCTCACCCTGAGTGGGACGTGTATGCTCAGACGTGAGTCCCGTGTTCTTCATGCCACTGGAATCAAGCTATCCTGGCTGGTGAGGGCTGAAAGCCCGAAACCGGTCCTAGGATGCTTGTTTCCAATCCAGGGATGACCTGGCTTGGCAGTTCGGGCTGGACTGTTCCCGTGGCGCACAGGGTCAAGACTGATTTGCATATGGCCGGGTTTAAACTAGAATGGCATGGTGAGCAAAAAAACAATGGATTTAGGCCCAGATCTTTGTACTGAGGTGAATGTGTGACATTGTTCTGCATTCTGTCCTTCAACTGTTATTTTTGAATGTGTCACCCCGAGTGGGACGGGTATACTCAGACGTGAGTCCAGTGCTTTCCGTGCCACTGGAATCAAGCTATCCTGGCTGATGAGGGCTGAAAGCCTGAAACCAGTCCTAGGATGATTGTTTTCAGTACAGGGAGGACCTGGCTTGGTGCTTCGTGATGGACTGTTACCATGGGGCACAGGGTCAATACTGATTTGCATATGGCTGGGTACAAACTGAAATGGCATGGCAAGCAAAAAAAAGATGGATTTAGGCCCAGATCTCTGAACTGGGGTGAACGTATGACATCGTTCTGCATTCTGTCCTTCAACTGTTATTTTTGCATTTGTCACCCCGAGTGGGACGGGTATGCTCACATGTGAGTCCTGTGCTCTCCATGCTACTGGAATCAAGCTATCCTGGTTGATGAGGGCTGAAAGCCCAAAACCGGTCCTAAGATTCTTGCTTCCAGTCCAGAAGGACCTGGCTTGGCTCTTCAGGCTGGACTGTTCCCATTGGGCACAGGGTCAAGACTGATTTGCATATGGCTGGGTTCCAACTGTTATGGCATGGTGAGCAAAAAAAGATGGATTTAGGCCCAGATCTCTGAACTGGGGTGAATGTATGACATGGTTATGCATTCTGTCCATCAACTGTTGATTTTGCATTTGTCTCCCCGAGTGAGATGGGTATGCTCAGACGTGAGTCCTGTGCTCTCCATGCCAGTGGAATCAAGCTATCCTGGCTGATGAGGGCAGAAAGGACTAAACCAGTCCTAGGATGCTTGTTTCCAGTCCAGGGAGGATATGGCTTGAAAGTTCGGGCTGGACTGGTCCCATAGGGCACAGGGTCAAGACTGATTTGTATATGGCTGGGTTCAAACTGGAATGGCATGGTGAGCAAATCAACGATGGATTTAGGCCCAGATCTCTGTACTGGGGTGAATGTATGACATTGTTCTGCATTCCGTCCATCAACTGTTGTTTTTGCATTTGTAACCCCTAGTGGGATGTGTATGCTAAGACGTGAGTATCATGCTCTCCATGCCACTGGGAACAAGCTTTCCTCGTTGATGAGGGCTGAAAGCTGAAACCAGTCCTAGGATGCTTGGTTCCAGTCCAGGGAGGACCTGGCTTGACAGTTCGGGCTGGACCGTTCCCATGGTGCACAGGGTCAAGACTGATTTGCATATAGCTGGGTTCAAACTGGAATGGCATGGTGAGCAAAAAAATGATGGATTTAGGCTCTGTACTGGGGTGAATGTATGGCATTGTTCTACATTCTGCCCATCAACTGTTATTTTTGCATTTGTCACCCCGAGTGGGACGGGTATGCTCACATGTGAGTCCTGTGCTCTCCCTGCCACTGGAATCAAGCTATGCTGGCTGATTAGGGCTGAAAGCTGTAACCGGTCCTAGGATGCTTAATTCCAGTCCAGGGAGGACCTGGTTTGGCAGTTTGGGTTGGACTGTTGCCATGGGGCACAGGATCAAGACTGATTTGCATATGGTTTGGTTCAAACTGGAATAGCATGGTGAGAAAAAAATGATCGATTTAGGCCCAGAACTCTGTACTGTGGTGAATGTATGACAATGTTCTACATTCTGTCCACCAACTGTTGTTGTTGCATTTGTCACCCCGAGTGGGACATGTATATGCTCAGACTTGAGTCCCATGCTCTCCATGCCACTGGAATCAAGCTATCCTGGCTAATGAGGGCTGAAAGCCTGAAACCGGTCCGAGGATGCTTGTTTCCAGGCCACGGAGGACCTGGCTTGGCCGTTCGGGCTGGACTGTTCCCTTGGGGCACAGGGTCTAGACTGATTTGCATATAGCTAGGTTCAAACTTGAATGGCACTAAATTGACTATGAATTGTATTCTGTATGTAAATTGCAATGTGATTTTTATACTGTGCTGTATGTATTGCCTTTTATGATTTTAACAAAAATCAAATAAAGCGTATTTTGACTGACTGGAATGGCATGGTGAGCACAAAAAACGATGGATTTAGGCTCAGATCTCTGTAGTGGGGGGAAAGTATGACATTGTTCTGCATTCTGTCCATCAACTGTTGTTTTTGCACAATGTCATTTTAGCATATCTTGCCCCATGACCGCCATACCTGTATTCATGTGAACGTGACTTATTCATATTAAACATACGTAGAATTGCAAACATCAACATAAACAATGGACTACACATTACTTTAAAGTGAAAGGCTATCACCCATATTAATTTGTACAGGTTGAGTATTATAATGGTTCTTACACGAAAGAAATGAAAAAAAAGGGTTGTTAATATACGCACACTATACCTAAAGAAAATTCTAGCGATTATAGTTCCATTCCAATCACAGCTCATTTGAGATGTCATGATTGATGTCATGAGTGATGTATCTGACCATGTCATGAATGATGTAATGTCTGAGGTCATTACCAGTACATTGCGGGGCTTAAGTTATAGTTAGCTCAGGTAACTATAACTTGTGAATTTCACTGGTTGTGTATGAGTGAAATCGGAGTCTAAGTATACCGTCCCTGTAATCTTTGTTTTTTTCAGAACATTTCAAATTTTTTTAACTTTAAGTAAGATTCATATCACAATGGATGGTGGGGGGTTGGAAGCAGGGCCTGGCCTTGTGCTGCCCCCATCCAAGCTTGCTGCTCCTGCCTTCCCTCCTCCTAGCCATCCATTGTCCAAGTCCATGTCCCTGCTCCCTTATTACATCCCTATGTTGCTGTTATTCTGCAACTGGCCTTCCCGCCTTCTCTGAAAGTTAGCTTGCTGCCCCATCCACCTCCTCCGTATCCTCTGTTGTCTGAATCCATGGACTAGCCTCCTCTCTCCTGCCATGCATGGACTGATGTACTGCCACTGCCCTCCATTTAGCATGATGTACCAGTCTACTCCTCCTGCCCTCCATTGCCCAATTCAATGCCCCATCATTGACCTCCTTCTTAGACTCTGTGCTTAGCTTGCTGCCCTCTTATTTCTGTATGCATGCCCCTGATCCATCCTTTTTGTCCACCATGTTCCATGGACCTGCCACTCCAATCTACTCTGAGTGTTCTGTTGAGCTGCCACTCCCCTCCCACCTGCCTAGCATTGTCAGATGACCTAAACCTGTCCCTGACACCTACACCCTGCCTGTCCACATGCCATGCCTCTATCCCCTTCCTCCTGTCCTCCATGGTCCATTTTATTGCCACTCCCTTCTGCCCTCCTGGTCTGTTGTGCTCAAACTGCTTCTCTTGCCTGCCCCATGTGGTCTGTTTGAGGCCCCTTCCCCTGAACTCTCTTGTCTGTGCCCAGGTACAGACCCTCCTTTCCATCCTCCATGGTCCTTTGTGCACCCTCCTTCTTGCCCTTCATAGCCATTCTACTGCCACTAACCCTCACGCTTGCCATCCATGGTCTTCTGTGTTGCCACAGCCCCTCACACCTTCCCTGGGTGGTCAGCTTGCTGCCCCTGACCCCCTTCCACCTTCCCGCCATGGTCTGTGTATATGCCATTATAGTCTCACTGTTGCTCTCTATGGTGTGTCTTGCTTCTAGTGCCCATCCTGCCCAACTTCCATGGTCATCTTGCTGCTCCTGCCCTGCCCCATGCCCCCAGCCCTTTGTTTCCATATGCAGATCCTTATTCCCTCCCTCCTGGCTTGTCTGTTCCATTGTAATACCCCTGATCCTTCCCTCCTGCCCTTTATGGTCCGTTATGCTGCCGCTTTCTCTCCTGTCTGTCCATTATGGTCAGCTGTCTAGCATTGCCTCTTTCCCCTCTGTTCTCTATTGTCCATGTGCACGGTCCTGTCCCCTCCCGATTGCTTTCTATGGATTGTTGTACTGCACTCCTGTCCCGCATGTCCTGTGTGGTGTATTGTGCTGCTTCAAACCCTGATGTCTGCCCTGTAGGGTCAGTTGGGTGCACCTCTCCATGTCCCCACTGTCCTCTGTTATCCAAGTCCATATCCCTACCCCAATTCCTCCTGTCTTCCATGATCCAATGTTCCATACTTGATAACATTTTGAACTTGGTAAGAGGGAGATTTAAAAAAAACTGGGGTATTGATTTTCCCCTTTGACTTACATTGAAAAAGAGGAGATTGTAGACAGGAGACAGATCAAATAAAGCCCATTTGGGCTTTAAAACATTAGATGTTTCCTGGCTGAATTGGGTCTGTTGGAAATATGGTTGTACTACCACTGCCTCTTCCTTCTGCCCACAATGGTCTATTATATTTCCACAGCTTTTCTTGCCAGTCCTGTCTTGATGGTTTGTTGCCCCTGCCTCCCTTTCCACTGCCCTCCATAGTCTATTGGGCTGCCACTGTCCTTCCTGCCTGCCCATTGTGGTCAAATTGTTGCCTCTGCACCCCCCTACCTGCCTTCAATTTTCAGAGACATGCCCCTGGCCTCTGCCTCTCAACAGTATCCTAATGAACAATTAGATTGCTTTCATTCTGTATTTATTACAGAAGTGTGAAACGCCTGACGTCATCTTGATGTAATCAAAACTGTAATACCTAGAGCATTTCCTTCAGACACTACATATATGAGAGGGTCTTAATTGCTTCAAAATTATGGTTATAGCTCTAAAAAAACTAAAATGAAGACATATTTTATGAGTTTTCAAACAGCGACAAAGCACTTTTAAATGATTGTTAACTTTATGTTTTTTTTTCCAGTTGACCACTTGATTAAATGTTGCACTTAGGGGAGTAGATGTGGTGAAACTTTCAGAGCTGCAGACTTTGCAACTGGGGAACCAGGTTGGAGTTTCTGCCTCAGCTCTACAGTCTGTGATTCTGGTGAAATCACTTAATCTTCCCATGTCTACAACCAAAATGAATTTGTTCCTCTGTGATGTAACCAATGCTCATGTAAAGCACTCCAATTCCTGACAAGTCTGCACTAATTAAAACTGCAAAAACACAAACAATAAAAAGTGTTTTGCACACTTCTGTTATTGGGCTACATGTGGGCTACATGTAGGTTATATTTGTCCTACAGTTGGGCTCTTTTTTCTCTGATGGGCATCTTGGGAGACTTATTTGTTATGAAGTTTCCTAATTTCCTCATTTACTACAGTCTCCTCAGTAGGAAATACTTTCAGTTTTTTTTACTTTGATTCCATCAAGAAGGCATTCAGATGTGTCACACATTTGCCATAAATTCAGAATGTTAGCACTCTAGTTGCTCATTAGATCACTGTAGTAACGCTACTGCCCACCAGGGAAGTCTGCTGCTGGTATTCAAAGTGCATGTTTCAGTCTGATGTCAGATTTTTGTAATGAAATAGTCAAAATGTGCCCTAATTTTTCTTTCTGCAGCACTAATCATAATTTTTATGGTAAAATGAAACCCCTCATTTTGTTCCTTTACAAATTAAATGTTTTAAGTGTTACCACTTTATTCCAATCAAGATGGCTTCAGGTGTTCCATACTTTTGTTATAAGTAAGACTGTTAGCGCTCTAGTTGTTGTTTAGAACACTCTGGGACATTCTGTCATTGGACTATACTTGGGCTACATCTGGGTCATAAGTGTGCTACATTTGGGCTCGTTTGTCTCTGGCGGCCATCTTGGGAGACTTATTTGTTATGAAGTTTCCTAATTTCCTCATTTACTACAGTCTCCTCAGTAGGAAATACTGTCAGTTTTTTTACTTTGGTTCAATCAAGAAGTCATTCAGATGCGTCACACATTTGCTATACATTCTGAATGTTAGCACTCTAGTTGCTCATTAGATCACTATAGTAATGCTACTGCTCACCAGGGTAAGTCTGCTGCTGGTATTGAAAATACATGTTTCAGTCTCCAGGTCTCAATTTCTTTTAATGAAATTAAAGAGGATTTGAGCAGTCACTCAAAATGTGCCCTTTTTGTTCTTGCTGCAGCACTAATCATATTTTCTATGGCAAATTGAACCCCCTCATTTTGATCCTTTTTAAATTAAATGTTTTAAGAGTTACCACTTTATTCCAATCAAGATGGATTCAGGTGTGCTATACAATTGTCACAAGTAAGGCTCTTAGCACTCTAGTTGTTCTTTAGAACACTCTGGGAAGCTGCAGTAGAACACAAAGGAATCAACTGACAGTCTCTGCCCTTGGTGGATGTACATGTTTTACTGAGAAAGTCAGACTCCATTCTCACATGACTGAGAAAGATATTGTGAATTTACAGAAAATATGCTCTCAGCTTAGCTTAAAGATCACCTTACAAACCTCTGTGGGAAAAGCATGAGCAATTAGTTTTCTCTCAAACATGATTCATGATATCCCAGCAGAAGGCTTTTTCACATGGTAAAATCACCTTAGAACACACCAAAACTCCTAACCATCAACAAATGATTTATAATGTAACTAAAGTCTTAAAACCTGCTATTAACTGCAATGCTTTTTAATGTGGTGGTCCCAAGATGGCTGCCAACACTTCTTGATGAAGTGCTGACAGCCAATCAGTACTCACGATGAGATGTGTGATTAGGCTCTGCCCATATACATATATATGTATTTTTCCTTTAATATCTAAAAAATTACTCAACAGATTTACACCATTTATCAAAAAGGCACGAGTCTGAACCAAAGACTACCTCTTTGCCAAATTTGTAATTCCGTTCAGCAGTTCGGGCTATAGCTGCGACCAAAAGTTCCTATGGGAAATTGCATGGGGAAAACTCGTTTTGGGACCCCTTTTTTTCTCAGCCCCCACTAGACAATCACCCCCAAACTTTCAGGATAGGAGCGGACCGGAGCGCCACACGAGTTTTAAAAAATTTCACAAAGATTCGTCAACCGGTGGGAAAGTTATTGCAAACAGAATGTTGCAGATTTCCTATGAAAAATAGGTAATAACTATAACTACCGACTGGTGACCGCCAGTAGTTAATATATATGCCTACCCATCTGTGAGGAGGAGTGATCCTGGGAGTGTCGACCACTTAGGGGCACCTTGGCTTTATACACTAGTGACCAGCCCTTGGTCACGGTCAGGCATCACCTTGCATGCTGCAGAGGTCCGTGTGCCTGGGGCTGTTTGGCACCCGGAAAAGTGATTTCTGCGTGAAGTTTGTTGCGAGGACATCCCACCCCTACAGCTGCAAGGGTCCCCTTGCTGTCAGATTGGACGGTTTGAGGGGGACAGGGTGACACCCTCTTTTCTACTAAAACGGAGGTTTCAGGACTAGAGCTGAGCCCCCAATTATTGTTTTACTAAGGAATGTTGATGGCGCCTCACTGGGGTCGTGATTGTGCACTACTGGTCCCAGAATGCATTGGGGATGATTTACATGCCAAAATTGAAATAAAAGAAGGATTTACCAGTTAGCGCTTTGTTTACCATCATTTTCTTATAATTGCCCATGAAGAAGGGTTCCAAATACCTGAAACGCGTCGGCGAAAAGTTTGGGGAGCGTGCTCTGCCTACCCATCTGTGAGGAGGAGTGATCCTGGGAGTGTCGACCACTTAGGGGCACCTTGGCTTTATTCACTAGTGACCAACCCTTGGTCATGGTCAAGCATTACCTTGCATGCTGCAGAGGTCCGTGTGCCTGGGACTGTTTGGCATACGGAAAAGTGATTTCTCCGTGACGTTTGTTGCGAGGACATCCCACCCCTACAGCTGCGAGGGTCCCCTTGCTGTCAGATTGGACGGTTTGAGGGGGACAGGGTAACACCCTCTTTTCTACTAAAATGGAGGTTGCAGGACTAGAGCTGAGCCCCCAATGATTGTTTTACTAAGTAATGTTGATGGCGACCACTTGGGTCGTGATTGTGCACTACTGGTCCCAGAATGCATTGGGGATGATTGTATATAATATGTGATGTCATCAGCAGTGCATTGCACGCGCAAGTTGTAGTGAGTTCAACTAACTATAACGTGGGAATTTCAATGGTTTTATGCGAGTAAAACTTTGAGCTAACTATAACTGGTGTAAAACCTATGTTTTTTTCAGTGAATTTCATAGGTTTTTTAAATGTTACTTCCTAACTATAACGTGTGTAAAACCTATGGTTTTTTCAGTGAATTTCATAGGTTTTTTAAATGCTACTTCCTAACTATAACATGTGTAAAACCTATGGTTTTTTCAGTGAATTTCATAGGTTTTTTAAAGGCTACTTCTTAACTATAAGCTGTTTATAACTTATATTTTTTCATTATATTTCTTAGGTTTTATTAATTGCGAAATAGAAAATATTTTTTTAATGTATTCTATAGTTTTATTATAGATTTTCGAGAAATGCTTTCATAGTATTACAAAGTTTTCTTCACTGTCAGAATTGCTTAGGGACTCCTTGCAAGTCTGAAAAGCTTTACAAAGTCTTTACCTCACCTTCATTTTACCGTTTTCAGACTTGTCACTAAATGTTGAAAAACGTACCGGGGTGCGCGACAGAGTGCGCGCACCCCGGTATTTTGAAACAATAAAAAAGGTTTGATACTTTATCGCCATTGTTCTTGTGACCCCATATGAAGGTATTTAATATTTGAGAATGTATACCTTTCCTCCTTTTCACATTTTAAAACTTCATTAAATTAGACCGATACTTCTAATTCACGTACGTGTCCGGATTCCGTCACCACGTATACGTCCTAATACGCGCATGTCAAATCATGTGACTTGAAAAGAACACTTCCTATTGGTTCATAGTAGTTTCTATTCCGCAATTTTCCAGAAACCACCAACTTCCCACACTATCTATTTGGCGCTGAAGGGAGAACAACCTTTTTCATCTTTCCGGAGACTTTGCTGAAATGGCGGCCGCACGCAATTCTTCTTCGGAATCTGAAGAAAATGTTCATCTTCCTTTAAAAAAAAAAGGAATCTTTTATTTGGCAATTTTTTACCTTTCCTCAGGGTAAAAAAAAAGTAAATGCTCCGAAAGTAACGTGCACAATTTGTAGCTCAGTACTTTCCAGAGGAAATCCTACCAAAAAATATTCCTTTTCAATTCATACCATGAAGAGACATATGAGCCAAGTCCACCCTGTGCAATATGCACAGGCAGCGACGAGCTCTAGCAACAGAAGTACCACCAGCTGAGGCCAGCACTTCATCGACCAGACGACCTTCATCTCCATCGACTGCACAGATGGAGTTGAAACCATTTTTGACGAAAGTGCATATAAAATGCAACAAGTGCAAATGATTGATTGTGTACGGGGAGCAGAGCCTCATTCTTATTGAAAGAAGACTTAATGATCATAAAAGGTTTGAATGCATCTAATTTTTTAACAACTTCAAATGTTCCTGTTTTACAGTTCAAAAATTTGGTTCCTGTTTCACAAATTTTAAAGAATGAAAAACTTTTTCAAAAAAACAAACAAAAAAAAAACTGTTCTTTTCAGAACTACCGCATTGTACCAAAAAGAGCTCTATTCATAAGCTAAATTATCGCTGCATTTTAGGAACAATAATTAAAGAATGCGGCAATACTTGGGACATATTATGAAGAAGACGTGATAATTTCACTTCGCTTTTATCGGCAGAACGCTGTAAAAAAAGCGCCGATAATCGCCTTCATAATATGAGCCATATTATCAAGGATGGACTGCCGATAAAGCGGCGATAATGGACTTGATAATATGCTGTATGAAATTCCTAGCGTAGCCCATATTACATGTTTTCGCATCTTACATGGGCTTTGATAGGATTTCCATAGTCAATCAATCAATCAATCAATCAATCAATCAATCAAAGACATTTATAGAGCGCACTACTCACCCGGAGGGTCTCAAGGCGCTGGGGGGGGGGGAGCTGCTACTGCTCGAACAGCCAGGTCTTGAGCTTCTTCCTGAAGGCGAGGTGGTCCTGGGTCAGGCGGAGGTGGGTCGGAAGGGAGTTCCAGGTCTTGGCGGCCAGGTAGGAGAAGGACCTTCCTCCTGTTGTCGCTCTTCGGATGCGGGGGACGGCGGCGAGGGCGTGGTTGGTCGATCGGAGGTGGCGTTTGGGAGCGTAGAAGTTGAGGCGGCTGTTGAGGTATCCTGGGCCTTGGTTGTGTAGGGCTTTGTGTGCGTGGGTGAGGAGCCGGAAGGTGATTCTTTTGTTGATCGGGAGCCAGTACAGGCCTCTCAGGTGTCTGGAGATGTGGCTTCGTCTGGGGACGTCGAGGATGAGTCTCGCCGAGGCGTTCTGGATACGCTGGAGTCTCTTCTGGAGCTTGGCGGTGGTTCCGGCGTAGAGGGCGTTGCCGTAGTCCAGACGGCTGGTGACGAGGGCCTGGGTGACCGTCTTCTTGGTCTCGGTGGGGATCCACCAGAAGATCTTACGTAGCATGCGCAGGATGTTGAAACAGGACGAGGAGACGGCGTTGACTTGTCTGGTCATGGAGAGGGAGGAGTCCAGGATAAAGCCCAGGTTGCGTGCGTGGTCTGTCGGTTTGGGTGCGGTGCCCAGGGCGGGGGGCCACCAGGAGTCGTCCCAGGCGGAGGGCGAGGAGCCCAGGATGAGGACTTCCGTCTTGTCTGAGTTCAGTTTCAGGCGGCTGGTTGTCATCCACTCGGCTACGTCTTTCATCCCTTCGTGAAGGTTGGCTCTGGCGGTGGCGGGGTCGTTGGTGAAGGAGAGAATCAGCTGGGTGTCGTCGGCGTAGGAGATGATGTTGAGGTTGTGCTGGCGTGCGATGGCCGCGAGGGGGCTCATGTAGACGTTGAAGAGGGTGGGGCTCAGCGAGGATCCTTGAGGGACGCCGCAGATGACTCCGGTGGCCTCTGACTTGTACGGTGGTAGACGGACTCTCTGTGTTCTTCCGTCGAGGAAGGAGATGATCCATTCCAGTGCCTTCTCATGTATTCCGACGTTGCTGAGGCGCTGCACTAGGGTGCGGTGGCAGACAGTGTCGAAAGCCGCGGAGAGGTCTAGGAGGATGAGGGCCGCTGTTTCTCCGTTGTCCATCAGGGCTCGGATGTCATCAGTGGCAGCGATGAGGGCGGTCTCGGTGCTGTGGTTGGCTCGGAAGCCAGACTGTGAGGGGTCGAGGGATCCATTCGTCTCGAGGAAGGTGGCCAGCTGTTTGTTGACGATCTTCTCGATGACTTTGGCTGGAAACGGGAGGAGCGAGATGGGGCGGTAATTCTTGAGTTCGGTGGGGTCCGCTGTAGGTTTCTTGAGTAGGGCGCTGAGTTCGGCGTGCTTCCAGCTCTCCGGGAAGGTGGCGGTGTCGAAGGAGGTGTTGATGATGTCCCGCAGGGGGGGTGCGATGACAGCGTCGGCCTTGTTGAAGACGTGGTGAGGGCAGGGGTCGGTTGGAGATCCGGAGTGGATGGAGTTCATCATGCGGACGGTGTCTTCGGTGCTGATCGGAGTACAGGCGCGGAGGGTGGTGGTGGGGGGCGGTGGTTCGGTCGTGGCGTGCGTCGGTTGAGTGCTGAAGCTGTTGTGTATGTCCGCGATCTTGTTGTGGAGGTAGGAGGCGAGGGAATTGCAGAGGTCTTGCGAAGGGGTGATGTCGTTGTTCCCGGTGTTGGGGTTGGAGAGCTCTTTCACGATGTTGAAGAGTTCCTTGCAGTTGTGTGCGTTGTTGTCCAGCCGGTCCTTGAATGCAGTTTTCTTGGTGTCGCGGATCAGTTGGTGGTGCTTCCGGGTGGCAAGCTTGAGGGTGTTCATGTTGTCCGGAGTTGGTTCCCTTCTCCAGTCTTTCTCGAGGGCTCGGCAGTTCTTCTTGGAGCTCAGGAGTTCGTCGGTGAACCATGGGGCCTTCTTGCTTCCGGGTCTGTTGGGCGGGGTCCTCAGTGGGGCGAGTTCGTCCGCGCAGTTGCTGATCCACTTCGTGAGGTTGTCGGCGGCCTGGCTGGGGTTTGCTGAGCTGGCGGGAGGGTGCTGGCTCAGGGAAGCGATGAGCTGGTCGGCTGTGATCTTGTTCCAGATTCTTCGAGCAACCTGTTGCTGGTGGTGGTGGACCGTCGTTCTTCTGAAGGTGAAGTGGACGCAGCTGTGGTCCGTCCAGTGGAGTCCGGTGGTGTGGCTGAAGGTGATGTCCTTGCTGGATGAGAAGACGGGGTCGAGTGTGTGTCCGGCGAGGTGGGTGGGGGTGGACACCAGCTGCTTGAGACCGAGGTTGGCCAGGTTGTCGAGCAGGGTGATGGTGTTGCAGTCGTTGTTGTTCTCCAGGTGGAAGTTGATGTCCCCCAGGAGGATGTAGTCGGTGGAGGGGAGGGCGTGCGGGCTGATGAAGTCGGCGATGTCCTCGCTGAATTGTGTGCGTGGTCCCGGGGGTCGGTAGATCAGGGTGCCTCTGAGGGTGGTTTTGGGGTCGTGTGGATCTGGAAGTGCAGGTGTTCGGCGGTTGTCAGGGTGTCATCGGTGTTGGTCTTGATGCGGATGGTGTCCCTGTAGATGATGGCGAGGCCTCCTCCAGTCTGGTTGTCGCGGTCTCTTCGGGTGATCTTGTAACCCTCTGGGATGGCGATGGCGATGTCGGGCGCTGAGGAGTCCTTCATCCAGGTTTCGTGAGGAAGGCGACGTCAGGGGCTGTGGTGTCAAGCAGGTTCCAGAGCTCGACGGCGTGTCTGTGGACGGAGCGGGTGTTGAGCAGGATGCACTTCAGGTGGGTGGTGCTGGTGTTCGGCTTGGTGGGTGCTGGTGTGGCGTGGGTCCGGTTGCAGGTGAACTTGCAGGAGTGGCAGCTGAAGGATCCGTGGGTGCGTCTCGGTGTGGCTCGGTAGCAGCCTGGGGTTCGGCCGGTGTTGAGTGCGTTGAGTTCGGTGGCGTCGTAGGTCCGGCGGGTCGGCTTCCGTCGGTGGGGGCCAGGGGTCCTGGCACTGGGCGCGGTCCAGGCGCGGACGGGCGCAGACGGGCTTACCTTTGGCGCACCTTCGGCGCTCAATCGGTGCTCCCGCTGCGCGCGTCCGCTGCGCGGTCGCTCCGGGGGCGTCATAAGAAGGGAGCCGGTAGGGAGGGTCTGCGGGGAGGCGGGAGCGGGCCGACCAATCGGCTGGTGGGGGGCGGGGCCGCGGGCTGGCAGCGGCGGGAAAACTGGAGGCCGAGGCTCGGAGGGCGGCCCTGCGGCGACTGGGGCAGCGTCAGCGGCGAGGATCAGGTGCAGCGGGCAGCAGGTAGGCAGGTAGGCAGAGGGGGCGACCAGGCCAGAGGCGCAGTGGTCGCTCCCTAGGAAGGGTCTGGGTCCCCTTAAGAAGGGAGCCGGTAGGGAGGGTCTGCAAGGAGGCGGGAGCGGGCCGACCAATCGGCTGGCGGGGGGGCGGGGCCGCGGGCTGGCAGCGGTGGGAAAACGGGAGGCCGAGGCTCGGAGGGCGGCCCTGCGGCGACTGGGGCAGCGTCAGAGGCGAGGATCAGGTGCAGCGGGCAGCAGGTAGGCAGGTAGGCAGAGGGGGCGACCAGGCCAGAGGCGCAGTGGTCGCTCCCTAGGAAGGGTCTGGGTCCCCTTAAGAAGGGAGCCGGTAGGGAGGGTCTGCGGGTCTGCGGGAGCGGGCCGACCAATCGGCTGGCGGGGGGCGGGGCCGCGGGCTGGCAGCGGCGGGAAAACGGGAGGCCGAGGCTCGGAGGGCGGCCCTGCGGCGACTGGGGCAGCGTCAGCGGCGAGGATCAGGTGCAGCGGGCAGCAGGTAGGCAGGTAGGCAGAGGGGGCGACCAGGCCAGAGGCGCAGTGGTCGCTCCCTAGGAAGGGTCTGGGTCCCCTTAAGAAGGAAGCCGGTAGGGAGGGTCTGCGGGGAGGCGGGAGCGGGCCGACCAATCGGCTGGCGGGGGGGCGGGGCCGCGGGCTGGCAGCGGCGGGAAAACGGGAGGCCGAGGCTCGGAGGGCGGCCCTGCGGCGACTGGGGCAGCGTCAGCAGCGAGGATCAGGTGCAGCGGGCAGCAGGTAGGCAGGTAGGCAGAGGGGGCGACCAGGCCAGAGGCGCATAGGGCAAATTATGAAACCCATTATCGCCGCTTTATCGCCAATTTCCTGTCGATAAAAGCGGCGAAAATGTATCGACTGTCCTTTATAATATGCCCCTTTGTTTTTCAAAATTCAAATTGAAACGTATGTTATATGTCTTTATATCTAACATTACGTTCGACTGCAATTTATAAAGCATATTATGGACGCCGTTTTCGCCCCTATATCGGCAACTTCCTGCCGTTCAAGGCAGCGATAAAGTCTTTTGAATCTTTGTAAATGTTCTTGAACATCTTTATGAGAACGTCATAACACCGCCTGCGGTAAAAGCACTTTGCATGTGTGCCGCACAGACAGTTAATGACATGCATAGTAGGCGTATGTTAAACTACAAGCAATACCTGTTTAAAGGCGAAAATACTATCTCGTACACGGCTGCTGTTAGAAAAACAGTTTAAATAAACTTGTTTATCATACGAGTGCCACGGGCAGCTTTGATGAAGCCTTTGGCAGCGTTAACGTGGAGGTGTGGAAAATAAAACTAAATCAACCCCCTCTCGTATTTACAAAGCACACATTAGTGCATAAAAACAACGCTTGTTTTCACGCGGCAATGTTAACTGCCGCAGGCTGTCACAGGGGTACTATCACATATGTATTCAAATTATGTTCAGACTGCCTCTTTTGTAATTCTCTGCTAACATGCACTCTCATCACTAGAAGTGAAATCATAGTCCTTCTTCTATTTTCATTTAATGTCCCGTTTTTTGCCTTTAGAAATCTACTTACCGTACACAACTAGCAAAAATTATCACTATGTTGGCTTACTTCCAATAATTTTTCGTAGACCAGCGGCGATTTTTAACGCTTAGGAGTGATAGAATTATCAAAGTTTAATTCTAAAACTAGTGATTCCCAAACTGTACACCGCAGCTCCCCAGTCCGCCGTAATGAGGTGCCAAAGGCACGGCGCACACTGGGATGCCTAACCGTCCGTAAATTCCACAGACGTCACTACCCTGTTATGTGTAACTGTATCCATCTCAGAGAGCTGCGCGCTCCTCCCCTGTGATAACGCTGACAGTCCCTGCTGAAACGGCCTTGAATTTTACTGCAGCAGGAGCACCCCTCCCCCGCATTGGAATTCTCAAAGGAGCTTCCTGCCTCAATGAACAGAAGACATTGTCTTAGATAAAAAAAGTAAAACCACCAGCATGGCTTATTATGAAACAGTTTTTTTAAAAAAGGCTATGAAAGAAAATTAATAAATCAGATTAACGTTCTTTCATTGTCTCATAAATTTTAAACAGCAGTATTTTCATTAACATATTCAACAATACCATGGTTACTGCTTTTGTACTTAAAGGAAGTAGCACCTATTCTCAAAGGCAATAGTCTTTGCTTGTTGTTTGTGTGAAGGTATTTGCTAATCTACATATCTGCATGCAATCAGACATACAACATACCTCCAGTCGAGCACCACACTATACTACACGCATATTTGTAGTTTAGGTGCTTTAATCTGCCTACAGAATAACATCCAACACCTCCTTTGAAAAGACTCCTCCCTTTTTTAAAACAGTGCTGAAAGTCAGGGGCGGATTGCCAAGGCGGGCATTCGGGCATGGGCCGAAAGGCCAGTGCCTCAGTGCCCTCTGTGGGCCGTTTTTTTGTCCCCTGCCCCAGTCCACACAGAGTGGACTTGGAAAGGGGAGAAAAAAAAAGCCGGCCCACAGAGTACACGGAGACAAACAGCGAAAATGAAAGCAGCCTCCCTGTGCGGCCGGACACCCCTGCCCTACCAAGCAATGAAGCTGAGGCTGGGCTGGGGAGGGGTGATTGTTTGCAAGAATCGGCCTCCCTGGGGGCCAGGTGTTTCTCAGGCCTTTGAGCCATTTTCACCTCGGCCCCCCTGGGGCCCATGCAGCCCATGCAGCAAGTATCTAAAGCAAACAAAAGTGAGAGGTAGCATACAGTGTGATACCAACGAAAAGTGACGTGTGCAAGTAACAAAAGAGTACCATACACAGGTACAAGGATAATACTACAGTAAATGGTAAACACTCAAACTGCCAGAACACACTGGGAGGGCACTTCCCATGCACCAGCTTCACCTCAACCTCCCCCTGGCTACCTGGCTGTGTTTTGTGCTCCCCTGCCAGGACATTTTCCCGAGGCCTGGAGGGCTGATTAATTTACTAATTGCAGGGGCCTTACCTCTGTTCAAGTGCTCCTGAGCTGAAGGCCTGGGAAGGACTAAGTAGGTTAGTAATAGCAGCGGCTTTGCTGCTTTTCAGGTGCTCCTGTGCTGGACGGCTGAAATAATTTTGTGACAGAAAGGGGCCTTGCTATTTTTTTTAGTTGCTCAGCATGTTCCCATTGGCACCTTGGCCCTGTGTCCTATGGAAGAACAGTGTCCTCCCACTTTCATGCCTTATATGTGCAAATGGTGTTTCATGAAAGGGCACGCCCCTTGAATGTGGGCCACACCCATTAAATATGGACCAAGCCTCTTGAATGTGGGCCACTTTTTTTGTCAGTGCCCGGGCAGATTTGTGATCCCAATCCGACCCTGCTTAAAGCCATGAAAACAACAACATTTAACGGTAACCTCACATGCTGTTACTGAACATCATGTATAACTGATAACTTCTACGTTTTCAGTCTGCCTATGTAAGAAGATATTGTAAACTCTCACCCACCGCACCCCACCCTTTGCTGTAGGTTATTCTTCACAGGCCTCTTCTTCCTACAACTCTACAGAGAAAGAGTCAGGTCATAAAGTACAAAGGTGGGTCAGTACATAAATGTGGAATGTCTAAATGGCTAGATCGATTACTGAAAGGATGAATGAAAAGAGAATAGTTATATAAATCACAGAAAGCATAGATGAATAAATGAATAAGAGTAAGTATAGATGTCAGAAAAGATAAATTGATGTATGTATGCCTAAAATGGTGCTTGAATAACTAGAAGGATGGATAGATATGTTAAAGAATGGATGCATGAGTAAAAGAGCACGTGATGGATCAGTAATTTACTGAATGGATGTTTGAAAGGATAGATAGATAAATAAATGAAAGTGTAGATGATGGTCAAATAAATGCATGAATACATAAATTGATATGTGAAAAGGTGAAAGAATGGTTAACTGAAAGGGTGATTACAAAGATTAATTAGTAAACGACAGGGGGTATATGGACAAAAACATAAATACATCAGTAAAGTAAAAGGGTGGATAGTTAAGAGAACGGATGGCTGAAACAGTGAACAGATAATTGAATGAGTGATAGAAAGTGTCCCAATTAATTTAAGAAAAGTAACAGGACGTACATACCACCTACCAACCGTTAGATAAAATGGTGTGTAACCACTGTAAACTGCTGAGTAGGTCAAGAAACCCACAGGTGAACATTGTATGCGAACCACTATCCTAAGTGAAAAAAAATCTATCCAAATAAATAAATATTATTGTGAAGTCACCAATATTCATCCATTACGAAACTCTTTCTCTTAGTCAAGTTATAAACCGACCATTAAATAATATACCTAAGAACTGCTCAGGGGCAGCTATTTGATTTTGATCATTTTCGAATATGGCCCAAATATGTTCCAAAGTGGGTAAATACAGATAGCAATGTTAGGAACTGTTTGCAGTCACTTACATCTTGCAATGTTAACTTTGTATGTCAATTATATTAAATTTCACAGACAAACAAAGCAAATCCCAATATAGTCATTATCTGTTATTAGTTGTCGCTAACTGGTGTTAGCATCTGCTACATACTAGTGAGACAATTTTATCTGCACTATCTTGCCTTTTAAAATCAAAAATGCAGAATAAAACTCCCTTGATAATTTGCTGAAAAGTTCTGTAACACATATCATTTACCTGCAATATTTTCACAAATCCGCATTAGTGAACTGACTGGCTGAAATGTTGCTGATTTCTTAAATTAATTTTTTAGACGCTCCTTGTGACCGTGCAGCCAATCCTCCATGGAAATGCTCACATAAAACACAACACTAGTATGACCAGGATACTCAAAAAAATAACACAGGGTTTAAAAAGTATTTTTATTATTTATACTTACCTAAGAAATAGTAATAAAGAAAAACTTTAAATATTTGAAAAACATGGTATCTGTGAAAGAAAAGTAAAAATATGGTTATAGTGTTATTTCATTAAACAAAACAAAGTAGAAGTGATTGAAGCATAAAGTGAAAGCAAAGAAGACTGAGGGACAGAAAGAGACTGAGACAGAATATTTTGAAAGAAATAAAAGCACTCAAACAATGACTGTCTAAAGGAAAGTAAAGTGACAGCCAAAATGAGAGTATGATCAGTGATAGTACACAAAACAAACAGTCTGTGAAATAAACAGACTAGGAGTACCTAAATGTCTTAAAGAGATAGATAAAATGAAGGAAGAACACTAAGAGAAAAAGAGTCAAAAAGGTAGAGTAACAGAAGATGAATGGAATACAAACAGACATGGAGTATAAGAGAGACAGATAAACAGAAATGAAGTAGGGTGAGAAAACTAAACTATAGATTTTAGATTGGAAATTGTTCATAAATAAAGAAAGCAGAGTAAGGGAACAAATTGTAAGGTACAGTAAGACAAAGAAATTAAGATTCAGGAAACAAAGGCGATAAAGGATCAATAAAGGTGACTCTCTATAAAGCAACGTAAGTAAGAAACTGAAGAGTAAGAAAGACTGAATAGAATACTAACAAAAAAGATGTAAAAGTAAAAGCATGAGTTAAAGAAAATAACCATATCTAAATACCATTATCAAAGGAAGAGGATGAAGAAAATTAGGGTAAGAGATAGGTACACGAAACTCTCAGATATGATTAGTTGTTCTTACCTTAAAAATGTAATATCTGTGGAAGACAATAAAGAAATCTGTTATAATACATACTTCTAAATCCAATGTAACAAAATAACTTAAACAACATATTTACTGGTTTATTTTTGCTGTCCTCAGATAAATTGATTTTCACTATAAACAGTGATTTCAATAGTAATCATCATGTGACAGCAGGGGAAAAAAAACACAATCAAAATGATTGTATTTAAAAAACCCATACAAGATCTCTATACATACTATAAATACCTAGAAAAAACATGTCTTAAATGTTTTTCTCTAATTCGCAATTTCTTGAGTAAGCACAGCACATATTCCACAATTATAAACTAACTAAAGTATACCAGTTACTTTTAAATACCGCTCCACAAATAACCTTGCAACTATGTTCTTAAAACATTTATCTCAAGTCAACATTTTGATATCTCATTTTTTTTCCGCATGGCCAAATACTATGAGATAAGTCCTTATTTTTTGAGTACCTCTCAACAAACTCGCGAGTAAGTATGTTCTAGAAACATTTATCTGTAGTCCACATTTAGATATCTCATACGCTTCCGCAAGGCCAAATGGTATAAGTTAATTCGTTTTTTTTTAGTACCTCTCCACAAACTTCCAAGTAAGTATACTCTAAAAACATTTATCTTAAGTCAACATTTCCATATCTCATTGTTTTCCGCGTTGCCAAATAGTGTAAGTTAATTCCAACATGTCCTGTACCAGAAACATTAAGGAAACCTTACCTGATGCTATCACATTGGCACATAAAAGTTTCATTTCCATATTTGAACACCCTTAATCACATCATATTTCTAAAGAACACATTTCCATATCTTTACAGTATTACTCTGACTCAACCAAGTAATTTCACTGAAATTTTGGTTGCAAAAATATCAGATAAGAATTTCTTAACTCAGAAGGCAAACGTTTCTTAAAACTTAATTGACTATCATTGCACAGCGTCCAACCAGTTGGACGCTTCAAATAAGCTATGTAATGTCCTGATGATATAGATGACCCTTCATGAAAAATAATTGCTACAGTTACAAATGTTCTTCTAGAAATAGATATTTGAAAAGCCACATAATTATTAATTAAAGTTGACAATTTACTTCCATCAGCTCTGCATCGTTGAAGCATTAAAATAACATACTGTCCATATCTATGGATAAATAAGGTAGATAGCATTTCTGAATTACATTGACAACAGACCATGTTCTGATATGCATCTTTAACTAGTTTATTAAAGGACACTGTTTTACAATCTGGTAATGTTAAATATATAAATCTTTCTGTGTGTATGTCAGTACTACTTGTAAATGAGCAATTATCGCAAATATGTTCCCATTTATAAGAAAGGCCAAAAAGACTATCAATACCTACACCTTCTTCTTCCAAAACTGTAAGCATATACATAATAAATTCCTGACAATCTTGCTGAATAGTCTGAGAAAATTGATTCAGTTCTGCACATATGTCTAAAACATTCCTTACTTCTGAAACACTTGCTACTTCACTATTACCACTGGTACATTTTTCAAACACAGAATTTAAAGAACAACAAAATGTTTGCTCCTGATTTTCTCTAATCTGTTCCTGTAAACTTTTTAGAAAAAAACCACATTAACCACTACATTTGCATAGCAGTTGACACCAGACCTATTTTCAAATTTAAATCCAACAATCTCTGTAGTACTAACCTTTTTCTTACTCTTATCAATGACAGTCTCATCTTTTTTTCTTCGTTTCTCTAATACTTCAGTACATTGTTCCTCATTTCTCCTTTTCTGACCAACTATACTCTTTTTAATTAAAGGATATTGAGGTAAATGTGGAGCGTATTCTCTTCTTAACCTATTATACTCCTTTACACATTTTAAATCTGCACTGATCTTTGTCTCATCAAAATCAATTAGATAAAGCCCAGATAAAGTTCTAACTCGTGATAAAGCAACATATCCCATACCCTCTTTGAATACACTATTTCTAATATTTACCAAAGCACAATCTACACTTAAACCTTGCGATTTGTGAATAGTCACTGCATATGTCAAACAAATTGGAAATTGTTTCCGATGGACATACAAGTCTTTTACAAGTAAAAAACGACTTGAGCAGCGACTGATTAGTTGAACTTCCTCAATTTCATCAAATTTTATTCGTAAAAATTCAATCTCATCTCTATTTAGGTAATTTACAAAACTAACAACATTACCCATTGCTCCATTCACCAGACCTCTTTCTACAAGTAAATTTCTCCGTAAAATAATCCGACAATTTAAACATACATACAGATTCTTCTCTAAACCAGCAGTTTTAGATATAGATGTCTGTAGACTATCCAATTTTAACTTTAATTTATCAGACAAAACAATAGTACTTCCTTCATACTCTATTTTATCTTTTGCTTCCAGTTTCTTAATTTCTTGATTTTCCAACTTCAACATTTTCTCATTGAAAACTGAGCATTCTTTTAGAGTTGGCATCAAGCATATAACTGACTTATCTTTTACCTCTTTACTATATATTTTCTCAGGTACATTATCTTCATTGGGAAACAACTTACAAAGTAATCGAGTTCGTAGAGTTTCTTTTGCATCTTCAGTTAGTCTTCCAATCCTTATATCTTGAAGAATATTTCCATATTTAGTATCCTTTGCCAGTCGCATATTTTGAATCAGTTCAGTATATTTGAAATGTGACCATATATTAACATTTCCAATACTGCCAAGGCACTTTCTGGTGTCTTCATGTGTCACAGTTTCAAATACAGATTGTCCTTTTACAGGAGTTAGTTGCAGTAGATCTCCAAAAACTATGACATGTTTCCCTCCAAATAAAACATCATAGTCAGTTTTAAGTATCTGCTGCATTCTTAAATGTACAAAAGCAAGCATTAAATTGGATACCATGCTTACCTCATCAATAATAAGAAGTTTCATTTCTTTAAAAACTCTTGAAACTTCATAACAAGCGTCTCCAGATAGCTTGTGATATTGTAATTTGTTTTCATGTTCAACTGGCAGCATCAGTAAACGATGTAAAGTAATACCTTTAATATTATGTGCTGCCAATCCAGTTGGAGCTGTCACAACACAAGACAATGGTGACTGAGTTTTTTGCTGTAGATATGTAGTAATTCCTTTTATAAGAAAACTTTTCCCTGTACCTGCTTCTCCTCTTACATATAGTCGAATAGGTTGAAATGACATACATGAGCATTCTTTTTTCTCATGACGAAAACCATGCTCAATGTGCTCTGTCACTTCGTCATATATCTGTCTTTGCTCAAGATTAAATTCCTTCTCCAATTCTTCTAAGTTTATTATATCCTCTTGAGCTTGCTGCATTGCTCTTTCCACCTCATCCATGGCAGTGGCTGCTTCATTTCGGATAATTGTTTCTCCCAGTGGATCCTGACTCAACGATGCTGAACTTTGAGTGTCTTGTGAACTTTCTCTAGCAATCTCTGCTGCAATTGTTGCTTCTTGCTCTATTTCGTCGTTCAACATTTTGAGATAATTACTAAAAGCAGGACATTCTATACTACTTTTAGATGCCTTAAAAGAATCTTCATAACTTACAAACTCTCCAAGTAGTTCCTCTTTGGTACGCCATGGTTTAAAGAGTTGCAAAAGAGCTAAATAGTAAAATTCTCTTTTGTCTGGATTTTCGCAACTCAGTTTTCGGTGAATAATCAAATGTCCTTTTGTTTGTTTCACCAGACATCCTTCCTGTCCAATTACAGCGTACATACCTTTTTCAACATTCTCTCTAATATTCCTTTTAAAAGTGTATTTTTCAAGGACTTCATACAGACAAATATTTTCAAGCAGAGTACTTCTATTTGGATTGTATGTATCCAACATATTTGTTTTCAGAATGTCTGTACTGTTTGGTTCTTTCTGTGCTAAATATTCAATTTCTTGCACATTTTTCAAAACACAGTTTTGTGTTCCTGCTAGACCTAAACTCACCCACAGGATACTTCGAGATTTCGCATAAAGACTTGCTGATGATAATCGATCACAGCATTCATATGCTCCAATTTCTCGATGTGATAACATCTTCAAACTGTATGTATACAATTTCTTGCTTAGGCTCTTTTCATGAGAAATATCTTCCCACATCTCCTTCAGTTTTGTCTTTTCAGATTTCGTGATGTAAGACGTTACATATCGAGCCACAGCAATAGAGTTGTCCGCAACATATTGTATATCCATGTTAGCATTCCACATGGACAAAATGACAGGGTTGTAGTCATTTATATATTTGGACTCTTCTCCTCTTCTTAAATTATATGTATTTTTGGGTGATCTTCATGTAATGTTATGTCACAAAGATGACATCAAATTATTCACTCTTCCTTTTGAAAGCACTGGTCGTGCAAATCCAAAACGACATTTTGTATAGAACTTATCCTTTGATTTGAATTTTCGCAGACAATATTTTCCACAACGATGTCTTTGAAACCGTAACACTTTTCCTCTTAAGTCTTTATCAGTTGTACTGTTAGGTATGTCACAAGTGGCATATTCCTCAATAAAAGACAGTACAGTGTCATCAGAGTATTTTCCGAATTTGGGAGCATCCTTGATCCATAGTAACATATGAATATGTGGAGCACCTCTAGCTTGATACTCTTGTCTCCAGAAGAAATCCAAAACTTCACCAAGCGGTGGATTCTTCTTGTTTGTAAGAAACGACATCATTGCTTCAAATCGATGATTAAAATATCAGCAAACATTAACCGGATCCAACGAACACAATTCTCCTGGTGTCTTGTAGTTTATATTTTCAATATTTACATTCGCCTCTCGAAGATATTCAAGTAAATCTTCCCAGGCGTACTCTGCACAGCTTAGAGTTACAAACCATGTTGGTGCTCCCAAGTTTCGTAGCATGCATTTTAAATCTCCATGACGACGGTACCAATATTCATTAGTACCACGCTGACATGCCATTAAATTAATTAGATGAGAATCCAAAACACTATCTTTCTGTTGCACTTTATCCATAAAATCCTTTGCTGAAACATTTTGCAGATGCACTCCACTTTTTAAGACATGGTTTACTGCATAAGAAAGACCAGATAAGTCACTCTCAAACAGAAGATGAAACAAATATGGAATACATTGATGAAATCTGGGATCTTCTGCATATAATCTTGTTGTCCGGTACTCAGATGCAGGAATCTGCATAGGTCGATCATCATATCGCGCACCTTCACCTGTTGGGAATAAGTGTGGGAAACAACGACCTTCCAAACTTTTTTTCCCACACACTAATAGGACTTCCTTCTGCTTTTTTCATCTGAAATAACTCAATTGCATTCCCCATTGCTTCTTTGGAATGCAGTGGAAGAACACTGTAATGTTCATAAATTTCTTCACTTCTGGACATGTCGACTTTTTCAATTTGTCCAATAGAGAAATCATTATTCTCTTCATCACTTACATCTTCTTGTTCTACATACACATTTTTATAGTATTTATTATTTTTGACTAAATACAACGTTGCCTTTTTCACTTTCCTAACATCCTCTAAATCTTGCCAGATTTTCTTACTCTTTGTAGGTACACCATTAACTAGAATAACAAGAGGTTCCTCTTCTACATTTTCAATACCAATTGTCTCTATATTTTTTTTAAAATCAAGTGGCAAATATACAACTCTACCCTTTAATCCTCTTTGTAAATCTGTAGGATTTAATTTCCCAGTCTTAGGCTCCATACGAACAATAGCCTGAAAAGGATGTACACTTTGAATCAAAATAGTCTCATAAGTATTTAAATCCTTCAGTTCCGATGGAATATTTATCAACTCAAGATTATTATGAACAGCTCTAGCAGGCATTTTATTTTCATTTAATTTATTAAAACAATATTTACAAATACGTTGCTCAAAACCCAAATCAAAATAGTTTTCTACCAGCAAATAAGTTGCAAACTCTCTCCACTGAGTATTATCTTCATCTTCACTTTTTAAATATAAATCAACTAACCTAGTTTGACTTTTGTAATGAATGCGTCGACAACACACACAAGTTAAATTTGGTTTTTCACCTGCAATGACCTTAAATTTTGTTATTTCCTGTTCAAATTCTTCAGTATTAAAATGTCCAACATTTTCTAACACATTTCCTTCTATAACTATATCAGTTTCTACATTCTCTTCATCTCGACCAAAATAACTTACCTCAATTTCTGCACAAATACTCTTCACATCTAATACACATCCATGCAAAAGAGCACTATTTAACTCTTTAAGTTTAAGTGCTGGACTTTTTGCATAATACATATTTCTGACTAATTTTCTCATTTTGGTATGATGCACTGCTAACATCCTAAAGTGATGAAAAACACTCTGGCATATTTTTTTTGAAAGACAAGCCAAAGAATGGCCTTGCAAACCTATTTTTTCTCTCACTCTGCAACGATCTAATTCTTGCAATAGTACATTTTTTTTTTTAAACTTTCCTTAGTGTACTTACGTAAGAAATTGCGAAAGAAATCAATTGAATCCTGTCGTACACTGCAAATACTGCTACAATTCCAACTATAAACAGGAGCATGAACACGTCCCTGTAAAACTTCTCCACCTATTTCCCCTTCTGTATTTCTGACCTCAATGTTCTCTTTCTCAATAGGACAGCCATCCTTCACTTCATACGCTCGACCACTGGTGTCAACTGCATGCAACAAATCATTACTTTGAAAGTAACTCTCTTCATTAAAAAATGGCTCAGAATTTGAAGTATGCATCCATTTACCAGAAAAGATTTTACAAAAATTAGTTCTATTTATGTGTTACTTCCATTTACTCTTAGCTTTTAAAACTCTGATAGCCTTATTTAGTGTATTTATTCTTTTAAGCACTAAAATAAACAATTTTTTTTCGTCTCGAACGCATCATCCACAACTTCCTCTATATATATTTTTTTCTTATAAAAAGCAGATTTCCTTTTAGAAACTTTTTCCTTTTGTAATAAATTCATAACAACTCTCTTATGAAACATACGTTTCCTTATTTCCGCAAACTGATTTGTACGTCTTTTACTGTACATATTTTCCTCACCACTCTTTTCAGACAAAGTTTTCTTTTTTCATCCATTTCTCCTTGTAGATCCTGAAAACTGTTTTTCCTTTGCAACATTAACCAATTGACTTTTCCTCTGACACAATTTTTTTTTAAATTCCTCGCTGCTCTTACCAGGAGCACTCTTGTTTTTCTCCGTCCTTTGTTGATTAGGTAAATCTTGTGCCTCTTTTCTCTTCAAATGGTAGGTCTTTTTATACAGCTTTCTTTTTTCATTTCTCGTCAGCATACTGATTGATGTTTCTGATATTAATGATAATCTGTTTGGAAAAAAGTTAAAAAATATTATAGACCCCTACTACCATATACCATACAAATTATAACCAATGCTTGATTTTATAACTTGAATAAAGACAAAGAAACAGTCTCTGGTCAGAGTAGGAAATCCTATATTGAATATTGTTTCTAAATTTGTGACACTCCATATCTATGTTATCCTTACACATGTATTCTATGAATGTAATTTTTGAGACATATAAGTACTATTCTAACTTTCAAGCATTGTCGATGTTCCTAATGCTTTTTATTTTTATAACTTTAATCTTTTACCCACCTTATCACAACTTTTACTGTCATTCTTAAAAAAGAGATTACTGATTAACAGTACAACAATAATGTTTTCAAAGTTTTTTTTATTTAATCAAAAATAATTTTATTGATTTAATAATTCATATTCCAGAAGCATATTTAGCATAATTTCATCTGATACTTCATTATTATTTTGCTCCTGCAAATTCTCTTCTTCCACCATCTCTAAGTATGCACTATCAAAAGTGCAGTCCAAAAAGTCCTCATTTTCAGTTGAATTTTCATCCTCAAATAGTCCTTCAATTATTTCCTCAAGGACTTCTTTTGCCATTTCAAAATTGATATTCTTATTTTCACAGTAATCTTCCATGTTTTTATTAATTTTCTATCTTCTGTGTTCTTTTTAAAAAATATAAAGACTAACTTATATATTTTTTATGATTAGTTAACCAATGATTACCTTGAGTAATCTTTCAACTACATACATTTTCATACTTTTAAAGACATTAACTACATTGATTAATATAAGACCTTCCTCTTTATTTTATTAAAAAACAGATACTTTCATCCTAGACATTAACAGTTTCCTATTTAATTTTTTAAATTAAAATTGTGCTGTAAAAACACATTTCACTGTGAAATTTTCTTTCTGCATTTCGTGCTGTAGAACTATTTATACACTTTCTAATTTTATTGTAGAGATCTATTTTCTAACTTCACCACTACAAACTGTGATTCAAACTGTATGCAAACTGAAGGAATGACTCACAATATACCAATTAAACATTCACTAAACCGATTGCTACTTCCCACAGAGGCAGTTGCTTTTACCTTTAACAGCATACTCATCATGTAAATTTCATCTAATGTAAAACATTTCATCATAATCATATGAAACCACAATCAGCCGCGACTCATGGAGGGAATTATGGTGCGGCAGGGAGACGAGGAGGGGAAGATCTTTGCTGGAGGGACCTAAAAACCAGGATACAGATAATTTGTAGTAAATACATAATTTAATTATTTAAATGAATTTTGCAGTGTGCACTGCATTCCAAAATGCGATGCTGTGTACACTAAAAAAAATATTTTATTAATTAAAATATATACTTTCCTACATTTATCTATACACCACATTTTAGATCTCTCTACCCTACACCTCCCCCTCCCTCCCTCCCTGCCCTACCATTACTCCCTCGATGCGTCCGACTGACCTCATCATAATACACCTGTGCAAATGCATATAATAGAGTGCAAATAGATAGTACAGTCACAAAAATGCATCCGAAATGGCCATCACGCCAACAGCCATGTCATAATACACCTCTATAATTTCTGAAAAATTACTGTACACAAATGATACAGCATAAGTTAGAGAGATAATGATGACTTAGCAAAAATTAACCAACGTAAACAGCAAACTCTTACAGTCAAAGAATAGATGAACCCAAACTGCATAGAAAATAACACATGGACCCGGCCCATCAAAAGGTTGTAACAATAAACAATAAAACCGTATTTCAAAATACATATGTACTACAAGCATGTTCAGACATGTTTAAAATAGAAATTAAAATCTTCATGTAAAAGAGAAGCAGTGTAATTTTTCTTAAAAAACATGCATATTATGGTAATCTTCTCAAAAATAAATTATAATTTTAAAATTATCAACTCACCTGTAAAAAAGGATTTTCTGTTTGTATACTCTCACGTTCACTTCAGGTTGTTCCTTTTCAGCACCAAACACTCTTTAAAAAAAATACACAACTGAATTTTAGTTAACATAATACACACATATGTATTAGACAACATACACCCATTTTACCAAATATCATGCCCACCATATACATTCCCTAATTTTCTATCCAATATATATCGTAAAGCCTAAGTTTAAGATTTTTTTGTGAACCACATTTATTTTTCAAATTTTTCCCCCTAAATTTTTTTTAAATCAATCATTATTTACAATATAATCTACCATACATTACCAGGATACTACATGCAATATTTTTGATATGCACTGCTACACAACCTTACTTTCTATATTTATTACCTAAATACATATAGATTATGTGCAGGGAGTTTTTTAACAAAATGGCGGTCAACACTTTCTGAATTCCCCCAAATTGGGCATATTATCAAGGGGGTTTATCTCCACTTTTTTGGCTTTAAAAGCCAACAAAGCGAAGATAAAATTATCTCCCTATTACGTAGCTGTCGCTAACACCAGTTAGCGACAGCTAGTAGGAGATAGCAACCATCTTGTGCGCCACTTTGCATGTCAGTAATAATTATCACTAATGATATCCTAAAGTGGGCGTGGCAAGCTGATAGCAACTGGAAACAGTCGCTAACATCGCTATCTCCTATTACCGATTTTGAAGATATTCGCGCTAAGCGTGAATATCTCCAAAAGCTAACATCTGCCCTGAGCAGTTTTTAGCCAAGTTATCCAATGGGAGGTGGATAACATGGCTAAGAGCATTAGCTCGGTATTGCATGAATATCGCTGACTTTTCAACAATATGCATGCATTGCGGCCGTTTTTTATCGCATTTATTATAATTTGCTGCTCAACGTCTGTCAACATTCCATTCGGAGGAAATGAGGCAGTGTTGCCGCCATTTTGTTAGTGCGATTGCATATATTCTACCGAACAAACGGTGAGAACATGGAAAGAGAAAAAGGTACAGATTATCTAAGCGAGTACGTTTTCTCAGGGGGTGCAGTATAGACCCTGAACGCCAAAACAACATTTTTTTTTCTGAAAAAAGTTACGGGGTGCGCGCACTCGGTCGCGCAACCCTATTTACAAGACTGTGATTCACGTGCTTTATAAGTAAAATTTAATGGTGCAAAGGCAGACGACACTTGAAGATCGTTTCAGAACTTTAAGTTTACTTATTTTGCCTATTGTTTAAAATTACAAAAATATACAGTTTACGGAATTCTCATTTGCTGTTTAACGTCTGTCAACATTAGAATGAGTGGAAATCAGAAAGTGTTGGCCGCCATTTTGTAACTGCGAGTGAATATATTGTACTGAACAAAGGGTTGGAACATGGGAAGGACAGAAGGTACAGATTATCTAACCGAGTAGGTTTTCTCAGGAGGTCCAGTATAGACCCTGAACGTGAAACAAACTTTTTTTTTTCTCCGTAAAAAGTTACGTGGTGCGCGCATTGGATCGCGCACCCCTATTTACAAGACTGTGGACTATTGCCTTTTCTCACAGATTATTAGCTGCACATATTAAATACACCTTAATTTACTTATTTCACTAATGTTTATCAAACTTCAACTTACAGTCCCGCTAACACTGTAACAATATTCTCATACCTTAGTTTGTGAAAAAAATAAAAACTATTCCATACTAAATGTAACTCTCTTTAAAGGTTTTCCGTTCCGTAACTACACTACACTCACCTAACATCATTTCATTGCGTCACTTCTCAACTAGTCATAAGTACACAGAGCCTTATTTATGAAGCCATTGCGCCGCCGGTGTGTCACTTTTAACATGGGAAAAAGTGACGCATCTATGGCGCAAGCCTTTCATAAATGAGGCCCACAGTGTCAAAAATATCAATGCCGCACATAATCGTTCACATCCAGGCACTACCAATTGCATGACTTATTTAACAGGAAGCACTGTAATGTTGCATGTGTTTTCAAAGGTACACCGGTATCTCCTATAATGTTATTTATTTTCAAGCAATGTTAATTACTATGACTTTTTAAACGACAAGCTTTAGTCTGTAATAGTCACTCTGCATATGTTTCTCTGTAAAAATGAACTTCAACCACCCACGCATGGGAACCTTCATGTTTGCATCTGGCCGCGAAATACGGCCTTGAACTCAAAGTTCCATCCCAAGACTTGAACAACAGCCTTATTGTCCCAAAATCAAGCTACCCGAGCATCTGTTCACAAACATATCTCATTCACTTAGCTAACACTCGCAGAAAACTGCATATCTTATTAAATAGTGACCTTCCTTTACAATTTTCTAAGGTGACTCTCATAATCTTTAACGCTCCTCCACTTCCCAGCTGCACTATTTTTTTTGCAACTACTAACCAATGGTTTGGTGCTTTTTTTGCACCAAATCATTTAAAGGCATTCTGCTACTCTCACTCCATACTCTCTGATCTATGTTTCTGGACTTCCTCATCTATTACCAGCAGCTGCAACCTTTGTATTCCTATTTTCGTTATTACAAAATGGATGTCCGTCCTGCCTTCGCAAACGAGCTGGAACACTTAGAACTATTTCGTCACAGGATGCTTGACCAGTATGGCATTCTGCCACTCGCGACTTTGAGTGCATCATATGGATTATCGTTTCGATTTACCTATTTCACCTGTGTGCAGCCTGTATTTCATTGCCTGAGCTGTGATTTCATGTGGGCCCTGGACTTATGTCCCTGCAACTCAGTACCTTCTGAAGTGAATTACAATCATCTCATGAATCCGTTACTTGACCATGAACAGCTTTGTTCCGACGGGGGGATTATGGCCTTTGCAGCAATACATGGAGTTCTGGGTCATTGGAATATTTTCGCAGCGGCGCAAGATTTCTTGGCACACAGCTACATTGAAAATTCACCGAGTTGTCCTCTGATGCTACTAGAGGCTCTGGTAATTAATGACCATGTATGTTCATTTCCTCTTTTCAATTGGATGGCTGACTTGTTTTCGGATGATAACAATGACTTTCTTTTAGAAGCGGTTGCCACTTACTTTGCTATTCAATGGAAGGATAACTGTTCTGCAAACCATTGACATCTTGACTGTTTTTTCCTTTCCTAATTTTTCTTCTTATTTTTTTATTGTTATATTTTATATAAACTGACCTATTGGCTTTACTAACATTGGACATTGCAATTTCCTGCTGGTGTGAATTTTTTAAATTATGTGGAGTTAATTTTTTTTCCACACCTCCTCGATTTTGTTCAAAACATTTCATGATGCTCTAATTTCAACAAATCACTACCTTATGTTATCTTATCTGATTTAAAATGTTCTCGAAGCAAGGCTGCGTAAAATATGGTTAAATGTGCCCTGATAAATGTGTATAGTTACAATGACTTTTTATATCGTTTATCACCATTCTCCCTTTCTGCTCCATATTTCCGCCTCACACACATGTGCTGCTTTTGTTTTATGCCTATTGAAAGATTTTTGATTCATAACTGAAAAGTATATGATTACCCTGATATTACCCTTGCTTATCAACCTGTATGAGACATTGAGTACTGAAACCTTTCAAAAAATTATATCAATACAATAGTTGTTCTGAGTACTGATTTTCGAACGTCCCTGCAGATAACATACATGCACCTCCAGCCAAATTCTCGCTTTTGGCGCGTTTTTAATTTCCTTTCACAATACCATACAACAAGCTTGTTACTGCTTCGTATGCTGAAAACTAACTGTTAATGAGGTGATGTTTAACCATTAGCATTTTCATATATGATTACTGAACTTAAAATCAAAAGACACCTTCTTGCATGCAATATAATTAAATATATTTCATTGCGGGGCTGTACAATATGTTTTTTAAACTTTATTCATTTTGCTTCATACTACATTTCCATCATTTGCGTTGTTTGGATTAGTAACTATACCCACTATTTTCTTTATAATATGTTTACTTGTATTAGATAAAAAACTTCGCTTCAAAGCACTGCATCATTGAATAAAAATTTGAAATATATACGTTCCCTCTTTTAACCCATATTCACAACTGAAATAATGTATACTAAAACTGTATTCATGTGTTTGACGTAATCTCAGCTGTACTCAATTCATGTTTTCTTATGTCAACCTGAATTTTTCATAGTTCAACCCGCTGGCCTGCGACGGTCAGTCACGCCTTTCTTTACGGGTTGTGAACCATAGCATCTATCGTACCTCTGGCAAAAAAAATATTTATTACTGTAACGAAACACCGCCGCAGTTGTGGTTCACTCAGAGTGTTAATCACTGCTCCCCCGCTTCCGCAGAGCACACGCTATATCGTATTTCAGTACTTATCACCCTTTCATCTCCACTATAACAAACACTTCTTTGCCAGCCATCAGACAACCAAGTGAGAAACCAAACGGACTAAGAACAGAAACACAACAAACCCTCAGCTCTGTGGAGCCCACCGAGCGGTAATTCTGAAACTCGACATACACTGACTAACGCTTCCAAAAACCATCTCAATTATATAAATGATATTTACGAAACCTGCCAAGTACTTTGATGTGACTATCTGTGTCTGCCTGCAGAACAAACTTCCTCAGCTCAGACTGAACGCACACACACACACATACACACACTAAGATAACACAAAGCAACTGATATGGAAAGCAGGAGTGAGATGAAAATGAAGTCACACTGTGAAACACAGAAACCTCTATATATATATTTGGTCTTCTACATCAATTTATTAAAGGCATATACTCCACGAACCTGTGTACAACCTCATGGTCACAGTTTTTCATTTGATTGTGCTGGGACACCTCTCCTTCTCACCCCACCCCCACCACTGCATCCCTCGGCCGCAAACCACACTGTAATTTTTTCCTCAAACTTAAAGTTTAAAATACCTAAAGCATTCCCACTTTTTTTCGACAATATCACATTTAATCAACTATTTTTCTCTCTACCTGCATTATCTGTGTCTCTGCCAATTCCTTTTTTTTATCTGTAACCAACTTTACAAAATATGTGCAAACGCTCCCAAATGTTTATTAATTTCTGTCTATTTTATTACATTTTATATTCTGTTTATTCAGTTTACCACAAATACATTCAAAAATATAAAAAAAAGGTAAGCCACACACGGAGCCTGGGTCATACCGCCCTATCACATTAATGAATAATGACACCAAAATATACTCAAAAGCTCTGGCAATGAGATTCGCCGAGGTGATAAGTGCCCTAGTCAGCTCAATTCAACATGGTTTTATTCCTGGAAGGGGAACAACTCACCACATTAGGAAAGTTATAACATTATTCGATGCTGCCGGGGTCACAGGACTATTTGTGGTATTGCTTAGCAAGATCTGGATTCAGGGGCGGTTTTATAAAAGCTTTGCAAACTTTATATAAAGAACCAGTTGCGGCTTTACGAATCAATGGGGGCGTTACGGGTCAATTTATGATCAAAAGAGGTACACGGCAGGGGTGCCCATGTTCCCCCCTACTCTTTGCCATGTATATGGACCCACTGATTCGTAAGCTAGATTTATGCCCAGAGATAACTCCGTTCCAACACTTTTGGGACCCTGTAAGATATTGGCGTACGCCGACGACGTGACGGTGGTCACCCCAAACCCCACGGAGGCAACTGTTTTTATTGAAGAAGAGGCCCGTAGATTTGGACAGATATCGGGGTATGCCCTAAATGCTTCCAAGACCCAGATTATTATAAATTCAGCGACAGTCTGTGACGACAATCGGGTGGTCCAGGCAGGGACCTATCTTGGAATAAATATCTCAGCTGATATAAACAATTTGGTGGGAAATAACATCGCTCCTATTATAAGTAAAACAAAGAAAGATTTGGATCGCTATGAAAATTTACATCTATCATTGGTAGGTCGGGTCAACATAATTAAAATGATGATACTGCCAAAATTTTTGTATATATTTAGGGCGATTCCACTCTTCTTTGATAATAAATGGTTTAAAATATGTGAAGAAATGATCAATCGGTTTATATGGGCTAGAGGAAAGACACGCAGGGCATTGAGATATATGTCTCTACCGCGGGAGCGTGGGGGCTGGTCTCTACCAGATTTAAGAGTGTACTATTGGGCTGCCGCATTGCAAAATATGTTGGGATTGGTTGGGGGGGCTGATGTGGATGGATGGGACAATATCGGTTCACTTGTTATTTATGGTTTGGTTTTGGGTAAAAATGTTGAAAATATTTTTTGGAGATTTACTGAGGAAAGTTACTATAAAAAAACACGGTTTAAGACTATATTGGCTGCTTATTACGTTTGGAAGGGAATATCAAAAAAGATAGGAATTGGGAAATATAATTTCTACACTAGGTTTAAAAATAATCCTTCCCTCCCTAGTATGGTTTTTTCAGGTGCTGTATTTCAAGATTGGGAGAGACGAGGGATAAGAAAGATCGGAGATATTCAGGGCCCCCAAGGTATATTACAGTTTGTTGAACTGCAGGATAGATACACTTTAGATACAAAACATTTTTTTAAATATCTCCAAATAAGGAGCTGTTTAATAAATCAGAAAGGAGGGCCTTTGGGGTTTGATAGAAATGTATTGCTGGACCTTATAGAAGTAGGCTCCGATTGTACTATAAAGAGATTTTACTCAGAGATGACAACATTAAAAAAAGATGATATGGAGAAATGGATCAATAGGTGGTCTGAAGATTTGGGAATAGCCAATAAGATTTTCTCAGAGTCATTAGAGATGGGAATAAAATTGTTGTGTTCATCATCTCTGCAGGCCCAACATTATAAGATCCTATATCATTTGTATTATACGCCTGGAAAGATTGCTCAATGGGGGGGTCTCTCGGGAACCACTTGTTTCAGGTGTGGTAGTGCAGAGGCGGATTTAATACATATTTTTTCACTCTGCCCACATTTAGACAGTATAAAACAGGACATTGAGAAATTTTTGCAAAATGCACTATCAATCACAATAGAATTGAATTCAGCAGTAATGCTATTAGGAGTTAACCCCGAGGGTCATGTGAACAATGGGAAAAATTTTGTATTCGTTGCAATGGCTATTCTTAGACTGTTAGTGGCTTCGGCATGGTTGGATCCTAATCCTCCCACATATCATCAATGGCTGGGTAAGGTATTATCTATAAAAAAGTTAGAAACTGCAGTGTATGCCAGGAGGGGGGAAAAGGGTAAAAAACTTGGTTTGCAAATATGGGAGCCCCTCACGCGATGGAAACAAGGTCCCGATCATTGAATTGTGGATTGTTAGGGGGGGGGAATTTGAGTGTGTATTGTATAGAAACTTTATGTATCTAGTGTATATATGCTTTACTTTTGGACAAACTGGGCATCAATTGGTTTCGCATTGTTTTTGTTGCTTTTTTTTCTTTTGTATATGCTTCTATGAATTTGTGTTGTTTCGTATGGATTCCTACTGTGTCCTGCCCATGATTTAAGGGAAAAAAAGGGGGGAAAACTCTTTAATAAAAATATTAAAAAAAAAAAAAAAAACTATAATTCAGACTTGAAAGAAAGTGAAGAAACGGCGCACAACCCCTATTAACTTCACACAACTTCAGCCCCCTCCCTCACGTCTGCTGTAGAAGCCCAAGATAACACACATCCCAGATACACACAGAGCCGCACCTGAACGTTTCACATCTCTATAAAGAACCATTTCAATATTAATTAGGCCTCGCACTTGTTTTACCCATTGTAAGAGCCCCCCCACCTTTACTCTACCTACTGATTACACGTTCATGTCCCCCTACAAAAAATCATTTTTTTTCGTCCTTCCCCCCCAAATTTCGTTGCAGATCCATCTCTAAGTGACATTTAATTCATAGACCTAATAGTAGCTGATAACTTAAAAACATGACTGAACTTCACTATCCTTAATCAAATTAATTAATCATAATTTTAAACTAATAATTACAAAGAAACAATGTTCCAAAACATTGATGTAATAAAATGGAACATTAGTTGAAAACATATAAAACTGTATCAAAGTCAAAAAAGTGGTTCCTTAGACACAGTAAGTCAAATAATCAAATATAGTGATCAAACCACATTACATCATAAAACAAACAGTTATACACTCACCTTTACCAATGCTTTATCAGATGTAGAACAATGATAGTAGCAAAACGATAGCCGTTTGACGGAGCTCTCAATAATACTTCTATCACTGCAACCAAAGAATAATGGCATAGATTTTCTGTCAATACACACTCATATATGTCTCTTCAACCCATCATATTTGTTCCCGCACAATTTCATAATCAAATTAACATTTCATTTGGTTATCCTTTCAATATTTTCAAAGTCACATAATGGTCACCCTTCACCCTCTGCCTTCTCTGGCTGTTACCATGGTAACAGCTCAATCTGCACCTGGCTTAAGGCACAGGTCAAAAGTTCATATCTCAACGTTCTAAATCCAAGCAAAAAGGATAATTTCCCTCCAAACACACCTGCCTATCCACTGTTGTTTTACATTTCTTTTTTTTCCACGACCAATAGAAGATTTGTTTGTAATAAAACTGTAACATACAGCGTAGTCTTGAATCTTGAGGTATATCAATTAACCAATCATGTTCAGTTTTTCATCAACACCAAACCTCACACACTTTTTTATCGTGACTTTTACCATCTACTTACCATTCCACTTCCAGAACCCATTGGAGTACTACTGCATCTACCTTGAAAATGAAGGTTTGGCTTGTAGGACACAGTTATATTCACTGGAGTGAAAAATATGCTGCAAACAGACGAATTTCTAACCTTGATTTACCAAATGTGCAGATTACGTGGATTGGCCAAAGAGGATTAAGAAGTCACCAATTGATACCATTGGTGAAAACTTTTACGCATCTCCCTGAACCTAACCTGATAATTGTGCACTGTGGTGGGAATGATCTAGGCACATTAACAGGTGTAGGTCTAGAAATGCTTCTAAAAGACATCTTTCGTCAATTGATGTCACTTTTTTCTCGAACTGTCATTGTCATTTGAGATGTCATCAGTGATGTCATCAGTGATGTCACTGACCATGTCATGAATGATGTAATATGTGACATGATCAGCAGTGGATTGCGGGTGCGCGATATATAGTTAGTGCAACTAACTATATATGGAATTTCAATGGTTTTGTGTGAGTAAAATAAGGTTTTCTAAATGCTAATTCCTAACTATATATGGTCTATAACCTATGGTTTTTTCAGTGAATTTTCAAGGTTTTGTAAATGCTAATTCCTAACTATATATGGTCTATAACCTCTGGTTTTTTCTGTGAATTTCATTGGTTTTTTAACAGCTAATATCTGTAGCTGTAAAATGTATTCTTCTTTAAATCCAAAAATATATTTTATATGTTTATGAATAATTTTTTTTTTAAATATTTTTTTTTCTTCGTTCCCGCTTCGCGAATCGGGAAGCTTCCCGTTAGCTGACCTTGATGCCGCGAAATAGACCGCGAGCCGGTAAACGTTTCTTTACCGCAAGTGCCGCGTTAGAAAACAACATCGTGACGCCTCCCGTCCGCATGACGTTTCACGTTCTCGCGTGATACGTCATATGACGTGCTACGTTAGCGAACTGGTACGCGAAGCGAGTCGCAAAGCGCAGGTTTCTGGAAGCAAACCGGGAGGCCCTGCAAAGCGCTTAACGTAAACACAGCAAGTCATGTGACTTGGTAATAACACTTTTCATTGGTTCATTTCACTTTTGGTTTCCTAATGATGTAAGACTAGGTCATATAATCTAAAATGAACACTTTTGATTGGTTGAGAACTCTTGTTTTTCCCAAATGATGAAAATCCCTCCTTCTTTCCTCACTCTGACTTTCATCATTGTGAGAGAAAGACCCTTTGTGATCACTGAGCAATGGCTTCTTTAGTAGCTTCAGCTGGTGCTTCCCCACCACCTCCACCACATCCAAGGAAGAGTGGACCACCTGCTCAAGTTATAATTCAACAAGAAGAGGAAGAAGAAGAACAGGACGACGAGCACGAAGAGAGGCAGTTTTTGCCTGAGCAGCCCAGGACGTCTCACCGGAAAGAAAACTTCATTTGGCAATTTTTTAAAATTCCCAAAGGTCAGAAAAAAGTAAATGCAAGATACTTAACTTGCCTTATATGTCAAGATAGACTGTCCAGAGGAACCGAGAAAAAATACAGTTTCGGAAACTACACAATGCATCGCCATATGACTAGGTGGCATCCTAACAACTAAAGTGCTGCACAGTTTCGGAACGACCTAGATAATCTCCCTATTATGGCCAGAAGATCTGTTGTACCGGAAGTAACGGGACCAGAGGGCAGGGAGATGGTGCCAAATATACAAATGAGATTTGGTGAAGTAAAACACATCTGCGTATTTTGCGATGGATTCATTTGCTACGGAGAAAGAAGCATCACTCTGATCAACAGAGCTATTGACTATCATATGCAAGTTTGTACGAAACGCCCAAAATAATAAATACTTCTTTTTTTGTTTTGTTGCTCCTGTTGAGCCCTTTACAATGAATCGTTTTCATTGCCCCCTCCAAGAAAAACCCAAAAGAATATAAAACTGTTCAGAAAAATTCAAAAACAGTAAAAAAATGTTCCGAAAAATAATAAAAAAAATATAAAACAACAAAAACAATAAAAAAAAAAGTTCTTTTCAGAACTACCTCCCCGTTATTAAAAAATTGGTACAATATTTGGAACTGTGCCAACCTCTATTTCTCTTAGTTCGCTTCCCAGTTCGCTCGCCGGTACGCGAACCGAAAGCGAACCAAAAACAGTAAGTATAAGGGAAGGAAACAGACACTTATGTTAAAAGAAAGACAGCTATAGGGGAGTAAACTAGAGATACTATTACCCGTAATCCACTGCTGATGATGTCACATATTACATCATTCATGACATGCTCAGTGACATCATCAGCAGAGGATTGCGGGTTTTTTGGCAACGTGCCTTATCCACGGTTTAATAACGCTGCCTTTTGCTTTATATAAGTTTTCAAATTGTATGAAATATATACCAATAGGTCGTTATGAACCTTTAGGTAGTGCTTTTCTTCATGAGGTCTGGTCGCTTCCATACACATACAGATGTTTCAAAGATGATCAAGAAGTTTATCTGAATGGAGAGGAATGCACTGAGACGCCAGATCATTCACTAATGTGTAGGCACATACAGTTACACGGTTCATGCAACAAACACCGACCAAATATGGCTTGCGTGTTGCAAGGCACGCCAGTTGCTGCTATCATCCCCACGTTCAAGTTGTTGGAAAATGGTAGTTATTTGATGCTCAATAATGAAGATTGTTCTGAGTTAATTAAAAGTATTCCTTTTATCGTAACAGTAAGTGAACGGGTTATTTGCTGCAGAAATGTTCTATTTCCTCCCACACATGAACATAGGGAGTTTTCAATCTGGCCACAAATACCAACCTTGGGACAGATATCAACGGCATGGCAAGAATAAGAGCTCTTTTGTCTCAGAGAGAGGTGGCCTTGAGTTCGGCCCGTGAAACTTTCGTGCTTCACATAGCGAACACCCGTACAGAGGTGCACACCCTTTTCAATTCAGATTTGCCTTTCAATTTCAGCAAGATGGTTCCGACTATCTTTAACGCATCCTCCACAAAGACCCTGGCGCACTTTTTTAAAGTTGTTACCAGTGGTCTCGTGACTTCATTTGAGAAAATCTTTGGAGTCATCCCTGCTTCCTTTCATTCTATTTTCTCCACTCTGGTTCGTGGATTGGCATTTTTACTTGCATTACCAGCGGACGCTCTTGTGCTTTTTTACATTTTTAAATATGGATGTCCCTCCTATGCAACCTCCCACCCTGCAGCTGCTGACACTGTTCCGCAATCGCATGCTAGAATATTATGGCACAATGCCGTTGGCGATATTAAGCACGGCATATGGATTATCTTTTCGATTCTCCTACTTCACCTGTGTCCAGCCTGTATTTCACTGCCTGACCTGTGATTTCGATTGGGCCATTGATTTGTGTCTCTGCGGACCGGTTTCTCCTGACGTCGACTTTAATCAGCTGATGACTCCTATCATTACTCACGAGTTGGTTTGTCCTGGCGAAAGGATTATGGCTGTGGCATTGATGCATGGACTACTTGGTCCCTGGAATTTACTGGCGGCAGCACAGTCTTTCTTGGAACAGAGCTTTCTTGAAAACCCACAGAGCTGTCCTCTGATGGTGATAGAGGATCCGGTGCTGGGAGAGCACATATGTTCTTTTCCGCTTTTAAATTGGATGGCTGAACTGTTTTCGGATGAAGACGTTGACTTCCTATTGGAGGCTGTTGCAGCTTATTTTGCATACACAGTTATGTCATAGACCTTTTTCCTGTTTGATATGCTGAGTACTAGCATTTCATTGACAATTCATTGACTTATTTGTCAAGTTTTTATTATTTACCTTGCCTATTGGCTTAAGACTCGATAAACTACTTGGCTGTTTTATTTTTCTTTAGCATTACATTTTCCTAGTTTTTAATGCTTTACCTTGCGGACCGTCCACATATAAACTTGCAATCTGCTCTCATGAGATGGCACTTCTATTATCTTATTCAGTTCGTTTCCGGATCATGGGGAGGTGTCATCTAGGTCCTGGATATCTTTACACCGTGTTAAGGTAGCATGGGCTCATTACCGGTTTAAACGCCATTTTTCCTTTTTTGCAACTTCTGCACACGACACTTAGTTGTTGCTTTAGCTTTCCACCTAGTAGTTCATCGTGGTTTACATGAGAATAATATGTTATTGCTCTACTATCTGCTTTGCTTGTTAAACTATATCTGTACAGCGAGTGCTAAAGTTTCAAGAACAACACGATACAGAATTGTTATGAGGTCTGATCTCCACGACTTCATACTCATAACATAAGTGCAACTTCTGCCAATTCTGGGCATGAGGCGGGTTTTATATTGCTTTGCCGAACACACATACACAACAGTTGATGCGGTTCACATGAAGAGAGAGCTGGTGTATGCTGATGTGATTCCTTCAAATCTAAGACACTAAAGTATGGGCACGCCCTAAACCAACACAAAGAGACCTTCTTAGCAAATAATATAATATGTGTATTAGGGAGGGTGAGATATAAGCAGCCGCGGGCCGTGGAGGGAGTTACGGTGAGGCAGGGAGGCGGGGAGGGGGAGAAGCAGGGTGGAGCCCTCTCTACCTTGCCCCTCCCCCTCCCCGCCTCCCTGCCCCACCGTAACTCCCTCCACGGCCCGCGGCTGCTTATAAGTGTTGCTAACTCTTATTCATTTACAGCATGTTAACATACTGTCACCATTCGCTTTTTATGTACTAGTAACTATGCTGGTAATTTTGCTACTGATAATATGTGTACTTGTATTCTCCACCCTGCTTCTCCCCCTCCCCGCCTCCCTGCCTCACCGTAACTCCCTCCATTGCCCGCGGCTGCTTATAAGTGTTGCTAACTCTTATTCATTTACAGAATGTTAACATACTATCACCATTCGCTTTTTATGTACTAGTAACTATGCTGGTAATTTTGCTACTGATAATATGTGTACTTGTATTATCTAAGATACTACGCCTGAGAAGACGGCATTAGTAAATAAACATTTCAAATACACATGTGTTCTTCTTAACTCCATGTTCTGGTTTCTAAGAAATATATAACGACCGACTGTTCATGAGTTCCACGTATCCTGAGGTACTATAAGTTCATCTTCTGGATTGTCTAAACATTGAGAGTTTGTTATATCCAATGTGACACTGTACCTAGCTTGCTAAGGAGTTTTTGATTACTAACGTGAGTTTTGGGACACCCTAATTCGCCGAGGTTCCAATCCTCTGTCCACAGTTCTGTGTGAGAACAGAAACCCTGCGACAGGGGCACCCCCGACCCTTGCTGGAGCTTCATCACACTTGCGATACAACTCCAGCAATGCGCCACCTTTACGGCACAGATACATCACGCATCTGTGCTGTTTTTGCCCCATGATGCGCCGCATTGTAAATGCAGCACACCATAGGTGACGGAACAGCGGCACAGAATGACTAACACATCCCTGGTGATGCGCCAGTCATCATAAATGTATCCCTATGCTTCTTATCTTGTTAGAGATGAACCGCCATATGTATCATCAAAGTTTTTGCATTTCCTAAATAGCGAACTTTAAGGAATAAATAGCGATTCTTTACCATTCCTAGTTTGCGATTAGCTATTTGCTAATTACAAATTACCCATTCATTTCCTTCATTTCCATAGGGCGGTTGGACTCACTTTTAGCTCGAACGGCTGAATGGATTTCCACGAAACTTGGCAAAATTGTAGGGACTGGTAGCCCGATGTGCCTTTGCTATGTTTCAAGATATATGCTCCAGTGGTTTTTACGAAAATTAACTTTGAAAAATATATATTGGGCTACATTGGCCTATATATATGTTGGAGCCCAAATGTAGCCCAATGTAGCCCAATGAAGCCCAATGTAGCCCAATGTAGCCCAAAGATGGCCACCAGACACACAAAAAAACAAATGTAGCCCAAATATCAGCCAGATGTAGCCCAACTATAGCCCAGTGACAGAATGACCAATCAGCTTCGCAAACCTCCGTTACGCGAAGCGGAGCGCTGTTACAGATATATATCTTTTTTTGAACGTTAATTTCTCAAAATCTACTGGAGCACATATATTGAGACCTAGCAAAGGCACATCGGGCTACCAGTCCCTAATATTTTGCCAAGTTTCGTGCAAATCCATTCAGCCGTTCGATTATTATTATTATTATTTTTTTTTGCCCGCGGGGCCCTTTTAAAACCTCCACATCAAACCTAGGGGGTCAGCGACAATGTTCTATGCCCCCTTATGGTCATTTGCCCCTTCGCTTTGGCCTCCTCTTGTCTCTCGATCCTACCGAGAGACAAGATGGCGGCCGCTACGGACTGTTTGGAATGTTGACAGACGCCGGAGAACCAATCAGCTTCGCTTCACAAAGCTCCGTTGCGCGAAAAGTACGCGTCCTGGGCCGCTGCCTGGTCCGCTGTTATAGATATATATCTTTTTTTAAACGTTAATTTCTCAAAATCCACTGGAGCACATATATTGAGACCTACAAAAGGCACATCGGGCTACCAGTCCCTACAATTTTGCCAAGTTTCGTGCAAATCCATTCAGCCGTTCGGGCTAAAAGTGAGGCCAACCGCCCTATGGAAATTAACATGGTAAAAACGCGTTTTGGGACCCCCCTTTTTTCTTGGCCCCCCCTTGACAAACCCCCCCCAAAATTTTCAGGGGCTGCTCAGAAACAAAATGTGCCATTTTCCTGAAAATTTCAGCCAATTCCGTCCGCAAACGCCAAAGTTATTAGACATAGAATTTTCAAAAATCCCATAGGGAAAAAATCCTAACTATATATACCTACTGGCGACCGCCAGTAGGTAATATATATATATATATATATATATATATATATATATATATATATATATATTACCTACTGGCGGTCGCCAGTAGGTATATATAGTTAGGATTTTTTCTCTATGGGTTTTTTGAAAATTCTATGTCTAATAACTTTGGCGTTTGTGGACGGAATTGGCTGAAATTTTCAGGAAAATGGCACATTTTGTTTCTGAGCAGCCCCTGAAAATTTTGGGGGGGGTTCGTCAAGGGGGGGCCGAGAAAAAAGGGGGGTCCCAAAACGCGTTTTTACCATGTTAATTTCCATAGGGCGGTTGGCCTCACTTTTAGCCCGAACGGCTGAATGGATTTGCACGAAACTTGGCAAAATTGTAGGGACTGGTAGCCCGATGTGCCTTTTGTAGGTCTCAATATATGTGCTCCAGTGGATTTTGAGAAATTAACGTTTAAAAAAAGATATATATCTGTAACAGCGGACCGGGCAGCGCTCTGGTTCGCGGACTTTTCGCGCAACGGAGCTTTGTGAAGCGAAGCTGATTGGTTCTCCGGCGTCTGTCAACATTCCAAACAGTCCGTAGCGGCCGCCATCTTGTCTCTCGGTAGGATCGAGAGACAAGAGGAGGTCAAAACAAAGGGCGAAATAACTATAAGGGGGCATAGTAGATCCTCGCTGACCCCCTAGGTTTGATGTGGAGGTTTTAAAAGGGCCCCGCGGGGCAAACAAAAATAATAATAATAATAATCGAACGGCTGAATGGATTTGCACGAAACTTGGCAAAATATTAGGGACTGGTAGCCCGATGTGCCTTTGCTAGGTCTCAATATATGTGCTCCAGTGGATTTTGAGAAATTAACGTTCAAAAAAAGATATATATCTGTAACAGCGCTCCGCTTCGCGTAACGGAGGTTTGCGAAGCTGATTGGTCATTCTGTCACTGGGCTATAGTTGGGCTACATCTGGCTGATATTTGGGCTACATTTGTTTTTTTGTGTGTCTGGCGGCCATCTTTGGGCTACATTGGGCTACATTGGGCTTCATTGGGCTACATTCGGCTAATTAGCAAATAGCTCATCGCAAACTAGGAATGGTAAAGAATCGCTATTTATTCCTATTTAGGAAATGCAAAAAACTTTGATGATACATATGGCGGTTCATCTCTAACAAGATAAGAAGCATAGGGATACATTTATGATGACTGGCGCATCACCAGGGATGTGTTAGTCATTCTGTGCCGCTGTTCCGTCACCTATGGTGTGCTGCATTTACAATGCGGCGCATCATGGGGCAAAAACAGCACAGATGCGTGATGTATCTGTGCCGTAAAGGTGGCGCATTGCTGGAGTTGTATCGCAAGTGTGATGAAGCTCCAGCAAGGGTCGGGGGTGCCCCTGTCGCAGGGTTTCTGTTCTCACACAGAACTGTGGACAGAGGATTGGAACCTCGGCGAATGCATTGCTGGAGTTGTATCGCAAGTGTGATGAAGCTCCAGCAAGGGTCGGGGGTGCCCCTGTCGCAGGGTTTCTGTTCTCACACAGAACTGTGGACAGAGGATTGGAACCTCGGCGAATTAGGGTGTCCCAAAACTCACGTTAGTAATCAAAAACTCCTTAGCAAGCTAGGTACAGTGTCACATTGGATATAACAAACTCTCAATGTTTAGACAATCCAGAATATGAACTTATAGTACCTCAGGATACGTGGAACTCATGAACAGTCGGTCGTTATAGATTTCTTAGAAACCAGAACATGGAGTTAAGAAGAACAGATGTGTATTTGAAATGTTTATTTACTAATGCCGTCTTCTCAGGCGTAGTACCTTAGATAATAAAAGTACACATATTATCAGTAGCAAAATTACCAGCATAGTTACTAGTACATAAAAAGCGAATGGTGACAGTATGTTAACATGCTGTAAATGAATAAGAGTTAGCAACACTTATAAGCAGCCGCGGGCCGTGGAGGGAGTTACGGTGGGGCAGGGAGGCGGGGAGGGGGAGGGGCAAGGTAGAGAGGGCTCCACCCTGCTTCTCCCCCTCCCCGCCTCCCTGCCCCATCGTAACTCCCTCCACGGCCCGCGGCTGCTTATATCTCACCCTCCCTAATACACATATTATATTATTTGCTAAGAAGGTCTCTTTGTGTTGGTTTAGGGCGTGCCCATACTTTAGTGTCTTAGATTTGAAGGAATCACATCAGCATACACCAGCTCTCTCTTCATGTGAACCGCATCAACTGTTGTGTATGTGTGTTCGGCAAAGCAATATAAAACCCGCCTCATGCCCAGAATTGGCAGAAGTTGCACTTATGTTATGAGTATGAAGTCGTGGAGATCAGACCTCATAACAATTCTGTATCGTGTTGTTCTTGAAACTTTAGCACTCGCTGTACAGATATAGTTTAACAAGTAAAGCAGATAGTAGACCAATAACATATTATTCTCATGTAAACCACGATGAACTACTAGGTGGAAAGCTAAAGCAACAACTAAGTGTCGTGTGCAGAAGTTGCAAAAAAGGAAAAATGGCGTTTAAACCGGTAATGAGCCCATGCTAACTTAACACGGTGTAAAGATATCCAGGACCTAGATGACACCTCCTCATGATCCGGAAACGAACTGAATAAGATAATAGAAGTGCCATCTCATGAGAGCAGATTGCAAGTTTATATGTGGACGGTCCGCAAGGTAAAGCATTAAAAACTAGGAAAATTTAATGCTAAAGAAAAATAAAACAGCCAAGTACTTTATCGAGTCTTAAGCCAATAGGCAAGGTAAATAATAAAAACTTGACAAATAAGTCAATGAATTGTCAATGAAATGCTAGTACTCAGCATATCAAACATGAAAAAGGTCTATGACATAACTGTGTATGCAAAATAAGCTGCAACAGCCTCCAATAGGAAGTCACCGTCTTCATCCGAAAACAGTTCAGCCATCCAATTTAAAAGCGGAAAAGAACATACGTGCTCTCCCAGCACCGGATCCTCTATCACCATCAGAGGACAGCTCGGTGGGTTTTCAAGAAAGCTCTGTTCCAAGAAAGACTGTGCTGCCGCCAGTAAATTCCAGGGACCAAGTAGTCCATGCATCAATGCCACAGCCATAATCCTTTCGCCAGGACAAACCAACTCGTGAGTAATGATAGGAGTCATCAGCTGATTAAAGTCGACGTCAGGAGAAACCGGTCCGCAGAGACACAAATCAATGGCCCAATCGAAATCACAGGTCAGGCAGTGAAATACAGGCTGGACACAGGTGAAGTAGGAGAATCGAAAAGATAATCCATATGCCGTGCTTAATATCGCCAACGGCATTGTGCCATAATATTCTAGCATGCGATTGCGGAACAGTGTCAGCAGCTGCAGGGTGGGAGGTTGCATAGGAGGGACATCCATATTTAAAAATGTAAAAAAGCACAAGAGCGTCCGCTGGTAATGCAAGTAAAAATGCCAATCCACGAACCAGAGTGCAGAAAATAGAATGAAAGGAAGCAGGGATGACTCCAAAGATTTTCTCAAATGAAGTCACGAGACCACTGGTAACAACTTTAAAAAAGTGCGCCAGGGACTTTGTGGAGGATGCGTTAAAGATAGTCGGAAACATGTTGCTGAAATTGAAAGGCAAATGTTAATTGAAAAAGGTTTTGCACCTCTGTATGGGTGTTCGCTATGTGAAGTACGAAAGTTTCACGGGCCGAACTCAAGGCCACCTCTCTCTGAGACAAAAGAGCTCTTATTCTTGCCATGCCGTTGAAACGTGTCTCAAGGTTGGTATTTGTGGCCAGATTGAAAACTCCCTATGTTCATGTGTGGGAGGAAATAGAACATTTCTGCAGCAAATAACCCGTTCACTTACTGTTACGATAAAAGGAATACTTTTAATTAACTCAGAACAATCTTCATTATTGAGCATCAAATAACTACCATTTTCCAACAACTTGAACGTGGGGATGATAGCAGGAACTGGCGTGCCTTGCAACACGCAAGCCATATTTGGTCGGTGTTTGTTGCATGAACCGTGTAACTGTATGTGCCTACACATTAGTGAATGATCTGGCGTCTCAGTGCATTCCTCTCCATTCAGATAAACTTCTTGATCATCTTTGAAACATCTGTATGTGTATGGAAGCGACCAGACCTCATGAAGAAAAGCACTACCTAAAGGTTCATAACGACCTATTGGTATATATTTCATACAATTTGAAAACTTATATAAAGCAAAAGGCAGCGTTATTAAACCGTGGATAAGGCATGTTGCCAAAAAACCCGCAATCCTCTGCTGATGATGTCACTGAGCATGTCATGAATGATGTAATATGTGACATCATCAGCAGTGGATTACGGGTAATGGTATCTCTAGTTTACTCCCTTATAGCTGTCTTTCTTTTAACATAAGTGTCTGTTTCCTTCCCTTATACTTACTGTTTTTGGTTCGCTTCCGGTTCGCGTACCGGCGAGCGAACTGGGAAGCGAACTAAGAGAAATAGAGGTTGGCACAGTTCCAAATATTGTACCAATTTTTTAATAACGGGGAGGTAGTTCTGAAAAGAACTTTTTTTTTTATTTTTCTGAACATTTTTTTACTGTTTTTGAATTTTTCGGAACAGTTTTATATTTTTTTGGGTTTTTCTTGGAGGGGGCAATGAAAACGATTCATTGTAAAGGGCTCAACAGGAGCAACAAAACAAAAAAAAGAAGTATTTATTATTTTGGGCGTTTCGGACAAACTTGCATATGATAGTCAATAGCTCTGTTGATCAGAGTGATGCTTTTTTCTCCGTAGGAAATGAATCCATCGCAAAATGCGCAGATGTGTTTTACATCACCAAATCTCATTTGTATATTTGGCACCATCTCCCTGCCCTCTGGTCCCGTTACTTCCGGTACAACAGATCTTCTGGCCATAATAGGGAGATTATCTAGGTCGTTCCGAAACTGTGCAGCACTGTAGTTGTTAGGATGCCACCTAGTCATATGGCGATGCATTGTGTAGTTTCCGAAGCTGTATTTTTTGTCGGTTCCTCTGGACAGTCTATCTTGACATATAAGGCAAAATACGTATCTTGCATTTACCTTTTTCTGACCTTTGGGAATTTTAAAGAATTGCCAAATGAAGTTTTCTTTCCGGCGAGACGTCCTGGGCTGCTCAGGCAAAAACTGCCTCTCTTCGTGCTCTTCCTCCTGGTCTTGTTCTTCTTCTTCTTGCTGAATTATAACTTCAGCAGGTGGTCCTCTCTTCCTTGGAGGTGGTGGAGGTGGTGGGGAAGCACCAGCTGAAGCTACTAAAGAAGCCATTGCTCAGTTATCACAAAGGGTCTTTCTCTCACAATGATGAAAGTCAGAGTGAGGAAAGAAGGAGGGATTTTCATCATTTGGGAAAAACAAGAGTTCTTAACCAATGAAAAGTGTTCATTTTAGATTATATGACCTAGTCTTACATCATTAGGAAACCAAAAGTGAAATGAACCAATGAAAAGTGTTATTACCAAGTCACATGACCTGCTGTGTTTACATTAAGCGCTTTGCAGGGCCTCCCGGTTTGCTTCCAGAAACCTGCGCTTTGCGACTCGCTTCGCGTACCAGTTCGCTAACGTAGCACATCATATGACGTATCACGCGACAACGTGAAACGTCATGCGGACGGGAGGCGTCACGATGTTGTTTTCTAACGCGGCAGTTGCGGTAAAGAAACGTTTACCGGCTCGCGGTCTATTTCGCGGCATCAAGGTCAGCTAACGGGAAGCTTCCCGATTCGCGAAGCGGGAACGAAGAAAAAAAATATTTAAAAAAAAAAATTATTCATAAACATATAAAATATATTTTGGGATTTAAAGAAGAATACATTTTACAGCTACAGATATTAGCTGTTAAAAAACCAATGAAATTCACTGAAAAAACCATAGGTTATAGACCATATATAGTTAGGAATTAGCATTTACAAAACCTTGAAAATTCACTGAAAAAACCATAGGTTATAGACCATATATAGTTAGGAATTAGCATTTAGAAAACCTTATTTTACTCACACAAAACCATTGAAATTCCATATATAGTTAGTTGCACTAACTATATATCGCGCACCCGCAATCCACTGCTGATCATGTCACATATTACATCATTCATGACATGGTCAGTGACATCACTGATGACATCACTGATGACATCTCAAATGACATCACTGATGACATCACTGATGACATCTCATTTGACATCATTCTTGTGCTAATACGATAAACCTCTTCAGACTCTAATATAACCTTAGATACACTCAGTGTATACAGACACTCACACACTGCCACTCATCCATGGAGTTACTCACACACCCAGTCAGTCATGCAAAGAAACAATCTCACCTCCATTTCTTCAACTATACAGTTAAACACACCTTACTTATTGAAACATATACTAACACATATTTACTCTCTTATACAATCCCTGATACAAGTTCACAATGATCGATACAACCACTCACTCATTCAGTGGCTCTCATGCACAGTTATTTATATATGCCAACTCTCACATGTACTGTGTTTTACATATGTACTTACTATGACATGTAGCATTGAGATATCCATTCACTCATCAATACACTCATGCACACAGTCAACTGCCCATGTAGCTGTTTCCACATGCACTCTTGAACTCATACACCTAGTGAATAAACTGCTCACACATCTATGCATAGAGTCACACACCTTCCAGCCACCCCCACACAAACTCAATCTCCCATAGAAATACTTGGGCAACCAATTAATAACACATATAGCCTCTCGTATAGCTAATGATCAACACATGCAGCAGTTTACAGAACAACAGACATAATGATGCACAAATTAAGACAGTTTAGTCACTAACCCATGCATTCAGTGAGACACATTTAATCACTCACTCATACAGTCAGTCATGCACCTACTAAATCCTTCATCCAGACACTTATACATCCACTCAAGACATATTTTAACTTTACAGAAAAATACAGTGACTGGATGTTGTCATCAGTGATGTCATCAGTGATGTCATTTGAGATGTCATCAGTGATGTCATCAGTGATGTCACTGACCATGTCATGAATGATGTAATATGTGACATGATCAGCAGTGGATTGCGGGTGCGCGATATATAGTTAGTGCAACTAACTATATATGGAATTTCAATGGTTTTGTGTGAGTAAAATAAGGTTTTGTAAATGCTATTTCCTAACTATATATGGTCTATAACCTATGGTTTTTTCAGTGAATATATATATATATACCAGCTCCGAATTCCCAAAAAATACCCAGCTGGGTTTCAGGAAACAGCACTCTCAAGCACGGCAGTAAATTAGCAGGGGGTTTTATTATTCAGAATAGACGCGTTTCGGGAGAGCACTCCCTTCGTCGGTATTCACATCTGAAAAACTGTATGCAGAGCCATTATCTATGTTTGTCACAACATTAAACACAAACAAGGGACTAAACCATAAGCGCGTCATTATGCGCCATCTTTGAATGTGCAAATACATAGGCTACAAAACATTGCTGACAGATTGATTACACCACTAATCCAGCCGTGTATCGGCACAGTCGTTATCTTAATGATCACCCACATTGTGTAGATATTCGGAGACAATTTATATCCGAACTTTGTGGCTAAGATAACATAAAACACAAATCCAGCCCCTAAATCAGGTCACCTATTGGACATGAAAGCATCGGGCAAATCTTGCCGTGGATCGGCAATGGCAGCCCCTTAGGACTGCTACAATGAAGGTGTGACAAACTATACAGCAATACACAGAGCAAATATCGCTAGGGGCAGCATCTTCAGCCCTAAACCCAACGTCTCTAAAATACATTTCATCTCAAAAACATGATTTCAAATTTCTTTCATTGTCAAAACACTGCAATCCATCTTATCAACCCAAGTGAGAGACCAGTTCTTCTCCCATATTCAAACCTTTGGGCGCCCTCGTCTTTAGATCTATGATATATCGGGACTCGAGTCTCCTTAATGCGAGCAATCTATTTCCCCCTCTCGGATTCTCTTCTACTCGGTCCAGGCAAAAATACCTCAGAAGGTTCCTGTCACTATTGTGTCTGATGGAAAAGTGGCCGGCCACTGGATATGAAAAATCCTTATTAGTAATGGCCCGCATGTGTTCCAATACCCTCAACTTAACAGGATTGATAGTGCTACCTACATACCTTAACATGCGGGGGCATAATAGGCAGTAGACTGCATGGTCAGAATGGCAAGACATACATTTACTAATCTTCTTCCCTTCTTTGCAGCCAGGGACCTCATAGCTCAATGTCCTTTTGCTTGATGAACAGGCCTTACATTTCCCGCAAGGAAAAAAGCCTTTCGCATCCTTCAATGTGCCCCGTTGTTTTTCAATAGGTTGTAAATAGCTATGAACTATTTGGTCACGTAATGATCTCGCCTTCCTGTATGTTATTAGAGGTGTGTTGGGGATATCAGACCCGATAATTTGGTCTGATTTTAAGATATGCCAATGTTTAGACAGGATTGATCGTAATTTATAGGAATCCGCAGCATAAGGTGTTATCATGCGGAATTTTCCTTCTGTGGTAGGACCTGGTTTCTTAAGAAAAAGACTAGTGCGGGGTATATTCCTAACCTTATTCAGAGTCTCTTTGAGAAGATTAGGATTATATCCTCTCGTCACGAATCTCTCCATACATTCAATGGCTGCCTTCTCAAAATGCTCATTCTGACTACAATTGCGCTTGAGCCGCAAAAATTCCCCGTACGGAATATTGTTAATGAGTTTGCAGGGATGGTTACTGGACGCGTGTAAAACGCTATTTCCAGCAGTGGGTTTGCGGTACAATTGCGTGCAAATGCGCCCATCACTGATACTCACTTCCAGGTCCAAATAATTGACCTTTTCCTTACTGATTTCACCAGTGAATCTCAGATGATGTTCGTTGTCATTGAGAATTTGAATGTACTGATTAGCTTCCTCAATCGATTCGTTCCACACAAGGAACAGGTCATCTATGTACCTGCTCCATAACACCACTTTGGTGTTCCAGGTGGTAAGCCTGGGGGCCCAGGCTACCTGCTCCTCCCACCAGCCCACAAATAAATTCGCGTAGCTGGGAGCGAAGCAGGAACCCATGGCCGTACCAGACAGTTGGCGATACATAGTATCCTGAAAGAGAAAAATATTGTTGTGTAAACAAAATGCAATTAATTCTAGCAGCATCCTGTTATGCATCGCATATTTAAGCTCTCTCTTGTTAAGGAAGTACTCCACTGTGTGAAGGCCCTGGTCATGATCTATACAGGTATATAAACTTGTTATATCCAGGGTATATATATGTATTCACTGAAAAAAACATAGGTTTCACACATGTTATAGTTAGCTGGACATTTCACTCATACAAAACCATTGAAATTCCCCAGTTATAGTTAGTTCAGCTAACTATAACTCGCGCGTCCGCAATGCATTGCTGATGATGTCCCATATTACATCACTCATGATATGGTCAGTGACATCACTCATGACATCACAGATGACATCTCAAATGACATCACTGATGACATCACTGATGACATCATCCAGTGAATGTGTGTCTTTCTGAAAATTAAATATTTTTTATATATGTATATTTCAAGGTCGATAGAAGAATAAATGGGTAAATAAGTGCATAAATTGATGTTTTTTTTGGAAAAATGATTGTATAACTGACTGATTAACCTCTTCAACGCTATAACGGGTCCCGGCCGTCATGAGTCACGGTGGGCGTGTGCTGATGACGGCTGGGAGCCGTCACGAACGCGCCCGCGATTAGAATCTTCAGCACTGCGGCGGAATCCCCGCCGCAGTGATGAGGTTAAGTGTATCTTAGTGAATACATGGTTTAGCGAGTAATGTTTAAATATGTAAATATCTGTATCACTCTCTCACTTTGTGTATAAGTGGCTGCATGGTTTGGTGAGTAGCTACATGAGTGTCTACATGGGTTATTAGTTGGTTTTTTGAGTATGAGTATGATATTAGACATCATCAGCAGTGCATTGCGGGGGCAGGAGTTATAGTTAGCTGAACTAACTATAACAGGGGAATTTCTATGGTTTTGTATGAATGAAATAGCCGACTAATTATAACGTGCCTTAAACCTATGGTTTTTTCAGTGAATATATATATATATATATATATATATATTCACTGAAAAAACCATAGGTTATACACCATATATAGTTAGGAATTAGCATTTACAAAACCTTATTTTACTCACACAAAACCATTGAAATTCGCATATATAGTTAGTTGCACTAACTATATATCGCGCACCCGCAATCCACTGCTGATCATGTCACATATTACATCATTCATGACATGGTCAGTGACATCACTGATGACATCACTGATGACATCTCAAATGACATCACTGATGACATCACTGATGACATCTCAAATGACATCACTGATGACATCACTGATGACTACTTCCAGTGACTGTATGTTTCTGTAAAGTTAAAATATGTCTTACATATTGAAGAATGAGTGGATTTATACGTGTCTGGATGAAGGATTTAGTAGGTGCATGACTGACTGTATGAGTGAGTGATTAAATGTGTCTCACTGAGTGCATGGGTTAGTGACTAAACTGTCTTAATTTGTGCATCATTATGTCTGTTGTTCTGTAAACTGCTGCATGTGTTGATCAGTAGCTATATGAGTAACTATATGGGTTATTGATTGGTTGCCCAAGTATTTGTATGGGAGACTGAGTGTGTGTGTGGGTGGCTGGGAGGTGTATGACTCTGTGCATAGATGTGTGAGCAGTTGATTCACTAGATGTATGGGTTCAAAAGTGCATGTGGAAACAGCTGTATGGGCGGTTGATTGTGTGCATGAGTGTATTGGTGAGTGAATGGATATCTCAGTGCTACATGTCAAAGTAAGTACATATGTAAAACACAGTACATGTGAGAGTTGACATATATAAATAACTGTGCATAAGAGCCAATGAATGTGTGAGTGACTGTATGGATCATTGTGAACTTGTATCCGGGATTGGATAAGAGAGTAAATAAGTGTTAGTATATGTTTGAATAAGTAAGGTGTGTATAACTGTATAGTTGAGAAAATGGAGGTGTGATTGATTCTTTGCATGACTGACTAGGTGTGTGTGTAACTTCATGGATGAGTGACAGTCTGTGAGTGTCTGTTTACACTGAGTGTATCTAAGGTTATATTAGAGTCTGAAGAGGTTCATCATATTATCACATGAATGATGTCATCAGTGATGTGATCAGTAATGTCAACTGAGATGTCATCAGTGATGTCATCAGTGATGTCATTTGAGATGTCATCAGTGATGTCATCAGTGATGTCATCAGTGATGTCATTTGAGATGTCATCAGTGATGTCACTGACCATGTCATGAATGATGTAATATGTGACATGATCAGCAGTGGATTGCGGGTGCGCGATATATAGTTAGTGCAACTAACTATATATGCGAATTTCAATGGTTTTGTGTGAGTAAAATAAGGTTTTGTAAATGCTAATTCCTAACTATATATGGTGTATAACCTATGGTTTTTTCAGTGAATTTTCAAGGTTTTGTAAATGCTAATTCCTAACTATATATGGTCTATAACCTATGGTTTTTTCAGTGAATTTCAATGGTTTTATAATAGCAAATATCAAAAGCTTTAAAATGTATTCTTCTTTAAATCGAAAAATATATTTTATATGTTTTTAATATAATTTTTTTATGTATATATATATTTTTTTATAATTTTTTTTTGTTTCGCTACATGTCTGCGCACCGGGTAGCTTCCCGTTAGCTCAATTTGGTGCCGCGACCCGGTCCGCCAACCGGTAAACGTTCCGTTTGTGCAACTGCCGCGTTAGAAAACAACATCGTGATGCGTCGCGTAAGCGCGACGCATCGCGTTGTCGCGTAATGCGTCTTATGACGCGCCGCGTTAGGGTACCCGGAAGTGCTCCGGAGCGCGAACCGAGGCGCGAAGCGCAGCTCCCCGGAAGAGATCCGGGGCGCGTCGCGTAAGCGCGACGTATCGCGTTGCTGCGTAATGCTTCTTATGACGCGCCGCGTTAGCGCACCCGGAAGTGCTCCGGAGCGCGAACCGAGGCGCGAAGCGCAGCCCCCCGGAAGCGATCCGGGGCGCGGCGCGGAGCACGTAACGTAAGCGTAACAGGTCATGTGACTTGTTAATAAAACTTTCTATTGGTTCATTTCACTTTTGGTTTCCTAATGATGTACGGCTAGGTCATGTGACCTAAAAATAACACTTTTCATTGGTTTAGAACATGTTTTTTTCCCAAATGATGAAAGCCCCCACCTTCTTTCCTCACTCTGACTTTCAACTTTGTGAGAGGAAGACCTATTTTGATTAATAAGAAATGGCTTCATTAGTAGCTGCAGCTGGTGCACCCCCACCACCACCACCACCTCCTAGGAAGGAAGGACCACCTCCTCAGGTCATCCTTAATCAAGAGGAGGAAGAAGAGGAAGAAGAGGAAGAGGAGCAAGAGAGGAGACAGTTTTTGCCTGAAGAGCCAAGGAGGTCCCATGTGAAGGATAGTTATATCTGGCAATTCTATACATTTCCCCGGGGCCAAAAAAAAGTAAATGCCAGCTACGTCACATGTCTGAGCTGTGACAAAGCTCTGTCCAGAGGGACTGATAAAAAATACAGCTTTGGGAATTATACCATGCATCGGCACATGGAGAGGTGGCACCCTATAAATTATAGTGCTGCGCAGGTACGTGACCTGCAGGAAAACCCCCCTCCTGTGGCCAGTACATCAACCGAAGAGGCAGTGACGGGACCAGAGGCGAGGGAGACGGTCCCAAACATTCAGATGAACTTCGGGGTTGTGAAGCAAGTCTGCATTTTTTGCGGCAAATTAATTTGCTATAGGGAGAGTAGCATAAATCTTATCAACAGAGCTATTGAAAATCATAAATGTCCAAAATGCCCCAGAAAGTAAATTTTTTTTTGTTGCTCCCGTTGAGCCCTTTATAATGAATGATTTTCGTTCCCCCCCCCAAAAAAACAAAAAAATATAAAACCGTTCAAAAAATACAAAATCAGAACTCCTCAAAAGTAACTTACTTTCCATGACGTCGAAGGATGTCCTATGAACAGCTTATACTCTGTTGTGCTGTTATTATTTTCTGCCCGCCACTTTCTGAAAGAAAAGCTCCATCGTTTTGACAAATATGTTACATACAATAAATGACTTCTCGCTCTCTACCGCACTTCTCCTCAAGGCCAAATAGTGTAAGAGCCATTTATAACTCTTGGAATTCTTCTAAGCAAATCCCGTCATTTTCTTTTTCCACAACTTTCAGAAAGAAAACGTTCAAGATCACTTTCACAATCCTGTACTAGTAATATCTCACCCTTCTTGCTCACTCATGTTCCACATTTCCTATGACACTGATACTGCTTACTATGAGGCACACTTACACTACCTCTATGACTACTACAATTATTTAATTCTCTTGATCACTGTTAATCACAAAGCAATTTAAAACAGTACATAAAATTATATCAACTCCTAGAATCATTATAGGCCAGTTACCTACCCTAAATTATCTCTTCTGAAAACACAAACTAAGAATATTTTAAGTCAAAAGGCAACATTGTTTCTTAGTCAAATGGGAATCATTTCCGAAACACCAGCTTTTTTTACATTTTAAATAAGCTGTGTAATAAGCGGATGTTGTCAAAGGACCATCATGTCATATAATAGCTGCAGTTACAAATGTTCTTCCTAAAATCAACGACTGTGTAGCCACAACATTTGTAATGAAAGTTGAAAACTTACTTTCATCAGGTTTATATAGTTGGAATTTTAAAATGACATTATAACTAAAAGTTTGTACAAATAATATGGACAGCATTGCAGACTTACATTACCTCTACTCCATGTTTTGATTGGCTGCTTGAATTAGCTTATTAAAAGAAACAGTTTTTCTGAACTCATTCAAAGTGCAGTTATTTTTCCATGACGTCAAGTGTTATGGTAAGAACACCGTTTGCTTTGGGAAATACTCTGTTGTCCTTTAACTAATCCGTGCACAGCACTTTCTGTAAGAAAACCTTCTTTTTTTTCAGGAACTACTTAAAACTCAAAAATAACTTTTCACTCTGTACTACACTTATCCTCAAGGCCAAATAGTGTAGGAGCCATTAGAACATCTTGAAATTCCTCAGAGCAAGTCCCGAGATTCCTTCCCTAAAATTTTGGTTGTAAAAACACCAGGTAAGAATTTTTAAGGTCAAAAGGCAATCTTTTTTTGAAAGTTGAAACAGAATCATTGCATAATGACCAGCCGTTTCCAGACTTCAAATAAGCTGTGTAATGTCCTGATGTTGTTGAAGGACCGTCATGATATATAATTGCTGCAGTTACAAAAGTCCTTCCTGATATTGACAACTGCGAAGCCACAAAACTTTTAATTAAAGTTGTCAATTTTGTTTCATCAGGCCTACATCGTTGGAACATTAAAATGACATACTGGCCATATGTTCGTATAAATAATGTGGACAGCATTGCAGACTTACATTGGCTACACTCCATGTTTTGATCGGCTGCTTTTACTAGCTTATTAAAGGACACTGATTTACTGTCTGGCAAAGTTAAATATATAAATCTTTCTGAGTCTACACTAGTAGTACTTGATACCCTACAGTTCTCGCAGTCATGCTGCCATTGATAAGAAAGGCCAAACAGATGATCTACATCTACACCTTCATCTTGCAATACATCAAGCATATACATTAAAAACTCCTGACAATCTTGCTGAATATTTTGAGAGAATTGCGTTTGACCTGAAAATTTGTCTAACAGATTTAGAATTTCAGACACACTTTCTATTTTTGTTCTATCAGTGCTACATTTCTCTAACACAGAATTCAATAAACAGCAAAAACTTTGATCCGAATTGATCACAATCTGTTTTTTTAAAGTTTCTAGAGAAAAGACAACATTAACCACTACATTAGCATAGCAGTTGACACCAGAACTATTTTCAAATTGAAAACCAACAACAGAACAACAGAATCCATTTTCTTTCTGCTTATAATTTCGGGTTCATCGAATTTTCGTCTTTTTGCTACAACCTCCCTACTATTGGTCACATTTCTTCGTTTCCGGCCTACCATACGTTTCTCAAACAAAGGATATTGAGGCAAATGTGGCGCATATTCTCTTCTTAACCTATTGTATTCCATAACACAATCTAGATCCGCACAAATGTTTGTGACATCACACTCAATCAAGTACAATCCCGATAAAGTTCTGACTCGTGACAATGCCACATATGCCATACCCTCCTTGAACACAGAACTGCCAATATTCACCAATGCACTGTCTACACTTAAACCTTGCGATTTATGGATTGTCACCGCATATGCCAAGCAAACAGGAAACTGCTTACGGCGAACATATAAGTCTTTTACAAGAAAAAACCTAGCAGAGCAACGACCAATTAGCTGTACTTCCTCAATGCCATCAAATGTAATTTTTAAAAATTCAATTCCATCTCTATTTCTGTATTTCTCAAAATCAACAACATTACCCATTGATCCATTCACCAGACCTCTTTCAACATGTAAATTCCTTCTCAAAATGATACGGCAATTTAAGCACACATTCAGAGTCTTTTCAAAACCAGCAGTTTTAGATATAGTCTTCTCTAATGAATCCAATTTAGATTTCAAATTCTCAGACAAAATATTTGTTGCTCCCATATGCTCTATTATGTCAATAGCTTCCAGTTTCACAATCTCTTGGTTTTCTAAATTCAACATTTTGTTGTTGAAGATGGCACATTCTGCAAGAGTTGGCATCAAACATATTCCAGATTTCTTCTCAGTAATTTTCCGAAAAATATTCTCTGGCAGAACGTCTTCTTCTGGATACAAATTTGACAGTAATCGTGCATGTAAAGCTTCTTTCCCATGCTCGGTCACTTTTCCGATTCTAACATCTTGTAGAATATTCTTATAATCTTCATCCTTTGCTTGACGCATATTTTCACGCAGTTCAGCATAATTGAAGTTTAACCATATATTAACGTTGCCAATGCTCCCTAGGCACTTCCTGGTATCTTCATGTGTAAGTAGTTTAAACACTGGTTGTCCTTTCACTGGTGTCAGCTGCAGAAGATCACCGAAAACAATGATGTGTTTGCCACCAAATAACACATCATACTCTGTTTTAAGAACTTCGTGCATTCTCAAATTCACAAAGGCAAGCATGACATTGGAAACCATGCTTACTTCGTCAATGATAAGAAGTTTAATTTTCCGCAAGACTCTTGAAACTTCACAACAAGCATCTCCAGATAACTTGTGGTATTGTAATTTGTTATCATGCTCCACTGGCAGCATCAGTAGACGATGCAAAGTAATACCTTTAATGTTATGTGCTGCCAGTCCAGTTGGAGCGGTGACAACACAAGCCAGCGATGACTCAGTCCTTTTCTGCAAATAACATGAAATTGCTTTAATGAGGAAACTTTTTCCAGTTCCTGCTTCTCCACTCACGTACAGTCGGACAGGCTTCAACGACGTACATGAGCACTCTTTCTTCTCATGACTTAATCCATGATCAATTTGGTTGGTAACTTCGTCATATATTTTCCTCTGCTCAACGTTGAGTTGTCTTTCCAAATCTTCTAAGTTAACCGCATCCTCCTGAGCATGTGCCATGGCTCTTTCCACTTCAATCATGGCAGTGGCAGCTTCATTTTCGATAACTGGTCCTCCTAGTGGATCCTGACTCAATGAAACAGAACTCTGACTGTCCTGAGAACTGTCTCTAGCAATCTCGGCTGCAATTGTTGCTTCCTGCTCGATTTCCGCATTCAACATTTCTAGATATTTTGGAAAAACAGGATATTCTATGGTCTCCTTGGCTGCATTGAAAGAGTCTTCGTACCAGAGGAAATCTCCAAGCAGTTCCTCTTCTGCACGCCAAGGCTTGAAAAGTTGCAAAAGAGCTAAATAGAAAAACTCTTTTCTTTCAGGAGATTCACCACTCAATTTTCGATGATATACCAATTGGCATTTTCTTTGCTTGACCAGACATCCCTCACTTCCAATTACAGCATACACTCCTTTATCAATATCTTCTTTGATGTTCCTCTTGAATATGTAATTTTGTAGAACCTCATACAGACAAACATTCTCCAGGTGACTGCTTCTATTTGGATAATATGTATCCAACATGTTGGTCTTCAAAATATCTGTACTGTTTGGCTCCTTTTCCGCCAAATACTCAATTTCCCGTACAGGTTTCAGAACTCGATTACGTGTTGCAGAAAGACCAAGACTCGCCCAAATGATACTCCTAGATTTGGCATAGAGACTTGCTGAAGATAACCGGTCAGAACATTTGTAAGCTCCGATTTCTCGATGCGACAACATCTTCAGACTGAAACTGTACAACTTCTTACTGAGGCTCTTTTCATGGGAAATGTCCTCCCACATATCCTTCAATTCTGTCTTTTCTTTTTTTGTGATGTAAGATGTCACATACCGGGCCTCAGCCATACAGTTATCAGCCACAAACTGGATATCCATGTTAGCATTCCACATGGACAAAATCACTGGGTTGTAGTCGTTGATGTACTTGGACTCTTCGTTTCTTTTCAAATTGTATGTATTTTTGGGTGATTTCCTCGTCACATTATGTCGCAGCAAAGACATCAAACTGTTCAATCTTCCTTTAGAAATCACCGGTCGTGGAAAGCCGAAACGACATTTTGTGTAGAACTTGTCCTTGTTTCTGAATTTACGACGACAGTACTTTCCACAACGATGGCTTTGAAAGCGTAAAACTTGTTCTCTTAGGCTTTTGTCTTCCTTTGTCTTTGGAACAGCACATGTAGAATACTGTTCTATGAAACTCATCACTAAGTCATCCGGATCTGTTCCAAATTTGGGTGCATCTTTGATCCATAGCAGCATATGTATATGAGGAGCACCTCTTGCTTGATACTCCTTTCTCCAGAAGAAATCCAACACCTCTCCAAGAGGTGGATTTTTCTTGTTCATGATGAAAGACATCATAGCTTCAAATCTATGATTGAAGTACCTGCATACATTCACTGGATCCAAAGAGCACAGTTCTCCGGGTGTCTTGAATTCGATATTTTCAATGTTTCCATTTGCCTCTCGTAGAAATTCAAGTAAGTCTTCCCAGCCATACTCGGCACAGCTGAGAGTGAGGAACCATGTGGGAGTTCCTAAGTTCCTCAGCATACATTTTAAATCTCCATGTCGATGGTACCAGTACTCATTAGTACCACGCTGACATGCCATGAGATTAATCAGGTGAGAATCCAAAATACTGTCTTGCACATTGACTTTATCCATAAAGTCCCTTGCCGAGATATTTTGCATCTGTACACCACTTTTCAAGATGTGGTTCACTGCATATGACAGTCCAGACAGATCACTTTCAAACAGTAGATGAAACAAATAGGGAATGCATTGACGAAACCTAGGATCTTCTGCATATAATCGTAAAGTCCGGTATTCAGAAGCAGGAATTTGATCAGGTCGCTCATCATATCTTCCTCCTTGACCTGTTGGAAATAGCTGTGGGAAACACCGAGCTTCCAAACTTTCCTCCCAAACACTAATGGGACTCCCTTTGGCTTGTTTCATTTGAAACAACTCAATAGCATTCCCCATGACTTCCTTGGAATGCAAAGGATGAACACTATAATGTTCATATATTTCTTCATTTTTAGAGGCTTCTACTTTCTCAATTTGTCCAGCACACAAATCGCTGTCCTCTTCTTTACTTACTTCCTCTTCTGCAACACATACATTGTTGTAGTACTCATTGTTTTTCATCAAATACAATGTTGCCTTTTTGACTTTCCTAACATCCACTAAATCTTGCCAGATTTTCTTACTCTTTGTCGGAACCCCATTAACTAAGATAACCAGAGGTTCCTCTTCCACTTGCTCTACTCCAATTGTATTAATGTGTTTCTTCAAATCTAGAGGCAAATAAACAACTCTTCCCTTTAATCCTCTCTGTAAATCTGATGGAGGCAATTTCCCTGTCTTTGGCTCCATTCGTACAATAGCCTGAAAGGGATGGACACTTTGAATCAAAATCGAATCATAAGTATTTAAATCCTTCAATTCAGAAGGAATGTCAACCAATTCCAGATTATTATGAACCGCTCTAGCAGGCATCCGGTTTTGATTTAATTTGTTACAACAATAAGTACACACACGTTGATCCGATCCCAAATCAAAACAATTTTCTACCATCAAGTATGTTGCGAAATCCTTCCATTCACTATTATTTTCCCTTTCACTTTTTGCATATAAATCCACTAACTTAGTCTGATTCTTATAATAAGTGCGTCAACAACACACACAAGTGAAATTAGGCTTCTCACTTGATTTCACCTGAAACGTGGCAAATTTCTTCTGAAAATTATCTGTACTGGAAATCTGTACACTCTCTTCCACATTACCTTCTTCTTCTGGGTCAATTTCAACATTCTCCTCTTTACTTGCAAAGTAACAAAACTCAATTTCTTCACAAATATTCTTCACATCTACTTCAGAACCATGCAAAAGAGCACTGCTTAATTGTTTAAGCTTAATTGCTGGACTCTTAGCAAAATACAACATTCTCACTAATTTCCTCACTTTATTATGATGGACTGCTAGCATCCTGAAATGATGAAAAACACTCTGGCATACTCTCCTGGAAAGACAAGCCAGTGAATGACCATGTAAACCTGTCACTTCTCTCACTCTGCATGGATCTAATTCCTGCAACAACTTCATTTTCTGTTTTAAACTTTTCTTATTAAATGTCCATACAAAATCACAAAGCAAATTGATGGAATCCTGTCGCACACTGCAAATACTATTACATTTCCAGGTGTACACTGGACCCTTAGGACGTCTCCCTAAAACTTCATCACCTAACACCTCTTCTGCCTCTGTTGACACAAGTTTTTCTTTTTCAACTGGACAACCGTCTTTCACCTCATATGCTCGACCACTGGTGTCAACTGCATGCACCAAATCATTGTCCTGGAAGTAACTCTCCTCATTGAAAAATGCCTCACAACTTGAACTATGCATCCATTCTCCTGAAAATACTTCACAAAAATGTGTACGATTAACTATTCTCTTCCATCTACTATTTGTTTTGAATTCATAAATTGCCTTGTTTAGTTTCCTAATTCTATTGATTACCAAAATAAATAACTTTCGCTTCATTTCCAAAGCTTGATCAATAATTTTCTCAACATTTTTTTGTTTTTTTATAAAAAAACAGTTTCTGTTGACCTTTCTTTACATTTGTCAAAAAAATTTACAATTATCCTGTTGCGGAACATTCGTGTACGAATGTCCCTAAATTGATTGTGCCTTCTACCGGCACTCACAGCTTTTTCTCCTGCTCTACCACTAACTTTATTAAGGGGCCTTTCCTTCCTGTTTAAATTGACTCTCTTCTTCTGGACTAAAACATGTTCTGTAGTGATACTTTTTTTTCTGGAAATGTTTCTTAGGAAAGATTTCGTTGTCTTACCCGGAGTTTTTTGCTGACTTGACGAGTTTTTATTGTAGAGGACTGCTGCAAGCATGTACTAAGCTGCTGTGTTTGACGTTTTGTAGCCTTTCTCCTCCTTTGCCTCGAAGGCATGTTTTAATTTTTAAATGATCTGCAGTTGAATCTGTGGTAAAATATAATAAAAAATTTTATTAACCACTATTACCAAACAGTAAATCAATAACAGTCGTCAAAAAATTAACACACTAGTTGTCAAGTCTACATACAATAATTTTTAGTGCATTCACAAATTTAAAACTCACAAATAGTAGCAAAGAAATGGAATGCTTCTACATTTGACCTGTGCTCTTTTATATGTGAATCTGAACTAATTTTATTAGCATATTTCACTATTTTATTAAAGACACTTCACACAAGCTGTTTTTGAAGTTGTATTTAATTTTAAATAAAACGGTTAACATGGTTACTTTTCATTTCCAGTAACTTAAATTTATTTTTAAAAGTCTTGATAGTTGAATAGGCTCGAGCAGGTCAGCTGCCCACCCTATGTCATACAATTCTGACAAATCAGCATCCTCATCATATTCTTCATCATCCACAGGATATAAATCATCCAAGGGATCTACTTCCACTGACGTTTCAATGACAAGTTCAATGATAAGATCGAGATCAACAGATTGCTCATTATCACTCATGGTTGATGTTGTCGTTATCTTTAAAGAAAGAGAACAACAATGAGATGTTGCAGAGTAAGAGACAAATCTCAGAGACTATAATAGTAAAATTGTTTAACAAGAGTAACATTTTGCAGATATTATTTAGCCATGTCCAGCGATGCTGAGGAGGTGAGGCCTATGTCCAAGTTTTCAGTGAACAGGACTCATCTCTTCTTAACCTTGGATAAGCCTCACCGACTCTGTGTCCCCTGCTCATACTTAAATGTAAAGGGGCAGATTTATGTTAACTGGCGCATCCCCAGGGATGCACCAGTTAACGTGCGCCGCTGCTCTGCCACCCATGGTGTGCCGCATTTACAATGCGGAGCACCATGGGGGAAAAACGTCGCAAACGCGACATGACTCCTGCAATGCACAGAGGCAAGCCACACATTGCATGGTGCGTCACTCCTTATGCCTGTTTCAAACAGGCGTAAGGATTTGATTCAGCAATGCCATAAAGCTGACTCAGTGAAATCTTGTAAATTTCACTGTGTTAGTTTTACAGGGCTTTCATGCAAGTGAACGCCCACCCTGCAACAAAACGCCCACATGAAACCTGACGCAGGTTTCATGTGGCGCAGGACTTTACAGCGTGACACATCTGCCTAGATGCATCAAATTGTAAATATGTCGCAACATAGCGCATCTTTTGCGCCGCCGCTGCATCACAAAAGTGACGCAACGGCGGCGCAAAAGAGGCGCACGGCCATCATAAATCTGCCCCTAACATTTTAAATGATTGGTTCAGGATGCCGATAAGGTGTGGCCTATCCAAAGGTTTGTTTGAGGTGAGGCCTACTCAGGGTTGCAGATGAAATTTAGGCTTGTTGAAGAGTACAGAGGTGATAATACATGTGCAGGCCTACCAATGAAGTGAGTCATGTCCACTGCACTCTTGAACAAAGGCCAGACCTCCTCTGTCTCCCTGGACAGGCCTAAACCTCATCTGCACAATGTGATTCTTAATGTTAGGAAACACAGGTGATGTAATTGAAAAACGTGCAAATTTTTTTGCTCATTTCACAATCACATCACCTGTGTTTCCTTTGCTTAGGTATCTCATTGTGCAGATGTAGTCTAGCATATCAAAGAGTACGCAGAAGCTGAACACTGTATGCAACAACTTTGACACTTACAGAAGCCTCAGCTTCTCCATGCCCCCTACACAGTCCTAAATGTATACAGTTTAAACTGACGGTATCTTGTTGCAGATGAATTGAGGCCTATCTTGCAACATGGTGCATCTTTTGCACCACTGCTGCGTCACAAAAGTGACGCAACAGCGGCGCAAAAGAGGCGCACGGCCATCATAAATCTGCCCCTAACATTTTAAATGATTGATTCAGGATGCCGATAAGGTGTGGCCTATCCAGAGGTTTGTTTGAGGTTAGGCCTACTCAGGGTTGCAGATGAAATTTAGGCTTGTTGAAGAGTACAGAGGAGATAATACATGTGCAGGCCTACCAACGAAGTGAGTCATGTCCACTGCACTCTTGAACAAAGGCCAGACCTCCTCTGTCTCCCTGGACAGGCCTAAACCTCATCTGCACAATGTGATTCATAATTTTAGGAAACACAGGTGATATAATTGAAAAACGTGCAAATATTTTTGCTCATTTCACAATCACATCACCTGTATTTCCTCAGCTTAGGTATCTCATTGTGCAGATGTAGTCTAGCATATCCAAGAGTACGCAGAAGATGAGGACTGTATGCAACAGAGCAATGTACATTACTCACCTCCCTTGACACTTACTGAAGCCTCAGTTTCTCCATGCCTCCTACATAGTTCTAAATGTATATCATTATCATCATAGTGTCTATCATACTCTAGAAGTACATATTGTGAAACATAAATGTCTTAAATTAACGATTTTTTAACCAACAAACAAGCAAATTATTCTGCCAGATTGATGGTGAGAAGTGATATATTTATTTAAAGAAGCAGACACCTTTTTGTCATTGTCATAAATGTAAAAAGCATTCCTTTTCTTTATGAACCATTTTCATGTCATAGTTTGAAAACACAGCACAACTCCTATGTACAAGTACACCCTGTCAGTACTTAAATTTGCCAAGCACACATGCGGGCGTATTTACAAGAGCCTTGCACCACGGAGAAATGACTTAAATTTACCAAGCACTCATGAGGGCTTATTTACAAGGACCTTGCACCACCTTTAAAGTCACTTTTAACATGGGGAAAATTACGTGAATGTAGCTCATAAGCTTTGTAAATTTGTCCCCATGTTGACTATGAAACTCTTGCAGAACATATTGTGAAACCTAAATAACTTCAAGAAACGAGTTTTTAAACCGACAAACAAGCAAATTATTTTCCCATATTCATGGTGGGAAGTGAAATATTCATTTAAAGAAGCAGACACCTTTTTGTCCTTCTCATAAATGTAAAAAGGATTTCTTTTTTTAAAAAAACGATTTTCTGATCATAATTTGAAAACACACCACAGCTCCTATGTACAAACACACCCTGTCAGTACTTAAATTTGCCAAGCACACATGGGGGCGTATTTACAAGGACCTTGCACCACGGGGAAATGACTTAAATTTGCAAAGCACTCATGAGGGCGTATTTACAAGGACCTTGCACCACCTTTAAAGTCACTTTTACCATGGGGAAAATGACGTGAATGTGGCTCATAAGCTTTGTAAATTTGCCCCCATGTTGACTATGAAACTCTTGCAGAACATATTGTGAAACCTTAATGACTTCAAGAAACGTGTTTTTAAACCGGCAAACAAGGAAATTATTCTCCCATATTCATGGTGGAAAGTGAAATATGTATTTAAAGAAGCAGTCACCATTTTGACCTTCTCATAAATGTAAAAAGCATTTTTTTAAAAAAAAAAACGATTTTCTGGTCATAATTTGAAAACACAACACAGCTCCTATGTACAAGCACACCCTGTCAGTACTTAAATTTGCCAAGCACACATGGGGGCGTATTTACAAGGACCTTGCACCACGGGGAAATGAGTAACATTTGCAAAGCACTCATGAGGGCGTATTTACAAGGACCTTGCACCACCTTTAAAGTCACTTTTAACATGGAGAAAATAACGTGAACATGGCTCAAAGGCCTTGTAAATATGGCCCATGCTGACTATGAAACTCTATCAGTACATATGAAGTAACCTAAATGATTTCAAGAAACGTTCTTAAACACATCAAGTAACCAAATTATTCACCCAGATTCATGGTGAATTGACTTAAAATGCCCTAACAGACATGGGGGCGTATTTACTAGGCCCTTGCACCACTTTTGCGTCACTATTAACATGGGGAAAATGACGTGAAAGTGACTCAAAGGCCTTGTAAATATGCCCCAAGCAGGCTATGAAACTCTAGCAGTGCATATCAAGAAACCTAAATGATTTCAAGAAACGTTCTTAAACACATCAAGTAAGTAAATTATTCACCCAGATTCATGGTGAAGTGACTTAAAATGCCCTAACACACATGAGGGCATATTTTACAAGGCCCTTGCACCACTTTTGCGTCACTTTTAACATAGGGAAAATAACATGAAAGTGGCTCAAACATGAGAGTGTATTTACAAGGCCCTTTCATCACTTTAGCGTCACCTTTAACATGGGGAAAATAACGTGAAAGTGGCTCAAAGTCCTTCTAAATATGCCCCATGCTGGCTATGGAACTCTAGCAGCACATATCAAGAAACCTAATTGATTTCAAGAAACGTTCTTAAACACATCAAGTAAGTAAATTATTCACCCAGATTCATTGTGAAGTGACTTAAAATGCCCTAACACACATGAAAGCGTATTTTTAAGGCCCTTGCACCACTTTTGCGTCACTTTTAACATGGCTATGAAACTCAAAGAAACAAAATCTATTTGTAAAACACTTGACACAAAGCAACATTTTAAATACACAACTTTCTTCATAATTTTCTCCCTAAAGCATACTATTCTCTATCTAAATTAAATGAATCTTTTCTCACCTTAGCAAATACTTTTTGAGTTTCAAAACAGTCTCAGACACACACCAATTTTTCTTTAGCAGAGCAAAGGGTATGCACTCCAGAGGCTGCAACCCACAAAGGCACAGAAATGCTGTAATTCATCACACATATCTCTATATGCCACCCAATCAAAACTCTTCCCTCACTTTTTTCAAATCAACACCCTTCCCCCCTCTGCCCTTTCTGCCTTTTTTCCATAGCAACCACCTCCTGTAAGACCTCTCATGTTTAAAAGTTCACACAACAATGTTTCAATTGAACTCTGAACTCTCAGTACACCTGCGTATCCAGTGCAATCTTTCATAAAATGATTTTTTCTTGACCATTCAAATTACATCTTTCAAAGAACTCATCCATGCACCCTAACTTTCTGTTTTCAGCAATCAAAATCCACCAATCACTGCTACTGAATCATTAGCACAGAAACTCCACAGTTTTTTCATTACAAACTCCTACTGTTTCAACTGCCATTTCATTGCCACACTTCATCTGACTGCAGCAGAACCTCCTCTCACCATGTTTTCTGTCTGGATTGATGGACATAGTTACATCCACTGGGCTCAAAGGTATGCTGATAACAGAAATTTACACAACCTCAATTTACAAAATGTGGAAATCAACTGGATTGGCCACAGAGGATTAAGATGTCACCAATTGATACCATTGGTGAAAACCTTTTTGCATTTGCCAAAACCTGACCTGTTAATCGTGCACTGTGGAGGAAATGACTTGGGCACTTTGACTGGGGTAGGTCTGGAAATGCTTTTAAAGGACACCTTTGAGCAATTGATGGCACTTTTTCCTCAAACTGCCTTGGTATATTCAAATATATGCATATATATCAAAAAAAAAACAATTCCGATTTTCGCGGGGGGGGGGGACGAGCGCCCGGTACGCGCACCGGGGAGCGTACCAGGGAGCGTACCGTGGAGATAAAAGAATGACAGACTTTTTTTTTTTTTTAAATGGCATTTTTTTTATAAATTGGAGGTAGTTCTGAAAATAACTTTTTTTTTGTTTTTGTTGTTTTATATTTTTTTATACTTTTTAAAACGATTTTATATTTTTGGGGGATTTTTTTCAGGGGAAAAACAAAAACAGGGATTCCAAAACTGCTCAACAGGAGCAAAAAAATGTGAAAATTTAGGGACGGGGAGGGCAGCGGTGTTCCTGTTTCTTTATAGCAATGAGTTCAACACTCTGCTCCCCATAGCAGAGCAGTTCGTCACACTGCGTGCACAGAAATTTGATGCCTGCAAACACCGGCTGTATGTTAGGGATTATTCTTCCACGTGGTGGTCCCGAAGGTGTTGCTCCACCAGTGGAGGTGCTGCCGCCATCTGTTGGTAAATTCCGTGCCAGCTCCCTCACACTCTCCCTGGCAAAGTTGATTGGGTGTCTTCTCTTGACATGCCTAATTAAATTGACATTTCCAAAGCTATATTTTTTTAGAGGATTGCCTCTGGATAAAATACTGCCACATATTTTGCAGGTTACTTTTGCAGCATTAACTTTTTTTTGTCCTTCAGGGATGTCATAAAATTTCCAGGTGAAGTAGTTCTTTTTTTTCTGGTGAGGAGTGTCCTCAGGCAAAAAATCTTCTGAATCACTGATGGATGACTCCCTTGCAGCCATTCCTGTAGATAAGGAAAATTAGGAAAAGAAGACAATACACAGAACAGCTCTTGCTCTCTCCAAGTACAAAGCAATAGTGAGAGAAATGGGTGGGTTTCTCAAAATTCTGAAAAAAAAAAGTTCTGAACCAATGAAAAGTGTTATTTTGAAGTCACATTGCTTGACGCGCTTACGCTACGCGCCCTGGGGCGCGTCCCGGGGCGCGTAGCGTAAGCGCGTCGGGGGGCTTACGTTGCGCGATCATATGCGCTTCCGGGTGCGCTTACGTGGTGCGTCATAAGACGCATCTCGCGGCTACGCGATACGTGTCTTATGACGCAAGGCGTGGCAGCTACGCGATACGTCACAATGTTGTTTTCGTTCGCGGCAATAGCGCTATCGGGACGCTCACCAGTACGCGCCCCGGGGCACGCCGTAACATTGCGCTTACCCGTGCGTTCACCGGTACGCGCCCCGGGAGCGCCCCGGGGTGAAAAAAAAAAAAATAATAATAAAAATTGACATAATTATACAATATAAAATTTGCTTTAAAATTTATTATTTTTTATAACTATAAAGATTTGCTATTAAAAAACCATTGAAATTCACTGAAAAAACCATAGGTTTCACACAAGTAATAGTTAGGAATTAGCATTTAAAAAACCTATTAAATTCACTGAAAAAAACCATAGGTTTCACACCAGTTATAGTTAGCTGAACATTTTACTCGCATAAAACCATTGAAATTCCCACGTTATAGTTAGTTGGACTCACTATAACTTGCGCGTGCAATGCACTGCTGATGACGTCACATATTACATCACTCGTGACATGGTCAGTGACATCACTCATGACATCACTGATGACACCATCCTTGTGACAGAGTGACAGACCTCCTTTCACTGTAATTTAACCCTGGAAACACATATTCCAAAATAGAAACTAACATTTTACCGCTCAGCCCTCCACAGGGCTTGGTCGCCCCACTCACTGCTGCCGCCCCTGCCTGCCTTTGCCGCCTCCTGCCTGCAGATTCCTTCGCTCGCTGCCCGCTGCTCCTGGGAATTTCCCGCTGCTCCTGGGAATTTTCCGCTGCTCCTGGGAATTTCCCGCTGCCCGCTGCTTCTTGGAATTTCCCGCCGCTGCCTCCCTGCGGCCCAGCCCCTCTGTGATTCCATTCGCCGCCCCGCTCCCGCCACCCAGCTGCTCCTCCCTCCCGGCTCCTTACTTATGACGCCCCCACAGCGACCGCGCAGCGGACGCGCGCAGCGGGAGCGCCGATTGAGCGCCGAAGGTGCGCCAAAGGTAAGCCCGTCTGCGCCCGTCCGCGCCGGGCCCGTGCCCAGCGCCAGGACCCCTGGCCCTCCCCGCCGAGGCAAGACGACCCGACTGACCTACGACGCCGCCACTCTCAATGCACTCAATGCCGGCCGGACCCACGCCTGCTGCCGAGCCACCCCGAGACGCACCCACGGACCCTTCACCTGCTGCACCTGCAAGTTCACCTGCCTCCGAACCTGCCCCGCACCCGCCAAGACAAACACCAGCAGCAACCACCTCAAGTGCATCCTGATCAACACCCGCTCCGTCCACAGACACGCCGTGTAACTCTTGAACCTCCTTGAAGCTACATCACCGGACGTCGCCTTCCTCACGGAAACCTGGATGAACGCCTCCTCTGCACCCGACATCGCCATCGCCATCCCGGACGGGTACAAGATCATCAGGAGGGACCGCATCAACCAGACCGGAGGTGGCATCGCCATCGTCCACAGGAACACCATCCGCATCACGACCGACGCCAACGACTCCTTCGCCGCAGCCGAACATCTCCACTTCCAGATTCACACCGACCCAAAGACGACCCTCAGAGGCACCCTTGTCTACAGACCCCCGGGACCACGCACACAATTCAGCGAAGACATCACAGACTTCATCAGCCCGCACGCCCTCCCCTCCACTGACTACATCCTCCTCGGGACCTCAACTTCCACCTGGAGAACAACAAGGACCGCAACACCACCGCCCTGCTGGAAAACCTCGCCAACCTCGGACTCAAGCAACTGGTCAACACCCCCACCCACTACGCCGGCCACACGCTTAATCCCGTCTTCTCTTCCAGCAAGTACATCACCTTCAGCCACGCCACCGGACTCCACTGGACCGACCACAGCTGCGTCCACTTCAGCTTCAAAAGATCCACGACCCACCACCACCCGCAACAGGTACCTCACAGGAATTGGAGCAAGATCACCGCAGACCAGCTCACCACCTCCCTCAGCCAGAGCCCACCCGCCAACACAACGGACCCCAAAGAAGCCGCCCGCAACTTCACACAGTGGCTGACCGCCTGCGCCGATGACCTCGCGCCACTAAAGACCCCTCCCAGCAGACCCAGAAGCAAGAAGGCATCCTGGTTCACCGACGACCTCAAGGACTCCAAGAAGACCTGCCGCACCCTCGAGAAAGCCTGGCTCCTCGACCGGACCACCGACAACATGACCGCCCTCAAACACGCTACCCGCAAGCACCACCAGCTCATCCGCACCACCAAGAAGAAATCCCTGAAGGAACGACTGGACAACAACGCCCACGACAGCAAAGAGCTCTTCACTATCGTCAAGGAGTTCTCCAACCCCAGCACCGACACCAACGGCATCACTCCGTCACAAGACCTCTGCGACTCCCTCGCCTCGTTCTTCCACCGCAAGATCGCCGACATCCACAACAGCTTCGGCCCCCCACCCACGCACCCAACCGTCGAACCAACGCCCCCCACCGCCACCCTTCGCACCTGGACCACGGTGACCACCGAAGACACAGCCCGCACGATGAACACCATCCACTCTGGATCACCGACCGACCCCTGCCCACACCACATCTTCAACAAGGCCGACTCCACCATCGCACCCCAACTCCGGAACATCATCAACGCCTCCTTCAACACCACCACCTTCCCGGAGAGCTGGAAGCACGCCGAGATCAGCGCCCTCCTGAAGAAACCTACAGCGGACCCCACCGATCTCAAAAACTTCCGCCCCATCTCGCTCCTCCCTTTTCCTGCTAAAGTCATCGAGAAGATCGTCAACAGACAGCTGACCGCCTTCCTCGAGACGAACGGATCCCTCGACCCCTCGCAGTCCGGCTTCAGAGCCAACCACAGCACCGAGACCGCCCTCATCGCAGCCACCGACGACATCCGGACCCTGCTCGACAAGGGGGAAACAGTGGCCCTCATCCTCCTGGACCTCTCCGCTGCGTTCGACACGGTCTGCCACCGCACCCTAGTCCAGCGCCTCAGCAACATCGGCATCCAAGAGAAGGCACTGGAGTGGATCATCTCTTTCCTCGCCGGAAGAACACAAAGAGTCCGCCTCCCCCCGTTTCGCTCCGAGGCCACCGAAGTCATCTGCGGCGTCCCGCAAGGATCTTCACTCAGCCCCACCCTCTTCAACATCTACATGAAACCTCTCGCAGCCATCGCACACCAGCACAACCTCAACATCATCTCTTATGCCGACGACACCCAGCTGATCCTCTCCCTCACCAGAGACCCCAACACCGCCAGAACCTGCCTACATGAAGGGATGAAAGACATCGCCGAGTGGATGAAGGACAGCCGCCTGAAACTGAACTCGGACAAGACGGAAGTCCTCATCCTGGGATCTTCGCCCTCCGCCTGGGACGACTCCTGGTGGCCTCCAGCCCTTGGCACCGCACCCAAGCCAACCGACCACGCACGCAACCTGGGCTTCATCCTGGACCCCTCCCTCTCGATGACCAGACAATTCAACGCCGTCTCCTCATCGTGCTTCAACACCCTGCGTATGCTTCGCAAGATCTTCCGCTGGATCCCGACAGAGACCAGGAAGACTGTCACCCAGGCACTCGTCACCAGCCGACTGGACTACGGAAACGCCCTCTACGCCGGAACCACAGCCAAGCTACAGAAAAGACTCCAGCGCATCCAGAACGCCTCCGCCCGACTCATCCTGGATGTCCCCCGACGCAGCCACATCTCCAGCCACCTGAGGAACCTGCACTGGCTCCCCGTCGACAAGAGGATCACGTTCCGGCTCCTCACCCACGCACACAAGTCTCTCCATGACCTGGGCCCCAAGTACTTCAACGACCGCCTGACCTTCTACACGCCCACCCGCCAGCTACGGTCCACCAGCCTCGCCCTCGCAGCCGTACCACGCATCCGAAGAGCCACCTTCTCTTACCTGGCTGCCAAGACTTGGAACTCCCTCCCCATCCACCTTCGGCTGACCCAGGACCATCTCGCCTTCAGGAAACAACTCAAGACCTGGCTGTTCGAGCAGTAGCATACCCCTCCCCCCAAGCGCCTTGAGACCCTCCCGGGTGAGTAGTGCGCTATACAAATGGCATGATTGATTGATTGATTGAACATTTTCAAAAAAATGGAGATACCCATACCAGTTACGACAACCAATTCAATAATTCCACCATCTATATACACATCCACTCATTGACCAACAGTTCTATTTAGTCACTCATACATATACTCACTCATCATATGTAGTGATACACCTATACATCCTGTTACACACCGACAGTCATCGAACAGATACTCTCACACATACTCACACATGCAAAAAAACTATTGAACATCCATTTATTTGCATATACAGCTATACACACACTACCACCTTACTTCTAAGGAAACTTACACATACTTACTCTCTTAAACAATAATTTATAGAAAAATATACTTCTTTAAACAGGAGCTCTTACAATCCCTCACTCTCACATATACTCACTTATATACATCAATATTCACATATATTAGATTAAGTCATATGTAGTTACTGATAAAGACACTAGTGAGACAGTCATTCACTCACTAACACACACATATACACACTCATCCACCCATACAGTCCTGCACATATGCTGTCTTCAAAACACATACAAGCAGAGAGTCAGTCGCTCATGCATCTATGTGCTAAGTAATACCCCCACCAAACCATATAGACACTCATAATGATACTAAAAAAACATCTAATAACCCATATACACACACATGTAGCTAATCACCAACCCATGCAGCCACTTATACACAAAGTGAAATACTAATACATATATTTGAATATTTAAATATTACTTGTTAATAGATGTATTCACTAAGATACACTTAATAAGCCAGTTAACCAATCATTTTTTTTTTAAAACATCCATGTAAACTCTTATTTAAACATTTATTCTTCCAGCAACTTTTACATATACATATATAACACATATTTTTTTTTTTAAATACACACATTCACTGGATGGTGTCATCAGTGATGTCATGAGTGATGTCACTGACCATGTCATGAGTGATGTAATATGTGACGTCATCAGCAGTGCATTGCACGCGCATGTTATAGTGAGTCCAACTAACTATAACGTGGGAATTTCAATGGTTTTATGCGAGTAAAATGTTCAGCTAACTATAACTGGTGTGAAACCTATGGTTTTCTCAGTGAATATATATATACATACATACATACATATATATATATATTGTATTTTTTTCTCCAAACGACCTGTTTGCATAAAGTCCGTGGCCCGTGGACACAGATGGCGAGAGAAACGCCGAGCAGGTCCCTCGGCAATTTTGTAAATCCACAGCAGCTTTCTTCAAAGAAAGTACTCACACTCAGAGTATGCCACAGTTTATTTAGCAAAGAGTGCGATTACTTTCTTTGAAGAAAGCTGCTGTGGATTTTCATATATATATATATATATATATATATATAATTTTTTTTTTTTGAAGAGCAATGCGCCAAGCGCTTTAGGGAGGGCTCACCACGACACACCTGGACCCTCCGGTCTCTGCTTGCCTGCCGAGAATCTCACAGCCTCACTCCACATGGTTTAAAAGAAGTCCGACACGTTTCGGGGCAGACACGCCCCTTCTTCATGGATGCTTCACAGAGGCACAGTACCTCACCCAGCTGATTTAAATTAAGCATGGGCGTAAAATCCGTTACGCTCGCGGATTTTTCGTATTTTCGGAGAATCCGCAATCCGCGAACTCTCGCGGATGCGGCGAGAATACGCAAAATCCGCGCGAAGCGGATTTTTTGTTTGTGTTCGCACTGCTCGCGCTGCTCGCGGTCCGCGGCGCGGGCAGGAACAATCTCGCACTAGCGAAAGTACAAAAATTAGTAAAGGAAGTGGCCCAGTCTCCAACTTCCTGTTCCTGTCCAGCAAGCTCCTCCCATAGGGGTGGGTGAAGGAAGTGCCCCAGTCTCCAACTTCCTGTTCCTGTCCAGTAAGCTCCTCCATTTCCTGGCCACTTTGATTTCGATCTTGACTGGGAAGGATTACTTTTTGTGGTTGCTGCTGGATATTTGGATTTGAGGCCTTTTGGATTACTTTTGGATTCGAAATTTGATTTCACAAAGAAGTAAGTTGATGTTGTTTGTTTGTGGTGATTTTTGTGTGTGTTGCTTTTTTTTCGACTTTTTGGGGGGAAAATCTGCAAGTTCGCGAGCTGAGGATGTTTTTGCTTGTGTTCGCACTGCTCGTGTCCCGCGCAGCAACAATCTCGCACTCGCGAAATTGTAAAAATTACAATTCTGCTGCACATGAATAGAAAACCACCAGGCTTATTTATGGGTGCATGCATGATACAACTGTTTTGTTGATTTTTTTTTTAACATGATTCTGGCCAGGGCATGGATGGCATTGGATTGTGCTGATTTTTGAGTGTTTTGGGGCTTTTTGGGGTGGTGTTGGGGGCTTGCTATGTGGGTGGGGGCCATTTTATTGTCTGGTCCCGTGTGGGTGGGGGTCTAGGGGCCATTTGTAAGCCAGTTTGTGTGCTTTGTGCCATAGGCCTGCACCCACTGTGCTCTGATGTCATCCATTATGCCCAGGGGGGCCCAGAATCGGTCTGTTCGCGGTTTTTGCGGGTTTTTGCCACGTTCGCACCGTGAAGCAACAATCTCGCACTCGCGAAATTGTAAAAATTGCAATTTTGCACCGGAAAACCACCAGCAGGCAGCATAAGCCTTCTGAAAATGGATGGATGGCATTGGATTGTGGTGATTTGATTTGTGTTGTGTTTTTTGACTTTTTGGAGTAGGGGTTGGGTGCTGGCTATGTTGGTGGTGGCCATTTTGAGGCATGGTCCTGGCCATGTGGATGGGGGGGTCAAGCGGCCATTTTGAATGCAGGCAGTGAGCTTTGAGACATAGGCCTGCACCCATTGTGCCTTGCTTTCACCCATTGTGCCCAGGCGGAGTCAGGGGTACATGAAAGTACAACCCTCTGTGTGTTTGCTCTCTTGGATCAATGTTAAATTCCTGTTTCCTAAAAATTTAGCAAATCCTAATTTTGAAATTTCCATATTGTGTGGTGGTGTGCATTGTGCACGTGTGTATTCATAAATGCCTACTTGCAAACTGTTTATTCAAGCGCTACATATGCAACATTTATATTTACTGATGTTCCTCTGTCTTCGTTTGCGTTTAGGTGCACAAAACTCCGCATCATCGTTGAGCATCAGTGCCAGGAAGAAGTGCTGCTGCGGCCTGTTGTTCCGACATCTGAAGAAGATGGCTCCAAAAAGAGGTGCCCGTAGGTCCTCTTGCAATAAAGATGTCTCTACTAAGGAGAAGAAGAAGCAAGTGGCACCACTTACCAAGGAGACTGGTGGCTCAAACAATACATTTTTTGGGCAACAACAACAAAAAAAACAAAGGCCCACCATGAGTGCTGCACAGGTAGCCTGTTTAGTTGTTGAATCACCAACGACCAGTGATGTTGGTTCCTCGCAAGAAAGTAGCAGCACACCATCAACACAGGTTGTAACTCATCTCACAAGTACTATTCAACAACCAAAGCCGCAACAACAACTGCATGGGCTACTAGTACAAGCAGAAGTACATGCGCAAGGAGCTGTCCAAGAAGGAGCTGTCCGAGAAGGAGCTGTCCGAGAAGGAGCTGTCCGAGAAGGAGCTGTCCGAGAAGGAGCTGTCCGAGAAGGAGAAGGCCGAGAAGGAGAAGGCCGAGAAGGAGCTGGCCGAGAAGGAGAAGGCCGAGAAGGAGAAGGCCGAGAAGGAGAAGGCCGAGAAGGAGAAGGCCGAGAAGGAGAAGGCCGAGAAGGAGAAGGCCGAGAAGGAGAGGTCCATGGAGACTTGCAAGTAGAGGTCAGAGAAGATGCCCATGTAGCGGCGCATGGAGCGGTGCAAGTGCCCACAATGGTTGTTCTTCCAGAAGTAGGGGCACAGGAGGAAATTGACTTTGGAGCCGGGGTATCATGTCAGGAAGACGAAGCCACTCCTCCTGATGATTCATTTTCTCCCAGCTCCCCAGCAAGGAAAAGATCAAGGAGGGTGTGTAGAAGTTCCTCTTCAAGCCCCGCTCCATCAGATGATGATCTGGATCTAGATTGGCAACCATCTCTGACGTCTGAGAGGGAGGCACACCATGAGCTGCGAAAGGTATCACATGTTAAAAGGAAGGGCCCCGGAAAGCTCATACTTATGGATCCGAACGTCCGACTTGATGAAGTGGTGCATTCTGATGTTGTTGAAGAGGATGACAGCAATGATCTATTCATCACACATGTCAGTCCAGCCACACCGGCCATGCAGCAGACAGACATTTACACCCTATCCCGACGTCATGCTGAGCGTGACCCTGGCGACGTGCCACTGGTAGCACCACCAACGCAGTCAAGTAGTACCACAAGTTCAACAAAACCTACAGCTCCCATATTTTCTCCCCAGAGGGGGACTCCATGCAGCTCGACTCCCTCAAGTAAGGTTGCTGCAATAATTGCACAACCCAGTAGATGTCTGCAAGGCTCATCCACCACTGCTTCATCTGGCATTGGCAGCAGTATCACCTCGTGCGGCAAAACCAGAAGTTTCCAGTCCCCAGTTTGGAACTTTTTTAGTGTCCATGAAAAATATGATAACATAGCCGTTTGTTGCATTTGTAAGACTAGCGTTAGCCGTGGTAAGACTGGTACCAACTATGGAACCGGAGGCCAGATAGGTCATCTTGAAAGAAAGCACGCTGTCGAATGGTTTCCGCACCTAGCAAACGTCAAGGGAAAGCGATCCCAAAGGGCAAGTGGCCAAAATATACCCATAGTAGGTGTTTCATCTGAAGATGATGGGGAGGTAGAAGAAGCGTCAGACATGTGTCCAGTTGCACCCAGTACCCCTGGCAGCACCACACCCTCCGTAACACATAGCAGGCACACTGAGAGTCTGGGAGACACACCAATGCGGAAAATGTCAACACTGATCAGAAGTGGGTCGAAGAAGGCATCAGCATCATCCCGTAAATTTGTCCAGCGCACCATTTCAGCCATGTTCTCCTCAGATGCGCAATTTCAACGCAACCACCCAACTGTACGCCTCTATAACACTAAACTGGCAAAAATGCTAGCGGTGGACCTTCTCCCTTTTTCGTTTGTCGAAGGTGTGGGTTTCCTTGAACTCGTGGCAACATTGGCCCCTAAATGGAAGGTTCCTAGCCGGTACTATTTTGCCAGGGTTGCTGTTCCAGCACTACACAAAGAGGTGCTTGAGTTGGTGGGGGCAGCTTTGCAGAAGAGTGCTGTTCACACTATACACCTGACAACAGACATGTGGACCAGTTGCCAAGCCCTTGATTACATGTGCATCACTGCACACTGGGTCTCTTTTTCAGGGGTTATAAAACAGATAAATGCAGGTGGTGACTTGATCGAGATTTTTAAGGGTGCTCGTAAACATGCAACATTAGCCATGTTTGGCATGGAGAAAAGTTATACTGCAGTCAACATTTTGGCTGACTTTAACAAAAAGGTCTTGCAATGGCTGCGCCCAAGACATTGCAAGGTTGGTTATGTTTCTACAGATAATGGCAGCAATGTAGTTAGGGCCATGGCGGACGGTTTCTATTTCAGAGTGCCGTGTTTGGCGCACTGTATCAACCTTGTTGTGCAAAATTTTTTGAAAAAAGAACTTGCAGTCGACAAAACACTGACCATCTGCAGAAGAATATGCACACATTTCAACCATTCTTTTAAGGCCCGGAAGGAGCTGAGGCGCAAGCAAAATTAACGTAGAATGCCAGTGAAAGCACTTATCCAGGAGGTGGCAACACGTTGGAACTCAACCTTCTACATGCTTGAGCGTCTGCATGAGCTGTTTCCAGTAGTCAATGAGTATTTCTACAACCTGGGTGGTGATACGACAGAAATGATGCTAGCGGTGGAGCAATGGCAGCTAGTTAAAAGCCTGACAGACATGCTTCGGCCTTTTGAGGTCTTCACGCGTGACGTCAGCAGGGAGGACTGTTCTTTGAGCAAAGCTATCCCACTGTTGCTGAAGCTCGAGCACCAAGTCAAGGTGGTGTCTTCACAATTAGAGGACGTTGGAAAGAACGAAGCACACGAGTTGGCGCAGAGATTATTACAATGCCTAGTTAGCAATGAACGGCTTGTAAATATCAAGAAACAACAGCACTACATTTGTGCTACTATTCTGGATCCACGTTACAAAAAGCCATTGTTTGGCAAAGTAATAATTCCTTTTGAAACATCGGATGTTACAGAGTACAAAGGTTGGCTAGCTCAGTCAGCCATTCGTTTTGAAAGAGAGCGGAAGGAAACTGTAGGAGAAGACAGTACTACTAGTGAATCAGCAGGCCATCAGGCGTCCCAAAAAAGCCCGTCTGCATCTGTGCCTGTGGCAGAAGTGAGTGACTTTCCCTCTGAGCCGTTAACCACACCAGCAACCGTATCATCTACACCAGGCGCATGCGATATGTCTGAAGCGAGTTGGCTAACTCAGCTAGGGTTTCCTGGTCCTAGAAAGGACACAGAAGTGCAAAGTACAGGAATCCGAGAGGATATTCTTTCAATGGTGCAGGCCTATCTGGATCACTCAACAGAGGTCAATATTACTGAGGACCCATTGGCGTATTGGCATGGGAAAAGAAAAATATGGCGAGAGCTCACCAACTTGGCTATCAATTACTTGTCTTGCCCACTCGCAAGCGTGTCCTCAGAACGTGTTTTTAGTTCTGCTGGTGGCATTGTGACTTGCAAAAGGTCCCGCCTCTTGCCCGCAAATGTGGAGCGGCTCACCTTGATAAAGATGAACCAGCACTTCATACCACCAGATTACAGAGTACGAGAATGCACGCAGGAAGAAGAGGACACCGCCCTACCTGAGGAAAGTTCTCCTCAGTTACCAGAAGTAACCCCGACTGATGATTTAGCAGAGTATGAGGACGAGTTCTGCTTCCCTGACAGCGAGTTCTGAAAATGACTCAATCATTCATTAATTGTAAATAGTCCTCCTTATTCACTTTTATTTCTGTGTGTCTGTCTTTCTTTAGCAAGTGCTTCATCACATTCCCAACAAAACTGTAATCAACCAATAAAACAACAAGCCCATCAACAGAACTGTCTTGATTTTGATGCCGCAGCATTCCTCAGGTTCACAACAGTTAGTTGACAAGAACTCAGTCCTGGTCGTCTATCCTGAGTCCTCCTCCTCCAGACTCACCCTATCCATTACCCATAATGCTGATGCCTGGATTCTGCACAATGAAGAAACTTACGTTGACGAGTCCCCTAACGCCTTAGGACACTGTGAATTACAGGTGGAGCCAGCCCTGGCCTCAAACACAAATTACAGGTAAGATAAGCGTTTGGATGGGAGGTAGTATAATGGAGTGTTCGGAGAGGCGAGAGAGTGACAGTGGTACTGGTAGTAAAGTCCTAGGGCTCTTGAATTAACAAACTCTGTGACAGGCATTTACTTTGGAAAACATTTGGCCTATTGCACGTGAACGTTTAGGCGTTATCATTGCTCGCTTGCCTGTCTTAGGGGTGCTGTCTGTGGGGCTTCTAGGTTTTTGTGGTGTGTGAGCACCGCTGCCACATTTCTAATGTTGATTGCTTTTGTTTTGCAGAAAATCCACGCCGGGAAACTCCAGTTGTGGCCCTGCTGCAGAACGCTTTAGGACTCTGTGAATTCCAGGTGGAGCCAGCCCTCAAACACAAATTACAGGTAAGATAAGCGTTTGGATGGGAGGTAGTATAATGGAGTATTCGGAGAGGCGAGAGAGTGACAGTGGTACTAGCAGCAAAGTCCTAGGGCTCAAGAATTATCAAACTCTGTGACAGGCATTTACTTAGGAAAACATTTGGCCTATTGCACGTGAACCAACACGATGACAGTGATCAGTTAAATGAAATTACTGCAAAACCACCACCCACCCAGCTCAAAAGTAGTAAAAAAACAGGTATGCTCAGATAAAGTTTGAAAAAGTATATTTATATCCCTAACAAAATAATCTCCCGCAAGACCCTCCCTAACCCCAACAAATAAATAGTCCTCAAAAGTCCCCAAAAAACCCAACTCCCAATTCCCACCCCCCAAAAGTCTCAAAAAAAGGGGCAAGGGACACTCTAGGGATGCAAGCTGTTAAGTTTGGCCTCCAGGGCATCATATTTTTCTTGGAGGATGGCTTGATCTAGGCGGAGGCCCTCCACCACATTCTGATATTTGTGCCATTTCTGGACCTCCGCCTCTAGGTCTGACACTCTGCGGAGTGCACGGCGCAAGCGACCTTTAACAGTGCTGCGAGGTGCAGCTTTTGCTGCTCGGCGGTGGCGTCTTCCGGCACGGCTCCGGTTCGCTGGAGCACTGTGCTTACCGGCAGAACGTGGGGTAACAGAGGAGGATGTAGACGATGTTAAGTTTGATGCACTTGAGTGCGTGTCATCCCCCTCGAGTTCCACCAGTCGCCGATATTCGGCAACAGTTGCTTCCAGCCTCCGTTGCCGGGCCAGTACAGCCAGCATACTCCTCGTTGGTTTGGAGGTTTTAGTATTGCCAACTATATGAAGAAAGAAAGACATAATCTGTAAGCAATGCTCTTTAAGAATATGATTAACACAAAATGATTCAGCAGGAAGTTGTGTCACAGTACAACTAGCAACTAGCCAGGGCAGTACAAAACTATTCAGGCCAGTATCATGGGCGTCCGCAGGGAGGGGCGCTTGAATCACCATTTCCCTTCCCACAACTCACTTGTATCCTTGGTTTGGTGCTCTTTCATATGAAAGAGATCTGGCAGAAGTGAGTGATTTTTCCTCTGAGCCGTTAACCACACCAGCAACCGTATCATCTGCACCAGGCCCAGGCGATATGTCTGTTTCCCTCCCTCTCTCTCTCTCTCTCTCTCTCTCTCTCTGTCTCCCTCTTTCTGTCTCCCTTTGTCTCCCTCTACCTCGCTGTCTCTCTCTCTCTGTCTCCCTCCCTCACCCTCCCTCTGGCTCCCTCCCTCTCTCTCTCTCCTTCTGTCTTCCTCTCTCTCTGTCTCTGCCTCTATCTGTCTTTCGGTCCCAGCCTGCTGTAATTACCATATTGTAATTTGTCACTGGGCCACCACTGGATACACATCATATCCTATCTAAGAGTCAGATAGTACCATGATCCAGCTTACCTGTACTCGCCACCGCCACTGTCTCCTTCCTCACAGTCTGTACTTCTTCTTGGTCCGACTCCTCTAGCGCCGCCTCCTCCCCAGATTGACCCTCGGACTCCGAGTCAATGATGACCACCACATCCGAGCTGGCCCCGCCACCAGATGTTCCACCTACAAAGTAGATTTAAGAATGTTAGATTACACCACTCCACTAGTATTTGGTCTATGAATGAAAAAATGTGAAAACAACTGAAAAATTAATTGACTGTCTACTCTAGTCTAAAGTAAATGTCCCTCCTTCCAGGGAAAGCTGTTGTCTTGCTTAATTTTTTTGTCACAATTGTTGAATGCTTGCTTAATTTTAACACACACTATTTTTCTCTGAACAGACAGAAACTGGACTTCTAAGGACAAGAGGAACATCAACTTGAAACCAGGTGAAAGCTCGGCTCGACCACAAGAAATGTGTACCAATCCAGTACTCATCAACTCAGCACCAAGCACTTTTCCATTTCCAATTAACTTTATTTTAATATATGTGTTTACTTAAACTTTTAATAAAGCTTTTAAACTTGAATTGACTCTGTAGTTTTTCCTCCAGAGAGTCCAGACTAGAGTGACTGAGCGAAAAGTTTTGCAATTTTTGGAAGGAGGAATCTGTGCTGCTGACACTACCAGGTTTATTTATACAGTGTGCCAAACACGCCACTCTGAAATATTATTACTCTGGTCTTTGGTGTCCATAGTTCGGTTTGTGGAGAATTGTCCCTGCAACAGTAGGATTATTGATTTTGCTCCTATCTAAACACTATTTCGAAACAATTAAATTAGGAATGCTTGGACAACAATAGGTCCTCTATATTTAAATGAAAACTTACTGGGGCCAGCAAAGGAGCACTCGCCGCCCTGGCCTGCATCCTCCTCCTTTGGAGCCACTGCTGCATCAGATTTTTCGGTCCGCTTGCCCCTGGGCGGACCTGACGTACAACATGAAAGAAATAACAGAAAACATTGATGATTGCTGCTTGCCGATGTCCTTGTCAACCAAATCAAACATTTAGAAAGAACAAGAACCTACTATTTCATCCAAAAAGAGGGCTACAAAGGAAGGACTGCACCTGAGCCTCTACTCTAGGGGCAGATTTACAAGCCCCTTGCAGCTCTTTTGCTCCATTCTTGCGTCAATTTTGTGACGCAGCGCCACAACAAGAGAGGCGCCATGGTGTGGCGTATATTAACAACGTGACGCATATGGGAGATGCATCCCATTCTAAAACCCTGCGCCATTAGGGAGCATTCCATCGCAAGGGAGGGCGTTCCTGCGCAGGAAAGCATGCTAAAAGTGGTTATGGGGAATATATAAAATTTCAATCAGTCATTTAGGACAATGATGCGTCACTGAAACCCTGCGCCTGCATGAAGCAGACTAACGGCTTGACGCAGCATTGCTGGAGCAGCGCCATCGTTGCAACGCAACTCCATCAATGAGCCGCCTTTACGCCACCGATGCGTAACGTTTCGGTGACGTTTTGGGACCATGGTGTGCCGCATTGTAAATACGGCGCACCATGGGTGGTGCTGGCGTGCCGCACACTTTGCAGGGATGCGCAGGTAATTGCTAATCTGACACTTAGGGGCATACTTACGAGTTCTGAGCTGGACACCTCCAGATGTGCACCAGAACAAATGCGTAACGCAAAACTAACCTTGCGTCACGGCAGATGCGCCGCTATTACAATGCGGCAAACCCTGGCGCAAGGGTAGGCAGATGCGTGACGCATCTCGTGACGAAATAGGGGCGCATCTCTAGAGTCACGTCGCGGGCGCGATGCAACTATAGCAGTGCTCAGGGCTGCCCAATAATACTCAAATACCACATCAGTCCTTACGCCTGCTTCAAGCAAGCAGGCATAAAGAATTGACATAGCAGCGTCACGGAAGTGCCTGCGTTAAATCTTGTAGATTTCACGCAGGCACTTTTGCGAGGCACACATCTGCCTGACCGGCACCCCCCACCCCCCCCCTGCGTGGGAACGCACCCATTGTGGCGCAGGCCCAGGCCTTCACGTGGCACATCTCCTTAGATGCATCACGTTGTACATGACTCGCAGGGATGCGCCACGTTTACGTCGCAGTGCGTCAGGTAAGGCAGTGTAAACGTGGAACAAGGGGCTTGTAAATCTGCCCCTTTGTGTCTAGCATTACGCAGTTCTGTAAAATACACTCATACATTACTCAGCCCAATTAAATGAACACAAAATAGAAAACAAATAAGCAGTGGCACCGGCACAGAGAAGGAGAACAGTGCACCTGAAATGCACAGAAGATTTTGAAATAGTAATTTACCTCTCCTATCAATGTAATCACCAGCAGCATTATTGCTCTTTGTAAAAAAGTTAAAGCAAACATTTGCAATATAACACAGCCACATAGAGCAGGAGAAAAAACAGAGTAGTGAGTAATGAAAAAATTGCTACTACTACTCACCAAGCCCGGGGACCTCCACTCCCAGCACGTCTAGCAGGTCACGCTCTCGGTCCAGGATGTCGGTCCAGCGGTGGGTCACCTGATTGTAGGTGCGCTGGACCCCCGTGATCTTAAAAAGGGCCCGGCACACCTGCCCCCACCGCTTCCGTCGCTCCTGGCTGTTGGTGTAACCAGCAGCGATCCTGCCGCCTGCCGCGATGGTCCTGGGGAGACGGCGCTGCACATAAAAAACAAGTGCGCCCACCTCCTCAGGGCTGAAGATCTCCCGGGGCACCACCATTTCGGCCCTCAAGCGACCACACGGGAGCCGGGCACGGGCTGCGGTGCCCGTCTTGGGCAGCTTGACAGCTGTCTTGACCATGTTCTGGGCAGGTGTTAGCAGTAAAGAAGAGAAAAAATGAAAAAGAATAAGAGTAGGGAAGAAGGAAATAAAAGTTTAAAAAAGTAGTTCAAAAGTAAACAAAAGTAGCCTAAAACACAAAAATATAGATCTAGAAAAATAGAGGGATAGAAAATAAGTTAAATAGATCAACAAAATATTAAAACAAGCAAAGGATGGCAGAGATATAGAGAGGATAGAAACACCATACCCAGACACATAGGAATGAATGAAAAACAAGATGGCGGCCCGATCACGTGCGCGTAAGTAAGTTCGCACGCGATTTCTCTCGCGAACTCGTGCGAACTTGTATTCGCAAGGCGCGAGTCGCGCGAGATTACACTTAGCGGGAGGAAACGGAAATACGTCACGCAAACAAAATGGCGGCGCCCATACTCAACCTTGGGGTAACTCGCACGAGTTCGCGGCCTCCACGGGCCAGTTCGCACTACGACGCGCCCCGCGAATAGGGCGAAATTACCGAAAAACGAGTTTTGCAAAAGCAAAACGAATGAGCAGGTGCAAAAGTTCGAGCTCATCATTTGTAACCATTTACCTGTAGTGCTTCCTGAAGGGGCCCTCCAGAATCCGGTTGCCTACTTGCAACTATTGTGTGACCCTGCTCTGACACTCACAGAATAGTTACAAGTATGCCATTGCATCCTGTTAAAAAAAATTATTTACATTGCATTTGCAACAAAAAGGAAAGGGAGCAGACAAGCAGGTGCCAGCCTTCATTAATGTCAGTTGGGGCAGGGCAGGTGTTGTTGTTTGCAAAACTTAAAGCACTTAGCAGGTGTTTGTTCACTCAGTGGTCAATCAGAGGGTGTTGTGATGACACTGAGGGTGGCATGGGTGTGCCAGCCAGAGGGTGGCATGGGTGAACCAGAGTGCCAGTGTTGACAGAGGATGGCAGTGCTTTGCTTTGCCCCAATAATGTACACTGGTGAACTAGAGGGTGATATGATGACACAGAGGGTGACATGGGTGAGCCAGAGGGTGGCATGGGTGACCAAAGAGAGTGCCAGTGGTGACAGAGGGTGGCAGTGATGAAGAAAGCTTAGCAAACAGGCTGGGCACGTAGAAACAACAAGTTCGCAAAACTGGCGACCCGACAAGTAAGTTCGCAATTTGCGAAATTGTACAAAACCCTCGCGAACTTGCAGAAACCCGTGCGAACACACGCCCCCCCCAAAAATACGCAAATCCGCGAGAATTCGCGGATTTCGCGTATTTTCGCAATCCGCGAATACGCAAATCCGCAAATTCGCGGATTGCGAATCCGCAAAATCCGCCCATGCTTAATTTAAATGCAGTTTATTTAATTCTAGTCCGCCCTAAGTGGGTGTGGCTTACGCAGCTGGGTTGCCAGGAATGCTGGTAACTGTAGTTATCAGGTGAGTTTATCAATAGTCCTTAAGTAGGTTGTGCTCCCATGTGTTGCATATGTCATCTTGATTTCATTTCCTTAAGTAGGAGCTTGGGGGGCAGGTTGTGAGATGGTAGTTTCATCACGATGTGTCGCGCTGGCATGCAAGGATAATGTATCCTCACCACAGTCCTCGCCGGGTGCAGTATTCCTGTTCGCCTGACGACGTGGAGCCCCTCCCTCGGTTATGGCAGACCGTGAATAATTTTGAAGAGCAACGCGCCAAGCGCTTTAGGGAGGGCTCACCACGACACACCTGGACCCTCCGGTCTCTGCTTGCCTGCCGAGAATCTCACAGTCTCCCTCCACACGGTTTAAAAGAAGTCCGACGCATTTCGGGGCAGACACGCCCCTTCTTCATGGATGCTTCACAGAGGCACAGTAACTCACCCAGCTGATTTAAATGCAGTTTATTTAAGTCTAGTCCGCCCTAAGTGGGTGTGGCTTACGAAGCAGGGTTGCCAGGAATGCTGGTAACTGTAGTTATCAGGTGAGTTTATCAATAGTCCTTAAGTAGGTTGTGCTCAGATGTGTTGCATTTGTCATCTTAATTTCATTTCCTTAAGTAGGAGCTTGGGGGCCAGGTTGTGAGATTGTAGTTTCATCACGATGTGTCGCGCTGGCATGCAAGGATAATGTATCCTCACCACAGTCCTCGCCGGGTGCAGTATTCCTGTTCGCCTGACGACGTGGAGCCCCTCCCTCGGTTAAGGCAGACAGTGAATAATTTTGAAGAGCAATGCGCCAAGCGCTTTAGGGAGGGCTCACCACGACACACCTGGACCCTCCGGTCTCTGCTTGCGCGCCAAGAATCTCACAGCCTCCCTCCACACGGTTTAAAAGAAGTCCGACGCGTTTCAGGGCAGACAAGCCCCTTCTTCATGGACGCTTCACAGAGGCACAGTAACTCACCCGGCTGATTTTAATGCAGTTTATTTAAGTCTAATCCGCCATAAGTGGGTGTGGCTTACGAAGTTGGGTTGCCAGGAATGCTGGTAACTGTAGTTATCAGGTGAGTTTATCAATAGTCCTTAAGTAGGTTGTGCTCCCATGTGTTGCTTTTGTCATCTTGATTTCATTTCCTTTAGTAGGAGCTTGGGGGGCAGGTTGTGAGATTGTAGTTTCATCATGATGTGTCGCGCTGGCATTCAAGGATAATGTATCCTCACCACAGTCCTCGCCGGGTGCAGTATTCCTGTTCGCCTGACGACGTGGAGCCCCTCCCTCGGTTAAGGCAGACCGTGAATAATTTTGAAGAGCAATGCGCCAAGCGCTTTAGGGAGGGCTCACCACGACACACCTGGACCCTCCGGTCTCTGCTTGCCTGCCCAGAATCCCACAGCCTCCCTCCACAAGGTTTAAAAGAAGTCCGACGCGTTTACATATATATTTTCCACGCTCCCCAAAAGAAAGAAGGTGAGCCTCACTCGTAGCATTACTTGTTGTTCAGTTTTTCATTTTATTTGTGGTGTTTTCAGCATGGCATTACTGATGCGTTTTGTTCTACCTAGAACTTTTACAAAGGTGGCCAGACACCTAAGCACACCAACTGCTTCCCACAAATAATGTCCGCTTTAATTTAAATCCTCCAGTGGATGCTTTTATAGATGCATTGTGGGACATGTGGTTCCGCTTCTCGGTGCGTGAGTTTCCCTCCAGTGTGCACAGTGTCAATATCGTTCCAAACAGTAAGTCGCTACTCCCCCAGCAGTCCCATTTTCAGAGGTTGCAGGGGATCCAATACCGGGGAAAGTCTCCGGCGGCACCGCATTGCCCTATGAACGTTTTCACGAGCTGCAAACAGTGGTATGAGGCAGGCAATGGTGGAGCTCTTGTGGTGGTGAGTCGCTCGTCGGCGGTGTAGGAGAGTAGGGTCTGCTGCTATCCTATGGTCACCCCAAATTTTTGCTTTTTGCTTCACTGGTTTATGACTCAATGTGGCTGTGGGCCTGCTAATCAGACCCACAGCCTGCTGTTCTCTCTCTAAATTAATGCCAATGCACATTGGGTGCATTACGAGATTGGAACTGGTTCACCTTATTGGCCCCTGTAACAGTGTACCCCAGGTACCTAGGGCATAGGTGCTTCCAAGGCCTACCAGGGGCTGCAGCACGTATTGTGCCACCCCTGGCCTGGCCTCCATATTTGACACAACTGGCTGATCACTCAGCTGGGGTAAGTCGGTGTAATCACCTCTTACTGAGGTATAGTATCTCTATATCTAACCTAAAATGGACACATATGTTCCTATCAGCCACTCCTATGGAAGGCCTCATCAATCCTGGAGGCAGAGCGCTTGGAAATATGTGAGATGGTGCTCTAGCATGAGCTGAGCCTGTCTGCAGCTTTCGGAACCACGTCCTTTAGCTGTTCCATGATACTGCCACACCATATACTCTTAAGTGCATTATGAACCTCGCGGTTAAATGCTATCTTTGGTTTGGCTTTATCAAAACATGTCGAGTAAGGTGTCATACGAATTGGAATACTACCCCCTTGCCAGTTCTGGCGACGGGGGTAGCATTCCACCCTTCTAGAGGGACACGACATGTACCTAACCTGAACCCCGGTTAAAGTTAAACATGAGCCTCAGCATCACAAAATGGATGCTGCCACCTCAGACACAAGTCTGACCTCCTGCTGCTGGGAGTCCTGCCAGCGAGGGAGGCCTAGACAAAGGGTTTCCTGCCTTGGGAGGTGCTAGCACCACCCCAGACAGGATTTTGTGTATTGGGTAGGACAGGGCTGAATAGAATCAGACATGCCTGGGGCACACAAGGTGTCCCTGTGCATAAGTCAGTTCAAACCAGTGCTGGGGCTCTCCAGCCCCAGTCTTGGCGCGAAGCTGGACAAAGGAAAGGGGGTGTAACCACCCCCCTTCGTGGTCCCACCCAGAGGAGGGACCTAGCTGGTAATCCGGCCCCTAGATTTGGAATAAGAGTAGGAGCTGTGTCCCAAGACTTCAGATCATCCTGAACTCGACTTGAAACTAAGAAGAAAACTGGACTTCGACATTCTGCTGCACAGAAGACTGAAGAGAATCTCCCTTGTGGCCAAGGAGTGACCACCCTGTGAATACAGGCACCAACCAGCAACTCGACGTCTGCTTTGCCGCCGCCTCCCGCCGGAGCCCGAGCCCAGAGCCCGACAAGACCTAGATTCCCAGACATCTCACAGCCCGATTCACAGTCCCTGAAAAGAAGAGACCCGTGGAGGCATCGAGAGATGTGGGACCGGCCATCTTGGAAGACCCCCGAGAAGCTGATTGCGCAGCACCCGAGGAACCCTCGATGCTGTGCCTTGGGGTTTGAGAAGCCCCACCACCGAGCCGCATCTGCACCGAAGATCAGCCCCCCCCGCATCTCCACGATCTGCGTGGGGCCCTTTTGCACTTTGCCACTCGATGCGTCATCCCGGTCACTTGCCACGCGGCTAGTGGCCATCTTGGCGATGAAATCTACAATCTAAACCGCTGGTCTGGTTGCTCCAGACTGGCCCTCGCTCCTGTAAAAAGGAGCAACACCTCTGACCTTGCTGGTCTGACAACTAAGCTTTCTTCACTTCCTGCGTGGCTTGCATTATGTTATGTTAAATGTTAAAATGTCTTATACCGCGCACGTTCACCGAACGGTTTCTTGGCGCTCATAACAGATAAGGCGGTCACGGCCAAGGGTATCATTCATATGCTGCTACGAAAAGGAACGTCTTCAATGTCCTACGAAAGCTTTCATAGGAAAGATAGTGATGAAAAGAGGAAGGAAGAGAATTCCAAAAAGTGGGGGCTAGGAAAGAAAAACGGAGACCACCGTGTTTCTTGCGTTGAATTTGGGGAATGCTCAAGAGGTTATCAGCAGAGGAACGAAGATTGCGAGTTGGTATATACCGCTTGAGGTTGGAAGAGATGAACGCAGGTGCAAGATTGTGAAGGGCTTTAAAGATAGTGCATCCAAGTTTAAAAGTGCAACGTTTAGCCACCGGGAGCCAATTAAGACTCCGAAGTAAAGGTGAAACGTACTGGTGCTTTGGCTGATGGAATACTAGGCGGGCGGCCTGATTTTGGATCAGTTGTAGCCTCTGGAGTTGAGAAGAGGGAATCCCTACATATAGGATGTTAGCGAAGTCGATCCTAGAGATGACAAGAGCAAGGATGACTAAGATGAGGGCATCTCTGGTGAGGAATCTACAGATCTTACGAATCCTACGCAGATGGAAGAAGCAGGACGATGTTACCGCCGAGATCTGAGCCTTCATAGATAAATCTCCAGAGATGACAACACCGAGGCTTTTCACAGTATTGACAGGACGAGGGGGGCCCCAAGTGATTGGGGCCAGAAGCTGTCGTTCCAAGGATTGGCCAGCCCGCCCACCAGCACAAGTTCAGTCTTTGTGGGATTTAGCTTGAGCTGGCTGTGGGCCATCCAATCAGAGATGCCTAGCATGGTAGTTTGGAAATCTGTGAGGGAGGTGGGGGAGGAATCAATAGGGAAAATCAACTGCAGATCGTCTGCGTAATTATAAATTGTTGCAGGGGATGTGCGAAGGGAAACCATGAGGGGCTGCATGTATAAGTTAAACAGGAGGGGGGATAATGCTGAGCCCTGGGGAACCCCACAGGAAAGGAAGGAAGAGGAGGCACAGAAAGTAGAGAGTTGAACAGCTTGAGAACGCTTGTCCAAGAAAGAGCGGATCCAGTCCAGGGCCGCGCCCTGGATGCCGGCGTTTCCGACACGGCCGATCAGTATAGAGTGATCGACCGTGTCAAAAGCCGCCGACAGATCCAGTAGGACAAGGGCTTGATGGATATTGTTGTCGGCGCCAGTTCTCAGAGTGTCCAAAATGGCGGTAATAACCGCCGCGGTCGAAAGCCAGCCTGGTGGGGGTCCAGAAAGGAAGAACTCTCAATGAATGCACCCAAACAGCGAGTAACATAAGTTTCCAAGATTTTTCCCAGATAAGGGAGAAGGGATATAGGCCTGTAGTTACTCATGACCGAGGGGTCAGCGTTGGCTTTTTTTAGAATAGGTAGCACCACTGCCTGTTTGAAGGAGTCAGGGACTACTCCAGTGGCCAACGAGGTGTTAAGGAGGGTCAAGGCAGGGGCAGGACAGGCCAAAAAAATATCTCGGAGATCTGGGGGGGGCAACAATCCTTAGGGGACCCAGAACTGACTTTGTACAAGAGTCTCTGGAACTCGATAATAGAAATAGGGGGAAAAGAATCCAGAAGCTGCGGGTTTTTGGGGGGTAACGGAAAAGAGAGGGAGGATGGGGGCAGAGGGATATTTTTTTTGATGGTGGCAATTTTGTCCTGAAAGAAAGTATTTATTGCATCACAAAGATCCTGGGTAGGCGTGGGGGGGAGAGTAACCCGGTCAGGGAGGGAGAGCTCATTGACAATAAAGAAAATGTCTTTTGTCTTGGCGGCGGACTCCATTATTTTACGGGAAAAATAATCCGTTTTGGCCTTGAGGATAGAGGCTTTATAAGTTTTTAGGAGGTTCATGAATTGCAGCTTGAGAAGGGGATTGTAATTTTGGCGCCATCGGCGCTCCGCCTGGCAAAGAGCCAGTTTGTCGCATTTTAGCTGATCCGTGAACCATCGCTGGGCGTCATGAGGGCGCATTGCTTTTATGGATTTTAAAGGAGCTAGAGAGTTGCAAGCCGATAGCAGCCAATGTTCAAGGGAAGAAGCTTGATGAGTGGCTGAACCCGAAAGCAAAGGGGCTGTGGATGCCAGCAAGGAGTGAAGTTCAGGTAGATTCACTTTCTTCCAGTTGCGAGCTAGGACGTTCATTGTAGGGGGGGCGCGGCGAGAAATCGATAAGTCAACAGTAAAAGATATAAAGTAGTGATCTGACCAAGAGCATGGAGTTACCCGGGGGGGGCGAAATATCTAGATTGGCCGTCCAGACCTGGTCCAGAATGTGCCCCTTGCAGTGAGTAGGTGTCGAAATGAGTTGCCGGCAATTCATACTTTTTAGAAGATCTGAGAACTCTTCCGATAGGCGGCTTTCCCGTGTGTCGTAGGGCCAGTAATTAAAATCGCCAATGATAATGACTTTAGCGTTATTAATAATTAGTTCGGAAGTGAGAACCCCAATCTGTTGCGGGAAGAAGGGCATATGGTGAGGGGGGACCTAGAAGAACAAAGTTTAATTGCAAGAAGCCATCAGCTAGAGCCTTTGTGGGACAGCTCAGGATCGACACCTCAACGTCCTAGACCTCTTCGTGTCCACGTGGCTGCGGAGACAAGCTGCACCTCATCGCCTGTTTCCATCCTGGTTCCACGCCAGTCACTGGCTAGTGACTTCTGAACATTGGCCCCTCTGCTTTCAGGTCTTCACATCTTCGATCCACCCTCGGATCACACCGGACACTTCTCGCCTGGACGCCTGCAGCATCTTCATCCTCAGGCACTATCAGACTGCATGACGAAACCCGACACACTTTGGCACCAGTGCACCCGCTTCCTGTGGGTGAGGTAACTTGCTAACGCCGGTGTTCTTACACTGGTACACCTCTCTAGTGCCTAACTCTAAAGTTTGGAAGTCCTAGTCCGGTCGGAAGACTCCTTTTGCAGTAACTTTGTAACTTTTACGCACCATTGTCTTTGCATTGGTGCATGCGTGCACTTTCAGCACTGCACCCGAGTCCCACGGGCCTTTCCTGACTTCTTCACTGTTAGTCGCGAACAGCTCCAGCGATTCCCCAGGCCCTAGGCCTATTTCCTTTCCCATTGGTGGAGGTTGGTATGGAGTTTGTGAGTGATATCATACATGCAGCTCCATTACTACTTTGGTCTAAAGTTTGGCAATCTGAGGAATTGAAATTAACAAAAAATATTTTAAAAGACTGCCTCAAACTTGACCATTATAAAGAGATTCCATGGCTTCGATATGTTAGGGATACCCTTTATAAGATTGGGTTAGGTAATATGTTTGAAAACCCTGACATGATCAGTAAGGATGCAAAGCTAACTATTAAAAGTGCCTATGGTTCTAATTTGGGTACCTTAAGGAACAGTAAACATACATTGTGTGTCAGGGGCAAATTGTTGCGACCTTTTTATCTTTCATATATCACCAATACGCAATGGCGTTTTTATTTGACAAGGTTTCGCATTAGCACTCTACACTTCCTTTTTGCATTTCCAAAGCAAGGGGGGTGGTGCGAGAAACTACCATTTTGCCCCTGTAATGATAAGGTTTCGCAAAATACCCTGCACCTTATTCTTTTTTTTGCTCTATATAAGGTCCCAAGAAACATTTTTATTAGACCATTATTATTATCCTTCGGATCACGTTATTATAAAGAGAGTTATGAATATTTACTATCTTTGTCAAACCCTAACATCTGTAATGCCGTACTTAATTTCATTAGATCAGCTCTTGTTATTAGAAATCGATACTGAAATATGTTGTGGGTTAAAAATCCCATAAAATGTATTTATGTTGGTTTGATGATACATTTGATTCAGTTTCTTATGCCAAGATTCTAATGTATTGAAAACCAGAAGTATGTAAAATGTATTGTGTGTTTTTTTTTTTAATAACTTGTGCTTTTTATTTTTGTTGTATACTTTTATGATTCCTTTGTGGAACCGAAATAAAGTTATTTGAAATGAAATGACTTCTTTACTGTTAGTCCCGAACAGCTCCAGCGATTCCCCAGGCCCTAGGCCTATTTCCTTTTCCATTGGTGGTTCTTATACCACTATTTTAGTATATGGTTTGAGTGGCCCCTAGGGCTCATCCATATTGTGCAACTTTTGTGTATTTAAACTGTGTTTTGTTTTAACGCATTTGCTTCTGTGCTCATAAAGAGTATAGGGGATATTTGTAGTAAATAAATATATATATATATTTTCAATATATATCTGTGTGGTGTCCTTTCATTTGGTATTCAAGGGGATTGTGTATGGTAAAACAGCTTGCTTCACATGCCTTTACAGAGTTTAGCCTAAGACTGCTTTGTCCACGCTACTAGGATAGCTGGTCTATAAGGTTGACTTACAACCAATCATCATAAGGGTTGCTTGGCATGGTACAAGGTGATCTCTAGAACTAGTGAGCATCATATACCAGGCCAACTTCTCACATTGGTGAGCAGCGGTTGGGATTTGAGCTTGCTGTTGTTTTACCATTACAATCTTTGAGAGTATCATTTGAAAGATCATACAGGTACCTGTTAGGTACATATAAAACAAGACTAGTATACTTAAGTTCTACTGAACTTAGTTGTTGTAGAGGATAGGGAGTAGCACACCCTGACTACAACTACTAGATAGGTTTAGTAGGTAAACACCAGTGTAGGTAGATTGCAACATATCCACCCACACTAGAGCAATGTCTGGAGCAGAGGGGTCCACTGGACCTATCCCTGTTGAGAGTGACCCTCCAAGGGCACCATCCAAATTTGCTATGCTTAACTTTAAAGAAATGAGGCAGCTGTGTACCTTATACAGTCTCAAGACGGGTCCAGCCCCTACCACAGCACACCTCAGAGAGCTTTTAGACCAGTCTGAAGCTCTAAAGACCTCCAAACCAGGCCCCTCAGGGAATGGAGATGGAGGCTCTCCCACTGAAGATGATAACACTGACACCCCTGTCCCTATCATTCAGATAGATGAGGAAAACCAGGGCACTGGAGATACTCAGCCCGAGGATGAGGAAGAAGAGGAAAAGGAGGAGGAAGGAAGTGATTCTGATGATGGTAGAAATAGCCAGGTGTTAGTCAGTAGGCTTAACCAGGCTAACTTAAGCCTATTTGGGACTGAAAGTGGGTCCAACCCATTCAGACCCCCAAGTGGACTTAACCAGGAGCAAAGGAGGAGGAGGAATCACTCAGGTGAGTCCAATACCTCCCAAGCTTCTAGAGGTTCTCATGGTCACTCCAGAAGGGGGTTGACTAGCCCTCAGAGAAGGGAGCATGAGGCCAAAATGAGAGAGGCTGAGCTTAGGATCCAGAAGCAAGAATTAGAAGTTGCCCTGGCCAAAGAGAAACTTGCTAGAGCAAGACAGCCTAGAGAGAGTGGATTAGGATCCACTGGTGGCAGCACTACCCCTAAGGATAAAGACAGGTCCTATGACAATAGAAACCTGAGTAAGATTGTGCCCCCCTACAAAGCTGGGGATTATATCCACAAATGGATGACTGCACTTGAGAGAGCCTGAAGAGTACAGCAGATCCCTCAGGAGCAGTGGGCAGCAATCTTGGGGCTCTCCTTTGAAGGTAGAGGCCGAGACAGACTCCTCACAGTTAGTGATGGGGATTCTAGAAACTACCTGGTCCTGAAGAGTGCTCTGATTGATGGGTTAGGCTTAACCACTGAACAGTACAGGTTAATGTTCAGAGACACCCAGAAGACACAGACTCAGGACTGGTCTGAATTTGTTGAATGTGCCACTATGGCTCTGGAGGGCTGGTTGCTGGGAAGTAAGGTTACAGACTATGAAGGATTGTACAATTTGCTTATGAGAGAACACATTTTAAATAATTGTCAGAACCAGCAGTTGCATCAACATTTGGTTGACTCAGATCTAACCTCTCCCCAAGAATTGGGAAAGAGGGCAGACAAATAGGTTAGAACCAGAGTTAAGCAAAAGAACCAGAACCAGAACCAGGGTGGTGACCAAAAGAAAACAGACCAAAAGGGTGGGGAGCAGAAAGCTAAAGACCAGAAGTCTTCAACAGGGCCCCAAACTAATACTGAGGGTGGGTCCCAAACTTCCAAGAAGAAGAAGAAAGAAGGTCAAAGGAGACCCTGGTGTAGTACTTGTATAAACACCTCTCACTGGACCAGTGAGTGTAAAAAGGGTGGAGCCCCTAACACTGCAGCCCCTAAGGCAATTGCACCCAATAGTACAGTCAGCAGTGTTGGTCCACAAACTAAGGGGGTAGTAGGTATCACCTTGGGAACTGAGGGAGATTCCGGCCTAGTCAGAACCCCTACACCGGCTATTCTGATTTGTGATGTGGAGATTGATTTGTCCACTACTGTCAGTCCCAGTAATCTGGGCAAGTACAGGCAGACGCCTTTGATTAATGAAAAGTGGCTCAAGCATACAGGGTCACCATGGTGACACCTAGCTTTGTGGACCCTGGACAATACCTACCAGGTGATAATTACCTGGTGACCAATGCCAGCAATGTCACTACTACACATAGTGTGGCACATGCTAACTTTTCCTGGGGAGGGGTAACTGTCCTAAAAAGAGTTGTGGTTAGTGCTGATCTCCCTGTAGAATGTTTGTTGGGCAATGACCTGGAGAACTCTCTATGGTCAGAAGTTGAGTACAGGACTCATGCAGAGATGTTAGGGATATCATCACATGTCCTTGCTGTTACCAGGTCACAGGCCAAAAAGTGCCTCACTGAACCTCAGGTCTTGGATCCTGAAACAATGGACCAAGTACCTTCCAAGAAGAAGAACAGGAGGGTAAAGGCTGTGCCTTCCCAACTGCCTACAATTGAGGATAAGCCTTCACAGGAAGATGATCTTGAGATCCCTGAAGGAACTGTCCCTGAAGAGCTTGAACCTGATCTGGTTGAGTTTCTGGGGACAGGGAGACCTTCTAGGGCAGAATTGGGGCAGGCTCAGTTAACATGTCCTTCTCTTGAACCCCTCAGACAGCAGGCTGCTGCTGAGGCTGCTGGGAATGCTCAAGTTACCCATAAAGTATATTGGGGTGATGGGCTCCTTTATTCAGAGGGTAGAGACCCCAAGCCTGGTACAACCAGGAGGTTGGTCATACCTATGCAATTTAGGGGCTTCCTTCTTACCTTGGCCCATGATATTCCCTTAGCAGGACACCTAGGCCAGAATAAGACTTGGGACAGGCTTGTCTCTCACTTTCACTGGCCTCACATGTCTGAAGATACAAAGGAGTTTTGTCGCTCCTGTGTAACCTGCCAAGCCAGTGGCAAAGCAGGTGGAACAACAAAGGCCCCCCTGATACCACTTCCTGTGGTGGGGGTCCCCTTTGAAAGAGTGGGGATTGATATTGTAGGTCCAATGGATCCCCCTACAGCATCTGGGCACAGATTCATACTGGTGGTGGTGGACCATGCCACCAGGTACCCAGAGGCACTTCCACCTAGGACCACAACAGCTCCTGTTGTGGCCAGGGCCTTACTTGGAGTTTTCTCCAGAGTGGGGTTTCCTAAGGATGTAGTATCTGATAGAGGTACCAACTTCATGTCAGGATACTTAACAGCTATGTGGAAGGAATGTGGTGTCAACTACAAGTTCACCACTCCCTATCATCCACAATGCAATGGGATTGTTGAAAGATTTAACAAGACCCTAAAGGGTATGATCAAAGGATTACCAGAAAAGCTCAGGCAAAGATGGGACATCCTTCTACCCTGCTTCTGTTTGCTTACAGAGAGGTCCCACAAAAGGGGGTTGGCTTCAGCCCCTTTGAATTGTTGTTTGGGCACCCTGTAAGAGGACCCCTGTGTTTGGTGAGGGAAGGATGGGAGTTACCTCTCAAAAAGCCCAAGCAAGACATAGTGGACTATGTACTTGGTCTCCGCTCCAGGATGGCTGAGTACATGGAGAAGGCATCTAAAAACCTTGAGGCTAGCCAAGAATTACAGAAAGCTTGGCACGACCAAACGGCTGTCTTGACTGAGTACCAGCCTGGACAGAAAGTATGGGTGTTGGAGCCAGTGGCCCCAGCAGCACTCCAAGACAAATGGTCTGGACCCCATACTATCATTGAAAAGAAGGGAGAGGTTACCTACTTGGTGGACCTAGGAACTCCCAGGAGCCCCCACAGGGTGCTCCATGTTAACAGGCTGAAAGCATATGTTGACAGGGCAGACATGGGCTTGCTCATGGCTACAGATGAGGGGCAGGAGGAAGAGAGTGACCCTCTCCCAGACCTGCTGACTCAGAACCCTGAGGATGGCTCAGTTGATGGTGTGAGCCTCACTCGTAGCATTACTTGTTTTATTTTTTGGGAAATATATTTTTATTGCCGATGTTCTTGTACACATGTATGCCGGTCAACATTACATAAACATCGTTTGGTACTGATGATGCCTTAAAAGTCATAGTACACAGCCATTTAGCCCACAACCCGGAGGTCGGGCGGCAAGAAAACAAAACGTGTTATGCGCGTGTACTCCATGTATTTATAACCACGTCCGGCCATCAAAGAATTCCCACATCCGCTTTCCGTTACTCCCATTACCCTAACATAGAAACCATAACTATCCCTGGAAGCTGATATGGAATGATACATCCCACTATCCCTTGATGTCACTGCTCTCATATTCCGTGCCCTAGCCCTTTTCCTGAAAACGTAGCACAACTGGTACAACATCTAACTTATCATCAAGTGCAATCGCTATCTTATCCGATCCCAAATAGCAGGAATACCTTTCCCTCGTATTCAGCTCCCCCCTCCCTCTCAGTTCCCTCCCCCCATACATGAATGGTGGTGTGGGCGCTCACAAATGTGCTCAGCAATCTCAATGGTGTTACCAATTGGCTAGCAAAACCATATGTTATTTGTATTGATCACAAGGATGGGAAACTCACTCCTCTTCATCCGTTACTTGTTGGTCCTTCAAGGTTTGGACCAGTGCTTCCCATGCTCGAGCTACTTCTATCGTTTTAACATTACCTGAGCGGGTAGCTTGCCGAAGCCTCACTACACTATCACAGCCTGCCCATTTACAGAATTCCCTCCTCCATCGCCCAAACGATGGACCTTCTGTGGCTTTCCAATGCCAGGTAATTTCACGCTTAGCCAACAAAAGCCCCAAATCAATAAATTTACTGGTTACCTTAGTCTTAGCCATATGCGGAAACCAGTGTAGCAAGCAGGTGGCCATGTCATAATCTAATTGTCTGTCTGTGATCGTGTTCAAGAGTTCCCCTACCTCCTCCCAGTAGGCGTCCATTCGGGGACAAAACCACAGCATGTGTTCTAGTTCAACACCCTCCTCCTTACATCTCGTGCACGCTGCAGTTTGGACCTGGAAGTATTTACGGATCTTCCCCGTTGTCAAATAGGCCCTATGCAGCACAAAGTACTGGATTAGCTAGAGACGAGCGTTTCTAGTGCTTTTACATGCCCGTTTAAGAATCTGTTCCCAAGTTGACTCCGGTATCTCCTTACCTATGCTTTCTTCCCATTTCGCTTTAAGAGCATCTAGGGGTCGCATGCCCTCCCGGAGCAGCCTAGAGTGGAGGCAAGTTACAGCTTTGACCGTACCCGCCGCCATCACAATATACTGGCAAGCAAGTGTCATCACCGGTTCCACTTTCCCCGTTTTCCGGTGCTTTTGGATTGCAGTCGTGACCGCAGCATGAATCAGAAAGTCTCCCTCCGGCAGCCCATACAGCTCCTGCAGCATCGGGAAGGGCACCAGCTACTGATTTACATACAGGTCTCCTACCATCTGGATGCCCAACTGTTCCCAATTCGCCAGCTAGGTCCAGTCCCCACCGTGTGGCAGCGCCGTCAACATGCCCAGTGGGATCTCCGGTGCATACGGGCGAGGAGTTCCCGCCTTCCGCTGCATTCTATTCCAACATAGTCTCAGGGTTCTTTCTTCCCCGGTCAGACGCCTCAGGTCAATCTTTTGCTGCAAAACTATATAGGCCTGCACATGTTGTGGGATCCCTTTCCCCCAGACAGTCTCCGGGCCCCGGTATTCCCGTGCTATATTTTGTGTCAAAACTTGTAGTTGGGCTCCCAAATAATAGAGTTCAAAATCCGGCACTGCCAGGCCACCCTCCAGCCTGGGTCTCATCAGTGTCGCCAGAGCTACACGTCATTTACCGCTGCCCCAGATGAAACCCACCATCAGCGATCTTAGTTCCAGAAAGATTCTCGGTGGCAGCCAGATCGGGAGAGTACGAAAATAAAATAATAGCCTGGGGAGTGCCACCATCTTGAGCAACGCTACCCTGCCCATTACCGACAGAGGAAGCGTCGACCAAAACCCCATACAGCTTCGCAAAGCTCTAATACACCTGTGTATGTTGCCCTCCAGCAGATCTTGCTCCGCATGATAGATCCGGACCCCCAGATAAGTGATGCACAACGGTTCCTGTTTAATGGTTCCCAGCTTGGCAGGCAGAGGGAGATTCCGTCGTGTTGGGAAGAGGCAAGTCTTAGTCCAGTTTACCTGAAGACCAGAAAACCCTCCAAAGCTGGACAGCATAGCAATCGCCCCCTGTAGATCCTCATCAACCTCCCGGAGAAAGAGGAGCAGATCATCTGCATACAGAGAAATGTAGTGTACACTGCCCCGATGCACCAGTCCTCCATATAACCGTCCTAACCTTGCCTGTGCCGCCAGGGGTTCAAACGCAAACAGCAGTGGGGACAACAAGCGCCACTGTCTTGTACCCCTCATGATTGGGTATTGCCCAGATATCACCTTGCCTAATTTCACCCTAGCCGCGGGCGAAGAATACAACACCGCTGTCCATTTCACGAATCTGTCACCCAGTCCGAAGCGGATCAGAAATCTACAGAGGAAGGCCCATTCCAGACTGTCAAATGCCTTCTCTATGTCCACCGAGAGCACCGCCGCCATACTCTCGTCGCTCTGATGTTCCGCCATAACCCGAAGAAAGCGGCTAATATTCATAGCCGTGCATCTCTTGGGAATAAAGCCCGCCTGGTCCATATGAACCAGAAAAGTCATGTGTGGCAGTAAACGTGTCGCCAATATGCGACTCAGGATTTTGTAATCTACCGAGAGCATGGATAATGGCCGATATGAGGCCACGTTCAGCTCTGACCGACCTGGCTTCAGGAGAGGGATTATCAAGGCCTCACGCATCGAGCCCGGCAGGTGACCCTTCGCCTCTGCTTCCCGGTATACCTCCAGTAAGGCGGGCGCCAGTTTATCAATATATTGAGCATAGAATTCGATGGGCAGCCCATCGGGTCCCGGCGTCTTGTTCCGGGCCATGTGTTTAATCGCCCCACGTATTTCAGCTAGTGTGATATACTGTCCTAATAGGAAGCATTACTTGTTGTTCAGTTTTTCATTTTGTTTGTGGTGTTTTCAGCATTGCATTCCTGACGCGTTTCCTTCTACCTAGAACTTTTTCAAAGGTGGCCAGACACCTAAGCACACCGACTGCTTCTCACAAATAATGTCCGCTTTAATTTAAATCCTCCAGTGGATGCTTTTATAGATGCATTGTGGGACATGTGGTTCCGCTTCTCGGTGCGTGAGTTTCCCTCCAGTGGGCACAGTGTCAATATCGTTCCAAACAGTAAGTCGCTACTCCCCCAGCAGTCCCATTTTCAGAGGTTGCAGGGCATCCAATACCGGGGAAAGTCTCCGGCGGCACCGCATTGCCCTATGAACGTTTTCACGAGCTGCAAACAGTGGTCCGAGGCAGGCAATGGTGGCGCTCTTGTGGTGGTGAGTCGCTCGTCGGCGGGACCAACCGAAACAACATTTTCCACACTCCCCAAAAGAAAGAAGGTGAGCCTCACTCGTAGCATTACTTGTTGTTCAGTTTTTCATTTTATTCGTGGTGTTTTCAGCATGGCATTCCTGACGAGTTTCGTTCTACCTAGAACTTTTTCAAAGGTGGCCAGACACCTAAGCACACCGACTGATTCCCACAAATAATGTCCGCTTTAATTTAAATCCTCCAGTGGATGCTTTTATAGATGCATTGTGGGACATGTGTTCTGCTTCTTGGTGCGTGAGTTTCCCTCCAGTGGGCACGGTGTCAATATCGTTCCAAACAGTAAGTCGCTACTCCCCCAGCAGTCCTATTTTCAGAGGTTGCAGGGGATTCAATACCGGGGAAAGTCTCTGGCGGCACCGCATTGCCCTATGAACGTTTTCACGAGCTGCAAACAGTGGTACGAGGCAGGCAATGGTGGCGCTCTTGTGCTGGTGAGTCGCTCGTCGGTGGGACCAACCGAAACAACATTTTCCACACTCCCCAAAAGAAAGAAGGTGAGCCTCACTCGTAGCATTACTTGTTGTTCAGTTTTTCATTTTATTCGTGGTGTTTTCAGCATGGCATTCCTGACGAATTTCGTTCTACCTAGAACTTTTTCAAAGGTGGCCAGACACCTAAGCACACCGACTGCTTCCCACAAATAATGTCCGCTTTAATTTAAATCCTCCAGTGGATGCTTTTATAGATGCATTGTGGGACATGTGTTCTGCTTCTTGGTGCGTGAGTTTCCCTCCAGTGGGCACGGTGTCAATATCGTTCCAAACAGTAAGTCGCTACTCCCCCAGCAGTCCCATTTTCAGAGGTTGCAGGGGATTCAATACCGGGGAAAGTCTCTGGCGGCACCGCATTGCCCTATGAACGTTTTCACGAGCTGCAAACAGTGGTCCGAGGCAGGCAATGGTGGCGCTCTTCTGCTGGTGAGTCGCTCGTCGGTGGGACCAACCGAAACAACATTTTCCACACTCCCCAAAAGAAAGAAGGTGAGCCTCACTCGTAGCATTACTTGTTGTTCAGTTTTTCATTTTATTCGTGGTGTTTTCAGCATGGCATTCCTGACAAATTTCGTTCTACCTTGAACTTTTTCAAAGGTGGCCAGACACCTAAGCACACCGACTGCTTTCCACAAATAATGTCCGCTTTAATTTAAATCCTCCAGTGGATGATTTTATAGATGCATTGTGGGACATGTGGTTCCGCTTCTCGGTGTGTGAGTTTCCCTACAGTGGGCACAGTGTCAATATCGTTCCAAACAGTAAGTCGCTACTCCCCCAGCAGTCCCATTTTCAGAGGTTGCAGGGGATCCAATACCGGGAAAGTCTCTGGCGGCACCGCATTGCCCTATGAAAGTTTTCACGAGCTACAAACAGTCGTCCGAGGCAGGCAATGGTGGCGCTCTTGTGGTGGTGAGTCGCTCGTTGGCAGGACCAACCGAAACAACATTTTCGACACTCCCCAAAACAAAGAAGGTGAGCCTCACTCGAAATCCGCAACATTCTATTGGCAATAACTTTGGCGTCGATTGATGATTCTTCTTGGGGGTGATTGGTGAAGCGGGGGAGCGAGAAAAAAGGGGGTCCCAAAATGTGTTTTCCCTATGCAATTTCCCATAGGACTTTTAGCCAGGGCTACAGCTTGAACGGCTGAATGGAATTACACAAATTTGGCAGAGGGGTAGTCCTCAGTTCTGACTTGTGCCTTTGGCATATCTGGTGCAAAAAACACAGTTGATGAACAGAATGTAGAAGAATGTCATACAATAACCCCATCCACCCCAGTACAAGGATCAAGCATCCAAGGACCGGTTTCTGATTGGCATATAGCTAGGTCCAAACTGGAATGGCATGGTGAGCAAGAAAACTATGGATTTAGGCCCAGATCTCTGTACTGGGGTGAATGTATGACATTGTTCTGCATTCTGTCCATCACCTGTTGTTTTTGCATTTGTCACCCCGAGTGGGACGGGTATGCTCAGACGTGAGTCCCGTGCTCTTCATGCCACTGGAATCAAGCTATCCAGGCTGATGAGGGCTGAAAGCCTGAAACCGGTCCTTGGATGCTTGTTTCCAGTCCAGGGAGGACCTGGCTTGGCAGTTCGGGCTGGACTGTTCCCATGAGGCACAGGGTCAAGACTGATTTGCATATAGCTGGGTCCAAACTGGAATGGCTTGGTGAGCAAGAAAACGAAGGATTTAGGCCCAGATCTCTGTACTGGGGTGAATGTATGACATTGTTCTGCATTCTGTCCATCACATGTTGTTTTTGCATTTGTCACCCCGAGTAGGACGGGTATGCTCAGACGTGAGTCCCTTGCTCTCCATGCCACTGGAATCAAGCTATCCAGGCTGATGAGGGCTGAAAGCCTGAAACCGGTCCTTGGATGCTTGTTTCCAGTCCAGGGAGGACCTGGCTTGGCAGTTCGGGCTGGACTGTTCCCATGAGGCACAGGGTCAAGACTGATTTGCATATAGCTGGGTCCAAACTGGAATGGCATGGTGTGCAAGAAAACGATGGATTTAGGCCCAGATCTCTGTACTGGGGTGAATGTATGACATTGTTCTGCATTCTGTCCATCACCTGTTGTTTTTGCATTTGTCACCCCGAGTGGGACGGATATGCTCAGACGTGAGTCCCGTGCTCTCCATGCCACTGGAATCAAGCTATCCAGGCTGATGAGGGCTGAAAGCCTGAAACCGGTCCTTGGATGCTTGTTTCCAGTCCAGGGACGACCTGGCTTGCCAGTTAGGGCTGGACTGTTCACATGAGACACAGGGTCAAGACTGATTTGCATATAGCTGAGTCCAAACTGGAATGGCATGGTGAGCAAGAAAACGATGGATTTAGGCCCAGATCTCTGTACTGGGGTGAATATATGACATTGTTCTGCATTCTGTCCATCACCTGTTGTTTTTGCATTTGTCTCCCTGAGTGGGACGGATATGCTCAGACGTGAGTCCCGTGCTCTCCATGCCACTGGAATCAAGCTATCCAGGCTGATGAGGGCTGAAAGCCTGAAACCGGTCCTTGGATGCTTGTTTCCAGTCCAGGGAGGACCTGGCTTGCCAGTTAGGGCTGGACTGTTCACATGAGACACAGGGTCAAGACTGATTTGCATATAGCTGGGTCCAAACTGGAATGGCATGGTGAGCAAGAAAACAATGGATTTAGGCCCAGATCTCTGTACTGGGGTGAATATATGACATTGTTCTGCATTCTGTCCATCACCTGTTGTTTTTGCATTTGTCTCCCCGAGTGGGACGGGTATGCTCAGACGTGAGTCCCGTGCTCTCCATGCCACTGGAATCAAGCTATCCAGGCTGATGAGGGCTGAAAGCCTGAAACCGGTCCTTGGATGCTTGTTTCCAGTCCAGGGAGGACCTGGCTTGCCAGTTAGGGCTGGACTGTTCACATGAGGCACAGGGTCAAGACTGATTTGCATATAGCTGGGTCCAAACTGGAATGGCATAGTGAGCAAGAAAACGATGGATTTAGCCCCAGATCTGTGTACTGGGGTGAATGTATGACATTGTTCTGCATTCTGTCCATCACCTGTTGTTTTTGCATTTGGCATATCTGGTGTCAATCTGTTTAGTAGTTTCTTTGAAAATTACAGTTAAAGTCATTTATATATCTATTTGCGCAGAGGATCCGCGGATTGTGCGAGGATTGGCCTTGTAGGATACGTGCACTGTCCCGATCAAGCACTCAATTCTAATTGGCTGTCAAGCGGTTGTAAACATTCGAAATCAGGAACTGTTGGCAGCCATTTTGTGCCTCGGTAGAAGCGAGACTGAGAAAGTCATTGAAATATGTGTGGAACATGTGAAAACGGGGTAGGGTATACACACCCTGGCCCTCTAGGCCTGCTCAGGGGGTCAAATAAGGACCCGTAGGGCCAAAAAAGTAAGATAGTATTTTTCTTTTTTTTTTTAAAGTCAAGGGATGTGCGTAGGATGCGCGCATTTCGCCGCCAAATAAAAAGAAGCATGTATTTTTGAGATATACATCAAGCTTATGTGTATAGATGTTGGGTGGCTCGAAAAAGAGCCCTTGTGTTTATTGAGATATTTCTGTACTTCCAAGTAAGTACGAATGCAGAGTCTAAAGTTCATGAGCAAGACTCTTTTCCCTTCATCTGTAAAATATACAGCATCTCTCCTATAGATGCCATGCACATTGAAACGCAGATTGTTGTAATATATGGACACCATTCTATAGTCTCGGAGAAAAGTAGAAACAGATTTATTCATATTTTTTCCTAGCTTTCTCAATCTGTAGACAAAATATTTTGGAGTAGTTCCATTTCTGCCTTTGGCATATGTTAGAATAGACAAAGGGAGTTTGGGGGAAAGTGAAATGAAAACAGAAAATAAATTATTGGTTGTTTGATAACATTCTACAGAGAAAACTAGGGTGCATGTTTTTGATTTTTGAAAGCATGATTCTTATTGGTTATCAGAACGTGATTGAAAATAACAAAACATAGGAAAAGGTAGTATATTGAGAAGTTGAACACCATTGCTGTTTTTTTTAGCAACATTGTGTGATGAACTAAATGAAAACAATACAATAAATAACTAGAACCATAACTTTAACAAAACAATATAACAAACAACATATAATATGGACTCCAATAGAAGTAGTTTAGTTAATCTGCAAAATAAAAGAGAAAATTAGCGTTTAAAATTAAGTAAGTAAGTAACATTTAACAATATTTTAGTAATAGTAACACTTAACAATATTTTCTATTTTTTTAATGTGTGCAGTGTACCTGATAGATTTCACTTATGTTATAGACTTGCCTTCAAATGGTGTTTGTATAAAAGTGCCTAGTGCGTCATATTTATATTACAGATAAACAGTTCTTTAAAATGATTCACAGATGAGACAGAATTAGGTGCGAGATGAAGTTATTATACAGGACAATATTTTTTAGAGCTTTTTTACAAAACTCTTGTGCCACTTTTGTGTTACTTTTCTCATGTGGAAAGTGACGCAAAACTGGTTCAATGAGGTTGTAAATAAGCTCTTTTATTTCTAATGAATTTAATTGGGAGTATTGAATATCTAGCCCACTTTGTTACCCTTTGTAAACACTGTGGCCAACAGAGTTCACAACTTGAACTCCGCTTTGGTTTGTTACTTGCTGGATATGCAAGACTGCTTTCAAGAGGAGACCCCAATAAAGAGTACTGGTGTGGAACTGCAAGTATGCGGAAGGACTTGCAGACTAAGAATCTGGTCAACTTTCGAAGGGAAGAGTTAAGGATATTGAGAGAGGCTCCTTCTGCTTCATGAGAAGGCCCAAGTACTAGTGGAGCAACACCGTCAACCTCTACAGCACAGCCCAATATTTGTCCCCAATTTGGAACCCTTTAAGGGAAAAAGTAAGAAGGTTGGGAACTTTGTATGCCATCCTAATACCTAATCATCCATTAGTTATACAGAGATCCACCCTGTATCAGACTCATCCATACAAGTGTGAATTGGACATTATCTGATACAAAAAATCCCACAAGTACTTATATCTGTTACTTTTTAACTTCGTCAACTACTCATATTGAGAGTATTTATCTTAACGTTATCTGTTAAAAATGTGTGAATATCCATGGTTCAGACAACTGGTGAATGCCATAATAGAGACATCGGTGTAATCAGCTGGAACAGGAGGATATACTTTTTTTTAACCTCGGCAATTTGCTGCTGATTTATGTAAACTGAAAAAAGAGTTAACAATGTATATGTTGTACATATGTCCTAGATTAATTTTAATGTATATAAAAACATTTGTTCTCAATAGGATTGGGGTTGAAAAGCAATCATCAGAGGTTATATTTGTCAGGAAAATAGGAAATAGCATTGCATTTTACAAATGTTAGGCCGAGATTGGTCATTCACTTCATTTACAAACTCCTGGCCTTGATCTGATAGCATATGGACAGCAGTCAGTGGATCTGGTATGTTGAGTGGTTGACCACCATCTTGTATAGTGCTTGGGCAGGAATAAACAGCTTGTGGCGACCAGTACGTCTCATGGTTGAGATATCTGTATAGTGGGATAGAACAGGGGACAAATCAAGTTTAAGGTTATTAAAAAACTTGGAGAGCATTGTAAAATACTACATTGGTTAATTGATTACATGTGAACTGCATGGGGAGGAGCAGCACGTGGCGCACTACTTACAAAATTAAAGGCGGCAGGATTACGTGATTTGCCTAGAAACATCGCCTACCAAGGTAAGATATTGGAGGTATAAGAGCTGGAAACCATGCTAAAATACACTAATGCCGAAAATTTTACTTTTGCTATGCATGGGGCACGTGACGCACTACTTACATGAGAAAAACTATATCGCATTAAGTTGAACAGCACATAGCACTCTGTTGCGGGAATGGCCACGTGGCGCTTGGCAAATTAAAGAAACGTGGCAGGAGTAAGTGATTTGCACAGAACTAAGGATAGCAATCAAGTTTATCGTTAATAAAAAACATGGAGAGCGTTGTAACATACAACATTAGTCAATCGATTACATGTGAACTCAATGCTTACAAACTGAAAGGCGGCAGGATTAAGTGATTTGCCTAGAAAAATCGCCTACCAAGGTAAGATTATGGCGGTATAAGAGCTGGAAACCGTGCTAAAATACACTATTGCCGAAATCATTACTTTTGCATTGCATGGGGCACGTGACACACTACTTACACGAGAAAAACGACATCGCATTAAGTTGAAGAGCAAGTGGCACACTGCCGTGGGAACGGCTACGTGGCGCTTGGCAATTTAAAGAAACGTGGCAGGATTAAGTGATTTGCACAGAACTAAGGATAGCAAATCAAATTTAACATTATAACAAAACATGAAGTGCGTGCTTAAATTCAACATTGGTCAATTGGTCAGTTGTACTAACTATAACTCACGCGCACACAATCCACTGCTGACGATGTCACATATTACATCATTCATGACATGGTCACTGACATCACTGATGACATTTGAAATGACATCACTGATGACATCACTGTTGACATCATCCATGTGACAAACTGATACACCTCATCATACAGTAGCATAACCTCGCAACGCTCATTATAAAATATGAAGTACCATATTGTGGAAAAGTAAATTTTGCCATGTTCTGTGTCCCTACGCCTCATCCATCATATGTTATGTGTGCATGACCAATATGCATATGTTATTCCCCATGTCTGTTTAATGACGCAATTACAGTTGTGTCCACCTCTGGTATGTTAATTTCCAGTCCTCGTGAATACTACGAATATCAGGCCTATGTAAAGTTATGTTGCCACGTTTCTCAGTGTGCACGTTATTCCATTGTAAAGTCCCCGTTTCCAGGCCTCAAAAGGGCCCGGACATCAGATTCAGCTCCTGTCTCCTGAAAGCCTCGCTGAGGAGCGATACAGCCCCCACCTGTATCCTCGACCCTTCACTTACTTCCTGCCTCGCAGTGCCCGGTGCAGCTTGGCTCTGCCTCTGAGTCTGCCAAAAGTATGTTATAGTTCCAGTTATCAGTTCAGTCCTCCTCTTCTGCATTCCTGAGCTACTGAACTGCATCAATAGTTTCCGTCATTGTCTAGCCTTCTCGTCTCCACGTTAGAGAAATACTGTATTTAATGGTCATTTCATATTCTTCATCACGCACTACATGTAGAATAATGCATGGTCCAGTCTTAGAGTCAAGTTAGCTTTTCCCCTCATGACCCCTAGTTTATATCAACATGTTCCCTAAACATCAGATACCAGATAGGGTTTAGGTACATGTCGCTCCGACCCTCCAGACTCTAGTCTCTGCTCCTAGCACAGAGTTCGTAGCCCCCAGCTTCTCCTAGTAATACGTCATTGCCAGTTTTCGCGCACCATTAGGTTAGAGGTCCCGGCTCCTTAGGTAGCCCCCTCCTATGTTTCCGCCCATTTCATGACATAATCTGTTACGTTTGCATCACATGTCTATGTATACTCCCAGTTGCACCTCTTTTTACTGTTATCTTTCGCGACTGCTACGCGTCACGCCTTCTGCTCCACCCACTGCTACGCCTACTGCAATGTAATGCTATGTGTTTGCGCTATGTATATAAGTCAATGTATTGTTATTAAAAGTTAGCGCGCTCATCCCAGACCCGGCCCCAGCAGCTGCTGGGTCATTCTATGCAGGTTGTCCTGATCCTGTCCTTATGCTGTAATAAACCTGCAGAAACTCCTACTACCTCGAATCTTGACTCTTATTTTATTGAGCTATCTGTTATTCATTCATTCATCCAAAAATAGATCCGGTATTATTTATTTATATACCACATAATGGCGCCCGAACAGGGACTTGCCCTTTCCCCACGCGTCGGTGAAGCCACGCCGACCCCCTGACCCTCTGCAGTCGTGACGGAACCATACCGTGCACTGGCAGATATTTCTGCTCCAAGTATCCCTCAGGCCCACGGAGGAGACGGAGGAGGCGGTCCAGCATCCGAACGAGACGGTGGAGGAACGCGGCGAGTCCCGACCAGAGCCCAAGCCGAGAGTCCAAGGTCCGAGGTATCCGGAGGCCCACCTGTAACTGAAGTCCGAAGTCCGTCGTCGTAGCAGTCCAGTCCCGTCCGAGGCCTTCCGTTCCGTGCTGCCCGGTGAGTACCATTGCTGGGGTAGTATCTAGACAGGACCAATCTAAATTGACTCCTGGTCCGTGGGTTGGTGGTGCCCAGACTCACAAACGAAGTGTTCACCTAGGTGGATACGGGTCTTGATGCGTCCCTTTATGGGACCGGTATGTTCCGTACTGTTACAGCAGTGCATCCAGTAACTCTAGTCTGTTCCGTTCTCGAGAAATTCTGCTCTGTTTCTGTTTTCAGTATTCCAGGTAATATTCTGTTCGAACTGTTATTTATAAATGTTCTTCATGTATTTTTAATGTTGTGGTATGAGTGTGATGTGATTTCGTGTTTTTATTGTGTATTGTATTGTGTCCAGATTACAGTTCAGTCATGCCGCTCTTTTCCAAGTTACGTCAGATAAAAACTAGAAAGGGTCTGTTAGAGGAAGCGGTTCCTGTCCCACCTAGGGACAGTCCAGGTCACTTTATGTATCAGAAACATGGCATAAGCGCCATAATGTATCTAGATTTATGGGTAGAGTATACCAAACAGTTAGAAGAAAAGTATAGATGGCCCGTATCGGGTACATGGGATGCCGAATGTATCATGCGAGTAGAAGAAGCATTATGGAAAAAGAAAGCCAGACAGTCACAGAAAGATGCCATCGAGTTATGGCGTAAAGAAGCGCATAGAAGAACCGAAAAGGAAGTCAGAAAGTCAGAGTTAAGTAGAGAATCCCAGGAACGAGCCCAAGAAAGAGAATTAATCGAGATAGGTGAACAAGTCAAAGCCGAACAGTCAGACAGACAGAGACATGCCCTCATCAAGGGTATGTATCCTCTTCTTGCCGAAGGTGTGTCAAAAGCGACCCCAGAGGCATCCAGTAATTTCCCGCCACCATTAGTTCCGACCAAGCTACGTCACAAACCGACCGCAGCTGATATTTTTATTTCGTCCTACTTGGACGACACAGTCCCAGAATATGCAAATCCTGTTCGCGCTCCACCAGTCCCTGCAAATCAGGCACTTCCCGCTCCTCCAGACACCGGAGTACCTGTTACGGTACCCCCGGTCCAGCCCGCCATACAAGTCCAGCCCACGTTACAATTACCGACCCTGTCAGCACGAAGAATGTCAGTCGACGATTCTAGTTTAGGGGCCGCGGGAGGAGGTCCTCCTCAAACCCCGCCGCCACACAAACGTTTAACGTTAGCCGAATTACATGCACAAGCATCACAGCGTACGCCTAGATATAAGTCTGTTGCAGAAATAAGAAAATCCCTTGCCGAATGTGTCTATGATCCAGTCCCAGGCGAGGATAATATGGTTTTATATTCATTCCGCGTAAGAAAGGTGGCCGAGTATCTGGTCACCTTACCGAATATGAAAGAAGATCTAGACAGAATATATCGTTTCATCCGTACAGGGGATGATCCAGAAAGTATTAGCGAGACTATGTCTCAAAGGAAAGCCGAGATCCAGCTCATGATATTAAAGTTCCTGATAAATTGTCTAATAAGAGAACAAGATTACCCGTCTAAAGATTCCGCCGAAATGAGAATCCTGACAAGGTGGAGTGATAATATAGCCGAGGGTAAGCACAAGACCGTCGGTGCTATGGAGAGTATGTACAAGAAAATTCGTAAAGAAATAATAAAGATACACGAACAGCGTAAAGCAGCACAAGTAAGCGAGAAAGAAAGTATCTCTGATCCTGAAGAGGAGAACGAGAATCCCGCCAGAATAGCGTATGTAGGAAAATCTAGATTTCCAGATCGCCATTTACGTCTAGAACACAAGTCTATTTTTCATCATCCAGCACCGGAACAAGGTTCTCTAGAACAAGTATTTCAAGCTACCGATCACATTCTGAAATCACGAATTGGTTACAGTGAGTTAAGTACTATGCATGAACAAGAACTAGCCCGATCAGCAGTCCGATGGATTACTGATTCTACCACTTTTCCAGACGAAATAGTGGCACAAATGTTTCTGAAATTGCCCCCAGCCGAGCAACGACTGGTGGGTATGTATATGATCCAGCACCTCATTACTCTGTATGAGGGTCAACATTCTGATCCAGGCCCGTTACACGATGTCCTGAACGAGTTACTCCAGTATAGATGGAGAGGTCTAGGTACCGATTTAATTAGTGTCATTCTAGAACAGCGTCACAAATACAGAACGTTCCTGAACCCGCATTTTGTTCATGTCTCACCCCCAGAAAGTAAATCATTCTACATAGACAGACAGAATCCGTTACGAGAAGTCCACCCAGTCCAAGGGGCGGGTGGCGTAATGCAACGAGTGTTTGTATACACTCCGATTTCAAAGATGGAACTTCTTGAAATGAAGAAATTAATTCCCTGTCATGACAAAGATCCAGCAGGGTTCCATAGAGAATTAAAAGACATGCTCCGTATGGGAGAATACACTTACCCAGACATCATTAAAATGTTAAAAGTCCTGTTACCCGCAGGGGTGTATGAAAAGTTAAAGGAAAAGGAATGGGAGGTGGGAGAGAAAAAGATCGATTGGACAGCTCTAGAAGCTGAAGACAAGGCACGAGTACCAGGTACCGGTCTTGGAGATAAATGTAAAGAATTACCAGAATTACTGATTCAAGTTTTACCTAGATTATTGACAACTAGGAAAGAAGACTGGGATGCAATCTCAGCCTGTAAACAGAAACAAGACGAAGATATTAGTGATTTTTATTCTAGATTTGAAAAATGTTTTAGTATTAATAGTGGTCTCAAGACAAGTAGTGAGTCATACCCTCATCTTTTTGTTCCTAAACTAGTCGAGAATTCAAGTCCACAAATTAAGAATCGAGTTTTGAAAGTCGAAAGCACCTGGCAAGCAAATACTCCGTCCCAGATGCTCCAGATGCTCCAGTATCACCAGAATAGAATCAGAGAAGAGCAAGAACACGAGAGAAAACGTATGAAAGACACGAAAATGAAAGTGCTAGTTGCACAATCTGTTCCTCAAGACAGTCAGAAGAGGGGTCCGAATCAAGCCAGTCACCCTGCAGCTCCCGTTAAAGGGAACTGCAATTATTGTAAACAGCCAGGTCATTTTATAAACGAGTGTGCAGTTCTGAAACATAACATAGCTACTGGTAAGACTAAAGAAAGACCACGTCCGCCTAGACAAGAACAAGTTTCACAGATTCCTCAGTCACAGAATGCACAACAGACAGTTACAGCACCGCAGCCTATAGCTGCAACACAGCACGTCACATCGCAGATGTACCAGTATGCACAGTCTGAGTATCCAGAATATCAGCCATATTCATGAAACAGCCTAGAGAGGGAGGTAGGCTTGCCTCTCATCGAGATACCTGTAGATCAAGAAGGTCCCTATGTTCACAGTCAAGTATTAGGGAAAGACAGAAAGTTTTTGATCGATACAGGGGCAAGTAGGACCACAATTAGTCACGCCGAAGTTCCAGGGGCTCCGCTCTCAGGCTCAAGAAATGTTTCCCTTGGGTTTTCAGGAAAGCCAATAGTTAATGAGATATCTAAGCCAGTTACTCTAGAAGTAGGTCCATTGTCCCGTACTACTGATCTGTTACTCACTAAGTCATGTCCAGAAAACCTATTAGGTATTAAGACACTGAAAGAATTAGGTGCAGTTATTTGCTGCTCCCCAGAGGGAATACGTCTGTTCCTACGTGACTTCAAGGGTCACTATGTATTACGAGATTTTGATTCCAGATTGTCTAATGTTCCGCAGCATTTATGGGCGCAAGGTCCAACTGATGTAGGTTACATGCAAATCACACCCCATCGTGTGACCCTGAAACCAGGTGTAGTGTTACCCCGAATCAGACAGTACAGATTGCCACCTGAGGCTGTAGCAGCCTTATCCAAAATTATTGACGAGCTCATGGCTCAAGGAGTAGTTGTAGAAACTGACTCCAATGTATGTAATTCTCCGATCATTCCAGTCATGAAACGTACTGATCCAAATGCACCCCCAGTATATCGATTAGTGATTGATTTACGAGAGCTTAATAAATGTATTATTCCTCAGTACCCAGTTGTCCCAGATATCTCTTCCCTGTTAATAGCCATTGATTCCGAAGCCACGTTCTTCACTGTCATTGACCTCAAGAATGCATTTTTTAGTGTTCCAATTCATCCAGACAGCCAGTTTCTTTTCGGATTTTGTTTAAATGGAAGGAGCTATATGTTCACACGCGCTCCTCAAGGTTTTACAGAAAGTCCTAGTATTTACAGTCAAGCACTCAAGAGACAACTAGATAACATTCACATGCCAACTGACACTGCCCTGCTCCAGTATGTCGATGATCTACTGATCACAGCCCGTTCTGAACGTGACTGCAAGCGAGCATCCCTTACAGTCCTGTATTTTCTTGCCGAGATGGGGCACAAGGTGTCACCTTCGAAGCTTCAATTCTGTGTTCAGCAAGTGGTATACTTAGGACACTTGCTGTCCAAGAGGGGTAGGCAGTTGACACCCGACCGTATCCAGTTAATAGCGAATCTTCCCCAGCCCAGAACCCAGAAGGAGGTACGTGCCTTTATCGGCCTTACTTCATATTGTAGACAATGGATTCCCCAGTATGCATTTCTAGCCAAGCCACTGATACAGTTAACGACACAGGAGGCAGCCGTATCGACTGTCCTCCCTTGGACATCTGACCATACACTTAGTTTCAACGAGTTAAAGAAAGCCCTATGTCAAGCTCCAGTTCTAGCTACACCGAACTACAGTAAGCCTTTTACACTTTTCGTTACTGAACGCGAAGGTACAGCATTATCTGTTCTCACACAAGATCAAGCAGGACAATACAAGCCCTGTGCTTATTTTTCGAGCACATTAGATCCAGTCGCCCAGGCGTTGCCTGCGTGCCTCAAGTCAGTTGCAGCCACAGCACTAGCTATCAGACAAAGTGATTCCATAGTTTTAGGACATTCCCTGACAGTACAAGTCCCACATTCAGTAGAAGTTCTTTTAAACCGAACACAAACACAGCACTTGACAATTGCACGTTTAACAGGTTATGAATTGACACTGTTCCAGCCACACATAGATATTAGACGCTGCAACGTCCTGAATCCTGCTACACTGTTACCATCAGTTAATTCAAATCCAGACCCACATGATTGTGTGGAAGTAGTTAATATTACGACAAAGCCAAGACAAGACCTGACAGACATTCCGTTACCAGATCCTGACCTGACACTTTATGTGGATGGTTCATGTATGAGAACTAGTACAGGAGAACTAGTCGCCGCGTATGCAGTGACTACTGACACTGAAGTTATTGAAACACACCGTATTGATACCCTGTCCGCTCAAGCAGCAGAGCTAGTCGCTCTGACACAAGCCTGTATACACGCCAAGAACCAGAAAGTAAATGTTTACACAGATTCACGTTACGCATTCGGAGTTGTACACGACTTCGGAGTGCTCTGGCAGGAGAGAGGTTTCATGACTTCTCATGGAACCAAGATTCAGCATGGTCTCCTTATTCAAGCCCTGTTAGATGCCATACATTTACCGACATCTATTGCTATCATGAAATGCAAAGCACATACGAAAGTTACTGACATTATTTCCCAAGGTAATGATCTAGCAGACCGCACAGCCAAGCTTACAGCACAGACTCCAGACATTCCAGTTAATCAGACACATACTCCAGATCCGACTACATGTATGACAGTTAAGGACCCTACACAAGATGTCATAGATATCCAGTTACATGCTACTCCCGATGAAATCAAGAAATGGTCTGAACAAGGAGGGGTCCAGACAGATCAAGGATGGTTAACTAAGGGTAGAGCCACATGGTTTCTCCCCGATTCTATGGTTCAAGTCATTATCAATACCGCACATAGTCCAGCGCATTTAGGAGAAAAAGCTATGTTAGACAGTATCCAGAACATTTGGTTCAACAAGCATTTACGAGCTGCAGCCAAGCAGAAAGTCCGCACCTGTATGATATGTTGTCAGTTTAATCCAGGTAAAAGTGTCCCGGTGGAACAAGGTGGTTTCCAGCCCCCTGACCACCCTTTTGAGGTCCTCCAGATGGATTATATTCAAATGGAGCGATGTCGAGGTTTCAAGTATGTCCTTGTAGTTGTATGCGCTTTGTCCAGGTGGACAGAGGCATATCCAGTTCCCGATTACACAGCCGCGACCACTGCCAAGCAGTTGGTTCGTGAATTTTTCCCTAGGTATGGACTCCCTAGAGTCGTATATTCTGATAACGGTCAGCCATTCTCCTCAGAGTTAATGAAGCACGTTTCCCTTTTGTTAGGGTACCAGTGGAAGTTCCATTGTGTACGCCATCCTGAAGCAGCCGGTCTGGTCGAGAGACATAATCAGACCCTGAAAATCCGTATTGCCAAAGTCTGTAAAGAAAAAGGTGTGGACTGGCTAGTAGCTCTGCCAGTCGCTTTGTTTTATATGCGCATGGTCGCACATTCCAGATCAGGTCTGTCCCCGTATGAGGTCGTATTCGGCCGCCCCCCTAACATGTGGGGTACTCCTAGACCCCGAAGTATTACCGATGTTTCATGTAATATGCTGACAGATTACCTAGCTTCCTTGATGTCTGCCCTCAACTCATGTCGTTCACAGGTTGCTGCCGCCTTTCCAGACAATACCGAGGTGGCACCGCACGAGATCGTTCCAGGCTCCTTGGTGATGATCAGAAATTTTGACAGATCAAGTCCGCTGGAACCACGTTGGAAAGAGCCACGTCAGGTCCTCTTGACCACCCGTACTGCCGTCAAGTTGGAAGGCAGAAAAGGATGGGTCCATCTTTCTCATATTAAACTTTTCAATGGACTGAAATCCGTTTCTAAAAACATTTCCCAGGATTCGAAAGACTGCCAGAATATTGCTCTTAAGGACTGTCCCGCACAAGACATTATTACAACCCCTCCCTTGGTAGAGAAAACTCCGCAACAGGAGTATAAGTTAAAGCTCAGGTCTAGTAAAATAAGTCAGTCAGTTTGATTGTATAAGTCCTCCCCTAGGTGAAACGGTTAGACTGTTTCTGACATGTATAAAATAGACCCCCATAGTGAGAGAGTCAGTCGAAGTTCAATCAGATGTATCGTTTTTCTGAGTTTCATATTATTCATCAGCATTTTGATTTCCTGCACCAGCTATGCGTTCTATCTGTATTTTCCAGTTCCTCATGTAAATATGTCTGCTAATACTACAGTAGAGCACACGTTTAGTGATCTGCCTCCTCACGAATATTCTTACCGCCTCGCTATGCGTAACAACACATTTATCCGTATGTTACATTACTCACACCAGACCAGCAATGCTACTAATTGTTGGGTGTGTGGTCGACTCCCCCCTTTCCAGACGCCGAAGGGAGTTCTGCCACTCTTTCCTTATCCATTCTCACACAATGGTTCGTGTGGAGCATGGTCCACGTTAACGTCATCCTCAACAGATATGTCTTTTCTTAACAGTACATGTTTCCCAGACAAGCAAGGTCTCCCCCACAGAACAGGTTTAGATTTAGAAAATGAAGTATATAATTTAGGTAATTATTCGTCGAATTTCATGGTCCTGAATGTTCAGTCTGATACTACTCCAGACTTACCTGCTATTTCAGTACTACCTGTCAAAGGCGAATTATGTGTCCGTAGTTATGGTTCTGTACATGTAGGTCATAGTGAATGTACTACTGTTGTCAAGTATAGTGACAGTGGGAAATCTGTTTTCAAAGCTTCACGTCATTCTTATTTTATTTGTGGTCAAACTGCATATGTCCGTCTGCCCCTCGATTGGGAGGGAACCTGTTACATTGCTTTCCTACTGCCACCTGTTTTCCTAGCCCCATCTGATTATCACAGAAACACACATCTAGTACACATTAGACATAGAAGGGAGTCCCCAATTGTCGATTATACTGAAACTACTCTAGAACAGTATACAGATTTCAATAAAGGTTTCTTCTTCTTTGTAGGACCTGTCCAGAATAGTAAACTGATCCGTAGGTTAACAAGAACCCTTGAAGCTGTAGTAAATGAGACTGCCTCTGCTCTAGGTAACTTAACCGAAGAACAATCTGCTATGAGATTTGTCGTTTTGCAAAATCGTCTCGTCCTTGACGTCATACTGGCCGATAGGGGCGGGGCCTGTAGAGTCATCGGATCTAGTTGCTGCATTTTCATTCCAAATAACGCGCCGTCTGTTTATTCAGCCAAAACCAGACTCCATAAAATTGCCCATCTGTTACACCAAGATCCAGGCACCTGGACATGGTCCGGTTGGTTCTGGAATATAATTTCCGCATGGGGATGGAAAGTCCTGTCCTTTCTAGGTATTGCAGTAGCGATCATATTCAGCTGCTGCCTCTGTATACAATGTGGCCCTGCGATTTGCAGCATGTGTGCTACCTCTTGTATTCCTAGTCCCAAGCCCCGTTCTAAATCCCGTTCCAAGACAATTCGAGACGAGCAAATGGTACTGTATGAAATGATAGATGGTATCATGAAAATTGATGTTTCCTGATGGAAACGTAGTGACAAGGAGGGAATGTGGAAAAGTAAATTTTGCCATGTTCTGTGTCCCTACGCCTCATCCATCATATGTTATGTGTGCATGACCAATATGCATATGTTATTCCCCATGTCTGTTTAATGACGCAATTACAGTTGTGTCCACCTCTGGTATGTTAATTTCCAGTCCTCGTGAATACTACGAATATCAGGCCTATGTAAAGTTATGTTGCCACGTTTCTCAGTGTGCACGTTATTCCATTGTAAAGTCCCCGTTTCCAGGCCTCAAAAGGGCCCGGACATCAGATTCAGCTCCTGTCTCCTGAAAGCCTCGCTGAGGAGCGATACAGCCCCCACCTGTATCCTCGACCCTTCACTTACTTCCTGCCTCGCAGTGCCCGGTGCAGCTTGGCTCTGCCTCTGAGTCTGCCAAAAGTATGTTATAGTTCCAGTTATCAGTTCAGTCCTCCTCTTCTGCATTCCTGAGCTACTGAACTGCATCAATAGTTTCCGTCATTGTCTAGCCTTCTCGTCTCCACGTTAGAGAAATACTGTATTTAATGGTCATTTCATATTCTTCATCACGCACTACATGTAGAATAATGCATGGTCCAGTCTTAGAGTCAAGTTAGCTTTTCCCCTCATGACTCCTAGTTTATATCAACATGTTCCCTAAACATCAGATACCAGATAGGGTTTAGGTACATGTCGCTCCGACCCTCCAGACTCTAGTCTCTGCTCCTAGCACAGAGTTCGTAGCCCCCAGCTTCTCCTAGTAATACGTCATTGCCAGTTTTCGCGCACCATTAGGTTAGAGGTCCCGGCTCCTTAGGTAGCCCCCTCCTATGTTTCCGCCCATTTCATGACATAATCTGTTACGTTTGCATCACATGTCTATGTATACTCCCAGTTGCACCTCTTTTTACTGTTATCTTTCGCGACTGCTACGCGTCACGCCTTCTGCTCCACCCACTGCTACGCCTACTGCAATGTAATGCTATGTGTTTGCGCTATGTATATAAGTCAATGTATTGTTATTAAAAGTTAGCGCGCTCATCCCAGACCCGGCCCCAGCAGCTGCTGGGTCATTCTATGCAGGTTGTCCTGATCCTGTCCTTATGCTGTAATAAACCTGCAGAAACTCCTACTACCTCGAATCTTGACTCTTATTTTATTGAGCTATCTGTTATTCATTCATTCATCCAAAAATAGATCCGGTATTATTTATTTATATACCACAATATTTGAAACCATTGACACACCAGTGCAAGTTTTTAAAAACCCACTCAGTGATTCCTAGATCTACACACACATCTAAACACTTACCTATAGTTTCACTCATACATGCTAACAAAGATCAATAGAAAACTTTTAAATATACTTATACACCTACAACAACATTACACACCAGCACATATCCTATTCACTTATGCAGACATCCTACTCACTTATGCAAATAATTGATCATACTTATATTTACTAAGCTACTCACTCACACAAACATCACTTTATTTATTCATATAGATAGTGACTCATACTTAGTGTGTTATAAAATCACTATGACAACTATACAGTTATCCATATCTCACACATACAATCACTGAGTCTTATGTATACTTTTTTATATACAACAATTGTCACATACACTGCCGTTTATATTTTTAGTTTGTTGGACATACATCATTGAGTAATATATTTACTCATCACCACACCCATAAAGAGATTCACTCACTCAAACAACTGTTTCCACACACAGTCTTAACCTCATATACCTACTAAATCAACTATTTACACATCTTTGGACGGTCAGACAAGTCCCACCCAACCACACGCACATTCAGTCAGTCAGTCAGTCAAAAATCTTTATTTCGATTAATTAAAATCATAAAAGAAAGAAACAGCAATACATACATCCGTTGTGCATAAAAATAGATAAAATGGATAAAAGATAAAATAGATAAAAGATAATATGCATTCCTTTAGTATCATTCATGTATATACACTATTTACAGTACACGATTTACACAGAAGCAATTGATAGCAGATATCTACAACAATACTGTAGCTCCAAAATAGAAACTACAGTGTATGAAGTCTAAAGTGCATTTTTTATGTTTCCATAGATTTAAAAACAGGAGTGCCCCCCTTACGACCTACTGTTCTAGTGCATACAAATACGTCTTTTGTTGTTCATCCTAGCTGCAGCCACCAATAAGCTTGCTACGCTAAAAATAACGCGCCCGCTACTCAGCAGTTGCAAATATAAGAGTGCGGGCCTTAATTGCAGAAAACCGGCTTCACGTAATATGGGATATAGGAATTTTTACGCGCCTTGGAAAAATGTTCACTGAACATGATGAGATGGAGTGTGTCTTGTGTAGAGAAGTTGTCACAAGAGCATGGTGCGGACTGTTCTGGTTTACCCCATTGCGGGAAAATTCCTAGAGTGAAGTGAATTCAATTGAACCTAAATCTTGTCAGCAAGAAGCGATGGAAAGGCTTAGTGACGATCTTCAAGTAAGGTTCAATAGATGAAGAGGTCTTATAAGACGTAGATACTTCTTGCACCTGGTTTTTTAAGCTCCACCTCCTCCCTATCTGCCTCCAGCATGATCCGAAAATTATATCTAATCCACACCAAATCCTCTTTCTTAATTCCCTCCGGGGCTGTATATAGTTCAGGTCGTCCCAGTCTGATACACGCCGCTCTAATGTATGCCAGCCATGGGATTCTATCTGCCTTCTCGAGCGCTAAACAGTCTTTTGGATAAGGTGGTTAAGGGTGATTTCCTCGTTGAGCCACGTCTTTACCCAACAGATCAATGGGGCTGCTTTTTGGTAGTCTGTAATGTAGCCCAGACCTAATTCGGAGTGTACCGACAGAGTCGGAGACAACTGGGGTACCGCTAACAGGGATCTTAGGAACCTGTTTTCTGCCAATTGTATTTTACCCAAAGGTGCGTAGCCCCATATGGAAGCCTCATAGGAGACGATTGCGCAGCACTTGGACTTATATATTTTGAGCATGGCCTCCATGGGTCTTGCTCCCAGCCTTTTAGCGAAGCTAAGAAGGGCTGTTGTAGATCTTGCAACAACATTGCACTTCTGCTGGGGGCCCCAATTGCCCTTCTCATCAAAGAGCACTCCCAGGTAGGTGAACACCGGGACCCTAGAGACCCCATAGGAGACGATTGCGCAGCACTTGGACTTATATATTTTGAGCATGGCCTCCATGGGTCTTGCTCCCAGCCTTTTAGCGAAGCTAAGAAGGGCTGTTGTAGATCTTGCAACAACATTGCACTTCTGCTTCTGCTGGGGGCCCCAATTCCCCTTCTCATCGAAGAGCACTCCCAGGTAGGTGAACACCGGGACCCTAGAGACTTCCGCGCCCAGGCATCTAAATGTTTTAACCTTACTGATCTTCCTACGGGCCCCAACAATCATTACGTGGGATTTATTACTGTTTACTTTTAGGTCGAGGGACTCCATGAAGGTGCCGAAATTGTCCAGCATCCTCTGTAGGCCCAGGCCTCTGCGAGCAATGAGTACGGCGTCATCCGCGTACAGGAGGACCGGGATACCCGATCCCCCGGCACGTGGGATGTTTGCACTGGCCCCAGTCAGGGATTTTTCCAGGCCGTTAATGTAAATTGTAAAAAAAAGTGGGGCCAGGATGCAGCCTTGTCTGACCCCCCGCCTAGAGCTAAATTGACCCGCGCACCTGCCATCCTGCGTGACCCTAACGGCTGCCGTGAGGTCCTGGTGGAGGTCGCTAAGGAAATAAACCAGGGGTGCATCTATGCCAATTTCCAACAGAATACGCCATAATTTGGAGCGGTTCACCAGGTCGAAGGCTGATGATAAATCCATGAACCCGAGATATAAGAAACCCTCTTTTGCTATTGTGTATTTGTTTATCAAAAGATGTAGATTTAAACATTGGTCCATGGTGCTTCTATGTTCCCTGAAACCGTACTGAAGATTCGAGAGCACCCCCCTGCCAGACATCCAATCTCCTACTTTCTGTAGAATGACTCTGCCCATGGTCTTAACGGCAGAGTCTAACAGGGAGATCGGCATATAGCAGGCGGGGTCCCCTCTGCTCCCTTTTTTAAAAATGGGGACGATAATGGAGGAGGCCCAAGAAGGGGGGAAACACACTAAAGAAGATGCATTGAACACATTGGTTAAAATCTTTGCCCAGAAGTTAGGATACAAGATGTAAAGGTCGGCAGGAACCCCATCAGGTCCTGGGGCCTTATTTTTGGACGTCTCTCTGATGGCCCTTTCTACTTCAGCCAGATCGAATTTAACAGGGTTTGTGGGGTGACCCGTAAGGTCTTTACCTGATGTTAACTCGATATGGTCCTTATCACCATAGATACTCCTAAAGTGTTGAAGCCAAGTGTCATCCGGAATTACACATTCTGTGTCTAGATTATCATTTTCCGAAAAGAATGGCTGATTTATAGTGGCCCAAAACTTTCTGCTGTCCCTTAATACATCAATAGACTGCAAGTTGTCCCAGGCCTCCTCTTTGATTTTACGTTTCCGCATGGAGATTGCCTGTTTGTACTCCTTACGGAGAGAGGAGACTAGAGCCCTATCCCTCGGGTTCCTCTTGCGAGCCTTAAGAAGAACCCCATGGGCCTTTGAACACGAGGTGTCAAACCATTTGTGTGCCTTCCTAATATGTGACCTACTCCCCTTATGTAGATTTTCAGCGATTTGCAAGGAGGTTATAGTTTCCAAGCCCACGGCACGGCCATCAAGGCAGATGCCAAAATTGGCCTCAGCCTTAGCGGCCAGATCCTCAAATAAGGCATCTGGGACTACAGCATCCCACTTTATCCGTCTGCCTTGATCTTTTGTAGACAAGTTCCGCAGTGCCTCCCTTCCTGGGTCGGTGATGGTGATTACTCCCCAGTTCAACTTCCAAAATAGGCGGATTGTGTTTGCTAAAAATGGACATCACTACTCTATACTCCAGGGTCTTAATCAAGACTAGGGGGGATAAAAAAATATAGTCGATAACCGAATTTGCTCCCGGTCCTATGAAGGTGGGGATGATCTCTCTGCCACCTACCTTGCCCGATTCGAGTAGATTTAAATTGGAAAGTAATTCCTCCAGAGCATCACCCTGTTTGCTATGTTCGAAATGGGGTACCCCCGCCCCCGTTCCAGTGCCCAACAGCATCTCCACCATAACAGTCCCACGGGCAAGGATGTATATTAAAATCTCCCATTAAAAACCTCTTTGGCACAAAGGAATTGTTATGCTTGTAGACTGACAAGTAATTATCTAACACACAAAAATGCTCCTTCTGTTGGGAGCCTTCCATAGCTTTATATAAATTTATTAAGATGTAATACTGATCGGAGACGGACCATTCTACTATAAGAAGGTTATCTGACTCCACATTAAGTTTTCTAAAAGTTCCAGCAAGATTTAGAGAAATAAGAAAAAGTAAACCCCCCTTTGCCCTCCCCACAGTCCCTCGAACAGCAGGAATGGTGAAACTATGGTAACCATCCAATACAAAGCTAGACTCCGGATCCCAGGTTTCCTGGAAGGCGAGTATGTCAAACTGCCTTATGAATTGTAGCCAAATGGTATCGGTGCTTTTGGATCTAATACCTGCCACATTCCAACTTAAGAGTTTACATGAGGCTGTCTGATTTTTTACTGTATGGGTTGCGCCACCTATCCCGGTCCCCTGCCCCAGAGTTCCGGGACACAGTCAATCATTAGAGTCCATCTGGGACAGAGGAGAGAATCGATTAGACAGTCCTACCTCCCCCCCTAGGATGAACGCTGGTACTATACTTATGGAGACAGATCCCCCCGTGGCGACCCTTGTGCAGATCTCATCTGTGCGCTTACCACGCACATTCATCAACTATCCCAAATAAAAACTCACTTAACTAATTAATACCTAATGTAGACTTTCACATACCTAGTAACCAACTTATGTAGCAGTTTACACAACAAGAGATAGAGTGATACAGATATTCACAATGTTTATTCACTATCCCATATATATTTAGTGAGACACTTTAAATTCGTCACTTGGACAATCAATCACTTTGCTACTAAATCCTCCATTCAGACACTTATACTTTCACTCAGTGTTCAAGGCAGATTCCTATATATTTATAATACTTATTTAAATATCGAAGCAAACCACATTCACTGTATGATGTGATCAGTGATGTGATCAGTGATGTCATCAGTGATGTCACTGACCATGTCATGAATGATGTGATATGTGACATCATCAGCAGTGGATTGCGTGTGCGTGAGTTATAGTTAGTACAACTAACTATAAAGGGGGAATTTCAATGGTTTTGTAAGAGTGAAATGTCTAACTAACTATAACACCCCTGAAACCTGTGGTTTCTTCAGTGAATTTCTGAGGTTTTGTAAATGCTAATTCCTAACTATAACATGTCTGAAACCTATGTTTTTTTTCAGTGAAAAAGATAAAAAATATATATATATATGTATATTCACTAAAAAATCATAGGTTTCACACATGTTATAGTTAGCTGGACATTTCACTCATACAAAACCATTGAAATTCCCCCGTTATAGTTAGTTCAGCTAACTATAAATTGCGCGCCCGCAATGCACTGCTGCTGACATCACATATTACATCACTAATGACATGATCAGTGGCTTTTTAGTGAATTTCTAAGGTTTTTTAAATGCTAATTCCTAACTATAATGTGTGTAAAACCTATGGTTTTTTCAGTGAATTTCTAAGGTTTTGTAAATGATCATTTTTAAATGTATTAATTGTTATATTTTTTTATACTGATTTACAACATTATTTTACATTATTTATTTTTAGATATTTTATTTTTTAAATTACATTACATATTTTTATGTAATTTGAAAAATAAATGTTTTTAAAAATATTGACATTGTAATTTTTTTTAATTTACTATTTTTTTTAATGTATATATATTTTATATATCAGGCAATGATATCCTATGGAAGGTAATTAAAGTTACTGTAAACATGGTTAGAATTACTTTTTAGGATCAGTAGTGCGCTCAAAGATGCAGCACTGACGTTTCAGGTGAGTAAATTGGAATTCGTAGTTCGGCAGAATTTACAGGAGTATTTTGCTCAATAGTGAAGGAAGGGGGTAGGGCCTGAGGTAACATGTGTGCAAACACGCTCTGTGGCGCGTTTTAGATTGCCGAATTAATTCCTCTTCAATCCTGAGGTCCCCTGTGAGCCAACTAGCCCACCAGGTACCTCCAGTATGCGCAAGGCAGCTGTGTTGCAGAGAGGTGTTCAAAGGGCATGCCCCCTTTTTACAACACTCTGCAACACAGCTCCGTGGTACTTTCTGGAGATACCTGTTGGACTAGTTGCCCCCTAGGGGACATCTGGCTTGAACAGGATTTAATTTGCCAACTTAAAACGCGCCACAGGGCATATTTGCACTCCCATCTACTCAAGCCCCACCCCCTACCTTCACTACTGTGCAAAAGCGCCCTATAGCATGTTCTAAGTTGGGGGATTAAGGGCCAGATGTAGGTAATTTGATTTTACCAATTCTTAAATACCGAATTTTACCGATTCGGTATTTAAAAATCGGTAAATGAGATGTAGAGGAAAAATCGGTATTTTTTTCCGAATCGGTAAAATTCGGTATCGGACTTTCGGAAAATACTGAATCGGTATTTACCGATCGGTATGTCCAATGCATTCCTATGGGCCAAAAGGCCCAAGGAATGCATTGGAAATACCGATCGGTAAATACCGATCGGTAAATACCGATCGGTATTTTCCGAATCGGACAGCAAACAAAAGTGAAACTTAACACAACAGCCAATCAGGTGCAACCACCCTCCCCCTTCCTACCAGGAAGTGGCTACACAGGCAGCTGCAACTAATTAGAAGGTTCTGGAAAGGCAGTTGGAGCTGAGAGAACGGGAGCAGCAGCAGCAGACAGAGCTTGTGATTTTTGAAAACTTTAACATGGAAAGCAGCAGGGACACTGAGCAGGCTGAAAGGAAAAGAAAGCTTAAATTCAGTAGCATGGAGCTACAGGTCCTTGTTGAGGAGGTGGTAAAGGTACACCACAGACTTTTTGGAAAGCAGTCCCTTACTGTGCCAGAATTAACAAAAAGGAACATTTGGCTGGAAATCTTAGAGAAAGTAAATGCAGTGGGAGTGACCACCAGAGTCACTGAAGATTTAAAAAAGAGGTTCTATGACCTAAGGAGCCTCACAAAGAAAAAATTGGCTGACCACCACAAACAGGCCCTGAAAACAGGTGGAGGAAAGAACACTGCACCCCCCCTCACCGACCTGGAGGAGCTGGTAGCCACAACCCTGGAGGCTGAAAGCGTCCATGGACTGGGAGAAGTGGACAGCTCGGCGAAATCTGCAACAAAAAAAAGGTAAGATGCATGCACAGCAATCCCCCTCACACCCCCATCCATCCCTCACCCCTTGCAGCTAAGTTACCCCAGTTCCAGGGTGTCTGTGCAAAACTGTAGCAATGCATCATGGTACACGTAGTCAGTTATTGAAAGACCATGTCACACAGCACTGTAACCAACAAGTTATTTAAATGAATGCAGACAAAATGAAGGGCAGGCAGCATGTACAAAGTGCAATGTTATATGTTTAATTGTAGTGGCTGTGACACATTTGCACCTAGCTGATATGTGCTCATATGTCCACAGGTCACACATCCAGAAGGCAGTCTGAGGAGGCAGAAGGCACGGCACCCGAGAGGGATGACAGTCAGGAGCCAGGGCCCAGTGCATCCCAGGACACAGGTGTTCCGAGTGGGCAGCCACCCTCCCAAGAAATTGACATCAGTGAACAAATGCAGGGCTTCACAATTCCTTCACAGTCACCACTATTGGTCTCATCACCAGAAATGCCTGCATCCCTTGTAGTAGAAACACCTGCTGCACACCCTAGCAGGAGGCATGTCGTTTCCCCACTCCCGGAAATGAAGACAGCTGCTGATGAAATGGTGGGTGAAGACTCACAGAACTTGTCTCAAGCTGACATCACTGCCACACTGCAGCCCAGCACAGAGCCTGTACCAAGTACCACTAGACGCCGCACAGTACAAGGGAGGAGTGTAGGTGCACGTGGGGAGGGGTCCAGCGTCTTCCGGGGCCTGGAGGGAACCATGGTCAGGATTCAGAGGATGCAGAGAAAGGGCATCATGTCCTGTCAAAGACAAATGCGTAACCTGAACATCAACATGCAGGATATTGGCAAGGGCATCAGGGAGCTGGTGGAGGTTAACAAAAGCATGGCAACAGGCATGCATAACATGTCACAATCCATGGAACAACTGTGCTCAAAACTGGACTCTGAAATCACATCAAGGCGCAGGGAGAAGCAGCGCGCACAGAGAACAGAGAAATCTACCCACCGCCTGGCAACAGCCACATCCCTGCTATGCAGGCGTAGCATCAATAGTCAGGAAGTCCTGACTCATAACAGCAACCAGTTGACAAGGGGCATAGCCGGAATGACCGGTGCGCTGGAGGCCCTACTCAATGCACAAAGTGCACAAAGTTCTGCTATTGACGTGCCGGACACTGAAGCTAGCACCAGTAGGAGCAGCACAGCTGGCCACCATGGCGTAGAGCCAAGGAGGAGCAGCAGGCAACAGGGTGAGGCTACAGGCCAAACGCCCAGTGAACAGGCTGAGCCACAGACACCTGCCAGTGCAAAGCGTGGCCGAAAATGAACAGTTGTAACTATGGCCTACTGCCATTGGACATTTGAATCATAGTTAATAAAGTTTTATTTGCACATTTGTGCCATTTCAACCTGCCTAGTGACAATATACAACTACGGTGGGTGGATTCAACACCTGTCTGAGTGTGTTTGCTCACTGTGAGCATTGCTGTCAAATGCTTACTGTTGCACTTTTGTTCTTTAACATATCTAGAAAAAATCTAATTAAACAGAAGCTTGTGCTTTCAATATAGCTCTCAGTTTCATCATTTACTCAGAAATAGTTGCGTGTTATTACCTCACGTCTGTATCTGCCATCACTTGGTGTTGACACTCCAGCAGGTTGTCTTTCAGGCACAGCAATGTCGTCGTCATGATCCTCATAGTCTGATATCTCCACCTCAGTCCCACTCTTAACAGCAAGATTGTGCAACATAGCACAGGCAGCAATGATCTTACAGCAGGTGATGGGGGTATACTGCCTTGCACCTCCGCTCTTGTGCAAGCATCTAAACCTGTTTTTCCAGATACCAAATGTTCTCTCAACAACATTGCGTGTGCTCTTGTGTGCCCGGTTGTATCTCCTTTAGCTGGGTGTTGAGGGGTTGAGGTAGGGGGTGAGTATGAAGGAGCGGAGGGCATATGCACTGTCTCCTAAAATGAAAAGGGAATAATTTACTCACATGCATGCATGTACTGCTTATTGCAATAGGTGTAATAGGTGTCGCACACTGTGTCTTACCTAGGAGGTAGCCTTCACCAAATTCCCCTGCAGTCAGCCGTGCATAGATGCCACTGTTTTGAAATATATAGGAGTCGTGGGTACTCCCAGGGAATTTTGCCACAAGGTCAGTGATGGTAAACTTTGCATTGCAGATCACCTGCACATTGATGGTGTGGGTGGACTTCCTATTCCTGTAAATATATTCGGTAGCAGCAAGGGGACAAATGGGAATGTGCGTGCCATCAATGCAGCCAATTATATTGGGGAAATGTGCCATCTGGAAGAAGTCTACTTTTGTTTGGACCAGTTCAGCATGGGTTGCAGGAAAAGATATGTAATGCTCCATCCTGTGTATCATGGCGTCAAGGAATTTGTGGAAAAACCTTGACAGGCTGCTCTGTGTCACCCCACCTACCGCAGCAACCACGCTCTGGTAGCTCCCAGACGCAAGCAGGTGGAGGCTGCACAGCACCTGCACGTGGGGTGGAATGGCGTGTGCCCTTGGGGTAGTGTGCTCCAGCAGTGGGTGGAGGTCCCTGATGAGATCCCAGATGGTGTCTGGGGCCAACCTGTACCTTTGCAAGATCTCTGCCTCTGTGAGCATGAACAGGGTTATCCTCTCTCTGTAGACCTGCTCCTCTCTCAGCCATTCCCTCTCTCCTTCCTCCTGTAGCCATAGCCGTCTTACAATGACATAAAATGCCGCCATTGTGCAAGAAGAATTGCATTTTGGGTCAATTTTTATAGGTTGCACCTGTTTACCACCTGATTCCAATCCATGGTAAATACCGACTCTTAAATACCGAATTTCAAGCAAATTCGGTATTTTAGTGCTTCCCTACTTCTCAAAATCCATTTTTACCACTTCTTATTTACCGATTCGGTAAAATACCGATTCGGTAATTTTACCGATTCGGTAAATTTACCGATTCGGTAAATTTACCGGTAAATTTACCGATTCGCTACCCGTAGCGAATCGGTAAATTTACCGATTCTGTAAATTTTCCGATTTGTTATTTTTCCAATTTTCTGTCTCCTACATCCAGAATGCTCAATACCGGACGGTAACGGCCGAAAATACCGATTTTCGGCCGTTACCGACCGGTAAAGGGCTTCCTACATCTGGCCCCAAGTCCCCTTGCATATTGGGGGTCCCTGGGGGCCAACTAGCCCACTAGGAACCTCCAGTATGCGCCAAGAGGCTGTGTTGCAGACAGGTGTAATGAGGCCACGCCCCTTTTTACACCTCTCTGCAAAGCAGCCCCCTGGCGCGTTTGCAGAGGGGGAACTAATTCCCCTTGCATACTGGGGGTCCCTCGGGGCCAACTAGCCCACCAGGAACCTCCAGTATGCACCAGGGGGCTGCGTTGCAGAGAGGTGTAATGAGGCAACACCCCTTTTTACACCTCTCTACAATGCAGCCCCCTGGTGCTTTTTCAGAGGGGGAACTAATTCCCCTTGCATACTGGGGGTCCCTGGGGACCAACTAACCCACCAGGAGCCTCCAGTATGCACCAGGGGGCTACGTTGCAGAAAGGTTTAAAAAGGGGCATGGCCTCATTACACCTCTCTGCAAGGGAGTCCCCTGGCCCATACTGGAGGCTCCTGGTGGGATAGTTGGCCCCCAGGGACTGCCAGTATGCAAGTGGAATTGGTTCCACCTCTGCAAACCCGCCCCCTGGTGCAGGGAGAGGGCATGGCCTACTCCTAATTCCGTTTAAAAAAAAAAATACTTTTAAGAAGGGGGGCTGTGTAGCCCCCCCTTTTTTTCTTTTGTTTTTGGCCCTGGGGACCCCAATCCCCCAGGGCATGGACAGCATTTACATTTATTTTTTCATGCAGGTGGGCTGCATACCCCCCTCCTATGCCCCCTTAAGACCCCGGGGAACCCATCCCCCAGGGCCTTTTTTTTTAAATCAATGGTGAAGGGGGGCCGCGTGGCCCCCTCCTGGGCAACTTATGGCCCCGGTGACCCCATCCCCCAGGGCCTGCCCTCTCCGTTGGGTAACCGTGGAGATGTCCCCAAGCCCCCGGCGGTCCCTGCCGGCTCCCCGCATTCTGCTTTTCTGCTTGGGGAGCAGCTAACATGCTTCTCCCCATGCAGAAAAGCAATACACTTTGATTTTTGAAAGAGAGAGCAGGTTTCCTGCTCTCTCTTTCAAAAATCAAAGCAGTTTGTTATGGTAGAGCAGGAGCCACGAGGCTCCCGCCCTACCATAGCAAACAGCTGTATCCTGGGGGTAGGTACCATGGGACACTGCAGGAGCCGGCCCTGGGGGGTGGTGTCCCCTTGGCCATCACATGCTCCAGGAGAGGGGCCGCAAAGCCCCCTCCCACCTGTTAAAAGCCCTGGGGGTGATGGTACCCGGGTCTGGGGGGTCCGTGACAGACCCCCCTATTTTACATATTAGAACCCCGGGGAGGTGGCCGTCCCCGGGGCTGCGGGGGGCCCGTGTGCCCCCCCACTATTATAATTACTTTGCCCCGGTGGTGGCAGTCCCCAGGGCAGTGTGGGGGGGACTGGGGCCCCCTCACACTTCTTTTTCACTATAACCCCAGGATTTAGTCCCCCCAGGGGCTAATTTCAAAGAAAGGCAGACCGGGTTTTTTTTTACGGGGTACGCGTACGTACGCGAACCCCGCGATTTAAAAAAAATTAATATTATTTTTGGGGGGGGCATTGGGGTCCTTGTGGGACCCCCTGAGCAGGCCTAGACGGTCAGGGTGTTTCTATCCTGCCCCCTTTTTGCGTTCTGCACGTTTGTTTTTCTGCTTTCTTGTGCCTCGGTTCTGCCGAGGCACAAGATGGCTGCCAACACTTCCTGGTTTGGACTGTTGACAGCCAATGAGCATGCAGCTCGTACTTGGAAAGGTATGTGTACTGTATGCGTACGGTAAGCACCTATTAACATATCTATGATTTTCTCAGGTACTACTGAACGGATTTACACCATTTAAAAGGGTGATCTGCGAACCGAACTCTACCTCTCAGCCAAATTTGGTGTAATTCCATTCAGCCGTTCGGGCTGTAGCCCTGGCTAAAGGCCCTGAAAGTTTTGGGAGGATTCGTCAAGTGAGGGCTGAGAATAAAGGGGGGTCCCAAAACGTGTTTTCCCCATGTTATTTTCCATAGGACGATTAGACACGGCTAAAGCCCGAATGGCTGAACGGAATTACAAGAAATTTGGCAAAATGGTAGAGTCTGATTCGCAGAAAATGAAAAGGAAAAAATATATATTTCTAGAAGCATGCTCGGTGCGCGCACCGTGCGCGAATCGGGTATGCGCGAGCGGAATTCTGATTTGCTGTTAGACCAGGAAACCAGGAAGTGTTGGCCGCCATTGAACTTGAAAAGGGGGCAGGGTAGAGACTCCCTGACCCCCTAGGCCTTCTCAGGGGGTCCCCGAAGGACCCCGAAGGCCCCAAAAAAAAAATCTATTTTTTAAAAATCGCAGGGTGCGCGCACGTTGCATGCACCCCGAGGCAGAAGAGAGTGAAAAACAAAAGTGGAGAACATGAAAAGGGGGCCGGGTAGAGTCTCCATGTCCCCCTAGGCCTTCTCAGGGGGTCCCTGAAGGACCCCGAAGTGCACAAATGTTATTATTATTTTTTTTTAAATCCCGAGGTGCGCGCACGTTGCACACACCCTTGAGGCAGAAGTGAGTCAAAAACAAAAGTGGAGAACATGAAAAGGGGGCAGGGTAGACACTTCCTGACCCCCTAGGCCTTATCAGGGGTTCCTGAAGGACCCCGAAGGGCAAAAAAACCATTTTTTTAAAAACAATATAATCGCAAGGTGCGCGCACGTTGCACACACCCTCGAGGCATTAGTGAGTCAAAAACAAAAGTGGGGAACATGAAAAGGGGGCAGGGTAGAGACTCCCTGACCCCCTAGGCCTTCTCAGGGGGTCCCTGAAAGTCCCCGAAGGGCAAAAAACACATTTAAAAAGAAGAAAATCGCGAGGCGCGCGCATGTCAGAAAAAAACAAACCAAAAAAATACAGTTAAATAACAAGTTTGAGTGTTTAGATGTTGTTTACCTCTAAAAAGAGCCGTTGTATTCATTGAGTGTTTTTTGTACCTACAAGTAGGTACCGATGCAGAGTCTAAAGTTCAAGAGGAAGACTCTGTTTCCCTCATCTGTGAAATCTACACCGTCTCCTCTATAAATGCCTTGCATGTTGTAACGCAAGTTGTTGTGGTATATAGAACCCATACCATAGTCTCTGAGGAAAGCAGAAACAGGCTTATTCACATGCTTCCTTGCTTTCTCAATCTCTGGACACTATTGGTTGGAACAGTTCCATTTTTGCCTTTGGCATATATTAGAATATACAAAGGTAGTTTGTGGAAAAAGTGACATCAATTGCCGAAAGGTGTCCTTTAAAAGCATTTCCAGACCTACCCCAGTCAAAGTGCCTAGGTCATTGCCACCACAGTGCACAATTATGAGGTCAGGGTGTGGGAGATGGAAAAAGGATTTTACCAATGGCATTAATTGGTGACATCTTAATCCTCTCTGGCCAATCCATATAATATCCACATTTGGTAAATCAAGGTTGAAAAAGCATCTATTTACTGCATACCTTTGACTCCAGAAAATATAGCTGTGTCATACAATCCACACTCTAAGCATCTTGAAGGGAGATCTGGTTGTACTCAGATGGGCTCTGGAAATGAAATGGCAGTTTGAAAAGTAGGTGTTTAGAAAAAAATGTGGATGAGATTCAGTGCACTTGAAAAAAAAGAAATGATTGGTGGTATCTGAAAATTCAACAATGAAAGCTAGGGTGCATGCTACTATTTTTTTTAACCCCTTCCACGCTGATGACGAGCTCAGCTCGTCATGAGGTACACCTCTCGTACGCTCATGACTAGCTGAGTTTGTCATGTAACGCGGTATTTACAAAACATCAGCGCACAGCGGGAAAACCGCTAGCGCTGATGCGGTTAAGGAGAAATGCTAATGGTTGAGAAAAAGTAATTGAAAGGAACATTGCACAGGATACGCTGGTGTATTGAAAAATCAAACACCCTTGCTGGTTTGGTTTGCAGATGAACTTTTCACCTGTGTGTTCAGTTAGGTGTTCTATGGAGTGTTACCATGGTAACAGGCAGAGAGAGCAGTGGGGGAAGGTTGAATATTATGTGAGATTGAAAGTGTTGCAATGTAGAACCAACTAAAATGTTAGTTTGGATTTGAATTCATGTGGGAAGATATTTCAGTGGTTATCTACAAGAATATGTGTGTAAAATGAGAGGGAAGCTATGTCATTCTATGGTTCTAGTGACTGGTGCACAATTGAGAGATTTTGCTTTAGAAAAACTATTGTTTGATTGACACTGTTCTAAAACTACAAAAGCATTTTTAAAGGTGAGTTGTTAATTTTGAATGAATGAATGAATGAATGAAAGGCTTTATTTTGATAAAAACATATCCTAAAAGCATAAATATAATTACAATTCTAATAGAACACCATGACATAATTAATTTAACAACCACATTTTTCATAGATTTTCGAAACGGTACACATATTTATTCAACAATGCTACCTAGGGATAATAATTTAAGAACTAATTACATCAAAGTATAAAAATGGTATATTAAACAATTTCTTTTAGCCTTTGTTGTTCTAATGGACCAAGCCCATTTTACAAACGTTGATAGACCGCATACATACAATACACGAGTGTCAGTTTTAAAAATACGCAATGCCAGCGAATGTTGTCTGGTGCCCAATTCTCTACATAGTGGTTTGAGCCAACAATTCCTTGGTGATCGATACAGTAGACAAGCCAACAAGATATATGCCATTTATTCTATTTTAGTCGTGCAAAATGGGCAGTATGGCGAAGTCTGGTAGGGGATTTTCCATTGAGTTGTTAATTTGTAAGGGGATCTATGTTGTGCACTTTAAGTTAATAAGAAAAATGTGTCCTAATGTGGAAGCAGGAGTTTATTTGCATAGAGTCTGAATCTGAATTTGTCTGCTGTGGGAAAAACATTGTCATAATAGCATTTGGTGTATTAATGTTTTTGAGGAGATATTGTTATGCAGTAGAGTTCTGTTGTTAAAAATGTAGAGTGTGTACATGAAGTGGTCTAACCACTTACACACTTGTATATCAGGGTTAGAATTCTCAGATAGTCTCCTTGCAGTCTAGTAAACATTATGGGTGTGCTGCACAAATGCCATAGAACATCTTTCAGTAGCATGTGGCAGAATATTTTGCTTAGTTGATGTGTTTAAAAATATGGGAATACATGTACTCATGGAGTGAGTTAGGCTTTAGGACATGTAGTGCTAGAAATTCCTATGTAGCATGTGTGTCAGGCCTCTTCATTCCCAAATAGTCTCCATGCTGTGTAATAAAGATCCTGGGTGTGCTGTAGAAATGCCATAGCAACTCTCTCTTCAGCATATAGTAATCATTTCAGTGAATTTTCATTTCTACATTCTCAGTCCCACCTTGACCCCCTACACTGCCTGAACAGCACTGCACTGTCTTAAACCCTGAAACACCATCCCTAGCAAAACCTGCTAAACTCGTTCAACACTACTGCACTGCTTTAAATCCAGAATCACCATCCTCAGCGAATGCCCTTGTAATGTTGAAACACCACTGCACTGCTCTAAATCCAGAAACAGCTCTCCCTGCATGATCTCCTACAGTGCCCGAACACTGCTGCTGTGCCTTAAAGTCTGAAAGAACACCTCTTGCTTTACCCCCTACACTGGGTGAATACTAGTATAGTTTTCTAAACCCTGAAACAGCACTCCCAGCAAGACCCTCCTTCACTGTATTAATCATTTTACTGAATTGCAAGGGATACTGTCATGTGTCTAAGATCACAGTGTGAGTCAGTATTCATTTCAGAAGATTGTGGCAGAATAATTTGCTTAGTTGATGTGTTTAAAAATATGGGAAAACATGTACTCATGAAGTGAGTCAGGCTTTAGGACATGTAGTGTTAGGAAGTCTTATGCAGCATGTGTGTCAGGCCTCTTAATTTCCATATAGTCTCCATGTTGTGTAATAAAGATCTTGGGTGTGCTGTAGAAATGCCATAGCAACTCTCTCTGTAGCATGTAGTAATCATTTCAGTGAATTTTCATTTCTACATTCTCAGTCCTACCTTGCCCCTAATACTGCCTGAACACCATTGCACTGTCCTAAACCCTGAAACATCATCCGTAGCAAAACCTGCTAAACTCTTTCAACACTACTGCACTGCTTTAAATCCAGAATCACCATCCTGAGCGAATGACCCTATAATGTTGAAACACCACTGCACTGCCCTAAATCGTGAAACAGCACTCCCTGCATGATCTCCTACAGTGCCCGAACACTGCTGCTGTGTCTTAAAGTCTGAAAGAACACATCTTGCTATACCCCCTACCCTGGGTGAATACTAGTGTAGTTTTCTAAACCCTGAAAAAGTACTCACAGCAAGACCCCCTTTCACTGTAGTAATCATTTTACTGAATTGCAAGGGATACTGTCATGTGTCTAAGATCACACTGTGAGTTAGTATTCATTTCAGAAAATTGTGGCAGAATAATTTGCTTGGTTGATGTGTTAAAAAATACGGGAATACATGTACTCATGGAGTGAGAAAGGCTTTAGAACATGTAGTGCTAGAAAGTTCTATGCAGCATGTGTGTCAGGCCTCTTAATTCCCAAATAATCTCCAAGCTGTGTAAAAGAGATCATGGGTGTGCTGTAGAAATGCCATAGCAACTCTCTCTGTAGCATGTAGTAATCATTTCAGTGAATTTTCATTTCTACATTCTCAGTCCCACCTTGACCCCCTACACTTGCACCCCAACAACTTTGCTTGAGCTGCAACACAGCATCTTCGGCAAGCAGTGCATACTCATATATTGATCTTGATTTTGGTAAACTTAAATTTCTATGCATTTATTGCAATGAACGTTTGTGTTGCGTGAAACAGTCTTTCAACCTCATAAAAAACAGGAAACAGGAGCATCGCTATCCTCAACATTAGTCATTAGACATTTATCGAGCCTTTTTTGATGTAACAACTACCCCGGCCGAAGGCACTGGGAAACTTGCACACTTGCTGCCTTTCTTGGCTGTGGTTATCAATTATTGTTCAATTTCATATTCTGATTCAAAGTCAAGGCCCTTTATTGAGCCTTTTTGTGGTAACTACTTCCCCGGCTAAAGGCAGTGGGTAATTTGCCCACTTGCAGCCTTTCTTATTTTTTACATTATTCATCTTCCACTCAATCAACACATCGTCCACACATACACACATCTACTTGCTGCCTCTTTTGACAGGGGTTATCAATTATTGTTCAATTTCATATTCCTGTTCAAAGTGCAGGCCCTTTATCGAGCCTTTTTGTTGTAGCTACTACCCCGGCCGAAGGCTGTGGGAAATTTGCACACTTGCTGCCTTTCTTGGCTGGGGTTATCAATTATTGTTCAATTTCATATTCTGATTCAAAGTCAAGGCCCTTTATCAAGCCTCTTTGTTGTATCTACTACCCCGGCCAAAGGCAGAGGGAAATTTGCACCCTTGCTGCCTATCTTGGCTGGGGTTATCAATTATTCTTCCTTTAATACAAATTCAAAGTGCAGGCCCTTTTTTGAGCCTTCTTGGTAACTATTACCCGTGAATGGCAGTGGGTATTTAGCACACTTCCTGCCATTCATGTACAACGAAAAGCTTAACAAAAGTGTACCAATATTAAAAAACAGCCAGTATGGGCTATGATTATCAATTCTTCTGTTTGTTATTCTAATTCAAAGTGCAGGCCCTTTATTGAGCCTTCTTGGTAACTACTACCCGTGAATGGCAGTGGGTAATTTGCGCACTTTCATCCTTTCTTATTTTTTACATTATTCATCTTCCACTCAATCAACGCATCATCTACACGTATGCACACCTACTTGCTGCCTTTCTTGGCTATAGTTATCAACTATTCTTCTATTTCATATCCGTGTTCAAAATGCAATCCCTTTATCGAGAATTTCTGTTGTAGCTACTACCCCGGCCGAAGGCAATGGGACATTTGCAAACTTGCTGCCTTTCTTGGCTGAAGTTATGAATTATTCTTCAAGCAATTCAAATTCAAAATGCAGGCCCTTTATTCAGCATTCTTGGTAACTAATTCCCATGAATGGCAGTGGATATTTTCCACACTTGCATGCTTTCTTGTGACGCACAGTCTGTGTAATGAGCTGGGTATCCAAACAACTACTTCCCTGATAAGGCAGTGGTTACTTTGCGCTTCTGCAGCCTTTCTTACTTTTTACCTTATTAATCTTCCATTCAATGAATACATCATCCACACAATTACACACTTACTTGCTGCCTTTCTTGGCTGGTGTTATCAAGTACTCTTCAATTTCATATTCTGATTCAAAGTCAAGGCCCTTTATTGAGCCTTTTTCATGTAGATACTACCCCGGCAGTATGCAGTGGGTAATTTGCACACTTGCAGCCTTTCTTATTTTTGATATTATTCATCTTCCACTCAATCAACACATCATGTACACATACACACACCTACTTGCTGCCTATCTTGGCTATGGTTATCAACTATTCTTCTATTTCATATCCATGTTGAAAGTGCAGGCCCGTTATCGAGCCTTTTTGTTTTAACAACTACACCGGCCAAAGTCAGTGAGAAATTTGCACACTTGCTGCCTTTCTTGGCTGGGCTTATCATTTATTCTTGAATTTCATATTCTAATTCAAATTCAAGGCCTTTTATCAAGCCTTTTTGTTGCAGCTACGACCCCGTCTGTAGGCAGTAGAAAATGTGCACACTTGCTGCCTTTCTTGGCTGGGGTTATCAATTATTCTTGTTGTAATACAAATTCAAAGTGCAGGCCCTTTATTCAACCTTCTTGGTAACTACTTCACGTGAATAGCAGTCGGTAATTTCCACACTTGCATCCTTTCTTGCGACGCACAGTTTGTGTAATGAGCTGGGTATCCAAAGATCTACTTCCCTGATAAGGTAGTGGTTACTTTGCGCGTCTGCAGCCTTTCTTACTTTTTACCTTATCCATCTTCCATTCAAGGAACACATCATCCACACATATACACACTTACTTGCTGCCTTTCTTGGCTGGGGTTATCAATCACTCCTCAATTTCATATTCTGATTCAAAGTCAAGGCCCTTTAGCGAGCCTTTTTGTTGTAGCAATGTGCCCGGCCGAAGGCAGTGGGAAAGTTCCGTACTTGCTGCCTTTCTTGGCTGGGGTTATAAATTATTGTTCAATTTCATATGTCTATTCAAAGTGCAGGCCCTTTATCGAGCCTTTTTGTTGTAACTACTTCCCCGGCTAAAGGCACTGGGTAATTTTCACACTTGCAGCCTTTCTTATTTTTTACATTATTCATCTTCCACTCACTCAACACATCATCTACACATACACACACCTACTTGCTGCCTTTCTTGGCTATGGTTATCAACTATTCTTCTATTTCATATCCGTATACAAATGCAAGCCCTTTATCGAGCCTTTTTGTTGTAACAACTACCCCAGCCAACGGCAGTGAGAACTTTGCACACTTGCTGCCTTTCTTGGCTGGGGTTATCAACTATTCTTGAATTTCATATTCTGATTCAAAGTCAAGTCCCTTTATTGAGTCTTTTTGTTGTAGCTACTACCCGGGCCGATGGCAGTAGGAAATTTGCAGACTTGCTGCCTTTCTTGGCTGGGGTTATCAATTATTCTTGTTGTAATACAAATTCAAAGTGCAGGCCCTTTATTCAACCTTCTTGGTAACTACTTCCTGTGAATAGCAGTCGGTAATTTCCACACTTGCATCCTTTCTTGTGATGCACAGTCTGTGTAATGAGCTGGGTATCCAAAGATCTTCTACTTCCCTGATAAGGCAGTGGTTACTTTGCGCGTCTGCAGCCTTTCTTACTTTTTACCTTATTCATCTTCCATTCAATGAACACATCATGCACACATACACACACTTACTTGCTGCCTTTCTTGTCTGGGGTTATCAATTACTCTTCAATTTCATATTCTGATTCAAAGTCAAGGTCCTTTATCGAGCCTTTTTGTTGTAGGAACGTCCCCGGCCGAAGGCAGTGGAAAATGTGCTCACTTGCTGCCTTTCTTCGCAGGGGTTATCAATTATTGTTCAATTTCATATTCTGATTCAAAGTAATGGCCCTTTATCGATCCTTTTTGTTGTAGCTTCTGACCCCGGCCAAAGGCAGTGAGAAATGTGCACACTTGTTGCCTTTCTTGGCTGGGGTTATCAATTATTGTTCAATTTCATATTCTGATTCAAACTCATGTCCCTTTATCGAGCCTTTTTGTTGTAACTACTTCCCCGGCTAAAGGCAGTGGGTAATTTGCACACTTGCAGCCTTTCTTATTTTTTACATTATTCTTCTTCCAACCAATCAACACATCATCTACACATACACACACCTACTTGCTGCCTTTCTTGCCTGCGGTTATCAACTATTCTTCTATTGCATATCAGTATTCAAAGTGCAGGCCCTTTATCGAGCCTTTTTGTTGTAACAACTACCCCGGCCAAAGCAGTGAGAAATTTGCACACTTGCTGACTTTCTTGGCTGGGGTTATCAATTACTCTTCAATTTCATATTCTGATTCAAAGTCACAGCCCTTTATTGAGCCTTTTTGTTGTAGCTACTACCCCGGCCGAAGACAGTAGGAAATTTGCACACTTGCTGCCTTTCTTGGCTGGGGTTATCAATTATTCGAAAAGTAATTCAAATTCAAAGTGCAGACACTTTATTTTCTTGGTAACTACTACCCCTGAATGGCAGTGGGTAATTTGCACACTTGCGTCATTTCTTGTGTCCTATCTACTACACAGTGTATGTACTTTGTGCAGTTGCTTGCCTCCTTAGATGTAGTGCCAGTTTCTCAGGCTCTCACTACGGAATCCGACTCAAAGTCTATAATGGCCTGAAAAAAAAAAACCACCCACTTCCTTTACAAGGCAGTGGGTAGTTTGCACGTCTGCTGCCTTTCTTAATCTTCACCTTTTTCATCTTCCACTCAATCAACACATCATCCACACATATACACACCTGCTGCCTTTTTTGACAGGGATTATCAATTATTCTTGAATTTCATATTCTGAATCAAAGTCAAGGCACTTTATAGAACCTTTTTCTTATAGCTACTACCTCGGCCAAACACAACACGACATGGCAGGACTATGAAAAGCATCTAAATCTACAGCACTACATGCCAAAAAGAAATGCTTTCTGTGTAAGTGAAATTTTCCATCTGTAAGATATAAGATCTGTCAATAGAAAAGAAACATGTTCTCAGTGAGGTGAAATGAGTTTTTGTGATATATTGAAACTATTTTCACAACTTCTTTACTGTTGTTTGTTGTTACAATGTTTTTGGGCTCCTCACGTTCAATATTTTAAACTACACGGCTACTATTTTTACAACTTCATTACTTTAATATCGAGGTTTGTGGTGCTCACATAAAGTATTTTGTGATACCTTGAAACTATTTTTAAAACTTGTTTACTATAATATCAGTGTTTCAACTGCTTTCATAAAACATTTTTGGATACATTGCAACTATTCTAAAAAAATCTTTACTGTAATATCAGTGTTTGAGGTGGTAACAGAAAATAAATGTGATACATTGTGCTGTGTGGCTCACTATAATATTAAGAGTGAATAGCGCAAAAACGAATGTTGATGCGTCCCTGTTAGATACGCACTCCGTAGTGGTTCGTCTAAATTAGACTGACTCCAAATATCTTAAACCATAATTTGTTCAATTCACGTGATTTTATTTAGAAGATGAAATCATTTGATCAATGTTAGTTCATAATTGTTTAAACATCATTCTTCCTGTTGGTACAACTGCTCCAATGCATTTCGGGCTTTGCCCTTTTTCCAGGAGCTCTGTTGGTGAAAGTAACAGACTTAAAAAATGCTAGCAAGCCTGCTAACTAACAAATGATATTCAATGCATTATCTTGATTCTCAGATGAAACGTTAATGAGATCGCACTACTGTGGAAATAACTTTAAAGCACACAATCAAAGTGCAAAGAAAACATGTAGCACATACCATGTGTAGTTCGAGTGTCAGGAATTGTCGAGGGAAGCTGTCGGGAAATGAAAGGAGTGGGCTGTTAGAATTGTAAACCGAGTAAGCGGTAAGTTAGTTAGGTGGTGTGCGAAGTGCTGTGAAAGCACTGTGGAACTTACTTGATGACGAAAACGATGTAGTCTAACACGGTTCACGGTCCCGAAGGAACGGAGTTCTGCGGGTACTCCAGGGACGGAGTGAGCTGACCCGGGGGAAATGTTTGGGGCGGGTTGGAAACTCGGCGGACCCAAATGTCCAGGGGTTTCAATATAGAAAACAGACTAAGCGCTGAGGAAAAGTTTAGCGGTCATATTGGAATGGTCGGCACTTGGAGGTTAATAGTGGGACGTTGGGAGGTGAATGAGGTGGCAGGTGGTAATGGATTGCAGTGTGCGCAAGAGAAAACAAAAATATAGACATTTAGTGCCACAATATAGATGGTATAAAAATAAAGTTACAGTCAGTGCATTACATAAAATCGCAAGAGCGGGCAGTGTGACAGACGTGCTTATCAAAGATAGCAACTGAATTCAATACGATCATTAAGGCCAAATGGCTTCAATGATTGGAGATGGTAAATCCAAAATGTCTCTCTTTGTAATAGATTGACATTGTTGTCTCTTCCTTCTTTTTTATCAACCATTTCAAGGACCAAAAATTTAAGTTGGGCTATATTGTGCCTTGCTTCGTTGAAATGTATGGCTACGCTTGAATGTTCATTTTTAGTTCTTATGTTAGATTTATGCTCGTTGAGCCTGGTCTTGATCTTCCTTTCTGTTTTTCAGACATAAGTTTTGCCGCATGGGCACTTCAAAAGGTAGATCAAGTTGATCGAATCGCAGGTGGCATTGACCTTTAGTTTGATGTTATGCCCTTTCATGGGGTGACTGATTTGGCTTCCTGTGATGATGTTGTTGCAATTGTTGCAGTTATGGCAGGGACGGGTCCCATTGTGTTTGATCGATGGTTTGGACTCTCTGGACAGTAGTTCTTTAAGGTTGGATGATCTGGTGTATGCAAAGATCGGTTGGTTGTCGAACAGACCTTTAAAATCAGGCTCCATAGTTAGGATGCGCCAATGTTTTTTTATAATTTTCTTGAAGCGTGTACTTTGAGTGGAGTGTTGGGAGACTACTACCATTCGATTCTCTTCTTTTTCATTGGTTCTTGATAAGGCATCTTTCCGTGTAATCATGTTGGCTCTTGTTTTGGCCTTGCTGATGATTTCTTGAGGGTACCCTCTATCTGCAAATCTCATGCCCATTTCGTCAATGCGTTTGTTGTAAGTTTCAGTTTCGGATGTTATTCGTTTTATCCTTAACATTTGGCTGTATGGAAGGTGATTTTTCAATGCATTCTGGTGGAAGCTTGAATAGTGTAAAGTATTGTTGCGGTCTGTTTTTTTTCTGAATAGATCCGTCTTTATACTTCCTTCTGTTAGTTCGATAGATACGTCCAGGAAGTTTATAATGTGGTCACTTATTTGCCATGTTAAATGGATTCTTTCATCTCTGGTGTTAAGTTCAATAAGGGCAGTTTCCAATTTGTCTCTAGTATCATCCCAGATGAAGAACAGGTCATCTATGTACCGTGCATAGAACTTAATGTGGTCTCTCCAAAGGCTCTGATCGTAGATGAATGAATTTTCAAATTCAGCCATATACAGGTTGGCATACGTCGGCGCTGCGCAATTGCCCATTGACATGCCGGACAACTGGGCGTACCACTTCTGATCATGGAAGAAATAACTGTGAAAAAGCGTGTAAACCATAAGTTCCATGAGGAATGTCTGTAAATCTATAGGAATGTCACTGTTCAAGATAGCTTTTTCTACGGCCTCAATGCCGCCACCGTGTGGAATCGATGTGTACAAGCTTCTGATGTCTGCTGTGCATAGGATAAGTTGTTCATCATTAGTAGGTGCTAGCTCAGATAGTTTGATGATGAAATCCGTTGTGTCTTTTATGTAACTTTGTTGTCGTTGTACCAAAGGTTGCAAGTAACGATCAAGGAACTTTCCCACGGGCTCGTGGATAGAGCCTCTAGTGGAAACTATTGGTCTAAATGGTGGGTCCACGGTGTCTTTGTGGATTTTTGGGAGCATCGAGATGGTTGGGCTTCGTGGATGGTCAACGGTAAGGAATTTTTTAGTTCTATCATCGATGATACCGTCTTGATTTGCTTTCTCAAGGATTTTCAGGAGCTCTTTTTTGAATTCACTTGTCGGGTTACCTGCAAGCTGCATATAGGTGTTCGAGTCGGAGACGTGTTCATTAATTTTAGCTGTGTACATGCTAGAGTTGACAATTACTAATTCGCCTCCCTTGTCGGCTTTAAGGCATTTGATTTGTTTGTTGTTGGATAATTTCTTTATGATACCTTTGTCTTTCTGAGTTAAATTAGATGTTTTCGTCTTAGAGAAATTTATCCTTGCAATGTCTTGTCTTACTAGTGTTTCAAAAGTGTCTATGGTTTTGTGGGAACTCGGTGCCATATAAGTGCTTTTTGGACGTAATCCTCGTAGTTGGTCCGGTTTACTCTCTGTTGTGGGTGTCAATACGTTGCTGAAGAAGTGCCTTAGTCTTAGTTTTCTGGTGAGTTTGAAAGTACTGATTTCCAGTTCGAGGAGGTTGCTTGAATGTGTGGGAACAAAAGATGTGCCCTTCTGTAAGATTTTGGTCTCATAAGGTGTTAAAGCAGTATCTGATATGTTGATAACTAGCGATTCTTCTTTTTGACTGCTTTTTTGGAGCCTCTTGTTTCGGTTTGGTTTCTTGCCCCACCGGAGTCTTCTATGGTTTCGGGGCCCTCCTCTAAAAAAGGATCCGTTGTTGGCATATTTTGTGTTGGTGACTCTGTGGTCGTGGGTGTTTCACGGGACTGTCTTAATGTGGTTGAAGCTGTGGTTTGCTTGGGCGGGCGATTTGACATTTCGCTGCCAGATGAGGATGTGTCTGTCTGTTGGCTGTAAGGTTTGTTACGCCGACGTTGTGGATATATGTCCGCCCAGGTGTACACTTCACCTAATTTATAATCTAAGGTGTCGCGTCTGAACTTGCGAATTTTTCGCTCATTTATTTCTTTGGTGTGTTTGTCCAGTGTTAATTGAATTTCTTCCAGAGTTTTAGTTAGTTCATCCGCTGGAATTAATTGTTCCAATTCGGTTTCAAGTTCCTTTATTTCCTTAGTTAAATCAGTGAGAATGTGTGATAGCTCTTCAACTATTAACAAGATGAGATCGAGGCTGCACTTGTTGAGAATGGCGTTCCATTTATCCTGAAATTCTTTTGAGTTTTTACATAGTGAAGGTTTGAGTGAAATCCTCAGTCCTCGTGGTATGCGCAATGCCCGGTGGTACCTAATTAGGGTGTTTGCGTGTAATTTTTGGTTGATTTCCTTTTTTGAGAGATACATCAATTGTCTGACACATTGCTCTTTGGTGCGATTGGAAGTTGATTGTGTAAGATCCTCATTAATTAGAGCATAGATCCGTGCTGTTTCGCTTTCACCAAATGCTAAAGTACTTGCTCTTTGTTTCGTAGTTTTTGATATTTCATCGTACTGCATTGTTGGAATTGGTTGATTGGCGTGCCACTTGCCTTGAGGGCGGTGTAGAAATTCAAATGAGACTGATGTGGCAAAGTGCACAGCAAATTTTGAAAAAGATCAAAGAAGGTTTAATGATTGATTTGTAAATTTTGGGTGCAGTGAACAGGTGGCGTAACCGTCCTTGTACGTTGTAGATTATGAGTGAATAGCGCAAAAACGAATGTTGATGCGTCCCTGTTAGATACGCACTCCATAGTGGTTCGTCTAAATTAGACTGACTCCAAATATCTTAAACCATAATTTGTTCAATTCACGTGATTTTATTTAGAAGATGAAATCATTTGATCAATGTTAGTTCATAATTGTTTAAACATCATTCTTCCTGTTGGTACAACTGCTCCAATGCATTTCGGGCTTTGCCCTTTTTCCAGGAGCTCTGTTGGTGAAAGTAACAGACTTAAAAAATGCTAGCAAGCCTGCTAACTAACAAATGATATTCAATGCACTATCTTGATTCTCAGATGAAACGTTAATGAGATCGCACTACTGTGGAAATAACTTTAAAGCACACAATCAAAGTGCAAAGAAAACATGTAGCACATACCATGTGTAGTTCGAGTGTCAGGAATTGTCGAGGGAAGCTGTCGGGAAATGAAAGGAGTGGGCTGTTAGAATTGTAAACCGAGTAAGCGGTAAGTTAGTTAGGTGGTGTGCGAAGTGCTGTGAAAGCACTGTGGAACTTACTTGATGACGAAAACAATGTCGTCTAACACGGTTCACGGTCCCGAAGGAACGGAGTTCTGCGGGTACTCCAGGGACGGAGTGAGCTGACCCGGGGGAAATGTTTGGGGCGGGTTGGAAACTCGGCGGACCCAAATGTCCAGGGGTTTCAATATAGAAAACGGACTAAGCGCTGAGGAAAAGTTTAGCGGTCATATTGGAATGGTCGGCACTTGGAGGTTAATAGTGGGACGTTGGGAGGTGAATGAGGTGGCAGGTGGTAATGGATTGCAGTGTGCGCAAGAGAAAACAAAAATATAGACATGTAGTGCCACAATATAGATGGTATAAAAATAAAGTTACAGTCAGTGCATTACATAAAATCGCAAGAGCGGGCAGTGTGACAGACGTGCTTATCAAAGATAGCAACTGAGTTCAATACGATCATTAAGGCCAAATGGCTTCAATGATTGGAGATGGTAAATCCAAAATGTCTCTCTTTGTAATAGATTGACATTGTTGTCTCTTCCTTCTTTTTTATCAACCATTTCAAGGACCAAAAATTTAAGTTGGGCTATATTTTGCCTTGCTCCGTTGAAATGTATGGCTACGCTTGAATGTTCATTTTTAGTTCTTATGTTAGATTTGTGCTCGTTGAGCCTGGTCTTGATCTTCCTTTCTGTTTTTCCGACATAAGTTTTGCCGCATGGGCACTTCAAAAGGTAGATCAAGTTGGTCGAATCGCAGGTGACATTGACCTTTAGTTTGATGTCATGCCCTTTCATGGGGTGACTGATTTGGCTTCCTGTGATGATGTTGTTGCAATTGTTGCAGTTATGGCAGGGACGGGTCCCATTGTGTTTGATCGATGGTTTGGACTCTCTGGACAGTAGTTCTTTAAGGTTGGATGATCTGGTGTATGCAAAGATCGGTTGGTTGTCGAACAGACCTTTAAAATCAGGCTCCATAGTTAAGATGCGCCAATGTTTTTTTATAATTTTCTTGAAGCGTGTACTTTGAGTGGAGTGTTGGGAGACTACTACCATTCGATTCTCTTCTTTTTCATTGGTTCTTGATAAGGCATCTTTCCGTGTAATCATGTTGGCTCTTGTTTTGGCCTTGCTGATGATTTCTTGAGGGTACCCTCTATCTGCAAATCTCATGCCCATTTCGTCAATGCGTTTGTTGTAAGTTTCAGTTTCGGATGTTATTCGTTTTATCCTTAACATTTGGCTGTATGGAAGAGCCAACATGATTACACGGAAAGATGCCTTATCAAGAACCAATGAAAAAGAAGAGAATCGAATGGTAGTAGTCTCCCAACACTCCAATCAAAGTACACGCTTCAAGAAAATTATAAAAAAACATTGGCGCATCTTAACTATGGAGCCTGATTTTAAAGGTCTGTTCGACAACCAACCGATCTTTGCATACACCAGATCATCCAACCTTAAAGAACTACTGTCCAGAGAGTCCAAACCATCGATCAAACACAATGGGACCCGTCCCTGCCATAACTGCAACAATTGCAACAACATCATCACAGGAATGCCAAATCAGTCACCCCATGAAAGGGCATAACATCAAACTAAAGGTCAATGCCACCTGCGATTCGACCAACTTGATCTACCTTTTGAAGTGCCCATGCGGCAAAACTTATGTCGGAAAAACAGAAAGGAAGATCAAGACCAGGCTCAACGAGCACAAATCTAACATAAGAACTAAAAATGAACATTCAAGCGTAGCCATACATTTCAACGAAGCAAGGCACAATATAGCCCAACTTAAATTTTTGGTCCTTGAAATGGTTGATAAAAAAGAAGGAAGAGACAACAATGTCAATCTATTACAAAGAGAGACATTTTGGATTTACCATCTCCAATCATTGAAGCCATTTGGCCTTAATGATCGTATTGAACTCAGTTGCTATCTTTGATAAGCACGTCTGTCACACTGCCCGCTCTTGCGATTTTATGTAATGCACTGACTGTAACTTTATTTTTATACCATCTATATTGTGGCACTAAATGTCTATATTTTTGTTTTCTCTTGCGCACACTGCAATCCATTACCACCTGCCACCTCATTCACCTCCCAACGTCCCACTATTAACCTCCAAGTGCCGACCATTCCAATATGGCCGCTAAACTTTTTCTCAGCGCTTAGTCCGTTTTCTATATTGAAACCCCTGGACATTTGGGTACGCCGAGTTTCCAACCCGCCCCAAACATTTCCCCCGGGTCAGCTCACTCCGTCCCTGGAGTACCCGCAGAACTCCGTTCCTTCGGGACAGTGAACCGTGTTAGACGACATCGTTTTCGTCATCAAGTAAGTTCCACAGTGCTTTCACAGCACTTCGCACACCACCTAACTAACTTACCGCTTACTCGGTCTACAATTCTAACAGCCCACTCCTTTCATTTCCCGACAGCTTCCCTCGACAATTCCTGACACTCGAACTACACATGGTATGTGCTACATGTTTTCTTTGCACTTTGATTGTGTGCTTTAAAGTTATTTCCACAGTAGTGCGATCTCATTAACGTTTCATCTGAGAATCAAGATAATGCATTGAATATCATTTGTTAGTTAGCAGGCTTGCTAGCATTTTTTAAGTCTGTTACTTTCACCAACAGAGCTCCTGGAAAAAGGGCAAAGCCCGAAATGCATTGGAGCAGTTGTACCAACAGGAAGAATGATGTTTAAACAATTATGAACTAACATTGATCAAATGATTTCATCTTCTAAATAAAATCACATGAATTGAACAAATTATGGTTTAAGATATTTGGAGTCAGTCTAATTTAGACGAACCACTACGGAGTGCGTATCTAACAGGGACGCATCAACATTCGTTTTTGCGCTATTCACTCATAATCTACGACGTACAAGGACGGTTACGCCACCTGTTCACTGCACCCAAAATTTACAAATCAATCATTAAACCTTCTTTGATCTTTTTAAAAATTTGCTGTGCACTTTGCCACATCAGTCTCACTATAATATTAAAACAGAAGTGTGATAGTTTTGGCTGGAAGTGTAAAGATACAGACTGTGGTATTGAAGCTATAAAACACAAGTTTGACGGTGCATGGAAGAGTGCATACATATTCTATAGGGGTTTGAAGCAGTCCATGCCCTAAGGCCCACTTTGCATCATGAGTACTTCAGTACTAGCTGAATGATTACAATTCTGTAAGAAGAGTGTCTCACACATTATCATTATATAATAATACATTTTTTCTTGTAACATCTCATAATTTAATAGAGCTTCTAAAAAATGTCATAATGTATTTCATTTTCCTGATTATCAATTTCAAAAGTCATATGATCATACTCGATGTCATCTAATGCTTCCACAAAATCAGCATCCAAGATTGCATCTAGGAAATCACAACTGATATCTGCAGCATTCATTTCTTCCTCTTCATTCTCTCTACTTACAAAAAAGTATGTTCAGCTCTTCTATGACACTGTTACTAATTTCGAAACCGTCTTCCAAATTGTTTTGATGATTTTCCGTACTGAACTTCCTATGTTGTATGTCCTTGTACAAAAAAATAAACACTTCATTTTATCCTTACTGTAATATCAGCATATGTGATGATTCTCATAAAATAAATTAAATATTTATCTTGGAAATGAAGTAACAATATTTTGTACTTGAGTGTATATTATTCTGAAAACATTCGAAAAATAAATACAGTGTCACTATGCATTGTGTCATGTGCTTTATTTAGGATATACAGGAATATGTTACCTTTGTTTGTAATGACATACAAACCAAAACAAGACAGAACAGTGCAACTAAAGCACATTGCATAATAGTACAAAGCATGTCATTGGAATGTTGGAACAGATAAAATGATGGATTGTATGTGCTTGGACTATGATGAGAATACACTGTAGGAGGACCACGGTCAAGTGCAAAGATTAAATACTTAAGACATAACAAACAAGGTGGCATCAAGGGGCAGGAGGGTCCAAGTGTGGTGGAGGCTGGGTTTTTTAACCCGTATCCTACTTACTGTGTTGCAAACTTAAAACAGTGACAACAGCAGTGCCTTACTTTGACTCCCCATTGATGAGTTCATGAAGCCCTCACCCACCAACCTGGTTGGTGGCATGCTTCATCATCGGGCCCACCCAGTGACACCTAATGTGTCCCGGGTGTGCTGCGACGCCTGATTACAGCGGAGGTGGTATTTTACTGAGAGTGCAATGTGAGGTGGAAAATGAAGTGTGAGTTAAAACGGCTTGGCGAGGGTCCCAGTACTCGAGGGTAAATTAAATTTTAATAACTGGGCCCCCGTCAGCGGTTAAAATAAGGCTTGGGGATGTTTAAGGGAGGCGAGTTACTACCTCCTACATCCATCAGTTGGTCGACATGTTTCAGCCAGTGCCTTAAACTAAATCTGGCTTTCCTCAGGACCTTTTTAAAATAGAGTGTAGTGCAGGTTAAAAAGGAGTGTAATCCAGGCTATGTGTTACACTCTCTAAGGTGTTTCTCTAAGTGTGAGAGGGGGGATTCCCTTCTCGTATATGCGCTTAGGTTTTGCAGCCAATGCTTCCAGGAGTGAAGTGGGATGGGGCAGCTAGTTGGTGACCCTCAATCCTCGGCGCAAAGTGCTGGTGTGGGGGTCAGTGGCGAACTCCCTGGCACAATAGTACCCCCAGAAGCTGTACTGGATGAAGCTATATAAGGGGCAACCGGAACCAGCATCGAGAAAGAAAGCGTCCCAATTGAAGCCTTCTATTCTGTCTCAGATGGGGGGCAGAGTGGTCTGAAGACGAGGATGAACGTAGCTTTTTTATAGAATCAGAAAGCGACACCGAGAATGATCAGCCGGTTACTGCTTTGAAACTCCAAAATGCCGCAGGGGGTCAAGTCCACTTGCAACGTGAACCAACCTGGGATCACTCTTCGGCTCTACCACTGCAAGGCAGCCCTCTGTTGGAACAGACACAACTGTCTCTGCTGGAGACGATTCACCAAGAGATCCTAGCACACAGAGAGGAAAAACGTCAAGACAGTCATAAATCCCAGGCCGCTATGAGGAAAATGCAGGGAGTGGTTCGGAAACTCTCTAGGGCTTGTGCTACCACGGGGGATAGAGTGTCAAATTTGGAGGAGAGGGTGGTGGCTACAGAAGCCGAGGTGGCAGGAGCAGTGGCTAAAGTGGACTCACAGAACTCACAGGTCTCAGTCATACAATGGAAGCTAGAGGAGATGGAAAATAGGCTTCGAAGGAACAATCTAAGAGTCCTGGGAATTCCGGAGGGGATCGAGGGGTCCGACTTCAGGTCTTACGTCATTAAGCTCTTCCAGCAAGCCTTTCCCGAGCTGTCCGGATGGGACTGGCCAAATGAACTACAAAGAGTCCATCGTACCCCTTTTAAAGTACGACAGAATGCTAAAGAAGGCGATAAACCCAGGGCGGCGCTGATATTCCTTCGCAATTTTATTTTACGACAGGCAATTGCAGAGAGGTCAAGACCTGATGCCAGGAGAAGTTGTGATGCGGTGTCGTTTTTTGTCCGCCCCGATTTTTGCCACGTGACTGTGGAAAGGCGCTGGTGTCTTAGGGGGTTGATCAAACCCTTCCAGGACAGGAAACTCCAAGCCTACTTAATCAACCCGGCGCAGTTAAAAGTCATTAATGAGGGGAAAACACTGTACTTCTCTTCAGAAATCAAGGCCAAGGAGTACCTGGACAGTTTGGGCAAATAGGCTTTATATGGGGCATATCATAAGGGTAATAGTTGGTGCCTCTAGTTGAAGGATAGCTGCTCCTTGTGCCTTGCTTTAGTGTTTAGTTTTCCACATGTTTTGTATTTTTGGGCTTAATTTAGGTTTAAGAGGTGTTTATCGCTGTCCTCACCGCAAACACTGCACTTTCATCACAAGCACAGTTTAGCTCTGTGCGCCTCACTGAGTGGGGGGGATGCAGGGGGGGTTGGGTTGCAGAAGGATTGGGTGGGGGGATGGGAATGTGAGGGAAGTGGGTCGGTGTGGTAGGGGGAAAAAAGAAAATGGGAGGAAAAGGTGCATCATCGGTATTGTATTTATGGTTGCATTATTTGGACTTAAAGGGTATCTAAACAACCTTGGAAGGTATAAGATCTATGGTCGATTGGAGGGCCGAATTAAAAGTAATGATGGCAGACATTAGAATTTGTACAATGAATGTGGGTGGATTGAATGACTGGTGGAAGAGACAGAGACTGGCCTATTTTGTAAAATGTAATAAGATCAATGTGTTATGCCTCCAGGAGACCCACATTCCTTGGTCTAAGCGGAATTTGCTGGCTATCAATGGGTTTGAGTTGGTCGCCTGTTCATCCCAATCCTCTACAATCAGGGGGGTCGCTATATTGATTAGGAAATCTTTGGGAGGTGTGAAAAGGACAAAGGTGGATAGTTGTCGTAGATGGGCTATAGCAGAAGTAGAAATGGGCTATACTTTGTGTGTGGTGTATGGCTCGAATAGTGATGACCCTGAGATTTTTAACCATTTGGAAATTGAACTAGCTGGTTGGCCAGCACCGCTGTTAGTATGCGGGGACTTAAATATCTCTGCAGACTGGGTTAATGGTGGCCGTTATGCCGGGCGCAAACCCAGGGTTTTCAGGGCCATAAATGCCCTCATGGATTCGCTCGGATTAGTGGATATCGGGGGGACTAAGGAGCCCCAAAATCCTGGAGTTACCTATTTCTCAAACCCAGCTCAGAAATATTCCAAATTGGATTACCTGTTTATTTCCACTCCCGAAATTAATAGAGTTAATATATCCAGGCTACCAATGGTAATCTCCGACCATAATCTTCTAGTAATTACTTACCAAAGAGAGAGGTGTGAAATGGTAAGGTCCTCTTGGTCCTTTGTGAGGAGGCTATTGGAAGATACTAGATATGTAGCCCATATCAAGAGCTGGACGGATAACTTTTTCGCTGCCAACAGATGCAGCTCCTCTCGTAATGTAGTGTGGGAGTCCTTTAAAGCGGCATTTAGAGGCGAAACAATCAGCATCGCAGCCAGGTTGAGGAGAGAAGATAGGATTGAGGAATTGAATTTAGTGAAGAGGTTAGCAACAGTAGAAGAAGAGCACATTAATGATATCACTTCGTGGGGTGATGGTAGTAGCAGCCATAATGTTCTATCGGCAATTAAGGCAGAATTACAGAAATTGATCACTCAAAAGGCGATAGGGGAATATCAGGCCACCAGAACTAAGAGGTATGAAACGGGAGAACATGCAGGCAGAGCCCTGGCCCTTCGCTTACGGCAAGAGAAATCAAAAAATGTCATCCTAAAAATATTAGAGAGCGGTAGGGAATTCACAGAGGCTAAAGAAATCCTAGCGGTGTTTAGAACATTTTACCAGAAACTGTATGTTGGAGAGGTCATGGATAGGAGACAAGTGGATGATGTTTTAGATATAGGACCCTGACTGGACAATTCATTTCAGGAGAAGCTGGATAGGGATATTACAGAAAAAGAGATCAAGGCTGCCTTACAGGAGCTAGCCTCGGGGAAGGCTGCCGGCCCAGACGGCATTCCATTAGAGGTGTACAAGCGTATTGAAGCAGAAATCATGCCGCTATTAATAGATCTTTTTAATGGGGTTATATGCACCGGGCTGATTCCGGATTCGTGGAAAGAAACTAATATTGTTATATTCCACAAAAAGGGGAAGCCTAGTGAGAACCCTGGGTCTTATCGACCTATCTCAATAATCAACGCTGATACCAAGCTGTATTCAAAGATCTGGGCTTTGAGGTTGGGCAGGATTATTGGCGGTCTCATTTCCCCTTGGCAGCATGGGTTTGTCCCCGGGCGTGGCACTACGGAGCATAATAGCAGGGCAATATCCCTATTTGACGCCCATGCTGCCACGGGAGGCGAGATGGCCATGATCCTGCTCGATGCAGAGAAGGCTTTTGACCGTGTGGACTGGAGCTTTCTCTGGGGTATCTTGGAAGGCAGAGGGTTTGGGCAGAAAACCATCAGAGCACTCAGGGCAATGTACTTAGAGCCTAGGGCCAGAGTCATAGTTATGGGTGAGAAGTCTGACCTGTTTTCCATAGAGAGAGGAACGCGCCAAGGGTGCCCGTGCTCCCCGATCCTTTTCTCTCTCTATATTGACCCCCTCATTCAAGCTATCTTGGGCTGCTCTAGGCTAAGACCAGTGGTTTTTAATGGTTTCGAAAATAAAATTCTAGCGTACGCAGATGATCTCGCCGTTTTTTCAACAAACCCCCAGCAGGCAATGGTTGTTCTGTCGAGCTCACCAAACAGTTTGGTGCCTCCTCAGGGTATTTATTGAACGAGGCAAAGACGCAGATTATTTGTACAAAAAATATAGTAAAGACTGATTCCAGATTTGTTGATGCAGCAATTTATTTAGGAGTGAAAATTAATGCCTCAGTAGGGAAAATAGTTGAAGAGAACTATATACCACTTTGTAAATCCGTAGAGACTGACCTGAGAAGAATGGATGGGCTACATCTCTCATTGATAGGGAGGATTAATGCGGTCAAGATGACAATGTTCCCTAAGATACTATATCTCTTCAGGGCTATACCGCTACTCCTGGAAGAGAAAATAATTAAAGATTTGGAATCTGTCTTTATTAGATTCATTTGGCAATTCGGGAAAGTAAGGCGGTCAACAAATTTATTGTCACTTCCAAGAGAAAGGGGTGGTTTGTCTCTGCCGAATTTAAGGCTGTACCATTGGACTTGTCTTTTATCACAAATGTCCGTACTTTTTCAGACTGAGGCACGCTCTAACTGTGTAAACTTTGAAGATCAGCAACCCCCCTCTATATATGAGCTGCTGTTAGGTAGGAAGGCAATTGGCGTAATGCTATGTGAAGTGGACCGTAGATTTTATAAGAAAGCCAGGTATAAGGTCATTGATAGTGTCTGGCGGGTGTGGAATGCCTGTCGAAAGCAGTGTAATATTCCAAAGGTTAACCCATTCCTGCAGATTTATAACTTGAGCCTCTTTTCAGGGATAGGGGCCGATAGGACCTTTAAAATTTGGAGGGGGATGGGTATTAAGACCCTGGGAGAAGTACTGAATGGAGACGTAGTTGTACGTTTTTTGGCCCTACAAAATAGGTTTGGTATGCCCTCCAATCATTGGTTTGTTTATGGTCAACTACTGCGATCTTGGAAGGCACTCAGACCAAAACCGCCACCTCAGGATAACTGCCCGCTTTTGGAGGCACTGACCAAAGGATGTAAAAAAAATAAGATTTTGTATAACATACTTCTCTTGGAGGTTCAAGATGATGTTGATAAGGTGGAAGCAGCCTGGTCGAGGAAACTTGGGAACCCTGAGGTAGATCTCGACCTGGCCTTATTACTGAATCAAAAGATCCTTAGAGCATCAAATTTACGGGCCCAGCATTACAAAACTGTCTTTAATTTGTACTTCACTCCCTCTAAATTGTTTTCCTGGGGACAGAGGAATGATGATACCTGTCCTTGGTGTGGGGCTGGACAAGCATATATATTGCATATGTTTTGTAATTGTAATCTCTTGACCCCCGTGAAGAATGAGATTGAGAAGTTCTGGGAGGGGCTGCTAGATAAAAAGATCTACCTATCCCCTACCCTAGCATTTATGAGCATTGATTTTAATCAAAAGCTGGGGGAAGAGGAAGAAGCCCTTGTTTTTATTTCTGTGGCTGTGCTCAGGATCTTAATCTCAGCAGGTTGGAAGGATGTGGTGGCCCCGTCCTTTCAAATGTGGCTTTCTAGGTTTCTGGGAATCCATAATATTGAATCGTGCTTGTACGAACAAAAAGGGGCGAAGTTAGGAGAGTTTGGAAGGAAGATCTGGGCCCCCAGTAACTAATTGGAGGCAGAATAAGTTGTAATCGCTGGAGTTATATTGGTTCTTTATTCTATTATCTGCTTTTATCACCCCGTTTTATATGATGAGTCAATCTGTATTGTAAGATAAGATGTATTCTGCTATTTATTATCTATGGATTGTATTTATGAACTGTTGTTGATACCCGATATATGAATATTTTTATGACTGGATTAATTTATTAATATCTGTTTTTTCTTATGATGCACTGCAAATCCCAAATAAAATATAAATAAAAAAAATAAAAAAAATTAAAAAGAGCATTTACTAAAAATATTCAAAACATTAAAATAAAAACAACTAATATAAAATATTTAAATACAACAACTAATGGAATCAAATGTAATAAACAATATTAAAAATACTATTCCAACTCTAGCTTATGAAACAGTAGAGAAAGTGGTGGACTTCAGATGGGTTAGATGTATTATTCCCACTCGAGTCTTAGCAACAGTAGGGAATGCGTTAAATTTTGAAGGGGTGAAATTTACTATTCCCACTCCAAACAGCGCAACAATAGGGAGTAATGAGCTACGAAGAAGCTAATTGTACTGTTCCTGCTCCTTTCTAAGCAAGAGTAGGGATAGTACTTCACTTCAAACACATTACATATATGAGTAACTTCATGAATTTAAAAAATATATTAAACTCTTAATGTAAAATTAACATTATATAGATATATATACATATGTATACATATATGTATTAAAAAACTAAAAACAATTAATCAATTTAAATAACTACTATTTAATAAAAAGATTATTCAATTAATATGTGTTTTCCAATGATTATTAATTCATTCAATCCTACCATTACCCCTACAAATGTAAAAGCCCACACCAAAATTAGAACTAAAATAAATAATTATTCCATAACTTACATCATTAAAATAGATTAAATAATTAATTAACAATCTTATTTAATTGTTAATTATTACTTTATTGACTTCCCAGTCTAGACCCCTGAAAACCTAGCATTCAAAACTAAAATAAAATGAAAATAAATATGTATTGAACAATTTTCATATTTAAAATTCAATTAAAATATTCATTTCCTAAAAAATAAACAGTTAATAAATTAATATTTAATCATGTCCCATGTCATACCTCTACAAACCTAGCAGCTTGCAACTAAAATATGAGTAAAATAAATAAGTATTCCATAACCTACACAGTTAAAAATAAATTCAATAATTAATTAACAAATATTAATGTTAATTATTTTTTTAATACATTTTCCCCAATACCTCTACGCACCTAACAGCCCACAAATAACACATACCAAAAATATTACATAATTTACATAACAAATATCAATCATTTAATTAAATAAAATGTTTGAAATAATCCTTAATTAGTTATTACCTAATTAACGCCCACCCTTTACCCCATAAAGCCATCGACCAGCTATTACACTATGAATTACTATTAAAAATCAGATGAAAATTTCAAATCACTTAAAATGGCAAGCTATATTTTAAAAACAATTGATAACATTAATATAAACAATAGTAACACATAAAGGTAATATAGCAACTAAACACATAAAAACAAATAAAAAATATATTGTTAACCACTATACGAATGAAAACAATATTAAAAACATCGATATTATTTAAAAGGATAATACTTACCTCAAGAAACAATATTCATGTCAACAACAATTATGTCTTGAGATTCAATTTCTGATATTTCTGTCTCACGATATTTGTAACTCAATATTTTGTCAAAAAACACAATTACCTGTAGTTAACTGAAGGAGCACATACCATCTCGTAGTCCATTTTACGAAATACCTGCATTGTGGTGACCTCTGCATGTGGACACATATCCTAAAAGTGGTTTCTCTTGTCAGTTTTTTGTGTCATTGAATATTTTGCTCTGTTTCTCACAACGACTGTAACACAACTATAGTTGAGTGGAAGCCCATGGTAGACCTTACCCCCAAACAAATACTTCAAGGCATCTACGTTGCCCATAGACGATCTTTCAACTGTGTATACTGGTTCTGTGTGTGGCTTGTTAAGCCATTTGTTTACTACTTTTACATTGGACACATTGTAGTTCTAATGGATATCAATATATTTCTTTCGTCAAGAATTTAACATCAAAGAATATGAAACTTTATGGGCAGGTGTATAAACTTTAATTTATTCAAATGATCAATATTCCACCTTCATGTAAAAAAAATATCATGGCTATAATCATAACTTCTTAATGCAAAGTCCAAAACAATTATTATTTATAGATTCAAAGTCTTTATTTATGGGAAACTCATATGTTTGATTAGTTCATTAACTTATACTACTTAGTGCCACATATGAATGCTAGATCTTGACATTAAATATAGATGGTTGCAGCAAGCCCACACATTTTGCGAGGACCATCCTCTTCTTCATATCTGAAAAAAAGTATTTACCACCCATCTCAATGATAGTATCCTTGTCTTTTCAACATTATGAAACCATCACTAAGTTTGACCATGGTCCATACTTGTTCATCTAGCTGCACCCTCATGGCAGAAGCAAAGAACATTGCTAATTTTAATTTTGAAGTGTTCAACTTTCCTCGTGCTTGGAATAGTAACCAATATTAAAATCTCTAAGGTGATGAAGTGGACACACTTTATAAAAGGAGACATGAAATCGTCAATAGTTGTCATGGAAAAAATAGTGTGATAAAATACTGAGTTGTATAACTGTGTTTTGGGTTGTACAACCAGAAAGTATTTTTCTTGGCTCATATTGTACAACTATGATTTTATAATTTCTTCCATGAAATCCTTAAGTGTGTCAGGAGTAGGGTCTCCAACTCTCTCATTGAAAAAAGAGCTATATATTTAAGCTTCAATATTCTGGAAGCGCCAGGAGCTGGAAGCAGAGTAGGAATATATGTAGAATCCTCTGTATTTTATAACATGGCAATTATCTCAATATTTGCCTTAACAATCATTAGCAATAAAGAGACAGCAGGCTTTCAAAGAATTTTCTGTTATTTCTTCAGGTCTTTGCTGTTTTAGATTTGTATTTCAAAGATAAAAAACACTATATTTAATTGCTTTTCCTTTTTTAAAGTTGCCATTGTCCTAAAAATTCATGGAAGGGTCTGTTGCGGGTGAATATAAACATTCATCTAGGGTTTTATTATCACCCAATTATTTTCTCTGGTTCAGGATGACAGCCCTTAAAATGACTGAGTTGTTCCCTGATTCGCATCAATGGGGTCTTGTAACTGAAATTATCCGGTTCAACCGATGTTATCGTTTGGTCTTCCGGTGTGGTCAAAAAATCCCCACTGGGCTGTGGAGGAAGAGAAGGGAGTTCAGGTAAGTCTGTCTCATAAAGAACCTCCAAGGGAATGTTACTTTTACCTTCTGATTCACTTTCCTGTTGACATATCCTGAGAAGAGAGGCATCCTGACAAAAAATATGCGTTAGCATGGTCTTTACCACTACTATAACGCACCTCAAATTGGAAGGGCTGAAGAGAGAGGAACCATCAGAGTTCTCTAGATGTGTTACTTATGCTTCTGCTCATCCTCAGAGGAGCATGGTCAGTATAGAATATTTAAGGGTGGCCTTCCAAATAGTATCTTAACTTTTCAGCTGCCCATATAATAGTGAGGCACTCTTTTTCAATAGTAGCATGTTTGTGTTGCAGGTAAACAGCTTACAACTTATACCCAAAATCCGTACATCCACCCCTTCATTGTTTTTTTGAGAGAGAACAGCTTCAATGCCACACTCTGAGGCGTCTGTCTTTTAGGAGAAATGGTTTAGAGAATTCTGAGGAGGAGAGGAGAGGACTAGAAGTGATGGCTTTCTTAAGTTCCCTGAAGGCGGTAATATCTACTTGTGAAGGGTTTTGAGGACAATCTTTTGATACTTTCTTGTTTAAAAGGTCAGTGAGAAGGGCTGCGATGTCTGAATATTGGGGAATGAATCTAAGGTAGTAAACCAAAAGACACAAAAAGGCTGTATTTCTTTACGGGTCCTGGTAAGGGGACATCTGCAATAGCGCAATCCTTCTTTTCCTGTGAGTCAATTGACCAATTATAATATTAATAATAATCCACATTTGTAAAGCATAAACAATCACCCGTAAGGGTCTCTAGGTGCTGGGGGCCGTCGGGAAGATTAATCAAGCTATTGCCCAGAGTCACATGGTGCTGGGCTAATCTGCCACCGGCGCCAGGGATCGAACCGGGATCCCCAGATTCCAGCGTCAGTTGCCCTAGCAACGACACCACACCTCTCCCTAATTACCTAAAGGATATCCTAAGAACTTCACTTTGGTAAATCCGATCCTGGATTTGTTTGCGTTAATATGTAACTGAGTAGTATGCAATTCCATAAATATTGTATGGAGGTGTTGTAAATGTGCGTCCCTGGTGAGACTAAAGATGACCTTATCATCTAAGTATGCAAAAGAATTGATGGGCCTTTAGTACTTAATTTATCAGCCTTTGGAAAGTGTAAGTGGCTCCATGTAGTGCACATGGTAAAATTGTAAATACAAAAAGACCGTCTTGGGTGGCAAAATATTTTTTTTCCCGATCTTTTTTTAAAGGTACCTACCAATACCCTTTTGTCAAATCTAAAGAGGTGATGTATTTTGCCTCTACTAACTTCTCAATGAGTTCATCCACCCTGGGAAGAGCTAGGCATTGCACTTTGAAATCCTGTTAACTACCCTAAAGACTATACATAATTGGATAGACCCATCAGGTTTAGACACTAGCACAATGGGAGATGATCAATTTCTTTTAGATGGTTGTATTACCCCCCATTTGCAGCATTTTAGATATGTCTTCAATAACTGCTTCTCTGCCACAGTTAACCTTTAGGGTTTCTGCTGGACCAATACCATTTTTTCTGAAGGAATGGCATGTTAGGCTAATCTAGTGCAGAAAAGATAGAAGAAAAGGATTGCAACACTGGTTGTAGGGAGTCCTTTTATCCTTAATCAAGTTGATCATTAATAACTAATTCGATTAAGGTACTAGTAGGGAATATTTTTGGTTGTCAAGCCAATGCTTATTTTTGGAGGGGTACCTATCCATTTGTTTTGTCAAAATTCATTTATCCAGCATCATAAGCAGGTAAAACAACATGACTACGTTAGAGTGCATAGGAACTTTGGTCAATACATTCAGCTAATAGTAGTCCAGCTTCACATGCTGCCAGGTCCATTACCACCCCTTGCAACCAGAGGAGTAGATATCTGTTTTTAAACGTTCAACCATAAAAGTGATCCCTTAAACAACGGAAGAAAAATAAACCTGAAACAGAAACCCCCCAACCCTCCCTCCTTCCCTTTCCTGGTGGTGTTGGAGCGGTACAGGAATAAAACAGGTGTCTTAGGTGTGGCCAAGAGGTGAGGCAGTAAGGGTAGGGCCACAGCCTTCCAAAAAAATGATGAGTGTGACTGCCAACCCTCACCAGAATGGTTATAATTGGAAAAGGTGCATGGCCCTTAAAGATGGAGGGTAAGAAAGTAAGTAAATTCTTTATTGTTGTGTTAATTAAAACAATTACAATTTGTAGCAAACTACAGCATTTAAAACAAAATTCTTAAAGTATTAGCAAGGAAATAAATAGGAAGAGGAAAAGGAAAGGAATTAAAAAAAGATTTGCATTAGGAGAAAGGTTTGCGATTCAAGGAATCCGACCGGTCATGGCAGGACTTACTGCAGTACAGGTTTGTCTATCAACATTGGTCTTAGGTCTCAATGGGGGTCCGGCAAGCGGCAGCGTACCTTGTTTTCTGCGCAAAGCTGTCCAGGAATTTTACTAATCTACAGATCAGTTGGGCGTCCACTGAGCATAAAGCCTGGACTATCACGGACCGGCAGGTGCGGACTCCTAGCTCGTTGAATTTGTCCTTAATCCAGTGGTGCCGTCCGTAGTGTATAGCTGGGCAGATGCAGACTATGTGTAAAAAGTCTTGGTTGTCTGCACCGCAGAGATCACATTCCGTTGTTACTTGTGGTCTCCATCTAGGTTGGTCTAGTCGTGTGGGTAAAATGCCACCAATGGTAAGCCCCGGGATAGTTAAGTTACCAATGGGCCCCATTTATATTCAAATTTCTTATATTCATCTCGGAAGATATAAGCGAGGCATTGCATGGAGAGGATTCTCCACAGGCGGGAATGCCACAAGGATATTGCCGGCACAGCTTGTTTTTTCCATGCGGCTGCTATCGTAAGTTTTGGTGCTCCTAGACAGGCCCACATTATGGCCTTGTCAGCTTTCATTTGGTGTTCTAGGTCAGAGTCTCTGATGCCTAGTAGTGACCCTTCTATAGTTGTCGGGAAAGGATACCCCAGCAGCTCTATAATATGTGAGAGGATTTCCTACCAAAATGGACGAATACAAGGGCAGTTCCACCAAATGTGATGGAAATCTCTCCGTAAACCGCAGCCCCAACAGCAGAGATCAGAGGAGTCAGGGAAGATCTGTTTGATTTTAGTGGGATAAAGGTACCAGTCTAGGAGTGTCTTGTAATGTGCTTCTCTCAGAGCAACTGAGTAGTTGTTCCTAGTAATGTGGCTACAGAAGTGTGCCCACTCCTCTTCAGAGACATCCCTTCCCACCACCCTTTCCCAAAAAGATATGTAGTCGACCTGGGGAGCATGTAATGTAATTAACAGCATGGCATAGAGGGAGGAGATGGCCCACTTCGTGGTACCTGCTTTTTGCACAAGTCTTTCCAATGCTGTAAGTTCCCTTGTGGCAGACTTGCTTATGTGTGGAAGGAGACTCAATGCTTAAGCTGGAGGTAGCGATAATGCTTTCTGTGTGCGCCCTGGAATTCTCTTTTGCAGCTTTCAAACGTCAACGTGTCATAGTTGTGGAATAAGTCTGATACTTTTAAACACCTTCCCTCCCTCCAACAGTCAAAGGGCCCCTTGCGCTCCGCCTGTGGGAAGTCCAAGTTGAAGTGGATTGGAGTGTGTGGGGAGAGAAAAGAGTTAGAACCCTCTCACTTTGTGATTTGATCTCGAACTGTGAGTGTGGGGGTGTTTAAGTATGCGTTTGCTGTTCTATCTGCCTTTGATTTCCAGAAAACGTCCCAGATTGTTCGCCTCTTGATCACCATGCCCACTATCCATTTTTTTTAACATGTTTACATGTTATATTTGCTCTTTTTGTATATCCCATTTTTATTTTGTAGGAATTTGTCACTAATTTTTCAACTATTTGATAGAGGCCCCTTTAATCAGCATTTATTTGATATTCTCTCTATTTCATCCTCTTATCATAAAATGGTTTTTGTTTCTTCAGTTTTTTTCTAATTGGGTGTAAGCTAAGTCTTGTTGTTTACTAATACATGGCCTTAATTATTGCATATATTGTAAAAGATCTTGGGCTTCTGTCCCATTATTCTTCTTCCAGGCTTCTCTGGTTATCTTGTCAAATGAGGAGCAGCCTAATCTGCGTTGAACCTAGCCTTTGATAACAAACAGAGCTAAAGGAAGAAGAATATCCCTGTTCTTTCAATCCCGAGAATCATTTTTTTCAAAATGAGTTTGAGGGTCCTATTGTACCGTTCAGCTTGCCCATCGGTTTGGGGGTACTATACTGCGGTCTTAAGATGTTTTGACTTTAACATAGTACACAATACCTGTAATAATTTGGATACAAAAGAAGCAGCCTGATCAGTGAGAATCTCTTTTAGTGGAACTCACCCTAGAGAATATTTCGATAAGGACTCGGGCAATATTTCTGGTAGTGGCTGACTTAAAGGGAAATGCTTCAGGATAGCGTAGGCATAGTTGACAACTGCCAAGCAATAAGTGTTACCCGGTTTGGTTCATTGGAAGGGACCAATCAGGTCCATCCATATACTCTTGCAGGGCTGTCCTATTATGGGTAAGGGTAGGAGAGGGACTGAAGGAGGTTTTTCTGGGTTCTCCTGTTGACAGATCACATAACTCTGGCAAAAATGTTTTATCTTGACATGAATGCCAGGCCAATAGAAATACCTTAACACCATTTGAGATGTTTTCTCAGGTTCAGTATTGACAGCCAATGCATGTGAATGGGAGAAAAAATAATTTCTTCCTTAAATGTTTTTGGAACTAGGAGTTGGAGATGTGCTTCAATTTGTTCTATTCTATATAGAATCCCCTTTTTTTACAAACATTTTGTCGGGTACTGTAATTCCTTTTAGCATGATGGAAATCAAAATGTATCTGCCAAGTTTCAGCAGTGAGAAAAGCATTTTTGGGATTTGAATAGTTCTCCGTTTTAAATAGAGAAGAAGACAATTAGGCTTTAAACATAGTGAGAAGCTCTGTGTTATCTTTGCCAAGTATAAATTCTTCTGGCTGAGTTGGCACAACTCGGGCTTTTATTTCTCTCTCTCTAACTGTTTGAGTAGTCACTGTCACCTCAGCTATTATATACTTCATTATATGTCCTTGAACACACCTAATCTCTACTTCCTTATGTGGAGGGATTTGGGAGAGCTCTACCCATTTCTGTAGGAATACTGACTGACAACATCCTGAATCTAACAAAGCCTTAATCATGTGATCTTGAAAGTATAGACTTAAATAAAAGCAGTGTCTCAGCTCTTGTGTGTAAATAACTTTTCTTGGGATACAACTAACTTCCATTGGTTCCTCTGCTGTTTTTTTGATTGGGACAAGACCGAGAAATGTGTCTACATTCACCACAGTCAAAACATTGGGGATTTTTAAAGGAGTTTAGCATGTTTGAAAGGTTCTAACTTTGGAAGGTTCCTCAACAATTTTTTTAGGTCTTTTCTCATTCTTGAGAGCAGCGTGACTTTCCACTCCGATAGGTTCTCTGATCTTTAAGCGCGGCTGGAATTTGCACCCATCTCTCATGTTGCTTAAGCCCTTTGTGTGTTGCAAGTGTTAAAGACTCTAGATATTATTCCAAACAAATCAAATTCATGATTTCTTCCTTGGTGTTCTCAAGGGGTCTGAGACATTTATCTGCGGCCAATTTAAGTTTGAAGAAAAGAGTTTTGGAATTATCCCCCGATCATTCCAGGTGGGCCAATACCACATTCTTGACTTCTTCATATTAAGTGGTACCATAAGGATAGGCCGCCTAGGAGGTGGCCAGTGCTTCCCCGACTAGTAATGGATCCATGAAGAAAGGCCATTTGTCAGGAGGCCTGGCACAAGCTCCAGCAGCCCTTTCAAAATTAAAAAAATTAAAGGAATCTGGGTCTACCCTAGGGCCTGTGGACGAGATATGAGTAGCAGAGAGGTTTGATGTTTATTAAAATTGATCTTCAGTGACCTTGTGTTGACTGGCCACTTGCAACTTCATAGTGTCGATAAAAGGTTTTGCGGTCTTCCTTGGCCGATAACAGTTGTCTTTCGAGGGACAATTCGAATCATCTGCACCCTTTAATGAGCAGGTGTACCATATTCCTCATTTTTATCACTGGGTCTAATGCACCAGCATTCTCCACCATTTGTTTGTTATGGTGAATATAAACACAAAGAAAATAATTAATGAGTTCTAGGGGTTAATTGTGACCCAATTACTTTCTCTAGAATTTCACACAGGTTTCAACTAAAGTTAGGAAAGTACAATTGTCTTAATGTATTTTATCTCCTTTATTTCTTTTAGGGTTGGTCCTGGTGGAGTCTCCGGCCCGCAATCAAGATCCCCCCGGCAAAAAGGGCAAACCCCAGGGTAAGTCACATCTCTTTTACCATATTAAATGGGGATAGACTCATCACCAAGGAATACGTCACCAGTGTTCCTGTACTTTCTTTACAAAAAAGACAAAGAAGGTGGGTTGGTTTGTCACTTTATTAAAGCAAGTGCTAATTTGTTAGGTCACGAGAGACAAAATAAATAAATAAGAGTCCCTCTTAGGTAAAATATTTTTTAAAAACGGTTTCCCTTAAGAATCTAAAACTATTTTGGTGAGGGAAGGAGAGAAAGAGAAGGAATAGAAAATAATCTGAAAGCATGAGGAACTTATGGAAGGTTGGGTTATTCTCCCCTCACGTTTTCCCCAAATCCAGCCCCATAGCTGGCAGAGCCATTTTTCTTCGGAAACATGGCGGATGCATATTTTGAGGGCTTGGTCCTAGTCTTTCACTCTCTGTGGAACTCAGGGATGCCGATTTCAAGAAGTTGTCAGTCTTCTCTTCACAGCTGTTAACAGGGCTGGGATTTGTCTCCGGCTTCCAAAAGCTACAGGGTTTGGATCGTTGAAACCCTGGGTCCTTCCTCTCTGCCAACTTCGAGAAAGGAACCAGGTTGTTCCCGGCTACTGGCAGCCTAGGGACTCTCGATTGGCTTGGTTCTCACTTCTCACTTCTGGATCTGTTTCTTCTGCTTCGTCCTTTGATTCTGGATAATGGTCCTTAAAACGACCATGTTAATCCCTGATTGGCTCCAAGGCAGTCTCATGACCTAAATCATCCCGTTCAACTGATGGTCTCATTACCTTTTCCGGTGTGGTTGAAGAATGGCAGCTGGGCTGTGGGAAAAGAAAAGTGCATTCAGGTAAGTCTGTCTCATATAGGTCCTCACAGATAATGATACACTTTCCTGTTCACAGCAGGCTTGTAAAATATTGGGCAAAATATTCACCAAGGAATCTCTTTTGTGAGTTGAAAGAAGGGCAATACTGAGGTTATAGAGACAAAAACAAACATGGACATAGCACTGACAAACACACACACAGACAGACACACACACACAGGTACAGCATCACAAAAGCAGTGTGTGGACAGCAAGAACAAAAGGGGGCACGGCAGGGGAACTTTATCTATCCCAGGCTAATTGCTAATATAATGGTTCTCATGCAATTAAACATGCAAGAATAGATGGCTATGCCTGCACTGTAGACATTCTAATGTGTGACGTGCAGATTGCACACACATCTTACAGCAAGTGCTTAACCTAATGACCAATGTTAGTGACTTGTCAATCCCCGATCTCTACAAAGTCTGTACTAGAATGTACTACAGTGCACTGCCACGGAAGTAGGTGCTAAATGCTTTTGTGGTCCTACTCCCTATCTCTTTGAACCAGCTTCTGGCTTTTTAAGTCTAGTGCAGAGAAAGGTTTGCTCTCTCGCTCTCTCGCTCTCTCTTTTTCTCTCTTTCCCTCTTTCCTTCACTCTCTCTCTTTCACTCCCTCTTTCTCTTACTCTCTTTATATTTCTCTCTCCTTGTCTCTAAGACTTAAGTTTATTAATTACCATAACACCCAGAAAGGCCACACACTCATATGGTCACAGCAATATTCACTCACACGAAAACCAATTGCTCACACCATTCTTGCACCATCAGTTTTGTACAATGCAACTGACTCTCACCACCAATGTTACATCTCCCATTATTTATCACCCACCATAAAAATACAGGGTGACTAGTAAAGATGCTTTGCAGTAAAGGGTTGAAATGATGAAGTGAAGTTTGTGAGAACATGAAGTTAAAGAGTATGATGTGACAAAAAAGGGATGTGTATGGGTCTGGGCCAAACTGTTAAATAAAGTGGAGTTGTATAGTTCATACATATTCTCTGCACATTGTTTGGACAACATAAACTAAGGGCTTGGTGCCTTGACTGATTCCGGACACCCCCACATGAAATTTTGGCCTATAGACTAGCTAGCTTGCAGTGCAACTTAAAGCCCCCCTAACTTATCAAGGACCAAACAGTTTACAGTAACCTCTGAAGATGACAACCCTGAGCCCAAAGGAATCATATAAACTGTACAGAATGTTTCGCTCAGTAACTTGCTCACTTGTTCTCAGAGAAATATATGAAGAATACACAGTGGGGCATTTTCCATAATATTTATTGAACCAACTTTATTTTTGCATGTAATACATGTACGGCAAAGATTAGGACACAGAAGCAAATAAAGGAGCTTACAAGCACCAAGACATTAAAAAGATTAAACATTTCTACCATGGTGCTGAAGCAATTAATATATGTATTCGTGTATGCAAAATGGTAATCTAACGCACTCCTATGCTTCAAACCTTTCTCTAAGTGTACTAATACTGTGCATAGGCATAGAGCCCGCCCCCTTCATGTATTGTATCTGTCTCTGTTTTAATTGCTGTTTTGATTTCCTTCCCGGGTTTCTGTGCCCTCTTTTTGCATTCTGTACCTGTCCCATTTTTCCTGCCGCTGTGCGCACTGCTGCCCCGGCCCCCTAGCTTATACTTTTTTTGCCTCTGTTTTATTTGCTTGTTTTTCCTCCTTTCCCTTGGTTTCTCAGCCCACTTTTTGCCTTCTGTTCCTGCCCAGTTTTTTTCCACCGCTGTGTCCCCTGCAGGCCCGCCCCCCCCGCTCGCCCATTCATCCTCTCTCTCCTCCCAGCTGCTCCTCCCTCCCACCTCCCCTTCGTATGGCGGCCGCTGCGTGTCCAAGGTGCACCTAAGGCAAGCCGGTCTGCACCCATTTGTGCCTGGACCGTGCCTAGCGCCAGAACCCCTGGCCCCGCGAACCCAACAATGCCCTTCTCCACTACAATGACAGCACCCTCCTCGCACTCAACATGGGACGATCACGCACCTGCTTTCTGGCTGCTCTGAAGCATACCCAAGGACCCTTCTCCTGCCGGAACTGCAGCTTAACCAGCATCCGATCTGCCAAGCCACCCACCGTTAAATAACGCAACCAGCTAAGATGCTTCCTTCTCAACACCCGCTCCACCCGCAGACACGCTGCTGATTTGGCAGGTTCTCCCCAAAGAGACCCTTCACTTCTCTTTAAATCTTTCCTTCTATTAGAAGTGTTATTCTGTGTAAACGATGTGGGACATTCACTTTCTTATCAGGTGTTTCCACTGTGATATACTCACTCAGAGCTACTACTTCCCAAAAATCTATCATGTTCTGATGAGCTAGAGTGACTTTTTGCTGCACAGTCCAGCATCGTCACTGTTCATTTCCACTTCAGAAGCAGAGTCCTCAGGAGCATAGGCACCTCTGATCTTTATCCCTACTCTCTTTATATTCTTACATTTTGGTTTTGTTGATGTTTGTTTGTTCTTGTTTGATGATGTGGTCTGAAGTGCGATGTGTCTCCCTTTTCGGTTTTGTCACTCTTCTGATCTTTCTCATCAGTTTGGGGGTGGTATACTGAGGTCTTAAGATGTTTCAAATCTAACAAAGTAACAATTCCTGCATTAATTTGGATACAAATGGAATACCCTGATCTGCGAAAATCTCTTCAAGGAACCCCACCCTAGAGAATATTTCAATAAGAACTCGGGTAATATTTCTGGTAGTGGCTGACTTAAGGGGAACCACTTCAGGATAGTGAGCAGCTTAGTCAACAACTTCCAAGCAATAAGTGTTATCCTGTTTGGTTCTTTGGAAGGGACCAATCAGGTCCATTCCACTATGCTCGAAGGGTGGTCCAATTATAGGTAAGGGTCGAAGAGGGACTGAATGAGTCTTATATGGGTTTTTCTGTTGACAGATCCCACAACTCTGGCAATAATAATTTTATGTCGGCTTGACTTCCGGACCAATAGAAATACCTTAATACCATTTGAGATGTTATCTCTGGTCCAATATGACCAGCCAGTAAATGTGAATGGGAGAAGTAAATAATGTGTTCCTTAAATTCTTTTGGAACTAGGAGTAGGAGATCTGCCTCTATTCTATCTATTCTCTGTAGAAGCTCCCTTTTTTTATAAATGGGGGAAACTGAGAACTGGTGTTTTCTTCATTTTCTATAGCGTTTTTTCAAGCAGTTTGTAGGGTACTGTCATTCCATTGAACATGATAGAAATCACAATTTATCTGCCAAGGTTTATCTGTGAGAAAGGCATTTTGCGATTTTGCATAGTTCTTCTTTTTAAATAGAGAAGACAATTGAGCCTTAAACAGAGTGAAAAATTCTGTGTTATCTGTGTCAAGTATCAAATCTCTCTACCTGTTGAGTAGTCACTGTCACCTCAGCTATTGGATACCTCCTTATATCTACATGAACACACCTAATCTCTACTTCCTTATGTTGAAGGACTTGGGAGAGCTCTACCCATTTCTGTAGGATATCTGACTGATGACATTCTGAATCTAACAAAGCCTTAATTCTATGATCTTGAATGTATGGACTTAGATACAAGCATAGTGTACAGCTCTTGCATATAAAGAATGTAACGTGGGATGCAACTAATATCCATGGGTTCCTCAACTGGTATTTTATTGGGAGACGACCAGGAAATGTGTCCCTATTCACCACAGTCAAAACATTGGGAATTTTTAAAGAAGTTTGGCATGGTTCGAAAGGTCCTCACTTTTGAAGGTACAGTGACAATTTTGTTAGGTCTTTCCTCAATCTTGAGTATAGACTGACTTCCCACTCTGTTAGGTTCTCTGATGTTTGAGTGCAGCTGGGCTCTGTTAAAAGATGTGGCCATCACTACGGCATGTTCTAGGGATAGACCTGTCTGTTGTTTGAGACATTTTTGTGTTGCTAGGGGTAAAGCTACTAGATAATCTTCCAAACAAATCAAATTCATGATTTCTTCCTTGGTGTTCTAAACGTGTCTGAGTCATTTATCTGCGGCACATTTAAGTTTGGAGAAAAGAGTTTGGGGATTATCTCCTGCTATGCCTTGTTCCTTTCTAAACTTCAGGCAATAGACTTCTGCGTTTAATACCAGGTGGTTCAATATGACATTCTTGACTTTTTCTTAGGAAGAGGGACCATAAGGATTGCCTACCTAATAGATGGCCTGTACATCCCTGACTAGTAATGGAGCCAGGAAGAAAGGCCATTTGTCGGGGCAAGGCACATGCCCTAGCAGCCCTCTCAAAACTTAAAAGAAAGGCATCTGGGTCTTCCACCTGGACTTATGTCTGTAATGATATGTGGGAGCCTGTGGATGAAGTGTGAGTGGCAGAGAGGTTGGACGTTAATTGAAATTTATTATCAGTGACCTTGTGTAGACTGGTCACTTGCAACTTCATAAAGTACTTGTGGTCTGCCTTGGTGGAAGATATGTGTCTTTCGAGACCCCAATCTAATTTTCTCTGTGCTTAAATGAGCCGTTGTACCACGTTCTCTATTTTTATCAATTGTCCAAAGTGTCCGCATTCTCCATTCTCCAACACTTGTCAGTAGCGGGTAAGTATAAACATGAATAAATAAATTGAGTTCTCGGGCTTTATTGTCACCCTGTTAATTTCTCCAGAATTTCATGAAGGTTTTGACTAAATTTAGGAAAGTCCAATTGTCTTAATATGTTTCATTTCCTTTTTTTCTTTTAGCGTCAGCTCCGGCTAAGAAGAAACCCCAGGGTAAGTCTAGTTTCTTTTACCCTATTGAATAAGGATAGACTGGCGGGTAGGCAAGATGGCGGCTGTTTGATGGCTGTGAACGCCGCCCGTCCCGCGATCGTAGTATGGTGTGAAATCCTCCACTGAACCCTCCACAATAAACCTCCACCTTCTTTGTGGATAGCAGCCTCTGGGTACTTATGGTAGTGGTGCGTTGCAGGCTACTCTCAGGGAGTACGGGGGAGAAGAAGAATCCTCTCTCGGCCCTTCGCGTCAAGCACCTGCGAACTGGGCAGAGCAACTTCAGGGCTACTTTCGGCAGCGGCAGCAGCAACGGTGGTATTAGTCCAGGCGGGATCGGCTTGGGAGAGGAGCGCAATGCCTCCCATGCAGCTTCGGCGGGACAAGCAGTAGAAACCCACAGCTGAGTACACTGGAGCGGAGACGACAGCAGAACGAGCAGCCGCTAGAAAAACACTGCATGGAGGGAAGCCCAGGGACACCACTACCACGGATGGACGCCAAGTAGGTGAAACTGCCAGAAGTAAATCACAGGGGCAATCTGGCGTTCGCGATGGTATCACTTAGCCGCAAACTCTTCCTGGGATGTTTGCAGGGCTAAGGAAACCTGTCAACAAGACGATCAATGCTGGAAAGGTGACACCCCTGGGATCGGGACAGCAATCTGGAACTGCGATAACCCCAGGAATAAATGCGAATATTGATATGGTGACTGTGGCCAAAAATGATAAGGGCAGCCCCACTAAAGAGAAGGACGGGTCTGGTTTCAACCCAAAGCAGGCAGAGTGGAAAGATTGTGAAAATCCCGGAAATGTAGGGGGGAGTGATGCTGTCGCTATTATAGATGTAAATACAGACAAGTTTGTAGCTCTGGTAGGGGGTACGTCTGTGACAGAGAATACAGCACATAATTCTGCAGATAATTCAGATACACTCTCCCATCAAACATCAACTAATAAAACAAATATATATCTCTCCATCCACCACCACCATTTGCTATAGCTGCTACAGCTGTTGCTGCTGAAGACGAAATGCGGACACCAGAATATGGTGAACAATTATTTTCCCTTAATGGGGACTCTGAACTATCTAATGCAAGTGATATTTCTGAACTGGAGAACACTGCATGTGATAGCCCTCTCTCTAATCCCAGTACCCAAAAACGACTCCCTTGTTTAACTAAACAAAGAAAAAAGTCCAGAACAAGTGGTACAATTGAGGGGTCCGGGGGATCAGGATCTGACCACAGCCAGCTTCGGTGGGACTATTCAACTATGGAGTTAGTGGGAGTACAAGGCTGCTCAAATAAACTCTACTGTGAGACTGGGAATACTAAAAACTTCGGAAATCTTGACTATTCCAGTGAGACTCCCCCATCCATAGCTTTGATCTATGCCGCCCTCAAACAAATACAAGGGGAGGCTAGAGTAGAGCATAAGTGCACTCATCTGGCAACTAACAAACTCCAGGGGGGCGATCTGTAAAGTTAATACATCTTTTATAGAGATCACGGAGAGAACAACTGCTCTTGAGGAGAGCGTGGTGGCTCTTGAAACAAGAGTAGAGACATCAACTCGCCATACCCACTCAAATAAAGCACGAATGAATGTTGCCATGTGGAAACTCAAGAATTTCGAGAATCACCAGCGTCGCAACAACTTAAGACTTCTTGGTATTCCGGAATTTGCAGGGGGGATGATATCAGAGGCTTCATCATGTGTCTAATAAGAGAGGGTTTCCCAGATCTTGTGCGGTGGGATTGGGAGCGGGAAATTCAGCGGGTTCACCGTTTCCCTCTAATGCTTAAAAAGAAGCATGTCACCAGCAACACTGACATCAAACCCTGAGCTATTTTAATCTTCTTTGGCAACTTCTTACTTCGCCAGGCAGTATTTGACAAAGCTAGGCCCGAATCTCGACGCTCGGCAGCAGGATTTTCCTTTTTTGTCAGGCCCGACTTCTGTCATAGTACTGTAGAGAGAAGATGGAAACTCTGCCAGTTAATCTCTCCTTTTCAGAAGATTGGAGCAGAGGCATTCCTTCTTAGTCCTGTTTGGCTTAAAGTTATTTATTTACAAATGCATTACACAAATGTTCACTTCAGAAATTCAAGCTCAGGATTACTTGAATGATATTTCCGGGGCTATTGTCCCAGGAGGACCTGAGGGGTTAACAATTTTTCCATGGATGTTTTGTCTACAAGAGACCCACATTGAGGCTGATAGGGCCAAGGTTAGCAAGCTCAAAGGATATCATTAAGTCTCTGCTACTACTCAAGGGTTCGTACGAAAGAGGTGGCTATTATGGGAAAGAAGAATTTGAGATTAAGGTTCTCATGCGCCAAATCTGACCAGTTTGGTAAATGGGTCATAAACCAATGTGGTATGGGGGGCCAAGAGTTAACTTTATGATCTATATATGGATCTGAGTTAGACGATCCAACTTTATTTGAATGGCTGATTTTGGAATTGGTAGGCTGGCCCCTTCCCGTCATTATCTGTGGGGATGCTAATATAAACGTAACTAATCACACTGGAGTAATCAGTGGCAGTCCTTATATAGGACATAAACCTAAGGTTTTTAAGGCAGTTTCAAACGTACCCACGGTGTCTCTAATGCCTGGTCCAAATTGAATTTGCATGATGCGGGATATACTTTTTACTCTGCCCCACATCAGAGTCATGCTAGACTTGATTATTTTTTCATATCTCAACCTCTATTGACCAATGCTAGCATTCAGAAATACCCACAGGTGATGTCTGACCATAACCCGTTAGTTTTGGAAATTTCGGTACAGATTAACACATTTTCTATTTCTCATTGGACATTTAATAGAGCATTAATTTATGATAACAAATACCAACATCATATGAATAAATGGGTTCCACAATTTTTAGAAGAAAACATAGGAAGTGCATCGGTTGAGATTATATGGGATACATTGAAAGCCGGTATCAGAGGGGAAACAATTAGGTTTGGATGAGCCGCACAATTTAAAGAGAAACAACTTCTACAAGAGCAATATCAGAAATTAAATGTGGTGGAAACCCGACTGATACAACATATATCTAGTAATCAAGATATCGAACAGGCTCAAAATCGGGTAGCCGTCTCCAAATCTGCTATTATAGAAGCTTCAGCAACTAAAGCGGCAGGGAAACATACTGTTTGGCGCTCAAGGCTGTATGAATGCGGTGAAAAAGTTGGCCAAGTATTGGCTATGCGTACTTGACAACGTACCATTCAGGGAAATATCGTAGCTATAAAAAGCCCAGGGAAAGGGTTGGTGGTTGGTCCTGGCGAAATATGGGCTTCTTTTCAAGGGTATTATCAGAAACTTTATCAAGAGGACATCGATGTCTGTGATCAAGCAATTAATAAATATTTGGATAACTTATTAAGGGAGAAACTCACTCAAGAGGAGCAAACAGCTTTAAAAACTCCTATATCAATAGAAGAAATTCAGGATGCCATTAGCTCACTGTCTGGGGGTAAGGCAGCTGGCCCGGACTCAATACCAGGAGAATTTTATAAGACCTTTGCTTCATCACTGCTAGAAATTATGAAACACGTTTTCTGAATTCCCAGAACTGGTTGGGGGTCTAGAAATCCTGGGAAGCCGCCAATATAACAAAACAAAAACCCTGTCACCAGTCTGTTGGAAAAATATGGGTGAAGAGAAAGCACAAGACTCAGTGTCTACCTATAAAGTGTGTACAACAAAAAGGAGAAGAAAATGAATCTCATCAGCCCACCCAAGTGGCAGATAACTTCAAAGAAGATGGTCCGGCTAAGGAGCCACACACCTGTTGGTATTGTGTGCTTCTCCAAACCAAAGGAACCACAAGTGATGTATCTGTACCAAAGAGCAAAATTGTTCGTAATGGTGTGGGATATCAATTGCAAAATATGTGAAAAAATCAAATCAACAGTGCAATCTAAAATTGGCTACCATGACCTGAAGGAAAACTTTATTGGGGAAATATCATGGTGTCAATATTAAAAACAAGTGTATGACAGTTTGAAATTATAACTGTCAGCTAAAGATGATACTTGGTCAACATGTTTCAGCCATTGTAGGAAATATTAACCTACCCGGCTTTCATCAGGACCTATAGAACACTACTGCAAAAAGGAAAATGTTATTATAAACATAACAGTGATAGCAAACATCCTACCGTACGTTGAATTTCATATACGGAGGATATCTGTTTCAAAATAATAAAGGATTTTTTCCCAAACAATCTTGGGAGGAAGCCTCACCTCTCCTGCCCACTGCTCAGGGATGGAGGCCCCGCTCTGTCCGTCTGTACCCCTTGACTGATCCCGAGCCGAGGTATATAGGTAGACACTGAGTCTTGTGCTTTCTCTTCGCCCATATTTTTCCAACAGACTAGTGACAGGGTTTTTGTTTTGTCATATTACGAATAGGGGTTTATCCTGTTTCGCTGGTCTTTAAATATATTTCTCCCCTCAGACCCTTCACCAATTATTTATTAAGCCGCCAATATAGTAATATTCCCTAAAAAAGGAAAGCCATGGAAGAAATGGGGTCCCATCGACCTATTACTCTGATAAACAGCGAAATTAAAATATATGCAAAGATGCTGGCAACTCGTTTGGCAGTTATAATCAAGCAATTAGTGTCACCTGTTCAGCATGGTTTTGTGCCAGGACAAAGTACGATAGAACATTTTCAGAGCGTTATCACCTTATTAGATGCCGCCGGCATCACAGGAGATCCTATCGGACCTATTCTGCTAGATGCGGAAAAGGCGTTCGACAGGGTCTCCTGGCCGTTTTTATGGGCAACGCTCAAGGATAGAGGAATAGGGGAAAAATGTATCTCTGCATTAAAATCAATGTATCTTAGACCCATAGCTCGTATATCTATTATGGGTGAGATGACGGAACCTATTGCCATTAGCAGGGGGACCCGCCAGGCTTGACCCTGCTCACCCTTATTGTTTGCGGTTTACATAGACCCTTTGATTAGGAAGATAGAAGCCAACCAGTTGATTGAAGGTGTGCAGTGCATTGGGGGCTATACCAAAATATTTGCTTATGCCGATGACTTAGCTATAGTCACCTCTAATCCTAAAATAGCGGTAAAGGAAATCGAAAAAGCAGCTGAGGACTATGGGAAACTTCCCAGTTATCAATGAAATCAAAATAAAACGCAGATTTTAAGTTAGAATGTTTCTCATGTAAACGAGACACGTATGGTTCAAAAGGTGGTGTATTTGGGGATTGAAATTGAGGCAGATGTATCTAAAATTGTGGATACAAATTTAAACCCTCTAATCGGTAAATTTAAAACTGAATTTTCTGGTCTAGAAAATGTGAAGTTTACTCTTGTGGGCAGATGTAACATTATTAAAATGATTTTTTTCCCGAATATATTATATTTTTTTAGGGCCATTCCGTTGTCAGTTAGTAATTCTTGGCTTAAATTAATGAATCAACTGTTCTCTAGATTTATTTGGGCTAACTGCCGCCCTCGTAGAGCCTTAAGATTGTTAACATTACCCAGAGAAAGGGGCGGCTGGGCCGTACCTAACCTTCAGTTACATCATTGGGCTACGATGCTGCAGAATATGGAGATACTGCTTAATGAAAAGACCGAGTTTATAAGAGATAGGTCCTCTGTCCCTATTTTTGAAATGATTTTGGGTACTGAAGCTAAGGGGTGTCTGCTATGAAATATCGACTTTAATTATTACAAGTGGGTCAGGTTTAAGACCGTAATTTGTGCATTTAAAGTTTGGACCGCGGTCCGGAAGAGGTTGGGACTGGGACGATATGATGCATACACCCCTATATTTAGGAATAACCTCTTGCCCTATGTTTTTAATGATGGATATATGAAGCAATGGTACGATAATGGAATTCGAACAATTGGAGATATTCTATGTGGGTGCGATTTGCTTCTGTTTGATATCATTAGGGACAAATATGGGCTGGATGATCGACAATTCTTTAAATATCTCCAAGTTAGAGATTTTTTAGCTAAAAAACTTGGAGGAACTTCTGGCTTTCTCAAAGTATTGGTAATTGAGCTACTAATTAAAGATTCTTGCTCATTGGGGGGCTTTATAAACTCCTGTCTGATTTAGTACCCGATGATCTTACTAAACATGTGGACCGGTGGCAAAACTCATTCGAGCTCAATACCGGGGATGCTGAGGATTCATTACTCATAGCGCAGAATTCATTTATGGCAACAAATTTACAACTTTAGTATTATAAAAGGCAGTTTAATTTTTATATAACACCTTCGAAGACTGCTAAATAGGGTAGGGTAGACGGGTCTACTTGCCCGCGCTGCCAAAAACCAACAGCTGATCTTATCCACATGTTTGCGACATGCTCGACACTTGATACTTTGAAAAACAGTGTTAAAGGCTATTTAACAGGTATTCTTTGTACAGAAATCGATCTTACACCTAAATTGATTGTACTGGGGGTAGGTGATGCTCACCCTCGGAATCTGAATTACCTCTTTTTATTTGTTGCTTGTACAGTTTTTAGACTGAGTATAACTACGCACTGGTTTGACCCTTTTCCTCCGACGGGACAACTATGGTTGGGAAGGCTCTTGTCTATTTTCAGATTTGAATAAGATATATATGCTAGATCTGGTCGTAAACTGAGAATGAAAGGACTGGCTATCTGGGTTACTTTGTTGAACTGGTCTTATTTGAATAACTGAAGTTGGGAAAAAAGAGAAAAGGGGAAAATAAAGAAGGAAAAATATTAGCGTATCTAGTAGTCTGCTATGTTAATTTCGCTTTGTTTTAATTTTTATCCCTGTGCCTAGCTTTATTTAACTTCTGACATGTGTAACAATTGTGCTCCCTCGTGTGTGGGTGGGGGGTGGGGGGGGGGGTACCTCAGAGCTAATATGGATTTCTGTTTTTGTTTGAACTGATTTGTATTCATTGAAGAAAATTAATACATACAAATAAAAAAATAAAAAAAAGGATAGACTAATCACCAAGGAATAAGTCACATCGGTTCCTGTTCTTTCTTTAAAAAAAAAACCAGCTACTAATTTGTTAAGTCACGAGAGAAGACATAAATAAATAAGTGCCCCTCTTAAGTACAAATAAAAGAAACTGCTTCCCCTAAAAATATGAAACCATTTTGTTGAGGGAAGAAGAGAAAAAGAAAAATCCAGCCTTGAAGCTGGCTAAGCCTTGTGGCAGCTGGGCTGTGGGGGAAGAGATGATGTTTCCGGTAAGTCTGTCTCATATAGAACGTCCCAGGAAAAGTTACTTTCTTCTTCTGATTTACTATTCTGTTCACAGCAGGCTGGTAAAATATTGGCCAAGTGGAAACTCTAGACACCAGGGAATCACTTATTGTGAGTTGAAAGAAGGGTAATTCTGAAGTTGTAGAGACAAAAAAAAACTTGGAGAAAGCAAATATTGTGCCTTGTATAGTGAAGAGGTATTGTAAAGTTCCACTGACAAACACACACAACAGGTACAGCACTACAGCAGAAGCATGGAGAGCAAGTAAAAAGGGGGCAAAGCGGGGGTACTTTATCTATCCCAGGCTAATGGCAAAAGACATTGTTCTCATCCAATTCAATGTGCAAGAATAGATCACGATGCCTGCAATGTGGACATCTTAACTTGTGACTTACAGATTGCACACAGAGCACTACAGCAAGTGATTAACCCACTGACCTAAGTTAGTCTCTTGTATATCCACGATCTCTGCAATGCCTGTATTAGGTCGTCCCACAGTGCACTGCCACTGGAGTAGGTGTTACATGCTTTTGTGGCCCTACTCCCTATCTCTATAAACCAGCTTCTGACTTTTTAAGGCTATTGTAGAGAAAGGCTTCCTCTCTCCCACACTATCTTTCTCTCTCTCTCTCTCTCTCTCTTTCTTCTTTGCTCTCTCTCTTTCTCTCCCTCTTCTTCTTGCTCTGTCCCCAAGAGATTAGTTAATTAATTACCAGAAAATTCAGAAAGGCCACCCACCCATATACTAACATTTCCACCCTTAGAATAATCATTTGCTTACACTATTCTCACACCATCAGTGCCATCAGTGTTTTACAATACTACTGACTCTAATGACCAATATCTCCTAATATAGCCCACCATAAAAAGGTGGGATGACTAAAGGTGTGTTGCTGTAAAGGGATGAAATGATGAAGTGAAGTTTGTGAGAACATGAAGTTAAATATTATGATGTGATAGAAGGTGTAGGTGTGGGGGTCTGGGCTAATTCTGTTAAATAAAGTGGTGTTGTGTAGTTCCTACAAATTTGAAGAATCTGCAAATTTTTGGGATAACATAAACTAAGGGCTTGGTGCCTAGACTGATTCCAGACACCCCCACAGGATATGTTGGCCCATTGACCAGCTAGCTTGCATTGCCACTGCAAGCCCCCTAAGACTAAGGAATCATGGAAACAGTACAGAACCTTTCGCTCAGTTACCTGTGCTCACTTAATCTCAGGGAAATATACAGAGAGTACACAAAGGGGCATTTTCAATAAATGTATTGAATTAAAGTTATTCTTGCATGATATACAAATGCTGCAAAGATTAGGAGATTACAAGCACCAAGCGAGTAAACAGTAGATACATTTCTACTATGTTGCTGAAGCAATGAATATATGCAGACTTACATGCAAAATGATATTCTAAAGCACTCCGTCGATGCATACCCTACTCTAAGTAGACCTAGAGTGTGTATAGGTGTAGAGCCAACATTCCTCCCAAGGGACGATCCAGCCCCATTACCTGATGGGAGACAGTGAAGGACCCCTTCTTGGTCCAGAGTCAGACGCCCCTAATGGAATGTCAGACCGGTGCTTGGTGATTTCTTGGCAGGCAGGCACCTTAAGTTTCAGCAGCCTCCTCTACCAATCTATCATAATGCATGTTATTTATAATAAGAATAAGGCTTTGTGATGTGCCTGCTTGACTAGTGATGTGATGGATATATGGATATTACTGTTGCCTCATGGATGAATATTAGCAACTTTTGTACCTAGTGGGTAGAGATGCCTAGTTCATGATGATCAGGGCTTCGTGACAACGTTGTGCAACGCTGTATGCATAAACAAAGTAGTTTCAGAGAAACAAATCCAACATTGTTGTGCAGACAATTGTATGCAAAAGTTCACTGCTGGAATGTTATGTTCTAGCACAATGTAAGGACTAAACTGCATTGCTACATGTACCTAACTCAGAAATAAAAGACCAATTCCTCATCCTAAGGATCGATATATAAAAGCTATCTAACAAGACAGTTAAAAAATTAAATAAAATGTAAAAACTATGGTTAACATTGTCTAAAAGCAAGCTTCCCTTTAAAATATTCTAAAAAGTCATTATACTATTTAAAATTCTAAGCACCCCAAAAGCCATGGTGCCTTGAAAAGGAAAAATAGGACAAATATATTTTGGGTAAATTTAGTTTCTAAAAATACCTCAATTGTTTCAACATGGAAAAGGCCAATTATTTCATGTGTTCTGGGTGGCAGAAACAACCTTTCTGTAGTCCATAAACGCAGATGACCATCCTATAGGCCTACTTCCAAGCAGATTAATAGACCAAAGTTGATTCCATCCAATTCCCACAGCAGATGTCTAGGGAGAGAATGCTTCATGCATGAGTATCATGGAGCCGTTGTCCAAGTCACTAGGAGCCGAGGCACCCCAGTGTGGCTCAAGAAAGGCATTCATCAGCAACGGAATATGCTGGGGACAACAATACCCAAGGGCCATTAACAGGTCCAGCAGTACATCAATGTCCAATGGCGCTACCATTTGTGATCTTAGGCATCAGCGTAATATGCATTTGTTTCTGCCAAGCAGGCAGTAGAATATAGTTTGTATGCAGTTAAGCTAAAGATACCTGAAGGACAAGAACTAGTATTCATCCAGTTCTAGTCGAAGTGTGACAAATGTGTGAACCATGTGCTCACGGCATCTTATCACCAGCAGTGCTGTCTCCATTCTGAATTGAACTAGGATCTTCATGGAGGATAAGAAAATGAAATCAGTATTACCGCCAAAAGAAGCAGAACAAGCGGGAGCCTTAAAAAAAACACGTCCCAGCAAGGAGTGCATGAAAGATGGGATAACTACAAAGATTGCCTGAATGGTGCTAACCAGTTCAGAGCCAATACATTAGAAAAAAAATGCACTATTCTTCTCATATCAGAAATATTAAAGATATGCTGGACTAGCTCTGCAAAATGCAGTGGAAAGTTAGTGTGGAGTAGTGTCTGTATCGCCAACATGGACCTTGAAACCTGGGGATTAAGCGTCTCTCTAGACAAAGTTAAGGCCACAGTCTTTTAAAAAAGCATGCCGTTCAGTCTTCTAAGCGATTCAAAGCGTATGTTGGAAACATTTATCAAAGGCCACAGTGGTACCTCCCTAATTTTGTGGGCAGGTGGAAACAGTACTTGTGTACAACAAGTGACTAAGGAAATAACTGTCACCAGATTAGTGATGCCCGGTACCATTCCATAGCAGCCTAGATCATTCAGCATCAAGTAGCTTCCATTCAAGAGCAATTTCAAAATCAAATATATTACAGCAGCCGGGGAACCCATCAAATACCATGACAAGTTTGCAACAGAAGCATTACATGCGCCATGAAGAGAAATGTCCTTGCATACTAAGGAACAGTTTAATTCATCATCACTCTCAGAATCACTAAAAATACTTATGTGCCCCCTTTCCCGTGCTTAAACCTAAAAGGCAATTCCCAATACTTATGCACATAACCTTCCCCTATCACTTAGTATCTGCGTACCTGTTGGTATTGGAGAGAATATTGGAATTGGAAAGCTGTGACTGGTAGGGTGATATAACCATGAATAATCCAGTCTGTGGATGGTGTCTCTGCCTCTGTAAAAGGTAATCAGTGTATTTTTCAATGTGCAACATGTTTTTTTTCACATCTCTGCGTGCCATCATTATCTGTCTTTCCGTCAGATCGTATTCAGAAAACTGACTGTTAGTGGTGATGTAAAACCACGGCACGTGGTCAGAATGCCATGTTTGCAATGTCCAGCTCAGAGGGTCGCATAGACGGAGAGTATACCGGGAGACAATCCAAAATCTTGAGCAAGAGCTGTTTCAAATAGATCAAAAGCTCGGCTCCGTTATGGCCTCAGCTGAAGAACTAGAAAAGGGGGCTGAGCTGAGAAATCAAAATGAATCAATTATTTGGAAAATACTGGTACATAGGAATTAATCCTGAGCAGAGAAAGAAAAAACTTTCTTGTCTGGACATATATATATACAATGCACCCATCAAGTGTTCCAAAAGATGCTCTTTACGAACATCAACATTTATTTGAATATTTACAATTGCATAAAAAATACTTTATACATACATCAAGAAAGAATACTGCCAGGCACAGTAGCAAAGTGCAAAGAAAAGTGCTCGTGTAAAGAAAAGATTGATAAAAGGATTAGATAATTCACATAAGAGAAATAAGGTACAATTTCTTATAACAGAAACCTGACCCAAATAACTAAATCAAAATAATTTCTTTTTACAATTTACAATGGACGGGGAGGGGAATGGAAAAAGGTTCAGGTTTCAAAAGTTGGGGTGGAAGGATGTCGACGTTTCGACCCTGGCGCATTGGTGGGTGGGTTAAAACCTCAGCTACGGGTCTTCATCAGGACAGGGACGGACAAGGGGACCTAAGACGTATTATTTTGGCAAGATGACAAATTTGCACATTTTTGGTGGATTCTACTGCCCCATCGCACGCAGGCTGGCTAACGTCGTTATATGAAATCTCGAAGGTAGACTTGGCCAGATCCTGCAGTAAAAGAACTCTGTCTTTTTGGGACTTGTTGGTTCAATGGAGATAGGAGTCCCGGTTTTTTTTGTTGTTGTTTTTTTTTACCCCCGTGTCCAATGATTATGCCTAGTACACTCCATGGACCTTGGGTTGTTGCCCCCTTCGAACCTAATAATGGGTCCTTGAGGTTGAAATACTTTAATGGAGTAATAAGGGGTCTGCCCCTCCCTCCCTCTGTTCCATCTTTATGATTCGGTCTTCCACCATTAAATGGATCGTGTCTGGGTAAATGAGGACATAAAAGATCTGTTTGTCTCTCAAGATAGGACACGCACGCTGGTCGGCTTTTCTCTATGGAAAGAGGTTATGGCAAATGAGGACAAAAAAAACAAAAAACACCACGGCACGTGGTCAGAACGCAGTGTTTGCAATGTCCAGCTCAGCATTATGATGGAACATAATTGTGACTGTCCACGTTCTCCATAAAGTTACTTACCTCTGCTGTGCACCCCCGATTCTTCATCACGTTCTAAAATAGACATGTCCCGCTGTAGTATGTCAATTGAAGAAGACACAATTTTGCCCAGTGAATACATTTTGGATGATACAGTGATCATACCGTTGTAAAGACTATTCAAAGCCTTTTTCACATTTACCCTGTCAATCTTGTGCAATCTCTCTGCAGCTTCCTGCTGAGAAATCGTGCATAGATGTTATATTCAATGCAATAAGGACTTTTGATGTGGTTTTCTGGGACCTAGTAAGGAATCCATGATATCCAGGTCATCAGACAGAAGGGACACTTGTTGTTGTACCTGAGAAAGTGTTGAGGTCTTTAGCCAATCTACTCATATCTTTTCAACATTACATGATGTCACCACCCCTGCGTGTTCTGTTTTTACATAGCGTAGGTCAGGAATGTTTATCTTAAACCCACCCATTTTACATAGGAATCTAGACTGATATCTGTCCGTGTCTAGATGCCAAACCAACAATCCTGCTGATCAGGGTATGATGTATTGTATGATAAAATTGCAGTGTAGGGCATCCACAGTATCCTCACTGTACTTTGTGTATTGGTGCCAATTTTCAAAGGGTGCAAATGGGGGAATGTGAGGTATGTTCAAATCCTTTGTTTTAGTGTAACCATGACAGGAAGTCTGTTGCACTGTTTTATTCAGGGAAATCATTTGATGTGGTATGAGGCATGCTCTGTGTAAGGCCTCTTGCGCCTGAACCTGCCAATCTTTTGTTCCCCAGACAGATTCTGTCTATTGTGTCTTTCCAAAAGTCACAACCTTGTGTGGCCAATTGGGGAATAAAGGAAGCAGAGTAAATCAAAATAGTATTTGTTAGCATATTCTTCTTTGCAGGTATAGGTGTAAGCCTAGAGTAATAAGAGGCTCAGTTTGAAAACCGGAAAATATGCAAACTCCTCTGCAAATATTTTTGAACTACCTTTCAGCATTGTTAGGCAATGTTCTCATTGGGTGTCGTTGTAAACAGCACGTGGGATACTAGCTTTGTGTAAAAATGATGACTAAAATGTTGATAACAGAACATGTCTCAATGTTTCAATGTCCCACTCATCAAATAATGTATTAGAGGTGATGATATCATTTAAAGAAATGTTAAACAAATATGGAATTTTCAAAAGTTCAGTAGGACCATATACATCATACAATATGCTGTCCCATACTATTCCATCCGTAACTGGAACCGCTGTAATGTTATCCAGGGACAGGTCCCACTGTTCACATTGCGATGATGCATGTGGTTTTATTACCAAGTTCACGTGTTGGACTGCAGAACATTCTGGGAGATAATGTTCCTTCATAAGTAGAAGAAAGACACTTACCAAACCAATCCAAAGTTCCAGGAAAAGTAATCCTATTGTAATCCAGAGATCTATCCAGGGGATAACAAGGTACGTATTTTTCTGCCAAAGACAAAGAGAACAAACTCATAGCTTGAAAGGGAGTGGTGGTGTTGGCAATTCAGGTTTGCAGGGATTCAACGAAAAATCGCCATATTGCACGAAGTAGCCAGATGGTGTCCGTACTATTTTTACCAGCTTAGCAGGTTCTGTGGAACTGCAAGATGACTTCATCAGTGGCATATTGATGTTGTCAATTTTTTTACTGAAATTTCTGTACTTGTTGACTGTACAGTTGTAGTTGTTTCAATGGGGAGAAGCATGATCTCATTTTCTTCAACATCTCTCTTTGAAAAGTGGAGGCTTTAGTAATTAATAAAGTTTCCATCTTAACCTCCTATATGGTAGCAAAAGGAGATTGGCGGCTATCTAGGAGCCCACATGGCCTACCATTGATAGTCAGCCACATAGTGTGGTTTGATCAGATCGATGCAGACAAATCTTTCATCCCATTGATCAGCAAGAGGGGGAAAAGTACAGTTCTGGTACCTTCAACAGCCAGGACAGGTGCAGGCACTCTCTTAAGATGGTCTACATTTTTTCTTGCCCTGTGGTTGTTTCCCTGACCAGGTCCCCAAACTTCAGGACCCAGGCAGGACTTGCCGATACTGCTTTTTCTTCTTCAGTGGCGGTGCGTTCTTTTAGGTCCTGTAAAACATCATCATAATCATTGAGGTCAAATGGAGATTTATCTGCTACTGTGCTAACATTATAGAGGTCTGAGACCCATATCCTCACCCCAAACACTATATCAGAGGGTATAGGACCCACCCAGGGACGTCATTGAAATGTTGTTAAGTGCCCTCGAGACCCCAGATAGGTGATTGACTCAACTACCACCAAAACCTAATCCCCTAGCTGTTAAGAATTGCTTTAAGTCCCAGTTCTTCCACTCAATGACAACATTTCCCTTGGGATGGTAGGGAAGAATACTACATACCACACCTAAACTTCTCATTACTTCTTTGTAAGCCTGAAAGCTAAACGCCAGTCCCTTGTTGGAATATAGTGTGCAACTGCGTATGTTCTGATTAAAGACTCACAAATCATTTATGACAGTTTGAGCATCAGCCATGTGCTTGGGCCAAACTTATGGAAATCTAGAGCATGAATCCCTGTCTGAGGGTAAGGGGCCCCAGTGATCGAAATAGACACAAGCGAGAGTTATGTCTGAGATCAATGAAGGTGAATGTAGTGGATGTGCAACGATAGAGCCATTTTTCTGCTGACAGATGTCGTATTTAAGGACAAAGTCCCTATTCTGTTTAGTGAGGCGTGGCCACCATTATTGCTGTTTCAGCAATGAATCTGTAGTAGTAAACCCTGCATGTGCTGCACTCAGACCCTCATGTGCAGCTACTATTAAACCTAATCTGTGATCAGTGTTTGGTATTACTCAATCCCCCACTCCTTTAATTTAAGGATACAGAATATTTTGTGCATGTAGCTTGTAGAAATACTTGAGAGGAAAGCCTTTCAGTGGTGCTGAGCTGTTGGACAATGCATTGACAGCTAATATAGTTGTTCCATCTGTTTTCGTGTTTGAGCGAGTGATTGCTGCAACAGCAGCAGTTAACACTGTTCCCTTGGTAACTTCAGTCACCAATGAATTTCCTTCAAAGTGTATGTCAACACACAGATTACTTAATGTATCAATAACATAAGCTTGTAGCAGGCCTTCTTTCAGCTTTGCCAGTTGTTCCCAAAGCATCTTGTGCCTAAATGTACAATCCTTTGAATTTCGAAACCCATTTTGGCCCCAATAGTGAAAATCTTCTTTATAAGACTGGACACAGTAAAATGAATCACACACTATATGTGTGGGGAATTCACGATCCGTATTTTGTAGTGCCAGTAGCAGGGCTTTCTCTGCGATTGAGGTATCATTTTTATTGGGATCTCATGTTGAGGAGACACATCATCCCACCCAACATGATTGTGGTATAGAGCAGGCGATAAAGCTGCCGCCCACTCCTGCGTGTACATTTTTAAAAGATTCTGCTCTGAGGTCGGAGAAAGAAGGTACAATTAGTTCTTCTCCCATTAGAAAATGTATTACAAACTCTAGTGGCCAATCTTTTGCTGCCAAAAGAATGTTGTAACCATGTGTCAGGTCCTCCAAAAGAGATCCGTTACTTCTCTGTGTAAACAATGTGGGGGGACACTCACCCTCTTATTAGGTGTTTCCACTATGATATAGTCACTCATCGCTACTACTTACAGAAAATCCATCATGTACTGATGGGCTATTATGACTTCTGCTGCGCTGTCCAGCATCATCACTCCCCATTCAGAAGGAGAGTCCTCAGCAGGCTGGGTACCTCTGATCTTTATCCCTGCTACCTTTTTATTCTTAAAATGCGGTTTTGTTGATTTTTGTTCATCTTCTTGTTTGATGACTTAGTCTGAAGTGTGCTGTATCTCCCTTTGTGGCTTTGTTCACTCTTCTGATCTTTACACATCGTATTGTCTGTGGTATACCAAGGTCTTAAGATGTTTCAAATTTAACATAGTAAATAAGAATATTTAAATTAGAACTCTAGCAATATTTCTGGTAGTGGCTGATTCAAGGGGAAATGCTTCAGGATAGCAAGTGGCATAGTGGACAACTACAAAGCAATAAGTGTTACCCTGTTTGGTTCTTCAGAAAGGACCAATTAGGTCCATTCCAATACGCTCAAATGGTTGCCCTGTTATAGGTAAGGTTTGGAGAAGGACTGCAGGAGTTTTATATGGGTCTTTCTTTTGACATATCTCACAACTCTGTCCATAAAATGTATATCTCTGCATGAATGCCAGGCCAATAGAAATACCTTAACACCATTTGAGATGTTTTCTCTGGTCCAGTATGGCAGGCCAAGAAATGTGAATTGGAGTTGGAGATCTGCCCCCATTTGTTCTAATCTGTATATATATATTTTTTATAAACTGGGGAAACCGAGAATGAGTATTTTCTGCGTTCTCTATAACGGTTTTTCATGAATTTATCAGGGTAATGGCATGCTGGAAATCATAGTTTATCTGCTAAGGTTCAGCTGTGAGAAAGGCATTTTGGGATTTTAAATAGTTCTCCTTTTTAAATAGAGGAGAAGACAATTGGGCCTTAGACACAGTGAGAAAATCTGTGTTATCTGTGTCAAGTATCAATTCTACTGGCAGAGTTGGCACGACTCCGGCTTTGATTTTTATCTCATTACCTGTTTTAGTAGTCACTGTCACCTCAGCTATTAGATACATCCTTATATCCACATTAACACACCTAATCTCTACTTCCTTATGTGGAAGGATTTGGAGGGGGGTCTACCCATTTCTGTAGGATAACTGACTGACAACATCCTGAATCTAACAAAGCCTTAATTCTGTAATCTTTAATGTATAGAGTTACAAAAAAGCTGTGTCCCAGCTCTTGTGTGTAAAGGAGTTTCCTTGGGATACAACTAAAGTCCATTAGTTCCTCAACTGGTTTTTATGGGGAGAGGACCGAGAAATGTGTTCCCTTTCACCACAGTCAAAGCAGTGGGGATTTTCAAAGGAGTTTGGCACGGTTCGAAAGGTCCTAGCTCTGGAAGGTCCAGTGACAAATTTGTTATGTCTTTTCTCATTCTTGAGAGGAGCCTGACTTCCCACTTGATTAGGATCTCTGATGTTTAAGTGTGGCTGGGCTCTGGAAAAAGTTGTATCCATCTCTACAGCTTGTTCTACAGTTAGACTTGTATGTTGTTTGAGACTTTTTTGTGTTGCTAGGGGTAAAGCCTTTCGATATTGTTCCTGAAAAATCAAATACATGATATCTTCCTTGGTGTTCTCAAGGGGTCTCAGCCATTATTCTTCATTAAATGTAAGTTTAAAGAAAATAGTTTGGGGATTATCCCCAGCTATGCTATGCTTCTTTATAAACTTCAGATGATAGTCTTTCTCTGCATCTAATATCATGTGGTCCAATATAACATTCTTAATTCAAGTCTTGTTTGTTGAATTTTCTGAAACTCAGGATACACAGTACATATGCACAGAAGTACAGTGGCAAAATAAATAAATATGTAGACAGAACATGTCAGCGCTCTTGGAATAGGGATACAGGGAGCGGGAGAGGAAACGACTCTGTAGGATATGATTTGATGACATAGTTTCCATGTTGACATTTGGGCTATAGAAACAGCAATCTCATAATATAGGTTATGGAAGTCATGAGATACATATTTGGTCGAAATAAGAATACATCACAATAATCATGAATAAATATTGAGGGTGTTATGGTAACCATTGTCTGCATCTTGAATAAGTTTAGGAAGTAGGCTCTGAGATGGACATAAATCCTACATATTAGAATACAAAAAGTACAAAAGTCCTGGGTGGGCGGAGAAGGAATCGAGGTAGATTGGCTGCGAAAGAGAATGTCTTAAGAGAGAGTAGCTCTTTCCTGAGAGAATTGTTTCCCGTGGCTTGTAGCTAAGTAGTTTGTTGTCCAATGAGACCCAAATTGGTCTATGAGGGGAGCGCCAGGGACTGAGTTGTAGTGTCACATTATCAGCACCTCTAACGAAGGTGAGCCATTCTTGCCACAATCGGAAAGATATTGCCTTAATCTTCCAATTATGTAGTATCAATTTGCATGCTAAAGTAAGCATTAAGTCTAGTAGATGGCAATCACCATTGGTTTTCAGCTGATTGTTTGAAGGGTCGAGAAGAATATATGAAAACTCCTGTGTATGAGAAATATTGAAATTGTGTTTAATGCAATCCAGTATTTCACTCCTAAAAGTAATTAAGATCTGGCATTCGAAAAGCATATGTGCTAGATAGCCTTCGTGTTTCTCGCAGTTCCAACAATTGGGACTTGGAATTAGCCATATTTTAAAGAGTCTGCAGGGTGTCCAATATGATCTGTTGATAATCATATATTTAGTTTGAGATAAGGATGGTGATATCTTATTAGAAAAAGGAGATGTAATTTCAGTTGAACAACGCATTTCTAGTGTTTAATTCCGCTTCCCATTTTACTTGGGTACATAGAGGGAATTGTTTAGGTTATTGAATTTTTGTAGTTTCACTACTGATTGTGTATCTAAGTAGAGGAGGGCAGTCTTTGGGATGTACGTCAGTGCAACGCGATCATTTTGATTGCGGTACTTTACAACGCGGTTTTCAAAACACAAATTGTTACAACGACTTGCGTTAGAGGGCTATGGATTGAGGATTAATTTAATTTTCTATTCCAAATCCAGCCCACGTAACAGTAGGGAAGGTGTTGGAAAAGAAAATCAAACTATTCCTTAAGCAAGAGCGCCATCCAGCGCAAGTCGTAGTAAAGACTTGCATTGTAATGGCTGCGTCGTAAAGGTCGAGCGGTGTAAACACCGCTTTGTAAAGGATGTTTCCCAGTCTTGGTGTTTGGTATTATGTTCTTGGAGTGTGCTAGGTGTATTGTATGCATAGTTGCCATAGCTGCGAGAGGTGCATTCTTAATGAGAGATCTTTCTATGGCTAGCCAAGATGGTTCATATGTTGGATTGTTAATGAACCAATTGGATCCCTCTTTGCATAGGTAAGCTGTTTGATCATTCCTGGAGTTAGGCAAGCCGATTTCACCTTTGTGTTTTTGCTAGTTTAAGTTTCTTCAGTGGGATTCTGGGCTTCTTCCTTTGCCACAGGATATTACTAAAGGATCTGTTAATTTCGCTTAAAAAGTCCTCAGATAACATAATTGGTAGCATAATACTAAGATAGTTAACTAGTGGTGTAGTCATCATTTTTAGTGTTTTCACTCTGCCCCACCAAGAGAGGAATTTAGGTGACATGAGGCAAGAAGCGAGTTCATTTTTTTAATTTAAGGTATTCTCGTTGGTGTGTAGGGTAGTGATTATATTGTTTGTAAATTCTAGCCCTAAATATCTAATGCACCCCTGCTGCCATGCTAGACCAGATGAACCTAAGATGTCTTTATTATCACATTGGTTGAGAAGTTTAACTTCTAACTTATCTTTATTGAGGGAGTATCCAGAAACATCTCAGAATTGTTCGATTGACTTCATTATAGCTGAAATGGAGGACTAGACATTATCTGTGACAATAAGTACATCGTCAACGTACGCTACCAGCTTGATAGTAGTGTTGTCAAAAGTGACCACTGGGATGTCCTGATTTTCTCTAAGATTTTGGAGAAAGGGTTCAAGTGCAAGGAGAAAAAGTGCAGGAGAAAGAGGGCAGCCTTGCCCCGTACCTTGCCTTAGATTGAAAGAGGAGGAAATGATGCCACCCTCTATAACTCTTGCGATCTGTTTGTAATACAAGGCCATAATCATTTTAATCAGATTGTCTCAAGGTTAATTTCTCTAGAGTTGCACGTAGATATCTCCAGTCCACCTTATTGAAAGCTTTTTCGGTGTCTAGTATGATCGCCACAGTGGATGAGTTTATTAATTTAGCTTTTTCAATAGTGTGGCACAATAGTCTTGTGTTGTCACTGGATGATCTGTGTTTTATGAAGCCAACTTGTGAGGAGTGTATCAGTTTTGAAACATGTTGTTGGATGCCTTTGGAAAGAATTGAGGAATAGATCTTGCAGTCCAAATTTCTCAGTGAGATCAGCCTTTAACTCTTCGGAAGAAGAAGATCATTCCCTTCCTTGGGTAGTACTGTTATGATTGCTGAGGCTGGGGTGCCTGTGCTCTGACCAGTTATGGCGAAGTGTGTATATAGTTTTGTAAACTAGGGTCATGAGAACATTTTGAAAAATGTGGCTTTGAACCCTTCGGGGCCTGGAGCTTTACCAGTTTTACGATCTTTAACTGCATCCAAGATTTCTTTGTCTGTGATCATTCTAATAATGGAGTTTTTTTCTTCCTCTGTGTGAGAAGGTAGTTCGATATTATTTGAAAGGGTTTTGCAACTTGAGTGGTTAACTTTGGTGTTTTCCTCGTTTAGTTTCTGGTAGAATTCTCTAAAGATCTCAGATATTCTATCAGGGTTTGTAGTAATTTTTCAGTCCTTGTCTTTCATGGAGTTGATGGCATATTTTTGAAGTTTGAACTTTAAGTAAGATGCTAGTGATTTGCTGGCCTTATTAGAATCACAGAGTTTAATGCTTTTCTGTTTAATAATCCAGATTCCAGCACGTGTACACATGATTTTGTTGTATTCATATTTTTTATTTAAGATTGTACTAAGAGTATTACTATTGTATGTATTTTTTCTAGGTCTGGAATTTATCTCTCCAGTTGAGCTAGTTTGGAATTGGCTTCTTTATTCATGTTGAACCTTCTTTTGATGATGTCCCCTCATACTGTAGCCTTTAGAGCCTCCCACCGTGTGAGGTCTGAAGTTTCACCTTCCTTATTCTCTAATAGAAAGTTATGAAAAGCTTCTGTAATGTCTTTGATGTTATTTTGAGAGGAAATGATTTAATCATTGAACCTCCATAATGGTTGTTTTTTGCTTGATTTGCTATCTATCTGGGAGTAAGATTTCCATTTCCAAGGGGTTCCGAATTCTCTAAGCATCTATTAGGTTACATTGTGTGCATATTTTTTTAAGTGTTTTGTGTGATTTGTTCAAATGAAATGAGAACTGCACATTTTTATTTAAATGTGGATCTAGAGGTTGGTTAAAATCGGATCACTGACATAATATCGATTACATAAATATAGAACTACAAAAATATTGAGGAAAAAATATAGAATGCAAAAATATCGAATTCCTATCTCCAAACAGGTAAGTACAAAAAAATCGAATCAAAAATATAGTTGTAAAAAATATAGTTAGTCAAAATATCAAATTTTTTTAATGTCTTAAAAGTAGTTGAAAATTAATGAAATCATAAATATAATTAACTTAAACATACTTACAATACTTAAATAACCTTAAAATTAATAAATAATTAATGCAAGTTAAGAAAAAATGAACATACAATTTGATGTTTTAATACATATATATATATATATATGAACGTAATATTAATAAAAAATATACAATATTTTTACCGTAGGATAGCGGGAGGGTAAAATTTACTTTTGCCACTCCAGTGAGTGCAATAGTAGAGAAAGCATTGGATAGCGTAGGGGTAAAAATTACTATTCCCACTCCAGTGAGTGCAACATAAGGGAAAGCGTTGGATAGCGTAGGAGTAAAAATTACTATTCCCACTCCAGAGAGTGCAACAGTAGGGAAAGTGTTGGATAGCGTAGGAGTGAAAATTACTATTCCCACTCCAGTGAGTTTAACAGTAGGGTAAGTAATGATTTAATATATTATTAAAAATAAATTACATATCAATACCAATAAAACATTAATTACAATGAATTACCAATTTTATATTATTTAATATTTAGTTAATTAGAAATACAAATAAATATTAGTTATTAAAATCAATTACCTATTCATAATTAATTAACAACTAATTAGTTGTCAATAACAAAAATGAGTTATTAATAAAAATGTATATCAATTAATATTTAATTAGCAGTAAATTAATTATCAATACACAAAAAGTAAATTTAATATATAATTAATTACAATTACATTACTTCCCAGCCTATTCCCCTATAAACCCACAACCTGCTATGGAAAATAAATTAATAAAAGTATCAAAATTATGAAATAATTAATAAATACCAATGAATTAACAATTAATAAAAATTAATTACCAATTAAAAAATTATTAACAAAAATTTTAATACCAATAAATAAATACAAAATATTTACTTAATTACAATTAAATTACTTCCCACCCTATTCCCCTATAAACCCACAACCTGCTATGGAGAATAAATTAATACAATTAACATAATTATCAATTAATCAATTAATAAAAATTAATAAAAATTAATTAAAAATTAATTAAAAATTAAAAAATATTTAACAATAATTCAAAATGAATACCAATAAATAAATACAAATATTTAATTAATTACATTTAAATTACTTCCCACCCTATTTCCCTATAAACCCGCAACCTGCTACGGAGAATAAATTAATACAATTAACATAATTATCAATTAATCAATTAATAAAAAATAAAAAAAAATAATTAAAAATTATTTAACAATAATTCAAAATGAATACCAATAAATAAATACAAATATTTAATTAATTACATTTAAATTACTTCCCACCCTATTTCCCTATAAACCCGCAACCCGCTACAGAACTAAAAAGCAAAATAAATTTTAAAATATTTAATAATTGCTAAAAATGTATATAACTTCAGGGAGCGTCGAACGCTCTCGGGGGCAGCATCCAAGCCGTGAGGGAAACGGCCATCACCGGTGCTCACCTGGCAGCCTGTAACGCCGTGAGGGAAACGGCTCCACAATCCTTGCCGGACCCACACCGGAGCCACACGCAGCTGGGTCACTACAACACCCAGCTGCCCCGGGGGTCTGGCGCAGCGGTAGTGATGACAGCGACGCGCCCGGAGGCGCCATAACTTCAGGGAGCGCTGAACGCTCTCGGGGGCAGCATCCAAGCCGTGAGGGAAACGGCCATCACCCGTGCTCACCTGGCAGCCTGTAACGCCGTGAGGGAAACGGCTCCACCATCCTTACCGGACCCACACCAGAGCCACACGCAGCTGGGTCACTGCAACACCCAGCAGCTCCGGGGCTCTGGCGCAGCGATAGTGACGACAGCGACACGCCCGGAGATGCCATAACTTCAGGGAGCGCCGTACGCTCTCGGGGGCAGCATCCAAGCCGTGAGGGAAACGGCCATTACCCGTGCTCACCTGGCAGCCTGTAACGCCGTGAGGGAAACGGCTCCACAATCCTTGCCGGACCCACACCGGAGCCACACGCAGCTGGGTCACTACAACACCCTGCTGCCCCGGGGGTCTGGCGCAGCGGTAGTGACGACAGCGATGCGCCCGGAGGTGCCATAACTTCAGGGAGCGCCGAACGCTCTCGGGGGCAGCATCCAAGCCGTGAGGGAAACGGCCATCACCCGTGCTCACCTGGCAGCCTGTAACGCCGTGAGGGAAACGGCTCCACAATCCTTGCCGGACCCACACCGGAGCCACACACAGCTGGGTCACTGCAACACCCAGCTGCCCCAGGGGTCTGGCGCAGCGGTAGTGATGACAGCGACGCGCCATAACTTCAGGGAGCGCCGAACGCTCTCGGGGGCAGCATCCAAGCCGTGAGGGAAACGGCCATCACCCATGCTCACCTGGCAGCCTGTAATGCCGTGAGGGAAACGGCTCCACAATCCTTGCCGGACCCACACCGGAGCCACACGCAGCTGGGTCACTACAACACCCAGCTGCCCCGGGGGTCTGGCGCAGCGGTAGTGATGACAGCGACGCGCCCGGAGGCGCCATAACTTCAGGGAGCGCTGAACGCTCTCGGGGGCAGCATCCAAGCCGTGAGGGAAAGGGCCATCACCCGTGCTCACCTGGCAGCCTGTAACGCCGTGAGGGAAACGGCTCCACCATCCTTACCGGACCCACACCAGAGCCACACGCAGCTGGGTCACTGCAACACCCAGCAGCTCCGGGGCTCTGGCGCAGCGATAGTGACGACAGCGACACGCCCGGAGACGCCATAACTTCAGGGAGCGCCGTACGCTCTCGGGGGCAGCATCCAAGCCGTGAGGGAAACGGCCATTACCCGTGCTCACCTGGCAGCCTGTAACGCCGTGAGGGAAACGGCTCCACAATCCTTGCCGGACCCACACCGGAGCCACACGCAGCTGGGTCACTACAACACCCTGCTGCCCCGGGGGTCTGGCGCAGCGGTAGTGACGACAGCGATGCGCCCGGAGGTGCCATAACTTCAGGGAGCGCCGAACGCTCTCGGGGGCAGCATCCAAGCCGTGAGGGAAACGGCCATCACCCGTGCTCACCTGGCAGCCTGTAACGCCGTGAGGGAAACGGCTCCACAATCCTTGCCGGACCCACACCGGAGCCACACACAGCTGGGTCACTGCAACACCCAGCTGCCCCAGGGGTCTGGCGCAGCGGTAGTGATGACAGCGACGCGCCATAACTTCAGGGAGCGCCGAACGCTCTCGGGGGCAGCATCCAAGCCGTGAGGGAAACGGCCATCACCCATGCTCACCTGGCAGCCTGTAATGCCGTGAGGGAAACGGCTCCACAATCCTTGCCGGACCCACACCGGAGCCACACGCAGCTGGGTCACTACAACACCCAGCTGCCCCGGGGGTCTGGCGCAGCGGTAGTGACGACAGCGACGCGCCCGGAGGCGCCATAACTTCAGGGAGCGCCGAACGCTCTCGGGGGCAGCATCCAAGCCGTGAGGGAAACGGCCATCACCCGTGCTCACCTGGCAGCCTGTAACGCCGTGAGGGAAACGGCTCCACAATCCTTGCCGGACCCACACCGGAGCCACACGCAGCTGGGTCACTACAACACCAAGCTGCCCCGGGGGTCTGGCGCAGCGGTGGTGACGACAGCGACGCGCCCAGAGGCGCCATAACTTCAGGGAGCGCCGAACGCTCTCGGGGGCAGCATCCAAGCCGTGAGGGAAACGGCCATCACCCGTGCTTACCTGGCAGCCTGTAACGCCGTGAGGGAAACGGCTCCACAATCCTTGCCGGACCCACACCGGAGCCACACGCAGCTGGGTCACTACAACACCCAGCTGCCCCGGGGGTCTGGCGCAGCGGTAGTGACAACAGCGACGTGCCCGGAGGCACTATAACTTCAGGGAGCACCGAACGCTCTCGGGGGCAGCATCCAAGCCATGAGGGAAACGGACATCACCCGTGCTCACCTGGCAGCCTGTAACGCCGTGAGGGAAACGGCTCCACAATCCTTGCCGGACCCACTCCGGAGCCACACGCAGCTGGGTCACTACAACACCCAGCTGCCCCGGGGGTCTGGCGCAGTGGTAGTGATGACAGAAACGCGCCCGGAGGCGCCATATTTTCAGGAAACGCCTCCCGCCCCGTGGGACGCCCGCGGGCAGCGCCGGGCTGAGCTCGGGTAGAGGGCGGGCCATCGGTGGCCGTCAGGGGCCGGATGAGGCCGGGCTGGGCCATACCCCCTGTGTGAAATCTAACTGACCCACAGTAAGTTTCGTGTCTTTGTTATTTATCCCACTTCGAACCTGCCGGCTTTTCCATCTAGTATTATCATGTCTACACTGGATAACTACCTTGTCAAAATAGTGAATAAAATAAACAACGAACAGAGGAATTCCCTGGTGCTTGGGAGTACACCGATACCCCTGCCGCTCCTCTTGCCAACTACGGATGACTATGTATCGACTTCTGGTACTACCTGTGTCCCTGAGGCCGTGATTGAGGTAACACCAGTGCCATCAGAGTCGCTGGAAGTACCCACTGAGATCCCAGAACAGTTCATTGAAGTTCTACCGGATGCCCCAGTTGATACCCCTGAACGGTCTACTAAGTCTAAGAGAGAAGTTAGGGCCTGTAGGGAAGTGCAGCTTAAGTACGGGGGGTCTAACAACAGGAAAAGAAATGCCCCGATGCCTAGGAACACTGTCCGTAATATGAGGACCTCAACGGAGAACTGTGCTGCCAATATGAACTCCGAGCAACTTGATTTTTTGGTTAGCATTATAGAGGCTAAGTTTGAAACAATTGTTAAACCTTTGGTGGACAAATTAGACTTAATTACAGCTGAAGTCTCTAGGTTGGGTAACCTCTTGACTGCCCATACCAGTAATACTGTATGTCCTGGGTTTATTGATAGAGGTGCCTCAGCCAACAGTGTTGGGCCAGGGCACCAAGATGGCATAGCGGTTGTTAATAAGGTAGCTGTACCTATTCCACCAGTTGATCAGCTTAAAAAGGTTGCGGCGGTCCCGTCGCCAACGACCCAGAAGAAACAAGTAACGGTAGTTCCAGTATTAACTGACAAGATCAGGAAGGTTATAACAGCACAGGCGAGTAAGAAGGAGGTGCCAGTATATAAGGGTAGTTATATAAATCTTCCCCCTGATTGTGCACCTTATGTGATGGTTCTTACCAATGTACCACCTTTAGTGCCTAGCCCGTCCACGCCACACCATGAAACTGATGATTCTTTAAAAAACAAAACTATTTCACGGTTACACAGACAGTGTGGGTTTCCTCAAAATTATTCTGACCAAATATTAAGTTTGTAGAAGAGTAAAATGGATTGGCGATTCAAAGAAAATCCATAAGGGCGATTGTGTCATAGTAAACTTTAGACACCCACAACATGTTGCAACCGTCCTACTTAGAGCTGCTTCTTTAACCCAGGACGAAAACAAAGTGCATGTACACCCCTTGGGATACTTTTATAACCATCTGAATAAAGCCCCCCGGGTTACTAACAGAGGTAGACCCTTTTCCCCCATTTTCCACCAGACCTTTGAGGTTCCAATGCATAATAGATTTCAAGCTTTAAGCACTTTGGACCTGAACGATTGACAGCCAAAGGTTAGTGGGTGTAATTTGAACACACACGGGGATATGTTAAACAAAAAGTTGTGTTGGGGCAATATTGATACTGAGTCAATAATGATTGAGGCACTGATTGTTTTCTCCAACACTTGGCCAAAGTTAATACCTGATGTTGAGAGGGATACAGTCACTTTGATAGATACTTGCATCAGGCAAACAGACATCGACGGGGTGGCAGCCACTACGATAGACAGCTGGACCAGGAATACTACTGTAGGTTCAGCCGAAGATGGGCCGGAACAGATTGTCGATCTGGTACATGGTAATCAGACCAGTACCTCCGAAAATTGTATTAGGGGGGGGACAACCATGGTGAGATGGAATATAGCAGGATGGGCTTCCAAGGAAAACAATCAGGGTTGGGTGGACCTGGTTAGGTCCTATGATATCCTCTGTTTGCAGGAAACGTGGTGCACCAGTAAACCTAATGTCAATGGTTTTATTTGTTATAGCTTGGAAGCTTCAGAATCTAGACATGGTCGAGCAAAGGGCGGTTTGCTTTTTTTGTTGTCAGTGCACCTATCGCTTACAGTTTTTAAACATATAACGGTAGGAACACACTCACAAATCCTGTGGGTTAAGGAAAAAGATGGCCCCGAAGTGGTGTTAATAAATTTTTATAATAACATTTTTAATAATACCCGACATCTAGTTATTGAGGAACTAGAAAAAGCAGTCGTGAAGCTTGCATCCGAAGCAAAATGTTCTTTTAATATCATCTGGTTAGGTGATTTTAATCTTTCCATTTGTCCCTTGTCACTTTCCAGGGCCTGTGGAGTGTTAGATAATAGTGACAATAACATGTCACATTTTCCGCATAATGCCTACGGTGACGCAATAATAATTTCATGGCAACATATGATTTAGAGCTACTGCAACCTGGCAAGGATGCGGATGGCCAAACTATTCCCACTTATACGGGGAGGAATTTTAACTCCCTCATTGATCATGTCATGGCATCATCTTCTATTGTGCCAAATTTTTCGACCTCAGTAATTCAGGACCGTACATTTAGTGATCACAACCGTATTGTTGTGGAAACTGAGTTATGGAAGTGTAGTAGACAGCAGGTGACCAGAAGTTTGTGTAACATTGAGCCACATAGGCGAAATGGAACACGGTTAAGATGGAAAGGGGAAAATTTGGCAACCGTCATGAGCAAGATCATATCCAAATCCTTGGTTGAAATTGAAGGCATTCTGAATATGGGTAGCACATCTGTTGTTATTATGGACAACTTTATTAAAATTAACAAAACAATTGAGGATGTTTTTACTAATAGCAGGAATGTCAAGCTCTCTCCGGGAAAGGGTTGGTTTGACCGTGCATGTACGGCCATCTTAACCAAACTGAAACAGGCCCTAGGAGTTAGACGAAGGGACAAAACTCTGGTTGCTCATCTGAGATCTGAATATAAATTGGCACTGTCTAGAAGAAAGAAGGAATTACAACAAGATGCATGGGATAACCTAACGCGGGCGGCAGAAACCTCAGATAATGCTTGTTTTGGACTACAGTAAATTCACCTTTTCTTAGGGATGATAAAGTACCACACCTTGTATCCAATGTTGGTAGCGAGGCCTGGATCTCCCATTTTTTAGCCATATTTCAAGGGACAGGTTCTACTGATGTTGAACCAAGAATTTGGCCCATAGTCTCTCTAGACATCACCCTCTCAGAAGTTGAAAACAGCATCAATTCCAGCAAAGGGGAAAAGCGCAGGGTCCAGATGGGGTACCCATCGACATATACAAGACAGTTCCACGGTTATGGGGACCCATACTTACACTGGCACTTAATGAAGCCGTTACAACCCAGGCTCTACCTACATGGGGTGATTCCATCATTGTCCCTATATATAAGAAAGGGGACAAGGCGGCAGCTAATAATTATCGACCAATCAGTTTGCTTGACTCCTCAGTAAAAATTATGAGCAGGGTGCTGTTGATTAGGCTGGAAGAGTGGGCGGAAGAACATGAGATCCTGGCAAACTCCCAATATGGTTTCAGGAAGGGGCGAGGAACACTTGATCAATGCCTGAACTTAGATCTAATTATCGGAAAGTATACCAGGGCCAAGCCTGGCACTTCATATCTTTGCTTTGCCGATCTAAGCAGTGCATTTGATCTTGTGGATCACTCTATCTTATGGCCAGTCCTGTTGGAACTCGGCGCCCCTGAGGCTATCATTTTCTTCCTAGCAAGATTATATGATAGAATGCAAACTTGTGTGCGTTTTGGGGTAGGACGGGAGTGTACCCCAAACTTTGAAGTAAAACGCGGGATAAGACAGGGCTGTGTCCTAGCCCCTTTTTTGTTTACTCTGTTTATTAATGCGGTCGATATGGTCCTGAAAACAGTCAAAGCAGACGCACCCCAGATTGGCGGTGCAGGTGTCCCAGTTCTGCTTTATGCAGATGATGCTGTGCTCCTGTCCCGGACCCCGGTAGGCCTGCAGCGACTGATGGACCAGTTTTCAGATTTTATCAGTAAACGGAGGCTAGTCATTAATAAGAGTAAAACTCACACTATGGTTTGTGGTGCCAGAGCCAAGAAAAATCGCGCCTTTTTCATTGATGGGGTGAAAGTTCAGGACGTGGACAAATTTTGTTATCTGGGTGTTATTTTTTCTCATGATGGCAGCTGGTCTTATGATTTGATGAATGTCAGGTCCAAAATGAAGAAAAGTGCCTATGGTATTTTTAAATTTGCCACTAAGATCGGCGACAGAAGAATCAGTGATATGATCCAAATATATAATGCGAGGAGTGTTTCCATCGCACTATATGGGGCAGGGTTGTGGGGCTATACTAACACTGACTCCTTGCAAAGGGAGGAAAATTGTTTTGTTAAAAAATTGCTTTGTGTCCCCACATCAGCCTCCACTGATTTGACCCATAGGGAAGTTGGGGTTGCCCACTTAAATGACCTGATTTCGTTTAGGCCACTAATGGTATGGCGTGCAATCTGGATTAAGGAAGAGAGAGCCTTTAACCAGTCTGTTATCAGGGATTGCCTCAAACGGGATAATTTTTTGAAGATACCATGGCTCAAATATATTGTGGACAGTTTTCAAACTATATATGGACTCAATATAGTGGCTGATCCAGGTTCTGCTGGAAACTATTCTAAGTTGGACATGAAACAAATTTTCATGATGTATAGAGCCCAAAAACATGCAGCAATAAGTGGACGCCTCACTTCAGTTATCTTGTATAATAAATATATGCAAAGTGAGGGCTTCCAATTGTATTTGAGCCTGGTAACCAAACCAACTCATAGGTTTGTTTTGACTAGACTTAGACTTGGGTTGGCTCATGGGTTGGTGGCTTTCCTTGAACCAAAAAAGCATCCAGTTGGACCATGCCCCTGTGATGGTCACACGAAACAAAGCACCCTGCACTTTATGCTAATTTGTACTCTTTTCATGAACTTGAGGATTGTTTATTTAAAACCAATTTTTTAAAAATATGCCATTTTTACTGTGGAGGATGCCATGAAATTGATTTATGAACTGAATTCTCCGGACAAATGTTTTATATTGCCATGTTTTTATGTAAGTCAATGCAGCTTAGAAATAGCATGATTTTTTAAATTTGTTATCTGTATAATTGTGTGATCATTTTGCTTATGTGCCTTTATGGTCATTGTTCTTTTAATGCTGTTTGCTTATGTGCTTTTATGGTCATTGTTCTTTTAATGCACCGAATAAATCTTCATGAAATGAAATGAAAATGTATATTTAATTTAATATAATTAAATTACTTCCCACCCTATTCTCCTATAAACTCACAACCCCCTACAGAAGTAAATTACACTAAAATTAAATAATATAAAATTCATTACTAAAAAAAAATTAAACATACATTACAAAAATAATATACACTTTTCACACATACACTAACATACAAAATACTTTAAAAAATTCAATATTATTAAAAATTCGATATATTTTAATGCCTATATTATATACTTCGATATTTTGACTTCGATATTTTGACAATCGATATTCCTTACCTTCAATTTGATATTTTTAACCACTATATTGTGTCCATTCGATATTTTGTCCATTCTATATTTTTTATTCGATAATATGTCCATTCTATATTTTTTCTTCAATTTGATGTCTTGTTACCGTTAAAATCGCCAGCTAGTATGATAGTGGTTGCGTCCAGGATTTTTTATAGTTGAGTATAAATATCTTCCCAAAAGGCTGGATTGCCTATGGTTATATATATTAACTATATAGAACTCATTGTTGTTTTTGACACATTTTGTAATGCACCATCTCCCCTGTTAGTCCAAAAGGAAAGAACTGGAGTTTTTGGCTATTAAGAATATAACGCCACTCTTTTTGCCAATTGCTGCAGAGCAAGCAACATCAGGGAACTAGTGACTTTTACATTTTAGGGATTGTGTGTGGTCAAGTTTGGTTTCTTGTAAGAGGATAACATCACCTCTTTGTTTGTTGAGGTATTCAAGGACCTTCCTTCCCTAACCTGATGATTGATCCCTTTCACATTCAGGGATACTATTTTAATGGATTGGTTTGTTCCAATCATTGATACGTGTTGTGTCTGGAGGTGGTGAGCGATCTTATTGACTTCACCTGCTTGGTGAATATCACTTGGATACGATCACCCAGGGTCAATAGTGTTGTGAGAGCGGCAATCGAGAGAATCAATAGAATCAATAGAATGTGTATCTTCACTCTGGATATGACATTCAGAAATAGTAATAGAGTATGAACAGTGAAGTGCAAGAGAACATAAGAAAAATGTACTGCAGTCCCTCCCCCAAATATAGCTTACAGACATGGTGATTAGAGGAAGGACTGTGCCTTCAGGGTACAGACTGTTAAAACTGTTAAAACTATTAACACCGTAAAAGCTTCACTTTGACTAGCATACAACTATCATGTAACTAGTATATAACTGGAAGGTATATTACTGGCATGTGCCCACCAATATTAAATGAGTTTATAGTTATTTACCATGTTATCATTGCGTACAACCAGCATGTAACTTGTAACTAGTATATGACTAGAATGCTTATAACTGGCATTTATCCTTCATGAGGAAATGAGCTTATAGCTATTAGGTATGTTATCATTTATGACAAACATGTATCTTTTGTAATAAAAAATTATAAACTTGACCTTGACTTCTAGGCAGTTCATCGGGCCGTTTTCCCTCAGCTCATTTTGGAAGTTGTCGAATGTAGTTACTTGTAGTCACAAGTAGTTACCAGTAGGTACCTGTATTCTAATTGAGAAATAGGACATATAAAACACCAAACAAGGATTTACAGTTGATGATTCAAATATTCATGGTGTTGTAGACCTATACAACATTGAAGCTCCTATTAGGAGCCCGGTGATAAAGAAATGGTTTGTTTGAAAGATGGAGCTCCATTGATTCTCCGTTCTAGGGTCATTGGTTGGTATTGAATCTTGTTGTACTGAAGGAAGACCTTTCCATCTGGGAGTCTTTTTTGTCCTCCAGAATTGTATTGAGCGTGTTAGGGTTGTTGAAGACATGCATGCTAACTTGAGCAGAGATTCAGTATTTTGCCGGGCCAGAGAATGATCCTTAAATGTTCATGTTTTTGGGATTATCCCCTGCTATGCTGCATTCCTTTCTAAACTTGAGGCGATGGACTCCTGTGTCTAATCCCAGTTGGTTGAATATAACGTCCTTGACTTCTTCATAGGAAGTGGTACCATAAGGATTGGCTACCTGTTAGGTGGCCTGTGTTTCCCCGACTAGTAATGGAGCCAGGAAGAAAGGCCATTTGTCAGGTGGCCAGACACGAGGCTTAGCAGCCCTCTCGAAATTTAAAAGCAGGGCATCTGGGTCTTACCCAGGGCATATTTCTCTAATGACATGTCAAGGCCTGTGGATGAGGTGCGAGTGCCAGAGAGGTTGGACATTAATTGGAAATTGATTATCAGCGACCATGTGTAGTCTGGCTACTTGCAACTTCATAGTGTCCTTAAAGGATTTGCGGTCCGCTGAGGGCCCATTCTAATTTTCTCTGCCTTGAATGAGCAGTTTTACCACATTCTCCATTTTTATCAAGGGTCCAGTGTGCCCGCATGCTCCACCAGTTGTCAGCTGCGGGTGAATATAAACACAAATAAAAAAAAATTGTTCTAGGGTTTTATTGTTACCCCCTTATTTTCTTAAGAATTTCACACAAGTTTTAACTAAAGTTATAAAGTCCAATTGTCTTAATGTCTTATACCTCTATTTCTTTTAGGGTCAGTCCCGGCGGAAAAGAAAAAACCCCAGGGTAAGTAACATCTCTTTTACCCTTTTGAATAAGGATAGACTAATCACCAAGGAATAAGTCACCTGTGATTCTGTACTTTCTTTACAAAATCAACAAAGAACGAGGGATGGTTTGTCGCTTTCTTAAAACAAGATCTATTTTTTTAAGTCACGAGAGAAGAAATGAATAAATAAGAGTGCCTCTTAGGTACAAATAAAAAAAACGGCTTCCCTCAAGAACCTGAAACCAATTTGGTGAGGGAAGAAGAGAAAGAGAAAAGAAAAGAATTGGAAGGAAAGTGTGGAAGTTGAGGTTATTTTCTCCTCCCATGTTTCCCAAATCCAGCCCATAGCCGGTTAGCTGGTTAAACAATGTTTCTCCAGAAATGTGGGGGTGACGCTTCATTTTGGGGGCTCGGTACGAGTCTTAAACTATGTGTGGAGCTCAGGGACACCGGTTCCAAACAGTTGTCAGTCTTCTCATCACAGCTGCTACCAGGTCTGGGATTTCCTATCCAGCTTCCAGCAGTGAAGGGGTTTGGATCTCCAAACCTTGGGTCCTTCCTCTCTGCCAACTTTGAAAAAGGAACTAGGTCCGTCTCGGCTCATGGCGGCTTGTGGGATTCTAGATTAGATTGGTTCTCACTTCCGGATCTGTTTCTTCTTCTTCATCCTCTGGTTCTGGATGATGGTCATTAAAACAACTGTGTTGTTCCCTGATTGGGTCCAAGGGGGTCTCATGACCAAAGTCATCTGGCTCAACCAATGTTATAATTTCCTCTTCCGGTGTATCTGAAGAATGGCATCTGTGCTGTGAGCAAAGAGAAAAGGATTCAGGTAAGGCTGTCTCATTTAGAATGTACTAAATAATATTACTTTCTTCTTCTGATTCACTTTCCTGTTCACAGCAGGGTGTTAAAATATTAGCCAGGTGGCACCAGGGAATTAATTTAGTGAGCTGAAAGAAGGGAAATTCTGAGGCTGTAGGCAGAAAAAAATGGAAAAAACAAATGTTGTGCCATGTATAGTGAAGAGGCATTGTCAAGTTTCACCGACAGTCACACACAACAGATACAGCACTATAGCAGCAGTAGGGACAGCAAAAAAGGGGAATGGGCAGTGTGTGGGTACTTCATGTATGCCAGAGTAAATTGCCAATGTAATGGTTCTCTTCCAATTCAATGTGCAAGAATGGATGACTATGCTTGCACTGCAGACATTCAAACTTGTGACTTGCATTTTGCACACAGATCTCTACAGCAAGTGCTTAACCCACTGACCTATTTAAGTGGCTTGTAAATCCATGATCTCTGCAAAGTCAGTACTAGGTCGTTCCATAATGCACTGCCACTGGAGTAGGTGTTACATGCTTTTTTGGTCCTACACCCTAGCTCTTTAATCCTGCTTCTGGCCTTTTAAGTCTAGTACAAAAAAAGGTTTGCTCTCTCTCTCTTTCTCTCTCTCTCTTTCTCTGTGTTCAATAGTTAAGTTAATTAATTACCACAAAATTCAGAAAGGCCACATACTCTTATGCTTACATCAAAAAGCACCCTTACAAAAAGCAATTGCAAACACTGTTCTTGCATCATCAGTCTTGTAGAATACTAGTCACTCTCACCACCAATGTTACATTTCCCAATATTTATCACTCACCATAAAAAGACAGGGTGACTAAGGATGTGTTGCTGTAATGGGATGAAATGATGAAGGGAAGTTTGTGAGAACATGAAGTTAAAAAATATGATGTGACAAAATGGGGAGGTGTATGGGTCTGGACTTATACTGTTAAATAAAGTGTGTTGTGTAGTTCCTTCTAATCCTTAAGATCTTAGTATTGTTTGGACAACATAAACTGAGGGCCTGGTGCCTAGACAGATTCCTGATACCCCTGCGAGATATATTGTCCTATAGACCAGCTAGCTCGCATTGACACTGCAAGCCCCCCTAACTTTTCAGGGTGCGAACAGTTTCCGGCAACCACTGAACATGAAAACCCTCACCCCTGAGGAATTGTGGAAACAGTACAGAACCTTTCGCTCAGTCAATCTTGCTTACTTGTTCCCTAAGAAATATAAAGAGAATACAAAGTGGGACATTTTCAATGATATTTATTTATCCAGAGTTATTCTTGCATGAAATACGTGTGCTGCAGAGTTTAGGAGATAGAAGCAAATGAAAGATCTTGCAAGTACCAAGAGAGTAAACAGTCGATACATTTCTACCTTGGTGCTGAAGCAATGAATATATGCAGGATTATATACAAAATGGAAATCAAACGTACTCCTACAATGCAAACCCTACTGTAAGTGTACCTAGAGTGAGTGTAGGGCTAGAGACAATAATATTCCCTTCGGATGATCCAACCCAATTACCTGATGGGAAAGAGTTAAGGGCCCCCATCTTGTTCTCAAGTTGGACACCCCACAGGGAATGTCAGACCGGTGCATGGTAATTTATCAGCAGGCATGGACCGTCAGTGTCAGTAGTAATGCCTCTTCAACTAATCTATTGAGATGCATATACTTTACAATAAAGTGCAGCCTTTGCAATGTGCATGCTAGATTCATGATGTTATGGATATATGGATAGTGCTGGCACCTCGTGGATAAAGATAGGATGACTTTTGTACCTAGAGCTCAGAGACGCCTGATACGTGATGTTCAAGGCATTATGACAACGATGTGTGAAGCTGGATGTATTAACAAAGTATTTTCAGAGAATAAAATCCAACATTATCATGCATGCAAATGTGTGCAAAAGGTCATTGCTGAAACATTATTTTCTAGGACAATGTATTGAATAAAGGCCCACATGCATCATTGTTGGTATTTGCGATTCCTAAATTGCGAAAATTAAGGAATCACAATTTAGAAATCGCAAATACCTATGCATAAAAAATGTGCATATATTTTTTCGATTTCTTATTTTTCCTTATTTGCGATTCCCAATTTTGCGAATCGCAAATAAGGAATCCCTTTACATTGATTCCTATGGGCCTAGATGCCCATAGGAATCAATGGGAAGGCATTCTCATTTTGCGATTCGCAATTAAGGAATCGCAAAATGAGAATGCAATTTCTAGGGTGCAGGGGGGGGACAAAGGACCCCCCCTGCACCCCTGAAATGTAACATACAGTCCATTTTTCACACATGCATGCCCAAGGGCATGTGTGAGTGTAAAATGAAAGTGTCAAAAATGCACTTTTGTGCTTTTTTGAAACTTTTCTAAAATTACCATGAAGGTTGACTTCATGCTAATTTAACACTTCTAATCTGCGAATTTGCAAATTTTTTCAGATGATGCATTGCATTTAAGAAATCGCAAAATTGCGATTTCTTAAATGCAATCGCAATTTAAGAAATCGCAAATAAATTGCGATTTCTTAAATTGCGAAAAAGCCAAAAAGGTTAATGCATCCCAAAACAAAAGTTTGCATTCGCAAACGGCTGAATTTTGCGTTTCGCACCGTTTGCGAATGCTAATCAGTTTGATGCATGAGGGCCAAACTGCCTTGCTACATGTGCCTAACCCTGGAATATAACACCCACTCTTCATTCTAAGGGTTTCTATATAAAAGCTCTCTAAAAAGATAGCATAAAAATTTAATTAAAAGGTTAAATATTAATTTGGATACAAATGGAGTACCATGATCAGCAAGAACCTCTTTAGGGAAAGCTACCCTAGAGAATATTTGAATAAGAACTCAGGGAATATTTCTAGTAGTGGCTGACTTAAGGGGTACTCTTTAGGATAGTGAGTGGCATTGACGACTGACAACTATCAAGCAATAAGTGATACCCTGTTTAAATTATTTGGAAGGGATCGATCAGATTCATTCCAATACGTTTAAAGGGTTGTCCTACCACAGGTAAGGGTTGGAGGGCAACTGCTGGAGTTTTAGATGGGTTTTTCTGTTTACAGATCTCATAACTCTGGCAATATACATGTTATCTCGGCATGAATGCCGGGCCAATAGAAAATCTTAACAACATTTGAGATGTTTTCTCGGGTCCAGTATGGCCAGCGTAATAAATGTGAATGGGAGGAAAAAACAATTAGTTCCTTAAAGTCTTTTGGAACTAGGAGTTGGAGGGCTGCCCCTATTTTTTCAATTCTATATAGAAACCCCCTTTTTTTACTAAATAGGGGAAACTGCAAACTAGTGTTTTCTTCATTTTCTATTGCTTTTTTTTCTAGCATTTTGTAGGGTACTGTCATTCCTTCAACCATGATGGGAATCACAATTTATCTGCCAAGGTTCAGCTGTGAGAAAGGCATTTTGCGATTTTGAATAGTTCTCCATTTTAAATAGAAAGGAAGACAATTGGGCTTTAAACATAGTGAGATACTCTGTGTTTCTGTGCTATGTATCAATTCTTCTAGGAGAGTTGGCAGGAGTCTGGCTTTTATTTTTATCTCTTTACCTGTTTGAGTAGTCACTGTCACCTCAGCTATTGTATACTTCCTTATGTCTCCATGAAAACATCTACAGCCAGATTCATCAAGCTTAATTGTGCTCGCAAAGGGCCAGATTCTGAGAATCTGGCCCTTTGCGAGTGCAATTTTTGCATTTGGGATTCATCACCCCAAATGCAAAATTCGCTAATAAAGAATTCGCACATTTGCGAGGAATCGCATTTAAGGAATCTCTATTAGAGATTCCTTAAATGCAATTCATTAACCAATTTTAAATTTCGAATTCGCAATATTTGGCCGCTATTTACCACGAAGTCAGACTTCGTGGTAAATAGCGAAAAAAATAGAAAAAAGCACTTTAGTGCATTATTCTCAGTTGCATGTTACACATACACATGTCCTTTGGACATGTGTGTGCGCAACACCTGTGAAATGTTGCATTTCAGGGGTGTTACAGGGTGTCCTTTGGACACCCCTGGCACCCTTGAAATCGCATCCTTATTTGCGATTAGCAAATTGCTAATGGCAAATAAGGAATAACTCCCCATTCATTCCTATGGGCCTGTAGGCCCATAGGAATGCATGGGGAGTTATTCCTTATTTGCGATTAGCAATTTGCTAATCGCAAATAAGGAACATTTAGGAATCGCAATATTTTTTGCAATTCCTACATGAATCCCGTTTTGCAAGTCCTTAATAGCGATTCCTTATGAATCGCTATTATAGACTCGCAAAACGGGACTTTGATGAATCTAGGGGCTAATCTCTACTTCCTTCTATGAAAAGATTTGGGAGAGTTCTACCCATTTCTGTAGGATAACTGACTGAGTGAAGACATCCTAAATCTAACAAAGCATTAATCCTATGAATTTAAATGTATAGACTTACATAAAAGCAGTGTCTCAGCTCTTGCGTATAAAGAACGTTCCTTGGGATACAAGTAACGCCCATTGTTTCTTCAACTTGCTTTTTATGGGAAGGACAGAGAAATGTGTCCTCATTCACCACAGTCAAACATTTGGAATTTTAAAAGGAGTTCCATATGGTTTGGAACGTCCTAACTTTAGAAGAGTCAGTGATAATGTTGTTAGGTATTTTCTCGTGTTTGAGAGGAGGCCGACTTCTTACTCGGTTAGGTTCTCCGATGTTTAAGGGTGGCTGAACTCCAGAAAAGATAGTGGCCATCGCTACCACTTGTTCTACGGTTAGACCTCTATATTGTTTGAGTCATTTTTGTGTTGCTAGGGGTAAAGACTTTAGATATTTTTCGAAACAACTCAAATTCATGATTTGTTCCTTGGTGTTCTCAGGGGGTCTTATCCATTTATTTGTAGCTATTTTAAGTTTAAAGTTAAGAGTTTGGGCATTTTCCCCTGCTATGCCACATTCCTTTCTAAACTTTAGGCGATAGGCTTCTGCGTCTGATATGACATTTTTGACTTATTCATAGGAAGTAGTGCTTTAAGGATTGGCTACCTGGTAGACGGCCTGTGCTTCCCCAATTAGTAATGGAGCCAGGAAGAAAGGCCATTTGTCATGGGGCAATCACAAGCTCTAGCAGTCCTCTCAAATTTTAAAAGAAAGGCATCTTTGTCTTCCTCAGGGACATATTTCTGTAATGTTATGTGGGGACCTGTGGACGAGGTGCGAGAGGCAAAGAGGTTAGACGTTAATTGAAATTGATCTTTAGTGACCTTATGTAGACTGGCCACTTGCAACCTCATAGTGTCCTTAAAGGTTTTGCTTTCCACCTTGATAGAAGACATTTGTCTTTTGAGGGCCCATTCTAATTTTCTCTGCCCTTGAATGAACAGTTGTACCACGTTCTCTATTTTTATCAATGATTTAATGTGCCTGCATTCTCCACCACTTGTTTGTTACGGGTCAATATAAACAAAAATAAAAATACTAGCGTTCTAAGGTTTTAATGGCACTCAATTATTTTCTCCAGAATTTCAAACAGATTTTAACTAAAGTTAAGAAAATCCGATTGTCTTAATGTCTGTTATCTACTTTTCTTCTTTTAGGGTCAGCACAAGCGAAGGGTCCGGCCCCCAACCAAGATTTCCCTGGAAATAAACCCCAGGGTAAGTCATGTCTCTTTTACAGTATTAAATAAGGATAGTCTAATCACCACGGAGAAAGTCACCCGTGTTCCTGTACGTTCTTCATGAAAAAAACAAATAAGGAGGGGTGGTTGGTCTCTTTCTTAAATCAAGTACTAACTTGTTAAGGCACGAGAGAAGAAATAAATAAATAAGATTCCCTCTTAGGTACAAATAAAAAGAAAATGTCTTCCCTTAGGTACCTAAAACAATTTCTGTGAGGAAAGAAGAGAAAGAGGAGAAAAAAAGGATAGGAGAACATGAGGAATTAGTGGAAGTTTAGGTTCTTCTCCCCTCCCGTTTCCCCCAAATCCGGCCCTTAGCTGGCTAAGCCACATTTCTCTGGAAACGTGGTGCAGAGATGCACTGTTTTGTGGGCTTGGTTCTAGTCTTTGACTCAGTGTGGAACTCAGCGATGCTGATTCCTTCAAGGTGCTGGTCCTCTCTTCACAGCTGTTGTCAGGGCTGGGATTTGCTTTTTGGCTTCCAGCAGCTACATGGCTTGGATTGCTGAAACCCTGGGTCCTTTCTCTTTGACAAATTTGAGACAGGAACCAGGTCGGTCTCGGCTCCTGGTGGCCCGGGGGACTCTCGATTATCATGGTTCTCACCTCCAGATTAATTTCTTCTTTGTCCTCTGGTTCGTGATTATGGTCCATAATACGACCTGTTTTTTTCCCCATATTGGTTCCAAAGGGGTCTCATGAACGAAATCATCCAGTTCAACTGATGTTATCATTTCCTCTTCTGATGTGGTCGAAGAATGGCAGCTGGTATGTGGGGGGAAAAGAAGAAGGGTCAGGCAAGGCTGTCTCATATAGAACAACCCAGTGAATGTTACTTTCTCCTTCCGATTTTAAAGTATTGGCCAGGTGGAAACCATAGTCACCAGGGAATCACTTTTGTGAGTTGAAAGAAGGCCAGTTCGGAGGATGTAGAGACAAAAACATACATAGACACAGCAAATGTTTTGCAATATATAGTGAAGAGGTATTGTCAAGTTTCACTGACACACACATATAACAGGTAAATCACTACAGCATCAGTGTGGACAGCAAGGAAAAAGGTGCCACTGTGGGTTCTTTATCTATCCCAGCCTAATGGTGAATGTAATGGTTCTCATCTAATTCAATGTGCAAGAATAGATGACTATGCTTGTACTATAGAAATTCTAGCTTGTGATTTGCAGATTGCACACAGTTCTCTATAGCAATTGCTTAACCCACTGACCTATGTTAGTGGCTTGTCTGTCCACGATCTCTGTAAAGTCAGTGCTAGGTCATCCCACTGTGCATTGCCGGGGGAGTAGGTGTTACATGCTTTTATGGTCCTTCTTCCTATCTTCTTAAACTGGCATCTGGCTTTTTAAGTCTAGTGCAGAGAACAGTTTCCTGTCTCTCTCTCTCTCGCTCTCCATCTTTCTCCTTCTTGTCTCTCTCTTTCTCTCCTAATTTCTCTCACACTCTCTCTTGCTTAATATAATTAATTACCACAAAATTCAGAAAGGCCACCCACCCATTTGCTCACATCAATATCCACCCATACAAAAAGCATTTGTTCACACCATACTCGCACCATCAGTCTTGTACAATACTACTGACTCCCGCCACCAAAGTTACATCTCCCAATATTTCTCACCCACCAGAAAAAGGCAGGCTGACTAAAGATGAGTTTCTGTAAAGGGATGAAATGATAAACTGAAGTTTGTGAGAACGTGAAGGTAAAGAATATGATGTGACAAAAGGGGGAGTTGTGCGTGTCTGGGCTAATTAGGTTAAATAAAGTGGTGTTGTGTCGTTCCTACTAATCCTTAGGATCTGCACATTTTTTGGACATAATAAACTAGGGGCTTGGTGCCTAGACGAATTCCGGACCCCCTGTAGGATATGTTGGCCTGTAGACCAGCTAGCTCGCAGTGCCACTGCAGGCCCCCGTAACTTATTAAGGCATTAACAGTTTCCAGCAATCACTGAACATGACAACCATGACCCCTAAGGAATAGCGGAAATAATACAGAACCTTTCGCTCAGTCACTTGTGCTCAGTTGCTTTCATAGAAAAATACAGAGAAAGCACAACGGGAGGATTTCAATAATATTTATTGAACCAAAGTTAATCTTGCATTAAATGCATGTGCTGCAGTGATTAGGAAACAGAAGCAAATAAAGGAGACTACAAGCACCAAGAGAGTAAACAGTAGATACATTTCTACCATGCTGCTGAAGCAATGAATATATGCAGGCTTCTATGCAAAATGGTAATCTAATGTACTCCTATGATTAAAACCATATTCTAGGTGTACCTAGAGTTTGTGTAGATGTAGATCCAACAATTCTCCCTAGGGACGTTCCAACCCCATTACCTAATGGGAGAGAGTGAAGGACCCTGTCTTGGTCTCGAGTTGGACACACCTCTTGGAATGTCAGTCCGGTGCATAGTGATTTCTCAGCAGGCAGAGACCTTCAGACTCAGTAGAAGTGCCTCCTCTACCAATCTCACGTGATGTATATTATTTATAATAAAAAGCAGGCTTCACGATGTGCATGCTAGATTAGACTTGTTATGGATATATGGTTAGTACTATTGATCCATTGATGAAGATAGGAAGACTTTTGTACCTAGTGCATAGAGAGGCCTAGTACATTATGTTCAAGGCATCAAGACAATGTTTTGTGAAGGTGGATGTATAAACAAAATAGTTTCAGAGAAACTAATCCAACATTTTGTGCATGCAAATATGTGCAAAATGTCACTCCTGAAAAATTATTTTCTAGGAAAATGTGAGGAATAAACTGCCTAGCTTCATGTGCCTAACTCGGGAATATAACACCCACTTCTCATCCTAAGGGTCAATATCTAAAAGCTATCTAAAAAGACAGTATCAAAATTAAATAAAAATGAAAAAACTATGGTTAACATTGTCTAAAAGCAAGCTTCCCTTTTAAAATATTCTAAAAAGCCTTAAAGTCTTTATACTGTTTAAAATTCTAAACACTCCTAATGCCATGGTGCCTAGAAAAGGAAAATAAAATAAAAATGTTTTGGTTGAATATAATCTATAAAAAAGCCAAATTGTTCCCACATGGAAAAAGCCAAATATTTCATGTGTGCCAGGTGGCTGACAAAACATTGTTGTTGCCCATAACCGCAGATGACAATCCTAGAAGCGCACTTTGAAGCAAAATAATAGAACAAAGGTGATTCCATCCAATTCCAACAGCAGACGCCGAGGGAGAGATTGCATTCTGCATGCGTATCGTGAACCATTTGTCTAAGTCACTAGGAGCCGAACCACCCCAGGGTTGCTCAAGAAAGGAATACATCAGCAACTTAAGATACTGGGGACAACAATACCCATGGGCAATTAACAGGTCCAGTAGTACGTCAATGTCCAATGGTGCCACAAGTTTTGATCTTAGGCTTATGTCTAATACACATTTGTTGCTGCAAAGCAGGCAGTAGAATACAATTTGAATGCAGTTAGGCCAAACAGACCTGAAGGAAAAGAACCATTGCTCATCCAGTTTTCAAAGTCGAAGTGTGCCCTATGTGTGAACCATGTGATCATGGCGTTGTCGCAGTTGCAGTGCTGTCCCCATTCCTAATCAAACTGGGAAGTGCGTTGTGGATTAGGCAAAATAAAATCAGTATTCCGACCAAATGTAGGAGGACAAGTGGGAGACCTCCAAAAGTGCTTCCCAGCTCGGAGCGCATGAATGATGGAATAACTGCAAAGATTGTCTTACGTGCTGACCAGTTCAGAGATGACAAATTTAACACAATATACTTTTTTCCCTCATGTAAGAAATGTTAAAGATCCGATGAACTAGCTCCCCAAAATGAAGCAGGAAGTTAGTGTGAGTAGTGTCTGTATCTCTGATGAGGGCCTATCATCCTGGAGATCAAAAGTCTCTCTGGCCGAAGTTAAGGCCACATTCTGTGGACAAAACATGACTTTCAATCTGCTAAGTGAACCAAAGTGCATGTTGATACATTTGTTAAAGGCCGCTGCAGTGCCTCCTTGATTTTACGGGTCAGTTGAAACAGCACTTGTGTACAATAAGTGACTAAGGAATTAGCCATCTCCAGATTTGCAATGCCCGGTTCCATTCCACAGCAACCTTAATCATTCAGCATCAAGTAGCTCCCACTTAAAAAGCAATTAAAAAACTGTTGACATGACAAGTTCGCAACAGAAGCATTACATGCCCCATGAATAGAAATGTTCTTTCAAACTAAGTATCGCCTTAGGGCATCCTCACGCTGAGAACCACAGAGAAAAACGTCTGTCCCCCTTTCGGGCACTAAAACCTGAAAGGCAATTCCCAATAGTCATGTACTTAACCTTCACCTAGAGCTTTGTATCTGACTACCAGTTGGTATTGGAGACACTATTGGAATTTTAAGGTTGCGACCGGTAGGGTGATATAACCATGAATAATCCAGTCTGTGGATAGTTTTAATGCCATGGTAAAAGATAAATGCTCTAATCTTTCAACGTGCAATAGAGTATATTTCACATCAATCTTTAGGTCCCAGTCAGGTCTTGCTGACACTGCTTTCACTTCTCCAGTGGTTTTGCGTTTCAATTGAACGTTACTTTGTAAAGCTCTGTATTATTTTGCAAAAAACACAGTTGATGGACAGAATGTAGAACAATGGCATACATTCACCCCAGTACAAGGATCTGGGCCTAAATCCATCGTTTTTTTGCACTCCACACCACCCTGGGTTAGACACTGGCTATATGCAAATCAGCTCTGACCCTGTGCCGCATGGGAACAGTCCAGTCCGAACTACCAAGCCATGTCTTTCCCAGGCCGGTATCAAGCATCCAAGGACCGGTTTCTGGCTATCAGCCTTCATCAGCCTGGATAGCTTGACTCCAGTGGTGTGGAGAGCCTGGGACTCACGTCTGAGCATATCCCGCACACTCGGGGTGAAAATTGCAAAAAACACAGTTGATGGACAGAATGTAGAACAATGTCATACATTCACCCCAGTACACGGATCTGGGCCTAAATCCATCGTTTTTTTGCACTCCACACCACCCTGGGTTAGACACTGGCTATATGCAAATCAGCTCTGACCCTGTGCCGCATGGGAACAGTCCAGTCCGAACTACCAAGCCATGTCTTTCCCAGGCCGGTATCAAGCATCCAAGGACTGGTTTCTGGCTATCAGCCTTCATCAGCCTGGATAGCTTGACTCCAGTGGTGTGGAGAGCCTGGGACTCACGTCTGAGCATATCCAGCACACTCGGGGTGAAAATTGCAAAAAACACAGTTGATGGACAGAATGTAGAACAATGTCATACATTCACCCCAGTACAAGGATCTGGGCCTAAATCCATCGTTGGTTTGCACTCCACACCACCCTGGGTTAGACACTGGCTATATGCAAATCAGCTCTGACCCTGTGCCGCATGGGAACAGTCCAGTCCGAACTACCAAGCCATGTCTTTCTCAGGCCGGTATCAAGCATCCAAGGACCGGTTTCTGGCTATCAGCCTTCATCAGCCTGGATAGCTTGACACCAGTGGTGTGGAGAGCCTGGGACTCACGTCTGAGAATATCCAGCACACTCGGGGTGAAAATTGCAAAAAACACAGTTGATGGACAGAAGGTAGAACAATGTCATACATTCACCCCAGTACAAGGATCTGGGCCTAAATCCATCGTTTTTTTGCACTCCACACCACCCTGGGTTAGACACTGGCTATATGCAAATCAGCTCTGACCCTGTGCCGCATGGGAACAGTCCAGTCCGAACTACCAAGCCATTTTAGGTCCTATAAAATATCCAAATGATCATTTAGGTCAAATGGAGTTCCAGACACCACTGTTCAGACACAATAGAGGTCTGAGACCCATATCCTCACCCTAAATTTGATCTCAGAGGGAACACAACATCCCAGGGATTTCATTGCCATGTTGTCAAGTGCCCTCTGGACCTGATATAGGTAATTGAGCCAACTGCCACCCGAGCCTAATACCATAGCGGTTAAGGATCGCTTTAAATCCCTGTTCTTCTTTTCAATGACTGAATTTTCCTTGGGATGGTAGGGGGAGGAGTATTGCAAGGCCACATCCAAACTACCCATCGCTCCTTTGTAAGCATTGAAGCTAAGCACTGGTCCCTGGTTGCACTGTTGTGTACCAATTGCATGTGTACCGATTAAAGACTCATAAATCCTTTATAACATCTCAGGCGTCAGCCAATCGCTGGGGCCAAATCCATAGGCATTTAGAGCATGAATCCACTGCCTCCAAGATATACTTGTAAGCCCCGTCTGAGTGTAAGGGGCCCAGAGCTCCAAACAAACACAAGTGAGAGGTATGTCTGAGATCAATAAAGGTGATTGCGGTAGACGTGCTACTGTGGAGCCTTTCTTATGTTGGCAGATGTCACATTTAAGTAGAAAGTCCTTGTTCTGTTTAGTGAGATCGGCCAACCCGTACGTCTGCTTCTGCAATGAATCTGTAGTAGTAATCACTGCATGTGCTGAACCCAGAACCTCATGTGCAGCTATTAATAATCATAGTCTGTGTTAAGTGTTTGGTATTGCTCTATCACCACTCCTGGAATTTGAGCACTCAGAATGTTGTGTGTATCTAACTTGTAGGAATACTTGAGTGGAAAGACTTTCAGTGGTGCTGAGCTGTTGCGCAATGCATTGACAGCTACCACAGTTGTACTGTCTATTTTCGTTCTAGAGCGTCCAATTTAAGCAACTGCAACTGTTCACACTGTTGCCCTGGCAGCTTCATATGCCATTGAGTTCCAATCAATCTGAACAACAACACATTGATGACTCAATGTATGAACATCATGAGCCCGTGGCAGTCCTACTTTCAGGTTATGTTGGCCTATGAACCAGCTAGCTCGCAGTGCCACTGCAGGCGCCCCTAACTAATCAAAGAGCTATCAGTTTCTAGCAATCACTAAACATGACAACCATGACCCCTAAGGAATAGTGAAAACAGTACAGAAACGTTCGCTCAGTCACTTGTGCTCACTTGCTCTCAGAGAAAAATACAGAGAAATCACGGTGGGATGTTTTCAATAATATTTATTGAAACAACGTTATTCTTGCATGAAATGCGTGTGCTGCAGTGATTAGGAGACAGAAGCAGGTAAAGGAGATTACAAGCGCCAAGAGAGTAAACAGTAGATAAATTGTTACCATGGTGCTGAAGCAATGAATGTATGCAGGCATATATGCAAACTGGTAATCTAATTGTACTCCTATGATGAAAAACCTATTCTAAGGGTACCTAGAGTTTGTGTAGGTGTAGATCCAACAATCCTCCCTAGTGACATTCCAACCCTATTAACTAATGGGAGAGAGGGAAGGACCAAGTCTTGGTCTCGAGTTGGACACCACTCATAGAATGTCAGTCTGGTGCATGGTGATTTCTCAGCAGGCAGGGACCTTTAGAGTCAGTCGCAGTGCCTCCTCTACCAATCTATTGAGATGCATATTATTTATAATAAAAATCAACATTCACGATGAGCATGCTAGATTAGTGATGTTATGGATATATGGATAGCGCTGTCGCTCCATAGATTAACCCCTTCCATGCTCATGACAGAACGGTTCCGTCATCAGCGTAGGTGCTCCGGTGCTGATGACCGAACATTTCCGTCATGAGCCAATTCGGTTTTAAAACCTTCAGCACTGCAGCGAAATTCACGCAGCACTGAAGGGGTTAAGATAAAAAGAATTTTGTACCTAGTGCATAGAGAGGCCTAGTACATTATGTTCACGGAATCAAGACAATGTTGTGTGAAGCTGGTTGTATAAACAAAGTAGTTTCAGAGAAACTAATCCAACATTTTATGCATGCGAATATGTGCAAAATGGCACTGCTGAAACAGTATTTACTATGAAAATGTGAGGAATAAACAGCCTTGCTTCATGTGTCTAACTCGGGAATTTAACACCGACTCCTCATCCTAAGGGTCAATATCTAAAAGCTATCTAAAAAGACAGTATCAAAATTAAATGAAAAGTTAAAGACTACGGTTATCATTGTCTAAAAGCAAGCTTCCCCTTCAAAATATTCTAAGAAGCCTTAAAGTCTTTATACTGTTTGAAATCCGAAGCACTCCTAAAGCCATGGTGCCTAGAAAAGGAAAATAAAACAAAAATGTTTTGGTTGAATATCATTTATAAAACAAGCCAAATTGTTCCCACATGTAAAAAGCCAATTATTGCATGTGTGACAGTTGGCTGACACGACATTGTTGTTGCCCATAACCGCAGATGACAATCCTAGAGGCGTATTTCGAAGCGCAATCATAGAGCAAAGGTGATTCCATCCAATTCCCACAGCAGACGCAGAGGAAGAGATTGCATACTGCATGCTTATCGTGAAGCATTTGTCTAAGTCACTAGGAGTCGAAGCACCCCAGTGTTGCTCAAGAAAAGCATACATCAGCAACTTAAGTTGCTGCGAACAACAATACCCATGGGCCATTAACGGGTCCAGTAGTACAGTTTATATCCTAGGCAAATGTCTAATACACATTTGTTGCTGCAAAGCAGGCAGTAGACTACAATTTCAATGCACAGTGCTCATCCAGTTTTCGAAGTCAAAGTGTGATTAGGACGAATAAAATCAGTATTCCCACCAAAAGTAGCAGGACAATTGGGAGCCCTCCAAAAGCGCTTCCCAGCTCGGAGCGTATGAATGATGGAATAACTGCAAAGATTGTCTGACATGTGCAGACCAGTTGAGAGATGACAAATTTAACACAATACACTTTTCTGCTCATATGAGAAATGTTAAAGATCCGATGAACTAGCTCCCCAAAATGAAGCAGGAAGTTAGTGTGGAGTAGTGTCTGTATCTCCGATGAGGACTTTACATCCTGGAAATCAAAAGTCTCTCTGGCCTAAGTTATGGCCACATTCTGTGGACAAAGCGTGGCTTTTAGTCAGCTAAGTGAATCAAGGTACATGTAGGATAGATTCATTGAAGGCCACTGTAGTGTCTCCCTGATTTTGTGCGTAGGTTGAAACAATACTTGTGTACAAGAAGTGACTAAGGAATTAACCATCACCAGATTAGCGATGCCGGGTTCCATTCCACAGCAACCTTGATCATTCATCATCAAGTAGCTCCCACTTAAAGAGCAATTCAAAAACCTTACAGTGTCACTGCAACTGGGAATTCTTCAGTTGACATTACAAGTTCGCAACAGAAGCATTACATGCCCCATGAAGATAAATGTCCTTGCAAACTAAGTAACCCCTTAGGGCATCGTCAAACTCAGAACCACTGAGAAAAACTTCTGTCCCCCTTTCGTTCACTTAAACCTGAAACGCAATTCCCAATAGTCATGTACTTAACCTTCACCTAGCGCTTCGTATCTGACTAACTGTTGGTATTGGAGACAATATTTACATTTGAAACTTGTGACCGGTAGGGTGATATAACAAAGGAAAATCCAGTCTGTGGATGGTGTTACTGCCACTGTAAAAGATAAATACTCTAATTTTTCAAAGTTCAACATAGTGTATTTCACATTAATCTTCGGGACCTAGTCAGGTCTTGCTGATACTGCTTTCACTTCTCCAGTGGTTTTGCGTTTCACTTGATCGTTGCTTTGTAAAGCCCTGTATTCTTTTAGGTCCTATAAAACATCCAAACAATCATTGAGGTAAAATGGAGTTCCAGATACCACTGTGCAGACACAATAGAGGCCTGAGACCCATTATCCTCAACCCAAACTTGATCTCAGAGGGAACACAACTTCCCAGGGAATTCATTGCCATGTTATCAAGTGCCCTCTGGAACTGATATAGGTAATTGACTCAACTGCCACCTGAGCCTAATACCATAGTAGTTAAGGATCACTTAAAGTCCCTGTTCTTCCTTTCAATGACTGAATTTTCCTTGAGATGGTAGAGGTAGGAGTATCGCAAGGCCATACCCAAACTACCCATAGGTTCTTTGTAAGCATGGGAGCTAAGCGCTGGTCCCTGGTTGGAATGTTGTGTGCCAATTTGCGTATGTCCTGATTAAAGACCCGTAAATCCTTTATAACACTGGTGTCAGCCAATCGCTGGGGCCAAATCCAGAGGAATATAGAGCATGAATCCACTGCCTATAAGATGTACTTGTAAGCCCCATCTGAGTCAAGGGGAACAAGAGATCCAGAGCAAACACAAGCAAGAGATATATCTGAGATCATTAAAAGTGATTGTGGTAGACGTGCTACGGTGGAGCCTTTCTTATGCTGGCATATGGCGCATTTAAGTAGGAAGTCCTTGATCTGTTTAATCAGACCCGGCAACCAGTAAGTCTGCTTCAGAAATGAATCTGTTAATCTGAATAATTGCTGCATGTGCTGAACCCAGAACATCATGTGCAGCTACTAATAATCATAATCTGTGATAAGTGTTTGGTATTGCTCTATCCGCACTCAGAATATTTTGTGTATCTAACTTGAAGGAATACTTGAGTGGAACATCTTTCAGTGGTGCTGAGCTGTTGCGCAATGCATTGACAGCTACCACAGTTGTTCCTTCTATTATCGTGCTAGAGCGTCCAATTTCAGCAACTGCAGCTGTTGGCACTGTTGCCCTGGCAGCTATATTTGCCATTGAATTCCCTTTAATGTGAACATCAACACATTGATGACTCAAAGTATGAATATCATGAGCCCATGGAAGTCCTTCTTTAAGCTTTACCACTTGTTCACAAAGCGTCTTGTAATTGATTGCACAACCCTTCGAATCTCAAAACCCATTTTGGCCCCAAGAGTGAAGATATTCATTATAAGACTGGACACAGTAAAATTAATCACACACTCTAAGTGTTGGGAAATGGCAATCTGTATTTTGTAATGCCAGTATCAGGGTTTTCTCTGTGGTTGAGGGATCTTTTTTAAGGGAATCTCGTGATGAGGAGACTCATCATCCCACCCAACATGCTTGCTTTCTAGAATAGGCGCTAAATGTGCTGCCCATTCCTGCACTTGTACATTTTTAATTGATTCTGCTACGAGGTTGGAGAAAGCTGGTAAAATTACTTTGTTCCCCCATTGGGAAATCTACAACTAACTCAGGTGGCCAATCTTTTTCAGCAAAAAGAATTTCATAACCATGTTTCAGGTCCTCCCAAAAGAGACCCTTCTCTTCTATTTTACGTCCCCTCCAATTTGAAGCATTATTCTGTGCAAACAATGTGGCACATTCACTCTCTTATCAGATGTTTCCACCGTTGTATACACACTCAGCGCTACTGCTTCCAGAACATCCATCATGTTCTGATGAGCTATTGTAACTCCTGCTGATCTGTCTAGCATCGTCACTGCCCATTCCCTGTTCAAAATCAGATCCCACAGCAGCCTTTATCTCTACTACCTTTTTATTCTTAAATTCTTGTTTCATTGATTATAGTTTATCTTCTTGATTGATGATGTAGTCTGAAGTGTGATGTAGCTCCTTTTTTGGCTTTGTTCCCTCTTCTGATGTTTGCACATCGGTTTGGGGGTGGCACTGAGGTCTTAAGCTGTTTCAAATTTAACATAGTACACAACTCCTGCATTCATTTGTATACAAATGGAGTTCCCTGATCAGCGAGAATCTCTTTATGGAACCACACATTAGAGAATATTTCAATATACCAGAAATATTTCTGGTAGGGGCTGACTTAAGGGGAACTGCTCCAGGATAGTGAGTGATTCAGAAAAGGGGGTGGTGATGAACAGAGTGTCTGAATTAAGCAGACCACTCTTACCCAGTCCAAAGATCAGGGCTTGATCCATCACCGTTATTTAGCTCACTGCCCCATCCCAGCTCAGAACCTGGCTATATGCAAATTAGTCTGTCCCTGGCCCAGTGCATCTTGGGAACAGGGCAGACCAAACTACCAAGCCAATTCTTCACCAGAAAGGAGACAAGCTTCCGAGGACCGGTTTCTGCCATTTCAGGCGTCGTCGGCCCGGCTTGCTTGAATCCTGATGGAGCAGTGAGCAAGGGACTCATGTCTGAGTATACCCTGCCACACCTATAGTGGCCAAAAACGATTCAGAAAAGGGGGTGGTGATGAACAGAGTGTCTGAATTAAGCAGACCACTCTTACCCAGTCCAAAGATCAGGGCTTGATCCATCACCGTTATTTAGCTCACTGCCCCATCCCAGCTCAGAACCTGGCTATATGCAAATTAGTCTGTCCCTGGCCCAGTGCATCTTGGGAACAGGGCAGACCAAACTACCAAGCCAATTCTTCACCAGAAAGGAGACAAGCTTCCGGGGACCGGTTTCTGCCATTTCAGGCGTCATCGGCCCGGCTTGCTTGAATCCTGATGGAGCAGTGAGCAAGGGACTCATGTCTGAGTATACCCTGCCACACCTATAGTGGCCAAAAACGATTCAGAAAAGGGGGTGGTGATGAACAGAGTGTCTGAATTAAGCAGACCACTCTTACCCAGTCCAAAGATCTGGGCTTGATCCATCACCGTTATTTAGCTCACTGCCCCATCCCAGCTCAGAACCTGGCTATATGCAAATTAGTCTGTCCCTGGCCCAGTGCATCTTGGGAACAGGGCAGACCAAACTACCAAGCCAATTTTTCACCAGAAAGGAGACAAGCTTCCGGGGACCGGTTTCTGCCATTTCAGGCGTCGTCGGCCCGGCTTGCTTAAATCCTGATGGAGCAGTGAGCAAGGGACTCATGTCTGAGTATACCCTGCCACACCTATAGTGGCCAAAAACGATTCAGAAAAGGGGGTGGTGATGAACAGAGTGTCTGAATTAAGCAGACCACTCTTACCCAGTCCAAAGATCAGGGCTTGATCCATCACCATTATTTAGCTCACTGCCCCATCCCAGCTCAGAACCTGGCTATATGCAAATTAGTCTGTCCCTGGCCCAGTGCATCTTGGGAACAGGGCAGACCAAACTACCAAGCCAATTCTTCACCAGAAAGGAGACAAGCTTCCGGGGACCGGTTTCTGCCATTTCAGGCGTCGTCCGCCCGGCTTGCTTGAATCCTGATGGAGCAGTGAGCAAGGGACTCATGTCTGAGTATACCCTGCCACACCTATAGTGGCCAAAAACGATTCAGAAAAGGGGGTGGTGATGAACAGAGTGTCTGAATTAAGCAGACCACTCTTACCCAGTCCAAAGATCAGGGCTTGATCCATCACCGTTATTTAGCTCACTGCCCCATCCCAGCTCAGAACCTGGCTATATGCAAATTAGTCTGTCCCTGGCCCAGTGCATCTTGGGAACAGGGCAGACCAAACTACCAAGCCAATTCTTCACCAGAAAGGAGACAAGGTTCCGGAGACCGGTTTCTGCCATTTCAGGCGCCGTCGGCCCGGCTTGCTTGAATCCTGATGGAGCAGTGAGCAAGGGACTCATGTCTGAGTATACCCTGCCACACCTATAGTGGCCAAAAAACGATTCAGAAAAGGGGGTGGTGATGAACAGAGTGTCTGAATTAAGCAGACCACTCTTACCCAGTCCAAAGATCAGGGCTTGATCCATCACCGTTATTTAGCTCACTGCCCCATCCCAGCTCAGAACCTGGCTATATGCAAATTAGTCTGTCCCTGGCCCAGTGCATCTTGGGAACAGGGCAGACCAAACTACCAAGCCAATTCTTCACCAGAAAGGAGACAAGCTTCCGGGGACCGGTTTCTGCCATTTCAGGCGTCGTCGGCCCGGCTTGCTTGAATCCTGATGGAGCAGTGAGCAAGGGACTCATGTCTGAGTATACACTGCCACACCTATAGTGGCCAAAAACGATTCAGAAAAGGGGGTGGTGATGAACAGAGTGTCTGAATTAAGCAGACCACTCTTACCCAGTCCAAAGATCAGGGCTTGATCCATCACCGTTATTCAGCTCACTGCCCCATCCCAGCTCAGAACCTGGCTATATGCAAATTAGTCTGTCCCTGGCCCAGTGCATCTTGGGAACAGGGCAGACCAAACTACCAAGCCAATTCTTCACCAGAAAGGAGACAAGCTTCCGGGGACCGGTTTCTGCCATTTCAGGCGTCGTCGGCCCTGTTTGCTTGAATCCTGATGGAGCAGTGAGCAAGGGACTCATGTCTGAGTATACCCTGCCACACCTATAGTGGCCAAAAACGATTCAGAAAAGGGGGTGGTGATGAACAGAGTGTCTGAATTAAGCAGACCACTCTTACCCAGTCCAAAGATCAGGGCTTGATCCATCACCGTTATTTAGCTCACTGCCCCATCCCAGCTCAGAACCTGGCTATATGCAAATTAGTCTGTCCCTGGCCCAGTGCATCTTGGGAACAGGGCAGACCAAACTACCAAGCCAATTCTTCACCAGAAAGGAGACAAGGTTCCGGAGACCGGTTTCTGCCATTTCAGGCGTCGTCGGCCCGGCTTGCTTGAATCCTGATGGAGCAGTGAGCAAGGGACTCATGTCTGAGTATACCCTGCCACACCTATAGTGGCCAAAAAACGATTCAGAAAAGGGGGTGGTGATGAACAGAGTGTCTGAATTAAGCAGACCACTCTTACCCAGTCCAAAGATCAGGGCTTGATCCATCACCGTTATTTAGCTCACTGCCCCATCCCAGCTCAGAACCTGGCTATATGCAAATTAGTCTGTCCCTGGCCCAGTGCATCTTGGGAACAGGGCAGACCAAACTACCAAGCCAATTCTTCACCAGAAAGGAGACAAGGTTCCGGAGACCGGTTTCTGCCATTTCAGGCGTCGTCGGCCCGGCTTGCTTGAATCCTGATGGAGCAGTGAGCAAGGGACTCATGTCTGAGTATACACTGCCACACCTATAGTGGCCAAAAACGATTCAGAAAAGGGGGTGGTGATGAACAGAGTGTCTGAATTAAGCAGACCACTCTTACCCAGTCCAAAGATCAGGGCTTGATCCATCACCGTTATTTAGCTCACTGCCCCATCCCAGCTCAGAACCTGGCTATATGCAAATTAGTCTGTCCCTGGCCCAGTGCATCTTGGGAACAGGGCAGACCAAACTACCAAGCCAATTCTTCACCTGAAAGGAGACAAGCTTCCGGGGACCGGTTTCTGCCATTTCAGGCGTCGTCGGCCCGGCTTGCTTGAATCCTGATGGAGCAGTGAGCAAGGGACTCATGTCTGAGTATACCCTGCCACACCTATAGTGGCCAAAAACGATTCAGAAAAGGGGGTGGTGATGAACAGAGTGTCTGCATTAAGCAGACCACACTTACCCAGTCCAAAGATCAGGGCTTGATCCATCACCGTTATTTAGCTCACTGCCCCATCCCAGCTCAGAACCTGGCTATATGCAAATTAGTCTGTCCCTGGCCCAGTGCATCTTGGGAACAGGGCAGACCAAACTACCAAGCCAATTCTTCACCAGAAAGGAGACAAGCTTCCGGGCACCGGTTTCTGCCATTTCAGGCGTCGTCGGCCCGGCTTGCTTGAATCCTGATGGAGCAGTGAGCAAGGGACTCATGTCTGAGTATACCCTGCCACACCTATAGTGGCCAAAAACGATTCAGAAAAGGGGGTGGTGATGAACAGAGTGTCTGAATTAAGCAGACCACTCTTACCCAGTCCAAAGATCAGGCTTGATCCATCACCGTTATTTAGCTCACTGCCCCATCCCAGCTCAGAACCTGGCTATATGCAAATTAGTCTGTCCCTGGCCCAGTGCATCTTGGGAACATGGCAGACCAAACTACCAAGCCAATTCTTCACCAGAAAGGAGACAAGCTTCCGGGGATAGTGAGTGGCATAGTCAACAACTATCAAGCAATAAGTGTTACCATATTTGGTTGTTTAGAAGGGATCAATCAGGTACATTACAATACACTCAAAGGGTTGTCCTATTATGGGTAAGGGTTAGAGAGGAACTGCTTGAGTTTTATATGGGTTTTTCTGTTAGCTGATCTCACAACTCATAACAATATTTTTTTATCTTGGCATAGATGCCAGGCCAATAGAAATACTTTAACACCATTTGAGATGATGTCTCTGGTCCATTATGGCATGCCAATAAATGTGAATGGGAGGGAAAAATTATGTTTTCCTTAAATTCTTTTGGAACTAGGGGTTGGAGATCTGCTCCTATTTTTCTATTCTAAATAGAAGCCACTTTTTTTTTTTAATTCGGGGAAAACGAGAACTAGTCTTTTTTTATTTTCTACAGCAGTTTTCTAAGCCTTCTGTAGGGTACTATCATTCCTTTGAATATGATGGAAATCACAATTTATCTGCCAAGGTACTGCTGTGAGAAAGGAATTTTGGGATTTTGAATAGGTCTCCTTTTTAAATAGAAAAGAAGAAAACTGGGACTCAAACATAGTGAGGAACTCTGTGTTATCTGTGCCAATTATCAATTCTTCTGGCAGAGTTGGCATGACTCTGGCTTTTTTTTTTATCTCTCTATCTGATGAGTAGTCACTCTCCCCTCATCTATTGTAAATAATGTACAAAGGGCAAGAGGGGAATTTGCGCATAAACAGTGTACTAATGTCTGAGAGTTAGTAGAATTCTCTAGTTAATGCTCGAAGGAAGAGATATAACCCTTGCCTAAAGTTATAATCACTGACAAAAATAATTTGTCTGAATAAATAATCACTAAATTCTCTACCTGAGCAATACTAGCAATATATATATACAGATCAAATAAACATAGAGCACACTTGGATATAAAATCAATAGATATAAAGAAAATATTTGCTTTATATCTATTGATTTTGTATCCAAGTGTGCTCTATGTTTATTTGATCTGTATATATATTGCTAGTATTGCTCAGGTAGAGAATTTAGTGATTACCTCATCTATTGTACACTTCCTTATGTCTCCATGAAAACACTTTATTTCGATGTCCTTATTTGGAAGGATTTGGGAGAGCTCCTCCCATTTCTGTAGGATAACTGATAAACGACATCCTGAATATAACAAAGCCTTAATACTATGAACTTAAAAGTATAGACTTAAATAAAAGCAGTGTCCCAGCTCTTGCATATAAAGAACGCTCCTTGGGATACAACTAATGTCCATGGGTTCCTCAACTTGCTTTTTATTGGGAAAGGACAGAGAAATCTGTCCTCATTTACCACAGTCAAAACATTTGAAATTTTAAAAGGAGTTCTGCATGGTTCGAAAGGTCCTAACTTTGGAAATCCTGTGACATGTTTTTTTAGGTATTTACTCATGTTTGAGAGAAGGCAGACTTCTTACTGGGCTAGGTTTGCCAACATTTAAGTTTGGCTTAGCTCCGGAAAAGGTTGTGGCCATCACTAACACTTGTTCTACGGTTAGACCTGTATGTTGTTTGAGTCATTTTTGTGTTGCTAGGGGTAAAGCCTCTAGATGTTGTTTCAAATAACTCAAATTCATGATTTGTTTCTTAGTGTTCTTAAGGGGTCTTATCCATTTATCAGCAGTCAATTTAAGTTTAAAGCAATGTGTTTTGGGATTTTTCCATGCTATGCCGCATTTCTTTCTAAACTTCAGGCGATAGGCTTCTGCGTCTAATCCCAGGTGGTCCAATATGACATTTCTGGCTTCTTCATAGGAAGTAGTACCTTAAGGATTGACTACCTGGTAGACGGCCTCTGCTTTCCCAATTAGTAATAGAGCCAGGAATAAAGGCCATTTGTCAGGTAGCAATCACAAGCCCTAGCAGCCCTCCCAAAATTTAAAAGAAAGGCATCTGTGTCTTCTCCAGGGACATATTTCTGTAATGTCAAGTGGGGGCCTGTGGATGAGGTGCGATTGCTAAAGAGGTTGGACGTTAATTGAAATGTATCTTTAATGACCTTGTGTAGTCTAGTCACTTGCAACTTCATAGTGTCCCTAAGGATTTTGCTTTCCACCTTGATAGAAGACATTTGTCTTTAGAAGACCCATTCTAATTTTCTCTGCCCTTGAATGAACAGTTGTACCACGTTCTCCATTTTTAGCAATAATTGTATGTGCCTGCATTCCCCACCACTTGTTTGTTATGGGTGAATATAAACATAACTAAAAATAATTGAGTTCTAGTTTTTTTTTAAACTAAATTATTTTCTCCTGAATTTCACACAGATTTTAACCAAAGTTAAAACAATCCAATTGTCTTAATTACTTTTATCTACTTTCCTTCTTTTAGAGTCGGTCCCAGTGGAGTCTCCGGCCAGCAATGAAGAATCCCCTGGAAATAAACCCCAGGGTAAGTCATGTCTCTTTTACCCTAATGAAATAAGGATTGACTAATCACCATGGAAAAAGTTACCCGTGTTCCTGTACTTTCTTTATAAAAAAACAAAGAAGGAGGGGTGGTTTGTCTCTTTCTTCAATCAAGTACAAATTTTTTTCAGACATGAGAGAGGAAATAAATACATCAGAGTCCCTCTTAGGTACAAATAAAAAAAGGCTTCCCTCAGGAACATAAAACCATTTTGGTGAGGGAAGTAGAGAAAGAGGAGAAAAAAGAGGATAGGAAAACTTGAGGATCTATTGGAAGTTTAGGTTCTTCTCCCCTCCTGTTTCCCCCAAATCCAGCCCATCGCTGGCTAAGCCACGTTTCTCTCGAACCGTGGTGCGGAGACCCACTCTTTTGTGGGCTAGGTTCTAGTCTTCCACTCAGTGTGGAACTCGGGGACGCCGAATCCTACAAGCTGTTGGTCCTCTCTTCACAGCTGTTATCAGGGCTGGGATTTGCTATTTGGCTTCGTGCAGCTAAGTAGCTAAGATCAATGAAACCATGGGTCATTTCTCTTTACAAACTTTGAGAAAGGAACTAGGTCTGTTTCGTCTCCTGGCAGCCCGGGGGACTCTCGATCAGTATGGTTCTCACTTCCGGATTTATTTCTTCTACTTTGTCCTCTGGTTCTTGATGATGGTCCATAGTACGATCCGTTTATTCCCTTATTGGTTCCAAGGGGGTCTCATGACCGAAGTCATCCAGTTCAATTGATGTTATCATTTTCTCTTCTGGTGTGGTTGAAGAATGGCAGCTGCTCCGTGGGGGAGAAGAAGAAGGGTCAGGCAAGGCTGTCTCATATAGAACGACCAAGTAAATTTTACTTTCTCCTTCCGATTCACTTTCCTGTTCACAGCAGGCTGTTAAAGTATTGGCCGGGTGGAAACCATAGTCATTAGGGAATCACTTTTGTGAGTTGAAAGCAGACCAGTTGTGAAGATGTAGAGACAAAGACATACATGGACAAAGCAAATGTTGTGCCATATATAGTGACGAGGTAATGTCAAGTTTCACTGACACACACACATAACAGGTAAATCACTACAGCAGCAGTGTGGACAGCAAGGAAAAAGGTGCCACTGAGGGGGTACTTTATTTATTACAGGCTAATGTTGAATGTAATGGTTCTCATCTAATTCAATGTGCAAGAATAGATGACTATGCTTGCACTGTAGGCATTCTAGTTTGTGACTTGCAGATTGCTCACACTTCTCTACAGCAATTGCTCAGCCCACTGACCTATGTTAGTGGCTTGTCTATCCACGATCTCTGCAAAGTTTGTACTAGGCCATCCCACTGTGCACTGACACTGGAGTAGGTGTTACATGCTTTTGTGGTCCTACTTCCTATCTTTTAAAACAGGGTCTGGCTTTTTATGTCTAGTGCAGAGAACAGTTTTCTCTCTCTCTCTCTCTCTCTCTCTCTCTCTCTCTCTCTCTCTCTCTCTGTCTCTCTCTCTCAATTGCTCTCCTTCTTGTCTCTCTCTTTCTCTCCTAATTTCTCTCAAACTCTCTCTCGCTTAAGTTAATTAATTATAACAAAATTCAGAAAGGCCACACACCCATTTGCTCTCATCAATATTCTCCCATACAAAAAGCATTTATTCACACCATTCTCGCACCATCAGTCTTGTACAATACTACTGACTCTCGCCACCAAAGTTACATCTCCCAATATTTGTCACCCACCAGAAAAAGGCAGACTGACTAAAGATGAGTTTCTGTAAAGGGATGAAATGATAAACTGAAGTTTGTGAAAACATGAAGTTAAAGAATATGATGTGACAAAAGGGGGAGGTGTGTGGTTCTGGGCTAATTCAGTTAAATAAAGTGGTGTTGTGTTGTTACTACTAATCCTTAGGATCTGCAAATTTTTTGGACAACATAAACTAAGGTATTGGTGCCTAGACCAATTCCGGACTACTCCCGCAGGATATGTTGGCCTATGGACCAGTTAGCTCGCAGTGCCACTGCAGGCCCCCCTAACTTATCAAGAAACTAACAGATTCCAGCAATCACTGAACATGCCAATCATGACCCCTAAGGAATGGGGTCAGGTGTGACCTGACCTGACCTTGTCAGAGCCGGTCGCTCCACCCGCCGCGTGGCTCCTCCTGAGTGCGCCAGTTCCCCCTGCTGCTGTCGCCTGTTGGCCGCTGCCCCCAGGGCGTAGGTGCCTCTTGGTTGTGTTTATTTCCTGCTTCTGTGCCTAATTTTTGCTTATTTGTCTGACCGTTGTGCCCCTGTATTTTTCCGACTTTTGTGCTTCTCTGCCGCCTGTTCCCGCTGTTGTTCCCCCGCTCCCCACTCCCTGCAGCTGCTCCCCCGCGCCCCGCCCCCCTTTTTCCCTTCTGTACCCTCTCCCCCTCCTATTCGCCACCCCGCTCCCGCCTCCCAGCTGCTCCTCCCTCCCACTACGCCACTTATGGCGGAGTCCACGCGTACGCGCAACGGTCAAGCGCAGCGGGCGTGACGAAGGTCGCCAAAGGCAAGCCCGTCTAGGCCCGTCCACGCCTGGACCGCGCCCAGCACCAGGAACCCTGGATCCCGACGATGCCAACGTATCCGACGAACCTACGACGCCGCCACCCTCCCCGTACTCAACACCGGCCGGAGCCCCACCTGCCACCTGGCCACCCCGAACCGCACCCACGGACCCTTCACCTGCCAAGATTGCAAATTCACCTGCATCCATCCCGGGACAACACCCACCAAGCCTACCACCAGCAAGAACCACCACAAGTGCATCCTGCTCAACACCCCCTCCGTCCACCGACACGCAATCGAACTCTGGAACCTCCTAGACACACCAGCACCAGACGTCGCCTTCCTCATGGAAACCTGGATGAACGCCTCCTCACCCCCGACATCGCCACAGGATCACCCGGAAGGACCGCACCAACCAAACTGGAGGAGGCATCGCCATCATCCACAAAAACACCATCCGCATCACAATCAACTCGGAAGACACCCTCACAGCCGCCGAACACCTGCACTTCCAGATACACACCGACACTAGGACCACCCTCAGAGGCACCCTCATCTACAGACCCCCGGGACCACGCACTCAATTCAGCGAAACCATTGCAGACTTCGTAAGCCCGCACGCCCTCGCCTCCCCAGACTACATCCTCCTAGGAGACCTCAACTTCCACCTGGAGAACAACAATGACAGCAACACAACCACCCTGCTGGACAACCTCGCCAACCTCGGACTCAAGCAACTGGTGAACACCCCTACCCACTACGCCGGCCACACGCTTGACCCCGTCTTCTCCTCATGCAAGCACATCTCCTTCAGCCACTCCACCGGACTCCACTGGACTGACCACAGCTGCATCCACTTCTCCTTCAAGAAAACCATGACCCACCACCACCTGCAACAGGCCCCCCGCAGAAGCTGGAGCAAGATCACCGCCGACCAGCTCACCACCTCCCTCAGCCATAACCCCCCCACACCCACGACGGACCCCAACGAAGCAGCCCGCAACCTCGCACAATGGCTCGCCAACTGCGCAGATGAACTCGCACCACTGAAGAAACCACCCAGCGGACCCCACAGCAAGAAACCCCTTGGTTCACGGACGACCTCAGAAACTCAAAGAAAACCTGCCGCTCCCTGGAGAAAACCTGGCGCCAGAACCAGACAACAGAGAACATGACAGCCCTCAAGAACGCCACCCGCAAGCACCACCAACTGATCCGTACCACCAAGAGAACCGCCTACAAATAGCGCCTGGACAACAACACCCACAACAGCAAGGAACTCTTCAGCATCGTTAAAGAGCTCTCCAACCCCAGCGCCTGCAACAATGACATCACACCCTCGCAAGACCTCTGCGACTCACTCGCCTCATTCTTTCACCGCAAGATCGCCGTCATACACGACAGCTTCGGCGCACAGACCAACTACCCATCCACCGAACCAGAGCACCCAACCGCTACCCTCTGCTCCTGGAACCCAGTCAGCACCGATGACACCGACCGCACGATGAACACCATCCACTCCGGCTCGCCCACCGACCCTTGCCCACACCACATCTTCAACAAGGCCGACTCCATCATCACACCCCAACTCCGCGACATCATCAACAGCTCCTTCGCCTCAGCCACCTTCCCGGAAAGCTGGAAGCATGCCGAGCTCACCGCCCTCCTGAAAAAACCTACCGCGGACCCCACGGACCTCAAGAACTTCCGACCCATCTCGCTCCTCCCGTTTCCCGCCAAAGTCATCGAAAAGACTGTCAACCAACAACTCTCCGCCTTCCTCGAGACTAACGGATCCCTCGACCCATCATAGTCCGGTTTATGAGCAAACCACAGCACCGAGACCGCCCTCATCGCAGCTACCGACGACATCAGGTCAATCCTCGACAACAGGGAAACCACCGCACTCATCCTCCTGGATCTCTCAGCAGCCTTCGACACGGTATGCCACCACACCCTGATACGACGCCTCAGCGACACCGGTATCCGAGGCGCAGCCTTGGATTGGATCACCTCGTTCCTCGCCGGCAGAACCCAGAGAGTCCGCCTCCCCCCGTTCCGGTCCACGGCTACCGAAGTCATCTGCGACGTTCCACAAGGATCCTCGCTCAGCCCCACCCTCTTCAACGTCTACATGAGCCCCCTCATAGCCATTGCACGCAAACACAACCTCAACATCATCTCCTACGCCGACGATACACAACTGATCCTCTCCCTCACCAACGACCTGGACACCGCCAGAGCCAGCCTCCAGGAAGGAATGAAGGACGTCGCAGAATGGATGAAGCTCAGCCGCCTGTAACTGAACTCAGACAAGATGGAAGTCCTCATCCTGGGACCGTCCCCCTCGGCCTGGAACGACTCCTGTTTGCCTCCCGTCCTGGGCACCGCCCCCAAACCCACAGACCACGCTCGCAACCTGGGATTCATCCTGGACTCCTCCCTCACGATGACCAAGCAAGTCAACGCCGTCTCTTCGTCCTGCTTCAACACCCTGCGCATGCTCTGAAAGATCTTCCGATGGATCCCCACTGCAACCAGGAAGACTGTCACCCAGGCCCTCGTCACCAGCCGCCTAGACTACGGAAACACCCTCTACGCCGGAACCACAGTCAAGCTCCAGAAACAACTACAGCGCATACAGAACGCCTCGGCAAGACTCATCCTGCACATCCCCCGCCACAGCCACATCTCCGCCCATCTGAAGAATCTGCACTGGCTCCCTGTCAGTAAGAGAATCACATTCCTTCTCCTCACCCACGCATACAAGGCTCTCCACGACGCGGGCCCCATGTACCTCAACAACCACCTCGCCTTCCACACACCAACCTGTCAGCTCCGCTCCGCCAGCCTCGCCCTAGCCATCGTCCCACGCATTCGCAAAGCCACCGCCGGAGGAAGATCCTTCTCATACCTCGCAGCCAAGACCTGGAACTCCCTCCCCACCCACCTCTGGCTGACACAGGACCACCTCGCCTTCAGGAAACAACTCAAGACCTGGCTGTTCGAGCAGTAGCAACCCCCCCACCAGCGCCTTGAGACCCTAACGGGTGAGTAGCGCGCTCTACAAATTCCTTGATTGATTGATTGATTAAGGAATTTGTGGAAACAATACAGAACCTTTCTCTCAGTCACTTGTGCTCACTTGCTCTTAGAGAAAAATACAGAGAAAGCACAGTGGGATGTTTTCAATGATATGTTTTGAACCAACGTTATTCTTGCATAAAATGCATGTGCTGCAGTGATTAGGAGACAGAAGACTGCATTCTGCATGCGTATCGTGAAGCATTTACCTAAGTCACTAGGAGGCGAAGTACCCTAGGGTTGCTCAAGAAAGGCAAACATCAGCAACTTAACATGCTGGGGACAACAATACCCATGGGCCATTAATGGGTCCAGTAGTACATCAATGTCCAATGGCGCCACCAGCTTTGATCCTAGCCATATGTTTAATACACATTTGTTGCTGCAAAGCAGGCAGTAGAATACAATTTGTATGCATTTATGCCAAACAGACCTGAAGGAAAAGAACCAGTGCTAATCTAGTTTTCGTAGTCGAAGTGTGCCTTATGTGTGAACCATGTGCTCACGGCATTGTCGCACTTGCAGTGCTGTCCCCATTCCTAGTCTTTTTTTTGTAGTCAAAAAAGTTTATTGTACATGATTACTTAAAATCGTTACAATTTACACTTAAAAAGGTATTAAACATAATCTTCCATAAAATATCATTTATCGACAATGAGCTTGGCAGTATTAAAATCTTAATAACATTAATAAAGCTCATAAAATATTGAGTAACTGGTTAAGCAATCTGCGCCAGTTCTATTCTTCACATCTTTCCCAGGAGCTCCAATGACCAAAGTTATCCAAAAGATAAATTATTTTAGGCAAAACGACCATATAAAATAACAAACTTTCTGCTAGACTTTGGTAAGCCACCGTTTTTTTTCTGTATTGTTCCTGTTTTCTTGTGAAATAGGATCTCAGTCTTTGTTCTACTTAAGCCTGTGAAGGAGAGCCGTATTTGCAGTGCCTGCCGTCCTTGTTCAAGCTTTATCAATCTCCTCTAAATCGGCTTGCCTTAAAAGTTCTCTTACTTTTGCAAGATATTTTCACCCATCACGCCAACATTATAGAGGAGCCTTCCAACCAACGTATTACAGCTTGCCTGAATGTACGAATCTTAAATTCATTAAAAATCAGTTTTAAAAGCCCCCTCCTTAGTTCCTTAACTGTGGGGCAAGCACAAAGAAGGTGAGTTAATGTTTTGTTACAAAAAAATGCATAATCAACAGTGTGCCGCTTGTTGGTTGCTTTCCAGGACGGTTGTAGATCTTTTGAATCACGCAGGCCCAAACGGTAATTGGTGAAAAAATGTTTTAGTTCCATACTGCAATGAGTTACTAAGTAGGCCTGCGGCTTTGTTGATTTGTAGGAGTTAATCACAGTCCACCCCTATCTACATTTCGAGGTTGTTATTTTATCTTCTAAGAAGGACTTATTTTCTGTGTTATTTACCAATTTTCCAAACGCTGCCCAATCTATCTGGTTGTTCAATGTCATTTGTATGTCTAGTTCTGCCAATGATTTTCTCAGATAGGCTCCCCATGAGTGTGGAGTGTCCTGATCCATCTGGATTTTGATTTATTTCCAACATAGATTGTTCAGTGTCCCCAGTTCCAATGCACGGAATTTGTGGCCTAATTTCACGAAGCCGCTCATGCTCCGAAATTTCTGATTTTGAAGGCCAAATTCCAGACGGATCTGTGCTGGGGCAGCGGACCGTGTTAAAATAAAAACGGCTTTATAAACCTTCGTCTGCAGCTCGCTTACCAGTTCTGCCGCCTCACCACACCAGACTACAAGGGCATATGACAATGTTGGTACTATTTGTGCGCCCATCACTTTTAAAAGATGTGCATTGTTCAGGCATCCTAGTTTTTTATTCAATAATCTGTACGCAAAGATTAACGATTGAGATTTTGCTTTTAGGTCAATTTTGTGTTCCTTGAGTGTGGAGCCTCTCCCCATTTTTAATGCAAGATATTTATAGGCCGCATGGTCTTCAATTGTAGTTCCTTTTCCGAACCATTTAAACTTGTTGTTTTTAGGGTCCACAAGGCATACTACCTTGGTTTTGTATTCATTTAATTCCAAGTTGTCTCCATCCAAATAGGTGACTAAGTTCTTTATTGCTCTTTGTAGCCCAATGGGGCTTTGGCTCAGCACCACTATATCATCTGCGTAATGTAAAAAGGGTATTGGCTCATTAACTAAACTTGGCGAGTGGCATTCGGCTGCTTGCATTTGTTTACTAATATCTGCCATAAATAAATTGAATAAGCTCGGGGCTAAAACACAGCCTTGTTTTAGGCCCTGCTGAGTATTTATACTGTTGGAGGTACTATGTCCATTGCCTAGTTTCACTCTTGCCCAAGTGTCACTGTGCAGGACTATTATTGCATCCAGTAGTTTGCTTGGTAGCCCCATGCTCTTAATTATTTCCAGAGGCGATTTCTGCTTACTTTGTTGAATGCGGCTTTCAAGTCGACAAAGCATGCAAACAGCTGTGTTTTTCTTTTTCTTGCTATTTCGATTAAAAGTGCCAATGTGGCCAAGTTTGTTAAAGTGCCCATGCCTGGTCTGAAGCGGGTTTGGATTATAGGGATAATGCTTGTCTCATCCATCCAATCTTGCAGTTGAAGAAGTGGGCATGATCCGTATAGTTTGGCCTCAACATCCATCAATGATATATATCAATCTGTAGTTTTCTGGATTTTTGTGGCTTCCCTGCTTATATATTGGATGAATAATGTTCCCTTTCCAAGATTTGGGGACGATGTTCTGTCTATAGATTTGATTAAACAAAGGCGTGAGGTAATCAGCCAAGAAATCTGGAGCGTGTTTAAATAGTGCGTTGGGCAATCCATTCCGGCCTGCCGCCCCCTCCATTTTTAATCTTTTATTATTCCTCTCAATTGCATTTTGTCAGTCAGCTCCTTTAAATCATTGCAGCTCACTACTTGACCAGTATATTCTTCTCCATCAGGTCTTTGATCCTTTGGGGATTTTGAGTAGGCTGTTGCCATTACACAATTAGCATTCCTTGCATTGATGTACCTATTGTGTACATGCTGTATCCAGATTTTTCACCAATTCCTGCTTCTTATTGTAATTCTTTTCCCTTTGTAATATTATTAATGATGCCCCAGAATTCCCTACTGTTTGGCAATGTGCTTGCCCACAGAAGTTTTGTCCATATCTTTTCTTTATATTCTGTCTTTGCTTCCCTCAGCATCTTTTTATAATTTTTCTGTAGATCCTTTAGCTTATTCTTATTTGCACTCTTACCCAATTTGGCCGCTATAATGTGAGTTTGTACCTCTTTTGCCATCCTTCTCTTTTCATCTCTTAGCACAAGGTTAAACAAAGGATCCTTTCTGCTGTCTATCCTTTTTCTATTTCTATTTGAAGTGGGAAAGTTCTGGGTAAGGAAGAGGCATAGGTCTTCCCAGGTTTTTATTTGATTTTCTTCTGCATGGGGGCCTGTGTGACTCATGTGTTCTTTAAGAGAGTCCACTATGGTCGTCATATTTTGTCCTCGCCATCTTAATTTCCTCAGGTTAAACTTTTCTGCATATTGTCCCAGCGTGTTTATTTTGTTCGCCCGGGCCAGGCTTATATTTAGGGTTGTGATGTGCGGGTGGTGGTCACTTTCTATGCTTGGGTAAACTTGGAATGAATCTATTCTTGGGACTAGATTGCTGCTAATGATGGTAAAATGTATTGTAGATCGACTTTTTCCATTTGTATACGTTGTTGCAGCTGGTATATCTCCTATGATGTTACCATTCAGGATTGATAAGCCGTGCTTTTCTAGGTTTCGCATTATTATTTGGTATTCCCAGTCCTCATGCCTCTTTCTGTTATTCTGTTTTATTAGGTTACTGTTGAAATTTCCTGAAATGATCACTGGGCAGAATTCATGTGATTTTTGCAGTGCGCTGATTAGATTCATTATTGTTATACATTTTTTCTTCTGATTCTTTTTTTTTTGTCGGATGAGCATATACGTTGGCTAGTATTCCGGTAAGTTTTGTAACTTGCAGCCAGTTTACACTGGTTTCTAACTCTTCTGTTTGCCAACCATGATGTTGTGATATGTATACATTGATAAGCCTCCCCTTGGGTGACCAAATCTTGCAAACTTTTCTGCTAAACTGTGATGTTCTACATAACCTGATATTACTGTTGTGGTCATATTTCAGGTTTCTTGTAATAATATTATATCTTGTTGTTCAAGGAAGGACAGAATTTTGTGGTCCAGCCCCATATTTTTAAAACCATGGACATTCCATGAACAGATCTTTATCATGTTCTGCTTTATATCCCTCAACTTGTGGGACTACCTCGAGGATTTTATTGAGTCCAGTTCATTTGCTTGAATTTTCTGCCCCCATCTTTTATCCATCCTAATTGAGTTTGAATATTTGTTAGGTACGCTTGTTACTAAGTACTTTTGACACCCAGGACCAATCTGTCCTGTCATCTGTAAAGTGTATTGGGTTTGCTTGCCTCGCTATTTCCTTTCCCTCCTTTGGATTTGTTGGCCCCGGCGGCGCTGTGGATCGGGCGCTGTGTAAGCATGTTATTTGCTTTTTTGCAGGTGTGTGCTTCTGATTTGTAAGAAAGGGGTAAGGATACCGTGGGTGTTTGTATGGCTTCAGTGTGATTCCCCAAAATTTGAATATTACTCTAGTAGCATATATCCTGTCCACTAGTTCCTTTGATGTCCAGGTAGTCAAAGTCTCTTCTATATCCGGGTTTTCCGGGGAATACTTAAATTCCACGGCTAAAAGATCATGCAATGATATTCCTTTTAACTCTGGGATTTCTTCAAACAGCCTTAAGAGGTACCCTCTGTTTAGTATATCTTGCCTTCCTTTTGTGCAATATTCTGGCACAAACGTTAATTTTGATGAATCCTCCCACAAGTTATTTACACTTCCCGCACTTTCCTCTTTTTCTACCTGTATATTTATGATATTTTTGATTTAATTGTCAATTGGTACGTCTTGACTTCTTTGTTCATTACTGATCTTTTCCTGTAGAGTATGCTTTTTTTTGCTTCCTTTGACAATTACTAGAGTTTTTCTACTTCTCTATGTTTTACTGGCTCTTTTGGCTCGTTTTGCTGGTTGATAGAGGGCATCCTTTCTATTTATTGTGACTTTTATTGCATTTAGGCTACTATGTCCTTTGCTGTCTGTTCGCTTGTACGCCTTATTACCTGGTGTTCCTTCCCTTCTTTCTTGCTTTTCTAATTTTATGTCACCCTTTCTCCTCCTAACTGTTTGCCATCCGTTATCTGGACTGGAACCTCTTTTGCCTTCGCGTGTGGTCCTTGCGGGAACCTGTAATGTTTTTTCGGCCCCTTCTCCCTTTTTAGTATGTTGGATTTTTAATTGCCTTAATTTGCCCTTGTTTTCCCTGCTGGGTTCTTGAACTCCGTAATCTGAACTGGAACCTCTATCCTGTTTGGATATAACTCTTGTTTGGACCTGCAATGTTTTTCTGCCTCTTCTTCCTTATCAATATGTTGGGTTCCTTCTAATAGTATTTTTAAGGTTCTGGGAGTTGGTGTAGAGTCTGTGGCTGACCGATAGGTTGATGTTGTAAGACACATCTGATTCGTATTCTCTTTGTTAGGAATAGCCCGAGCACTTGATGCATTTTGCTTTATATTAAAACTGCTAGAATCTGATGTATGATTTGATTGGTCTGGGCATGTTATTGGATCCTCCTCTATATCTTCTACCAATGCTTTATTTTCTTTCCTTTGTTTGTTTTGATTTGAAAAAATAGAAAACATTTTCTCTAATTTTGTAGTTGGTTGAATATTATATTTTGTCCTACCCTTTCTAGCCCGTTTCTTTTGTCTTTTTGTAAGTATTGCAGTTTTTGAAGACTCAATGACGCTCTGTGTAACTTCCTTTTGGTGGTCCTTTGTTTTAGCACATGAAACCTCTATTTCCTCTTGTTCGGCTTCTCCCTTCGCAATATCACATGTCCCTTTACATTTATCTTTCACAGTCTCCTTTTCCTTTGTGACCTTTTGGGCTTCCCTTTTACGTTTTGATTTTGTTGTTAGTTGCACTGCCCCATGGATATCTTTTAATATTTCGGGCAGATTTGTCAATGTATCTATTATTTTGTCACATCCACAGTTAAGCAGCAGGTTTGTTTGTTTGGGTTTCCGGGGTTCCCCTACGCGTTACAAAGGAAGTAATTGAGTCTTGCTTGGTATTTATGCCCGCAATGTGACCAGCAATTAGATTTATAAGGTCAATCTGTACTTCCATTTTATCTGATTGAAATGTCAGTACTCTGATTGCTTGTTCCAATGTGCTTAGTAGAGTATTACTCCATGGAGCCATGTGCGGTTCATCAAGAGGATTTCCATAAACCCTAGACTCGTGGTCAATCCTACTTACCGATGAAGTTGTTATTGGAGGTGACAAATCAAATTGATTTATTTTAGTTGAGATGCTCCCTTCATCCTGTGCATTCACCCGTTTGTCAATCCTGCTGACTAATGTGATTGTTATTCGAGATGATACATTTAATTGCTCTTTTTCCGTTGGCAGTCTTCTCTCCTCTTGTGAGTTTGTCTGTTGGTCTGTTCTTTGACCATAATTTGAAGGAGTGGATACCATCATTCCTGCTCCTCCTGATGCTCCCTTATCAGTAGGCTGTGTCATGATAGGCAGTATTGCAATATTCCCTTTCATCACATTATTCATTATTTCTTGTGTTTGCGATTGTTATCTAATATTTGCAACATGTTAGCATCATTTGGCAGTGAAAATGTGCTTGACTGCTTGACCAGGCACCTTTTCTGGACCTCCTGATCATCCAGTTTGTTTTTTATTTCCTCCAAGTGCTCATTTTTATCGTCCTCATTTGCACTTCTTCACAATGCGTGGTTTGTTGGAGGAGTAATCTGGTGTATCTGAGCTATTGCAGTTACGAATCTACCTACTTACGTTTCCACGATTGGTTTTTGTAAGTTTTGATTTATTTTTTGTGTATTTGAAATGTTTGCAGATTGCTGTGCAGAAGGGGAACCTATTTTACTGAAGGTGAATGCATACTTTTGCTTTTGCTCAGTCGTTCCTGATTCATCATAACTTTTGTTCTCCCTTATCAATGGTGCTATGGGGCTTGGCAACCGGGCTGTCTCAACAGTTGGTGCATAAATGGCAGCCATTGAATCTTTTAAGAAGAAACATTTTTGGAACCCTGTATTTTTACCAGGGCTGAAAGATGTTGTGACTGGTGTTGGTGACAATAATAGCCTCTCTCTCTGTCTTGAGGCCTTTCTCTCTTGGCTTTTTTGGCTCATGTCTAGCCCTTCCTCTGTGACATTTTTTTTTTGCTTATATTCACCTGCCGAACTTTCCCAGATCTCATATTTCTCTAATTTGGCTTGTGTTCCCCTGGGTGTACCGCTGGTGTACTTATTCAGTTACAGTAGGAGTTGGAGTTGGTGTTGATGTTGATGTAACACTGCGTTACTGGTGCTGCGACCTAAGCAGCCCAATCAACCCTAAAGATAAGGGGCTGATAAGTGCTGATCGCCTCACCTCTGGTGAATGGGGGCAGACTGAGGGTCCACTTCACTGTCTGTCTGCAGGGCTTTCAGGCTAGATCCAGGGCTCTGTGGGGCTCAGTCAGCTGTTCGACGTTGTAGCAGTTCTCGCTGCTCCTCCTCTCCTTCAGTGTTTCTCCTCGGCACCCTTGCGCCCCTTGTGCATGAGCTCCTGCAGCTTTCCTCAGCCTCTTGGTGCCTCTGGCGGCCTCTTGTGGCACAAAACACGGCACCAAACAGCACCAAACGCGGCACCAAAGATGGGGACCAATGTGGCACCGTCTCAGCTTTTTTGCCCGTTTAGGGCCGGGTTATGCTGGTTGAATCCTCACAAAACACCCAAAAAACGGACGGAATGTTGCACAATTGCAAAACATTCACCCCCAGTCATAGATCTGGGTTTAATCCATCATTATTTTGCTCACCAAGCCACCCCAATTCAGACATGGCCATAAGCAAATCAGCCTTGACACTGTGCCTCATGGGAACAGTCCAGCCCGAACTGCCAAGCCATGTCTTCCCTGGACCGGAATCAAGCATCATTGGACCGGTTTCTGGCTATTCGTATTCGGGCCGTGGTTCTGGACGCTCTAGGTTTCCGAGTCGGGAGTCGCCTGGTAGAAAATGACCTGGGCGTGAAGAATTCCCCCTGCCACGCACCTACGGGGCTTCACTCTTGAGTCATACGAAAACTCCACCTCTTACGCTTTGGGGAGGACGCACGAGGAAGTACCTGTGCATTGATTTCATTCAATTTTGTAATCTGAATGTTTTTTGTCCCGCCGCAGTTGGTTTTGGTGCCTTAGAGTGCACCAACCACCAGGCGAGGCTTCTTCTTTCTTGGTCCTGATGAATGCTGAGCTTACTAGTAGCTCTTTATAGCAGAAACATGTCATGTTGACCTACGTTGTTTTTCTATGTATAGGACTTCTTGGTTTAAATTAACACGACCAAATGTATGTCCGCTTTCACTAATGTTTTTAACGGAGTTAGAACCGCCCTTTCATTAAAATAATCTTCTGATCTAGGGAGTAGTCCACACTCCTTTTTAACAATTCACTTTTTCTGGCAGTTGTGGTTACTAAATCATGTTTTCTATAAGAACCCAATGAAGACAACTGGCATCTGACTTTCAGTTGGTGCCTGAGGGTTCTTTTTTACTACTTTGCAACTGCATTACTTACCGTTTCCCTATTTTTCTTCTTTCTCTTTTTCTTCTTTTTGTCATTTTTCTTACTTGGGTGGTAGGAGCTGTTCTACTGCTTTTGTTTGACATTTGAATATTTATTGTCACTCTTTTGTTGGTTTACATTCATCAGGCGTCTTCAGCCAGGATAGCTTGCCTCCAGTGGCGTAGTGAGCAAGGGACCCATGTCTGGGCATATCCTTCCCACATAGGGTGAATAGAAAAACACAAAAAAAATTGAGGGAATGTTGCACAATGGCAAAACATTCATCCCCTGTCACAGATCTGGGTTTAATCCATCGTTATTTTGCTCACCAAGCGACTCCATTTCAGACATGGCCATATGCAAATCAGCCTTGACCCTGTGCCTCATGGGAACAGTCCAGCCCGAACTGCCAAGCCATGTCTTCCCTGGACCGGAATCAAGCATCATAGGACCGGTTTCTGGGTATCAGCCTTCTTCATCCAGGATACCTTGACTCCAGTGGCGTAGTGAACACGGGACCCACGTCTGGGCATACCCTTCCCACACAGGGTGAATAGAAAAACGCACACAAAAAAAATAAAAAATGGACGGAATGTTGCAAAATGGCAAAACATTCACCCCCAGTCACAGATCTGGGTTTAATCCATCGTTATTTTGCTTATCAAGCCACCCCAGTTCAGACATGGCCATATGCAAATCAGCCTTGACCCTGTGCCTCATGGGAACAGTCCAGCCCGAAATCCTTGCAGCACAGCCGCCGCCGCTCCCCACTGCTCTCCTCTGCTTCCAATGCTGCCGCGAGTCTCACGGGTCTCGAGGGTCACTTGCAAAACCATTCCTACTCAAACTGCGAAGTCCATTGTGGATCAGGAAAAATTTAATCAGGATTCCCACCAAAAGTAGCAGGACAAGTGGGCGCCCTCCAAAAGCGCTTCCCAGCTCGGAGCGTATTAAAGATGGAATAACTGCAAAGATTGTATGACATGTGCTGACCAGTTCAGAGATGACAAATACACTTTTCCTATCATTTACGAAAAGTTAAAGAGCTGATCAACTAGCTCCCCAAAATGAATCAGGAAGTTAGTGTGGAGTAGTGTCTGTAGCTCCGATGAGGCCCTTACATCCTGGCGATCAAAAGTCTCTCTGGACGAAGTTAAGGCCACATTCTGTAGACAAAGTATGGCTTTCAGTCTGCTAAGTTAATCAGAGTGCATGTTGGATACATTTGTTGAAGGCAACTGCTGTGCCTCCCCAATTTTGCGGGTAGGTGGAAACAATACTTGTGTACAATAAGTGACTAAGGAATCAACCACAATCAGATTAGCGATGCCCGGTTCCATTCCACAGCAACCTTGATCATTTAGCATCAAGTAGCTCCCACTTGAAGAAAAATTCAAAAAACGTACAGTATCGCAGGATCTGGGGACCCCTTCAGTTGACATGACAAGTTCGCAACAGAAGCATTACATGCCCCATGAAGAGAAATGTCCTTGCAAACTAAGTAACCCCTTAGGGCATCCTCACGCTCTGAACCACTGAGAAAAACCTCTGTGCCCACTTTCGTGCACTTAAACCTGAAAGGAAATTCCCAACAGTCATGTACTCAACCTACACCTAGCGCTTCCTATCTGACTACCTGTTGGTATTGGGGACAATAATGGAATGTGAAAGTTGCGACCGGTAGCGTGATATAATCATGGATAATCCAGTCAGTAAATGGTGTTACTGCCACTGTAAAAGATAAATGCTCTAATTTTTCAATGTGCAAAATAGTGTATTTCACATATATCTTCGGGACCCAGTCAGGTCTTGCTGACACCGCTTTCACTTCTCCAGTGGTTTTGCGTTTCACTTGAACGTTCCTTTGTATAGCTCTGTATACTTTTAGGTCCTAGAAAACATCCAAACGATCATTGAGGTCAAATGGTATTTCAGACACCACCATGTAGACACAATAGAGGTCTGAGACACAAATCCTCACCCCAAACTTGATCTCAGAGGGTACACAACTTCCCAGGGATTTCATTGCCATGTTGTCAAGTTCCCTCTGGACCTGATATAGGTAATTGACTCAACTGCCATCCGAGCCTAAAATCATAGCGGATAAGGATCACTTTAAGTTCCTGTTCTTTCTTTCAATGACTGAATTTACCTTGGGATGGTAGGGGGAGGAGTATCGCAAGGCCACAGCCAAACTACCCATAGGTTCTTTGTAAGCCTGGGAGCTAAGCGCTGGTCCCTAGTTGGAATGTAGTGTACCAATTGCGTATGTCCCGATTAAAGAATAATAAATCCCTTATAACAGCTCGGGCGTCAGTCAATCGCTGGGACCAAATCCATAGGAAAATAGAGCATGAATCCACTGCCTCCAACATGTACTTGTAAACCCCATAACGGGCCCCAGAGATCCATTCCAAACAAACACAAGCAAGAGGTATGTCTGAGATCAATAAAGGTGATTGTGGTAGATGTGTTATGGTGGAGTCTTTCTTATGCTGGCAGATGTCAAATTTAAGTACAAAGTCCTCGGTCTGTTTAGTGAAACCCGGCAACCAGTAAGTCTGCTTCAGCAATGAATCTGTAGCAGTAATTCCTGCATGTGCTGAACCCAGAACTTCATGTGCAGCTATTATTAATCAGAATCTGTGATAGGTGTTTGGTATTGCTCTATCCCCACTCCTGGAATTTGAGCATTCAGAATATTTTGTGTATCTAACTTGTAGGAATACTTGAGTGGAAAGTCTTTCAGTGGTGCTGAGCTGTTGCGCAATGCATTGACAGCTACCACTGTTGTTCCGTTTATTTTCTTGCTAGAGCGTTCAATTTCAGCAACTGCAGCTGTTCGCACTGTTGCCCTGGCAGCTTCATTTGCCATTGAATTCCATTCAATGTGAACATCAACACGTTGATGACTCAATGTATGAAAATCATGAGCTCGTGACAGTCTTTCTTTCAGCTTTACCACTTGTTCCCAAAGCATCTTGTACTTGATTGCACAACCCTTCGAATCTCAAAACCATTTTGCCCCCAATTGTTAAGATATTTATTATAAGACTGGACACAGTAAAATGAATCACACACTATAATTGTGGGGAATTGGTGATCTATATTTTGTAATGCCTTTATCAGGGCTTTCTCGGTGGTTGAGGGATCTTTTTTAATGGGATCTCATGATGAGGAGGCTCATCATCCAACCCAACATGATTGCGATGTAGAGTAGGCGCTAAAGCTTCTGCTCACTCCTGGGCATGTACATTTTTAATTGTTTCTGCTACGAGGTCGGAGAAAGCAGGTAAAATTACTTTGTTCCCCCATTGGGAAATCTACTACTAACTTAGGTGGCCAATCTTTTTCTGCCAAAATAATGTCTTAACCATGTATCAGGTCCTCCCAAAAGAGACCCTTCAATTCTCTTTTACGTCCCCTTCAATTTGAAGCGTTATTCTGTGCAAACAATGTGGGACATTCACTCTCTTATCAGGTGTTTTCACCGTGATATACTCACTCAGCGCTTCTACTTCCAGAACATCCACCATGTTCTGATGAGCTATTGCGGCTTCTGCTGATTTGTCCAGCATCGTCACTGCCCATTCACCGTTCAGAATCAGAACCCTCAGCAGCCTAGATATCTCTTATCTTCATATCTACTACCTTTTTATTCTTAAATTCTGGTTTTGTTGATTTTAGTTTATCTTCTTGATTGATGATGTAGTCTGAAGTGCGATGTATCTCCCTTTCTGGATTTGTTCCCTCTTCTCATCTTGCACATCAGTTTGGGGGTGGCACACTGAGGTCTTAAGATGTTTCACATTTAACATAGTACACAATTCCTGCATTAATTTGGATACAAATGGATTTCCTTGATCAGCGAGAATCTTTAAGGGAACAACACCGTAGAGAATTTTTCAATATACCGGAAATATTTCTGGAGTTGCTGAATTAAGGGGAACTGTTGAAGGATAGTGAGTGGCATAGTCAACAACAATTAAGCAAGAAGTTTTTTCCTATTTGGTTGTTTGGAAGGGATCAACCAGGTCCATTCCAATATGCTCAAAGGGTTGTGCTAATATGGGTAAATGTTTTTATAGGAGTTTTATACAGGTTTTTCCGTTAGCTGATCTAACAACTCCTGTGATATTTGTTTATCTTGGCATAGATGCTGGGCCAATAGAAAAATCTTTAACACCTTTTGAGATGATTTGTCTGGTCCATGATGGCATTCCAATAAATGTGAATGGAAGGAAAAAATAATTTGTTCCTTAAATACTTTTGTAACAATGGTTTGGAGATCGGCCCCTATTTTTCTATTCTATAAAGAAGCCCAATTTTTTAAATAAATCGGGAAAACTGAGAACTAGTGATTTCTTCATTTTCTACAGCGTTTTGTTCAAGCATTCTGTAGGTTACTATCAATACTTTGAATATGATGGAAATCACAATTTATCTGCCAAGGTACAGCTGTGAGAAAGGACTTTTGGGATTTTGAATAGTTCTCCTTTTTAAATAGAAAATAAGAAATGTGGGCCTCAACTCTGTGTTATCTGTGCCAATTATCAATTTTTCTGGCAGAGTTGGCATGGCTTTTGTTTTTATCTCTCTACCTGTTTGAGTAGTCACTGTTACCTCATCTTTTGTACACTTCCTTTTGTCTCCATGAAAACACTTAGGGGTATATTATCAAGGGGTTTATCTCCGCTTTTTTGGCTTTAAAAGCCAAGAAAGCGGAGATAAAAATATCTCCCTATTACCAAGCTGTCGCTAACACCAGTTAGTGACAGCTAATAGGAGATAGCGACCATCTTGGGCCCCGCTTTGCATGTCAGTGATATTTATCACTAATGACATGCAAAGTGGGCGTGCCAAGATGTTAGCGACTGGAAACAGTCGCTAACATCGCTATCTCCTATTACCAACTTTTGGAGATATTCGCGCTAAGCGCGAATATCTCCAAAAGCTAACACCTGCCCTGAGCAGTTCTTCACCATGTTATCCAATGGGAGGTGGATAACATGGCTAAGAGCATTTGCTCGATAATGCATGAATATCGCTGACTTTTCAGCGATATTCATGCATTGCGGCCGTTTTTTATCGCATTTGCGATAAACCTTGCTAATAGCAAGGTTTATCTGCGATAAAAATCGCCGATGTGCGGCGATAATTTTTGTCTCTAAACAAGTTAGAGACAAAAATTATCGCTAGTTGTTGGTAATATGCCCCTTAATTTTTACTTCCGTATGTGGAAGGATTTGGGAGAGCTCTACCCATTTCTGTAGGATAACTGACTGATGACATCCTAAATCTAACAAAACCTTAATACTATGAAATTAAATGTATAGACTTACATAAAAGCAATGTTTCAGTTCTTTCATATAAAGAACGTTCCTTGGGATACAACTAACGTCCATGAGTTCCTCAACTGGCTTTTTATTGGGAAAGGACAGAGAAATGTGTCCTCATTCACCATAGTTAAAACATTTTGAATTTTAAAAGGAGTTCTGCATGGTTCGAAAGATCCTAACTTTGGAAGATTCCGTGACAATTTTCTTAGGTATTTTCTCATGTATGAGAGGAGGCCATCTTCTTACTGGGTTAGGTTCTCCAATGTTTAAGTGCTGCTTGGCTCCAGAAAAAGTGGTGGCCATCGCTACCACTTGTTCTACGGTTAGACCTGTACATTGTTTGAGTCACTTTTGTATTGCTAAGGGTGAAGCCTCTAGATATTGTTCCAAACAACTAAAATTCATGATTTGTTCCTTGGTGTTCTCAAGGGGTCTGATCCATTTATCTGCAGCCAATTTAAGTTTAAAGAAAAGAATTTTGGGATTTTCCCCTGCAATGCCGCATTCCTTTCTAAATGACAGGCAATTGGGTTCTGCGTCTAATCCCAGGTGGTCCAATATGACATTTTTAACTTGTCCATAGGAAGTAGTACCTTAAGTTTTGGCTACCTGGTAGACCTCCTGTGCTTCCCCAATTAGTATTGGAGCCAGGAAGATAGGCCATTTGTCACGGGACAATCACAAGCCCTAGCAGCCCTCTCAAAATGTAAAAGAAAGGCATCTGTGTCTTCCCCAGGGACATATTTCTGTAATGTTAAGTGGGGGCCTGTGGATGAGGTGTGAACGGCAAAAAGGTTGGAAGTTAATTGAAATTGATCTTTAGTGACCTTGTGTAGACTGGCCTCTTGTAACTTTATAGTGTCCTTTAAGGTTTCACTATCCGCCTTGACAGAAGACATTTGTCTTTTGAGGGCCCATTCTAATTTTCTCTGCCCTTAATTGAACATTTGTACAATGTTCTCTAATTTTTTACATGATTTAATGTGCCTGCATTCTCCATCACTTCTTTGTTATGGGTGATTATAAACACTAATAAAAATAATTGAGTTCTAGGGTTTAATTGGCACTCAATTGTTTTCTCCAGATGTTCACACAGATTTTAACTAATGTTAATAAAATCAAATTGTCTTAATGTCTTTTATCTACTTTCGTTCTTTTAGAGTCGGTCCCAGTGGAGTCTCCGGACAGCAATCAAGATTCCCCTGGAAATAAACCAGAGGGTACGTCTCTTTTACCCTATTGAATAATGATAGATTAATCAACATCGAAAAAGTCTCCAGTGTTCCTGTACTTTCTTTATAAAAAGAACAAAGAATTAGGGGTGGTTTGTCTCTTTCTTAAATCAAGTACTAATTTGTTTAGAAACAAGAGAAGAAATAAATAGGAGCCCGTCTTAGGTACAAATAAAAAAAGTCTTCCCTTAGGAACCTAAAACCATTTTGGTGAGGGAAGAAGAGAAAGAGGAGAAAAGAATGCTAGGAAAATGTGAGGAACTAGTGGTAGTTTAGGTTCTTCTCCCCTCCGGTTTCCCCCAAATCTGTCCCGTAGCTGGCTAAGCCACGTTTCTCTTGAAAAGTGGTACAAAGACCCACTGTTTTGCGTGCTTGGTTCTAGTCTTCCACTCAGTGTAGAACCTGGGGACACCAATTCCTACAAGCTGCTGGTCCTCTCTTCACAGCTGGTATCAGGGCTGGGATTTGCCCTCTGTCATCCAGCAGCTATGTGGCTTGGATCGCTGAAACCCCGGGTCTTTTCTCTCTGCCAACTTTGAGAAAGGAACCAGGTTGTCTCGGCTCCTGGCAGCCCGGTGGACACTCGATCAGCATGGTTCTGACTTCCAGATTCATTTCTTCTTCTTTGTCCTCTGGTTCTTGATGATGGTCCATAATACAACCCATTTTTTCCCCTTATTGTTTCCAAGAGGGTCTCATGACAAAAGTCATCCGGTTCAACTGATGTTATCATTTCCTCTTCTGGTGTTGTCAAAGAATGGCAGCTGGTGTTTGGGGGAAAAGAAGAAGGGTCAGGCAAGGCTGTCTCCTACAGAACAACCCAGTGAATGTTACTTTCTCCTTCCGATTCACTTTCCTTTTCACACCATGCTGTTAAAGTATTGCCCAGGTGGAAATCATAGTCACTAGGGAATCACTTTTGTTAGTTGAAAGAAGGTCTGTTATGAGGATGTAGAGACAAAACATACATGGACAAAACACATGTTGTGCCATATATAGTGAAGAGGTATTGTCAAGATTCACTGACACACACATATAACAGGTAAATAACTACAGCAGCAGTGTGGACAGCAAGTAAAACGGTGCCACTGTGGGGGTACTTTATCTATCCCAGACTCATGGTGAATGTAATGGTTCTCATCTAATTCAATGTGCAAGAATAGATGACTAGGTTTGCACTGTAGACATTCTAGCTTGTGACTTGCAGATTACACACAGTTCTCTACAGCAATTGCTTAACCCACTGACCTATGTTAGTGGCTTGTCTGTCCACGATCTCTGCAAAGTCTGTACTAGGTCATCCCACTGTGCACTCTCACTGGAGTAGGTGTTATATGCTTTTGTGGTCCTACTTACTAACTTTTTCCTAAGTCACTAGGAGCCGAAGCTCCCAAGGGTTGCTCAAGAAAAACATGCATCAGCAACTTAAGATGCGGGTGACAACAATACCCATGGGCCATTAACGGGTCCAGTAGTACATGAATGTCCAATGGTGCCACCAGTTTTGATCCTAGGCATATATCTAATACACATTTGTTGCTGCAAAGCAGGCAGTAGACTACAATTTGTATGCAGTTAAGCCAAACAGGTCTGAAGGACAAGAACCAGTGCTTGTCCAGTATTTGACGTCGAAGTGTGCCTTATGTGTGAACCACGTGCTCATGACATCGTCGCATTCCAACTCAAACTGCGAAGTTCATTGTGGATTAGGCAAAAAAAATCAGGATTCCTACCAAAAGTAGCCGAACAAGTGGGAGCCTGCCAAAAACGCTTCCCAGCCTAGAGCGAATGAATGATGGAATAACTGCCTGAAATGTGCTGACCAGTTCAAAGATGACAAATTTAATACAATATACTATTCCTCTCATATAGGAAATGTTAAAGATCCGATGAACTAGCTCCCCACAATGAAGCAGGAAGTTAGTATGGAGTAGTGTCTGTACTGTCTGTATCTCCGATGAGGATCTTACAATCTGGAGATCAAAAGTCTCTCCGGCCGAAGTTAACGCCACATTCGGTGGAAAAAGCATGGCTTTCAGTCTGCTAAGTGAATCAAAGTGTATGATGGGTACATTCATTGAAGGCCACTGCAGGGACTCCCTAATTTTGGGGGCAGGTTGAAACAGTACTAGTGTACAACAAGTGACTAAGGAATTACCCATCACCAGAATAACAATGCCTAGTTCCATTAAACAGCAATCTTGATCATTCAGCATCAAGTAGCTCCCACTTAAAGAGCAATTCAAAAACCATACAGTATCACAGCAGCTAATAAAAACCCTCAGATGACATGATAATTTTGCAACAGAAGCATTAAATGCCCATGTAGAGAAATGTCCTTGCAAACTAAGGGACCACTTAAGGCAAATCTTCTGTGCCCCCTTTTCGTGCACTTAAACCTGAAATGCAATGCCCAATAGGCATGCACTTAACCTTCACCTAGCGCTTCGTAGCTAACTACCTGTTGGTATTGGAGACAATATTGGAATTTGAAAGTCGTGACCGGTAGGGTGATATAACCATGGATAATCCAGTCTGTAGATGGTGTTACTGACACTGTAAAAGATCAATGCTCTAATTTTTCTATGTGCAACATAGTGATTGATTGAATAGCTTTATTTCGATATATTTATCATATCATAAAAGCATTACAATACAAAAACAGTTAAAAAATACAATACAATCTAAGAATGGATCCCTCTAGTCACTGTATACAGATTATCAGTTTTACGATTTCTTATATACAATAAAAACACATCATAGGCAAGAATTCATTAACCAAGCATTGTAAAACATGGCTAGAATTATGAGACTAGGACGATACAGATCATATTACTGGAGAGACATTTTCCTCACGGTTATTATCCGCCATACCCAACCCAAAAATTTAGCCAGGCAACAAGCGAACAGAGGGCGAGCATCAGATCTTAAGATGCTTAAAGCCTCCTGGTACGATCTAGTGCCAATGAAACTGCATATTGGTTTCAGCCATCTGCACCGAGGGGCTGCGTAGGCAGGACACTCAAACAATAGGTGAGCGACAGACTCATCCCTTTTCTCACAAAAGGGGCAGTACGGTGTAGTTTGTAGCGGAGGCTTCCAGCTTGAGGTCAACTTCCCTAAGGGTAGCACTCCCACCCTGAATTTAAAATACAGTGACCTATCCCACGGATTAAGAATCAAGTCCAGATAAGGTTCTCTAAATGGGAGCTCCTTAATTAATAGGAACTCTACAGCCGATCTGCATAGTTTAGAATTACTCGTCCTCTCATTAACCACCCATGACCAATATAATTTCTTTAACATCTGTTTGGATGGAGCTGTTCTATTGGTCCAAGGGTCCCCAAGGCCCAATTCACAGAGAAGCCGCTTAACTTCCCTGAGCCAGCTAACCTTAGACCAGCCGGGGGATAAAAGGAGCATAGCTGGACAATTCTGGAACATTCCATATTCGAGCCCACAATTAGAGGGGGCGTAGCCTCGCTTGATCACATATTGGGCGTGTACCTGCATCTAATAGGAGTGGGAGTGTAGGGGTGCTATGTGGTAACTTCATAAGATCTTTGTGAAAATTGTGTTCAAGATGAGACAAGGAGTCAACTCTCTGGACACCCCACAATTCTGACCCATACAGCGCCGCACTCACCACCCTTGCCCTGTAAATATCTAATATCGCCCCAATCGGTTTAAGGGATGAGGCACGATGTTCTTTTAGCAAGGCCCCTGAAACCAGCTTATGGATCAGAAAGACTTTTTGGTGGTGAGCCTTCCAATTCATGGAGTCACAGAGTCGAATGCCCAAGTAATCAAATTCCTTAACCCTTTCAAGTGGGACTAAATCCAGGGTTGGAGGGATGACGGTTTTCCTAGGGGGGTTTAAGACCTTGAATTTGGTTTTGCTTACGTTGATAACAAGGCCCCTAGAGTCACAAAAGTCCTTGAAGCTAGAAAGCAACATTTGAAGGCCTATCGGGGTTTTTGAGATCAGGAGGGTATCGTCTGCAAATAGGAGGGCAGGTATTTTCCTACCAGCCAGGGAGGGTGCATCTGCTGGATATTGGAGAAGGTGCTCCACCACTCCATTAACATATAATGAAAACAGAGTGGGGCTAGCACACAACCCTGGCGGACACCCCTATCTACAGGGATGCGAGATGTTTTTTGCCCCTGATCCCCCCACCTGATCTGCGCAAAGTTGCTTTCGTGGAACTTAATAAGCAAGCCCAGTAAATATGGAGGGATACCCAACCCCTCTAAGACATTCCACAGTTGGTCACGTGGGACCAGGTCAAAGGCAGTCCGTAAATCTATAAATGCGAGATACAGACTGCCCTTGCCCAGTACGACCACTTTCCAATAAAGCATTAAGAGGCGGAATGTCAGTTCAATGGTGCCAGTTCCTGATCTAAAACCAGCCTGGAAATCAGACAATACCTTATTTTCTTCAACCCAATGCAAAATCCTACCCAGGACTACTTTGCCCGCTACCTTCTGGGTGGAGTCGAGCAAGCTGATTGGGCGGTAGTTGGCGGGGTCGTCCCGACAGCCTTTCTTGAATATTGGAACGACCTCCGCTCCCCTCCAAGAATCAGGAAGACAACCTCCCAATACAGCTTCGTTCAGGAGTGTGGCAGTTAGTCTACTCCACACCTCTATATTAATTCGCAACAGATCACCAGGAATGCCATCTGGGCCTGCAGCCTTATTCGCAACAAGGCACCTAATTGCCTCTTCAACTTCCTTGGGAACAAAGGGGTGGTCATTATTTGTGGAAGCAACCGACACTCTATACAAAGGCCCCCCCAGTGATTGTGGCGCGCCTAATGAAATGGAGTAGAGCTTAGAAAAGTGGGCAAACCAAGCTTCCCCTGTGATATTGCAAGTTATTTGGCAATCAACAGGCTTATCCCTTGCTCTAAGTAGACTCCAGAAGCCCTTCGAGTCCTTATTAAAACTCACATCCATTAGCTCTCTCCAAAAGTTGGTTTCATGTGCTTCCCTTGCCAAGGATAGAGTTTTTTTATAATATTTCCTAGCGAGGCTGATTTGCCCTGGATCTTTTAGTTTCACAGCTAGAATAAGTTCCCCTTTGGCAGCACGACATGCAGCAGAATACCATTTATCTCTGCCCTTAGATACAGCTCTACTTGAAGCCCTTGCCCTCTGTGGGACTATAAAAAGCTCACTCAGCGCTGAGATAGTTTCTGAAAAAGCCGTGAGGACAGCATAGTTAGTGGTTTCCGAAGTCTCTAAGCGGGACTCCACGGCTGTCATTATGGTCTTAGCTTGGGCCATCCTTTCCTCGTCCGCGGCAACTTTAGCCCATTTTAATCGCCTACCACAGTTCGAGGGAACAAGTTCGTGAGATGATCTCCATATGGGTATAGACGGGGTTGGGTTCCTGTCTTGCCACGGGGCAGTAAGGGATAGGGCCAGAGGGTTATGGTCGCTATCGGAAGTAGGAAGTAGGACTTCCATATCTTGATGGTACGGCCATAACTTATGATTTAGCAATATATAATCAATTCTGGAGGTGTGTCCCATCCTATTGTATGTGTGCGCTCCCCTAGAATCTGACTTGGATCGACCATTGGTTGCTCTAAGGTCGTGTTCCATGCAGAGTGAGTTAATATCTATGGCACTCTGGGTCCATTTTTTAATCGGGTCTAGAGAGAGTATGGGAATGCCTCTCCTAAGATCATCTTCCCAGGTGTCCAGAATGTCCTCACTGGCTAGAGGTTCAAAGCAACAATTGAAGTCTCCCGCTAATACAACGAGAGAATCAATGTTGCAGGATCCCAGCTCCTCTTCAATTCCAGTTGAGGATAGCATTGAATACCCACCCCTAGCCCCCCTTAAGTAGAGGTTGAACACTTCCAGCTTCCTCCCCCCATGGCACTGTATTGTTAGTCTCTGGAGATCGGGGGAGTGTATATTTATATGTCTTATGGATAGACCCAAAGCAATACTGACCCAGATCAAAAGGCCCCCTGACGGACGACCCTTACTGCCCTGTGTTTGGGATGCAGCCACAAAGTAGGTTGTATAGCCTACCCTGTGGCAGGGTTCCAAGCACCACGTTTCTTGCAAGAGACAGATCCCAAAGGGTTCCACAAAAGAAATCCAATCTGGATTATCAATATTGCGTGCTAGCCCTGCCACATTCCAACTTAAAATCTTCAGCTGTGGATTCCCTGCAGTTCTCTGTCTGGTCATTGGGGCAAGAGCAGGTGGCTCAAGGTCAGGAACAGGGCCTAACCCTCTTAAACCAGATTCCAACACTTTCACCGCCACATCAGCTATATTTTGTATTTGCTTATCCTCATTCTGGGTACGAACACTTGCTCTTGTGACGGTTGTTTGTTTGTCAACAGGCAGGGTCAACTGATGGGGTAACATTGTAGGTATTGGGAGTGAGACTATCTCATGGCAATTGCATGGGTTCTATGAATATTATGCACCGTTGATTGGGCAAGTGGGGCGAAGCTGGTTACGTCAGGTTTGGCTGCCGAGGATGAAGAGTCGCGGTTCCCCTGGGGTAAGCGGACCTTTAGGAGCAGAGGGGAATCAAGCTTGAGAAGTCAATCTACTTCCTCGAGACATCCGAACCTGTTCGAAGTTGGTGCCCCGAACCAACGTCTATTTGGAACTTGCTCTTTATTAGAATACCCCCTACCGGACTGATAATGAACAAAAGACCAATCACCCCCATGAGTATGTGTAGTGCGTGGTGGGTAAAAGAAGGTTAGTGGCCTGGGTACAATAGATGGACCATCGCCTGCAATAGACCATGAACAAATGTGGTGGGCCGTGTATGGATCCTCAAACGTAACGACTATACAGTCCCCAGGACTTGATTTCCGTGAGGGACCCACCCAAGAGACTCTTCGCACCATCAAAACTCCGCTTCTCCGCCCATTTGAGATCGGTCTGTGCACGTTAAGCCAGTGCATGACCTTGTTCTTCAGAGACCAATGATTTTCGTAGCGGTCATTCTTGACCTCAGGAACGCCCGTCAACACCACCACGAAATCATTGGCCTCTGGGGGGAGATCAATGTAACCCCCACGAAAATTGCTCTTATTATGTGGACCCTGGATGGGACGAGGGGCAGTATTTCTAGTATTCTGCCTCAGAGGAGCACCCACATTAGAGTGTGTAGGGACAGGAGGAATGGGGTGCTTTAGTGCCCGAGGCGGGGGATCAGAGGTTATATGAACAACTCCCTTGGTACGAGGTTTGGGGACTGGCCGTGTTATAATAGGTGCTGAGGGGGGGGGATTGGAGTCTGTGGGGCTAGGTTATTCTCTAGGAGACCTTGGTTTTCTAGACCTCGCAAACCAAGGGTGGCCAAAGCTATAATGCTCTTTTCCATTTCTAATAAATGGTTCTCAATTCGTGATAGTCTTAGGTCCAAGGGGGAAAAGAGTTTTTTTAGAGTTTCCCAAACTATTCCTATGAACTCCCCATCCCTCCCTTCCTGATCCCCTAATTGTGGCCCAACTTCCTCTGCACTAATATTTTCTTGGATAGTTGCAGGGGCTATACCCTCACTAGCTTTTCCCTGGGGAAACTGTGACAGAGGAGCAAGCCCTCCTGTGAAGCTAGTCACAGGAAAGCTGCCAGTATTAAGTTGGTATGCCCCAGCAATTTTAGCCTTTTTACGTGAGTATACACACTTTATGGTACGTTTCCTTTTGTGTAATTTGCCCTTGGTGCTATTGCATTCTAATTCGTCAGGGATTTCCAGGGTATGGGGAATGGTTGTGGTTTGTTGGACGGGGATAACTACGGGTGAGCTCTGTCTTACAAACTGGGGTGAGGGACACGGGGTTGAAAATGGGGCAAGCGGAACTGAAGTGTGATGAACATCCACCTTCGTGATTACGCAGCGCGGATTGTCCAAACGCTCCGGAGTGATAGCAGATGCTATGTGACCCAAGGATGATTTTTGGGAATTAGCAATCTCCTGTGACAATCTTCTAGCAGCCGCCAAATCTAAGGAGACACGAGTTTGCAATTTAGTAATTTCATTGTCTATAGCAATGTTTGTGCGTGTAATAAAATCATCCATAGGGCCGTTTTGTTGCAACCCCCCTTGGCAGTCCTACTGCGGCTGCCCCGAGTGCACATATCTAAAAGGGTAAGCAACTAACTTTAAACAATAAGAAGAAGCAATATAAACAGTACCAGTGGCAGGGTAGGGGCGAAGAAAAGGGGCCCAGACCAGACCTCTAAGACCTCGAACGGCCTCAAACGGCCCGCTCTTTGCCCGGTCTTCGCCCGAGCTGCGTCCCGCGCTGCGGGAGTCGGAGGCTTTGATAAAGGGGGCGTGTTAGGCGGGGGGCGGGCCAGCAGGGAGAGCGGACCGGATGCTGGTGAACGGTCTCGCAGGGACTCCTGGCTGTTGGAGTCCCCGCACGCTCGCAGCCCCGCCGAGCCTCACGCCCAGAACCGCCTTACCGCTCCTGTCCTTCTGGTGTTAAAGCCCCACGCACTCATAAACGCTGCGGCACCCGCGGAGCGGGTGCGGCGAGATGTGGGTTGATGGGCTTGAAAAACGCCTCCTGTGCAAGCCGCCTCCGTGTGCTAAAGACTGTGTCTTTAGCACACGGAGTGAGTGTGCAACATAGTGTATTTCACAACTTTGCATGCCATAGTTATCTGTCTTTATGTCAGATGATATTCAGAAATCAGACTGGTAGTTTTGATGTAACGCCACGGCATGTAGCCAGAACAAAGAATTTGTAACATCCAGCTCAGCATTACGACGGAACGTAATTGTGACTGTCCATGTTGTAAAATAGACATGTCCCGCTGTAGTACATCAATTGCAGAAGACACAATGTTGCCCAAAGAATCCATTTTGGATGATAAAGTGGTCATACCATTGTCAACCATATCTAAATCCTTTTCCACATTTACCCTGTCAATCTTGCTCATTCTCTCTGCAGCTCCCTGCTGAGAAATCTTCCGTAGCTTGTATATTCCATAGAGGAAGCGTTTTTGACTTGAGTTTCTGGGACCTTTCTGATATCCAGGTCATTAGACAGAAGGGACAAGTGTTGTTTCTACTAGGAAAGTGTTGAGGTCTTTAGCCAATCTAGGCATATCTTATTAACACTATATGATGTCACCACCTCTGCTGTTTGTACATAGAGTAAGTCAGGCCTATTTATCTTAAACCTTCCCGTTTTACCCAGGAATCTAGACTAACATCTGTCCATGTCTAGAGGCCAAACCAACCAACCCTGCTAATCAGGGTCTGTATGATCAATTGCAGAGCATGGCATCCAATGTATCCTCACTGTACTTTGTGTATTGCTAATTTTCAAAGGGTGCACATGTGGGAATGCAAGGTATGTTCAAATCCTTTGTCTTAGCAAAACCAAGACAGGAAGTCTGCTGCACTGTGCTTATCAAGGTAATCATTTGATGTGGTATGAGGCATTCTCTGAATAAGTTCTCTTATTCCTGAATATGCACATCATTTGTTAGCCGGACAGATTTAGTGTCTTTTGTGTCGTTCTAAAAGTTAAAACCTAGTGCGGACAATTGGGAAATAAAGGAACCAGAAATGTATCCAAACTTCTGTGCAAATGTTTTTTAACTCATTTTTGGCAGGGTTGGGCAATGTTCCCATTGGGTGTAGTTGTAAACAGCATCTGGGATACTAGTTTATGTAAAAAATGGTAACCATAATGTCGATAACATAACATGTCTCCAAAATTACTTGTGCCATTATACAAATCATCAATATAAAAATATGCTGATTGCTCTAGATCAGTGAGCAAATTATGCACAGTTTCAATGTCCCAATCATCAGGTGATGATAGCATTTAAAGAAATGTTGAACAAATATGCAATTTGCAAATGTTCAATAGGACTATATACATCATATGATACCCTGTCCCATACTATTCCATCCGGAACTGAAACCACTGAAAAGTTCACCAGGGACAGGTCCCTTAGATCATGTTGTGATGATTCATGTGGTTTTAGAACTAAGTTCATATGTTGGACTGCAGAGCGTTCTGGGAGATAATGTACATTTCGAAGTAGAAAAAAGAAACTCACCAAACCTATCCGAAGTACCAGGAAAAGTCATCCAATTGTAATCCAGAGATGTATCCAGGGGGCAACAGCTTTTGTCTTTTTTAGCCAAAGATAGAGAGAACAAGTTTATCTCTTGAAAGTGAGTGGTTGTGTTGGCAATTCAGGCTCACTGGGATCCAATGAAAAATTGTCATAATGCATGAAGTAGCCAGATGCCATCTTTTCTATTTTTGGCAGCTTAGCAGGTTCTGTAGAACTGGGAGATGACTCTATCTGTGGCATGTTGACATAGACGTTGTCAATTTCTTTAATTGAAATTTCTGTACTTGTTGACTGTACAGTTGTGGCAGTTTCAATGGGGAGAATTATCATCTATTTTTCTTCAACAGCCTCCCTTTGAAAAGCAGAGTCTTCAGTCGTTATCAAAGCCTCCATCTAAACATCCTCTATGGTAGTGAAAGGAGATCTTCAGTTACCCAGTAGCCCACCTGGCCTACTATTTAGAATTGGCCACATAATGTGGTGTGATCAGATCAATTGAGACAAACCTTTTGGCTCAGTGACCGGCAAGAGGAGGAATAAGTACAGATCTGGTACCTTCATCAGCCAGGACAGGTACAGGCCAAAATTCTTTCTTTCCCTGTATTTCTTTCTCTGACCAGATCCCCAATCTTTGGGAACCAGGCATGTCTTGCTGATACTGCTTACACCTCTCTGGTGGCGGTGTGTTTCACTAGCACGCTGCTTTGTTATGCTGTGCATTCTTTTAGGCCCTGTAAAACATCCAAATGAACATTGAGGTCAAATGGAGTTTCAGTTGCCTCTTTGCTGACACTATCGAGGTCTGAGACTCATATCTTCATCCCCCCAGGGATTTACTTGCATGTTGTTACGTGCCCTCAGGACATGATATAGGTGATTGACATAGCTGCCAAACGAGCCTAATTCTCTAGCTATTAAGGATTGCTTTAAGTCCCAGTTCTTTCACTCAATGACCTAATTTCCTTGGGGGCGGTAGGGGGAAGAGTACCGCAAGGCCACACCCAAACTTCCCATTGTTTCATTGTAAGCCTGAGAGCTAAGTGCTAGTCCGTGGCTGGAATGAAGTCTGCTAGTTACTTATGTCCAGATTAAAGACTTGCAAATCATTTACAACAGTTTGGGTTCCAGCCAAGCGCTGGGGCCAAACCCATAGGAATGTAGATCATGAATCCTCTGGCACCAAGATGTACTTGTAAGCACCGTCTGAGTGTCAGGGACCCCAGTGATCCAAATAGACTGAAGCAAGGGCTATATCTGAGATGAATAAAGGTAATTGAGGTGGACATGCTACGGTGGAGCCTTTTATCTTCTGACAGATGATGCATTTAGGGACAAAGTCCTTGGTGTGTTTAGAGAGACCTGGCCACCAGTAACGCTGTTTCAGCAATGAATATGTATCAGTAATCCCTGCATGTGCGGAACCCAGGCCCTCATGTGCAGCTAGTATTAATCCTAATCTGTGATCACTGTTTGGTATTACTCTATCCCTCACTCCTGGAATTAGAGCATCTGGAATATTTTGTGCCTCTAATTTGTAGAAATACTTGAGTGGAAAGCCTTTCAGTGGATCTGAGCTGTTGCGCATGGCATTGACAGCTATCAGTTGTTCTGTCTCTTTTCGTGCTAGAGCGAGCGATTGTAGCAACTGCAGCAGTTCCCACTGTTGCCTTGGCAGCTTCATCCGCCGTTAAATTCCCTTTAACGTGAAAGCCAACATTCTGATGAATTAATGTATAAATTACATGACCCTGTGGCAGGCCTTCTTTCAGCTTTGCTAATTGTTCGCAAAGCATCTTATGCTTCATTGTACAACCCTTCGAATCTTGAAACCCATTTTCACCCCAAAAGTCAAGATTTACATTATCAGGACCGGACACAGTTAAATGAATCATGCACTATAACTGTGGGGAATTTGTGATCCATATATTGTAGTGCCTGTATCAGGGCTTTCTCTGAGATTAAGGGATAATTTTTAATTAGTTCTTGTGATGAGGAGACTCATCATCCCACCCAACACGATTGCAGTATAGAACAGGCGCTAAAGCTAATGCCCAATTCTGCACCTATACATTTTTAACTGATTCTACTATGAGGTCGAAGAAAGCAGGTAAAATTATTTCTTCCCCCATTGGGCAATATATTACTAACTAAGGTGGCCAATCTTTTTTGGCCAAAAGAATGTCGCAACCAAGGGTGAAGTACTCCTAAAAGAGACCCTTCACTTCTCTTTGTAAGTCCCCTTCTATTTGATGGATTATTCTGTGTAAATGATGTTAAGCACTCACACTCTCTTATCAGGTGTTTCCACAGTGATATATTCACTCAGTGCTATTACTTCAAGAACATCTATCATGTTCTGATGAGCTATTGTGACTTCTGCTGCACTGTCCAGCATTGTCACTGCCCATTCCTTGTTCAGAAGCAGAGTCCTCAGCAACCTGGGCATCTCTGATCTTTATCCCTACTACCTTTTTATTCTTACATTGTGGTTTGTTGAGTTTTCTTTTTCTACTTGTTTGATGATCTAGTCTGAAGTGTGATGTGTCTCCCTTTTCAGCTTTGTTCGCTCTTCTGATCTTTGCTCATTGGTTAGCAGTTGGTAGTCAGAGGATTTAAGATGTTTCATATTTAACATAGTACACAATTCCTGCATTAATTTGGCTACAAATGGAGTACCCTGATCAGTGATAATCTCTTTAGGAAACCCCACCCTAGAGAATATTTCAATAAGAACTTTGGTAATATTTCTGGTAGTGGCTGACTTGAGGGGAACCGCTTCAGGATAGCGAGTTGCATGGTCAACAACTACCAAGCAATAGGTGTTACCCTGTTTGATTCTTTGGAAGGGACCAATCAGGTCCATTCCAATATGCTTGTAGGGTGGTACTGATATAAATAAGGGTTGGACAGGGACTGCAAGAGTTTTATATGTGTTTTTTTGTTGACAGTTTCATAACTCTGGCAACACTGGTTATCTCAGCATGAATTCTGGTCCCTTGGATATACCATAACACCGTTTGAGATGTTTCCTTCGATCCAGTATGGCCAACCAATAAATGTGAATGGGAGAACAAAATAATTTGTTCCTTAAATTCTTTTGGACCTAGGATTTTGCGATCTGTCCCTATTTTTTTTATTCTATATAGAAGACCCTTTTATTCATAAAAGTGGGAAACCGAGAAATAGTGTTGTCTATATTCTTTATAGTGTTTTTCCAAGTATTTTGTAGGGTACTGTCATTCCTTTGAACATCGTGGAAATAACAATTTTTCTGATAAGGTTCAGCAGTGATAAAGGCATTTTGGGATTTTGAATAGTTTTCCTTTTTAAATAGAGAAGAAGACATTTGGGCCATATTCACAGTGAGAAAATCGGTGTTATCTATGCAAGTATCAACTCTTCTGGCAGACTTGGCACGACTCTGTCTTTTCTTTTTATCTCTCATCCTGTTAGAGTAGTAACTGTTACCTCAGCTATTGGATACTTCCTTTTATCTCCCTGAAAACACCTAATCTCTACTTCCTTATATGGAAGGATTTGGGAGAGCTCTACCCATTTCTGTAGGATCACTGACTGACATTATCCTGAATCTAACAAAGCCTTAATCCTGTGATCTTGAAAGTATATCCATACTAATATTATAAAGAGAGAGCCCAAACCTTTGAGGCGGGTAATCTCAGGAACCACAGCACCAATCACAACACCCAATACAGCGTTGGAAAGGGCAGTTGCAGCAGAAGGACATAGGCTATGCAGACGGCCACCATATAATTCTTTTTTTTTTCTTTTTTTAAATTGTTTTTATTAACATTTCAAGAAACAGTGGTGTTCATCACAATCATACAGTGCAAGACATACAGTTGTACTGTAGGACACCATATATATTTCAAAGGTTAAAAAACCGTGCCAGCAAAGTAGTCCCTTGTGGGCGTGTCTGCATTGTGATGTGGGCATGGGCTGTGGGCGTGACAAACGCTGGGGGTCGTGTGGTACGGCCATCACATCGTGGGCTGTGGGCGTGTGCTGGGGGCGTGACAAACGCAGGGGCCGTGTGTTCCCCCTTCATGCCATGTGAGTCGTACATACAAGCGCCAATTACGTTGCTGCGCAGCATCAAGGGGCACGCTGGGGGCGTGAGAAACGCTGGGGGCGTGTGTCCGGCCTTCATGCCATGTGAACGCAATTGCGCCGCATCAACGGGCACGCTGGGGGCATGAGAAACGCTGGGGACGTGTGCTACGTTCCGCCCTTCATGCCATGTGGGTCGTACATTAATCAGAAGATCGTCTGCTGTGGGCGTGTGCTGGGGGCATGACAAACGCGTCCAGCTGAAGGCCTAGTAAGTAACATTACTGCAGCCTCTCCTGCGCGCTGTTACTGAACTCTCTCATTCAACGAAAATAGATGCGCCTGCTACCATCAACCAGGGCTCTAGCCGGGCTCAGGCGGCGGATCAGTACACTAATTACACACGGCTGATAACATCAACCAGGGCTGCAGCTGGGACTCAAGCAGGGAAACACGCGCCTGCTAACATCAAAGAGGCCTGCATCTGGGCCTCAAGCGGGGGAACCCGCAAATGAGCGTGTCTGTGAGGACAATTACTGCAGCCTCTCCTACTCGCTGTCACTGAACTCTCTCATTAAACGGATTTAGCCGCGGCTGATAACTCTCTCATTCAACAACATTACACACGCCTGCCAACATCAACCAGGGCTGTAGCCGGGCTCAGGCGGCGGATCACTACACCAATTACACGCGCCTGCTAACATCAACCAGGGCTGCAGCTGGCCCTTCTCCGTCGCTATTCTAATGAAACAAAAAATGATGTCTACCGCGAGATTTTCAAATAAATTGCCCTTGCCAAATACACACATTACACACATTCTATTTCATACCCGGACAACGTTGGACGGGCTGCTAGTACTTACATAAAAGCAGTGTCTCAGCTCTTGCGTATAAAGAATGTTCATTTGGATATAACTAACATCCATGGGTTCTTCAACTGTTTTTTTATTGGGAGGGGACCGAGAAATGTGTCTCCATTCACCACAGTTGAAATATTGGTGATTTTTAAAAGGAGTTTGGCATGGTTTGAAAGGTCCCAACTTTGAAAGGTTCTGTGACAAATCTGTTAGGTTTTTCTCATTCTCAAGAGGAGCCTGACTTCCCAATCGCCTAGGTTCTCCGATGTTTAAGTGTGGCCTGGCTCTGGAAAAAGTTGTGGCCATCTCTATGGCTTATTCTACAATTAGGCCTCCATGTTGTTTGAGCCATTGCTGAGTTGCTAGAGATTAAGCCTATAGATTTAGTTCCAAATAAATCAAATTCATGATTTCTTCCTTGGTCTTCTCAAGGGGTCTGAGCCATTTATCTGCGTCCAATTTTAGTTTGAAGAAAGGAGTTTTAGGATTATCACCTGCTATGCCACATTCCTTTCTAAAATTCAGGCAAAAGGCTTCTGCATCTAATCACATGTGGTCCAATATGACATTCTTGACTTCTACATAGGAAGTGGTACCATAAGGATTGGCTACCTACTAGGTGGCTTGTGCTTCCCTGACTTGTCAAGGAGCCTGGAAGAAAGGCAGTTTGTCAGGAGGTAAGGCACAAGCACTAACAGCCATCTCAAAATTAAAACTAAATGTATCTGGTTTTCCCCGAGTGACATATTTCGGTAATGATATGTGGGGGCATGTGCATGTGGTGTGAGTGGCAGAGAGGTTGGACATTAATTATAATTGACCTTCGTCGACCTTATGTATACTGGCCACATACAACTTCATAGTGTCCTTTAAAGTTTTGCGGACCACGATTGGCGGAAGACAGTTGTCTTTCAAGGGCCCACTAAAATTTTCTCTGCCCTTGAATGAGCAGTTGTACCACATTCTCAATTTGTATCAATGGTCTACGGTTATATTGTCAGCCAATTATTTTCTCCAGAATTTCATACAGGTTTAAACTAAAGTTAGGAAAGTCAAATTGTCTTAATGTCTTTTATCTCCTTTCTTTCAGGGTCGGTCCCGACGGAGTCTCCGGCCAGCAATAAAGCTTCCCCCGGAAACCAGAACAAACCCCAGAGTAAGTCACATCTCTTTTACCATACTGAATAAGGATAGAGTAATCACCAAGGAATAAGTCACGCATGTTCATTTAATTTCTTTACAAAAAAAACAAAGAATGAGGGATGGTTTGTCGCTTTCTTAAAACATGTACTAATTTGGTAATTCACAAGAGAAGAAATAAATAAATAGGATTCCCTCTTAGGTACAAATAAAAAAAACAGTTTTCCTTAAGAACCTGAAACCGTTTTGGTGAGGGAAGAAGAGAAAGTGAAAAAAATAAAAGAATGGAAAATGTGAGGAACTTGTGGAAGGTTAGGTTCTTCGCCCCTCCCACTTTCCTCCAATCTGGCCCCATACCTGTCTAAGCCACGGTTCTCCAAATACGTGGCAGGACAACGTGTCTTTTTATGGGCTCGGTCCTAGTCTTCCACACTGTGTGGAACTCAGGGATGCCAATTCCAAGAAGTTGCCGGTCTTCTCTTCACAGCTATTACCATGGCAAGGATTTGCTATTGGGCTTCCAGCAGTTACGATGTTTGGATTACTAGAACCCTGTGTCCTTCCTCTCTGCCAACTTCAAGAAAGGAACCAGGTCAGTCTCAGCTCCTGGTGGCCTGGGGGATTCTCAATCGGTGTGGGTCTCACTTCTGGATTGGTTTCAACTGCTTTGTCTTCTGGTTCTGGATGATGATCCTTAAAGAGGGTCTCATGACCAAAATCATCATGTTCAACCAATGGTATCATTTTTTCTTCCAATGTGGTAAAAGAATAGCAGCTGGGCTGTGGGGAAGAAAAGAGGGTTCAAGTAAGTCTGTCTCATATAGAACGTACCACATAATGTTACTTTCTCCTTCGGATTCACTTTCCTGTTCATACCAGGCTAGTAAACATTGGCCAGGTGGAAGCCGTAGTCACCAGGAAATCACTTTCATGAGTTGAAAGAAGGACAATTCTGAGGTTGTAGGGACAAAAACAAACATGGACAAAGCAAATGTGTGTCATGTACAGTGAAAAGGTATTGACACGTTTCAATGACACACACACACAACAGGTACAGCACTTCAGCAGCAGTGTGGACACTAAGAAAATAGGGGGAATTGTGGGGGTACTTTATCTATACCAGGCTTATAGCAAATGTAATGGTTCTCATCCAATGAAATATGCAAGAATTGATGACTATGCCTACACAGTAGACATTCTAACGTATGACTTGCATATTGCACACAGATTTCTACAGCAAGTTCTTAACCCACTGATCTATGTTTGTGGCTTGTCGATCCTCGATCTCTGCAAAGTCTGTACTAGGTTGTCCCATGGTGCAACAATTTGGAGGCAGCTCCATGTTCTAATACAAGGATATGCCCACCCCTTCCCCCGTGTCCTGAAGAAGACCCGCCGTGTAAGGGACATCATCCCTACAACTAGGGTCGAAACGTTGACCTTTATACTGGAACACACGAGTAGAGTGTGATTTTGAACACCGGTTGTAATGTGATGTTACGATAAAAATACTAACAGAACTCTGGATGTGTTCCTGTATGGCTCCTCTGAGAAGCCATCGTCTATTGTTAAAAGAAATACACAATTGACTTGTCACTTTCCCTCATCTGCACCTATCCCGATCACTGCACAACCCCCCCCTTCCCTGTATAGTGGGTACTATAAAAAATGTTATTTATATTTACAGCAATGTAAAAAAGTTAAAAGAAAGAATGCAATGAAATACTCAGAAACACTATGTGAATAAACAATAGTGTTTTGTTAAATACTTTGGTCATTAATTGTTCTTCTGTTGATAAAGTAGTTTTTTTCTTAATAACTCCATTTTGGTCAGGGACCACTCTGTCTATATCGTATAACTACCCAGGTCCCTCTGACCTTCTGGGTTGACCCCTCATTCTGTAACAAACAGAGTAATTATCTTGACACAAACAGCCTGGTGGATTCCACGCAACATGGTTTTCAGTCCTACCATTCCACCGAATCTACTCTGATCACTGCAACTGAGAAGATACGGAAAATCATGGATGGGGGAGGCAGGGCAGTCCTCATACTCCTAGACCTAACGGCAGCATTTGACATTGTGATCACACAGTGTTAGTGCAGCAGCTGAAGGACATGTGGGTTGAGAATACTGCCCTGACCCTTCTCGCCTTCTTTTTTAAGGAAAGGGAGCAAAGTCTGTTTTGGGATGGCTTGAAATCTGACAGTTTCCACCTTCCATGTGGGGTCCCACAGGGATCGGCCTTATCCCCAACTTTGTTTAACATCTACGTCACTCCTTTGGCTAGACTTATCAGGAGGCATGGTACGCTCTGGTTTCATACGCTGATGACTCACAGCTTTTTATCTCCATCTGCAAGCAACCTGAAGTAACAGCTGCCAGATTTCATGCATGTCTCTCAGAGATTATGACTTGGATGAACCATAGTTTCCTGAAAATTAACACCGATAAAACAGAAGTGATAGAATTCGGTCATGGCCGGTGCCTGTGGAATGACTCCTGGTGGCCGATTGAGGACAGGAATTGTCCTCGTCCCATCCCCAAAGTCAGGAATCTCAGGGTCATCTTTGATGACCAGTTGAAGTTTTCTGCACAAGTGAATAGCCTCATTTCTTCCTGTTTCTTTCTATTAAAAACTTTGAGAAAGATCTTTCTGTTTATCTCACAGGAACTACAAAAGACAGTGATGGTGAGCCTTTTTTTGTCTAAACTAGCCTACTGCAAGGCCCTCTTTTTGGGCATTGACAAGACTCAGATGAGGAATCTCCAGTCCTTACAGAATGCGGCAGCATGACTGCTTTTGAACATCCCCAAAGGATAACCAACTTCAGAGGGTATTAAATCATTGCACTGTTATAGCATGTTATGTTATAGCACATTTATAACGCGCACTGATACTCTCGAGTGTCCTGGCGCGGAAGTTAGCTGGGGTCAAAAGCAAGAGGACACGTTAGATGGCCTGACTAAACAGATGCATATTCAAATGCCTTTTAAAGAGTTGAAACTCTTGGGTAAGTTGAATCTCAGGGGGAAGCAAGTTCCAGGCAGCAGCAGCTTTAACCGACAGGCCACCCAAGCGAACTCTGCGAAAGCGCAGGACATTCATCCGGCGGGCTGAAGCAGATCGCAAAGGACGGTTCGGCACATAAAAGGCGAATCTCTTCCTGAGATAGGAAGGACCTGAGCCATGAAGAGCCCGGTGTGCCAAGGTAATTGCTTTAAACTGCACCCGTTGGACGACCGGCAGCCAGTGCAGTTCACGTAGGTACTGACGGGCGCTGGATCTCCTAGAAGCGTAAAAGAGGAGTCTTGCCGCGGCATTCTGAATGATTTGTAGTTGCAGCAGAAGATAGCCGGGCAGACCTATAAAAAGAGCATTGGCATAGTCCAGCCTCGATAAGATCAAGTTGCGGACAATCTTCTCCTTGGCCGCCCGCGGAAGCAGAGGAAAGATTTTCCTGAGTGCCTTTAGGGTACCGAAGCAAACTCCGGTCAGTTTTTTACCATGGTCCGCAAAGCGTAGATCCTCACTGAACCAAATCCCCAAATTTTTGGCAGGTCCTTCCAGCGCGCGAGGGCTGGGGAAGTCAGGAGGCCATAGGTGATGTCTAAAATCCGGAGGAAACTGACCATACAGGAGTACTTCAGATTTGTCCTCATTGCATTTGAGAGAGGCTTGGGCAAGCCAGCGGAATACGGACATTAGACTATTCTGGGCAGCATCAGTGGACAGGTCTGAGCCACTCCAAGTGAATAGCAGCTGTGTATCATCAGCATACGCCATCACTTTTGCTCCCAGCGACTCAGCCAGGTAGACCAGCGGTGTAAGATAAATGTTAAAAAACAGGGGACTTAAGGTGGAACCCTGTGGAACCCCTGTAGCCAGGTTCCTGACAGAGAAAGCACACGGGCCCATGCAGACCTGCTGCGAGCGAGAATCCAGAAAGGATTTCACCCATTCCCAGGCCAGACCTGAAATCCCAATTGCCGATAGCCTGGCCATGAGCATCTGGTGGGGCACCGTATCGAAGGCGGCAGAGAGGTCAACCAAAATCAGGCCCGCCCTGCCGCCCCCGTCCAGGCACTCCCTGATAGCCTCCGACATTTCCACCATGTCTCAGTGCTATAGGCAGACCGAAATCCGGACTGAGCAGAATGCAAAGCGCTGGAAGTCTCCACAAACGTCTGCAGCTGCCGAAAGGCAGCCTTCTCACAGATTTTGGCCAGGGCAGGTAACAGCGAAATAGGTCGGTAGTTGGCAAGCACTAGAGGGTCCAGTGAGGGGTTCTTCAGAAGAGGGAGCAATTTTGCGTGTTTCCATGTTAACGGCACCACTGCCGTCTCAAGAGACAGATTAATTATATCTACTACCACTGGACAAACCTCTTTGGCTACGCCCACTAAAACTCGGGCCGGACAAGGGTCCGAAGGCAAGCCGGACTTGAGAGCACCAAGAATGGCCAGAATGTCGGCCTTGCCAACGGGCAGAAATGAAGTAAGCCTAGCGGAGTGAGGAAAATTGAATTTTGCCCTGTCATGTGTCCCTACGTGTTCCCCATTGTATGTTATATGTGTATGATCGATATGCATATGTTCCCCCTTGACCGAATAAAGACGCAATTATAGTTGTGTCCAACGTTAGTATGTCAGTTATCCAGTCCCTCCTGAAAGCAACGTGAATTAGGCTTCTAGGCCTATGTTGCCAACGTCTTTACATTGTGCACGTTAAATCATCGAGTTGTCCCCGTTTCTAGGCCTTACAGGGCCCGGACACCAGATTCAAGCCTCAAGTCTCCTGAATTACTCCGAGGAGCGATGCAGCCCCTCCCGCATCCCTGACCCTTCACTTACTTCCTGCCAAACAGCGCGGTGCCCAGCCTGGCCTGCCTGCCTGTCTGCCAAGAATATGTTATGCTTACAGTTATCAGTTCAGCTCCCCGGCTTCACATTCCTAGCTAACGAACCGCATAAACATCTTCATTTATAGCCTAGTCTTTCTGTCTCCATGCAAGAGAATTACTGAATTAGTATCCATAGAAGATTCATAGCACACGCAATACATGTAGAAATATATGCATGCACCAGCCTTAGTGACAAGTAGCCTTTGCCCTGATGACTTTTAGATTCTAGCAACATGTACTCCAAACACGAGATATCAGATATGCTATAGGTACATGTCGTCCTGACATCCCAGACTTTAGTCTCCTCTTCTAGTACCAGAAGTCAGAGCCCCCAGCTCTCCTCAGTTACACGTCATGGCCCGTTTGCGCGCACCAGTAGGTTAAAGGTTCCAGCTGCCCAGGTAGCCCCCTCCATGTATCCACCCATTTATGACACTTCTGTGACGTTTACATCACATGTCTCCGTGCACGCCCTGTGCACGCCTTCTTGTTACGCCCATATGCTCTTATCTTCTGTTTGTCACTTGTTACGCCTACTGTATTCAATGCAATTGTACTGTTTTACTATATATACTGTATGATGTTAATGTGATATTGGCTGTCCCTTTTTATACGAGGCTTTTCATTTCCCTTTCCTTGTGTCTGTCCCTTCCTGAACCTTTGCAGGTGATGGAACCCGATGGTCCATAGGCTCGAGCCATCTGATTAAAGCCCATATGACTCAGATACTACGGATTCTGCCTCTTATTTATTGAGCTATCCTTTTCAGTTAATGCATAGAAAAATAGTACCGGTAATTAATTATTTATTTACCACATAAATGGCGCCCGAATAGGGACGAGCCCCTTCCCCACGCGCCGGCGATGTAACGCAGGCCCCCTGGCCCTTCTACAGCCGTGACGGGACCGCTACCGTGCACGTGCAGATATTTCTGCTTCAAGTCTCCCTCAGGCCCACGGAGGAGACGGAGACTGCGGTCCGGCATCCAGACGAGGCGGTGAGGAAGGCGGATCGTCCCGACCAGAGCCCAAGCCGAGAGAGCAAGGTCCGAGGTATCCGGAGGCCCACCTGTTTCCGAAGCCCGAAGCCCGATTCGCATGCGTAGTGCGTAGCAGTAACCAGACGTCGTAGCAGTCCAGTCCAGTCCGAGGCCTTCAGTTTTGCTTCCCGGTGAGTACCGTTGCTGGGACGTATCTAGACGGGTTCATTAATTTGTGCCCGGTCCGACGGGTTTGGGTACACAGATCCGGTCCGACGTGTTCACCTAGGTGGATACGGTATGACGTGTCTCTTTAGGAGACCGGTATGTTCTGTACTGTTTCAGCAGTGCATCCAGTAATTCTAGTAAGTCTGTTCTCGAGAAGTTCAAGCATTATATTTTCAATGTATTAGGTAGTATCTGTTTGAACTGTTATTAATGTGTTCTTGATGTCGTGGTATGAGTGATTGTTTGCTATTTATTACTGTGTTCATTGTGTATTGTGTTCAAGTTCAAGTACGGTTCAAATATGCCTCTGTTTTCTAAGTTACGTCAGATAAAAACCAGAAAAGGGTTACTCGAAGAATCAGTTCCTGTCCCTCCCAGGGACAGTCCTGGACATTTCATGTATCATAAGCATGGCTTAGATGCCATACTGTATCTAGATTTATGGGTTGACTACACCAAAGATCTCGAAGAGAAATATAGATGGCCTGTTTCAGGAACATGGGATGCCGAGTGCATCATGAGAGTAGAAGAAGCATTATGGAAAAAGAAAGCCAGACAATCCCAGAAAGATGCCATAGAATTATGGCGTAAAGAATCCCATAAAAGAACAGAGAAAGAATTCAGAAAAGCAGAACTAAGTAGAGAATCTTCAGAAAAAGCCCAAGAAAGGGAATTACTAGAAGAAGGTGAACGAGTTAGAGCAGAACAATCAGACAGACAGAGAAATGCCCTTATTAAAGGTATGTATCCTCTTCTCGCCGAGGGTTTGCCGAAGGCGACCCCGGAAACACCCTGTAATTTACCGCCACCATTGGTTCCGATTAAGCTACGTCATAAACCGACTGCAGCTGAAATTTTCCTTTCTTCCTATTTAGACGACACTGTCCCAGAATATGCTAATACGAATCCTATTCCGCCAGTTATTCCGCCAGTTCAACCTCAGCACCCTGTTAATAATGTTATTACTGTGCCTCCAGTCGTTGGTCCTAATAATGTGCCAGTATCCCAGGATCAACCCACATTACGTACCCCTACTTTACCAGTCACGTTACCAGCAGCCGCACATTCAGTATTAACTGACGATTCCAGTTCAGGAGGAGCAGGGGGAGGTACTCCTATCACCCCGCCTCAAACAAGGCGACGGACGCTGAGAGATGTAGCGTTGCAGCGTACGCCAAAACTGACTACGTACGAAGCCCTCAAAAGTATCTTAATGAGTGTGGATCTGATTGTAGATATGACCCAGTACCAGGCGAAGATAACATGATAATATATTCCATACGTTTACGACGAGTTGCAAGCTTCTTGGTTACCATATCAAATATGGAAAAACATCTAGACAGTATATATCATTTTATTCGTACAGGGGAAAAACCAGAAAGTATTCACGAAGCTATGGTACACAGGAAAGTCGAGATTCAAGGCATGATTTTGCAATTTTTAATAAATTGTTTAATAAGAGAACAGGATTATCCTGATAAAAACAAAGAAGATATGAAAGTCCTGACGAGATGGAGTGACAATATAGCAGAAGGAAAACACAGGACACAAAATTGTATAGAAACCATGTACAGAAAGATTCGTAAAGAAATTATAAGTATACACCAAAAGGAGGAAGCAATGAGAGTAGCCGAGAAAGAGAATGACTCTTCAGACGAAGAGGTAGACAACGAGAATCCCACCAGAATAGCGTATGTAGGTAGAACGAGACCTTCCGATCGACACACACGCCTAGACTACAAGAAAGCTTTTCCTCCTCCCGTACCAGAACAGTGTTCTCTTGAACAATTATTCCAGGCTACCGATAAAGTTCTGAAACTACGAATAGGTTACAGTGAGCTTAGTACTATGCATGAACAAGAACTAGCCCGATCAGCAGTCCGATGGATTAGTGATTCTACCACGTATTCAGACGAAGTAGTGGCTCAAATGTTTCTGAAACTGCCCCCAGGCGAACAGCGACTGGTGGGTATGTATATGATCCAGCACCTCATTACACTGTACGAGGATCAGAATTCTGATCCAGGTCCCTTATATAATGTATTGAACGAGTTACTCCTAAACAGATGGAAAGGTCTAGGTACCGATTTAATTAGTGTCATTTTAGAACAGCGCCACAAATACAGAACGTTCCTGACTCCGCATTTTGTTCCTGTTCCACCCCCATTCTACATAGATAGACAGAATCCGTTGCGAGAAGTGCATCCTGTTAAGGGAACGGGGGGTGCGCTCGAACGAGTATTTGTGTACACCCCTATAACGAAAATAGAACTACTAGAAATGAAAAAGTTAGTGCCCTGTCACGATAAAGATCCAGCAGGGTTCCACCGAGAATTAAAAAGACATGCTCCGTATGGGAGAATACACGTATCCTGACATCATCAAAATGCTAAAGGTCCTGTTGCCTGCGGGCATATATGAAAAACTCAAAGAAAAAGAGTGGGAGGTGGGAGAGAAAAAGATTGACTGGACCGCGTTAGAGAACGAAGATAACACACGAGTCCCAGGTACTGGTCTTGGGGATAAAGCCAAAGAGTTGCCCGAACTGTTAATACAAGTCTTGCCAAGATTACTAGCCACGAAAAAGGAAGATTGGGATGCCATCTCAGCCTGTAAACAGAAACAAGACGAAGACACTAGTGATTTTTATTCCAGATTTGAGAAATGTTTCATTATTAATAGCGGTCTGAAAACAAGTAGTGAGTCGTATCCACATCTTTTTGTTACCAAACTAGTTGAGAATTCTTTACCACAAGTTAAAAATCGAGTATTGAAGGTCGAGAGTACATGGCAAGCTAATACCCCGTCACAAATGCTCCAGATGTTACAGTATCACCAGAATAGAATCAGGGAAGAGCAAGAACACGAAAGGAGACGTATGAAAGACACGAAAATGAAAGTACTAGTTGCACAGTCTGTTCCAGCAGATAGTCAGAAGAGGGGTACGAATCAGACTACTCATTCTGCAGCTCCCGTTAAAGGGACATGCAATTACTGTAAACAGCCAGGTCATTATATAAACAAATGTGCAGTTCTGAAACACAACATAGCTACAGGTAAGACGAAAGAGAGACCGCGTCCTCCTAGACAAGAACATGTTCCGCAGAATTCGCAGCAACCACCGCAGAACGCACAACAGTCAGTTACAGTACCGCAGCCTATAGCTGCCACACAACACGTTACACAACAGATGTATCAGTACGCACAGTCAGATTATCCAGAATATCAACAGTATTCATGAAACAGCCTAGAGAGGGAGGTTGGCTTGCCTCTCATCGAGATTCCTGTAGATCAAGAGGGTCCCTATGTACACAGTCAAGTATTAGGGAAAGACAGAAAGTTTCTGATTGATACAGGGGCAAGAAGGACTACCATCAGTCATGACGAGGTTCCAGGGGCTCCACTCTCAGGCTCAAGAAATGTTTCCCTGGGGTTTTCAGGAAAGCCGATCGTTAATGAAATATCGAAACCAGTTTCCCTAGAAGTTGGTCCATTGTCCCGAACTACAGACTTGTTACTTACGAAATCCTGTCCTGAATATTTACTTGGTATTAAAACATTGAAAGAATTAGGTGCCGTTATATGCTGCTCTCCGGAAGGAGTGAGATTGTTTTTACGTGATTTTAAAGGTCATTATGTGTTACGTGATTTTGATCCAAGATTACTGAATGTACCACAGCATTTATGGGCGCAAGGTCCAACTGATGTAGGTTGTATGCACATTACACCATATCGTGTCACTCTGAAACAAGGTGTTGTATTACCACGAATCCGACAGTACAAGTTGCCACCTGAGGCTGTAGCAGCCTTATCGAAAATCATTGACGAGCTCATTGCTCAAGGAGTCGTTGTAGAAACTGACTCCAATGTATGTAATTCTCCTATCATTCCGATTCTTAAACGTACTGACCCAAATGCACCTCCAGTTTATCGATTAGTGATTGACCTTCGAGAACTTAATAAATGTATCATACCCCAGTACCCAGTGGTTCCAGATATTTCTTCCCTGTTGACTGCCATTGATTCCGAAGCTACGTTCTTTACAGTTATTGATCTCAAGAACGCATTCTTTAGTGTTCCCATTCATCCAGACAGCCAGTTTCTTTTCGGATTCTGTTTAAATGGAAGAAGCTATAAATTCACACGAGCACCTCAAGGTTTCACAGAAAGTCCCAGTATTTACAGTCAAGCACTTAAAAGACAACTAGACAGTATTCACATGCCAACTGACACTGCCCTGCTCCAGTATGTCGATGATCTTTTGATCACAGCCCGTACAGAACGTGACTGCGAACGTGCAACACTTACGGTCTTGTATTTTCTGGAAGAGATGGGGCACAAGGTGTCCCCTTCCAAACTGCAATTCTGTCTCCAGCAAGTGGTATACCTAGGACACTTACTGTCCAAGAGGGGTAGACAGTTGACACCTGACCGTATCCAGTTAATAGCACATCTTCCACAGCCCAAGACACAGAAGGAGGTACGAGCTTTTATCGGCCTCACTTCTTACTGCAGACAATGGATTCCTCAGTATGCATATCTAGCCAAACCACTGATACAATTGACAACACAGGAGGCAGCCACTTCGACTGTCCTCCCTTGGACCCAGGAACATACACTTGTTTTCAATGAATTAAAGAAAGCTTTATGTAATGCACCTGTGTTAGCGACACCAAACTACAGTAAGCCTTTTACACTTTTTGTCACTGAACGTGATGGTACAGCATTATCTGTTCTCACGCAAGATCAAGCAGGACAACACAAGCCTTGTGCTTATTTTTCAAGCACATTAGATCCAGTAGCCCAGGCTCTGCCTGCGTGCCTCAAGTCAGTTGCAGCCACAGCTCTAGCTATCAGACAAAGTGATTCCATAGTGTTAGGACACTCCCTGCCAGTACAAGTTCCACATTCCGTGGAAGTTCTTTTAAACCGAACACAGACTCAGCATTTGACAATTGCACGATTGACAGGATACGAACTGACACTGTTTCAGCCACACATAGAAATCAGACGCTGCAACATATTAAATCCTGCTACACTGTTACCCTCGATTACGTCCAACCCTGCCACACATGACTGTGTGGAAGTTATTAACATCATGACAAAGCCAAGACAAGACTTGACGGACATTGCATTACCTGATCCAGACCTGACACTTTACGTGGATGGTTCATGTATGAGAACGAATACAGGAGAGTTAGTAGCTGCGTATGCAGTGACTACTGAAACTGAAGTTATAGAAACACATCGTATTGACACCTTGTCTGCTCAAGCAGCAGAGATCATTGCTCTGACCCAAGCCTGCATACGAGCCAAGAACCTGAAAGTAAACATATATACAGATTCACGTTATGCATTCGGAGTCGTTCACGACTTTGGAGTCCTCTGGCAAGAAAGAGGTTTCATGACCTCTCATGGAACCAAGATTCAGCATGGTCCCCTCATTCAAGCTCTGTTAGAAGCAATACATTTGCCGAAAGCCATTGCCATTATGAAGTGCAAAGCACATACGAAAGCCACTGACACCATTTCCCAAGGTAACGATCTAGCAGATCGAACAGCCAAACTTACAGCTCAGACTCCAGACATTCCAGTTAACACGACAAAGACCGATGTTCCAGATCAGACGACTTGTATGACAGTGAAGGACCCTACACGAGATTTACTAGACATACAGACACATGCTACCCCAGATGAAATCAAGAAATGGTCTGAACAAGGAGGGGTCCAGACAGATCAAGGATGGTTGACGAAGGGAAAAGCCACATGGTTTCTCCCCGACTCTATGGTTCAAGTTATTATTAATACCGCACATAGTCCAGCACATTTAGGAGAAAAAGCCATGTTAGACAGCATCCAGAACATTTGGTTTAACAAGCATTTACGAGCAGCAGCCAAACAGAAAGTACGTACCTGCATGATCTGTTGTCAGTTCAATCCAGGTAAAGGTGTTCCGGTGGAACAAGGTGGATTCCATCCTCCTGACCACCCTTTTGAAGTCCTCCAAATGGATTATATTCAGATGGATCGATGTCGAGGTTTCAAGTATGTCCTCGTAGTTGTATGCGCTTTGTCCAGATGGACAGAAGCATATCCAGTCCCAGATTACACTGCCGCCACCACTGCCAGGCAGTTGGTTCGTGAGTACTTCCCCCGCTATGGTTTGCCCAGGGTTGTGTATTCAGACAACTGACAGCCATTCTCATCCGAACTCATGAAACAAGTATCCCTTCTGTTAGGGTACCAGTGGAAGTTCCACTGCGTACGACACCCCGAGGCAGCTGGCCTCGTCGAGAGACATAATCAAACTCTGAAAATCCGCATTGCAAAGGTCTGTGCCGAGAAAGGTGTAGATTGGATGGTAGCCCTGCCAGTCGCCCTTTTTTACATAAGAATGGTCGCTCACTCCCAATCAGGTCTGTCACCCTTTGAAGTTGTATTTGGTCGTCCCCCGAACATGTGGGGTACACCTATGCCACGTAAAATTACCGATGTTGACAGTAATATGCTGACAGATTACCCAGCTTCCTTGATGTCTGCACTACTCTCTTGTCGTTCACAGGTCGCGGCTGCCTTTCCAGACAACACCCAAGTGAAACCGCACGAGGTCATTCCAGGCGACCTCGTTCTTGTTAGGAACTTTGATCGTTCAAGTCCGCTGGAGCCCCGCTGGAAAGAGCCGAAACTTGTTCTGATGACCACAAGGACCGCTGTGAAACTGGAGGGCCGCAAGGGGTGGCTACACTCCAGCCACATCAAGCATTTTCATGGACTCCGTCCAAAGACTTTTTTCAAGGACTGCCCCGATACTGACTCTAAACTTCCCCTGTTAGAGAAAACTCCGCAGCAGGAGTATAAACTCAAATTACGGTCTAGCAAGTCAGACAGTTTAATTGTCTAAGTCCCTCTCGGGTGAAGCGGTTAGACAGGTTCCTGACATGTATGAGATAGACCCCCATAGTGAGAGAGTTAGACGAAACTCCAAGAAAATACGTTATTGTAAGAATCTGCGCAGCAGATGTGTGATTACTTTATTGTTTATGTTATTTCTGAGTCTTACGATTACATGCATAAGTTATGTTTTACATGTATTTTTTCCTCCTATTGATTCACATGTACATCTTTCCTCCAATGATACAGTAGAGCACACTTTTAGTGAACTACCCCCTCACGAGTTATCCTATCGTCTTGCCATGCGCAACAATACTTTTATACGCATGTTACACTATTCACACCAGACTAGCAATGCTACTAATTGTTGGGTGTGTGGTTGACTCCCCCCTTTCCAGACACCGAAGGGAGTTCTGCCACTCTTTCCCTATCCGTTTTCACACAATGGTTCGTGTGGAGCATGGTTTACGATAACATCATCCTCAGACGATAAGTCTCTTCTGAATAGAACATGTTTTCCAGACAAGGAAGGTCTTTCCCATAGGACAGGGTTAGATCTAGAAAATGAAGTATATGATCTAGGTAATTACTACTCGAATTTCATGGTTTTGAATGTTCAGTCCGAGACTACTCCAGACTTGCCTGCTATTACAGTTCTACCAGTGAAAGGCGAATTATGTGTTAGAAGGAATGGTTCATTACATCTAGGACACAGTGATTGTCATACTGTGGTCGAGTATAGTGACAGTGGGAAATCTACTTTCAAAGCCTCACGTCATTCGTATTTTGTATGTGGTCAGACCGCATATGTACGTCTGCCCCTAGATTGGGACGGAACCTGTTACATTGCCTTCCTACTGCCACCAGTTTTCCTAGCCCCATCCGATTATCACAGAAATACACATCTAGTACACGTCAGACATAGAAGGGAGATCGAGTCCCCAATTGTCGATCAAACTGAAACTGCCTTAGAACAGTATACAGACTTCAATAAAGGTTTCTTTTTCTTCATAGGACCTATCCAGAATAGTAAATTAATACGTAGGTTAACCAGAACCCTTGAAGCAGTAGTGAATGAGACTACTTCCGCTCTAGGTAACTTAACAGAAGAGCAATCTGCTATGAGATTTGTCGTTCTTCAGAACCGCCTTGTTCTTGACGTCATACTGGCCGATAGGGGCGGAGCTTGTAGAGTCATCGGATCTAGTTGTTGCGTTTTTATTCCTAATAACGCACCGTCCGTATATTCAGCTATAACAAGACTTCATAAAATAGCCCATCAGCTACACCAGAATCCAGGCACCTGGACATGGTCCGGTTGGCTCTGGAGTATAATATCTGCCTGGGGATGGAAAGTACTGTCATTCTTAGGAGTAGTAGTAATGATCATATTCAGTTGTTGTCTCTGTTTACAATGTGGCCCTGCGATTTGCGGCTTGTGCGCTACCTCTTGTATTCCAAGTCCGAAGTCCCATTCCAAGAAGATTAAAGACGAGCAAATGATGCTCTATGAACAGATAGATGGTCTTATGAATATTGATGTTTCCTGAAGGAAACATAGGGAACAAGGAGGGAATGAGGAAAATTGAATTTTGCCCTGTCATGTGTCCCTACGTGTTCCCCATTGTATGTTATATGTGCATGATCGATATGCATATGTTCCCCCTTGACCGAATAAAGACGCAATTATAGTTGTGTCCAACGTTAGTATGTCAGTTATCCAGTCCCTCCTGAAAGCAACGTGAATTAGGCTTCTAGGCCTATGTTGCCAACGTCTTTACATTGCGCACGTTAAATCATCGAGTTGTCCCCGTTTCTAGGCCTTACAGGGCCCGGACACCAGATTCAAGCCTCAAGTCTCCTGAATCACTCCGAGGAGCGATGCAGCCCCTCCCGCATCCCTGACCCTTCACTTACTTCCTGCCAAGCAGCGCGGTGCCCGGCCTGGCCTGCCTGCCTGTCTGCCAAGAATATGTTATGCTTACAGTTATCAGTTCAGCTCCCCGGCTTCACATTCCTAGCTAACGAACCGCATAAACATCTTCATTTATAGCCTAGTCTTTCTGTCTCCATGCAAGAGAATTACTGAATTAGTATCCATAGAAGATTCATAGCACACGCAATACATGTAGAAATATATGCATGCACCAGCCTTAGTGACAAGTAGCCTTTGCCCTGATGACTTTTAGATTCTAGCAACATGTACTCCAAACACGAGATATCAGATATGCTATAGGTACATGTCGTCCTGACATCCCAGACTTTAGTCTCCTCTTCTAGTACCAGAAGTCAGAGCCGCCAGCTCTCCTCAGTTACACGTCATGGCCCGTTTGCGCGCACCAGTAGGTTAAAGGTTCCAGCTGCCCAGGTAGCCCCCTCCATGTATCCACCCATTTATGACACTTCTGTGACGTTTACATCACATGTCTCCGTGCACGCCCTGTGCACGCCTTCTTGTTACGCCCATATGCTCTTATCTTCCGTTTGTCACTTGTTACGCCTACTGTATTCAATGCAATTGTACTGTTTTACTATATATACTGTATGATGTTAATGTGATATTGGCTGTCCCTTTTTATACGAGGCTTTTCATTTCCCTTTCCTTGTGTCTGTCCCTTCCTGAACCTTTGCAGGTGATGGAACCTGATGGTCCATAGGCTCGAGCCATCTGATTAAAGCCCGTATGACTCAGATACCACGGATTCTGCCTCTTATTTATTGAGCTATCCTTTTCAGTTAATGCATAGAAAAATAGTACCGGTAATTAATTATTTATTTACCACAGGAGACCGCGCACGTGATGGGTGGGGGCCACAGGGAAGGGAACTCCTCCTGGCTGAGATGAGAACCAACACTATCCTGGATTTTTTGTATTTTGTCCACAAAAAAGGAGGAGGGATCCTCACACCATTGATGTGACACAGGAAGTGGTCTTTGTTCAGCACAAGGTGATAAAAAAGCTCTGAACAATAGCAAAGATCTCCTTTCCATTGTTCCTGGCATGCGCAATTCTTTCAGCAAAGTTGTCACTTTTAGCTTGCGTAATAGCCATGTAGTACTCCCTCTGTGCTAAACGTAAGGTCTTTTTAGCGGACGGGCAGTAGTCCAGGTGCCAGCAGTGCTCCAGCTTTTTGCACTCCAGTTTCAAGTCCCTGGGCTTAGTGGAGTACTATGGCTGCGAGGGGAGAGAGCGCCGGTTGTGACCATTATTATCTTTGGAGCTGGCGCAGACCCCCTGACTGATCCATTGATCAAAATTGGCCACCGCCCCCTCAAGATCCGTAGCCGGAGAGGGGCGTGAGTGTTTTTAAGGCCGAAGAGAGAGACAGGAGGTTAATATTCCTGGCTAGAGGCTTGTGAGGTAAAAAGGGACTTCTGGAGGTCTTGCCAGCCGACCAAGAAACCATAATCAGGTGATGGTCAGACCATGTAACTGGCTCGGGATCATTAGCGTGGACAGTGAAGTTGGCGCAAACTAGATTAATCAGGTGGCCGCCCTCATGGGAAGGTAGCATCACGTGTTGTGTCAGCTGGGCAAGGCCAAGCGAATCCCGGAGGATCCGGACTTCATAAGCCACCGGGATGTCCAGATGGATATTAAAATCCCTGACCAGGAGAAATTTGGGGTATCGGAGAGCGCGAGGAACAATAATATCATCAAAAGCCCGCAAAAAGGCTCCAGGTGGACCCGGCGGGTGATAAACCAGAGTCCCCCCTAGGGTGAAATCCGGGGAGAGGATAAAAGTGAAATCTAGCGCCTCCACCCCCACCCAATCCCCAATTTACTTTACCAGTGAAAGACCAGGAGTCTCCAAACACCACCGCCACCTCCCCCTCCTGACGCCCCGTCCACCCCTGGCAATTTTAAAGCCACGAGGAATAGAGAGTTCCACCACCGGAGCGCTGGACTCATCGAGCCAGGTTTCCGTAATGAAGAGAGCGTCTAGCTTACAATCAGATAAAAGCTCAAAAATGTCAGGCGCATGTTAGACCATTGAGCAGGAGTTAATAAGAGCTGCCTGAATCCTGGGTTCGCATGGCTCTGGGGGACACGGCTTAGGCAATTGGGTATGAAAGCGAAATCTACAGACCGGGCAGGACTTAGAAAGGTTATCAAGAACCCCCCAATGTCCCCCCCCCACTCAACATGGGCCCTTCAGTAATAGTAAGTCCTTACGCGAGTAGATTATATTGTCATTTGGCTGATCTGGCAGGGTTTGGCCAGCATGGCTGATGCTGGTGGCATCCGGGGCGCGGATGGGCGCAGACCGGCTTGGCTTAGGCGCGCCCGCTGCGCGTCCGGAAGAACATGAGCAATATATAGCCTAGCCCCTCCTCCAGCTTGACCGCAGCCTATGGTCTCATAGTAGCCTACTGGCTACTCATCCAGCAGCGGGTGGAATTTAAGGCTTTGTACCTGGTCCACAAAGCACTACATGGTGGTGGGGCGAGGACATTTCAAGAATGTTCTCACCCTACATCCCTCCACGTGCTCTTAGATCTGACTACTTAGGTCTACTTCAGACTGCTAAGATGGGCAAGATGGGGAGAAAGGACATTATCGAATGGGGCAGCAAAATTATGGAACAAAGTGCCAATGGCCATGAGATTCCAAGCAAAATCGGCAGCTCTTTAGGAAAGATCTGAAAACATGGCTTTTCTCATCCATCTAGTCCTTCTGGTTATATAAGCCTTTTCCGCTGACATTCACTAGCGTCAAGATGCCACGTCAATCGAGCACTTTGTAAACATACATCCTATCCTATCCTGGATTGAATGTGTAATAAGGCTTAAATTATTGAGTGTGTGCTATAGGAGTGATGACCGAGTGTGTAACTAAGTAGTGAAGTGTCTATGTGTGATGTAGGCCTGCTGTGCAGCAAGAGAGTGATATCAAGGTCCTACACAAAACGTACAATTAGAGGCCGTAAGGGGGTGTTGATTATGATAGGACACATTTTGATTATCCTTATTTGATCTCCATCTGTTACAGGTAGAGCCTCAGGGGATGCTTACCCTGGCCTTAGGCCTGGAACATGGGGTATGTTCACACAGTGACTTCCTAAGAATTGTGGGTATGAAAGAATCTGTTCATACTTGGATATGTGTGGCTTTCCAACATCCTAGGACACCTTCCTGCACAAAAACAATCCTCAAAGGCATTTTCCTCTAAGTGTGCTGCAGAATGCTGCACGTTGAGAAAAAGGATACGATTCTCAAGGATTCTCTTTGCTGTGCTCTGGTGGAGAGGCGTGCAATTCTGTTGCATTCCCAGGCATACGAATGTTGGTAAATCTGGGAACGGAACAGAAAACATGGTTGAATGCATTGTAACACCCACATTCCTCCCATGGCATGCCTCCCTGCTGCAGAGCAATGCAAGACAGTGAATTGCGCTGCCTTGTCTTACTTAACCTTTATCCAGCCACTTAGTGTTACACAAGGTGGCCATATGGGGCTTGATAAATCTAATTTATTTTGGATTCACCCTTGAAAAACATGCCCCTTAGATGTTTTGCTGGAGGGGTTCCGGTAGTGAAACATTTTACATTTTTCATTAATATTCCTGCAAAAAAAAAAGAAAACAAAATATGCTTGCCAAGGCCTGGCCTATTGCCTTTACTTGTTTTAAGTATCTCAGGCACTTGCACTAATGTCTTTTTACAAGTATGATCCCTACCTATGATGATTGCTTTTGATCTTGAGGCATACTGGTTTAACACATTACTAAGACGGAATTCAAGAAACTCTGCACTCACCTTCAGCTCGTGGCATAGTCACTTGGCATAGTCAATTACAGCGGCTCACACACACCACAGAGCATTCCACGCAAACGAGGTTAGAGATCAGTATTATTGCACTCATAGTAACCTTAATGTTCAAGAAAACATGAAGCACTATGGCAGAGATACCCGCCACCCCCTCTCAACACAATCCCCAAGGATGGGAGACCAAACGGTTCTGAACTTTTGGAAGGCGGGAAGGGAGTGACCCTTCCCGGCCGTATTTATTAAAATATGAAACAAAATCAAAAACGTTAAAATAACAGTTTCATATTATGTACAATTTCATTTCCATATTACGATATTTGGCTAACCTTCCCAGATCTCTAATACAAAGGTTCTCCTAGCCGATCCAATATCCTACAAAACATTTGACTTGAAATTGTACATCCTAACATAAGGGCCAACGGCAAGGTCATAACCGGTGTCAGATCCCTAAACCGGAAATACATCCCTCACTTGTGAGAGGACCAACCGCACAGAGGCGTACCTCAAGTGCATCTTACCAATTTCCCTTTGACTTGACGGGGGCCCCAATAAACTCGACGCCATTTAACGGTCGTCCGAGGACTCGTGTGAGGTGTCTAAGAGGTAGCGTAAACCCCCTCCCGAACCCCACACAACCAACTTACCCATCTGCCGTCGCAGATGTCCTGGCCCCGGGAAATTCTCCAGGAGGGGCCGTAGCCCCTCCTATCCAGGAAGGGGCCTTTGACCACCTTTCCTTTCCTTCCGGCGGCCCATCCTTAGACGGGACCGCCTCACCGTTGAGGGGCCAATGGCCACCTCCCCCGAGCGCTCCCATCCGTAATGGGTGACGCCCCCACATAGGGATCTTCCAAATACTGCTCACCGATCATGACCTTACCGCCCGACAATAAATACGACAAATCTACCTAAATTACTAAATCACGAAACAATTATAACCTATTCATAGCATGATAACTGTTCGACATTACTGCAAAAAACCTTTATTTGCACCATATAACGAAAGTGACCATCTTTATTGCATATTCAAAATTATCACGACAACCGTCACCACCTGCAAAAAATTAGAGTTACCACATCACAACTTTATTTAAAAAACAACGAGCTGTCCTCAGGGGCTGGTGGGTGGGTCAAAATTGGCTCTTCGTTCCGTCTTGAGCTCACGTGCAGTGGGAGGTGCAGCTTCAGAGCACAGGAACAAGAGGACGTTTTCTTGGCGTGTTGCTCCTTTTATCCGTCTTCAGGGCGGGCGACAACCCGCCCGCGCCCGCCCCCGGGGGCGTGGCTGAGTGCGTCAGTGTCTAGGACAACCCACTCTAGGGCGGGAAAAAGGCGCGCCCCGGCTACGCCGCTTTGGGCATACCAGCCGAGACTCGCCCCCCGCCCAAGATGGCTTCCCGGGGGGATCGTGGTACTCCACCATACGTTCGGGGGGACCGAGTGGTCGCCCCTTTCCATATGGCAGAGATACCCGCCACCCCCTCTCAACACAATCCCCAAGGATGGGAGACCAAACGGTTCTGAACTTTTGGAAGGCGGGAAGGGAGTGACCCTTCCCGGCCGTATTTATTAAAATATGAAACAAAATCAAAAACGTTAAAATAACAGTTTCATATTATGTACAATTTCATTTCCATATTACGATATTTGGCTAACCTTCCCAGATCTCTAATACAAAGGTTCTCCTAGCCGATCCAATATCCTACAAAACATTTGACTTGAAATTGTACATCCTAACATAAGGGCCAACGGCAAGGTCATAACCGGTGTCAGATCCCTAAACCGGAAATACATCCCTCACTTGTGAGAGGACCAACCGCACAGAGGCGTACCTCAAGTGCATCTTACCAATTTCCCTTTGACTTGACGGGGGCCCCAATAAACTCGACGCCATTTAACGGTCGTCCGAGGACTCGTGTGAGGTGTCTAAGAGGTAGCGTAAACCCCCTCCCGAACCCCACACAACCAACTTACCCATCTGCCGTCGCAGATGTCCTGGCCCCGGGAAATTCTCCAGGAGGGGCCGTAGCCCCTCCTATCCAGGAAGGGGCCTTTGACCACCTTTCCTTTCCTTCCGGCGGCCCATCCTTAGACGGGACCGCCTCACCGTTGAGGGGCCAATGGCCACCTCCCCCGAGCGCTCCCATCCGTAATGGGTGACGCCCCCACATAGGGATCTTCCAAATACTGCTCACCGATCATGACCTTACCGCCACAGGCCGGATAGTTGACCGGCTATCCGGACCCCCCACAAAACTCCTACCTAAAGGTCATGTTATAAACTCTTTAACCAAGCTATGATGTCTCCTATGAGTAACTCGTTCCCCACCCGGGACAAATGAACCCCGTCCCCCAGGTACATACTGTTTCCTCTGATACAACCATGCGATACAGCATGCAGAGTATTTGAACGAAACAATCTACTCAATTTATTATTTATCTTCCTTACTGAATGGTTCAGAGCAGAAACAGAAATCGCCCCCCGCCACACCTTTCGTGGGATCAAGTGGGACCATGCAATCGTGCACCCTGGAACTCTCCTTGCCAACCAACTTACAGTGGATATTATTGCCTCAAGAAGAAGTCGTCTACCAGTGGCCACCAGATCGTTACCCCCAAGATGGACTATGATTATAGACGGCGGTGACCTTGTCCGCCCTAACATAACCTCAAAAAAGGCTTGAAACTGGTCAATACAGAGCCCGCCCTTACCGTAGAAGGACTGCCCCCAAGAACAGAAAATCATCGAGATAGTGCATAACATGTTGAAAACCCGTCTCCTTCGTGAAGACCCATTGCAAAAAACAACTGAACATTTCAAAATATGCACAAGATATAGAACACCCCATTGGCATACATCTATCCATGTAATAGCGCCCCTGGAACCTAAAACCAAGGAGACGCTGATCGTCTGGGTGTACCGGGAGCAACCGGAACGCTGACTCGATATCTGACTTTGCCATCAGCGCCCCGGGCCCTAGGCGATGCAACATGGCGACGGCCTCATCGAATGATGCGTACCGCACCGAACACACTTCTGGGTCTATCGCATCATTTACGGAAAGACCCCGTGGGGCCGACAAATTATGTATCAGCCGGAACTCACCCGGGTCCTTCTTGGGAACCACCCCGAGAGGGGAACAAACAAAATTATGAACCGGTGGCAAGTCAAATGGACCGGCGACACGACCTCGAGTCACCTCCCTCTCAATCTTTGCCTGTACCACATCTGAATGCTGTAAAACCGAAAGTTGATTCGTACAATCAGCTACACCCTGAAAATCCCCCACTGGGATGCGGAAACCATATGAAAACCCGTTCCGCAACACCCCAGCGGAAGCATGATCCGGGTATTCACTGAGCCAAGGAATCATTGCCATGGTATCAATTGGGGTAGGTAAAGCCGCCCCTCGGACTATTACAGACCTATTTGGCGCTTCCCTTACCACCGTTATCACCCGTTTTGGCTCTGCACATGGACTCAGGATGGGTTGGCTGCCCACACCCCCCACATTCATGTCTGAACTTGCATGACCCCTGTGGCCTCGTACATTTACCTTTGTTATAATTCCAACAGATCCCCCTTTTACCTGCGTTGCCACTCGTCTTTGAGTGGTACTCGCTACCCGCACCCGTCCGAAAGGGTGTCCCAGAATATTGGCGGGAAGATTCACCCCCGCTATTCCCAGACAATGGAACTTTTAACATTCCAGAACTCTCCATTTTTTGCCATGACACGGAGTCGTAACAATCCCAAGTCAACGCTGGGTCATGTTCTTTTGCTTTCCTAAAAACATTGTCATAGCAGAACCACTGATTGCCCCCATACGCTACAGAGTACTCCATGATACGTGCTTGATAAATAGGCAATTCGGTCAGCAACTCGGGCCTGCGCTCACCCATGATAGAGGTAAAAATGCCCCATGCCCTGCCCCAAGTACCAATGTTTTCATCAACCTTAAAGGCGGCCATTTTTGCGCGCCAAACACTCGGATGCATGAGCTCCTTTTGGCTCCTAACATGCTCCATCTCGTAATGGTCGGTAAGCAAAGAAAAGATGTTAACATACTTATTCGCCCAAATCTTTTCCTTAAGTTCCAGTGGAACATGCTGAGACACCTTCTCCCTTCGTGAAGGTACAGACCCTTCCCCCGCGATCGGCAATGGCCGCTTACCTGAACTAGAAGCTGCATTTGCCGTCGAAACTAGGCCCGTTGTATTTTCCGCCGTCGTACATGGCGGGGTAACAGAGGCTGATGTCTTCACAGCCTCCCTAGAATCCCGCAGTTGTCTCATCACTGCCCGGGCATCGTCAGCCGTGGTGCCCTTGTTATCTTTACCCAACCACGCTGCTAATTGTGCCGCTAACTCGGGGGGCATATCTTCGCTGGTCACGGGGGTGACCACCACGGGGATCGGATTCCCCCCCATCGGCACCGGGGTTGGCTCCTCGAGCGGGGTGACAGGAACCGGAGTTCCACCCCCGAGGGCCCCCTTTCTGGACCTCTTGCCTCTCCCACCGGGGACTACTCCCGGCAAAGGCCGTTTCGGTCCTCCCTCAATATTCTTAGCCGCCATCTGCTGTTTCAAATCGGCTACCTCCTTCATGAGCCTGCGGAGCATCTCATCGGTACTGACCCGCTTTCCGACTTTCTTAGGCATTCTGTAAGACAAAAAGAAAGATTACGACGCTCAAAATTGGCTCTTCGTTCCGTCTTGAGCTCACGTGCAGTGGGAGGTGCAGCTTCAGAGCACAGGAACAAGAGGACGTTTTCTTGGCGTGTTGCTCCTTTTATCCGTCTTCAGGGCGGGCGACAACCCGCCCGCGCCCGCCCCCGGGGGCGTGGCTGAGTGCGTCAGTGTCTAGGACAACCCACTCTAGGGCGGGAAAAAGGCGCGCCCCGGCTACGCCGCTTTGGGCATACCAGCCGAGACTCGCCCCCCGCCCAAGATGGCTTCCCGGGGGGATCGTGGTACTCCACCATACGTTCGGGGGGACCGAGTGGTCGCCCCTTTCCAAGCACCACCTACAGGAGTTTGAACAGGAAGCCTGCTTCACACATAAGAAAGCCAATAGGGCAATCAGGTTCAACTGACAGGCTGGTCTGAAAAGTCAGTGTATGGGCTGTTTATTTTGGGTAGTTTGTGACCCAAATTTAAGCTCTTGCTATGCTGAGATTTAATGTTGATTTCCCTGATGTTGAAACAAGCATTGCCTGAAGCCAGCTGAAATCCACACACACTTACATACCTTGCAATACACTCATACAGCTTGTCTTTACCAGCTCGAAACTTCCTCAATTTGCAAACATGATCACTTTTTTAGCTATCTAATTCACTAATGTTGGACACTTTTCTTTGGTGCCCCAGCCTATTTTTGGTCTCAGGCAAACCCTGAATTGGAGGCAATTCAGTGCTTAATTTCTAAAAGAAAGAGAACCTGTGCCCAAAGCTCTGCTCAGAAGCCCGCAGCCAGTGCTATTAAATGTTGGTTCTATGAACACCAAGGCTGCTTGTCTTGAACTCACCTCAGGCCTTTTTAATTCACTACCAGACACTCTCTGCTTCACTCTGGCAGGTTATTGCTTTCTCCCTTTTTTTACACTTTTTTTCATCTTTCTGTTCCTTCGCCTTTCCCATTTGCGTGTTTTACCTTTTTTGCTCTTGGTCAATGTTTGATGCAGTCCCCAATAAATGAGTGCAGGTGGACTCTACCAGTTCAAATAGAGCACTGGTAGCATAGGGATACAATCCTCAATATGCCTCTATCTTCCAATATTCCCACGCTCATCTTACTGATTTATTGCTTGTTGTCATCTCTCACACATTTAAAGCTCACTATCCCCCCAATACACGACATGGAAGTTGAAAGGGTTAGACAACAAATTGATTCCTCTTGTGTTAAATATGCAGCTGAGTTTGCGGATGCGCTGGAAACTTTTCGTTCCTACTCCCTCAGGTCCCCCCAATACTTTAATGGTCAGTGCTTCTGGTGTACTGACAGCATAATATAATGGTCAACCATGATGCAAGTACAGGTTGGATGATGCTCAGTGTAGGAAAGCACCACAGTTGTTCCAACTTCAAGCCTCATACATGTCTGTTCAGTGGTACAATGCAAAAATGATGCCCCCTTCAAAATGTAAAGCGAGGCCCCCAGTTACCCACATCTCACAGATATGCATTGGCTTTGGGTTGACTGTGCCCCACTTGAAGGGTTGGGAGCACCTTGGGGATTGGGTGCTACCTGCTCTGCAGGGCTATAGTGACCTGCATTATACCCCTGTTAGAAATGGGGGTCTCTAGTTGGCAGTAGCTTGCTTCCTATTGTCAGGGTAAGAGGATAACACACCTGAGATAACCCCTGCTCACTCCCTTGTTAGCTTGACACGAGCAGTCAGGCTTATCTCAGAGGCAAAGTGTAAAGCATTTGTACATGATCACTCACAGTATCACAGTGAAAACACTATAATTGGACACCACACCCATGTAGAAAAATAACCAATCATTAGCTGACTTAAACAAGGCCAACATGACAAAAAAACAACATACACGTATAAAGATAACACTTTTGTAGGAATAAATAAAAATATAGTTCCTTAAAGTTGATAGTTCCAACCGGGGATATCACGGCATCGTGGACAGCACAAATCCAATAGTTCAGTGGTGCAGCATTGGGAAGACCCGCAAAACAGTACCTTTTAAATTAAGGGGTCTCAGGTACTTTGCAGTGAAATCCGAAGATGAGGCTTCACCAGCAGGCGTCTGTTCTGACAGTCAGTGCAGTAGTTGGTGAGACCTTGAAGTCACACGAGTTGTGGATTGATCTCCATGCTGTTGAAGTCAGGAGCGTTGGCATTGGCAGGTGTCAGGACTGCGATGTCGTTGTGGTTGATACGTCGTGCTCCTCACAAGCAGTGACCATGGCTTCAGTACAGGTATCGGCACAATGCTGATGCAGAATCATTGTCATTGGTAGGCCTGGGGCTGCAGTGTGAGATGGGGTGGTGCGTTGTGCTCTTCATGAGTGAGTGGTCCCCTCAGCCATGTTGCAGGCAGGGACGTTGTTGGATGGAGTTGAAGTTGATGGTGCTGTAGTCAGCAAATAAGGAGATGCTACGTGAGATGGGGAAATGCATTGTGCTCTTTACAAGAGGTGCCCTGAGCCACATAGCAGGCAGTAGCATCAATAATGGCAAGAAGCAGCTGTGTCAGTGAAGTCGGGGCTGCGATGTCATCACGGTTGATGCATCGTGCTTCCCATGAGCGGTGACCATGACTTTGGCATTGGGGTGCTTTTCTTGGAGTTGGTGCACAACTACTTAGTTCCAAGGGCCCAGGACTGGTTTTGGCACCACTTGGCAATGCAGTACTCACAATAGAAGAATCCTAGTGCTGGCATCAAGATGTGGATGAATTCTTTGATCTCCCTGAGATTTCCAACAGGAGGCAAGCACACAAACCCTTGGGAAACCTTGGCAAGCAGGATAAAAAAAGCAAAGTCCTTTCACTGTCCAAAACAGAAGTAACAAGCAGCAGGATAGTACAACACAGCAACAAAGAGAGTGGCAGTTTCCCTCCTACAGTTTCTGCAGCTCTTCTTCTTAGCAGGATCTCCTCTTAGTCCAGAAGTGTTCTTACGTTATGGTGCACATCTCTAGTGCTTATACCAGTTTCTGCCTTTGAAGTAGGCAAATATGCAGGGCACACCTCAGCTCTCTTTTTGTGACTGTCTAGAATGAATGCCCAACTGTCAGTCAAAATCAAACATTGATTCCACAGGCAGAGTAATAGAATGGTAAAGTTAAAAAAAGCTCCCTTTCTAGAAGTGACATTTTCCAATATGCAATTTAAAAACCAACTTCCATAAAAGATGCATGAGTTCAGGGACCCCACACTTAGTAAAGGTTACAAGGCAGCTCCAATGATAACCTATAGGAGAGAGAGTCCTTGCAATGGTGAAAAACAAAATTGGCAGTAATTCGCTATAAGGACATGTAAAAAACGCCAGTACATGTCCTACCTTTCCCATACACAGCACCCTGCCAGTGGGGCTACCTTAAGCCTATCTTAGGGTTACCTTATATGTGTAAAAAATGGAAAGTTTGGGCTTGGCAAGTGGGTGCACTTGCCAGGTTGACAATGTAGTTTAATACTGCCCGCACAGACACTGCAGTGGCAGGTCTGAGACCTGGTTGCAAGGCTACTCATGGGTGGCACAATCAGTGCTGCAGATCCACTATTAGCATATGGGCTGAGTCAGCGCGTTATAAATTTGCTTTCATTTCATTTCATTTCATATGTTTACAGGCCCTGAGCACACACAGTGTATTTTACTTAGGACTTACTTACCAGTAAATCCAATCTGCCAATCATGTATAAACCAATCACCAATCCAACTTAGACAGAGAGCAAAAGCACTTTAGCAATGGTAAAGTGCCCAGAGTCCTAAAGCCAACAATAAGATGTCAGAAAAAAGGTAGAAGGCAAAAGGTTTGGGGCTAACCCTGCAAAAAGGGCCAGGTTCAGCAACCCCAGTGTGCGCATTACCCTCTGTGTATGAAGGCTGTGCTGAAGCACGACCAGCCCCTCTGTGCAGATTATAGCAGTGTCAGCCAACATCAAAGACAGCAGTGCCAAAATGGTGGCTCTCTAATTAGCTCTCTAATTGGCAATGAAAACCTGCACAACACTCAAGCCCACTCTTTTCCATGACAATAGGTATTTGGATGTACTAGACCTAAAAAGTCTGCTGCTTCCTCATTCCTTAACTATTTGAATGTGTTTCAAGAAAACTACCCGGGATTTATCAGTTTTACTATTTGCAAAGCACAATTCCAAACTGGCATCTTTTAAAAACCTGTAATTTTTTCAAAGCACAAAATGTACATTAAAAATATCAGCTAGATAAACAGCCTAATTTCTCTACTTGTCATGGTGAAAATGTTTTCTCAAAACTTCCCACAGCATGTTGCTCCATCAAGTGACCAATACTGGGATGTGCAAGTTCAGTTTTGAAGCAATATTGCATTGCAAGAATCAAAATTGTGATCTGCTTATCACTTTAAATGGAAAATACAGACTAAAACAAAAGTAACTAAAAAATACAGTCGTTCTTAAACTTAGGAACCACTCCAGAAATAGCTGTAGAGAAGAGACTGAAGAGCATTATTGCTGTCTGTCCAGAAAGGATCATTCAAATAACCAAAAGGAATACCAAGAATGTAGTGTGATTGGGGGGGGCGTGGCATACCGCAGACGGGAATGGCCGCTCGGTAGCACTGCTCCGGAGCACCACTCCCAAACTATCATAGTCCCTGGCCGGATCCTAGCCCTGAGGGACTCCCGGTGTGCTGTAGCGGCCGGAAAGGAGTGGGCAAAATTTTGGGAGAATCAGTGCAGTGTTCCGAGAGTGCTCCGCGCACCAGAGTATTAGGAGAAGCCCTGCCGGTGGAAGTGAGGCTGAGCGGGGGGAGTGCGCCTCGAAATTTCGCTGCTGAGGCCTGGCCTTCGTGGAGGCTGAAATTACAACCGGTGAGTGATCCGCCGCCGCAGTCTCACCATGCTGCGCAGTGGATATCAGTAGAGAGTATTAACCCTGAGGCTTCAGAGGGGTCGTAGTGAAGACGCCTATCCGGGAGACCCCCTCTGCGAGATTGTGCATCTGTGTCAACGTGGATGCTGTGCACCTGATCAGAAGTGGCCCTGCAGGCCCGGGGCTTGCTTTAATTTGGATCCCACAGGTTGCCTAATAGACCACTGTACTACACTGAGCTTCGTGGTGACTGTTGCTGTTGACAGACTTGGAATTTTTAGTGTATGCCTTGGCCTGGAGAGCCTTCCCAGATATAGCCCTGAGTGCACCATACCAGGGTCTGGAGGTGTTTTGCAACATGTCCCTATCAAGTGGGGGGTAAAACCTGGAGACAGCGAGGTAGGAGATTAAGGCACCTGCACACTGCTGGGAGGAAAGGTGCGATTTCACATCACTGTACTTAAACCTGGTTGTGGAGGTGGAGTAGCCCTGCAGGGATGTCGGGATTCCTGATTCCCCTGCCCGGTAGCCTCGTCTGCATGTGGCGCAGCATGAGGAACAGACGGCTGAGGAACCTTGGTAACTAGACAGAGAGGAGTTTAACCTGGTTCCAGTTAATGATCAGGACGGATATGGACTGTGTGAATTCTATTGAGATGTGATGTGCGCAGTAAGGCAGAGCAAACATCCTGTAAACGGGGTGCCCCACACCAAAACCGACAGGCCGAGTGGTCAATACCACTGCAGGCAGCGGGAGTAGCGGTCACACCCCGACATCGTGTGGCGACCACCGGGAAGAATATAACATGGTGTTTGGACACAACAACCGGACATCGACGCAGGCTAAGCTGGAGAACTTTGCATGGCAAAAGCAACAGAGTGAGGATTGGGAGGAGACGGCGCCCCTGAGCAGTGCCATGGAACCCACCAACAAAGATATCCTTGAGGCAATCACTACGATAAGGACCTCCCTCAAGGTGAGGATCAATACAGTGGCAATGGAAGTGGTGTTGATTCGGGAAGATATCAAGAAAATGGCAGAGCGCTTGGGCACAGTAGAGAGTGCCACCAAGGAACTTGCCACAGATACCACTCTTCTTAAACGTCACGTTACCGGGTGGCGCACTTCCCACGAGGCAATGGCTCTGCAGCTGGATGACTATGAAGGATGAATGCGGCGTAATAACGTCCACATTCTAGGTGTGCCGGAATGTGCAGAGGGGCATGCCACTGATCTTTTTGTTGAGGAACTAGTTCTTAAAAATTTCCAACCATGAGGACTCTCCAAACGCTTTTCAATTTAAAGGGATCACCGTGTGCCAGGGGGGCGGCCGAAACAGGGGTGCCCCCGAGGCCACTCCTGGCATGGGTGTTCAACTTCTGGGATCGCAATGTCATTCTCCAAATGGCGAGAGCGCCCCCACACTTACCTTCGAGAACAGTAAGATCATGTTCTTTCAGGACTTTACTTTGAGGGTGCAGAAACAACGCCACAGTTTCCTGAAGGTAAAGCGGGTCCTCCAGGACCAAGAGATTAAATACGCAATGATGTTCCCTGCCAAATTGAGGGTGGAAGCCAAAGGCAAATTTTATTTTTTCACTCAGCCGGAGGATGCCTGGGAATGGTTAGAAGGCGGGAGCAAGGTCGGAAAGAAACCGCAAAAAGGGCTTTCAGCTGCTGATGGAGCTGAAGAATGGCGCCAGCAGAGACGTTCCCTTCCGCACTCTGACTCTGGTTCCCAAGGACATACAGGGGGCTTCTGACTGTGGAGTCTGGTAAGACTAGGTCGGATGAATCCCGAACTCTGGAAGCCCTCGAGAGTGATTTATTGTGATGGCACGAGTTCTGTTCCTCCTGTGAACTTATTCAATGACTAATAGCTTGGCTGGATGGGCCAAGGGAGTCCTAATGTCTATGCAATGCATTGAGCCTAAGTTTGATGTGTCGGCCCGGTGCCCTGCTGGGTCACGTAATGTTTTGATATTCATGTTGTTTTTCACTTTCATTTGTCCTAGAGTTTCTATTTCTATTGATGGGGCCAAAGGCACACCTGTGTTCGATCGAGGACACCACTAGATAGCAGTTGGGTGGGCCAAATGGGACCACTAGTTTGTGCTTTACCTCGGGGGGGTTGGGCCGGAATGGATAATGCGTGATATATATAAATGTGGTTGGGAGTGGGGTAGCTCACGTTCCCTAAAGTTGTTTATGGGTGGGTGATAGGCACTCTGCATGTTGGGGGTACCGGGCGGTTCTAGTCCCGTTGTGCAGGGAGGCAGGAAGGAGGGGAGACTGCAATGGGATGGGTAAGAGTGGGTTTGATCTGTTGGGGGGTCTAGGGTATTTGTTTTTTTGCAGTGGTAGGAAACAACTATTGGAATGTTAGCATCTTATTTGGCAACAAAATCCTAGTTATGGACATTGTGTTTCATGGCATTGTGATGCATAATGGCTGTATTGGGGTCGCTCCGGAAGGTGATTCTAGGGGGGCAGGATGTGACGGACCATCCTGTGTACTAATTGTACTATTGTTATATTCTAATGGCAATGGGTCAAGGAACCGGAGTGTCCACCTGGCACGTCAATGGGCTGGGGGACAAAATTAAAAGGGGCATTGTCCTACAGTATATACATTGGCATGCGCTTGATATAATACTGCTACATGAAACCCACCTGAACAGGAAGGGATACCGCATGGGAGCACATTTGCGCTTTACCACAGGATCTAGAGGGGTTGGGGTTCTCGTACGTAAATGCTGGCCGTATGTGATACAGAATACCTGGACAGATGCACAGGGTATATACGCTGCATGTACTGGTATGTGGGAGGGTAGAGTCATTAATGCTGTTTCAGTATATGCCCGACCAGGATTTCAGAATCTAACATTGAAGGACGTAAGGGCATTGTTGTTGGACTTGCCCGTGGGATAAAAAAAAAAGAATGTAGTGTGGTTAGAGATGTAAGACAGTTGCCAAGAGGAAGTTAACAATAATCTGTCAAGGAGTGTTGCTGGTGTGACTCAAACTTTCTAAACCAATATTCAATGAGATGATAACATTACACAAAAGGATATGTGTGAATAAAAGGTGGGCGTATGATGTGCAGAATAATTGCTATATATCAAACTTAAATAAATATCCTTCTGTAAGAAAATGGATTATTATTTAGGGTGGGTGACTCCCCACCTCAAAGAATATTCACAACTCTAGTCAGGGTAAACCCCCCAAATCACTAATTTATCCTGAGCTCAACCCCTGGTAGCTACTGCACAGAACAGACAGGCTTAATTTAGGGCAATGTATACAGCATTTATAGAGTACCAAAACAGCAATAAAATTGTTTTAAAAACAGAATTACACCAAAATAACTTAAACTCAATAAGGGACACCAGAGATGAATTCTTAATGTTTTAATTAGGAATAATACCAAAATGATCTAGGCACAAATGATAATCTATGGTTAAAGTAGACTGAGCCAAGGTGCAATGTTAAAGCTGACCACAGTAAATTAAGGGTCAAAAACATTAACCACGTTCGTCTTAGTCAAAGTTTTCACCTTCTGACTTAGGTCCTGATTACGAGTTTGGCAGTCTTGAAGCAGGTCATCAAGCAAGCACCCCACTGCAAGACCGCCCAACCCGTAGCCAGATAGCCCGACAGATTAAGAATGAATCTTGTGCGGGCGGTTCTGCAGCAATGTGTATCTGACATGCACCACCACAGCCCACTCATGCATGTAAAGAAATGTTGTGCATTTCTTTCTGTGTGGGAAAAGGGAGTGCAAAAATACAAGGGGGGCGCAACATCTGCCCCCATGCATGCACCACCATGTACAGAGGTGAGAGTTTCCTCACAACCACCATTTTCATGGCAGGCATAGCGCCATGAAAGGGAGGGCAGTGAAGAAATGTGTAATATGCTTGGTGGTGCTGCAGTGGCACTGCCAGCATATTGCAGACTCAGACTGCTATGCCACCCCTGCGGGATCCATGATCCCCGGCAGTTGTGGCGGTCCTGAGGTGGTCGCACCATTTACTTGTAATATGGTGGTCGGACCATCAGTACAGCAGTGTTCAGATCATCACCATGACTATAGTGGTCCAATGGACCGCCGCGGTCATAATCAGCCCCTTTGTCTTTAGAGCCCCAATCAACCACAGGAATACACTCCTAAAGCCCTGAGCACCTTAGAGGAGACATTTAGTGGCTCACAAGGTGTCAGACAGAGGCCAACAGCAGCATCCAGTCAATTTCCAGTTGCCACTGGTCAGCAGGGTACTTCCAGGAAAAGGCATTTTGGAGCTTCTTGTCTCCCTGTAGCCATATAGAAGGTCAGCCAAATGACCTTGGTGTCCACTTCTTTATCCTGGGTACACAATGGAGCAAGTCCAGGGCATCAGGGCTTCTCACAGGTTACAGACATCAGGTTCAGTCATATTCTGATCTTCCACAGGTCCAGAAAGTGTTCTCAAAAGGGTGCTTATGGGTGCCACAAGTATGCCTGGCAGGAGCTAGAGGTTGGGACTGGTTCCTATGCAATCCCTAACCCAAAAAAAAAAAAGGGTTAAAGTTCCAAGGGCCCTCCCTACCCACTTTTTTCCAGTAGTTCCTGTTTGCTTTACTGGAAACAGGCCCAAAATACCATTTGTCCGGACATTTTCAAGACCAAGAAATTATTTAGCCACATTAAACTAGGGCTCTTTGAATATTCTGTTGAGTTCACATGAATCATCTCTGCCCATTCAGGTCAACCAATTGTTTGCTCTCCGGAGGCATTTCAAACCTCATTCACAGCTGTTCTTAGCTGAGCCCCATCTGGGATTTGATGAAGAGTTAATATAAATTAGCATCCAGATTTTTCAGGCAGAGTCAAGTCAAAAATTTACTTTATTTGGTATTTCACAACCATAAAGTATATATATCCAAAAACAATTTAAACGTAACAAAGACTTAAAAGATTCTTTGGTTAAAATTGTCTTTTCTCGTTTTTTCATTTACAAACTAACCCAGTCATTATCGAGGGTCTGATTCTGCTTTTTGAAGCTCTGTCTCTACAGAATTCATAAACTTTACCCCGCGGCAAATCAAAATGTATGAACCTGCTCCCATCCAGCTGGTCACAGCTTGCCTGCAGGTACGGATCTGTAGCATGCTAAAAATTGGTTTCAGTAAAATTTTCCTTTCTTCTTTAGAAGACTCACACGTGCACAGGAGGTGACACAAGGTCTCACTGTGATAATCACATAGTCTACATCTTCGTTCCTGGTGGGTAACCTTCCACGACGGAATCAAATCTTTTGAGAAATGGTTACCCATTCTAAAGGCCATAAATTTTGTTTTTAGTGATAGCCGGAAGTGCGCAGTGAGATAAGGTTGAGGTTTTAGTCGTTTATACGAATTTAGGATGGTCCATGCGTGTCGACGTTTGGCCAAAGTATTTTTATCCTCTACCAGAGATAAGGCTTTTGCGTTTAGATTGCAAATTCTTTTAAAGGCCGTTGTTTCCGGTGGGTTATTCCAGATCTCCACCATTTTTAGGGTATCTAGTGATGCTCTCAGGTCATAGCCCCATGAGTCTGGTTCCTGTTGGTCATATTGTTTTTTAATTTCTTGCCAACATAAGTTGTTTAAAGATCCAGTTTCCGATAATCTCAATTTCCAGCACCATTTCACTAGAGCTGCTTTCCTCTGGTAGATTTGATTTTGTAGGCCGAATTCTAGCCTTATTTGGGCAGGGGCTGCTCCTTTGTATATGTGAAAGACAGTTTTATAAATTCTTGTCTGGAGAGTGTTTAAGGTAGCTGCTTCTTTCCCATGCCATATTTCCAGTCCATATGAGAGGGATGGTAAGACTTGGGCTGTCATTACTTTTAACAGGTGGTCATATGATGGACATTGCAATTTCTTTTGCAAAACCTTATAAGCAAAGCTCAGTGCGTGGGCCTTTACGGCAATTGTTCTTTTATGATCTATGAGGGACATGTTTTTACTAATTGTAACCCCCAGATATTTATAAGCAGTTGTTTCCTCAATAGGTTTTCCTTTTGTTTGCCAATTGAAGGATTTTCCACCGGTGCCCGTCAATCTCACCACCTTTGTTTTTTTGATGTTTATTTCCAAACCTTCTCTCTCAAAATAGTCAGTTAGTTCCGATATCACTCTTTGTAGGCCTATTGGGGTTTGGCTTAAAACTACAATGTCATCCGCATATTGGAGGCACTGGATGCTTTCATTGGCCAGTTTGGGCGGGTGTCCGTTAACATTCTTGAGATGGTCTTTCAAATCGGCCAGATATATATTAAAAAGGCTTGGGTAGAGCACACAGCCTTGTTTAAGGCCATTAGTTATTCTTTGTTCTGCAGATATTCTTCTTCCATCGCCCAATTTTATCTTGGCCCATGTTCTACTATATAAAGCCATTAATGTTTCCGTTAGTGCCGGTGGGAGACCCATGAGATCCAGTTTTTCCCATAGGCGTTTTCTGGGAACTCGATCGAAGGCGGATTTCAGGTCTATGTAGCAGGCAATTAGACCGATCTTCTTTTTCCTTGCTCCTTCGATTAGTAAGGACAGGGCTGACAGATTGGTTAAGCAGCCCATGCCTTCCCTAAAACCGGTTTGAAAGTTGGGTATTATATTGTGATCTATTATCCATTGTCGTAATAGAGACAATATGCAAGAAGAAAAAAGCTTTGCCTCCACGTCGATTAGGGCTATTAGCCTGTAGTTACCAGGGTCCATTCTACATCCACTTTTTAGGAGGGGCTGGAAGATGATTCCTTGCCAAGATTCTGGGATCCTTTTTTCCTTATAAATGTGGTTAAATAATGGAGTCAGGTAAGTTGCCCAGAAGTCGATGTCATATCTAAATAAGGCATTAGGCAATCCATTTGGACCAGCTGCTCCCTCCACTTTTAGTTTCCTTATTAGGCTGATTAGCTGTTTGGCAGTTGTCAAGGGCGTTTGATCCTCTAAGGCAGTGCCTTCGGGATGGTACTTTTTCCACTGTCCCAGGGTTTTTTCTTTTTGTTCTTGACCTTTTTTTGAGTAATTAGATGTTACTATGTTAATTCGGGGGCTCTGAAAGTTATACAAATTGTCGATATATGCAGCCCATGTATCTTCACTTATTCCTATGTTATGTTGATCACCAGCTCCTTTTGATAATTTATTTATGATCTTCAAAAATTCTCCGCTGTTAGGTAGTTTGCTTGTTCTTAATAGTTCTATCCAGATTTCCTCTATGTAAGATGTTTTTGCTTTTCTGCAATCTTCTTTATATTCTTTCCTCATTTTTTGTATAGCGATGTGATCCACTTCTTTTCCTAATCTTTTTTCTGCGGCCATATTTCTTAACTTTTTCGATATTTCTCTTTTCTTATCTCTTAGGTTGAAATTATACCACGGATCTTTGTTTACTTTGTATCCATAAATTACCGGAGATTTTACCGCGAATTTTCCTAGTACAAATTTATGTAAAATCTCCCAATTTGTTATGGGTGATTGGTTTATTATGCCGTTCGTGAAATTTACGTGTTCCAGTACAGAGTCCATAATTTCCTTTTTTATATTGCCTTTGCTTTTGATTTTCTTCAATTTGTATATCTCCGGAATCGCCGTAAGAAATTCTAATTGAGTTTTATCTTCGATGTTTTTCCTCATTATAATCTCTTGTGGGGAGTGGTCGCTCTCTGGTCGGATTTGGATTCTAAAATAGTCTATGCTCTTTTTTAGTTCATTACTTATTAAGGTGAAGTCGATTATAGAATTCCTTTTGCCACTGGTAAAGGTGGTTTTGGCAGGTATATCACCCTCTGTGTTTCCATTGAGGACTATTAAACCTAGAGATTCCAGTTTGCCCCAAATGTTATGTGATTTATCCTTGTTCGTTTTGGCTTTTATTAGGTTGCTGTTGAAGTCGCCGGAAAGAAATATCTCATGAAATTGGAAAGTTTTGCGTAGGGATTTTATCAAATTTGTTAAAGTTAATGCTTTATTCTTTTTTGTTGTCTTATCTGGGTGGATATATATATTTATAATTATTAAATTCCATCCTGGACTTTTTTCACTTGCTTTTGACTCGATTTTGACCGGTTGTAACCAATTTTCCCCTATATCAAGCAATTCGGTTTTCCAATCTAGGTTGTTCGTAATAAAGGTAGACAGGCCACCCCTTGGGTGTCCAAACTTTGCCGGTCTTTCTGCCAGTATGTGGTGTTCCCTGTATCCCAAAATTTGCTTCGGGGTTAGATTCCATGTTTCCTGAAGTAGTATTATTTCCAAATTACTCAGGTAGTCTATTGTCTCTTGATCTTGGGACATTTCTTTGAAACCGTGTACATTCCATGAGCAAATCTTTATGTTTTTTATTACTGGTTTTGGGATTAATTTGATATTATGTCTTTGAATTTTTAGTGGCAGTTTTCCTACATCAGGATCGATGAGAATTTAGTGCCTGAGCTACCCAAGACCAATCCTTGTATTCCTTCTGACGCTGGTGTTCCTGCTTTTTATTGATACTGCTCAGATCTTGTTCGGGGATTGTTTTATTTCTTGCTCCCATTAGGATTGATTGCGGTTTTTCCATTGTATTATTAGATCGGGGAAGTGAATTACTTAATAGTGGGAATGGATATTTTATTGGGGTGTGACGCTCTAGAGTTATTCCCCAATCTGAAAAATGAGTCCTAGTTGAGAAAATAAGATTTGCTATTTCTTTGGATCCCCAGGTGGTTCTACTTATTTCCATATCTGTTTCTTTGTTTCCTTGGATGAATTCTAGGGCTTTTAGGTCGCTTGTTGTTATACCCCTTAATTTTGGTATCACTTCAAATAATCGCAGGATATTACCTCTGTTCAGAGTGTCTGTGTTTCCTTTTGTTTGGTATTCCGGTTTAAACAATAATGTACATTCTGCTTCCATACTGTCCGATTCGGGATGTCGGATTTGGTGGACTCTCCTTTTTCCCTCACTTGGAACAAAATGTATATGAGATATGTTATCGTTCTGGTGGACCGTAGTTGTTAAGTCCGGTCGGATGTAATCTACCATAGCTGCCTCTTTGGTGGAATGCGATTCTTCTCGGTTTATTTGTGTGTTGTTTACGTTTTGCCCTTTTTTATCAGTAGACTCATTTTCGGGGCTCTCTCTACAGGTTCTTCCTTTATTTCCCACTGTGATGGTCAGGAAAATGTTAGATTCCCTCACTTGGTCTGCCTCTATATTTTGTATTTGCTCGTGTTCCGTTTTTATATGTATAGATGGTGGATTTCCACCATTATGACAACTTGATCCTTTTTGGGCCAGAGTTTCGCAAATCCTTTCTTGCGTATTATCCTGAATTTTTTGTTGTTCTACGGCTTCCATACAGTTTGATTTTAGTGTTTCGTTTTTGTCGTTGGTTTTCTTTGAAAAAGACTTTTCCTCATCTCTTGATTTCCCTTCTGTATTTGATGGTATTTTGGTCTGATCAAAAAAACTTGTTTGTTCTACTATTTCCTCTGTGTTTTTTACTTTTTTCCCATTCTCTCTGGTGGAGGTATAGATAATCTGATTACTTGGGGCAGCTTTTGTCTTTTGTTCGAAAATGGCAAAAAGTTTGTTTACCTGCTTACTTTTAATGGCTTTTTTTCTCGCCTTCCTTGCCCGTTTCCGTTGTCTTTTTGTTAGGGGTTCTGACGTACCCAACGAACTCATTGTTTTGTTTTCTTCCAGGCTTCCCGTTGGATGGTTTATTTTTGTCTGAGTCGTTTAAAGTTTTTTGTTCCATGAATATGGTAGATCTCTTTTGATTTACGAATTTATTAACCTCTATGGCCTCTGAGTTGAGGTTGTCACTTTTGTTGGATTTCCCACATGTTACCTCTAATATATCTTTCAAAATGTCTGGGAGGGTTGCTAATTTATCAATTATTTCCTTGCAGACACAATTTTGGTCTGTTAGTTTCTTTTTCCATTGTTTTTCCTCCTCCTTTTCTTTTATGAGGTATAACGCAATTTTTTCCAGTTCAAATTTATCCCAGATATGTGAGTTGCAATTAGGTTCATTAAGTCTACCTGCACATCCAGTTTATTAGATTGAAAATTCAGGGCACTGGTTGCTTGTTGCAGACTTTTTAGAAGCACATCCCCCCAGAGAGTAGATTTTTCTTCAGTTTGTGCTGACCGGATCCCTGTTGTCCTGTTTGAACTTTCTGATGAAGAAATAGTTATGGGGTGTGCGTCTTTTATTGAGTTTTTACCTATGTCACAGACCTGGCTTTTGCTCCCTGGCTGATTGATTGGACTTGATGTAAGGATTATTGGGGAAGATATTAGCTTCTTTTTCTGTCCAGTTACTTTCCTTGTATCCATATTTTCATGAAATTCTTGTTTGCTTAAATTTTCAAGACTCAGGTGCATTAAATCGACTTCCTTGTTGATGTTTTCTTCGAGCATTCTCCGCAATTCTGTTTCTTCGAAGATCGAGAACGATTTTGACCACTCTGTTTTTTGTGCGCTTTTCTGTAGATTTGTTTGAGCTCCCGAGTTACTCTGCGTGATGTATACTAGATTGTTTTCATCAGCCTCATCTGGTATGTTGTTTGGTATAGACTTTATTTCGTTGCATGGTGCGTGAACTTGGGCTGTTGTTTTTATCAGCCAGTTTTTTATTGTCGATTTTTCTTTGAGATTAGGGCTCGTATATATTTCAGAGTCGTTACTAATCTTGCGTTTTTTGCGTGTTGTAGTTAGACCAGTTGTTTTATTTTGGTTTTTTTGAAATTTCAGGCAGAGAAGACGTAACTTCCTAACAGTTACTTTTTCTTAATATTTATCAAAAAAATAGATGTCATCATTTATTAACTTATACAAATAGTGGTGTTAAATATTTTTCTTGCTTGTCCATGTAACAAGTTAGCAGTATAACTATTTTAATCTGTCCTGTGGTTTTTTAAACAGGATAGCTAAACCTGCCACATTGAAAATAGCTTTTCGAGCCTTGTCACTGTAGTGATATGGCAATATTAATTTACTTTATGTCCCACTTTTAAATACCAGGCAGCCTACATGTAGGATACAAGGCTTATATAGAGGTCACTTACAAATATTTAAGAGGGAGGCTTTTACTTGTCACAAAATAGTTATTTTAACATGTTGTACTGCAGGGTTTACACTCCAACAGTCATTCTACAATGGTGTGCCTCAAGCTATGTTTTTTTTGTCACACTAATGAATGGTACAATAGGTGCTGCAGTCCACAAGTGGCATTTAACTTCCATGCCCTGGATGCACTTTCTACCCGATATGGTAGGGACTCATGTAAGACATGGTTAAAGCGTAGCACTGGCTCTTTGCTACTGGTTAGCAGGGGTAAAATGCACAGAGATGGTTCTAAAGCCAGCAAAGACATATGGTCCAGCAATGAAGTGACAATGCAGAAAATGCAGATTTCTTGCACCCACTATACACAGTCACTAAAGAGCCAAATGTTAAGCAAGGCTCCCTGGACAATTGACACCAGACTTAAAAGAACCAATGCAGAATGCCAAAGTCCTTTAAAACCTCTTGATGGCTATTGAACACATAATGTTCAGCACACGATCAAATGTCCAAAGTTTAATTAAAAAAAACTCTTTACATGGGGTGGGAACTTGTGCATTTAACAGACTTACAATCTTGAAATGTCTATTTTGAATTTTGGGAGCTTTCCTGTGCAAAAAATCCATGAATTTGAAAAAACACACCAACCAAACAGTGGGAAAAAACTCTTGGTGCACTGAAGGGTGCGGAGAAGTGTGGCTCACTGGTTGGAGCAATGCAATGGGGTTGGAAGCGCACACCGTATGTGCAGAAGTAATCAATTATTTACAACAAATAGAACAATTTCAACACAATGGTGCAGCAGTGGGACCCTCGCTGTCTGTCAAGAGCCGTGAACAAAAGTGTTTGAATGCTACCAGTGCAGTAGCAGCACTGCGCACTGTTCACACGTGGTCACTAAATTACCCTCCAAATAATTAAATGTAATTCAAATGCAATTCATCAAAAATATCAAAAATATAAACCACATAAATGCAATTATGTTTGTACATGTAAATCTTTACATGTAATGTTGGAATCAAAAGTTAATTAACATCACTTTTTGATTGCGTAAACATATAGAACAAGGTCAGATTCATGACACAGTTAGCTACAGGAAATTCACATATGTACATTTGGTCATATCTAAGCATGGGCGTAAAATCCGCTCCGCTCGCGGATTTTTCGGATTTTCGGCAAATCCGCAATCCGCGAACACTCGCGAATTTGTCGAAAATCCGTGAATCCGCTCGCGGCGGATTTTTTGCTTGGTTGCGGCGCGCGGCGTGGTGCACGGCGTTCACTTTCCGTCATTTTAGCGTTTGCCGAGTTGTTTTTCTTTGCGAGTGACGCGCCATTTTAGATCTTGCTGCGTGTTCCCGCGGGAGTTTGTCGCCCGCGAATACGTACTCGCGGCTTGCCACCTTGCACAGCACACCTCGCGAGAGTTCGCAATTGCGAACATGTAGTTGCGGCGGAAAGGAACAATCTCGCACTTGCGAAATAGAGATTTTGCAATTTCGCACAAGAAAATCACCAGCAAACAGGATAAACCTTCAGAAAATTATGATTTTTATCAGAATCACTCCTCAGGTTGACATTTGCATGGCCTTTTTTTTTGCAAGAAGTCCATTTTGGGGGGGGGGGGAGGAAGGAAGTGCCCCACAGTCTCCAACTTCCTGTTCCTGTCCAGCAGGCTCCTCCCAGTGCTTTGTCCATCTCCTGGTCACTTTTATTTGGATCTGGAGCTGGAAGGATTACTTTTTGTGGGTGCTGCTGGATATTTGGATTTGAGGCCTTTTTGACTGTCTTTGGATCACTTTTGGATTAGAAATCAACTTTCACAAGTAAGTTTGTTTGGGGCATTACAGTTGCTGCAAGTACAATTTTGGAACTTTTTCAGAAAATTAAATAAATTATATTGTGGGTAGCCACAGTATCCAGTAGGACCAGGGTTGGTTATGGGTGCATGATACAACTGTTTTGTTGAATTTAAACACCATTGAGGCCATGGATGGGCTGGGATTGTGCAGATTTTATTGTTTTTTGTCGTTTTTTTGGGCCTGCTGGTGTGGCCCTTTGCCCAGGGGTGGTGAGTGTTGCATGGGCCTAGTCTTTCTGTGGGGTGTCTTCTTGAATTTAAACATAATTGAGGCCATGGATGGGCTGGGATTGTGCTTATTTTATTGTTTTTTGTCGTTTTTGGGGGGCTGCTGGTGTGGCCTTTTGCTTGCCCAGGGGTGGTGGTGGTGCATGGACTGAGTGTGCCTGTGGTGTTGTCTCACTCTCTTTGATGTAAACATCATGGATGGCATTGGATTGTGGTGATTTCTGGCTGTTTTTCTGTTTTTTGGGGGTGTACTGTTGATGTGGACTGGCCATGTGGGTGGTGGTGGTGGCCATCTTGAGTGCTGGCTGGTACAGGCAACATGTGCTTGGGGTGTAAGGGGGCCATTTTGAGGAGAGGCAGTGTCTGAGGCCTGCACTTATTTTGCCTACTTTTCATCCCTTATGCCCAGGGGTAGTGAGTGTTGCATACTTGCATGTCCCTAGTCTTTCTGTGGGGTGTCTTCAATGTAAACATCATGGATGGCATGGGATTGTGCTCATTTTTCTGTGTTTTGTCGATTTTTTGGGGTGTATAACTGAACTGATGTTCCTCTGTCTTCCATTGCTTTTAGGTGCACAAGAAGACTCAATAGAACCACCAGTGCCAGGAAGAAGTCCTGCAGCGGTGTGTGCAGCATAACGTCACGCGACGTCACGTCTGGACACAGAACCCTCTGCAACTCGTGCAACTGCTGCCTGCTGACCTGCTCTGAAGAAGATGGCCCCAAAAAAAGTAACCCGTAGCTCCTCTAGCAAGAAAGGTGCCAGTAAGGAGCAGAAGAAGCAAGTTACCAAGGACACTGGTGTGCCGCCCGCCCCTTTTTTTGTGAGTAAAAAAAAAAGTATGCCTGCAGCAGCTGCAGCGGGATCTGCTGGGGACCAAGCTGGCAGCAGCACCCCCGCTCCATTGGGCTCAGTGCCACCACCACCACCACGCCAACTTAAGTCCAAGCCCTTGAGTGCTGCAGAGGCAGCCAGTATACTTCTTCAATCACCATCGACCAGTGATGTTGGCTCATCGCAAGAAAGCAGCAGCAATGTCCCTCAATCAACACAGGTTGTTGTAGCTCATCTGACGAGTGTTGAACAACCACAGCGGCAACAACAATCACATGTGCAAGTACAAGCCCAAGTACATGTGGAAGGAGAGGCAGCGCAAGGAGATGCGCATGCAGAGGTGCATGGAGGGTCACAACAAGTGCCCACAATAGTTGTTCCTCCCGAAGTAGGGGCACATCAGGAAATCGACAATCAAGGCGAGGTATCATTTGAGGAAGCCACTCCTCCTGATGATCCTTCATTGTCTTCCACAACCCTAGCAAGGAAGAGATCAAGGGTGGTGTCTACATCCTCTTCAAGCACACCTCCTTCTGATGATACGGATCAAACTTGGGAACCAGCACCACAGCCGTCTGAGAGTGAGGCACACCATGATCCAACAAAGGTACTTAAGCGTAAAAGGAAGCTCGTCCAAAGTCTCAGACTTATGGAGTGTGATGAGGCTCAACAAGAAGTGGCGGATACTGCTGCTGATGAAGACTCTGCCAACGACGACCCAGTCATCATAAAGGTCACTGCAGCCCCAGCGGGCATGCAGCAAACAGACATTTTGACCCTAGCCCGAAGAGCTGCTGCGCGTGATGATGATGATGATGATGTTGTCGATGAGGAGGCAGTGGAAACACCACAATCATTGGAGTTAAGTAGTACACCAACTCGTCCCGCTTCCATATTTCTTTCTGGCAAGAAGAGACCTGCGTCAACCTCGACCTTAATTAGTGGCGGTGAAAGTGGAAAACGTACAAAAGTTGGCCAATCCAGATCCTCCACTTCATCTGGCATTAGCTTCATGACCACCACCACCACCAGTATCGCCGCCTCCTCCAGGTCCCACAGACACTTCAAGTCCCCAGTTTGGGACTTCTTTACTGTTTGTCCCAAAAATCCAAGGTTTGCCATTTGTACCCTTTGTAAGCTTGCAGTTAGTCGTGGTAAGCCAGGTAGCAACTATGGTACCGGCGGCCAGAGTGGTCATCTTGACAGAAAGCACGCTGTCCAATGGTTTGCGCACCTAGCTGCGATCAAGAAAGGCCAAAATCAAGGAAACGTTGATGTTTCATCTGATGTTGACGAGCAGGAAGAAGACGTGTCAAACACTTCCCTTACACCCAGTACCCCTCTCAGCAGCACACCCAATGTGAGGCACACTAAGAGTGTTGGAGCGAGTGAGACACCAACGCACAAAAGTTCACCAGCGAGCAAAATTGGGTCAACGAAGTCATTATCAGCCCGTAAATGCTTGGTCCAGGCCAACATTAGAACAATGCTTACTTCAGACGTGCCATATGAACGCAACCACCCACTGACGCGTCTGTATAACACTAAGCTGGCTAAAATGCTAGCTGTGGACCTTCTACCTTTTTCTTTTGTAGAAGCGGTAGGTTTTCTTGAATTAGTTGCAACGCTCTGCCCTAAATGGAAGGTTCCGAGCCGGTTCTATTTTGCCAGAGTTGCGGTTCCAGCACTACATGAAGATGTGCTGCAGGCGATTGGGGCAGCTTTGCAGAAGAGTGCTGTTCACACAATACATCTGACAACAGACATGTGGACCAGTGGCCCAGGCGATGATTACATGTGCATCACTGCACACTGGGTCTCTTTTTCAGGTGTTATAGCAAAGCTAAACGCAGGTGTTGACCCGGACCAAGTTTTCAAAGCTGCTCGGAAACATGCAACACTAGCCATGTTTGCCTTGGAGAAAAGTCACACAGCAGAAAACCTTTTGGAAGAGTTTGACAAAAAGGTGTTGTCAATGCTATCCCCCCTAAAACGCAAGATTGGTTATGTTTCCACGGATAATGGCGCCAATGTAGTTAAGGCCATGTCACAGGGTCACCATGTTAGAGTGCCGTGTTTGGCGCACTGTATCAACCTGGTAGTTCAAAAATTCTTGACTGATAAAGAGAGTCCAGCGTTCGAGGTAATGGCCACCTGCCGCAAAATGTGCAACCATTTCAGCCATTCTTTTAAGGCCCGGAAGCATCTGCGGAGACTGCTACTTCAACGTGGAATGCCAGTGAAAGCACTCATCCAGGAGGTGGCAACACGTTGGAACTCAACCTTCTACATGCTTGAGCGTCTGCATGAGCAGTATACGGTACTCGATCACTATTTCTTGACAGAGGCTACATCTCAGAAGGAGGACCTGCGGATGAGTAAGGCGCAATGGGCCATAGTTAAAAGCCTGACAGACATGCTTCGTCCTTTTGAGTTCTTCACGCGTGCAGTCAGCCAGGAGGACTGTAATTTGGGAAAAGCTATCCCATTGTTGTGCATACTGGAGCACCAACTGATGGCGGTTTCTTCTGAGTTTGAAAAAGATGAAAAAAAAAAAAAACATTTCATTTTGTCTGAGAAATTATTACATCGCCTAAGTGGTGATGAACGTCTTAAAAACATCAACTCAGATCAGCATTACATTTGTGCTACTATTCTGGATCCACGCTACAAAAAGGCGCTGGCAGACAACGCATTCTTTCCTTTCGCTGATGCAGATGTTCAAAAGTACAAACATTGGTTAGCCTGGTCAGCCAAGAGGTTTGAAAAAGAACGGCAGGTTATTGAAGGAGAAGCCAGTACATCAGCATCAGCATCAGCAGGCCATCCGCAGTCACAAGAATCCACTTCTGCACCTGTGGCTGGGGCACAAGTGACCTCTCAGCCGTTAAAGACACCGGCAACTGGATCATCTGCACCACACACAATGACAACACTAACAGTGGCTGGGGAGGAGGATTGGCTAAGTTTGATGGGGTATGGTTCTCTAAAAAATGTCACAGGCACAGCAAAAAGTAAGCAAAGTGGAGGAACAGTTGATGACCTTGAGTCGATGGTGCAGGACTATCTGAATGACTCAACAGTGGTCTTTCTTAATGAGGAGCCATTGCAGTATTGGCATGGCAAAAAACAATTGTGGCCACAGCTCTACAACCTGGCTATAAACTATTTGTCTTGCCCACTCGCAAGTGTGTCTTCTGAACGTGTTTTCAGTGCTGCTGGTGGCATTGTAACTGCCAAACGGAGCCGCCTATCGCCCAAAAATGTGGAGCGGCTGACAATGATCAAGATGAATCAGCACCTCATACCACCAGATTACAAAGTGCGAGAAAGCACGCCACATGAAGACGATGAGGACAGCAACGTAGATGAGGGGATTTTTTCTCTGTTCGGTGCCACTGACCTCATCCAGCCTGAATTCGCAGAGTATGATGACGAAATCTTGTTCTTATTCCCTGACACCGAGCCCTAAAAATGAGACAATCAATCAAGAACTTTCTTTTTCGTCCTTATTCACTTTTATTCCTGTGTGCTTTGTGTCTCTCTTTCTTTGTTTTGCACAGTTAATTTAATTCAAACTTTAATCACCTAATCCCAAAAACAAGACCATCATCAGAACTGTCTTCACTTGTTTGCTTATTGATTTGAAGGTGCCGCAGTCTACATTCCTCAGGTTCACAAGTTCTGAAGAACATGCTCCTCTATCCTCCTCCTCCAGACTGCGATTTCCCTCCAAGCAGAGTGCTGGATTACGCACAATGAAGAAAGACTCAGCACTTGTGGGGGTGTTGTACTTCTTTGCGGGTGAGTTGACGGTTTTGGGCCCATTGCTGTGAAGCTCTAATAATGGACAAAAGTGTTTTGGACCAAATATGAGGTGGAAATTTCTTGCCATTTTTGCTGACTTGCTTGCCTTTGAGGTGCTCTTTGGCGGGGTTCCGGGGGTTTGTGTGTAATTTTTGGTGTCTGTCGAAGCACTGCTGCGACAGTCTAATCTTGATTGCATTTGCTTTTCAGGAAATCCGTGGTGGAAAACAGGAGTTATGATGATTGATGATGACCTAGCTGCACAGCGCGTTACTTTGGACCGAAGGCCGAGAGATATTGTAAGTATGAGATTTAGCTTTTTCGCTGTTTGGGGGTGTTGTCGGGTGTTTTTTTGCGGGTGGGTTGGCGCCGGCGGGTCTTGCCTGGGGCATTCCTGGGAAGGTCTAATACCGGATACAAGTGTTTTGGACAAAATCCATAAGGAACAGCCTTTTTTTTGCCATTTCTTCAGACATCTTGCTCAATGTAGCCTTTTGGGGGGCTTCCTGCTGTTCGTGGGTGGGTTGCGGCCGGGGTCTCTGTCGAAGCACTGCTGCGACAGTCTAATCTTGATTGCATTTGCTTTTCAGGAAATCCGTGGTGGAAAACAGGAGTTATGATGATTGATGATGACCTAGCTGCACAGCGCGTTACTTTGGACCGAAGGCCGAGAGATATTGTAAGTATGAGATTTAGCTTTTTCGCTGTTTGGGGGTGTTGTCGGGTGTTTTTTTGCGGGTGGGTTGGCGCCGGCGGGTCTTGCCTGGGGCATTCCTGGGAAGGTCTAATACCGGCTAGAAGTTTGTTGGACAAAATCCATAAGGAAACACCAGTTTTTGCACTTTTTGTAAGTTAGGGTTCGTTAGGGTTAGCCCTAGCAGCAGGATTGCATGTGTTTAGGGGGGTTCTATTGCAACGCGGTTCTGTTGTTGTAGAGCACTGTTGGAGCGATGCTGGCTATGGATACTTTTGCTTGCAGGCAAGTGGTTTGAATACAATCCACGGTCTGTATTTGGGTCTACTGTTACTTTCAAAGTACGTTTTGTAACCATTTTTCTGCTAGGCATCGTTTTTGGAGATATGATTGGGTTCTTCTACATTTTTGCGACTGGCTTTAGTAAGGGTCTTGGTGGGAGCATTGCTGGGAAGGTCAAATTTTGTTCTAAAACACAGTAGTACACCCACCTTGAGGGGAAAGATCCGCTATAATATTTTGGCCATACTTATTGATCCTTAAAAAGGTGACTCAGACAGAGCACGCAATTTCAAAAATATTGTACTGTCTATTAGGGAAATCAAAGTGTGACTTTTTGAACCACACAGCGTACATACCTTTTATTTATTTATCAGTGGTATTGTAATAGCACTTCCTGTTTTCCGTTCAATAATTACAGGCCGGGTTTCAGTCAACATCCGCCAGGCAGGCAGTGGACAGGGTGTCTCTTCTGTCAGTGGTCACCACCACATTGATGGACGCGTCAGCTGGAATGGAGGAGTGCCGCCAATAAGAGGAATTGTTTGCTGCATGCAACTTACTTACCAATTTCAACAGGACAACTCCAACAACATACGCAATACAGATACAGTATCCATTGTTGTCTTTTATTCTATGAGTGTGACTGCATGTGCTTACCTTTACTTTGTAACCAAAGATTGTCTGTAAACTCTGTATCTTCAATTATTGTTTGTCCATGCTCTGCTTTTTTTTTCTTCTCTCAACAAAACCTACCCAAAAAGAAACCCCCATTCCCATCCATTTTACAAACCCTAACCCTCTTCCCCCGGGCTGTGTTGTTTTGCTTGATGTCTGACTAAAATGACATCAATAATTCCACACACTTGCTGGGGAGGATAAGGTGATAGCAGCAACAGGCTGGTGAAGGAATACGAGGATATCTTCTAGACTTACTCAGCTTCAGTACTATATCTTCTAGTAGTAGTAGCCAATGTCAAATAAATTCAACGCAAGTACTAGTTATACTTGCAATACTTTACCATTTGTTAGGCTACATTATGGCACTGTTCTAGTGTACTGTCACCTGCTATTTTCTCGATCGTACCGTAACCGTTGTAATGCTACAGTAAGGAGTACAAACAAGGTTTCGTTTTCTTTTTTTCCATAGGCATGCAACTGCCACTGTGTCACACCACTAGTAACACCGCAATGAGGAAATGTCACCCGCCCAGGAATGACAACGTTAATCCCCATTTCACCTGGAGCCAGCCCTGGGCCTAGCCCTAATTTCTAACACAAATTACAGGTAAGATAAGCGTTTGGTGGGAGGTAGTATAATGGAGTATTATTTCGGAGTAGACAAGAGTTTGACGGTTGTACTACTAAAGTCCTACGACTGTTCAGGAAAACAAAGTTACTGTTACACCCCCGCCCCCCACCCACCAGACTGAAAAGCAGTAAAAAACAGGTATGGTCAGATAAAGTAGTTGAAAAATATCTTTATTTATCCCTAACAAAATAATCTCCCTCACCCACCCTAACCCCAACGATTGTCTCTGAAACGTCCCAAAACGATCCCAACTCCCAAATCCCACCCCCCAAAAGTCTATAAAAAAAGGGCAAGGGACACTCCACTACTGGAGGGTGCTGGTGCTGGTGCATGATGCGGCATGGGCATCATACTCCTTGCGGAGGGTGGCAAGCTCGGAGCGGAGGCCCTTAACCAAGGTCTTATACCTCAGGACCTCCTGCTCCAGGTTGGACATGCGGACTCGTAGGCGGTGTTGGCGTTCCTTGCAGCTCCTGTGGGGGGCAGCTGGTATTTCGGGTGCTTGGCGGTGGCGGTCGGCTTTCTTAGCCCGGCTCGGTCCCGCTGGTTTAGTCACGGAGGAGGATGCAGTGGTCACAGTCGAAGATGTTGCCCCGCTCGACTGCGTGTCCTCCTCCTCCTCCAGGGCCACCAGCCGCCGATACTCGGCGACTGTGGCCTCCAGCCTCCGTTGCCGGGCCAATCTAGCCTGCTCCCTCCTTGTTGTTGATTTGGAAGGAGCAACTATATGAAGAAAGAAAGACATAGTCTGTAACCAATGCTCCTTATTAATAACACAAAGTGATTGGGCCGAAAGTTGGGTCACAGAGTACAAGTAGCAAATTGAAAGCACAGTACATAACTATTGAGGACAGTATCTATGTAACCCTCCCACTTCTGCATCCTTGCTCTAACAGTAGTGGTAGTTTAATGAACTAATTCTACGACCACTATGGACTTCCATTACAGTCGACTATGACAGTACACCAGTCTTATTCTTCTTCTTCTCTCTTGTTTAGGGAAATGGGTACGTTATCTTATGCAAGCCGGCAGAATGACATGGACACAGCACAGTGAAGTTGCACCCGAGAAAAAAAGTTGCACACCATGATGATGGAGACAGACTTGCGTTACTGTACCGGTCCAGTACATGCAGGTGGTGAAGCTATTACTTTTCTATTACGGGTGGCACTGAGAATACTCTGTTACAAGGGCTACTGCTTAATTAATTTACCTTTCACCCTACAGTGCAAATGAGTACTAGAAAAGGAAACTGAAGAAGCTAACTAATTTGATTATCTATCACTTCACATGGGACGTATTTAATGACAGATGAGATGACTTTAGGTGCTTTGCTTAATATTGAGTGAACACAGTGATACACCCACACATGAATGACGTACTACAAGTAAACTAAAGTTATTAAGAGAGGTACGGAGTGTCCACCGTAATAACCAGATATATGCTGTGAATGCAAACGCAATACAAAGTACTGCTACTATTCATGGTAGTATTGGACACATTTACAATTTCTTTTCCTTGCCTTCCCTGCACTGGGACGGACGTGCGGGTGCGGTGGTACATGCTCTTCAAGGTAACACTTACTTCACCTGGCGACCATCTACTCTCTCTAGATACACATTTGCTATGTAAGAGTCAGAGAATACCATGCTCCAGGCATCCATTCATTCAAAGTATACGCACACATACAGTTTCTGTTTCACCCACCCAGGCTGCTGTCCTTCCACCCATCCTTGCTTCATCATTGACCCAGCCATGCACCATACCATATTCTTTCCTTCCCAGCCACCTCAGGGTCCAAGCAAACACATATCGTTCTTCTTTGCCAGCCATCATACAAGTTCGCGTCCCACTTACTTACACCCTTCTTTCGCTTTTCGTTCATCCCATCCATCACGTTCGTCTAAGAACTTATTGGGATTCTTCTCACCAAAAACTTCACAGCTAAGTCGAAGTACATTTCGAGGAGGCTACTACCTGGTTGATTTGTAATTGTAATACACCCGTGCAGAAAGCACACTATGCAGTCTTCAATCTCAATAAGTAAGGAATATATAGCTTACCTGTTTCCGCCACCACCGTTTGATCCCCCACAGGAACGGCCACCAGCTCTTCTACCGCCGCATCCTCCCCAGAGGCCTCCGAGTCCAAGTCCAACACATCAGCCACCTCCGCGCTGGCCCCGTCACCAGATGTTACACCTACAAAGTACATTTAAGAAAGTTAGAATACACCACTCACTACTATATAATATTTGGTCTAGGAGAAATGTTAAAAAAAACAGAATACAATGTAATAATTTGTGACTGTCTACTCCATAGTAAAAATGTCCCATTTTCCAGGGAAGGCTGTTGTCTTGCTGCACTTTTATGCACAACTGATGAATGCTTGCTTTTGATTTTTAACACGCACCACTTTTTCTCCTAACAGACAGAAGCTTGACTCCTGAGTCCTAAGAACACGACCAGGATCAAGTTCAAAGTAGGTGAGAGTTCGGCTCGACCACAAGAAATGTGTCCAATTAATCGTCAGCACTAACCACTTTTCCGTTTACAGTTAAATAGTTTTATGACAAAGTAGATTTCAATAAATGTGTTTACTTTTAATAAAGCTTTTACACTTAAATAGACTCTGTGGTTTTTGTTCCTCTAGACTAGAGTGGATGAGCTAAAGGTTTTGGAATTTTTGCAAGCATGAGTGCCTCTGACACTTCTTGACTGTGCTGTGACTCCGTACTACTCTCTTGTCCTGCGTACGATAATCTAGAGATCATTGGGGATCTATAATCGGTGACTTCGGGAGCTGAATGACTCTGCCACACTATCTAGTCAGTAAGGAGACAGTGCATAGAGGTATTGCTGAATATAATGGGAGTCCAATGGAATTGCCAAATGTCCAATCTTAGTTAGCTACACAGACAGACTAATAAGAATAGTCTAGTAATACCACAGGGAGTCATATTCGAGGCAGGATAAGAATTTATATCCAGTCTACAAGAAGATCAAAGACGATTTAGAAAAAATCGAATGAGGAACGCTAGGAAAAAATAGGTACTGTTTAGTAAAATGTAAACTTACTGGGGCCAGCAAAGGAGCCCTCGCCTGCCCGATCCTGGCCTGCATCCTCAGCACCCTCCTCCTGTGTCCTCTTGCCCTTGGGGGGAGCTGATGTACAACATGAAAGAAAGAAAAACCATAAAACATGGATGAGATTTTTCAACCAAATCAAACATTTCAAAAGAACAATAACAACATATTTTGGAAAAATAGCAAATAGATAGACAACTATTCCACGGGATCTATCTCATGTGGTATACTACGTTATTCGTATTGCCTGATTTGCGGAACGTTGACTTAGAAAGTTCCTATGTAACTCAATAAACAGACTACTAAAGAGGTTTGCCTAGGCCTGGCACTGCAGGCAGTAGTGCACAACACGTGACAGACAAAGTCCATCCTGCTTGCAGATCAGTGAATATTCAAACTATCAATCCACCCGCCACCACCGCCACTATTTCTTCTGATAGCCATGTGACTGTCTAAAGGAAGGACACTGGACTTCAGTCTGTTGGGGCTGATTTATAAGTCCCTTGCGGAAGTTGCGGCTGATTTTCCTCCATTGTTGCGTGCCTTTTCTGACGCAGCGGCAGAACAAAAGACTCGCCATGGTGTTGGTGCGGCGTATATATTAAAAAAAAAAACACATATGGGCATATGGGCGATGCATCACGTTGTAAAGCCCTGCGCCATCAGGGGGCGTTCCGGCGCAAGGGAGGGCGTACCTGCGCAGGAACGAATCCTAAAAGTGGCTGAGGGAAATCTACAAGATGTCAATCAGTCATTTTTATGACAATGATGCATGACTCAAACCCTGCGCGCTTGAAGCCGACGTACGGCTTGATGCAGCATTGGGGAGATAGGGTACCCCAGAGCATTGCTGGAGCTGCGCCATCGTTGGCACGCAACTCCAGCAATGCGCTGCCTTTACGGCACAGATGCGTAAGGCTTCTGTGACGTTTTGGGCCAATGGGTGGTGGTGGCATGGCACACAATTACTGCCGCATCCCTGCTACTTTGCAGGGATGCGCCGGTAATTGAAAATATGACCCTTACTGTCTAGCATTACGCAGTTCTTTTCTTTACAGTACACTGATACATAATTTCTCAGGCCAATGAAATGCTTCTGAACACAACATACAAAACAAAGAAGCATAGTAGCAAGCAAGGCTACTGAGAAGGAGAGCAGTGCACCTGAAAATGAAATGCATAGAAGATTTTGAAATATAATTTACCTCAATGTAATCGGCAGCATTATTGCTCTTGGTAAAGAACAAAGATTTGCAAATAACAGAGCAGGATAAAACAGAGTAGTAAATGTACTACTACTACTACTCACCAAGCCCGGGGACCTCTACGCCGAGCGCGTCCAGCAAGTCCCGCTCCCGGTCCATGACATCGGTCCAGCGGTGGGTGGCCTGGTTATATGTGCGCCGGACCCCAGAGATCTTGTACATGGCCCGGCACACCTTCTCCCACCGCTGGCGGCGCTCCCGGATGCCATAGCCGGTCGCGATCTTGCCGCCTCCCAGGATCGTCTTGGGGAGGCGGCGCTGGACATGGAAGATCAGTGCCGCCACTTCCTCCGCGCTAAAGATCTCCCTCGGGACCACTTGCTCCCCCCTTAAACGCCCGCACGGGAGCCGGGCACGGGGTGCGGGACCCTTCCCCTTCTCAGGGTGCTTCCCGGCTCCCTTTACCATGGTCTGGGCAGAAATAAACTTAAATGATAAAGAAGAAATAGAATAGTGAAGAAGAAAAGAAAAGAGTTTAAAAAAGTAGTTTAAAAGTAACTAAAAGCTGCAGAAAACACAAAAATATAGAGCTAGAAAAATAGAGGGTTAGATAATAAGTAAAATTAGATCAAAAAAACTTCAAACAAGCAAAGGATGGCAGAGATTGAGAGAGGATAGAGAAAGCATGCCCAGAACCATAGCAATGAATGAGAAACAAGATGGCCGCGCCCGTTCACGACCGCGTGGGTAAGTTCGCGCGAGATTTTCCTTGCGAGTACGCGCGAACTTGTACTCGCGAGCAGCACACTTTGCGAGATTACACATAGCGGGCGGAAACGGAATTACGTCACGCCAACAAGATGGCCGCGCCCGTGTACGACCGATAGGGTAACTTGGCAAACGAATAGCTAGAAGCGCCTCGCGAACACGCGCAAGATCACGCGAATATACACGTCGCAACAAAAACAATTTTGTATTCGCACGTATTCGCGGCTTCCGAAATCGATCTCGCACGGATTCGCGCCCCAAATAACGCGCGAAATTGCAAAAAAAACGATTTTACCTAAAATGAAAGCAATGAGCAGGTGCAAAAGTTCAAACTTAACATTAGTAACATTCAAGGTAGTGCTTCCTGATGGGCCCCTCCAGAGTTTGCAACAATTCTATGACCCTGCTATGACCCAAACAGCAGGCTCATAGAATAGCACCATAAAGGTCCTGTAAAAAAAAAATTTCACTGCAACAAAAAGCAAATTACAGATAAGGAAGGAAGCAGGTGCCAGCCAGACTGGAACTTTCAAAATTACTGACACATTAATGAAACACAAATTAATTGATGGCAGTTGAAGAAGGGCAGGTGTGCTAGCTTTTTTCAACCACCATAATCTACAGTAATAAATAAACCTAATAGGTGCCTGTGAGGATGTACTAGAGGGTGGCATGGGTGTCCCAGAGGGTGGCAGTGGTGAAACAGAGGGTGCTGTGAACCTGTGATGATAAACCAGACGTAGAAACAACATAGTCGCGGCCGTTGCAAGCCGAAAAGTAAGTTCGCAATTGCGAACTTGTCCCAAAATCGGCGCGAACACGCGCCAACACAAAAAACGGAAAAATCCGCAAGTCCGCTAGAGTTCGCGGATCTTCGCGGATTGCGAATCCGTAAATACGCAAGTTCGCGGATTGCCAATCCGCAAAATCCGCCCATGCTTAGTCATATCTTCACAATAAATCTTGTAGGGGCCCGATGCATTTCGGGACCAAGAAGTCCCTTCTTCAGGTGCCAATCTGTAAATGAAAGTATTGAGCAAATATCACTTAACAAAATAGCGTGTAAAAAACAGCAACAAGTTACACGAAGGAGAACAAGTTACCATGACCAGATGGTGATATTACTAACAATAGCTGCAGATGAAGTCAAACTGCCACGTGCTCCCCTAATCGGTAAAACCAGTTAGCTCAGCGTGTTCAAGAAAGTGGTGATGAGAATTAACAGAAAGAAAGGCTATAGAACCCTTCACCTAAAGTGTCACAAGAAAGAAGCAAGAAACCGCAACGTGTATGCATCTGAAACCCAAAAGGAACTCCAATATCAACCCTGTGCACCGAAGCGTACCTGACTGTCCAGAAATGTAATCTTCTGTAACGTAAATGCAGATACCACCAATCGTAAATAAACAGCACGATACAAATGACAAGTGAGTTCGAAAAACAAGTCATAGACACCAACTACAAATCAAAGTCAAAGGAGCCCACCTAAACAAACTCCAAAACGGCTGTGAGATAAAACTTCCAAAGCCTCTAGCGTCAGGGGAATGTGCCGGTATGGTACTGAGGGGAGCATAAAAGTAGCAGATCACGATAAAGTGAGAGTAAATGCCAGAACTTGTAAACTCGTTGTTACTGCACAAGACGAGTAATACACTCACCTAATGTAAAAAATATATTCTGCTCCAAACACACAGATATTTTCCAGTACTGTGGTTTGCGTGAGACCCCTGTAAGAAGGGAATAACCGTCACTCTCAGACCTCCCGATAAAATGCGTATCTCGAAAATAACAATAGAAGGGGAAAGATTACCCCGGATATACAGCCAGAACTCACCAGTTCGAAACCGCAGGGAGAAAAACAATGTTGATGCCGCCTGTTAGAAAACCGCTACCAGTCTATGCGTAGCACATGATAAACCCGACTGCATTAAGGGATATGTGAACAGAGACAAACTGACTTGCGCCGGGAAAAACGGGCGCATCTTGTAGTGTCGTTGGAACAGTCCGGCATTACCATGGTAAAGTTCGGTTTAATTACTGATGAATTAATGAATTGATCAATTAATGAATAGGCTAACGAACCAAAAGGTCAACAGATGTATCGATCGGGCACAACAAACAACGATCTAGTACTATGTCGGCACACAATGAGTCTATGAAAAGAATGAGCAAATGGTCAGCCCAGTACTCACTATTGATGCAATTGATCCCCGACTATGCTAAAACAAGTTGTATGATAAACAGTCAGTATACCACTATGAGGCTAGTGAACATAACTCGAAAGATGCAGGAGGAGGAATTCCTCAATGAGTGATGGCTAAATTAAAGATCAGTGGCTAGAGGAAACATATAGATAGTGGGTGGTAGGAAAAGTAATGAATACACCGCAGGGTGACTGAAAGTAAAAGTCATGGGTATGGAAATTCACATGAAAAAGGTGAAATGCTAAATGAAGTACAATAATAGCAAAATGACAACATCTGTGCTACAGGGGTCCTAAGGAGATGGAAAACTAAAAAACGTTATCAGTACGTACAGCTAAGATAGTAATGTACAAACTTGACACAATGAATAAAGAGCATTATCACTGGTTAGAGCGGCAGACTCTGAAGCAGAGATCAGGCCCGGGACCAGGGTTCAAGTCCCGACGCGGCAGGGTCTTGAGCTCAATATCCGCGGACTCGATAATTCTCGCCTCGGCGCCTACTCTAATCATAGGTCCCACGCTGCAACTCTGGGGAATAGGTTGCTTAATCTCCACAATGGCCCCTACAACACTGGGATGCCTGGCTTCACCTTGGGGGTGCCCAGGAGGGGCTTCTCACAGGGAGAGCCAGGAAGGGTTCCACAGCGTTATACAGCGCCGGGACGCCCCGTTGGGGTAGCTGCGCACTTTACAAAATACACTACATTTACATTTACAAGGGACACTCAGAACAGCAGATTGGCTGGCACCACTCAGTGACAGACCCGGCTCCATGGCTCATGCTTCATAGTCTGATTCCCCTCCTCCTTCAAAAGAGCCCATCTGCCCATTCATGCACTGCTACCAGAGCACTTCTTTACAGTGGTCCACCAAATCCCCTTTAAGCTGTCACCTCCAACAGGATGTGGGCCCCTGAGCTGTCCTTGGGCATCCTGCTGTGACCTGTACCCTGCCATGGGCTTATGACTACTCCTACCCATGAGCTGTCATATGGCATGGGTTCCCATTTCCAACCTCTTGACTGCTTCTCCTATGTGTACTTCTTATCACTGCAGGAAGAGGTTGTAGCCTCAATATTTCCATGGCCAGGTTGTCCCTCCCACAGGGCAGCTTGTTCTAGAAATAAATAAGCCTAATAGGGTTCAACTTTGAGTCAGGTGTAGTTGGACAAAATCAAAAAAAGTTGCCTTCCTTTAAAAAGGTAAAGATTCTGATGTAGCCTACCCTCAGAGGTGAAGGAGAGTGAGAACGGTTTACTTAGCTCTACTCTTTACTGAAGGCAGGAGACCCATTTTAGGTCCCGCCTCTCGGAGGTCACATACACAAAAGTGACAAAAAAAGCAGAAATCTGAGATGATTTCTGTGCTAAAGAGGTTAAGGGTATAGGTTTCACACAGTAGCTAGGAGAGACATTGGACTTGATATAACTTACACTTTTGAGTGATTTACACTTTTAAGTTTACTACTGTTTGGCTATTCACAGAATCTCAATGTAAATTTACTTTAAAGTATAACCTATGTGTCTCCTCCAAATTGAAGGGCCCGAGGGCTATAAACGTTGTATTAATTTACACTTTTGAGTAAGTATACTATTTGGTGGCTGTTCACAAAATCAAAGCGCAAGTTGCATTTTTGGAGTAAATTTGCAATTGCTTTTTGTGAATAGTCAAAAAATAGAAAACTTTCTCAAAAATGTAATTTTCTCAAAAATGTAAGTTAGCTATGTGATTTCTATACACATAATGGAATCTGTTCAGTTCTCCCATATGAACTGAGCTCTGTTCCATTAAGCACCAAAACAAAGACTTGGATGGCTCTAGGTTAGTGTATCAGCTCCAAATCTTTGTATCTTTTTAGAGTGTGGGTGGGGGCCAGGACAAAATAAAATGCCTCAAAAATGTAAATGCAGCATAAATGTCCATCTTTGATACTGAAACATTTGCTAATCCAATCTGTAATATCCTAGAGGATCTATTAAAAGAAGCAGATGGTGGTGATTCAGTTTATGTGAAGGTTCATAGCAGCTTCTTAGGGTTTTACAGTCTATGTATTTCCACATACATCCAACACTGCCACCTACACCATGATCTTGCACTATATTGTACTCTTCCACTTGCATCTTCACCATATATTTTACTTCTACATCACCATGCCGTATAGTTCTAAATATGGCTAAAACCACCTGGTGAATTTCAGAAAATGATTGCTCATGTAAATAAATTAGTTTATAGTTGATGCAAAAAATGATAATTATTTCGGAGTGAATTTCACCTCCACACTGGGAACACACTGGTTAATACAATTAAAGTCTATTTTTATAGGACTCATATCAAATATAAAGCATTATAAAACATCAATAAGACCTTTGACCTTTAGCAATGGATAAGAAGGAGACATTTTTTCAAAAGTGTAAATAGGGTAATTTCTCCAAGAACTGAGAATCACCCACCGAACTTGGGAGTGTTCGAGTGCATGCTATCAGAGCTAATTTTTAGCACTAATTTCCCAAGTGCATTGGGAAAAATTAACATCTACTTTACTTTATGGCATTACTGGAAGGTTAAAGAAGATATAACTAACAGCAACAACTTTTATGTGTTATCACAAAACTGTAAATTCTGTGTCTAAATGCTATGACTGTGTCCACATATGTAAGTCTCACTGTCAGGATCACGAAATCTCCCAACTGTCGTTCACTTAGTCATATTAGGCTTCTTTTGAAATGCGCATTGGCGATGGCCTCACATTTATTGATTTTACTTTATTAAGCCAATTGATATCTCTGCAGTCGAAACATGTATCAGCTGATTCTTTAACATTTAAAATGATGATATAGCAGAGGCATATTCTTTATCATGTGTGCCAATAAAGAACCAGTGATGCTTATCCATGAATACTCAGAAATATTACAAGTAAGCTAGGGCGCAGAATGTGGACTTTTATTGCTCACGTAAAAAGGGTGTAAAGGTCACTTTCAGAGGACGCTTACACCGCTTCCTTCAATAATTGTTTAGCGGTTCTGTCAATACCTCTAGAGCAATGGTCTTCAAACCTTTTAATGCCATGTCCCTCCAGTGGAAACAAAATCACAAGGTCACCCCATCTCAAATGTTTTCCCATTCATTCTATTAAACTGGCAATGTTTAAATATGTCTAGAGTTATTTAAAGATAGCAGTTAAGTTCTATTACCGTTTTAAAAATGTAATTATATACATGATTGTCAAACATGCTATTCTGTTCAGGCAGGCCTTACCAACGTTTAAAGCATCCACAGTGTGATTATTAGAAATGACTGTAGGGGTTTTGAAGGCTATTTAGAGTCCCCTCCTTTTTGACACCTTCTCTCAGCCAGGATATAAATGACAAAATATGTTAGCAATTGCCCGTTACAGAGCAGCTAATTGCAGAGCAGTTAATTGCAGATAATTGTTTTCTGCTAAAAATAAAACATTATGCTTCTTTTGGCCGGAGCCTGATGCTCTATGATCATTTGAGCCCCCCCTTACGGGAGACTGCCCCCAAGTTTGAAGACCTCTCATCTAGAGACCTCCAACATAATAATCTCTGTACTATAAGTAAACACTTATGCAAATACCTCAGATGTTATGTGTTAGTGTGCTGTTGATGCCTTTAATATGTTAGGTGCCTCTATAACTATATAGCAGTTCAGGCCAAAATCAGGCAACAAGGGGTTAAAATATGTAACCAGAAAATGCAAATTATGAAGAATTCTCTCTAGCAGTGTTACCTCACCTTTTCGTCATTTTACCACGTAGAAAATGTTATGCAATAACAAACCATTATCTTCTAACACCTAGAGTAAGCCTACAATTGCACACTTCATGAAAAAAGCTGTGTGACCTTTATTCGCCGTACTCCAATAAAGCTTCAGTTTGAACATTGAGATTTGGTTTTATTATGTGTCCACACTATGAGCCTGATTATGATGGTGGTGAGACCACCACTTACAGCCTGTCGGTGGCTGTCTCACCACCATCGTTTTCATGTTTTCCGCCCGCCATAATATAATAGCCGGCGAAATGATGGTGGTCAGAAAGCCAGTGTGGTGGTGGGCTATATATTCTCTACAATGGTGGCAGTGCCTACAAAGTACCACCATAGGGATTACGATATCCCTATCCTCCTGCCTGTTCAGGGCATTTAACCCACCATGAACAGGCATGCAGAAAGGGACTTTGGGAGCCAGTGGTGGGCCCCCCTTCTTTCCTGGCCCTAACATGTGGGCACATGGGTGACCCCTACATATACCTGGACCATGTTGCATGCACTGCATGGTGATTGTCACATTTTTTTATTTTTTATTTTATTTTAGCGATTTGTATAGCGCCTGGTGACCCAAGGGCATCCCCGCGCTGTAAGGAGATTGTTTATCCTGTAAGGAGAGGGAGGGGGGAGGAACAGTTATTTCGGGAATAGGTGCGTTTTCAGTTTTTTGCGAAAGGTCAGGTAGATGGCTTCCAGTCTGAGGGTGCGTGGGAGGGAATTCCATCTCACGGCCGCTTGCACTGAGAATCGTCGGCCTCTGGTGCGGGTCCTTTTGAATTTGGGGACGTTGGCCAGGTGCTCACTGTCTGAACGGAGGGATATGGATGCTTTGTAGGGGGTGACCAGGCTGCTGAGGATAGTAGGGCCAGATCCGTTGATAAGTTTGTGTGTTGTACACATGGCGCAGGATTATGTACAATATCCCTTTTTTGCATTGCTGTGGGTGCTGCAGCCAGCAGTACCCGCCACAATGCAAAATATGGGCTAATATAGGCAAAATATAGGCATTGGGACTGCTGTGGTGGCGGTCCCGTTGTAATGCCTCTTTTGGCACCATCAACAGCATTTCGGGCAGTCCCTTTTCATAAACAGTGGTGGGCGGTCATGAGTACAGCCGCCATCGTAATCAGCCCTATGTAATTTTCTAGAAGCACTTCTTACTCTAAGATGTCATCTTTCAGAACAGCATTTTACATGATGTGTGTTTAATGTAGAGAGAATGACTCACTAGGAGGAACTATAAAATGCAAGATATCAGACCTTAAAAGTAGAAGTAAAATGTTAGGGATTTTTCATTAAATTTATATTGGCATTACAAAATGAGCAAAGCTACCAGCAACTACGAATGGAACAATCTGTAACCCACACTGCACCTAAACTTAGCAAACAAACCAAAAGCATGTATGGAATGCTACAATGTAAAGTCAAAATCCACAAAATCTCCCAAAATCTAAATCAGCATAACAAATAATTTTTTATATAAAATATAAACATAATATTTTATTAAATCAGTCTAAACAGTAGCTAAAACCCCGATCTTAAATATGAGTGAGATAAAAAAAAATAATATATACATCTTTTACATGAAAAATGCATACCTAACCAAACAAAAAGCTCAAAGAACAAATTCAATCTAAAACATGGTAAAATGCGAAATAAATGTATTAAAAAAGGTTAAAAAAATGAAACATGTAAAACATCAGGAAATGTTGTACAAAATGTTAGCAAATTGTAAAGTATCAATTAAATAATCGTATACAAATATAGAATAATGCAATATATACTGACACAACTTAGGTTAGAATGATGTTGGAAATATGTATATAAACAATTTAGTACATGTTAAAAAATATAAGACAATACTATTAACATGTGATTTGCATTTGTTATTTAATAACAATGTATTAAAATGTTTAATTTATTTATCTATATGTAATTGTTTATTATTTGAATTTTTTTTTTAATAATTTTTTTTGTGAAAACAATTCCTTTACAGTTATATACATATTCTTCAAACATAAAGAAAAAAAAAAGCATATTATGCTCATAAACAAGAAGAAGAAAAAAAGTGTTTGTTACATGTAAGAAACAGAAAAATACTTAGCAGATGCTGACACAACACAAAACCTTCATACAAATATTCAACCTAATTAATCATGGGGGATCATAATTCTGCTAATCCATGGGCAGTCTTACGTATCAATTAGAGGTGGCTGAGGCACACCAGGCTGTCATGGGAGACCATACTTTTTCCCCTCGCATTCTAGACTTTAACCCCCTGGTGGCATAAATTGCCGTCTCGCAACTATAAACTGCCAAAAAACGGGTAAGCCACATTTGGAAGCTCGGAGGATCTTCCTCCTTCCAGCGAGCGGCCAAATTATACGGTATACCGCGGTTCCAATAAATAGAATTGCTTCCTCCTTATGGTGCAGTTTTAGGGTGCAATCATATCCCAGAATATAAATTGTGGAAGACTCAGGCAAATCTCGCTGAAAAACCTCCTTCCAGAACTCCCAGATCATCTTGTTAAATAGCGCCAACTTGTAACACTCATAAAACATATGCAGGAGTGTTGCGGGTCCGCTTTTACATCTAGGACAGTGATCATCGGATATTTTCCCCCAAGCATGCAGTTTAGCTGGAGTATAGTAAAGGTTATATACTGTTTTGTACAGCTGAGCTTTTAGATTAGTAGAAAGTAACAGTTGGGACGCGAGTGCCAGCACCTTATCTATATCTACATTCGGATTATCTAATCTACTAACCCAGGCTGCTTCCGTGTGTTTCATATCGTCTGGTGATTTGGCAAGGAGAGTGTTATAAAATGTACCTATTCTAGAAGAGGGCTTCTGAATATCTTTAATAAGGGATATTCTATTCCAATTTAAATTGGGAAGTATGGGGTTAATACTTGATCTTACTCGAAAGAATTTGAGATAGTCACTAGTCACTACTAGGTATGCCATATTGAGTTTGGAGGATACTAAAGTTAAATTTCTAATCTGATCCTAGAAGATCAAAAAGGGAAGTAATTACATGTCTCTCCCATTTAGCGAAAGTCACGTCGCTTATGTTTTGTGGAAGGAAAGGCGACTGCCGGAGTGGAGTATACCGGCTAAATTTGGGAATATGCATATGTTTTACTATTTTTGACCAAACTCTCCAAGCCCCTGTAACAACTTTAAATTTTACTTTTTTATAATAGCTGGGTACATAGTGTCTAAGGAGAAGCCCTCTAGCTTTGGGACCAAGGGCCAGCTGATATATTGAGGGAATGCCAGCCTCTACCTCGTTGCATGATGGATTGACCATGGGATCAAATTGTTGCATATAGGCAGCCCAATAATATAGTAGTAATTGAGGAATAGCAAGTCCACCGCAGTTGAAAGGTAAGGACATGTATTTTAATGATCTTCTGATCTTACCGTGCTGCCAAACAAATTTGGAAATCTGGGAGTCGAGGATTTTGATAAACTTGTCTTCGACTAGTAGGGGCATTGCACGAAATAAAAATAATATTTTAGGAAAAATTGACATTTTGATATAATTCCCCCTACCTATAATAGAGAGATGGAGGCTATTTACTCGAGCTAGGTCTTGTCCTATTCATTCAATAAGGGGTTCATATTTGCATTTAATAATGTCTTGAGTTTCAGCCGTAATATGCACTCCTAAATACGTAGCCTTTACAGAGCGCCTGGGATCGGTGCAAAGCGTATTTCGTGTGCATAAAATTATAGTTTTCCCCTTTTTTAAGGAGTAGCCTGAGTAGGACCCAAATACATGTGTAGTTTCTTCTATCTCGGCTAAAGCTACCTCCGGGTCCAGTTTTAAAATAGCAACGTTGTCCGCATATGCTAAGACTTTGGTTTCAAAGGTACCTGTCACTACTGGATGAATTCTTGGATTAGCTAGTATTTTCAAAATCAGGGGATTAATGTAGAGAGCAAATAATATTGGGGAGCACGGGCACCCCTTCCTCGTACCTCTTAAAATGTTAATAATATCTGATTCCTGCCCCATAATTTGTAATTTCGCTTTTGGATTAGTATACATTGCTTTAATTGATTTGATAAATATATGCCCAAAATTGTAGTGTTCGAGAATGGCCCAAAGATACTCCCAGGACACCCGATCAAATGCCTACTTGGCATCGAGAAGGATTATCGAAGCCTGACCCCCTGTTGCTGACATAATGTCGAATATTGCGATTGCTCTGCGGGTATAGTCGGTGGTGCCCTTCTCAGGGATGAAGCCATGTTTCCATGGGCTAACTAGTTGCACAATAACTCTCCTTAGCCGATTGGCTAGAATCTTTGAATAGAGTTTAGAATCCGAATTTATCAGTGAAATTGGGCGGTATGAAGAAGTGGAGTCAGCGGGCTTTCCTTTTTTAGCAAAAATAATAATACTGGAATCTTTCCAAGATTCAGGTGTATTTCCACTTCATTGTACCTCAAGAAAGAAGACTAATAGTATTGGCAATATAACTTTTCCTAAAAGTTTATATAGTTCCAGCGGAATTTTATCGGGGCCAGACGCTTTCCCAGATGCCAATTCAGACAGAGCAACTTCCAGCTCTGCAATAGTGATTTCTCTCTCTAAATCTTTCTTGGTAGAGGAGTCAAAACTATTGTCTGGGCTGGATGAGAAACTATTAAGAAATGCTTTAATGTCTTCATTACTATGGATAGGATCGCTCTGATATAAATTCTGGTAGTACCCCTGAAACACTTTGAGTATATCTTCTATTTCAGTGTATTCTACATTATTCTCTTTAATTGAAGAAATTGTGTTCAGGGAGGCCCTTTGTCTGGTTCGTAAGGCTAGTTGTTTTCCTACTTTTTCGCCATTCTCATATAGATTTTTACCTTGAGTTCTAAAGGCTTCTGCCGATTTTTAGGTTAATCCCTTATTATTATCAGTTTTGCAAATTAAAATCTGGAAAGTATATGAGATCCGTCTGAGACCCTGTTCTCTGCGATTGATGTTATATGCGCTATTTCTAGTTTAGCTTATTCTGCCACTTTTCTAGAGTAATCAGAAGCCTGTTGTTTATGAAGTCTAGATACATAACCGAGGGTCTCGCCCCTAAGAGCAGCCTTGTAACTGTCCCACACTGTATATCTAGTGGCACTATAGCAATTTATGTCGAAGTACCCCTGAGTCCAATTTCTAATATAATTGATATAATCGTTATTGGCCAGCAGCTTCCTATCGAATGTCCAAGTACGAGATTTACGAATTGTGGGAGATATATTAACTATCAGAGCCAGCGTATTATGATCTGAAATCAGCTTCGGGTACCTAGTAATAGTTGCTTTATTTGAGATATCTCTGGTAGTAAAGATATAATCGATCCTGGTGTATTTATTATGAGGATGGGAAAAAAACGTGTAGCCTGGATCATCATGATACTTCAAAGGCCAGATGTCTACAAGATTATGGCTAGCTATTAGAGAGCTTACTGCCTTAAAAACCCTGGGTTTATGGGAAGAATAGCTTTGACTAGTTAAGTGATTAGAATCTTAACCGAGTGAGATATTAAGATCCCCTGTAAAAATTAGCGGGCTGGGCCATCCTGCCAGATCAAGTTCTAAGGACTCAAATACAGATGGGTCGTCCAAATTGGAATCGTAAAACGAACATACGGTTAATCCAAGGGCCAGCTGAACGATTGCCCATCTGCCATACTGATCCTGGGCCTGTCGCACCGGCTTCCCTAAATATCTGTTGCCTAAAATAGCTACCACCCGTGTGTTGGCTGTATGGGTTGTAGTTACTAGGATATCGTACCCCTGGATTTGAAGTAGACTCCTTTTATTCCAAGTCAAGTGGGTTTCTTGTAGACATATGATGTCTGGCGAATGTCGCTTAACTACCTCGGCAAACCGGGCCCGTTTGTCCCTGTCTAATAGCCTGGCAATGTTCCAGCTCCAAATGGTTAACTTTCCCATGGATTGTTGTATTTTATTCCCATACTTACTACCCCCATGTTTGTGTCTGCTTTAGCAAAAATAGATATGTGAATATAGAGCACATTCTTTTGAAGTGAAATTATCTTCTTTTTTTGTGTTTTCTCCCCCTCCCACATTCCCCCCTCCCCTTCCCCCCTGACCCCACCCCCCTCGCTCCCAAATTAAGGCAAACAGACTCCATCAGAGTCTTATGAGCGATGTGTGTGTTCACAGCTGTCAGGTCCCTCCCGACATGCTAAGGAAAAAAAAAGGAATATAAACTGAGATAAGAACATAGAGAGCTCATATTATGATATCATGACATCAGAACCAGCTTTCTTTACTTTTTGCCTACAGCCTAATAACAAAAAATAATGGCAATAGGAAGGGGAACGAAGAAAAGGCCCCCACCAGTGCTACCCTTCAGACTACTTAACTTCAGTTTCAGAGTCTATTCCCCCACCATGCGTGCTACTCTTCCTTAGTAGAATGGCGACTAACACAAAACTAAGGTGACATTCTAAACATATTAATGCATTGTTCAATAATTGAAAAAACCCAAAATATTAGTGTGACTCGTCCATATCCTGTGATGAGCTGAAATTGGGACATTGCTTCATACAATACAAATATTACTCGAGCCAGCCACTCTAGTTGCTAATGCCACATTTTGAGCTTAAAGATAATTATATCCGATATTGGACTATTTTAAGCTATCCAAATATTCCTGGGCACTGATTTCTGAGACAAAAAACTTCATCTGACCACCGTAGATAACCTTTAGACGTGCTGGGTTATTAAGGTACACAATAGCCTTCTTCTCCTGAAAAGGTATTATGAGTTGCCGCAGCCTCCACCTCCTTTCCAAGGTAGTATGACAAAAATTGGGTCTCGTAAAGTAGGAGATATCTTTCAGGGTGCGTTTGGCTTCAGGCCTAGTTTTCTCAAAGACAGCCTGTCTCAACAAGAAATTACCAAAATAAAATAGGATGGCCCTAGGATATGCTCCGGGCTTCGCGGGGGCCCTTATTGTAAGTGGCATGCAGTGGGCCCGCTGAATTTCCACATCCCAGTTCCAAATAGATAGCTTTGGGAGAGAGTCAGGTAGCAAGTTTATAACAAATGAGCGGGTATCCTCCCCCTAGGCTTTTTCGGGTACACCCAGAATGCGCAAATTGTTCCTGCACTGCCGATTTTTGAAGTCTTCCAACTTCCATCGAATGTCCCCGATTTGAGCTTCATTTGCTTCGACTCGTTCTCTGATAGCGACCACTTCCGTCTCGTTTACTAGGGTCCTAGATTCGACTTCTGTCAAGCGATCGCCAAATGATCCACAAGTTTTTACCAATTTCCGCACTACCCCTTGCACCCTGCGGAGTGCAGCTTGAGCTCTACGCCCATCCTGGGAGATCTCATCCCGGTGGGCAGCGATCGCCTGTAAGACCGCATCAATGTATGGTGGAGCCGGATCCGAAGTGGATGCTGAGGTGGTAGAGGAAGAGGGAAGAGCCACGGGAGTTAGCTGCTCAGTGTGCGAGTGATCCCAGTCTAGGCCTGCCCCGTGGGTTTTACTAGCCCGCTTCCTGCCCTCTTTTTGCCTAGGTATAACAGTCAGGGCAAGAGTTTCCGCAGCATCATCACCTTCAGACAAACTATCGGGCTAATTGGTTAGGTATGAGGTATCCCCCACTCATCTTCCTCGATGTCAGCCTCGTCAGAGAAAGAAAAAAAATCTGTAGCTTCTTTCTCAGGGTCTTTTTCTAAAGCCTTATGAATAGCGACACCCTTGCCAGGATCAATAGGAGGGTCAGAAAGGTCAGAAAGGGCCTGTACTGGGATGCCCAAGCTGCACCAGTCACGTCTTGCCCATTGATTACACTGGGGCTGAGGCTCGGGCTTTGGTTAGTAGCACTAAAACTATCTTGGACACACGTGCCAGGACTAGCTTGAGGATTGGCTTGAGCCCGCAACTGCTCACTACTTGCTTCACCTATTGTACCCGTGCCTTTGCCTAGTTTGGTAGTAGCAACCCCCTCCTTCAAGCTAAGATTAGTCTCGTTTATGAAGGGTGCCCCATTATCATATATCGCCACAATGTTACTGGGCATATCGAGCATTGGCGTATTGCTCCGAGCGGTGCTCACCTCCAACAATACCGGTCCTGGTAATTGTTCTCCTATAGTTCCAACTGCCTCCATTAGGGGCTCAGACTCAGGCTCAGACTCGGTCCCGTTCTCCGCCCTGCCATTCTCTGCCCTGCCCGCAATCACACCTGACGTACGGTCGCTAGCCCGTTCATCCCGAGCAGGGCTGCTGTTGGTGATGATCGCGGGGGAAGCATGGCGCTGCTGCTCCTGACCCAGAAGCAGACTCGATCTCTTCCGCATCAATTCCACCACTGAAGGTCCAGTGGGATCCTTGCGAATGATTTTCCTCCAGGCCCCGGCAGATTCGGGTGCCGCAGCCCCTTCCATCCTGGAAATGCGGGTGGGTGAGAGCAATGTCGCGGGTGCTGCCTTCTCCTGCGCGACAGCCTGCTTCTCTAAACCACGGCACTCTGCTGCCTCTCTCTGCATCTGCCTGGCAGCTCTCGCTCGCGCGGCCGCAGATGGAACTAGCGGTGCAGACACCTTGGGAGCCATCCCGTCAGGAGCAGGAACTGGAGCTGGAGCTGCGGCTGGGGTCATACTCAGGCTTGCTGACACGGAGGACGGCCCCTAGATTGTCTGGGCTCCTGCACTGTGAGTGCTACAGGCACAGTAAGCCTGATTCTTGACAAAAGCTGTGGGGGATTGGCAATAGCGTCTTAATACCTCCCGGCCAATATATATATAAAGTATCACTGACGGATGCATGGGAGGAGGTAGCACTCCGTCGTACAACTTGAGATTGCTCTGGCTAATGTCCGGTATAAAGCAGCGAGCCAGCAGGTCGGGTACGTGATGACCGAAGTTAGCTCTGATAAGCTGGAAGCTGTGGTGGCAAGAGGTGCGGGCCCAACGTGCCCCTCCGCCAGGCGGGCCCGTGTTGCTGAGCCGTGGCCTACTCGGGCATCTCCGCGACCCCAGGGCCCCCCCCCCGGGCGCACAGGGTGAAGGCTGGGGGTCCAGAGCAGTCCGCTTGGGATCGGGAGGGGGAGAGGCCTGTATTGTAGTGGCCTCGGTCGCCTCGCCCCTCCGTAAGGGCCACTCCCAGGTCCGCCAATGAGGAGGCCCGCACAGGCCAGAGATCCCCCGGCTCGATTGATGCAGGAGCCCCGATTCCGCAGCAAGGCTCCGGCGTGGCCGCACTTCAAAGCCCTCACCTCCGGTTCGGGTGTATCAGTCCTTGCTCCACCGTACCCATCTTCTGAAGCCGGGCCGCCGATTGTACTCCACAGGGGCGGGAAGCGGACCACCCAGGCTCGCTCCTTTCTCCTCTAGGATCTCCCTCAGTGTTCCGGAATCCTCCACAGGGGAGCCCAGCGGGAGCCGCCAATTTTGCCAGGAAGGCCGCACCGGCAATCGCAGCTCTGGAAGGGCTCGGGCTTGAAGGTAGGGTGCTCAAACTGGCCAGGCACACTCCCAGGCTCACGTCGTGTGAGATGAGGCGGCTGAAGTCCCGTGGGGAAGCTAATTCAATGCTAAGAAATTTCTCAGCACCGGAGAGACACACAGACACATCTTACTCCATCGCCATCTTGGACACGCCCCCGAAATTCGTGTTTTTTATCTTTTTATTAAATTTACACAAACAATGAACAATGCACGTGCAGTGAAACCGCAAGAACAAACATATTCCCTACTCCAGTTTCCCTTGTTGCCCCTCATGCCCTGTGTGGTGCATATCACCAATCTTGTATGCTATTGTCACCTCTGCTGGCACGGTCCATTTCAGTGCCACTTTGGTGTGCAACGCCACTATGGCGGTGTCTCAGCACTGACATCCCAATATTCTTAACACAATATTTTTGGATCCCAATAATTTTGCTTCAATATTTTGTCCAATCACTGTTATGTGCACCTTTTCTCCTTCTTACTTGCAGACTCTTATGAATCCATTAGCAAAGGCTCTTCCTGTATCATTTTCAGGTTCTTTCACATCCCCTTGAAGCACTCTGGCACTGATTTTGTCTCGTTAGTACCATGTAGGCAGTGCTTTTTTAAGTGGGCAGGTATTATCCAGTACTGATTACCTGCACTCATTTAATTTGAAATGAAGAGTACAATCCATTCCCAGCACTGCTTCAAATCATTTAATAGGAGATTACTTTGCAGGAGAAAACAGGTACTCTGGATAGTGAATACCTGAACTTATATATTTACAATTAGAGCAGTGCATGTTTGTGTCTGTTTAAGGCTGATACAGTGATGCCACGAGTGCTGTATGTACTTTCTGAGCTTTTGCTTTGTGTATGGAAGCTTGGGCTCCTGTGCTATACCATTTCATTGCTTGAAAGAAGCTTGCATTGCTCTTGTAATCCGCTTGCTGTCCTGCATTTGCTGCTGCCAGTACACTATATACCTTTTGTGCTCACTCTGCGTCTATTGAAGTGTTCACGTACGCTGCTGCGCTGTACCTTTTTAATGCATGAGTGAAGCTTGCATTGCTGATCAAATCCCAAAGCTGTTCTGCATGTGCTGCTGCCTGTACTGTATGTACTTTATGCACTCACTCTGTGTGTTTGGAAGCTCAGTCTTGTGCTGCTGCTCAGAAACAGTTCAGGGCCAGAGGGAAGTTTGCATTGAGAGTGCAGCCCCTCAGTTGTTCTTTGTGTGCTGCGGCCCATGTTGTCATTATTCTTAGTGAGTTAAAGAAGCATGAGTAAATATTTTCCCTACATAAAAATCCAATCCCTGGAATTTGTAAGTAGCTTGCTCCATTATGTTTAACCTGACCTGAATATCAACATTATTTTTGGAAAATTACATAAGATGTTGTTCCTATGCAAATGTGAAAGAGGCATTATTATAAATTAAATAAACAAAACTGAATAAAATAAATAAACTGAGACCCTCACTACAACGTACACATATATCCTTATTTTTGGGCACAAGCTCGCTATAATGAGATTGGTAGACCAGATAAAAATTCAACAACAGTGCTCATGTCAGCTTTAGAAATTCATCAGGTTATGGCCCATTTTGTGTAGTCTACCAACACTAGAAAATATCACTCATTGGGAGCCAACAATTCAAATGCCACCCTCACTCTGGATAGGCAATCTTTAAAAATATCAGCTGCATAACGTTTTGATCCTGGAAAATCTTCCACAGAAAAGTTAAACACAGTTAAGCCTTCCACCCATATTCTCAATCTCGGTGTGATGAAATCAGAAGTCCTTCATGTGTAAATTTGAGTTTGAGGGAGATAATCATATCTTACAAAGAAAGGTAAACTCCACAGAAAGACTTTAAAATGCAATATTGCCCAATAGACACCCAGAATATCACACTCAGTGACTGAGTAATGCTCTTCTGCGCCTTCCAGAGAGTGCAAAGCAAAGGCTACATCCTTCCCTTCACCTTTATCAAATTGTGTCAATACTGCACCCAACTCACTCAAACTTGCATCAGTTGATAAAACAATATTTTTGTATGGAAGAAAATGACCCAAAGTAAGTAAAGCACCAATTCTCTTTCTGATATCCTTGAATGCTGGCTCACAATCACTTGTCCAATCTAACTGAGCGATTTTCTTAAGTAAGGACCGCAAAGGTAAGGACAGACTAGCAAAATTAGCAATGACTCTAGGGAAATATGCAGTTGAGCCTGAAACTGAGCTTCCGTGTTGACCGGTGCAGGTGCAGGTGCTTGCACAATACTCTTCCCTAAATCTAGTTTGGGGCATTCACTTTCACTGGATATCTTGTAACTAAAATATGTAGCTCTTGTCACTCCAAATTCAATTTTTTTTTGTTTAAGTATAAGGGCTGCATCCTGGAAGGAACCTAAAACCAATCTAAGAGTTGTATCATGTTCTTCCTGATCCTTCTCTTGCACAACAATATCATATTAGAAGAATGGTTCTCTGGGAATATCTTCCAAAACTGTCTTCATAATTCTCTTGTCCAATCTAACTGAGCGCTTTTCTTAAGTAAGGACCGCAAAGGTAAGGACAGACTAGCAAAATTAGCAATGACTCTAGGGAAATATTCAGTTGAGCCTGAAACTGAGCTTCCGTGTTGACCAGTGCAGGTGCAGGTGCTTGCACAATACTCTTCCCTAAATCTAGTTTGGGGCATTCACTTTCACTGGATATCTTGTAACTCAAATATGTAGCTCTTGTCACTCCAATTTCAATTTTTTTTTGTTTAAGTGTAAGAGCTGCATCCTGCAAGGAACCTAAAACCAATCTAAGAGTTGTATCATGTTCTTCCTGATCCTTCTCTTGCACAACAATATCATATTGGAAGAATGGTTCTCTGGGAACATCTTCCAAAACTGTCTTTATAATTCTCTAGAAACATGAAGCAGCCGAAACTAAACCAAACAGCATATGCACAAACCTTTACGTCCCCAGAGTAGTCACAAAAGAAGTGAGATGTTTTGACACTGGATGAAGAGGAACTCGATGGTATGCACATGGCAAATACATTACACTGAAAATCTTTGCATCCCTTATCAATGCAAAAGTTGCAGCAATGTTAGGTAATGACTGATTATCCCCCTAGTTGTGTTTCTTCAGCATCCTAGGGTCCACAATCCTTATTCTCTAGCCCGATCATTTGGCACAGGAACTAATGGATCCAGCCATTCCAATGCTTCGGTTTCCTCAATCACAGCTCCAATTACACTATTAATGGTTTAAATTCATATTTGGAACTTTCCTCCATTAATACACTCAAGAAATTGTCACTCTGTTTTCAAAACAATCTTCTGTTCAACATTTCTGAAATTACCCAATCATTTAGCAAACACCTCTGGAAACTCATCTATATTATCACATGCCATTCCCCCTTTTGACAACAACATAACACATTCAGGTGATCTGGAATTGAGAGTTATCCACATGTCACCCTGATGTCTCCATCCCAGTAAGTTATCAGCACATCTGGCTACAATTCACCTTTCTGGCAGATTAGCACTGAAAAACCAAGAACACCTATCTTCACACCTCCATAGCCTACAGGTTTAAAGTCTGGAGGAGACAATTCTTTAATATGTTCACCAAATAAACTGTCCAAATTCTTATCACCAATCATGCTGAATGGCTACCCAGATTCTGCCAGTACCATCACACTTTCACCCTCAATCCTGACTTCACATTCAGGCATAGTCAACAGTTCACTATAAACTACCCCATCATCTCTGATACTCAACACAACTTTCTTATTTTCATCCATGCAATCCACAGTTGGTATTTTATTTTTTTAAAACATGTCACACGCAAGCATAATGACCCTTTTGAAGTCCGGTAAAACAACCTTGACTGTTCAACAAATGTCCTTCCCTGTCAAATTGATAACACTTACGGCCTTGTTCTTTTTGTTTCCCTAGTTTCTTCCTTAATTTTTTGCACACACCCTGTTTCCATGCCAACCTTAGCAACTTCTTTCACTACTTCATTCTGTCAGTCAGCCGGTTAAAAGCTTTTATTCAGCAGATAGCCATAAAAAGATAAATAAGATTAGTACACTAATACATATATGCGCTAAAAAGGCTAAAACATGAAAACATTTGATTTATAAAGAAGGTCAAAGCACAGTAAAATAGACAAAGTTTCATGTTTCATGTTCAATAAATCTCAGCAATTAAACAAATAAGAATGTTTTTAGTAATGGGTCATTTGGCCACCTACAGTAATAGGAGATAAGAGTGAAATGTCAGAAATTATTATAATTCGAAGAGTTGCTGATATTAAAAGTTTGATTGACAATACCTAAAACAGATGAGCATCAAAGTTCAAACTGAAGGTGTTGCAAACAAACAGTACAAGATGCGCAGTAAGGGGAATAACAAGTGTATCAACAGCCTGGTGTAAAAACGATAAAAAAACGTAAAAAGTTCTAAAGTTTATTTAGAGCTGCAGCGGCATGGTGGTAAGGTGAAAAACCAAATGCTTTGGTTAGGATGGGCTACCAGAGAATGCAGAGTGCCTAATCTAAAGCAAGCCGAATAGAACCTACCCTCAGGATGTGTAATGTATAATTGATTAAGATCCACTCCTTCAACAAGCTTTAGCTCTAAATAACAGTTGACTGTAGTCATAGATTGACATTTAGCAAATGTAACTTGATTTCTATGAAATAGAAAGAGGATTTAACTATGTCTTTTGTGCTAGGTAATTTTGTTTGGGGAAAGGAAATGTTTTGGCAGCCCATGGTCCAAAAAGGTTTAATGGACATACGATAACCTAGGAATAGAGGCCACATGGTCCTGTCTTGAGCAGTCTTTAATAATTATTTGGGTGTAAGAGGTATACGATGAGAGACAAATCTTAAACCACAGTAGCAGCGGAGCAATCTGAACTATGTCCTCCAAAAAAGGGAAACTGACTTTAAGATAAGTAATAAGGCTTGCTGTGATCCTTGGTGTTGCTAATAGTCTACACAAAAATCTGTTTTTGATCATTTGGAGACCACCAAGAGGAGTGATGCCCCAAACGCCAGACCTGTACGTATAGTTAAAAAGTAAAAAGTTCTTTAATATGGTTTTGTCCAAGTCTCTTGGAGAATCCAAAAATTGCTTCTATCGCCCCTTCCAGTTTCCAGGCTCTCTTGCACAAACGTCTGTCCCAACCCAGGTAGCCTGACAAAAAAAAAAAAAAAAATCAAATTAAATACTTTTAAAATGGAGATGCCTGCTATGTTATAAGGGCAAGAGTGTTTTTTTTGGGGCCACATATCATTATGTGGGATTTCTGGTTGTTTATTTTAAAATTCAGCTCCCCATAAAATTGATTATTATATTGAGTGTTAGCTGGAAACTGGTGGCTGTGCGAGCAATTAAGACTGCATCATCCGCATAGACTAATAAGAGGACAATGCAATTCCCAATCCTGAGAAGGTCTTTTCATCTAGTTGTCAGCTCCTTGTCCAGAGTATTAATGTTAAAATAAAACTGAGCTAAAATACAACCCTGATTTACACCCTTATATAAGTTCAAAAATGGGTTACAATCGCCATTGGTATCATAGTGAACCTGGCTATCGTTCCCAAATGCTGGTGTTTGAACAAATCTATTAGATCGGGAACAATCCCATGTTTCCCCATTATTGAACAAAGCTTGCCCTTATCCACTAGATTGAATGTGCTTGAAAGGTCCATGAAGGCCATAGGAAGTGCCTTAGTTCACTGTTTGCTCAACTGCACAGATTCCCGGACGGAAACTGTATTGAGTCTCCGAAAATAACTTATTATCAACAGCCCAGCCTTCCAGTAATTGGAGAATGACCAGCTCTAAGATATTAATGAGAAGCCCAGGAGAGAAATGGGTCCATAGCAAAAAGGCTGGTTTCTGTTGCTATTTTTAAAAATGGGGACGAGTATTGAGTCCCTCCAGGAGATGAGAATCTCTCATCTTACCGCATAATGGAAGACAGTTGTTAACAGAGGCACCAAAAAAGAGGGATGCTGTCTGTAGACATCTCTTGGGACCCCATCTGGACCCGGGGCTTTCTCAGCAGATGATTTTAAAATGGCTCCAGTTACAGCAGTAATGTCGATGGTTTCAGCGATAGATAGGGGAGGAACCTCTGCTGGAGATTGGGGTGACACATCATCACTAAACAATTTTGAAAAGAGACCAATCCAATCATCAGCGAAGATGTGACATTCTAATTTGGGCTGATTATCATCTGAGGAGTAGGGCCTATTGATGACTTCCCAGAAAGCCCTGAAATGCCTAGGAGCAGAGGCCACTTGTAAATTGTCCCGAGTTTGTTCCTTAACCTCCTGTTTTCTAGATTCTGTAATAGCTTTATATGAGGACCTAAGCAGTCTAACTTGTGCCATATTAAGTGGGGACGGTTTTAGGGCCTCATTCAACTGTTTTAAAGCTGTTGTGCATCTGGAGCTGAATCATCGAAAAGGGAATTGTTCCCTTAGCTTCTGCTGAAAAACCAGCAGGATAAAGACATATTTAAAGATGCCATGAAAACTCTCCATGACATCTGCAGCATTAAGCTTATTAGAAAAGCATGTAAGGAAATCCTCATATTTCTGGGAAATTCCCTTTTTTCCCAAACATTAACTTTGATCTACCTTTTCCCACCTAAGATGGATACCGTTACTTTAAACCTGAGGGCAATTGTGGTTTTGCATTTTAAAAACAGAGCATGATAAAACTAAATGTTGGGGTCTTGGTCAATTAAAGTGGATGGAACAAAGAGGGAGTCCTGTATAAACAGAACAATGTGTGGAGAAAACAAAATGAGATCAATAGAGCCTTTTCCTTTGCCTATAAATGTTGGCAAAATAGGGTCACTTTCATTTTTAGAAAAATCAGGTCTAAAGAGTAGGTTTAGCTCCATTACACTGTGTGTAAAACATGAATCGGAATGTCCTCTGAGAGGTCAGAGACCCCACATACCTGATCACCTCCAATGGGACAGGTGGAGATGTTAAACTATCCCATCCAGAGAATGGCCACCCTGTTCGGTATCTTGTGGAAAAGTAAATTTTGCCATGTTGTATGTGCCTACGTGTTCCCCATCTTATGTTATATGTGCATGATCGATATGCATATATTCCCCTATGATCGATTAAAGACGCAATTACAGTTGTGTCCACCTCTAGTATGCCAGTTTCCAGTCCTCGTGAAAACAACGAATATTAGGCCTATGTAAACCTACGTTGCCACATTTTACAGTGTGCACGTTAATTCATTGAAATTGTCATTGAATTGTCCCCGTTTCTAGGCCTCAAAAGGGCCCGGACTCAGATTCAGCTCCTGTCTCCTGAACCCTCTCCAAGGAGCGATACAGCCCCCACCTGTATCCCTGACCCTTCGCTTACTTACTGCCTCGCAGTGCCCGGCTCGGCCTGGCTCTGCCTCCCAGTCTGCCAAGAGTATGTTATGCTTCTAGTTATCAGTCCAGCCCTCCTTCTCTGCATTCCTAAGCTACTGCATCGCATCAATAGTTCCCGTCATGGTCTAGCCTTTATGTCTCCATGTAAGAGAAATACTGTATTAATATTCATAGAATATTCCTCGCACACGCACTACATGTAGAATAATGCATGCACCAGTCTTAGTGTCTGTTAGCCTTTGCCCTGATAACTTTTGGATTCTATCAACATGTACTCTAAACACCAGATACCAGATAGGCCCTGGGTACATGTCACTCCGACACTCCAGACTTTAGTCTCCTCTTCTAGCGCAGAAGTCATAGCCCCCAGTTCTCCCTGGTAACACGTCATTGTCCATTTGTGCGCACCACTAGGTTAGAGGTCCCAGCTGCTCAGGTAGCCCCCTCCATGTTTCCGCCCCGTTTATGACACTTCTGTTACGTTTACATCACATGTCTATGTATACGCCCTGTACACGCCTTCTTGTTACATCATTTTGCCCTTATCTTTCGCGACTGCTACGACTCACGCCTACTGATACGCCTACTGTATTGAATGCTATTGTAAATGAAATGTATATATATCATGTACTGTTAATATGATACAGCGATCCTGCCATTTTCCCCGGCCCCCGGCAGCTGCCATCCTATTCCCATGCAGGCTGTCCTGTTTCTGTCCTTTATGCCTGATTAAAGCCTGTGACTCAAGATACCTCGAATCCTGACTCTTATTTATTGAGCTATCTGTTTATATGAGTATCCTGAAAAATAGAACCGGTAATTAATTATTTATTTACCACATAATGGCGCCCGAATAGGGACTTGCCCTTTCCCCACGCGCCGGAGAAGCCACGCAGGCCCCCTGATCCTCTGCAGCCGTGACGGAACCATACCGTGCACGTGCAGATATTTCTGCTTCAAGTATCCCTCAGGCCCACGGAGGAGATGGAGGTTGCGGTCCAGCATCCAGACGAGGCGGTGGAGGAACGCGGCGAGTCCCGACCAGAGCCCAAGCCGAGAGTCCAAGGTCCGAGGTATCCGGAGGCCCACCTGTAACTGAAGTCCGAAGTTCGTAGTCCGTCGTCGTAGCAGTCCAGTCCAGTCCGAGGCCTTCCGTTCTTGCTGCCCGGTGAGTACCGTTGCTGGGGTAGTATCTAGACAGGGTCAATTAATTTGTCTCTGGTCCGTGGGTTTGGGTACACAGATCCAACACGAAGTGTTCACCTAGGTGGACGCGGGTCCTGACGTGTCTCTTTATGAGACCGGTAAGTTTCGTGCTGTTTTAGCAGTGCATCTAGTCATTCTAGTAAGTTCTGTTCTCGAGAAATTCATGTGTTCTGTTCTCAGTATTTCAGGTAGTATTTTGTCCGAACCGTTATTTTGAATGTTATTTCATGTGTTTTCAATGTCGTGGTATGAGTGATTTGTTTTTCAGTTATTATTGTGTTTATCGTGTATTGTATTTGTGTCCAGATTCCAGTCTAAGTCATGCCTCTATTCTCGAAATTACGTCAGTTAAAAACTAGAAAAGGATTGTTAGAGGAAGCAGTTCCTGTCCCGCCTAGGGACAGTCCAGGTCATTTTATGTATCATAAACATGGCTTAAGTGCCATATTATATCTAGACTTATGGGTGGAGTACACCAAGAAATTAGAAGAGAAATATAGATGGCCTGTATCAGGCACATGGGA